>NC_081311.1:53072500-54487500 GCF_026419965.1 Kogia breviceps
ATTTAACAGCTGATCCCAGATCCTGAGGGTTTTGAAATGCAGCCTGTATTGCTGTCGGAGGCAGTTAAGTCTGCAGATTTGCATTACACTGAAATATCGTGATGGGCTTATGAGCCATTGCTTTTTACGGGCCTAATTAAATCCTGTAGGTAAACAGAAAATATCTTAGGCAGGTGTGCATATACTTAAAAATCATGAGGTGAGGGGGATGTAGATGTGCCTTATCTCAGTGTTACAACTGGGTTGTGAAAGAAACTTCTAATACTTCAAATAACTAACAAGAAACTTTATTTTTAGTAACGACCCCTCCACCCCACTCCCGCGCCGGACTTCTAGGAGTCATTCTCTGAGGTTATAGGAAGAGCTCAGAGAATGACAGAGGTATTCCTAGCTCCATTTCCCAGTATATATATTAAACTCCCATGGATTCTGTCACATTCAGATAGCTGTCTAGGCAGTTCTACTCAGAACATTCAAGACTGCATGTTTTTCCTTCTGACCTCACCAAAAATGCCTTCAAAAATGCTGCCAGTTGGGCTTCCCTGGTGGTGCAGCGGTTGAGAGTCCGCCTGCCGATGCAGGGGACACGGGTTCGTGCCCCGCTCCGGGAAGATTGCACATGCCGCTGAGCGGCTGGGCCCGTGAACCATGGCCGCTGAGCCTGCGCGTCGGGAACCTGTGCTTCGCTACGGGAGAGGCCACAGCAGTGAGAGGCCCACATACCGCAAAAAAAAAAAAAAAAAAAAAAAAAATGCTGCCAGCATTCCCATCTTAAATAACTGGTACCTGCAGAATTCAGCATTTAAAATTTCTCTCCAGCAAAACTTCTGTTTATAAAAGAGGTTTGTGACTCAGGGGCACACAATGAGTACAGATGTGCTGTAGAGTTCAAGGAGAGATGGAGAAGCTCCTGCATGATGCAAGAAAAGAAACAGATGTGTAGATACATGTGTGTTTTTAAAAATATATATATATACCAACTTATTAGAAAGCAAAAGTGGTGGTAGTAGAGGAGGTCTCACTAATTATCCTCCTCCCTATTGGTTTTTTTTTTTTTTTTTTTGGTAGAAAAAGGAAAAGGATGAAACTTTGTAGAAAGTACAATAATTAAGTCTATGATCCTCAAGGGGAAAAAGAGGCATGAAATACTAGGGCAGGCGGTGGACGCTTAACTGTGCACAATGCCATTTCTATTTTAGAAAGAGTCCTGACTTGGCCTTTAGAATTGCAACATTCCTGGGACTTCCCTGGTGGTGCAGTAGTTAAGAATCCATCTGTCAATGCAGGGGACACAGGTTCCAGCCCTGGTCTGGGAAGATCCCACATGCCACAGAGCAACTAAGCCCGTGTGCCACAACTACTGAGCCTGCGCTCTAGAGCTCGCAAGCTACCACTACTGAGCCCGTGTGCCACAACTACTGAAGCCAGCGCCCTAGAGCCCGTGCTCCGCAACAAGAGAAGCCACCGCAATGAGAAGCCCACGCACCGCAACGAAGAGTAGCCCCCTTTCGCCACAACTAGAGAAAGCCCATGTGCAGCAACAAAGACCCAATGCAGCCAAAAATTTGTTAAAAAAAAAAAAAGAATTGCAACATTCCTGAAGTAGTGTTGTTATTGTAAGCTGATCACTCTTCTCTTCCCTAAAAGGCATATATCAAACAGATTCACTACCTGGAATTGGGGTCTGTCACACTCAGGCACAAAGATGGAGGTACACAGCTTCCCTTTCACTGCAATGATCGCACCTTGGGAAGGACAGCACTGCTTCAAAATGCATCAGGCCCAGGGCTAGAGTTTGGGCTTTGTCCCTTATGATGCACACAGACAGTTTTGAACTTGTTACTTAACTTCTCTGAGCATCAATTTCCTTGGTAAAATGAGGATAAAGTTAGATTTGCTAATTCACATGAATGTTTTGGTAAATTAGACAATGTCTAAAAATCTAATTAGTAAACTTCTACCATAATGAATGTAGCCAAGTGCTTAAAAAGTAAGATAACCTTAATTTTTATGGCAGCTTTATTGCTTCTATTTGAGGGAACTTGGGCAAATTAAACTTTTAATGCCTCAGCTTTCTCATCTGTAAAAAGATACTTTGTAGGACTTTTGAGAGCATTATGTTGGATAACATATATAAAGTGTTATACTCAAAACAGTCATCAGTCAATATTTTATCTTCTACAAGGTTAATAATTGCAGTGGATTAAAACCCATCAAGTACGTTCAAATCCATGGGTTCATAGTGTCATTTTTTTTAATGGTTATCTTTAAAGAATGATAGGAAAAATTTGTTATCTTGAAAACTAGGAATTTTTTTTTTTGGACCAAAGGAATTTTGTCACCAGTGAGACCAGAGTAGGATACCCAGAAGTGGACCCTGTGCCTCCAGAAATGACAGACACTTCGACTAAGGGCTTTCACTGAGATAGGTCTTTGCTTTTCCAAAACTATACATGGCACTCGATTAGATGGGCCTCTCATGGACACATGGCCAAAGCCCTCGAGGGCTGCTGCATACTGTCTAGCTATGTCCACCCGTCTGGAGACACAGGCAAGGCAGTGCTCTGTGCAGATAGACGTTATTAAGATTTTATCCTATCTTTCCTCTATGAACTGTATCACTGGGTAACCAAAGAGAAGATTAATTCAAGTGTCTCTTTATGGAATTATTTCAACTAATATATAAAGAAATTTGGAATTTGGATATTACCATTTTCAACCCTCTATTACTTAATGGACATGGGCATTAATCATCAATAGCTGCTAACATCAAAGAAAGAACAAACCCAGTTTTTTTGTGCTTCTTGAAGGAACACAATTCCGACTACAGTCTCACTAAAGTCATAGAGGGTGAGCCTAATTCAGAAGCTATAGTCACACATTCCACACTATGAGAAACTACAGGTGAAATGGTCCTGGTCTCTCAACAAGTAAATGTTATTAAAAAAATTTTTAAAGGAGGAGGGTAAAAGAACCTGTATGTTAAATTATTTTCAATATATAACCAATTAGAAAAAATTAGCAGGCTAAACTATAATGTCCAGGGATACATACTTGAATGATAAAACTAAATGAGTATCAAGGAAGCAATTACAATAAAAGTCAGCATAGTTTGTTGGGGAGAGTGGTGAGCATGTTTGAGATAAGGTATCTGGGACAGAGTTTCTGGGTAGCTGGCATAGTTATTTCTTAGAAGGGCACTTGCCTTGAAACAATGAATGAAGCTACAAATTTTTGTTAGGTGGCTTACTGTATCTGCTTTTAAAAAAGTAAGTTACAACACTGTTAAATGAAAACAAACACAAAATCCTTGATACTTTTAGCATTATCATCCAATCCAAGTATAAGCAGCTCAGGGAAAATCACAAACAAAAATTTGCTTTCAACAACTATTACTAGTAGGGTAACTTAATGTCACTTCATCTTACCACAGTCAGTGTTGCCTCCTTGAAATATTACAGACCTCTTTTTTCTGCTCTAACAGAGAATTAGAGAAAGATTTTGCAACATACTTCTTATCCATTAATGTCAGATGTTTTTTTAAATGCATGTAACACATGTTAAAATTAGTATTTGAGAAAGCAGATTTATTCCCCCACATTCTTGTTTCCATTACCTAAAATAGCATTTTAAATCCTTTCTATTTCTCTCCTTAGTAAGCACTCCCAGGCATCTACATTTATCTCTATATACTAACTGCTTCTGCAAATACTGTATTTTAATCTCACGGAAATCACTGCTTCCGGTGGGTTCAATTTGTGTTTTAAGTAATATGTCACGGTATATTCTGCTTTGTATTGTCCAAGGCAGATAATATATCATGGGATATTTAATGAATCTTTAAAGACAACAGCCTTTGGGTGTGTTCAGTAGTAACAAAAAGAATGTTTCAAAATGCAAGATTTTTATTTGTTTGAGGTACATTCCGGTCTTGGGTTGAAACAAATATATGATGCTAATAAGCCCTTGGTATGGAGGCACATTTCCTCTGTATTTCTGCAGAATGTGAGTGAAATGATTGTAGCTACGTCCTGGATTTTCTGAAACAGAATGTTAGAATACTAGAATGTTAATCCTGACAAGCATCTCCAAGATATGCTGGTCCAATTTCTATCTAATGGAGGTGATATTGTCATAGGTATTATATGGGCCTAACCCCTAACTGATGTTTCCAAGTTTGGGTTTGGCATAATTCCATGTTTATTACATTTGTGCTTCAGTTAATTTACATGACAACCCAAGGAAGTAAATATCGTTATAGCTGAGGACCTAAATCACTAAGCACACTTGGGGTGACAGAATTAAGTCAGAGAAGTGCAGCTGGGATCTAAAAGCAGGCAAACACCTCCTTGTAACCTATGTTCTTTCCATTCCATTTTGTCACTGTCTTGTTTTCTGAGCAAAGCCACTGGGTACAAGGGAGAGAAGTAGACCTAAGGAGGAAATGGAAATACCAAAGAAGAGTTGAATCTCAATCAGAGGAGTCAAGGGGCGAGGCAGAAGCAGCACAAAACTGTAAGTTATTGGCCCCATTAGCAGTGGCGATTCAGGCTCCTATTTCTCTTTCCTTTCTCATTGGCAGGCTGAAGTATTCTGGAAATTAGTCTTAGATATTGGGTAAGATGTTGGGGCTGGGCTTCCCTGGTGGCGCAGTGGTTGAGAATCCGCCTGCCGATGCAGGGGACACGGGTTCGTGCCCTGGTGGGTGAAGATCCCACGTGCCGCGGAGCGGCTGGGCCCGTGAGCCATGGCCACTGAGCCTGCGCGTCCGGAGCCTGTGCTCCGCAACGGGAGAGGCCACAACAGTGACAGGCCTGCGTACCGCAATATTAAATCTTCAATAAATTGATTCATTATTTTATTTCTTGCTCCAGCCTTTCAGAAAAGACAAAATATTCCTAAAGCTTCCCATGTGCCAGGTACTATGCTAGGTGCCGATATATAAATTGAATTAGACACAATCCCAGCCCTAAGGTAATTCACAGTACGCCGAAAGATTTCAGCACAGATCATCTGCATTCTGGTTCATCTTTGGGGAAATTTCTTTAGCTGAAGGAAGCCACCTTTTGGAGTTTCCAGCAACACAATTCCTTTTCTCCTCTTGTCTGTTACACAACTTCCTTCTTCCCTGGACCCTGTCTCTTCTAAGCTATGCTCTCTCAGTCTGTTTCCCAATGAACTATCCAGAAAACAGTGGCAGGAAATGCTGAGTCATATAGAATACTCCCATCAACACTACTTCATTGCATTGGAAAACGCCAAATTTCCCCATCACTGGCACCCGCCTCACTGACCATTCCTAACTCCACTGATGTCATAAATGTACCTAAGCCAGAAAACTCATTGCCCAACATTGATGAGAAAGTAGGGGAGCATGTGGAATCCCCTTCTGGACTCTGACTTATTTTGCAGAATTAGGGAATTTGTTCATATAATTTCTCCAGGGACACACTCGATTATTCTGTATCAGCTTTGTAATAAATGTGATAATAGCTGTTTTAGAGTTTAACAGAAGCCCAAGCAGAGGAACGGGTGCAAAGGGAATTAAACTAAATATCTTTCTCTTCAGAAAATCAATCTTGCCTATATTTCCTGTACAAGACAAACTGTTGTGTCTGGCTCCCTGCCCTCTCTATTCCTCAGCTCCCATGTGAACCCAGGAGTACCTCAAATCATTAGGTATCTCACCTTCTGTACACCAGAACCAGCTCTCACTTCAACTCTGGAAGTACGGGCAAGAGGGATTTTTAAGTAGTTTAAGATCCACACTAATACTCACTAATAAATGTCTTGCTGCTGATCTGCTCTTAAACTCATTTTTCCCTGGGTCTAATAAAGAATACCATAAACAGCTGTTATATGCTGAGCACTACACTACACGTTTTACATATATCACTTCATCTAATCTTCAAATAAGTAGAGAGCTGTTATCAGACCATTTTACAAATGATGAGGTTAAGTGGCTTACTCACTCATACAACTAGCAAGTGTTAGATGAAGATTTGAGCCCAGCACTGTCCAACCAAACCCAAAACAAACAAAACACAAACAAAAAAGCAACAAAATAAAACAAAGAACCTCGTTCAGGCTCTTCTGGCATCAGACTGTTGCTTGCATGAGTCAAAGATGGCTCCCCTGATGTGGCTAGCAATCTGTACTAATCTTGCAATAATCTTTTTTTATTTAGGCCTGTTAACATGTCCCAAAACTGATGTAATTATTTGCTCCCACAATAGAAAGTGAGACCTTGGTAGATTTTACTAGACAGATAAATTTAACCTTAAATGTACTCTTATCTATCTACCTATCTAGTTTCCAAATTACAAATCTTGCAGAGTGTGGTCTCATTATCCTCTTCAAGAATCCCCTCAGTGATAAAAAGGCCTTAAGTGGGCCACTTTATCTGACCTCCAGGTTCTAGATTATTCTCTGATCCTCTTCCCTGTCCCACACTGTTCACATCACAGGCCAATTGCTCTTTCCATTTCTATTTCCAATTGTTCTTTCTATTTAATAAAACAATTCAATCTTTGAGTCTGAATTGCAAACAATTCACTCAAAGTGCTACTCCATCAATTTCCTCAGCTTTAGCTCCTCTTGTTTCCATTGTTCAATACTTAAGCATAGCTAGAAATTCCTAGTGCCCTGTGAAATAGTGACCATGGCTCCTTATCAACCTGTCCTGAGTGTACCAGATACGCATCTCCGTGTTGGAGCTGAGGAAGAACCAGGGTCCACTTTGGACTTGGGTGGGGAAAGGCCAGCAAATACAGTGTGTTGGATCCTCTGGAAAGCTGGAAAATATATAAACATATACATATATGCATATATATATGTGTGTTTAAGTGTATTTCTATACAGAAGATCTAGAAGACCTTCTTTACTGGAACATAATTGATACTGGGCCACTTAAAAACACTTAGAATAAGTAGCAAAATTTCATTTAAGGAAAAAGAAAAAATTGGAAGAGTGAAATTACACAGGCAAATATGTAAATTTTCCCCTACATTTAATAATTTAGGTTTTAATTGCCCCTCATAGGAATTCTATCAATGAACAAAGTATGGATCAAGTTCTGACATTTTGTGTGTAATTTTTCTTTACAAATTTTATAACTGCATGGTATGTCATCTTCCTTCAACAACATGGAGTATATTAACACCATTATTTGAAGAAGAAAATATATTATTAAATAATTGAAGATACAACTTTCTGTAAATTTAAGATGTATTTTAAAATAATCTGTGAAGAACTGAAAAGTGTTTATTTCCCTACTTTGGTGCTGTACAATACTTCCATGTAATTAAAAAATGTATTTTGCCCAATAGTAGTCCAGGAGCTTTGTACCACACACTTGGGATTCAAATTATTGTTTAGAATCTAACTTACTTTCATAGAACTCTAGTAAAGGAGCAAGGCAAGGCATGATACTAAGATGGGTGGTCAGGTAATAAAGAAAAACGGTCCCAATGTACAATATAATAAAAACATAGTTGCAGAAGAAGTTATTCTCTTCTTTCATGTTCCTAACCAGTCTATATAAAGGCTTGGCCATACTTACTGTTTTGTTTTTAGAAGTGTTAATGTGTAGGACACCTTTATATGCCCCGTCTATTCCATGCAAAGGTAGACAAAGCATATTATTTCAACGTCACAATTTGAAAATGTGCACGAACTGACCTAAGAAAATTCTACAAAGGTCAACAATGATAGTAATTTCAATAACAATAATGATACCTTACACTGAATTGCAATTTGTGGTTTACAGAGCACTTCTGGATTCTGCATATCATTTAATTTTCATGAATATCCTATGGGGTGATATTATTGACTAGACAATTATACTCCAGTAAAGATGTTAAAAAAATATAAATTAAAAAAAAAATGAAAGAGTCCTCAGAGAGCTCTCTCCATCTTTCCACCATGTAAGGACACAGGAAGAAGCTGAACAGGAAGAAGGTGACCATCTATGAACCAGAAAGCAGGCTCTCGTCAGATATTGGACCTGACAGCATACTGATCTTCACTTCCCAGCCCCACAATTGTGAGAAATAAGTTTCTGTTGTTTATAAACCACCTATGGAATTTCTGTTAGAACACACTAAGATAGACGAAGACTGCATGCATTTTACAAATGAGTTACCAAAGGCTCCAAGATTTTCACATGATTACAGTGCCAGTCAACGCAGGGTCCTAAGCTATTTCCCAGGTCTTCTGATTCCAAGTTCACAGTGCTTGCTTCTCCATGACAACTGTCTTTTTTTTGGTCAGGGTATCTTTAATAATCCTTTAATAATATAATTTTAATAATTATTAATTCTTTATAAGTTCTCTAATTAGTACAGTTGATAATTTAATAAATTTATAGTAAATTATCTAATAATTCTCAATGTACACTAAGGACCGTTGGAGCCCAAATAATGTTCTGGCAACCTTGATGCCATCCTCTAACTAATAAGCAAACCAGGCTAGACCCTGATGAACACCCTACGAATTACATAAATCAGGGTCTCCACATTACAAAGACTATGCTCCAATGACATGTTGAACTATTCCATCACAATTTCGTAGCTGGAAATTAAGGCACTAGTCTTTTATCTCTGGATCTAGGCAAGAGTAACACTGGGTCCTCAACTAGATCAGCAAAATACTAACCACTTGGAAAATAGCAAAGGGCAAAACAAAATTCTCCATAACCTCCTACTTATAAGTCAAAGCCATCCTCTGTTACCATCTTCCAGCATATATGTTCTTTAAAAAGTAGAAAAACAAAAAGAAAAATGTACTGTTTGGAAAATAAAGAAATCTCAACCCCTAACTCTATGCGAGTCAAACAAATGTATTTCTTATGAGAAAGAGATCTAGTCTGAGTCAGCCTTGTCTGATGGAAAACAATTTCATTCCTGTGTTTTTTTGTTTTTTCTTTCTTTTGTATTTTCCCCCATCCCCTGGGTGGTCCAGTGAGCTGCTTTCCAGCTTCAATTTCTCATACTTCTGGTAATTTTATCAAAGGCTGTCATGTTGTTTGTCTTCTTGAATCCATCAAATCCTCAGTAGATCCAGACTTCATGAAAATAGTGTTACAAAATCTTCCTGAGTGATATGTCTAGTTGGTGAGAAGCACAGAAAAGCTGATCAATTATTAGTGTGATTGACTGCTTAGCAAAATAAGCTCAGGGAAGACCTTGGGACAGAACACACTGAGTGGCTAAAGTAAGATGAGTCTGGGATCAATATTTACAAAGAAAACACAATGCTACTCGTGGAACAGTTGAGATCAGGGGATTTCAAAGACAATTTAAGTTCAGTTGTACTTGCTAATACAAAAATGCTATAGCTGTGAATGTTAGTTTACAAAAGTAGATTTAAAAACAGATCTGTACAATGAATTCTTATAAACTATATTTGGGTTAAATGCAGAATGGTAGAGTTCATTATTTAAAGGAAAACATGCAGGTGCCTTGCAAAGCAATATATTAATCTTGAAATACACATAATTTGACCGAAATTACATTTAGGCATTTCAGTATTTTTCTGTGGGGCCCAGCTCTACCTAAATATCCAGTCCCCTATAGATTTTCTTTCTGGAATCTGTCATTTCCCAGATGAAGTCTCTCACCAGGGTTCTCTCCATCCCCACTGATGTGACTAAACGTAAGACAATTCTAGTCCTTCTCCACTTGTCTCTCAACATTAGCAGTTTTTCTCTCACTGCCGTCATGGTCTCTAGTTTTAGCTGAGGAGCTCAGAATTTCCTTAACGCTTCAATAAAAACTCCATACTTCTTAAAATGCAAACTCTGATTTACATTCACTTACCAAAAATCCTTAAAATATTTCCTTTCATGCAGAGTGGGGTTCCCTGAAAAGTCTTTGGTAGCAGTCTAGTTCCACGAGATGCTCCCTAAAGAAAGTATTCTGTGCTAGAACAAATAATACTGCAGACAGGGATACTGGTGGCCCTGAGAAGTGTTGCTAGGAAAACAAAAACAAGAACAAGGGCTGCACCTATCCTTTAAACCTTTAGTACAATCATTGCCTACACTTAGTCGACCACAGAACCATACTTTTTTTCTTTCTATAATAAGGACTATTTATACCCTATGGAACTTAACGTTGCTAGAAAACATACTTTAAGAAGAACACACTTTCTAACCACGGGGAAAATACATGACCTGTAGCCACTATCATGCTTCTCAGCGCCATCCACGATGTGAACGCCTACTGTCTCAGCCTCATTTTCTAATGCCAAGTATTTTACACTAAATACAATTATGTGATTGTACAACTCAGGTCCTTTTATCTTTGATAGTCCCATGTCTGGGAACTGCCTAGAACAGCTTAAATATCACCTCATCCAGCACATGTTCCCCAACTGGGCCCCAATTCTCCTGGAACAGTTAATTATATTATCTGTGTGATAGCTACATCTAGCGCAGATTTTAAAAATAGCACTTAACACACTGTGATAAAATTATTTTTTGTTGATATATATCTGTTATATAGTGTGTGTATATAATTTTCTCCAAAAGATTGTACTTTGATAATAAGGGCCGTATCTCATATTCCTATCTTTTATATAAGGCCTGGGACCTCCTGAACACACCATGAAGGCATGAATGCTTTTTAATTTAATGACAATGAGGGGAGAGGCACTTGGAATCTGCTGATTAAGATTTTAAAGACGGAAGTGAAAATATAAGTTTTTTAAAAAAATTGTATCATTTGTTGAGTGCATGTTCTCCTATGTGTATATGCGTGTGTACACAGACCACTTTGCCATTATAATCAGAGATAGAGTGACTCTATGATTTAGCGTGCAAATTGAGATATTTTTGAGAGTAAAACGGTGTGCCAAAAATAATGAAATTTGTATACTTTGTAATATTTATTAACGAACAAATTTGTTTATTAAATTGGTATACATAAAATATTTCTATTAAAAAATGTTCAAGAGTACAATTCTTCCTAAAATGTAAAAACAAGATATCTCCTCTTATTATATAATAATAACAATAATAGCAAAACAAGTTTTTATTATTTGGATATTTAAAAAATAATAACATCAAAATAATCATTATTAGTACATACTCATATAAATTAATCAATTTTGTTTATATCTGTTTCCAATACCATGTTGCTGGTATACTGAAGAATGTAACTTTGAAAAGATGTCATTATTTTTTAATCACCTATTAGCAAGTATAGTTTGCATTTTATGGATAATTAATTCCAAACTGTTGATACTTTCAATTGACTCTTCTCTATCGTCCACTGTAATAACTTTAAGAAAATACTTTCATTGAAGGTACTCAAGTAAATTCAGAGATAATAACTAAGAAAATACTTTCATTGAAGGTGCTCAAGTAAGTTCAGAGATAATTCTTTTACGTGCATAATAAAATGTGCCCACCTATTTTCAATAGTACATTTTTTTTGCTCCAATTTACAGTCCCTTTCTTTGTTAAGTATTTTTAGAAGATACAACTCAACAAGAACGTTGTCTCTCTTTATCATTCCTTTAGCTGTTTCACTAAACGAATATATACCATTTTAAGCCTTCTTAAACTCAGGCCATTATCGTATATACTATATAGTCGTCCAACTAGAAATAAAATTCTATAAAAATTTTTACCCTATGTCATGATGTTCTTAAAAATGAAGGAATACTTATAAAATTCAATATCATCTAACCTTTGGATTCTTGTTTAATTCTTTCACTTTTTCCCTTGTTGTTGCAGGGATGCACCTCAATGTCATTCTTTTTTGTTAACTACAGATGAGTTTTTCTTTTGTAAGAAAACACTTAGGAGACATGTTTACCAAAAAAGTTCTATATGACTGCAGGATACTTAAGCTGATTTACAAAATATTTCTTTAAAAGCTCAAGATTTCCAACAATGATTAAGGATGAATATTGCAGAGAGAAATCAGGACCATCAGGCTAAAATATATATACTGGATGATAAGCATTAGCTTTGTCTCCAAAGTTACTTTTACTAACCATATCTGTAAATTTTGACAACTATAGCTTCTCTATCTATTGGTAGATTATTGAATATTATTTGGACTCAATCATGAATCATGTGTGTACACCAGTCTCTTTCTGCTTCATAGATTCTATAGTTTAATAAGAGCATTGCTTTCCTATGATACAAGACTCCTTCAAATTTTCTATGTGTATTACCACTGTCAAAAGAAACAAGTAGTTTCTCTTCATTGTTCAATGTTGAACTTTTAGTAAACTAGATTTCTTGCAGCTTTTAAGTTACTGTGAGATGATCTACCATAATTGGAAGGAACTTGCAAAACTTTTAGCTTGATTCCATGAATGTGATGAAATTCCATTTATTGGCAGTAACTGACTTGCTCTTTAAAGCATCTGATAGCACTGATATAAAACTGGCATCTTTTACCTGCTTGCAAATCACCTTTGTTAATAAAGCCAAGACATTTACAACTACTATGGTTTCACTTTTTTGTACATGCATAATAATACTTGCAATAGAAAATGAGTAAAATTAATTTAGAAGAACAATTATTTGACATAAACAGTCATGCTTTGGAGCTAACGATGTTAATCTGGCATCTTCAGGCACGGTCTCAAAATAACTAGTAACTTTTCAAGTAGATGCTGATTTATCAGATTTGAATCTTCTGGCTTTTGTGCTATCAGTGATATTACTACACTGATGGTAAATATAGATCAACATTCTGTACAAGTTACACGTTTATCATCAACTTTCCTAGCAATTGGAATTTCCTTAAGCATGAACTTTTGAGCAACTGCTCCTACAGAGATTTGTTTAAAAAAGAAGCAATGTCAAACCACAAGCTAAATTAAAAATTATAGATTTATGCCATACAATAAATAACAAAACCACTGTACCGATAGCATTCATACTACATTGCATGTATTCAACAACTTTAATGCTATTACTCTCACCTACTTCACGAACTCCTAGGCAGTAATTTCTCATGCTTCACTCCAACCACTCTCACACCTGTGGCCTAGCATCTTTCTGCATCATGCAGGCTTAGCACACCTCACAGAACTGGCTAATACTCCAAGCGTCCAGTGGGGTAACTCCACCCAGTACTTCTCCCACAGACAATTGAAGCCAGAGGAGTTAGCTGTCCCTAGTCCCTTGTGTCCAGGAAGACTCTGTTATATCAGCAAGCACCCTGTATTGTGCATCTTTATAAAGAGGGAGGCAGCTATGTTCCATCTGGTAAGACATTCACATTATTATGTTGCATTATTAATAACATTTCTTTAAAATTATAAAAATACTAAGAACAAATACTAAACCAAATGGGATGCCAGGAAGAAGGTAAACCAGGTCTTTCTTGGGTCATGTGGGACGTGTGGTCCCCTACAACAAACAGGGGATATTCAAGTCAAATATGTAGTGATGAATGTGAGTGACAGTCTCTCTGTGTTTTCCTGGAATTGGCAATACTTTTTTTTTTTTTTTTCCCTTTCTTACACCTCCTAGAAAAAGTCAATCTTCTTTTTAAACTAAGTAGCAATTGCATGGTTCAGAAATGTTGGAAAAATGAAAATGTATTTTACTCAGCACTTGGTTTGAAGGCCACAAACAATCAGAAAACCACTGAAAAATCCTTAATAGCATACTAATCTCCAAGAGAGCAGAGAACGATGCTGGCTTTTAACTAGCAACAGCCCCTGAATGTCTGTGAACAGGCCATCTGAAGGTCATTCTCCTGACAGTAGAGGAGGCTTTGGAAGTCAGAATCCAGAAACAATCTATGGATTAGGGACGCTCTCTTCAGTATTCCTGAGGATCCAATGCAGCTTCTGCTCGGATACTAACCATGATGTGAGACCCCTACTTTATTCCATTCACAAATCATTCCAATCATAAGAACTTGTAAAAATTTTCTTGTAATTTGCCTGATCAAAACTCTCCCACCCCCCCCCCCCCACACGGTGTTCACCATCTGGACTTAGGTGAATGTGGAAATGTCCCTCAATGTGGCAGGCCTCCAAATATTTAGTCACACTCCTCCAAGCTTTTTCTTCTCAAACTTAAACTTGCATCTATACATACTGCCTGAATATGTACTCATTTACTAAACAAGTGGATGTCGAGGAATTGTTTTGTCCATAGCTCTCAGTCAGTAGTTTCTAAAGGTGGCAATTATGCTGCTGCCCCCCTCACCCCCAACAGGTGACACTTAGTAATACCTGGAGACATTTTTGTTTTCACAACTGGGAAGGGGGAAGGTACTACAGGCACCTAGGTGGTAGACACCAGAGATGCTGCTAAACATCCTCCAATGTACAGGACAGCTCCCTCCCCTGTGCCAACACAAACAACGACTGGAGCCAGTAAGCCTGGGCGGAAGACAAAATGCCTCTCCTCAGGAGAGGGCCATTCCTTTGTTTGGAAAACAGCTTCCGGGGCCTTTTGGGTTATATAAAGCTGGTGCCCTTTGGTACAGAATTGAGAAATAC
This sequence comes from Kogia breviceps, assembly GCF_026419965.1. Lineage (NCBI taxonomy): Eukaryota > Metazoa > Chordata > Mammalia > Artiodactyla > Physeteridae > Kogia > Kogia breviceps. The sequence continues at coordinate 53,086,982 of NC_081311.1, forward strand.
AATTTAGCAACTAAAAGTACAGGATGCCACCTACAGGATAGGTGAAATTTTTGCAAAGCATATCACTGATAAGAGACTGGTATGTAATATATATGTTACATATCTGTGTATATATATAAAACAACTCAGTAATAAAAAGATAAATAACCCAAATTTTTACAAAAGCAAAATATCCAAATGGGCATCTCTTTTAAAAAAACATAGAAATGGTCAGAGAGCATATAAAAAGATCACCATCATTGGTTATTAGGAAAACACAACCCAAAACCATAAGCAAAAAGGGGGTCAATAAAAAGTGTTGCAAAGGATGTAAAGAAATTAGAACCCTCATTCACTGTTGACGGGAATGTATAAAAGTGCAGCCATTTTGGAAAACAGCCTGGCTGTTCCTCATGTTAAACATAAAGTTACTGTATGATCTAGCAATTCCATGCCTATACACCCAAGAGAAATGAAAGCATATGCCCACACAAAAACTTCTACACAAATGTTCATGGTAGTATTATTCATGGTAGCCAAAAAGTGAAAGTAACTGAAATGTCTGTCAAATGATGAACTGATAAATAAAATGTATTGTAGTATATCTACACAAGGCAATGTTATTCCACAGTAAAACAAATGAAGTACTGACCCACCCTATAGTATAAAAGAACCTTGAAAATATTATGCTAAGCGAAGAAGCCAGTCACAAAGATGCACATATGGCATAAGTCCATTTATATGAAAAGTCCAAAATAGGCAAATCTTTAGAAAGAAAAATAGATTAGTGTTTTCCTATGTCTCGGGATGATGGTAAGGATTGGAAGGAAACAGTTAAAGGGCGCAAGGTTTCTTTTTGAAGTAACTATATGTCCTAAAATTGATTATGGTGATAGATGTACAAATCTGCAAATACTTAAATCTACTGAATTGTAAATTTCAAGTTTAAATGGTGAACTGTATGGTATGCTAATTATACCTCAATAAAATTGTTAAAAATGGAAGACGTCCTGTTAAACTTTAAATTCAGATAAAGAGAGATTTTTTTAATCTACTTATGTAATTATATCACATGCTGAAGTCATATACTGAAAATTATTTGCCGTTTATCAGAACTTTAAATGTAATAGAGTCCTGTATTTTAATTGGGAATCCAATATACAATAGATAAAACACATTTAGAGAGAGAAAGTTAGAAAGTCTTCATAATCAAGTCAGAAAATTTTGGAGTTTATATACTGAAACCAAAAGATTAGAATCTAGAAAGAAGGTGGTGGGGGGAGACATTAAATAAAGAAGAGGGGTCTTGCATTTAAAGGTAGTCTAAAGTAAATTACAGTTTTTCAAAACTTGGGCATGTCCAATGTGTATTGAGACTACCGTTATCCAACATTCAGTTGCTATTGGCCTGTGTTATAATCACTTTCCTTTATCCAATAAAATTACATGACAATGTGTCGCATAAGACAGGCTGAGATGTAAGAAGCTGGGTGAGATGAGAAAAAAGGGTTTAAGAAAAATCATCCTTTTACTCTCCCAGCAAAATACTAGATAAAAGTATTCCTGAAGGGTTTTTTGTTTGGTTTTTTTTTTTTTTTTTTTTTTGAGGGTGGTGGGGGAGGGGGGGAGAGAGAAAGAGGGAGAGAAGACTAGAGAAGGGTCTATGTCTTGGGATAGTGATGTCTATCATTTTACTGGGTAAAAAATGGAGCACTAGGAAACTAGAGGATGTGGACTCATTTGGATTGGAACATTGGAAAGGCTTTGTAATTACCATTTCCATGTACTAACTTCGGCCAATGCATCTCACAGTGGATGAGAACAAAAACCATTTTATTCTATATGTTCAACATTTACAGAAAGCCTACTAGATGCAAAGTCCAAAACTGGCTTTGGGAGATTTGTAAGTGAATTAGACAATCCATCTTCTCAAAGATCTTACAGACTTAGCTGGGAGATAGAACTTAAGAAATACTCCCAAAACAGTGAAAATACTTTACCATCATTTTTGTTTAAACTACTACTGTCTTGGTTTAAGCTCTTATTATCTCCCTTCTAGAATTTCTATTGCCTCCCTGTGATTCTCAATATCAGTCTTTCAAAAACATAGTTTTGGCAATGGCTTCACTTTCTTTAAAATTCTTCATTGACTGCATGTTGTCAATGGATAAAGTTCTGATGCCTCACTATAGTCAGCTAATCCTTCCCCAGTTTGGTTGCATTCTACCTCTCCAGCCTCAGCTCTTGGCTTTCTCCCCCATGTATCTTAGGCTCCAGCATGCACAAGGGTTCTTGCAATGTCAAAACAATAACAAGATTATCCGAAGCTACATATTCGCTCTGAGAAAGGGAATTGTGTTAAGCAAGGCTTTTTTTGCTCAGCAGAGCATTGTGATGGGTTTGAATATATAAAAGAGGGCCCAGAAGAGAAATGGGCACAAGACTGGGTGCCAAGGACCCATGAAAGGAAGTCTCTGTGGAATACTCCTAGTGGAGGGATGAACAAAGGAATTAAACAATAATATTTTAAATAAATGTGATAGTGTTTGTATTGTTACCATGTAAATTCTTACTTTTGCTTCCACCCCATAACCCTCAAATTGTTACATCTTTAGTGCAATCTGCTACATTCAATTGGCTTTTGAACTGGGAGCTGGGGCTGTGAAAATTGAGGAAGGGTTGGATTTTCACATCTGAATCAATGCAATGAGAAAGACAGAAAGCAATCACAGGATGGCATGGCAACTCAAATTTAGAGGAAGCCAAAGTTTGAAACTAAAAGTGACCTTGATATGATAAATCCTCCTAAGAACTCTCAGAACATGTGGGAGTGCTTTGGACAATTAAGGAACATGGGCTGGGGAACATGCATCTATTTTAACAGATCTCAAGGTGCAAAGGGACCTGATATATGAACTATGCCCATTATATCCATAAACAGTTTTATGGTGCCTCAAGTTAGTACAGAATTGTTCAACAGGATTCCTATGAAAGTCATTGAGATCACATTGTAGTTGTACATGCCAGGAGTGAACATCTGGGGAAAAGCAATAGGATTACATTGATTCACAGGGGAGCACACATAATATCATTTCCCCTTGACCTCTATTGAGCTGGCTTCATTATCAAATCTCCTGGTGTTATGGGAAGCATTAATTTCTGAACTGTTCAGGCTGGTATGTGGATTTTAGTATCAGGTGTCATCTATTATATCTCACAATGGGATTTTTTGAACGTGAGCTTGCTGATAAAATCAAGGATCAATCCAACAAATGGGAAATTGCCTCTTCAGACCAACTTTCCATCCATCTCTCTCTGTAGACCTTAATGGCTCTGTCACCAGTTGCCCTTGAAGGTAAAACCCCTACCAGTGTGAACTTGAGCAGTGTAAATGTTTTTCACATCTCGTAATAAAAATACAAGCCTAATCATAAAAAAGATTTACCTCCATGTTCAAATCTAAAAAAAAAAAAAAAAAAAAAAAAAAAAATTTAAAGAGAAAGGTAGATCATACACGATGATCAAGTGGGGTTTATCCCCGGAATGCAAGGATTCTTCAATATATGCAAATCATTCAATGTGATACACCATATAAACAAACTGAAAGATAAAAACCATATGATAATCTCAAGAGATGCAGAAAAAGCTTTCAACAAAATTCAACACCCTTTTATGATAAAAACCCTGCAGAAAGTAGGCATAGAGGGAACTTACCTCAACATAATAAAGGCCATATATGACAAACCCACAGTGAACATCATTCTCAATGGAGAAAAACTGAAACCATTTCCACTAAGATCAGGAACAAGACAAGGTTGCCCACTCTCACCACTCTTATTCAACATAGTTTTGGAAGTATTAGCCACAGCAATCAAAGAAGAACAAGAAATAAAAGGAATCCAAATCAGAAAAGAAGAAGTAAAACTTTCACTGTTTGCAGATGACATGATACTATACATACAGAATCTTAAAGATGGTACCAGAAAACTACTAGAACTAATCAATGAATTTGGTAAAGTAGCAGGATAAAAAATTAATGCATAGAAATCTCTTGCATTCCTATACACTAATGATGAAAAATCTGAAAGAGAAATTAAGGAAACATTCCCATTTACCACTGCAACAAAAAGAATGAAATACCTAGAAATAAACCTACCTAGAGAGACAAAAGACCTGTATGCAGAAAACTATAGACACTGATGAAAGAAATTAAAGATGATACAAACAGATGGAGAGATATACCGTGTTCTTAGATTGGAAGAATCAACATTGTGAAAATGACTATACTACCCAAAGCAATCTACAGATTCAATGAAATCCCTATCAAACTACCAATGTCATTTTTCACAGAACTAGAACAAAAAATTTCACAATTTCTATGGAAACACAAAAGACCCCGAAGAGCCAAAGAAATCTAGAGAAAGAAAAACAGAGCTGGAGGAATCAGGCTTGCTCACTTCAGACTATACTACAAAGCTATAGAATTCAAGACAGTATGGTACTAGCAAAAAAAACAGAGCTAAACCCATTCACATATGGTCACCTTATCTTTGATAAAGGAGGCAAGAATATACAATGGAGAAAAGACAGCCTCTTTAATAAGTGGTGCTGGGAAAACTGGACAGCTACATGTAAAAGTATGAAATTAGAACACTCCCTAACACCATACACAAAAATAAACTCAAACTGGATTAAAGGCCTAAATGTAAGGCCAGACACTATAAAACTCTTAGAGGAAAACATAGGCAGAGCACTCTATGACGTAACTCACAGCAAGATCCTCTTTGACCCACCTCCTAGAGAAATGGAAATAAAAACAAAAATAAACAAATGGGACCTAATGAAACTTAAAAGCTTTTGTACAGCAAAGGAAACCATAAACAAGATGAAAAGACAACCCTCAGAATGGGAGAAAATATTTGTAAATGAAATAATAGACAAAGGATTAATCTTCAAAACACACAAGCAGCTCATGCAGCTCAATATCAAAAAAACAAACAACCCAATCCAAAAATGGGCAGAAGGCCTAAACAGACATTTCTCCAAGAAAGATATACAGATTGCCAACAAACACATGAAAGAATGCTCAACATCACTAATCATTAGAGAAATGAAAATCAAAACCACAATGAGGTATCACTTCACACCAGTCAGAATGGCCATCATCAAAAATTCTACAAACACTAAATGCTGGAGAGGGTGTGGACAAAAGGGAACCCTCTTGCACTGTTGGTGGTAATGTAAATTGATACAACCACTATGGAGAACAGTATGGAGGTTCCTTTAAAAACTAAAAATAGAACTATCATATGACTCAGCAATCCCACTACTGGGCATATACCCTGAGAAAACCATAATTCAAAAAGAGTCATGTACCACAATGTTCATTGCAGCACTATTTACAATAGCCAGGACACGGAAGCAACCTAAGTGTCCATCGACAGATGAATGGATAAAGAAGTTGTGGCACATAGATACAATGGAATATTACTCAGCCATAAAAATAAACAAGATTGAGTTATTTGTAGTGAGGTGGATGGACCTAGAGTCTGTCATACAGAGTGAAGTAAGTCAGAAAGAGAAAAACAAATACCACATGCTAACACACATACATAGAACTTAAAAAAAAAAAAAACATGGTTCTGAAGAACCATGTTCAGGAATATGACAGGAACATGACAGGAATAAAGATGCAGACATAGAGAATGGACTTGAGAACACGAGGAGGGGGAAGGGTAAGCTGGGATGAAATGAGAGAGTGGCATGGACATATAAACACTACCAAATGTAAAATAGATAGCTAGTGGGAAGCAGCCACATAGCACAGGGAGATCAGCTTGGTGCTTTGTGACCACCTAGAGGGGTGGGAGGGAGACACAAGAGGGAGGGGATATGGGGATATATGTATACATATAAGTGATTCAATTTGTTATACAGCAGAAACTAACACAACATTGTAAAGCAATTATACTTCAATAAAGATGTTAAAAATATATATTAAAAAAAAGAAAAAAGAGAAAGGTAATTTAATGTTTATTATTTCAGTCACAAATGAATAAGTGTGTGGGAGGGACATATTTCTTTCTCAGGAAAATACTACTTTACCAGGTTGTGATTTACTTATTAATCAGTAGATTGAAAGCTCCATGATGGCAGGGATTTCCCCTGCTCTTTTCACTGACATAGCCCTAGCAGCAGCTCCTGACAGACACATGGCAGAAAAATAGCATTTGCCAAATGAATGACTAAGCAAAGGATGCTAACATCTAATTTATTCTGTTGGTCATTTTCTTTCTAACATGTAAACAATTTAGACATCAAAGAACATGACCACAAAATCAGAAGATATCATTACAAACAACATTAGCTAATGTTTCTTGTTTCCTAAGTGCATTTTTAGGTCTCTTACCTCATTTCCTTTACTCCATTCATTTTCATTTACAGGATAATGAAATTTAAGAAACATGTCCTAAGTCACAGGTGAATTGAGGAATTTGAACATGAATCTGTGTCTTTCTTATCACAGAGCCACTGTCTCATCCTCTGCCCAAAGTGCCTCTCCATGTACATATACAGATCTATCCCATGAGCCAGAATCCCTGGGAAATGAAACAGAAGTTGTCAAGATATGTCTTGACATAAGACTGTTTAACGTTCATTTTCTTTTCATTGTTCACTATGAACCTTCTATAAAGTTTTGCATAAAATAAGATCATTTGTTATGAGCCAGCTTTATACATTTGGTCAATTAGGAGCTAACAATGTGAGTCCTAGAATAATTAACTCAAATTTGTTTTTCTAACCACTACATCTCAGTTTAAAACTGGATTTATTCTCATCCGCTCCACACTCCTCCACTCACATTCATTGATAAGGAATGAAGATTAGTGATGCCTGAGAACACATAATCAAATCTTGCTTAAGAAAATTTCTTGTTAACATTATGGACACACACTTGCACTAGAGGAAGATTATATATATTCCTAGACTAAATCTATCAGTAGCTATGGCAGCAGTTTTAATTTAGGGATCACTCGATGCTTAAGTAAGGCAACATCCTTAGGACAACATTCAAACTGAACACTTACATTCAGTAAATCAAATGAATCATCATGATTACTTTCCTTATATGACAGAGTAAAAGTACCAAGCTTATTTAATACACACACTTTTTCCCCTTATTTTTACATTTCACTCCCAACAATGACTCCAATGAAAAAACTCAAATGCAAAGTAAGAGTGTGTGTAGAAGCTGTTAGAATCTCATTAGGCCAGATGGTATCTATAAAAAGAAGAAATTTCCACGGAGACCTAAGAAAAATAACCGGACAAAAATCACTCCAATGTTCTGTTGGAAGAATCTGTCACATAGAAAGAGTATGATGATTCTGGGATAGAACCAAAGGTTTTTCTCCCAAATTAATTAGCATGAAATTCTTTTGCATAGGGAGAATTGTAGATATCATGATATTTTCAAAGAATTTACAAATTCATAAAAAAATAAAATGAAGAAAGAGTGTTTCTTCAAATATGCTTTACTGACAATTTTTATTCTCATTTACATTTTTGCCTGTTTATAAGACTGGGCTCCACTGATGAAGACTTTCTAATTTTTAGCATTACATAGGTGGTGTTTGAGACATATATTTTTCCTTTGAGATAACACTGGCCTCTTGGACACTTGCAAAAAGCATTTGAGTGCTTCCCTGGTGGTGCAGTGGTTAAGAATCCACCTGCCAATGCAGAGGACACGGGTTTGAGCCCTGGTCCAGGAAGATCCCACATGCCGCAGAGAAACTAAGGCCATGAGCCACAACTACTGAGCTTGCGTGCCACAACTACTGAAGTCCACGCGCCTAGACCCCGTGCTCTGCAACAAGTGAAGCCACCACAATGAGAAGCCCATGCACTGCAACTAAGAGTAGACCCTGCTTGCCACAACTAGAGAAAGCCCATGAACAGCAATGAAGACCCTATGCAGCCAAAAATAAATATATAAATAATTTTTTAAGTGTATAGGTTTAAAAGAAAAAATCATTTAAAATAAATTTTACTCACTGATTATTTGAAAAATCCTAAAAACAGAAAATGAAATGTGAATACGGTATTGTAATTTCTGAACCAAAAAGTAAAGAATCACTTTGGCATAAATGTAAAAAGATTTGACAGATAAAGAAAGAGTGCACTGCTGAAGAAAATCTTTCTTTGAAGACCATGAATGATACCAGAGGCATTGTTATGAGGGTTATATTGTTATGCTTTTTTTTTTTGGAAAAAGGTTTTGCATTTTCATTCATTCTAATCTACCAATAAAGTTGTTATGTGTTCTTTGCATATGTGGATAATAGACATATTTTGAAATGCCTCTGACTTAGTTTCTTATATATAACATATTGCAAGGCTGGGTTTTTCTACCATCACTGAGCCAACTATTAACCCTGGTCATGAGGCTGGGAAGAAGTAAGGATGGAAAAGTCAGAGATCTGCTCATTCTGGCCTAAACAAACTGTGGTAAGTCCTGGATAGATGGGAAACACAGTAAAAGAATATTATAGTTTGACAATCTCTAGGTCCATCCATGTTGTGCAAATGGCATTATTCCATTCTTTATCGCTGAGTAATATTCCACTGTAAATATGTATCACAACTGTAAATCAACTATACTCCAATTTCAAAAAAAAAAGCCATGAGGGGAAAAAAAGACCACAAAAGAGTTATTAGAAATGTCATCATCACCAAAAAAAAAAAAAAAAAAAAAAAAAGAATATTACAGTTATTCTGCTCGAATTTTGTGAAGAAAAAAGAAACTAGGGAGAGTGAGAGGGTCATAGATAAAGCTCATTGCCTCCTATCTTCTTAGTCTACCTACACCCCCCCCACACACACGATATTCAAAATACTTAATCACTGGCATCAGCCATTCAAAATGGACACAAGCTCACACTTAATGAATGTTCATTTTTTACGTGTGTTGCTGTTGCTTGGTTGTTATATTTTTTGTTCTTATTTTGTTTAGTTAAATTGTTTACTTTTTCCTTTGAAATCAGATGCAACTGGAACTTTACCATATTCCGTTTTCAGGAAACTACGAAGTAACTCACATAAAGATACCACTAAAACCTTAGAGTGGCAAAAATAAAAAAGCTTGACAATACTATTGATCACCATATGTTAGCACGTGTGAAACAAGGGGGCACTCATACCACATTAGCTACAGTGTAAATTTGCATAATCACTTCAGAAAATAGTTTGGAATTATCTTCTAAGAACACTACAGATAACCATTCCCTAGGATCTAGTGATTCTATTCTAGTTTTCTCACTTGTCATAGCAAAAAAGAAAAATAATAAAACTAGAAATAACACAAATATACACTAATATATATCAATAATTTGTGGCTTATTCATAAAATGGAACACGATAAAACAGTGCAACTATTGGCATTGTTATGAATAATTTCGAAATAAATAATGTTGAACTAAAAAACAAAGTCACAAATGAATACACAATTCTATTTATAGAAAGTAAATTATACCATTAATTCTTTTTAATACATACATACATGATAAAGCTAAAGGGAGAAGCAAGGAAAAAAACGATCTATCAGAAATTTAGGCTGGGGCTTCCCTGGTGGCGCAGTGGTTGAGAGTCTGTCTGCTGATGCAGGGGATACGGGTTCGTGCCCCGGTCCGGGAAGATCCCACATGCCGCGGAACGGCTGGGCCCGTGAGCCATGGCTGCTGAGCCTGTGCATCCGGAGCCTGTGCTCCACAACGGAAGAGGCCACAACAGTGAGAGGCCCGCGTACAGCAAAAAAAATAAATAAAAATAAAAAATAAAAATTTAGGCTGGAGGTGGTAAATGGGGAAGGCAATGAAGGAGGGCCATAGAGGAGCTGCAACTGACTGGGAGGGTCCTTTCAAACTGGACTTTGGATATTTAGCGATTTTGTTATTCTCCTATAAAATATATATCACTTGAATGTTTCCTCAATTTCATAATGAGCTCAAATGTAAAAAATATAGAACTTCAGTCTTGCATACACATACCAGTACCTACCTTTTTATTTTTTTATTTCTTAGAAATGTTACCAGCAAACTATCTTAGATATTCACTGGAGAATAGAAGCACATTAATCTAGGAGAGACATGCTTTTTCTGATCTTAAAAATGAAACAATTGGGGAGATGTTAAAGGGTACAAGCTTGCAGTTAGAAGATGATTAAGTCCTGGAGATCTTATGCACTGCCTAGTGATTAAAGCATAAAATACATTATTGTTGACTGTAAAGTCGCTGGGAGACTAGATCTGAAATGTTCTCACCAGAAAAAAAGAAATGATAATTATGTGATGTGACAGAGGTGTTAGCTAAAGTTATGTTGGTAACCATACCGCAATACATAAATGTATCAAATCAACTCATTGTAGATCTTAAACTTACAGTTGCGTGTCACTTATATCTCAATTAATAAAAACAAAAAATAGGGACTTCCCTGCTGGTCCAGTGGCTAAGACTCCGTTCTCCCAATGCAGGGGGCCTGGGTTTGAGCCCTCATCAGGGAACTAGATCCAACATGCTACAACTTAGAGTTCGCATGCAGCAACTAAAGATCCCGCAAGCCGCAACTAAAAGATCCCTCAGGTCGTAATGAAGATCCCTCAGGCCGCACTGAATGTCCCGCGTGCCGCAACATAGACCTGGCGCAGCCAAACAAACAAACAAACAATGACAACAAGAATACAGTGCCTGAAGTCACTTCCATCTGAAATTTGAACGTGGCCACTGTAACTCCTAACAGTGAGAAAATCTTCGGTGTTTGATAGAATCCTCATGGGCTCTATTCATCACATTCCTCTCCCGACTTGGTTTACTACAGGTCAGAACAAGGACAGCCAAGCCCATGGGAAAGATTTGTTCTGTCCTTTCTTTGCACTACACTGGTGTTTATTAACAAATCCCCTGGCTCTTTCCTGCTTCTTATTGACTGCATTATTTCCTGTATTTTTGAAGAGAAATAAAATGGCCAATGTCTGTTCGATTTGGGCTCCACCTCTCCTCACCACATCTGTGCTGGACTTGTTCACCAGTCCCATGGCTTCTTCAACTGGACTCTCATCTCCCAAAAAATGCCCAGCAGGGGTGAAGAGTGACTAGTGGAGGGGATTCACTCAGGTTCCTTTCGATATTGTCAATGTAAGGAGTTACACCTTTCAAAGTGCATCCTACAGAGGACAGACAGGTAAGAGTAAGAAAACAGGTCATTGATTTTAGGTGATAAGCTGGAATATATATGAGCCACCACAGAAAATTGTGCAAAAGTTAGAGATAAAAAGCAATAGTTTATACTCTCTGGGATTTGTTCTTGTTCTCATTGATTTTGCTTATTTTGTTTTATTTCTTTCCAATAAGATATAGAACAGCATTTTTTTTAAAGAAGATGTTGGGGGTAGGAGTTTATTAATTTTATTTATTTATTTGTGCTGTGTTAGGTCTTCGTTTCTGTGCGAGGGCTCTCTCCAGTTATGGCAAGCGGGGGTCACTCTTCATCACAGTGCGCGGGCCTCTCACTCTCGCGGCCTCTCTTGTTGCGGAGCACAGGCTCCAGACACGCAGGCTCAGTAGTTGTGGCTCACGGGCCCAGCCACTCCACAGCATGTGGGATCCTCCCAGACCAGGGCTCGAACCCGTGTCCCCTGCATTAGCAGGCAGACTCTCAACCACTGCGCCACCAGGGAAGCTCTAGAACAGCTTTGACTGTTATATGCTTCCAAATGATCTGGATATCAGAAAATGCTTTACACTGTGTTCCAAAATTTAGGTCAATCTTCTTCTGGCCATAAGAGAACTAAATATCCAGTGTTATATTTTGGCAGCAGATTTTTGGTTTTGCAACAGGCTAACTGGCAAAGAATGCTGGAATAGAAGAGTCTTTAAAGTAAAGTGAGGGTCAGGGGACTTACATCTACTTATATGCATTCACTCATGTAGTAAATGACTAATTTTTTTCCACGTGTCCCAGCCCTATTCTAGGTGCTAGGCATTCAATGGTGAATAAGCCATCAAGGCCCTTTCCCTCATGAAGCTTCAAATCTGGCATTAGCAACTGAACCTACCCTCTAAGTAGAGACAGTGCTGGAATGACCAAGGGACAAAACGTGTCTCATATAGTGGAAAGGCACAAGCCATTAGAAGTAGAAGCCCTATCAAAATATCTTGGGTAAATTGGGGACTCTGTATGTGTACTAGCTTTTCTCCATCTTCCCTTTACCTATATTTATTCTCCATTCTTTTCTGCCCTGTTCTGTACCCAGGAGGCTGACTTTTAAAGAGATACATTACCCTGGGTTTCCTTGCACTCTGGCTTTGGTTGCATCTGGTAAATGGGAGACAGTAGAGCGATAAGAGGGTCAGAGGATGGGAAGACCAAAGGGAGGAGAAGAGGATGGCCTGGGTGTAAAGAAACACTCAACTGAAAATTGTATATATGAACTAAGATTTGAAGGATGAGTTGGAATTCGCTATACAAGAAAGGGGCAGCTAGATCAGGGGTGGCTGATTGGTGAGCAGAGCAGAGAGGGCAGTGCAAGAGGAATAAACCACGTCTGCAAGGTAACAGGAGCAATGAGGCCTGGAGAAATGGGGCCTGCAGAAGGAAATGCTAACACACAGTAGAGAACAGCCAGGATAGAGGTGGTGGAGTGTGTAAGAATATGAGATGAGGAAGTAGCCGAGCCTGACCATGAAGCCTTCTATGGGTCAAGGGGAGGATCTTTATTCTGTTGGCCCTGTAAATACATGTAATAACTTTTCAACAGGGACTTAAATAATCCAATGTACATTTTAGAAATGTACATCAGTGGTGGAGATTGAAGGATCAGTCCGCATCTTGGTGTCTTTTCTCTCCCCTAGTACCTCTTCTGGGCTGTAGGACTTATCAGCTTCAAGGATAATGTTTAGCTGTTATACATCTTAAGGGCGCACTGATTGTTTGTGGCCTGCCCCTACTGTAATTTGTTGTGGCATCTGTTCTGATTGGTTTGTGCCCATGTTTTACCCTTGAAAAATGTTGTAGTATGGCTCTTCTTCTAGGATGCAATCATGGCAAGCTCCGATCACTGCAGGGGAGACTCATAACCCACAACAGAAAATACAGACCTACTTTTAGCATCATAATTATTTCAAAATATTCTAAAAAGCTATCACTCTTCACAATTGAAATGTCTAATTTTCTTGTCATTTATTGCTTAGTGAAGTAGAAGGGTAATAAGGAGAGATGAAACTAGTTAGACAGGAAACAAAGGCGTGAAAGGAGTTTTGGAGAAAAAGCTAATGAGTGTGAGTTTAGGAGTGTTGAGCTGGAGCTACTGATGCAAAACCCTGGGAGGGTAACTAGAAAATCTGTGGGTCCAGAGCTTAACAGAGAGGGGAAGACTGAGATGCATCTTTAGATGTCATTAGAAACAAGGTAGAGAGTTAACTTGTGAGTACAAATATAAGATGACCAGGAAAACTGTGTCACTAGAGAAAGCAAAGAATGAGTACCGCATCATTCCAGTCTTCATTTCATATGGAAAACTCTTCATTTGAAAGGTAGCCCAAGGGTCATCAGTGGGATATCATTAGGTGACCACTGTCCTGATTTGCCTGCGATAGCTCGAGTTTATGCTCACCGTTACAGCAGCCTATCTGGTTCAGCATTTGACCTAGACAAAAGTGTTGAATTTGAACAAGAAAATCTATGGTTTGAATTTAAGTGAGTAGGTTTGAGAGAGTGGTCAAGAGCACTAAACACAGGTCTATGCAAACCTTCTAGCTTACCAGCCTCTTTGAGGAACCTGCACTTCTGGTCTACCTAAGATACATTCTTTGCCATGAACCTCAAATGTATTCCTTGGGATTCATTTTCAATGATGTGTTATTATTATCTGGGATACTGACTGGCTCTTTGGAGTAACTCAACCTGTTTGAACTTTTGGTGTTTCAATGCTGGTTTTCAGAGTTTTAATTTTACTACTTCTGTTTTGGGGTGATGGTGTTTTTAATTTCCATTGTTATATAACCTTTTAGCTTTCACTTTTAAGTTGAAGTCCCTCATGGTTTTGGTGTCAAAAGAATAAAGTAATTTGATCAGGGAGGGTTATAAATCTGTCATATCAGATATACTTTAACTCCCCATAATTAATGGCCAATCTGAGATTCTGATCTTCATGCCACGTATGGAAACAGTGCATCCCATGCTGGGTTTACAGTTTATAACATGTTAACATTTTAATCGACTCCATTTAAATGAATAGTACATTCCCACAGGTTTTAGGACAATATTGATTTCTTGTGGAAAATACTCAAACTACTAAATGCATATGGAACCCCATAGGAACCCAATTTAACCTTAGAACATTTAATTACAAAGCCTTCTGTTTAATTGGCTTCCAAAATAACATTGTTGAGAAAATATTTCATTAGAAAAAGGCTACTGGATAGGCAAAGTACTATAATTTGACAATGTTTTCTCTAGTAAAATCCTTTATCACAGTCTGATTTGGCCTTATCAGACCTTATATTTTTTCTATTAGAAGGTGGGCAGAGAAACACACTCAAAGAAACTGCCACTTCTATATGTATCTTTCTTCCTTTCATGACAGAGTTATTTTCTGCACAGAGGAGAAATAAGCATGTATCTGGAACACATAAGGCACGTGTCAGAGGCCTAGTCCCAAATACTGCACCTGTGGTTACCACCTGTTCTAGGCTTGCCTAGTGGTCAGCTGGAGGCTCACAAGTCCCAGGACAGGAACCTAACTAGACAAGCCAGTGGCACTCCACTCTCTGGTTTAGCAGAGTGAGGTGTGGCCCCCACAGAACCATCCTAGTTTCATGCTTTGCCACCTGTGTCTTTATTGCAGTGCTGTTCTAGCTGACGAGGCATAGGCATCCCACACCTGCTCCCTCCAAAACTGGAGGCTGAACCTACACCAATCTTTTTTGACTAGGGACCTGATGCTCTCTTCCTCCTTCTCAGAAGGTTTTGATTTCCAAAACCTGCTGCTCAGGGCCAAGTCTGCCCACAGTCGGCTTTGCCTGCCTCCCTACTATCCCTTTATTTTACTGCTCTATCAAGCCATGCCTAGATCTTACCAACGTCCTCAGACTTGGCACTTTGTACTGTTAACCCTGTCACAGGAGAAGCAGTATCTCTAATGAGATTAGCTGTACAAGTCTACAAAGGGTGGTCCCAACTTAATCTCTGTCCCCCCATCAGTTGTCAAGGCCCAGCATGCCTTGAAATCATTACACAAAGTTTCACAACAGCACATTTTTCCCTTTTATTCTCTCTTTTTTTTCCCTTAATAAGCTTTGGACAGCATTGTTCTGAACACAATTTCCACCTCACGATTACATTTTGACATGAACAGCGGTCTTTACAGCATATCTTACCTGCACTGCTGTGTGTAACTCTACTGATAATCTCACAAAGGCAGTAAAATTGGTCAAGAGACAGCACCACCTGAGTTGCTGGGTGAAAGCCCTGGGGCATGATCATAGCTTGAATCAAGAAAATTACTTCACTGGGAGCAGACATTATTCACAGTCAGGTAAATCATTACATTAAAAGTGAGCTTTACCTAAAAGTTTATGTATGTGACTTGTTTATTCTGGTTACATTTCCTGGTTTGCAAAGTAACATAAAATTGTTATAGATCACTTC
The DNA here is from genome assembly GCF_026419965.1 of Kogia breviceps. Taxonomy (NCBI): domain Eukaryota; kingdom Metazoa; phylum Chordata; class Mammalia; order Artiodactyla; family Physeteridae; genus Kogia; species Kogia breviceps. The sequence goes on from NC_081311.1 coordinate 53,102,667, forward strand.
CTCAAATCTGTCCCCCAAACATGCAAATTCCATGAAGCTGAGGGGGCTATTCCAGAGTTCATTTGTTTAGAAGATACAGAATTGATAGATAACATGGTTGAAACCAGAAAGACAGGAGACACAGAGGAAGGAAGGGAGGGAAGAAAAGGAAGAGAATAAATTCCAATCAGATAGAGAATAGACCCATGCAGCGATATTTGTGTTTCTCTGAAAAACCACAGGGTCACGTCTCTGTAAATACAGCAATCAACTGTTGTGTCTGTTAAGGTTCGGTGATTTCAGGCAACAAAACCTGCTCTGGCAAATTTAAGCAAAAAAGGAACTTGGAAGAAATTGTTTGGAAAGCATGAAAGGAAAAAAAACTGGAGTAATTTGTCTCTGAAAAGAGAAATCAAGGCAGAGCTGGGATATAGGTTGTAAATTTTCTTGGAACAGTCTCTTAGTGACATGTTAATCAAAAGAAATGAACCCCAACCACTAAATATCCTTGTGCTATTCTTAAGAATAAAATTGCAAGGCAAGAATGTGGTTTTGCCCTAGCTTGGGTTTCCTACCCACACCTTGGCCACAAAATGTAGGGCATCTAGATGCCCAGTGCCTCCAAGGATGTTCCAAAGTAAGAGTGGGAAAGGAATCCCAGACACAGCAAAATCAGGAGGTGCACTTTACAGTTACCAACATTGTACCCATATAATTATCTAATCTTATCCTTCCATCAGCTTTACCAAGTAGGTAGTAGTATCCTCATGCCATTGCTAAGGTAAAGGAAGACCAGGGAGATTAACTAACTTACACAAAGTTAACATCTAGTGAGTGGAAGAGGCCAGACTGAATCTTGGCATGGCTTCTGTCTTAATCTAATATGATCACTTGCCTGAAACTTCCTGCTTCTGAATTTGAGGTGAAAATAGAACTCAATGATTTTTCTGTTCAGGTCTGATGTTAGGTTAGTGTGCACATTACAGCGATACCAGTTGTTAAAATACTGAAATACTTCCCAACCCGTTGGTAAATAGCCACAGGCCCTCTGGATGCCCCAGGACCACCACTTTGGCCATTCTGGCCCTTTCTCTAGGTCCTCAGACCTCTCCATTATCCAACAACTGAAGAGTAAATGCCTGCCATATCCGGGGACTGCTGGGATTCTGCTACTGTATTACGGCTGGCATCCTTTCTGATTAGTTGCTATCAGTTTCATACCAAAATATTTTGAATTTCACCTCTGCTTCCATTTAAGTCTCAGAGAAAAAGACAGTAGGACTTTAAATAATGGGATCCACTTTAGATTCCAAAATTATCTGTGTAATATTTATAACAAAAATAGCTAGGTCATTACTTTCACTATGGTCTTAAAGAAAAAAAACTAATAAAACCAATTTACCTCTGGGCCCACAGAGTCTGTGCTTCACTGAATTTTCCATTTTGGTGCCCTTTCTTATTTAGCATTCTTCCTAATTTATTAGAAACATTAAACTAGTGGGAATGTGTGCCTATGCCGTAGTTAAAAAGAAAAAATAAAAGAAGAAGCGTGATGTACAGTGCGGTAGAGTTATCCTGTACTCATTAGCTGGGATCCAGGAGGGTCTAGAAGAGTCACTCACCAAGAAGACCATAAATCATAGGCAAGAGTTTTCCCAGAGGACTCCAAGATACTGTACTTTGTTATCTTCCCAAACATGAGGTGCTTACTTTATGTTCTAGCTCCACTTTTCCATGTAAAAATACATTCATTTAAATGCAGATTTTGTTATTCTTGCTTAACATCATCAGTCTATCAGACAAACACCCGTGGGGAAATATAAATTAACCTATCTCCATACATTAGGGGGAAGCACTAAGCTTGCCACAATTATCAGTTTGCCCTCAGGGTCACCTTTTTTATCTTTCATACATTAAGAATCCTGTACAGAACTGCACTATCGCGCCTTGCCATCCAAAGTGCTGTGCCTCTGATTAATAGGACAACTTTGGCTACACCACAGCATGAAGAACTCATCCATAAACTCAGGAACAAATATCATGCTGGGGAAAGTTCCACCTACAGATGTGCTGATATCAGTGTGATCCATCCCAATGTGTGCCACTGCTCTATCTGGAAGGCTCTGGAATGGCTCTTCTCAGCACAAGAACGTTCAACCCAAAGCAGAACTCAATAAGAGCCTTATTAGGAGTCATCTGACCGGTCATGCAAGGAGGGCAGAGAGGGGTGGAAATTAGCCTCCTTTGAAAAGCGAACCAAGTAAATCCACAGATAAGAGCTACAATAGTTTTGCATTTAAGGGCTCAGAATCAGAACTAGCATTAATAAGTGCTAGCCCTGGTTCTGTATTCTATAAACAGTATGTCAGTCCACACTTACAGCAAATTGGGAAGTAGAGATGCCATTTTCTCCATTTAACAGATGAGATTCAGAGATTACATTATACATAGCTGTTGGCCATGCTGTCTGGTTCCTCTAAACTATGTCCCACTGCTTTAGTTCAAAAGCAAGAAGAGTCTGACAGCATACCAAAGCTTTTATACATGCCAGTGAATGTATTCCTCTCATCAGCAGTATTGCTATATCTGAAGAGAGTACTCTACTGAGGTTGAATACACCCTGGAAGTTGAGATGTCAAGTTTTAAGTACTGGGTTTGGCACAGTCTCTTTCCTGAAGCCCTCAAACCAGGGTTAGGTACTCTTATTGGCCAGTCCTATTGTATCCATATCTACCATATATACTCAACACTGTTAAAATTATTTGTCTGAAAATGGCCTTTCCGAATAGACTGAAGGTTTCATGAAAGTTTCTGCCATAATGTTTTGTTTGTCCAAGTCCCCACACTTAGCCCAGTGCATGTCACTTAACAAAATATTGAATGAGTAGTCAATCTCCAACTCAGTCCATGGTAGAGGGAAACTGACAACCTGGTACAAACACCTTGACCTAGTAGATGTACCTTCAACAATACAGGTGGATGCATCAGATGTCATAGCTCCATAGAACTGGTTTCTCCTCCTTACTCTCTTGGCTCTAAATTCAAGTTACCCAAGGAGCTACCTAATTTTTTGGATGTGTGCCCTAACCAGGTTTTCTGCAGAGAAAGAATGTATAGACCAGCTACCGTAAATACTTTCCCTTCTTGGTAGTTTCATTTCTCAACCGAAGATCAGCATTGGCATCGTAGTCACTCACTTGCTCCTTACACATGTGAAGATTGTGGAGTTAGTTCCATGGAATTTGAGGGCGGTCGCATGACGACATCACTGGACTTCTAAGGCAAAGACCCAGACCCAGAAATGCAGTGACCTACTAAGGTACCATACTTTGAGTGATCTGCAGTGTTCCTAGAATGGCATCTCTGTCACATGATGTATAAAGAGAACTTAGTTCATTCTAAGAAGAAAAGGACTGTATCTAGAAAGTCAGAAGGAAAACACTTAGAAATTTTCAGAACTTTCAGGAAAAGAGACGTAGTTGATGGTTTTGTGAGAAAATACAGACGACAATAGTGGTTAGAGAGCTTGGTCTCATATGTAGGCTTCTTTATTAGAATTCTCAGAGGTTCTCTTTGATCAGTTGCATTTGTCAACCCCCACATCAAAAGTATACTCCCTCACACTACCAATTCCCTTCTTCCAGAAAAATCTATTGACTAGACTTTCCTAAGAGCCCCCAGCTAAAGATTGAGCCCACATTGGTCTGTAGGTGCTCCTTTCTATCCATTTGATCATGCCTCTGAAATACATCTCTCCTGCATCCTCTGCTAAAGTTCATAACTCTCTTTATAAGATAAACTATTTACACAGTTTACACATTTAAGTCATCCCTTCTCTTCTGTTTCACTCAGATATAACTAAGAACATCATTTTCAAAATCAATCAGGAGGTACAGGATATAGATACATCCTGATTCATTCCTAGACTTTCTTCTAGTAGAAATGGTAAGTTATAGAATGAAACTATTATCTCTACTGAGACAAGTAGTTCCTTTTAATAACAACAGATACACTTTTAGTCACTCCAGAAAATCATTTAGTCACAACATATCAGGCAAATCAAATTGGAAGACAAAAGAACAAAAATCCCAGAACAGAATTATATGTAAGTTAGGTTGGATATTTAAAACATGTATCTTTCACAGACTAAGGCCAGAATTGTCTGATTTACAGGATCTGAAAAATGCCAGAGGAAAGCAGTTTCTCTGCATACAGTTATATAATAAATACAATTCATGAAATTTTACATGTTACAAAGTAATTTCAGAATTACCTCATTAAATTCCACACTAGTTGTGTGAAGTGAGGCCTGATATTATGGCCACATTGAATAAGTAAGGAAACTGAGGCACAAAGAAATGTGTGTCTCTTCCAAAGTCACAGTCAAAAAATAGGCAGGAGACCTAAATAGACATTTCTCCAAAGAAGACATACAGATGGCCAGCAGGCACATGAAAAGATGCTCAACATCACTAATTATTAGAGAAATGCAAATCAAAACTACAATGGTGTATCACACCTCACACCAGTCAGAACGGCCATCACCAAAAAGTCTACAAACAGTAAATTCTAGAGAGGGTGTGGAGAAAAGGGAGCCCTCCTACACTGTTGGTGGAAATGTAAATTCGTGTAGCCACTGTAGAAAACAGTATGGAGGGTCCTTAAAAAACTAAAAATAGAGCTACCATATGATCCAGCAATCCCACTCCTGGGCATATATCCAAAAAGACAAAAACTCTAGTTTGAAAGGGTACATGAACCCGAATGTTCATAACAGCACTGATTACAATAGCCAAGACATGGAAGCAACCTAAGTGTCCATCAACAGATGAATGGATACAGAACATGTCATATACATATACATATATCACACTCACACATACATACACTCATACACACAGACACATACACAAGTAATGGAATATTACTTAGCTGTAAAAAGAGAATGAAATATTGCCAGTTGCAGTAACATGGATGGACTTAGAGATTATCATACTGAGTGAAGTAAGTCAGACAGAGAAAGACAAATATTATATGATATTTCTTGTATATGGAATCTAAAAAATATGCAAATGAACTTATTTAGAAAATAGAAACAGACTCACAGACTGTGAGCAAACTTATGGCTACTAAAGTGGGGGGGGGATAAATAAGGAGTATGGGATTAACAGATACACACCACTATATATAAATGATAAGGATTTACTGTATAGCACAGGGAACTATATTCAATATCTTATAATAACCTATAATGGAAAATAATCTGATATATATATATATGAAACTGAATCACTTTTCTGTACACCTGAAGCTAATACAATATTGTAAATCAACTATATTTCAGTTTAAAAAAAAGGAAAATTAGCTGACTAGGGATTCAAACCCAGGTTTTCTGACTTTGATTCTAGTGTTCTTGATAAAACACAGAAATATAATTATGTTTTTATTATAACATTTTCATTGAAACATCATAAAGAACAAATATTATTATGAAAATCAATGAATTTTTAGCCAACCCATCTTTATTTATGTCCCTAGCACTGGAGGGTATAAAAAGAAGGAAAGTACTTTGTCCCTGCAATAAAGCCTTTTACAATTTAGCTGAGGGCTAACACAAACACCAGGACAACCTGGAAAGTTGTGCTGCTAAATTAATTTTTTCATGAGTCTGGATTACCAGAGCAAGTGAAGGACACTGCTGACCTGAACAGGTTCATGCAGTCTTGCCAGCCAAGCACCAACACTTAGTACATGAGAAACAAGGTTCCAGAACATGGTAAGCTCACAACTGAGCCTTTTGGATTACTGACAAAATGAGGAAAATAAAATTGAGGAAAGCAGTCAACGCTATGTCTACCACTGCCAAGATATTTTTTGACATGTGGTTTTTCTCTCCTCCACCTATCACCTAAGACAATGGATCTCTCCAGATTTTATTCATTCATTTCTTCATTCAGTCCTTCAGCAATCATTTATTGGTTGCCTATTATGTACCAGGCACTGTTTGGAAGGTTATGAATACAGTAGTGAAGGAAAGAGATACAATCCCTGTCCTCATTAAGCTTACAGTTTGATGGAGATATATATATATATATATATACACAAATAAATGATTAGATGTGCACAATAAAAGGTCATAATAGCTATGGAGTAACATAAGCAGGAAATAAACCTAGGGAGTCCCATGTTGGTTGGGCAACTGATACTTTTCAAAATGTGGTCAAAACAAAGCCTCGTGAAAAAAAAACAACATTTGAGCAAAGATCTGAAGGAAGAAATAGAGCAAGAGAGGCTGCTTCTTAGGAAAATAATAGTCTAAGTAGAAGAAAAAGCCACTGCAAAGACTCTGTGGCAAGCCTATTCCTGGCTTGGGAGGGAAAGCAAGGCGGACGATGCTCTGGAATAGAAAGAGGCAGGGATTGTAAGAGTTGAGGGGAGAAAGCACATGGGGGAGGAGCTAGTAAGTCACAAAGGACCTGGGGTACCTTGAAAGGACATTGGCTCTCAAGTTGAGTAAGATGAGGAGCCCCTGGGAGTGTGTGAGCAGGGGGGTAAGGTGATCTAATGTATGTTTTAACTTGTTGCTGTGCTGAGAATATACTACACTAGGACAAAGGTAGAAGCAGCAAGGCCATAGCAGTAGGTAAATGCACAGTCCAGACAAGAGATGATGGTATATCCCTGCTCTACTTCTTTCTCCCCTGTGCTCCTCTGGCTGTGCTTGAATGGTCCCATCCACTCCACCTGGTTCCTTCACACCTCACCCATGTCCTGATCACTTCCAAATCTATCTCTAATTTGGCCCCCTCTCCATAGCTCCATATACTTTACAACAGCCCAGATAGCTACCCCCAACCACAACATGTTGATGTGAAACTTCTTAACTTCTCACCTTAATAAGTTCAGAATGCTTCGTTTCTTGTCTTAATGACATTTTACACCCAGTCATCTGCCTGTAAATCTAAACCATACTCTATTCTCACTCCTCAACAAATAACCATCTGTCATTTCTATACCTTCAAACTTTTTACCATCTTATTATTCCTATTATTACTGCCCTAGTTTAGAGCATCCTCATATTTTTCCAGAGGTACAGACATAAGGTCATTACCAACTGTTCATAGGTAGGATGGGTCCACTTAAATACACAGACACAAAAGTTCAGCCTAGACTCACAAAAGACCCACTTATTCCTACCCAAGGAAGCACAGTAATCGTTCAGAACAGACACATACTTTCTCTACTGTTTCCTCCTTATTGCCAAGGGACACACATTTTAAAGTCCCACTGAAAGGATTTTAGCAGATTAGATGCAAATAAGGAAGTGCTATCTTCTGTTTATATGAACAATGCACTATAGTAGATCAAGGACAACAACTGAAACTGTTGAAATAATGCAAGCTGAAAAAAGCTAGCATTAACCATAGGCAGGAAAAGTTAAAATGGAGAGAAATGGATGGATTCAATGAGTTTTAAAGAGAGAGGTTCAGGTGGGTTTGACACTTTAGCCCTTATTTATGTATAGTTTCTGAGGTCATTTGTTTTAGCCTTATACTCATAATGAAGGATTCTTGAGATCAGAGCTTTAAGCAACACATTTTCTGTCCTTCATTTTAGTTAATCTTCACAAGAACCTTTTGTTAGATTATCACCAGCTCCCAGCTGGGAAAGCTGAGGCTCAACCTGTACATCAGAGAGAAAGACTTTACCTGCAGGTTTGTCAGACATCCAAAACCTGAGTGTGGGTCCTGCACATAATCTTAAAGGTAAAATAAGTTGAACTAAACTGTCATGCGTGAATTTATTACTCATACATGTCCAATAAATATTTCAAATATGTGTCATCAATTCACAAACTCATCATCTTATATAACTTCCTGGAATGTAAGGCAACAGAAGTAACAGGGATCTTTTCTATTCTATTTCTTGTTTAGAGAGCACTGGAGAAAACATTTATATTTAAGAAAGCAATGTTTCTAACAAAGGAATGAAATCATTCAACATATTCTTTCTAAAAATCATACATAAAATGATAAGCCCTAAATAGCAAGACAAGGTCAAGAACATGTGAAAAAATGAAAGAGCAGATTGCTAATTATCATTTTTATTATCTTCTAGGAAAGAAAGGAAGGTTTGTCTGTAATTGCTTTGGTAGTCACAGCAAATGAACGTGAAAAATGTAGTATTCCTTCTCCAGAATTGTTTGTTGTCTCAATTTCCCCTTTGAAAGCTCAGCCAAGCCTCTTTTTAACTGTTTGTAAAAACAAATTGAGTTACAGCTCAGCATTGTAGGGAGTTAATAATGTTGGCTCTTTACCTCAAATGGTATGGGATTTGTCCAAGAAGAAAATCATTTTTCCAGTTGAGTTCAACGCTCTTGCTATATGACTATTGTGCGAAGAACATATTCACATTATTTCATTTAATCATCACTAGGCCAGGCCCTTCTCCCTCTTCGGGTGTCACTGTCTTTTCTCTTGAGAACCACTACTGTCTACTGGCATTTCTATTTGCAGGGAAGCAAAATTTGCCACACTAAAATGCACCTCTTTGGCATGAGGAAGGAACAGAAGACTTGGGAATTTTTATCTTTTCACCTCCCCCTTAACTGCCTAAAAAAATTCAGACAGAGGGCCTATCCCAAGAAAGAAAACTATCACCAGAGATACACCTATAATATAATATGAACTAGATGTGAGAGACAGGGAGGAACATAACAAAGTCTGTTAAAATTTCTCTATGTCCCATTGTTCTTACATGGCCCAGCAAACATTTGTTAACCAAATATTTGCTCTTTTTTCACCTTCCTGTCAATTCCCTTCCTTTTCTTCCTCCTTTTTCTTAATCCAGAATAACATATATACCTCATTTTGCCTGACTGTTTTTGGAACCTTCCATGCTTATGTGGATTCCCCTTGTGTATGTAATTTTTTTTCTTCCTATTATTCTGTCTTAGGTCATTTTAATTATTCAACCAGCCAAAAGAACTAAAAAGGTAAGGGGGAAATTCTCCCCTCCCAAACACATTTCAAGTGGGCTTTATTTTTACCCCTGTTAGTCCTCTGCTGGGCAATGGGCTGCTTTCATCATTCATGTTGATGCCATAGACTCTCATCAGGAGTCCTCAAATTCCCCAAACTGAGCTGTGGTCCATGATGAACTACCCCCATCTCATGCCATGACATTCTATGAACCTCTTGAACCTTAATGTCTTAACAGGGTTTTACTGAAAGTTGTTCTTCAAGTTTTTGTTCACATCTTCTTTTCCTCAAGAACTCACACAGTGCCTTATGGATACCTGGGCTGAGATAACTTCGAGTGACGGGCATCAAACAATTCTCTAAACCCTTCCTCTTCATTGAGAATAAAAAACTGATCCTGAGCCAAACCTCTGTGAGTGACTCTTCTCTCCTGGGAACACCCATTTTGTCTCAGCCATCTGTCAATCCAGATAAGTCTGCCCCCAGTCATGAGAGAATCACGGAATCTCAAAGGTGAAGGGCACTTTTAAAGTTATGGAATTCATCCAGCCACCAAAGGTAAATCCTCATTACAACATTGCTCCCAAGTGATCATTTGGTTTCTGATGAAGACACATAGTGATGGTTACACGACAGTGTTTATTTTGAACTGAAACATGCCTCCTCTAACTTTTACATACTGGAACATACTGGAACATACTGTTCCTGCCCATGAGTTCATACCAAAGGTGCAGTGAAAGAAGATGTTTTCTCTTTTTCTCAAGTCTCATTAGTGCTGAACAACCAAAAAGAAAAATCAACACAAAGTGAGAAAAAGAATCGCTGATTTATTTCACCTTAGAAATGAAAATTTAAAAAATAATTCTGTTCAAGTATATGCACCACACCACAATGTAATCATAGTGAAATACTAAGCTCTTATAAAAGATTGTTATTTTGACTTTTGTTGATGTTTGTTTGTGTGTCCATTTTGCTTTTAAAGAATTAGGAAGAAAAACACGATTACCCCAAAATGATGTGCATGGTCTGATAGGAAAAATGGGTATGTCTACCTTGCATTTGATGTTAATTATTTGTCCCACATAATACTCAGTACATTGGATGTGATATTCCTTCCACAGAATTAGGAGAAACCTAGTAGTTTTACCCTTTGACTGGTGATCAGTCGCAATCTGCTAGCTGGTCCTATATCTGAGAGAGACGGCAACCTTTAGCTAGAGCCTGAGGAAAAAATGCCAAAGTTAATGTAACAGAATGTTTCATAAATTTAGATTTTGTATGTGAAAATTAATGCATCCCATTTGATATGCTATTTGGCACCCTGTACTAAAAAAGCCTTAAAAACAAAAAGCAACAAAGACAAAAAAAGATTCAAACCATTGGAGTCTGTAATTCTGCTTTTGGGAATCTATCCTAAGAAGATAATCTGAAAAAGAGAAACAGTTTATGCACAAAATATTCATTGCAGTGTATGTTTAAAGGAAAAAAATTGGAATTAACCTGAATAGCCAGTCATTGGTGGGAAGGTTAAGTAAACTTTGTTTGGTATTTAACAAATATCTGCAAAACAGCTTATTTACAAGGAGGTTATGTCCACATGGGAATATGTAAAGAGAATAAAACAGGATAAAAATATATGGGGTATGCTCTCAAATATGTTAAATAAATATCAAAAAGATAATAAAGACTGGAAGAAAATAAACATTTGTGCCAATTGCTGGAAATGTGGGCAATAGTTTTGTAATTCTTTATTTCTTTTTTTCATAATGAATACAAATAAATTTTACATGGGAAGGGAAGGATACCTTACATAAAGAAAAGCTGAGTCTTTCAGAAATAGAATATCACCTCACATCCAAAGCAGCTGTGCAGATTACAGTGGTGCTATTACCAGGTTTATGAAATATGAATGCTGACCTTGTCTCCTTGCCATGTACTGACACTGAGTGGTGTTTACTGGAGGCCAATTACTTTTTCTTTCACCTTTAATTCTTCTCCAAATTTTATCACTAACTACCACTCTGTAAGCCTAAAATTGTTTGAATGAATCAATCGCCCTCTTAAAACAACATTTTATTCTTGTCTCAGAATTATTCTGAATATAATACAAAAATTATATGCGTAACTCTAATGGCAACATTTTGTTCATGAGGGCATCTTGTCAGGGAGACCACATCTGAGTCTGTATTCTAAGCAGCTCTTAATTCCTTTATGAAATTCAATAAATACAAATTCTAAAAAAGAAGGAAAATAAAATCTTATCAATTGTCCTCTGGAGCCTTCAAAATAGTCCTGCATTCTTTAGGCAAAACTCACTGAGAATGTTTTTATTCTCATATCCCTCCAAGGGGAAGTGGCAGAACACAAGCACTTTGCATTTTTTCTCTGAGCTGAAACACTGGGACAGACAAAGATAAACACAGCTGGCGAGAGGTGTTCAGAGCTTAAAGGCCCCCACTTGCCTGGGGCTCCTTCATATGTTTTGAATTTGTAAACTTGCAAAGGCCCCTCACGTTGTGTAAAATGGATGTTCCACACAACTTTGACTGACCCAGGGACATGGTCAGCTTTCCCAGTGTAATCTCAGTGGCACCTGGAGGGCAACACAGATCTCTGTTTCTTCTGACATTACTTTTTTTTTTTTTTTAACATCTTTATTGAGTATAATTGCTTTACAATGGTGTGTTAGTTTCTGCTTTACAACAAAGTGAATCAGTTATACATATACATATATCCCCATATCTCTTCCCTCTTGCATCTGATCTCCCTGTGCTATGCGGCTGCTTCCCACTAGCTATCTATTTTACATTTGGTAGTGTATATATGTCCATGCCACTCTCTCACTTCATCCCAGCTTACCCTTTCCCCTCCCCATATCTTCAAGTCCATGCTTTAGTAGGTCTGTGTCTTTATTCCCATCTTACCCCTAGGTTCTTCATGATTTTTTTTTTTTCTTAGATTCCATATATATGTGTTAGCATACGGTATTTGTTTTTCTCTTTCTGACTTACTTCACTCTGTATGACAGACTCTAGGTCCATCCACCTCACTACAAATAACTCAATTTCGTTTCTTTTTATGGCTGATGTGACATTACCTTTCAAAATCTGAGACCCAGCTGGTCAAATGGAAGGGAAGAAATCATGGGAGAGAAGAGCAGAAGAGAAACAGAGGGGAAAGGGATGTGAGACAGAAAAGGATCAAGTATGACAAAATGCTCCTAAGATTAAAATAATCTTGGCACTGTCCCAGGAGGAAAAACCCAGCCCTCGTGATGTATCATGACTCTGAGGGAGTCAATTCAGGGACCACAGGAGGAATGGCCTTGGCTCTATAATTGGTCAAAACTCAGATTAAGAAAGAACAGGGTTTAGCCTATCTCTGTGTCTGATATGCTTATAATAGTCAATTCTTAGTTGCCAAGATCTCAGATGAGTATGTTATTTTGAAGCACTTGAAAAACCATTCATAAAAATTCCATTTCAGAAAATGGTGAGGGGGAACGTGCAGTTTGAATTTAATAGCAAGCATCACAGAGACACATTATTAACAAGGTGGCTTAACAAGCTAGTTCAATTCCTTCTTTTACAGATGGAAACAGATCTTCGAAAGAAGTGGCATGCCTGGGGTGATGGATTTAGTGACAAAGTGGAGATATCAATGCTTTTTCCACATAGCTCATCTTTGAATACTGGATGATACATTTTTTTAGAAAAGCCAGTTTTCTGATATGTTATGGAAAAAAAATAAAAGTCCTTTAACGTCAGTATCTGATTCTCTTGCACACATACACACAAATACAAACACAGTGGAAGAAAATTATATTTTATTACTTGTCCTATTATTTCAAAGTCCCATGATACAAGTTTTAGAAAGAGAGACTGTATTTGGATTTCCTTCCTTATTTGTGTCTTTGCTCTCATTTTACTACTCATAAATTGTGCAGAGAAGAGGTAGAAGTCAGAAGAAGATATAAAACTAATTCTCTTCTCTCTTTAGAAATAACTTAACTTTAGGTGCTTTCTCATATTCCACAGAGGCACCTGGAAGTACATTTAGCATTTTATTCCAAGGACTACACTTGGGCTCAGGGAATGCTGAAGTCACAGCAATCCAATGCCCTGGGATGACACCAAACTAATCCACAAATGCTTTTGGGGGGGAAAGAGTTATTATAGTCTAAAACTAAGTACAAAGTTCAATTTACTTTTACATGGATCCTGGGATTAAATGCATAAAAGGGATCAATTGCACCTGTGGAGTGCCAAGGTGGATCCTGGTGCTTAACTTTTGGGAGATCACTGACTTTTTTGATAAATTGCAATGGACACTATCTTCAAAGAAATATTCTTCTGTAAATGCTCACCAATGTTTGCATATAATTTCAGAGCTTACTGGACTAAATCAAAAGACCAAGGTTAGTAGTTCATCTGGCCAATATGAAAGAATGTGAATTTACACATTCATCCTCCATTTCTGGGCCTCAATCTCTTTAATTGCAAACTCCGCCATGATTGGGATTGATAATATCTAAGACTATTTCTAGCTCCAAGATGTTTTCAGCCTATATTAGGTTTCTATCCAATCTGTCTTGAAGAAATAAGTTTTTATAACTATTCCGAGCCTAGTGGGAAATTCAACCTTAAGGTTTCTCAGAGGTTCACAATGACATGAGTAATTATGTTGATGATTTTTAAAAAATCACCACTAAGTGTTACTTAATTTTCATTTAAATGGAAGAAAGAAGTATCCTGCCAAGACAGGGAATATTTCTGAGATGGTTTACTTAGTTCACTTTGGTTCTGCATAAGACTGAAACCATTTAGCAGAAAATTAAATTAAAGTTTGCCAAGAAATTAAGATAAAATGTAAGGATCACCTTGTAAAGCTGTTTGTCATTCTGGAAAGAATGGATGACCCACGTCAACCTTCAAACTCAGCTCCTTGAGAGCAACTGGAAATTAGAGAGGGTTTTGAAAGTGACAGACAAATGGAGTTTGATATGGGTAAATGTCAGTTGATTCAAAGAGTGAAAGGACAACTGAGTGTGACAGATAGATTTACTGTCCATGAAGATGAAATTATTGAAATCCAGTGTTCAAAGAGTCCTAGAAGGGCTAGGCTTTGCTGCCATAATAAAAGATAAATCTCAGGGCAATTAGAGTAAACTTGAAGAAAAGGCTTAAGAATGATTTTGATTCTTTCTGAGATCCCAATGATTTTAAATCCCTTCTATTTTCTTAACCCAAGCAAAGAGAGCGTGCATAGGCATCTGATGACATTTAAGGGAAAGAAAAAGGCTCCTGAGTTTTCAGAAGCAAAGCCAAAAGCCATTCTTCCATTTATTTACAAGCCAGGGCACACAAGCAAAAGCTGATTTAGGACCTTGCCTGGAGTTGATAACAGACCAGCCTCACTAAATGGTAACAAAGATCAATACCATTGAACTACCTCGTAATTTATATGCAGCCTGACATAAATTTGCATAAACCTATGACTAATAGGTAGGAAACGAGAGTCTAGTTAGATAGCTGAGACTGTATCTGAAAACAATAGGGGGAAATGATTGCACCCTTAAATACTTCAGAGAACCCTAAATTTCTGCAAATGTAAAACAGGTACAAAAGGTCTACTCCATACTTCCTTTCATTCACTCATTCAACAAGTATTTTCAGAAACTACTATGTCTCAGTCACTATTCTAGGTGCTGGGAGTATACCAGTGAGAAAAGGATCAAATCTCTGATATTACATTCTAGTGGAGAAAGTCATACAATAAACACTAATCATGCTAAATAAGTAAATTTTCTGTACTTATGAGAGAAGATAATACACTAAAAATTTGAAACTCAAGACAAGGGTAATGGCACGGAGGTTTCAATCAAAACTATTTCCTAAATATTTGAAACCCTGTAGTATGAAGTTCTCCATGAAAAAAAAAAAAAAAGAGAAAGAAATGCAGAATATGGCAGAAAATCATTAATTCCTGAGGTTTTATGTAATTCTCAACCCAAGACCCAGCTGATCATGCCATTCATGGTGTTGGCTTCACAGCCCTCAAGTTGTAGTGAAGCTCCCAGCACAGGAGACAGACTTCCGTTTGAAGGCCAGTTTTACGTACAACCATGAAAGTAAACCCCACTTCCGTGAGACAGTTTTTGGAAAGAAATCCCTCAGAAGATATTGTATGTAATCAAACTAAGGATAGAGCTACCATTTTATACACATCATAATTTAAGATTTAAAAAAAAGTTTAATTTTCTGTGAGCTATGTGATAAAAGAATAAGGGTTTTCCCAATGTTTCCCAGGTTTAATCAAAGGTAATTTATTTTGTGCTTAACTCTTCTTTGGAGTTTGGGAGGTCTCATGCTGAGATTAGTCCTACTATTTGTATAGACTTTAGCAAGTTACAAGTTCTCTGTAGGTCTCCTTTTCCACATTTGGAAACAACAGCATTTTGGTTGGAGGGTGGTTGTGAAGATTAAATAAGATTGTATGTATATCACATCCATCATATATAAAGTGGTTAAGAATTGGAAGTTCTTCTCCAGTATGATTTATGTTTTCTCACACTTTGATAACTTCTAAATAACCCTTACCTACCTTGGACTCAAATTATCAAATGGCCAACTTCATCCTGTTAAACAAAACAATAGGCTCATACTTATGTCCCTGATTCTCCTCACATAAATTTAAATGAATTTGTACCATGTTAATTAAATTTTATTATTTTCACTAGACTTGAAATAGGTTTGATTCACATACAGTACAACAGTTAGGGGTTCATTATCATACATGAAAGTCTTGAGAATTATCTGCTAAACAAATACTGAATCCATGAGATACTCCCTAATTATTGTGAGCCTAAGGAGGCTGCAATCCATTTATTGACCACAACCTATAATATACTAAAATGTCATTCTGGGCTCCACAAATTGGACTTCAACATTCAGTGTGCAAGATTTTCATGAGACACCCCGGGGAATGTGATAGGATACTGCTTTGGCTCTATATTTTGTCTGTTCCTCTTTTCTTACGACAAACACAAGTAGATGAAACCACTAAGATAAAAGTGAATGCTTTTTCTTTTTGGAATAAATGGTTTATAAAAATTGTAGTCTGGTCCAATTTCAAAAAATCACATCTGGGTATTAAGCCTAAATAATGATTTTCATGAACAGTTAAATTAGTCATGGTCTTTGGACATGCTTAACCTGGATTCTGAAGTCTGAAATGTATTCACCATGTAACTATTTTTTAACCGTATATGAATGTCTCTCCTCAGGGTTGCAAAATTGATTCAGCTGGTGGGGCACAAAACATGGCTTGTGATGTCAGAGGTTTGCCTTTACATGCCGGCTCCACTCATTAGTTGCTGTGTAACTTTGGGAAAGTTACTTTAGGTCTCTGCTCCTCCATTTATTTATCCATAAGAAGGAAATAATGATAGCATCACCCATGTTATTTTTGAAAATTAAAACAAATGATGGAAGGCATGTACCAGACACACACACTCTATCCAAAGTAGTCATAACGTAGTCATTGAAAACTCTAAATCCACAATTCCACTTTCTGACGTGTTCACCTTAAATGCATTTACATGTTTACAGGAAGATAAAACTCCTGGGTTTTATACTGACTTAAAAATTATTTTTTAATAAAACCACTCAGACTATAAGAATAAATGGGAAGAAAATACAAAACAAATGAAGCATACTGTTACTGATTCTTCCCAGAATTAGCCCCACTAAATCACTTTATGCTCATTTACATTTTACTTGGGGTATCTTGTTCTTCCTCAGCTGCAGAACATTCCTTATGAGACTTTCGGATAATTGTTACATTTTAAAGAAATGCTAGATGCCCCTGTTTCTGATTAGATTACCCTTCAAGAATCCTACTACTCTGTGTTTATGTGCTTACCATACTAAATGGCCTAATATCCCAAATTAGTCAAATTAATATTCAAAGGCACAGCTCTCTTGGTACCTGATGCTAAAAGCTATTGACATCCTGTTTCTTGAATTATTCAAACATACATCGTTATCAATTTGTACAAGGGTGTTTTATAAACAGGCAATTCATTTAAGATGTATACTTATTCGTGTTTATCTTAAAATTAGTTCATCTTTGGATTCAGTTAAGGTGATAGAGGCTTGTAGGCCATTTGGATAGAGCCGGGTTATATATGGGGACGTGGTGGAGTCAGATTCTTCTAGGTGCTATGCTGGGGTCTTAAGGAACAAGCACCACAATAGCATTCAAGAGACAACCCACCTATGCTTGTTAGATACAAGATGCAAGATGAATTGTGAAAGATGCTATAACCACATTATGTTATTTGTACTGCAGCATACCATTTCAACAATATCATTCCCATTTTTTTACATATGTAAACTGACATTATTTTCTATTTTTTTAGATGAATAAGGCTAAATGAAGTTGAGGCCTGTAGCAAAAGGTATTCTGGGAAAAACTGGCACAGTCACATACATCACACCTGGATACAAAATCAGGGACAAGACACTCCTTAGAGAGCTTAGAGTCTGGGAATCCCAAATCTGGAAGTACCCAAAAAGAGCTCTAATCCAACTCTATATCAGACCAACACTGTGGTTCTACTAGGAATGCAGCTCTCACGACAAGATGTTCATATTAAAATCTGGCTTTTCATAAGGAAATGTCACAAGGAAATCACTGACAAATGAGGCCCTAGATCCTCTGGAGTGGGGACTGTTGTGACTGGAAGCAAGGAAAATCAGATCAGGGGAAAACTGGGAGTCAGCATACGATAGTAACACCAAGGGTGATGAATTTAAGGGATACGAATGCAAGAATTTAAACATGATAACTATAATAATAATTATAAATGGCTATAATTTAAAAAGTAATAATAGAAGTAATTATAACAAAAGTTAATAGTTATTAAGTGTTGATGGGTGTTACACACTGGGCTAAATTCTTTACATATATCATCTCATTTAATCTTCAAAACAACCCTGAGATAGAACTACTGTAATTCTCATTTTCCACATAACAAAACTAAGGCCCAAGGAAGTTAAAACAGTTTGTCCAAGGGCACAAAGCCAAAGGGTGGCAATGCCTGGAGTCAGAAACATCTTAGGTCAACTCTGAAATTCAATTCTTACCCACTACACTACACGGCTTGCTTTTGAAAGTTGGAAGGAAAAACAAGCAGGTGAACCGGTTACTAAACATCCAAACTGTATCCAAGATCCAGTGTCAATCCAGGTGGAAACCGACAAGCATGTGAATCTGTTTCAAATCACTACATTGTATTCTGTGGACCATAAAGCCATTATAAATGACTAACATGTATGCTCACAGATTGAAATACAAGGAAAATAAAAAAAACTTTGCTAGATGCTGGAGATTAGAAGTTTATAATTACATTTACAGATCGTCTTCACATGTGAAAAGCAAATTAAAATCCAATGCATACAGTATTTTTAAAATTTTCTTAGAAATACTCATGGGAGTTAAAAGGCAGAATTTGGTCCTGTCTCTAAATTCCTGAGCGGCGTTTGTGCCTAAACACTAACAGGCAAATTGAGCACAGCACACACAATATGCAAATCCACCAGGCTGTTCAGGTACTGGGGTAACCAGAGATTACTTGCCATAAACTGATCTTGAAGAATTAGTGCTGTCCATACTTTACAACCCAAGATTCTAGGAAATGCCCATTAGTAACAAGGAAGGAAACCTCTTTAAAAAGGGAATGGGAAATGTAGATGTATAACTGATTCACTTTGTTGTAAAGCAGAAACTAACACACCATTGAAAGCAATTATACTCCAATAAAGATGTTAAAAAAAAAAAGTGTATGCATACACACATAGGGAAATTCTAGAAATAATTTATGGCAAAATGTTAACTGTGGTTATAATTGGTGGTGAGGTTACATGGGATTTTTATTTTAAAATCATTAAAATATGATGTGGACTCTTGGCCAAGATTAATATTATGCAAAAAAAGGGGGGGGGAATGGGGTCTGATTTTTTATTTTTGTAAAAAGCTGCAGCTGCATTGTAATTGTCTGGGAAGTCATCTACATTAAAAAGAGAATCATCTACTTCCAGTATCCCTTGCTTTACACATTATCACCATCATCTTTAAGAATACTCACAAAGACTCTCACTTGAGGGGCAGAGATTGTTGGCTCCATTCTACAAAGGTCCATGGAGTTTGAGACAACTAACCAGTAAGCTGCCTTGAGAGCCTGGAGTCAGAAGTCACTGCATCCTTTATGGGGCAGAGCTTAGAGCTGCCCTCTGTCTGGGAGACCCACTCACTACTGTCTTGCCACTATGACCTGACTCTGTAAGCTCATCATGGATGTTTCATAGGAAGCACATCTTCCTGTTAGCCTCTTTGAACTGTGAAGTCCAGTTCTCTAGTAAAGCCCAGGCTAGCCTCTGAGCCAGGTTCTAAACCCCCAGATAGGGAGTGAACATATTCCTAGAAATCCCCCATACCAGCTTACTTTCATGTGTCAGGGCCCCTCTTCCCTGCCTTTCTGGGACAGAAATTTTGAATTTTGGAATTTACCAGAACTTGTTAATTCATTAAAAAAAAAAAATCACCCCACATCTTCAGCTGCTAGGACCTGTGCTGGCTGGTGAAGTCGATACTTGTTTATAGCAAGGTCTGCTCCCTCTAGGGCTTATTTTAGGTTAACCTGGACTCTGGATTTATGACTCTCTCACACTTGCCCCCACATCCGAATACTATGGGTGCCTCATCATGTGCTACCATTCCCTACTCTTTATCCACTTTCCCCTATGCATGCATCCTTAGGAAGCTTAACAAAACCTTATTGTCTAGGCACTAGCCCTGTGCTTCCCTGAATCACTAAGAGGGCTGCACTTTACCCCCAGAGACTCTGGTTCAGTTGGTCTAGGAACAGCATAGGAACATGCATTTCTACCAAGCTCCCTGGTGCCATGGGGATTGCCTGTATGAGGACCACATTCTGTATAACTCTGAACAAGACTATTTCTCTGCACCTCTTTCTCCCAGGTTCCCCAGCTTGAAGGTTAGTACCAGGACTAGAAACCCGAGCCTCCAAACTCTTGATGCTATGATCGCAAGATCCTCATAATTTCAGCTAAATGTTAATAGATGGGAAAAGAGAAAGTAGTAACTACTTTTATTTTAATAGCTCTTTATTGGAGTATAATTGCTTCACAATACTGTGTTAGTTTCTGTTGCACAACAAAGCGAATCAGCTACATGCGTACACATGTCCCCATATCCCCTCCCTCTCATCCTCCCTATCTCACCCCTCTAGGTCATCGCAAAGCACCGAGCTGATCTCCCTGTGCTATACTGCTGCTTCCCACCAGCCAACTATTTTACATTCGCTAGTGTACATATGTTGATGTTACTCTCACTTCACCTTCCCACCCCATGTCCTCAAGTCAATTCTCTATGTCTCTACCTCTTTATTCCTGCCCTGCAACTAGGTTCATCAGTACCATTTTTTTTTAGATACCATATATATGCATTAGCATACAGTAATTGTTTTTCTCTTTCTGACTTACTTCACTCTGTATGACAGACTCTAGGTCCATCCAATTAGAACACTACCAAACACCATACACAAAAATAAACTCCAAATGGATTAAAGATGTAAACACAAGACCAGACACTATAAAAGAGGAAAACACAGGAAAAACACTCTTTGACATAAACCACAGCAAGATCTTTTTTGACCCACCTCCTAGAGTAATGGAAATAAAAAAAATAAATAAACAAATGGGACTTAATTAAACATAAAAGCTTTTACACAGCAAAGGAAACCATAAATGAGACAAAAAGACAACCCTCAGAATGGGAGAAAATATTTGCAAATGAAATAACAGACAAAGGATTAATCTCCAAAATATACAAACAGCTCATGGAGTTCAGTATAAAAAAAAAAAAAAAAACCAGACAATCCAGTTAAAAAATGGCTGGAAGACCTAAATAGACATTTCACCAAGGAAGACATACAGATGGCCGAGAGGCAAATGAAAAGATACTCAACATCACTAATTATTAGAGAAATGCAAATCAAAACTACAATGAGGTATCACCTCATGCCAGTCAGAATGGCCATTAACAAAATATCTAGAAAGGATGTGGTGAACAGGGAACCCTCCTGCACTGTTGGAGGGAATGTAAATTGATACAACCACTACGGAAAATAGTATGGAGGTTCCTTAAAAAACTAAAAATAGAACTACCATATGACCCAGCAATCCCACTACTGGGCATATACCCTGAGAAAACCATAATTCAAAAAGAGACATGTACCACAATGTTCACTGCAGCACTATTTACAATAGTCAGGACACAGAACCAACCTAAATGTCTGTCAACAGATGTATGGATAAAAATGATGCAGCACATACATACAATGGAACATTACTCAGCCATAAAAAGAAACAAAATTGAGCATCTTCTTTTAATAACAGAACATAGTTGGAACAATGAACATACACAGGAAATTTAGAACTATTATAGGACCAGTAGGTATCAGTCTGTTCAGGAATAAGTACCTTGACCCAGGATGGCAAGGCTGGGCTCAGTGTGGCTGCCTTCCTACTAAGCAAGATTAATTCTCATACAGGCTCAGTGACAATTAAAAACAATAATTTAAGAACTACAGGTGTTATATACTAATAAATATTTGACAAATCCTTTTGCAGAATTCTGCAGGTGGATTCTTTGCCAAGAGGGTACTTCTGATTCTTTCCATACAATCTCTAAATATTTCCTATTTTTTATGTTTTTTTTTTTTACTTTAGAAATGGAGAGGAAACCACTGCATTGAAGGGATGCCTAAATTTTATTTATTCATCTTTTGTTGTGTTTTTGCGTTCATCTCCTGGGAGTAATCACATCAAAGACTTCAGGGATAAAAGGATAGAAACACAACAGCAAACTGACTGCCAAGAGTGGAAATTGTGATGCCCATCTCAGTAAACAACAGAACACAGCAACCAATTAGGGATAACGCCAATATTAATTAGCTCCTGATAGAGGAATAATCAATATTGAATAACTAATCTTTTCAGAGCATTTGCATTCATCTATGGTAATTATTTTTTCATTTCCATGGAAAAAAAACAACTTCAGCACTATAAGCCAAGAGGAAAATAAAGATTAGTACACAGTATTTCTGGAAGTGAATATTTTCAATCATTTAAGTCTACATTATCTTGTAAAATACGGTTGTCATTCATTTAACCAAATAGTACTTAGTACATTTTAAATCTGTGATGTATTTGCTCATCACAGCATCCAGGGAAGCCATGTTACATATCAGTGAAAAGTACAGTTAAATTACCTGCCAAAAAAACAGTGTAGTAAGGAGAGAAACATTCAGGGGTGCAATATTTGGGAATAAAATTGATAGACTAGTATGAGAGAGATGAAAAAGAGAAAAAAAAATCTATGTTAGAGCCAAGTCAGGAGGCTGTGTAGGGCAAAAATATAATTGATGGTAGTAAACACAGGAGGAATAGCTTCTTTGGGGAAATTAAGTCAACAGACTTGAGAGGGCAGACAACAGAGGCAAAAAGAACTATAATTCTGCAGGTTCTAGAAGGAAAACCACATTCACAGAAAGATAGACAAAATGCAAAGGCAGAGGACTCTGTACCAGATGAAGGAACAAGATAAAACCCCAGAAAAACAACTAAATGAAGTGGAGATAGGCAATATTCCAGAAAAAGAATTCAGAATAATGATGGTGAAGATGACCCACAACCTTGGAAAAATAATGGAGGCAAAGATCAAGAAGATGCAAGAAATATTTAACAAAGACCTGGAAGAATTAAAGAACAAACACCTAGAAGAATTAAAGAACAAACAAACAGAGATGAACAATACAAGAACTGAAATGAAAAATACACTAGAAGGAATCAATAGCAGAATAACTGAGGCAGAAGAATGGATAAGTGACCTGGAAGACAGAAGGGTGGAATTGACTGCCATGGAACAGAATAACAAAAAAAGAATGAAGAGAAATGAAGACTGCCTAAGAAACTTCTGAGTCAATATTTACTGCAACAAAATTTGCATTATAGGGGTCACAGAAGGAGAAGAGAGAGAGAATGGACCCGAGTAAATATTTGAAGAGATTATAGTCAAAAATTTCCCTAACATGGGAAAGGAAATAGCCACTCAACTCCAGGAAGTGCAGAGAGTCCCAGGCACTATAAACCCAAGGAGAGACACACCGAGACACACAGTAATCAAATTGACAAAAATTAAAGACAAAGAAAAATTAATGAGAGCAACAAGGGAAAAATGACAAATAACAAACAAGGGAACGCCCATAAGGTTAACATGTGACTTCTCAGCAGAAACCCTACAAGAAGGGAGTGGCATGATATATTTAAAGTGATGAAAGGGAAGGACCTACAACCAAGATTACTCTACCTGGCAAGGATCTCATTCAGATTTGATGGAGAAATCAAAAGCTTTACAGTCAGGCAAAAGCTAAGAGAATTCAGCACCACGAAACCAGCTCTAAAACAAATGCTAAAGAAACTTATCTAAGTGGGAAACACAAGAGAAGAAAAGGACCTACAAAAACAAATCCAAAACAGTTAAGGAAATGGTCATAGAAACATACATATCGATAATTACCTTAAACGTGGATGGATTAAATGCTCCACCCAAAAGACACAGACTTGCTGAATGGATACAAAAACAACACCCATATATATGCTGTCCACAAGAGACCCACTTAGACTGAGGGACACATTCAGACTGAAAGTGAGGGGATGGAAAAAGATATCCCATGCAAATGGAAATCAAAAGAAAGCTGGAGTAGCAATACTCATATCAGATAAAATAGACTTTAAAAAAAAAGAATGTTACAAGAGACAAGGAAGGGCACTACATAATGATCAAAGGATCAATCCAAGAAGCAGATATAACAATTATAAATATATATGTACCCAACATAGGAGCAAGTCAGTACATAAGGCAACTGCTAACAGCTATAAAAGAGGAAATTGACAGTAACACAGTAATAGTGGGGGATTTTAACAGCTCACTTACACCAATAGACAAATCATGCAAACAGAAAATTAATAAGGAAACACAAGCTTTAAATGACACAACAGACCAGATAGATTTAATCAATATTTATCAGACATTCCATCCAAAAACAGCAGATTACACTTTCTTCTCAAGTGAACATGGAACATTCTACAAGATAGACAATATCCTGGGTCAAAAATCAAGCTTCAGTAAATTTAAGAAAACTGAAATCATATCAAGCATCTTTTCTGACCACAATGCTATGAGATTAGAAAGCAATTACAGGGAAAATAACGTAAAAAACACAAACACATGGAGGCTAAACAATACGTTACTAAATAACCATGAGATCACTGAAGAAATCAAAGAGGAAATCAAAAAAACACCTAGAAACAAATGACAATAAAAACACAAAGCTCCAAAACCTATGGGATGCAGCAAAAGAAGTTCTAAGAGGGAAGTTCACAGCTATACAAGCCTACCTCAAGAAACAAGAAAAATCTCAAATAAACAATCTAACCTTACACCTAAAGGAACTAGAGAAAGAACAAAGAAAACCCAAACTTAGCAGAAGGAAAGAAATTACAAAGATCAGAGCAAAAATAAATAAAACAGAAATGAAGAAAACAATAGCAAAGATCAATAAAACTAAAAGCTGGTTCTTTGAGAAGATAAACAAAATTTATAAACCATTAGCCAGACTCATCAAGAAAAAGAGGGAGAGGACTCAAATCAATAAATAAATTAGAACTGAAAAAGGAGAAGTTACACCAGACACCACAGAAATACAAAGCATCCTAAGAGACTACTACAAGCAACTCTATGCCAATAAAATGGACAACCTGGAAGAAATGGACAAATTCTTAGAAAGGTATAACCTTCCAAGCCTGCACCAGGAAGAAACAGAAAACATGAACACACCATTCACAAGTAATGAAATTGAAACTGTGATTAAAAATCTTCCAAAAAAACAAAAGTCCAGGATCACATGGCTTCACAGGTGAATTCTATCAAACATTTACAGAAGAGCTAACACCCATCCTTCTCAAACTCTTCCAAAAAGCTGCAGAGGAAAGAACACTCCCAAACTCATTCTATGAGGCCACCATCACCCTGATACCAAAAAGAGACAAAGATGATACAATAAAAGAAAATTACAGACCAATATCACTCATGAATATAGATGCAAAAATCCTCAACAAAATACTAGCAAACAGAATTCAACAACACAATAAAAGGATCACACATCATGATCAAGTGGGATTTATCCCAGGGATACAGGATTCTTCAGTATAAGCAAATCAATCAATGTGATACACCATATTAACAAATTGAAGAATAAAAACCATATGATCATCTAAATAGATGCAGAAAAATCTTTTGACAAAATTCAAAACCCATTTATGATAAAAACGCTCCAGAAAGTGGGCTCAGGGGGAACCTACCTCAACATAATAAAGGCCATATGCGAAAAACCCACAGCAAACATCATTCTCAATGGTGAAAAACTGAAAGCATTTCCTCTAAGATCAAGAAGACAAGGATGTCCACTCTCGCCATTATTATTCAACATAGTCTTAGAAGTCCTAGTCACGGCAATCAGAGAAGAAAAAGAAATAAAAGGAATTCAATTGGAAAAGAAGAAGTAAAACTGCCACTTTGCAGATGGCATGATACTATACATAGAGAATCCTAGGATGTCACCAGAAAACTACTAGAGCTAATCAATGAATTTGGTAAAGTTGCAGGATAATAATTAATGCACAGAAATCTCTTGCATTCCTATACACTAATGATGAAAAATCTGAAAGAAATTAAGGAAACACTCCCATTTACCATTGCAACAAAAAGAATAAAATACCTAGGAATAAACCTACCTAGGGAAACAAAAGACCTGTATGCACAAAACTATAAGACACTGATGAAAGAAAGTAAAGATGGGATGGACCTGGGGTCTGTCATACAGAGTGAAGTAAGTCAAAAGGAGAAAAACAAATACCATATGCTAACACATATATATGGAATCTAAGGAAAAAAAATGTCATGAAGAGCCTAGGGGTAGGACGGGAATAAAACACAGACCTACTAGGGCATGGACTTGAGGATATGGGGAGGGGGAAGAGTAAGCTGTGACGAAGTGAGAGAGTGGCATGTACATATATACACTACCAAACGTAGGGTGGATAGCTAGTGGGAAGCAGCCACATTGCACAGGGATATCAGCTAGGTGGTTTGTGACCACCTAGAGGGGTGGGATAGGGAGGGTGGGAGGGAGGGAGATGCAAGAGGGAAGAGATACGGGAACATATGTATATGTATAACTGATTCACTTTGTTGTAAAGAAGAAACTAACACACCATTGTAAAGCAATTATACTCCAATAAAGACGTTAAAAAAAAAAAAAATCAAGAAAGTAAAGATGATGCAAACAGATGGAGAGATATACCATGTTCTTGAATTGGAAGAATCAACACTGAAAATGACTATACTACCCAAGCAATCTACAGATTCAGTGCAATCCCTTTCAAACTACCAATGGTATTTTTTTTTTTTTTTTTTTTTTTTTTACAAAACTCAAACAAAAAATCTTAAAATTTGTATGGAGAGACAAAAGACCCTGAATAGCCAAAGCAGTGTTGAGGGAAAAAATGGAGTTGGAGTAATTAGACTCCCTGCCTTCAGACTATACTACAAAGATACAGTCATCAAGACAATATGGTATGGGCACAAAAACAGAAATATAGATCAATGGAACAAGATAGAAAGCCCAGAGATAAACCCACACAGCTATGATCAACTCATCTATGACAAAGGAGGCAAGGATATACAATGGAGAAAAGACAGTCTCTTCAATAAGTGGTGCTGGGAAAACTGGATAGCTACATGTAAAAGAAAGAAATTAGAACCCTCCCTAACACCATACTCAAAAATAAACTCAAAATGGATTAGAGACCTAAATGTAAGGCCAGACACTATAAAACTCTTAGAGGAAAACACAGGAAGAACACTCTGACATAAATGACAGCAAGATCTTTTTTGATCCCCCTCCTAGAGTAATGGAAATAAAAACAAAAATAAACAAATAGGACTTAATGGGACCCTCAGAATGGAAGAATGTATTTGCAAATGAATCAACAAAGGATTAATCTCCAAAATATATAAACAGCTCATGCAGCTCAATATTAAAAAAACAAACAACCCAATCCAAAAATGGGCAGAAGACCTAAATAGACATTTCTCCAAAGAAGACATACAGATGGCCAAGAAGCACATGAAAAGCTGCTCAACATCACTAATCATTAGAGAAATGCAAATCAAAACTACAATGAGGTATCACCTCACACCAGTTAGAATGAACATCATTAGAAAATCTACAAACAACAAAAGCAGGAGAGGGTGTGGAGAAAAGGGAACCCTCTTGCACTGTTGGTGGGAATGTAAATTGATACAGCCACTATGGAGATTCCTTAAAAAACTAAAAATAGAACTACCACACGACCCAGCAATCCCACTACTGGGCATATACCCAGAGAAAACCATAATTCAAAAAGACACATGCACCCCCATGTTCATTGCAACACTATTTACAATAGCCAGGTCATGGAAGCAACCTACATGCCCATTGACAGATGAATGGATAAAGAAGATGTGGTACATATATACAATGGAATATTACTCAGCCATAAAAAGGAACAAAATTAGGTCATTTGTAGAGACTTGGATGGATCTAGAGACTGTCATACAGAGTAAGTCAGAAAGAGAAAAACAAATATTGTATATTAATGCATATATGTGGAACCTAGAAAAATTGTACAGATGAACCAGTTTGCAGGGCAGAAATAGAGACACAGATGTAGAGAACAAACATATGGACACCAAGGGGGGAAAGTGGCGTGGGGGTGTGTGGTGGTGTGATGAACTTGGAGATTGGGTTTGACATATATAAACTCATATGTATAAAATGGATGACTAATAAGAACCTGCTGTTTAAAAAATAAAATGAAATTGAAAAAAAAAAGGAAATGCACATGTTCCTTAAAAAAAAGTACACAGACTTGCACAGAGTCCTAATAATAATACATATCATAAAAGTTAACATTTATTGACAACTCACTATGTGTTAAATACTTTGATCATGCTTTATTTTACAGAAAGGATTGAGTCTTCACAACAACCTGATGAGGTGAAGTACTGTATACCAGTAAGAAAGGTAAGTCCATACTGGTTAAACAGAGGATCAATCCCAGTCTTTCTGACAACAGAGTCCAAGTTCATAATTGCAAAACTCCAACACTTCCTAATATAAGGCATAGTATAAGGAAGCATACTGTATACTAAAAGATGTAAAAGAGGTGGAGGTACATGGCATCAAGAAAGCTGTGTTTGGGGCAAAGAGAGATGTGAAGAGGACACTTCGCTTCCACTCACTGAGATCTTGCATTCAGGAGTCAAGAGCTGACATCTGACTGAGACTATAAATAAGAAGGGAAGGCCAAACGCTAAAACATAGCTACACCATATTACTGACAATCACAGAATTTCTCCTAAATATCACAGCCATCTCAAGAAAGAAGCAGGCTACTATGTGCTGAAACTGGCAGTCAACACTGTGTGGACAGGAGGGCAGACCAGCCAAGCTTTGGTCATCTGAAATGGGACCATCATTGCAGATTGCTCAGAGCACAGTGTTACGGTCCACTCTTGTGACAGCGTGGACTTAAGCCTTAACCAAGCACTGAATTTTTGGTTTGGTCACATACATGGAAGAACCTTGGTATCTTCGGTGTGGCAGCTGAGAGGTCACTATCAGAGAGGGTGAAAGCCCCTGAGACTGAATGCTCCTTCCCTTAATCAACTTGCAGGTTGATGCAACTGAAACACCTGTTTCAATTAAAAGATTTTTCTGCCTTGCTCCTATTGGTTATTATTTTGCAACTTTCCATGTATGCTGGATTCTTCTTACATGTGAAGTTTACTTGCTAATGAGAAAACTACAATGCCAGAAATGCCCCCACCCAACACACACACACACACACACACACACACACACACACACACACACACACAAACATACACACTCACACATGGCAGCAAGCTGCACAGCCCTGGGAAGACATGGAGCCCTGACAATTACATTGCTATAAATTCATATGTATTACTTAAGTTGTCAAATTCTCTATTTCCTTATTTTAAAATGGAAGCTATACCAGTTACTTCATGGTGTTGTTAAAGGAATAAATAATAAAGTTTTATAAAGTGGTTGGCAGAGAAATAAAGGATGCTTAGGCTTACTACCCCATTTTCTTCCCTTCTTTCCCTGATTAATATGTAAATGTTGCAAAATACGTCCAGAAATACTGATTCTTTATCAGCTTGATACTGGGCTCCTGAGCACTTAAGCTAAGCTGTACTTCTATCTATAATGGTATATTTGCACCCTAGAGTTGTACTTTACAAGTTGCAAACTACTTTTGGCTACACAAGATAATATTTATGAGTAGAATCATTAAACCTAAGATTATTTTTAAAGTTTTCAGAAAAAAACCCTTTCTATTTCCATCCTGTTTAAGAAAAGATTTGTAGGATTAATATGCAAAGTGAATGATTAAACACAGCAATCATTTTTTACCCTTAGTTTTTTACCCAAGAAAGCTGAAACAAACATGTAAATATGGAAGTCACATGCTCAGAAGTAAAAACGGCTTCCTTGGTGGCACAGTGGTTAAGAATCTGCCTGCTAGTGCAGGGGACACGGGTTTGAGCCCTGGTCCGGGAAGATCCCACATGCTGTGGAGCAACTCAGCCCGTGTGGCTCAACCACTGAGCCTGCGCTCTAGAGCCTGTGAGCCACAACTACTGAGCCCACGTGCCACAACTACCAAAGCCCACGCACCTAGTGCCCGTGCTCTGCAACAAGAGAAGCCACCACAATGAGAAGCCCGTGCACCACAACAAAGAGTAGTAGCCCGCCCTCGTCGCAACTAGAGAAAGCCGCGCACAGCAACGAAGACCCAATGCAGCCAAAAATAAAATACACTGAAAATAAGTAAATAAATAAATGAATAAGTAAAAACTGAAGACCTAGGGTCTATATGAGATCAACAGGAAGGGAGTATAGGGAGAGAATATGAAATTTGGTGGGCAGGGGGCAGGGATCAGACATTCTGCATTTTAGAAGTTTACAATACCATCAAAATAAGTGGCTGAAGAAAATGTCATTGAATTTGGCAATGAAGTTCACCGAAGTCTTTAAAAAGAGCAATTTCAATGGACTAAGAAAGTTTAAGCCAGAATGTGAAGAGTTCAATTTGATAGAGAAACATTAATGACAACAACTGGCTGTAATTTTAAAGTCTGGCAATGGAATGAAAGGCATAAGGTGGTAACTAGACATCTCAGCAGACACTTAGAAGAGATATTCATGGAAAGGGAGAAACAGATTCATAAATTTATAAATTTATGAATTTACCCTTGATTTAAACCAAGGGAAAGATCTCAGAGGGGAAAGAAGAAAACAAGATAAACACTCAGATGGTGGGAAAGTAGAAGGATGGAAGGCAATGATAGAAGATTAAGCTCTAGTAAGGATGCTAGACAGGTCTTCCTCCAATAGTATATATTATACAATAGTATAACAGATTGGCTTATTGTCTTATTGATCACAAATATTCATAATCACTTTATTCCACGGAAGGAGTACATGTTCACTAGGTTTGACCATGTGACTGGCTTTGCCCAATGATATATGAACAGCTGTGAAACATACTCTATCTGAGCAGAAGCTTTAAGAGCTAAATGGTTTTACTCAGTCTTCTCTTTCCCTATGGCAGGAAAATCAGCATGTCCCATTATAGCAGCTGCTGCAGGAAAAAAAAGACAATGTGGACCAGAGCTAGAGCAGACATAGCAGACAAGAAACAAACAGATCTGAATAAAGGCCAGCATGCAATGTAAATAAGAAAAAAATGATGAGCCACTGTGATTTGTGGAGTTATTTATTAACAAACAAAATTGACCAATACACCAACACAAAGACAGATACTTAGAAAGAAATACAAGAGATCCCTCCTCCTTTCCCCCCTCTGCTCAGGACAAATAAAATTGCCCATTTTCCAGAGGCACAGATTATTTTATTTAGGATATTCAGGTCAGCATACAGAAATGCCTTTTATTTTCAATGGCTTTATTGAGATATTATTAACATATAATTCACCTGTTGCAAGTGTACAATTCAATAGTTTTCAGTATATTTACAGAGTGGTACAATAATCACGATTATCTAATTGTAGAATATTTTTATCTTCTGCAAAAGGAACCTTGTATTCTTAAACAGTCACTTTGCACCCTGCTTCCTAGTCCTAGGCAACCACTAATTCAATTTTTGTCTCTATATATGTGCCTATTCTTAACCTTTCATATAAATGGAATCATACAATGTGTCAATATGTAGTCTTTTGTGCCTGGCTTCTTTCATTTGTCCTAAGAGATGAACCTCAATAACATTAGGCATCCTTTTTTAGGACAAGACAGACACACGTTTTTTGATGTCAGGCTCTTTTTTACTATCTGTATTTACTATTTGTATATTTTTACTATCTGTGTATTTTTTACTATATATATTTACCTGAGCCAGAGGCATTATTATTCCCATATTTCAGACAAAGAAACCGAGACTCAATGATTTAATTCAATTCCCAAAGTTGCATACCTATTAAGTGCCAGCACCAATATTAAAAACCAAATCACTTTGACTCCAACTTCCATGCTTTTTTCCTCTCTATTACATTACCTCATATGAATTTCAAAGGACTGTTTCTCTAAAAATGTCAGTTATCTAAGGAAATTAAATTGCATAGTGGATATCCTTCAACTTTATGCCATGAGCCTTTCCACACTGTATTGCACCAAAAAAGAAACACCAGAGAACTGCACTGTGCTTTCAAAAGAGGCAAGGTAATTTAAAAAGCAGATAAAAAGTCAAAAGTAATAACAAAAGAAGCCTGTCTGGATACTGAAATGTAATCCACTTCACCCAATCAATTATTCCTTACATAAAAGAACACTAAAAAAGATTAGATGGTTCTTGTCTATTGTTTTTAATTATTTCTAAGTTTTCATTGGTATGACATATAAAAAGACATAATAGGATAAGTCTAAAGAACCTCAAACTAATTTTCAGAAACACAAGCCAGCACTTGGACTGATCTCAAATGGCTGGAGAAGCCCCGTGATTTCTGAAAACCTAAAATCTCACCCAGTTAACAGACGTTATTATGCCCTATTAAAGAGCTTAGAGTCCATGGTAGTATAGAGCTTCCTAAGTATTTAGAATTCATGTTATTACTTTCAGATTAACTATGCATTTTTAAAAATGTATTCTTCAAATCCCAAAGGAGATTTGATTGGGGATTTCTGCAATTAATTTTAACCAATTGAGAATAGTTCCTTTCTTCATCCCTCCTTACATCACTGAATTCTTGGCCTCAACACAGTTTTGGAAGCTCCAGAGTCACTGTAAACTCTACCAGAGTCTTGGGCTCCATAACTAATTAGCAGTTAAATTCAACTTCCTCAAAGCTTTCTGAATCATTCCACACACTCCTCTCCTGCCCCCTAGTCTTAATTTAGACCTTGCTCCTCTCTGCTCCCTAACAGATCTCCCAATTTCAGCCTTGGTTTTCTCTTTTATTTCATATTTGTATTGCCAAATTGTCTTACCAGAGCAATTTCTTTTTTTAAATTTTTATTTTATATTGGAGTAGAGTTGATTAACAATGCTGTGTTAGTTTCAGGTGTACAGCAAAGTGATTCAATTATATACATGTATCTATTCTTTTCAAAGTTCTTTTCCCATTTAGGTTATTACAGAGTATTGAGCAGAGTTCCCTGTGCTATACAGTAGGTCTTTGTTGGTTATCTATTGTAAATATAGCAGTGTGTACGTGTCAGCCCCAAACTCCCACTCACAACCTATCTCCCCCTACCCTCCTCCCCCCCACCCAACCCGCCACCAGTTAACCATAAGCGCATTCTCTAAGTCTGTATGTTTCTGTTCTGTAGATAAGTTCATTTGTATCATTGTTTTAGATTCCACATTTAAATGATATCATATGATATTTGTCTTTCTCTTTCTGACTTACTTCACTTAGTATTGATAATGTCCATGTCCATCCAAGTTGCTGTAAATGGCATTATTTCATTCTTTTCAATGGCTGAGTAATATTCCACTGTATATATGTACCACTTCTTCTTTATCCATTCCTCTGTCAATGGACATTTAGGTCACTTCCATGTCTTGGCTATTACGAACAGTACTGCAATGAGTAATAGGGTGCATGTATCCTTTTGAATTATGGATTTCTCCAGATATATGCCCAGGAGTGGGATTGCTGGGTCATATGGTAGTTCTATTTTTAGTTTTTTAAGGAACCTCCATACTGTTTTCCAAACAGGCTGCATCCATTTATATTCCCACCAACAGTATAGGGAGGTTTCCTTTTCTTCACACCCTCTCCAGCATTTACTGTTTGTAGACTTTTTCATGATGGCCATTCTGACTGGTGCGATGTGATATCTCATTGTAGTTTTGATTTGCATTTCTCTAATAATTCGTGATGTTGAGCACCTTTTCATGTGCCTCTTGGCCATCTGTATGCCTTCTTTGGAGAAATGTCTATTTAGGTCTTCTGCCCATTTTTGGATTGGGTTGTTTGTTTTTTTGATACTGAGCCACATGAGCTATTTGTAAATTTTGGAGATTAATCCCTTGTCGGTCACATCGTTTGCAAATATTTTCTCCCATTCTGTGGGTTGTCTTCTTCTTTTGTTTCTGGTTTCCTTTGCTGTGCAAAAGCTTGGGAGTTTAACTATGCCCCATTTGTTCATTTCTGGTTTATTTCCATTACTCTGGGAGATGGATAGAAAAATTTTAAACACTCTTTATGTCAAAGAGTGTTCTGCCTACATTTTCCTCTAAGATTTTTTTTTACAGTATCTGCTCTCACATTTAGGTCTTTAATCTATTTTGAGTTTATTTTTGTGTATTGTGTTAAAGAATGTTCTAATTTCATTTTTTTTATATGTAGCTGTCCAGTTTTCCCAGCACCATTTATTGAAGAGACTGTCTTTTCTCCATTGTATAGTCTTGCCTCCTTTGTCGTAGATTAATTGACCATAGGCATGGGGCTTATTTCTGGACATTCAACCCTGTTCCATTGTTGATGATTATTGTTCATAGTATTCTCATATATTCCTTACATTTCTATAAAGTTGGTAGTAATATCTCTTCTCTAATTTCTAAATTTATTTGAGTCTTCTTTTTTTTTCTTAGTCGATCTAGTTAAAGATTTGACAATTTTGATCTTTTCAAAGAACCAATATTTTTTCTACATATTTTCCCTAATCTTTATTATCCTTTTCCTCCTGCTGCTTTTGTCTTGCTGATCTCAAGATTCTCTTTGTCTTTGAGTTTTGACAGTTTGATTATAATCTATCTCAGTTTGGGTCTCTTTGGATTTATCCCACTTGAAGTTCATTGAGGTTCCTGTTTCTGTATATCCATTTCTTTTCTCAAAAATCAGAAGTTTTTACCATTATTTCTTTTCTTTTTTAATTTTATTTTTATTTATTTATTTTTGGCTGCATTGGGTCTTTGCTGCTGTGCATAGGTTTTCTCTAGTTGCAGCAAGCAGGGGCTACTCTTCGCTGCAGTGCACGGGCCTCTCACTCCGGTGGTTTCTCTTGTTGCAGAGCACAGGCTCTAGGTGCACAGGCTTCAGTAATCATGGCTCGTGGGCTCTAGAGTGCAGGCTCAGTAGTTGTGGTGCACGGGCTTAGCTGCTCCGCATAATGTGGGGTCTTCTGGGACCAGGGCTTGAACCCGTGTCCCCTGCACTGGCAGGCAGATTCTTAACCACTGTGCCACCAGGGAAGCCCACCAGTATTTCTTATATAAGCCCTCTCACCCTTTATCTCTCTTATCCTCTGGGATCCCCATAATGCATATATTAATCTTCTGCATGGTGTTACATAAGTCTCCTAGATTCTATTCATTTGCCTTCATTCTATTTTTCATTTTGCTCCTCTGACTTCACCATTTAAATGACCTGTCTTAATTTTTTTTTTAACATCTTTATTGGAGTATACAATGCTGTGT
Source organism: Kogia breviceps (assembly GCF_026419965.1). Lineage (NCBI taxonomy): Eukaryota > Metazoa > Chordata > Mammalia > Artiodactyla > Physeteridae > Kogia > Kogia breviceps. Next base: position 53,137,845 of record NC_081311.1, read on the forward strand.
TAGTTTCTGCTGTATAACAAAGTGAATCAGCAATACATATACATATATCCCCATATCTCCTCCCTCTTGCATCTTGTTCCCACCCTACCTATCCCACCCCTCTAGGTGGTCACAAAGCACCGAGCTGATCTCCCTGTGCTATGTGGATGCTTTCCACTAGCTATCTATTTTACAATTGGTAGTGTATATATGTCCATGTCACTCTCTCACTTTGTCCCAGCTTACCCTTCCCCCTCCCCATGTCCTCAAGTCCATTCTCTATGTCTGAGTTTTATTCCTGTCCTGCCCCTAGCTTCTTCAGTCCTTTTTTTTTTTTTTTTTTTTTTTTTTAGATTCCATATATATGTGTTAGCATACAGTATTTATTGTTGTTTTTTTTTCTGACTTACTTCATTCTGTATGACAGACTCTAGGTCCATCCACCTCACTACAAATAACTCAATTTCATTTATTTTTATGGCTGAGTAATATTCCATTGTATATATGTGCCACATCTTCTTTAGCCATTCATCTGTTGATGGACACTTAGGTTGCTTCCATGTCCTGGCTATAGTAAATAGAACTGCAGTGAACATTGTGGTACATGACTCTTTTTGAATTATGGTTTCTCAGGGTATATGCCCAGGAGTACAATTGTTGGATCATATGATAACTCTATTTCTAGTTTTTTAAGGAACCTCCATACTGTTTTCCACAGTGGCTTTACCAATTTACATTCCCATCAACAGTGTAGGAGGGTTCCCTTTTCTCCACATCCTCTCTAGCATTTATTGTTTGTAGATTTTTTTGATGATGGCCAATCTGACCAGTGTGAGGTGACACCTTACTGTAGTTTTGATTTGCATTTCTCTGATAATTAGTGATGTTGAGCATCTCCTCATGTGATTTTTGGCCATCTTTATGTCTTCTTTGGAGAAATGTCTATTTAGGCATTTTTCACAGAATTAGGACAAAAAATTTTACAGTTTGTATGCAAACAGAAAAGACTCCAAAGAGTGAAAGCAATCTTAAGAAAAATGGACATGGAGGAATCAGGCTCCCTGACTTCAGACTATACTACAAAACTACAGTAATCAAGACAGTACGGTACTGGCACAAAAACAGAAATATAGATCAATGGAACAGGATAGAAAGCCCAGAGGTAAACCCATGCACATATGGTCAACTAATCTATGACAAAGGAGGCAAGAATATACAATGGAGAAAAGACAGTCTCTTCAATAAGTGGTGTTGGGAAAACTGGACAGCTACATGTAAAAAAATGAAATGAGAACACTCCCTAACACCACACACAAAAATAAACTCAAAATGGATTAAAGACCTAAATGTAAGGCCAGACACTATAAAACTCTAAGAGGAAAACATAGGAAGAACACTCTTTGACATAAATCGCAGATCTTTTCCAATCCACCTCCTAGATTAATGAAAATAAAAACAAAAATAAACAAATGAGACCTAATTAAACTCAGAAGCTTTGGCATAGAAAAAGGAAACCATAAACAAAACAAAAAGACAACCCTCAGAATGGGAGAACATATTTGCAAATGAAGCAACCGACAAGGGATTAATCTCCAAAATATTGCAAACAGCTCATGCAGCTCAATATCAAAAGCGAAACAAAACAAAAAAAACAATAACCCAATCAAAAAATGGCCAGAAGATCTAAATAGATATTTCTCTAAGAAAGACATACAGATGGCCAAAAAGGCTCATTAATTTCCTGTTTTTCTTACTACTCTCGTCACCCTGTAAACTCCTTAAGAGCACAGAAAAGTTATTTCCTTCATACAACACATAACTCAGTGCCTGGTTATTACTAGGCACTCAATTTTAGCTGGATAAACTGAGCACTGTAGAAAAGGAAGCCTAAGTGCATAGACATCACATGATCTAGCACCATGTGTATCATCACCATTTTCCCTAGCTGTACAATCACAGCATTGCTTTATACTGTGTGTCAACAGTTGGCTATGTTCACAGAAAGCCCACACTGATTTTGTTGAAATTCTGTAGCTGGTATATTGTTACGTTAGCAGATTGTTTTTGGAAATTGCAGCAGGCACTGTGCATCAGCTCAGAAGGAAAATGAACACCACTTCTCTACAATGCGTGCAACCACACCCCTTCCCTCAGTGAAAAGTGGGTATTTATTCAGAGAGTAGGAAGCATTGCTCCTATTGTTCATTTGGCTTATTCAAGAGATTCTAGAAACAGCTCTGTCACTTTCAAAAAATAGGGAAAAAATCAAAAACAAAAATCACTAAGTACATGAGTCTCTCAAAGTAGAGTTTAAAGTAAAAGCCTGATGGATGCTAATCAATTCCTGTTATCTGAGATAATGGGGAGAGAAGGAAAGGAAGGGGAAACCATTCTTGGCTTTCATTACCACTCACAGGAGTCCTTCTGAAAAAAGATGTTAAAAGTCTCCCCTGAAGTGTCTGTTGCTCTCCTATGTGAAGTAGTCAAGTAGAAATGCACATTATTTGGACATGAATACCCAAAGAGGAATTGCCAAGAAGTGGAAATGTCTGATAACCCATCAGAAAATACTGTATATTAAGTAGCCTCTATCATAGGCAATATCTTTAAGGAAGAAGACTTATTGAAAGTCAGCATAAATTTTCTAAATCAATCTTTCCCTCCCCACTCCCAAAACAAAAATAGCTGGACTGCTGATTGTCACATATATTCTGGATCTGTTTTTCACAGAAAGTGAATCACTCATCATTAAACTAATGTATTTTAAGAGTCTCCCGTGTTGTATAACCATCTTGTTATGTATGTATCTATATGTGTCAGGCACATATCCATAATGAACATGTTGAATATCATGTTTTCAAAGACCCAGGTTTAGGTTCCCAATTATCTATCTGATTTTTCAAATACTTAACAATTCTTTTTTTATAGATAGCAAAAACATAAGAATTAGGTTACAGTTCATTTAAAGATGTAAAATATTATGGTTACATGGAAGTAAGAGACTGTATTTGCTCTAGTAAACATATATATATATAATTTCAAATATGATTTTAATTCGGCCATCCACTATTATTAAGGAATTTACCATACCTGGCATTTACCTACCCCTCACATAGCACATGCTCAACAGTTATTTGCTGAATTAATCTATTATAATTTGGCTCCAAACTTTAAGAAACATGCAAAGCTCAATTATTAATAAAGTCCTTTCAGTTTTAATTTTCCCTGAAGTTATGCTAGTAACTTTCTGGGGGGGAATATTAGACTTATAGGTAACAAATATATATGTGTATATATATATATATATATATATGTATGTGTGTGTGTGTGTGTGTGTGTGTATACACACATATACACGTATATACACATACGTTGTGGAGAAGATGTATTCAAACTGGACCAGAGGAATAACCTTAGGAAATGCCTTCAGAATGTTCCATGATCTCTCAATAGTTCAGGTGAGGTGGTAGCCAGCAGGCAACCAGGTACCAGAGAGGAATTTTAGCAGGGCTGAGCTGGTTACAAAGGAGAAACTCAAGTTCTGGTTCCCAAAGGAACCTGGAGTCCCTGTCGGATCTTGAGCAGAGAGGCTTGGGGATCATGGCAAAAGAGAGAGACAGCTGCAGACCCAGGACACTGTAAGACTGGGAACTGTGTGGCAGCAGTCTTGGGAATGGGGTGGGCCTGGATATCCAAAGAGAGGTCCCTGATAAGCTGAGTAGGGCAGGACGAACCAAGGAGGACACCAAGGTGTCTCTCACCTCAGCTAAGTGCTGTTTCCAGGAACTGGAGTAAAGACAATTTCAGTAAACACAACCATGGTGAAAAGGAGGGTTGCAGAAGCTGAGGCTGAGTAGTGGTGGCCAGTGAGCCTAAGGCTAAGGGTAGTATGTGACCATGGCTAGAGGACACTGAGCCCTGGGACTGTGACTCAGGGTTGCTGCTCCATCCAGCTGGGTCCTATGCACTGTCTGCACCTGCCACGAGATTATGAGCTTCCTTTGTTAAGTAGTATGTGGTGCTCATAGCCCTCTGATAAAGTCTATCCTGAGGATGCAAAATCCTTCTATCCTAACAAAGTACTGTTGAACTCTCCACTATGTTTGTGTTTGTCATGACCATTATTAAATAATGGTCATTCTCTTTATTGAACACACGTTATATGCTCTACACATCCTAGGTCATATTATCCTTTTAACATTCTGGTGAGAAGGGAAAATTGAAGGCTTAAGTGGTTCAGCCACTTGTCTGAAGTTCCCTAGGCCATGAGAAGTGAAGCTAGAACTTTCACCCAGCTATATGTGGCTCCAAGGTTTCAATGCTTTCTATGAAGCTACCTGGCCCTTATTGGAGGATATGAAAATATTAATCATGAATTAACCCTAAAAACATAGAAAGTGGACTTTTTAGAAGGGATCTCAGAAAACCACGGACCTTTTTTTATGCTGTGCCTTGTCATAGTATAGAATTTAAGTCTTAAGTCTCAGAATCAGACTATTAAGAAGCCAGAGGGAGGGTTCTCACCTGAGAACAGAATACACTCAGGCCCTCAAGGACCCCTTCTTCAACAGTCTGAAAGGGCAGAACCAGGGCCCAGTTTCACACAACTGACTAAAAGGGACAGGATGAAAGCAATTACTTTGCCATTTCATTGAATTTCTTGGTTTGTACAAAGATACAGAAAGAAAATGATCCCTCCTGGTTCTGTTTTGACCTTAACCAAGAGAATAATCAGGAGGGAATAATAATAATGATAACACACAGCTTTTTCACTTTCTAATCTGAACTGGTTAGATTATCCAGTAAGTAAACATCTTGAACTAATGTTCACTCAGACACACATGAGCACACGTCCCTGTGCCAGAGCTGGCCAGGCTTCTTGTCCATTCAAGAAGTTTCAACAAGGCCTAGTGCCCAGAGGATGCAGCCAGACTCCTAAACATTCAGAGACCACAATCTCTACACGAACAGCCAGCCCATGACATGTTGTGCACACTCACTCCTATTCTAATCATCATGGCCTAGAAATGATCACACCCTGAAGTTTCTGTCTCTATCAGTTTACTCATTCAGGTTCCTCAAAGAGAGTGTCCTATATTCCCCCCAAAAGAGACAGATGCCTCTAGAAATGTTACCCATCTTTCAAGGTCTGTTTTAAATGCTTCTGAATCTGAACTTTTGGGTCCTTCTTTGACATACTCTGTGGGCCTGGGTTTCTTGACAGCATAGAACATAGGCTCTTTGTGTCGGATAATCGCTATATTGCTGGTCCTTATCTCAGCACCTGGTACACACAGGTGCTCAATAAATGTGAATAGAAGAAAGAGAAGAAGGGGAAAATGGAAGGAACAAACCTGGAAGAAAGGCAGGCAGGAACAAAGGAGGGCAGGAAGGCAGGAACAAAGGAAGGGGACATGTCTCCTTCCACCTAAGTACTGACTTTGAAAAGCAAAATGAAAAAGAACTCAACAGGGCAAGTGAATGACTAGTTGCATTACAAACTTAAGAAGAGATGTGATGAGTCACAGATGTGCTCATTTATTTCACAAAGATGTTGAAGATTTTCAGGCTCATTGGCCTGAAGCTCATATTCCTGAACTATAAGAAATCTTGTTCAGTTATAGCAAGAAGTCAGGAATCTTGCTCGTTTTCTTCCTCCCATCATCACACTGGCATTGATTTTAATACATGGGTATTATCTATCTATCTATCTATCTATCCATCTCTCCATCCACCATCTATCTATGTATCTCTCACTCACCCTTCCCCATGCCCTTGGAGTTCCACCAGAACAATGGTGATCAGAAGAGCTACTTCTCCTAGCCATGCTGAAGATTCAATTAGATGCAATAAATCTAAAGCTCCATCCTATATTCAGCAAGGCATTTCCCAGTATCTGCAGCACCTGCAGTCATTCTATCCCTAGCTATAATTCAGCACCCTCCTCACATAATTCTCTGCCTAGGATAAATCTGTCAGGTCTTTTGGTATCACTTGTCTCTTGTTGGACAATGCCAACACATCTATAGACATTCCCTTCCCAATGCTGAGATTTAAAAAGGAGAAGGGAGGATGATAACTGTTTTTCAAAGTGAAACAGGTCTAGGTCACATTGAAGTTCTCTAAAATGCAACCTCAATGATTCAGCCCCTTAGCCATCCTCTCTGAAAGTTTGACACTTAGCATATACATTCAAGAGAAATGCTTTACATCACAGTTCACAGTTATTAAACCTGCTGTCAGAGCCGCCAGCCCTTCCCTCACAAGGGACGAGCACTGCCACATCTATGCAGTGCGATGTGGTGGAGGGAGGCTGGGTCTTGTAATCACACAACCTGGGTTCCAACCTCAGTTCTGATACTGACTGAAAATCCTGGTGCAAGGTCACTTAACCCCTATTTAGTTTTCTTATTTACACAAAGGGGACTCTAACACCTCATAGGTTATTCTGAGGATTAAATGTGATTGCCTTATTGATATGCGAGAACAAGCAGCAGCATATAGTAGCTACTGGGAAAATGTTCTTCTCCATTTCCTTAGGAGTAATGTGGTCACAGAACAATTATTTAAAAAGGTATGACATTTAAGACACACACATATATATGCACAGAAAGATCATATTATTTGTTTCCTTGAAATTGACTTAAATTTAACTCCAAATATCCTTCTCTGCTACGGAGGAAAAAAAAAACAATCAAACATACTCATGATTGAGGTTAAGTTCCTTCCTCCAACATGCTCCTAAGCCCCATGGTGGTGTAAGGTCCAGAGCTCTCTGGTAGCACAATACACCAGCTCATAAGTCACGTGGATTACCAATGTGTGTTCTACTGCCCTGTCTTCCTCTTCCCCTTTAGATCCAACAGTCAGGGACCTAGCGACCTTTGCTGTAGATGTGCAGACTTCCCTCTCTGAAGGCAAGCCACCTGCCTGGTACACTTCTAGGCAATGAGACACAGTTCCCTCTTTCATAGGACCCACAGTCCTTCTTCCTCCTCCCAGGACTGCAGATTGTCTTTGGATCAAGGGAAAACATATTCTATTTTTACTTGTTCCCCTCAGAGGTACTCTGCCTCTAAAATCTTCATCACAAGTTTGGTAGCTTGGAGAAGATAAAATTAGTAACAAAAGCATCTTGTAGGTCAGGAAGCCTAGAGCCTGTGACCTTCTCCAATGAGGAAAACAGGACATGCATAAACATAAATTATCTCAGAATCTGTCTTGCTACAAAAATAATTGCCAATATTTTAATAGCTAACATTTAGTGAGCATCGTGATGAACTCAAAAAATACCAGCAGTTCTACATTAGTGACTAAACTTATAAATAAAGTGCAGTGCTTTACCACTCATAGGGCTCCTTTACATGCCATCCCAGTCGATCTTATCTTCTGGGAAATAGGCACAAGTGGGATAATGGTCCCTTTTTTTGATAAGTTTTTGGAGGCTCTGCACAGTTAATCTGTGGACTTGCCAGCTTGCACATCCCTAGAGCTCTTGGCAGAGACATCGCCATCTGGGCTTCCTCTGTGGTCAACTGTCCTGAGTCAGGGTGCAAGAGTCCAGAATCCTGCAACCCAGAGACACACTCCTTTCCCTTCCCTGTCCCCACCTCCTCATTGCATGGGCTGCTCTGTTAAATGGCTCCTGCGTTCTGTGTCTAAACTGATACATCAACACCCCGCTTAAGTCTCAGCTCCTTCTTGGAGGCCGCACCATGTTCCTCCCTGGGTCCCTTAAGGAGCTACTCTTCCAGACTATGACCTTATTTCCAGAAGTACACTTCTGTCTGACACCTTGAGAATCTGCCTGTTCCTTACTGCCACCTCCTGGTTTCCAGGTCTGGGATCCATTGACCCCACCTCCCTGCTGGATTATCATTCATCATCTATCTTCTTCCAGCTTCCTGGCCTCCATTGCCTACCTGTTTCCTCTTAGAAGGTGTTTATTTCTAGGTCTTGGCTTGCCTTGTCTAGTAAGTCTCTATTTCATTTAGCCCTTGTCTAGCTGGTTGCAATCAGAGGAGTATACTTCCATCAGATGGTGGATGTTGACATTGACCTCTTCCCAACAGAACGTATCAAGGAGCCAAAGAAAGAGACCAGGACCAGTAGCTTTACGGATACTCTCTCCCTACCAAGTGCCTCTCATGATGCATACCCTCTTCCGGGAAGAAGGGTTAGTGGTGGTTGATCTCAGAATAGTCAGTCAGAATTGTTGTACCAAATGGGAGAGACAGAGGCTGGAGGAGGACTAGTCAGAGGATAAGAGGGCTTGGATCATGCATCAAACAGATAGGCCAGAGGCAGGTGTCTGGCAGTGAAGGCAAGAACAGAGGAGGTCAAGGGAATGGAGTAGGTGTTGAGCCAATGAAGTCAGGCAGGTTGGAATCTCAGTCTAAGAAGGGACGTATGGGCCTGGGCAATCATTTTGTGTAGATGAGGTACATCTTGATGGACAGGATCAGCCCTTATAGAAGGCCCGCAGGCTAGACAGATTCAGAAGCAGGTCACGTTCCCTGAGTTTTTACTGTATGCACAGCACAGTGGTATCTGTCACATGCTCTACCTCATCTAATCTATATCATTACTCTTAGAGGAGGAAATGATTCTGTACCTTTGAAAGGTATTGAAAAGGGCTCAGCAATATTAATATGACAGCCCTGTTCCCACAACTAATGAATGGAATGCAGAGGTTACATTTTATACAAGGTCCATGCGATTTCAATGCTGTCCCCACTACTCTGGACTGGTCCTCTAGCCTCTCTCCCAGGTTCTGGGCCTGGGTCTCAGCCTAGTCTTTGATCCTAATTTCTTCCTTAGCATCATTGAACATCTGCTGCAGAAATAGCCGAGCTGGGACTGCTAACTGCTTTTCAGCTCTCGGCACCCAGGTACATAGCCAGCCTTCAGCTCTTGTCAGTGAGACAGAAACACTGGACTCCCAATTGACATGTCTCTGAAGTTAAACTATCAGTCAGAGAAAATAAAGGAATCCTGTACTAAACTATTCCATGGAGCAAGCCCTTGGGGAAGGAAGTCCTCTCTTCTCCTGAGAAACTGGCCCACTTGGAAATCCCAGCTCGAACAATGTTTTGAATCACATGCTGACTGACTTGAGACATCCCAGAGGGAAACTCTTAACTTGACACCTAATTAGTCAACCAGAAATCTCCCAGGAATGTGCTCCTTCTCTGCTTCAGCCAGAGCCTAATTAAGACCCTAGCATGGCTGTTACTTTGTGCTAGGGCTGTTATTCGGTTAATGGCCCCATTATTGTTAGCCTTGCGGCCACTCCTGTGCACCATTACAGAGACACTCTTCAGTAAGATGGAATTGTTTAAAAGGGTTCCCGGGAGAATCAACCACAAACCACAGCACAAGACACACCCCACCAATGTCCTCAGCCCCCATCAGCGTAGGTAGCCCTCTGGGGCTGTGCACAGGAGTCAGAAACCTGTATTCATGTCCTGGCTCCTCTAGCACCAGGACATGTGGAAAACAGGGCGGGGCATTTACCATCTCTAAGTTTGGGATAATAATTCTGCCTCTTAAGCGGCTGCTGTTATGAGGACCATAAACTCTGTAAACTCTAGAGCACTGTAAGAAAGTTAGTATCACTCTATTCTGAGCCCCATTTTCTGACAGTTAATTGATTGATGCAGCTCCTGTTTGCCTGATTTCCTTTCTCACTGTGCCTTGAATCTAATCTTCTCATTTGCCAAGATTTTTCATTTTACCCTAGAGAAGGGAAGCCTCTGAAACACTCATTAATGGCTGGGAGGCTGCTGAGAGGGTGGGCTTTCTGGTCCTTGCTGTGCTCTTGGCCTGGCCCAGGGCTCAAACTGGTCACCCAGGGGCCAGGCCCCTTTGACTTACAGTGGCAGGGAAGGCTGGCTTTTTTTTTGTTTCCCATGATATAAATCTCCTGGATATCATGTGTGCGTGGATTCCTTCTCTTTTAATTGGTAGTTTGGATTCTGCTGCACAATCAGCCTTCCCTCCATCGATTCAATTAGCTCCTGCAAATGCACTGGGTGCTTCTCCAGCTCTATAATTAACACTTAGTGTCAAAAATTGAAAAGTGGAAAGAAGCAGACTCTAACCATATGACTTGGAGGTGAATGTCAGCCTCTAAGAAAAATGTTCCTGAGCCTAATTCCTCATATATGTTTGCTCCTGCTTGGATCTTATTTTTGAAGGACATATAAATCTATGTGTCTAAAATCTGATGATTTAAAAGCTACCTGACCCTCAATGGTAGTAGCACCCTTTAAGTCTCAATTTCCTCATCTGTAAAATGGTTCTAATACCCCTTTCCTCACCCAATTCACAAGACTCAGGTGAGTGAGGAGAAAGACAGAGTTAAGGCATATAATTATTTTCACTATTAAAGTCTACATCACACTACAGATGTAAGGTAGCATTATTACCTGATAACATGTTTTTCATCAGCAGAACAGGGAATTAATTTGCAACATGTCACCCGGCCCCGGCTCCTCACAATGTCGCCCCCTCAGGGCAACCCTTCGCAAGATTCGCACAGTGATATGATGATGTATATTTTCTTTCACTATCTAATTTGGTTTGCCAAATAAATCCACCCCAAGGGGATGCAGCTGAACCACCCTGTACACATGCATGGGCTCTGATTCAGGCAGATGAGGGGTTTTGCCTCCTGGCTCTGTCATGTGGTGGCTGTATGATGTTGTCCAGCTATTCAGCCTTGGAATGTCCTGACGATCAAGTGAGATCATATCAGTAAAGTACCATGCACACAGTAGACCCTCATTTAATGTAGTTCCTTTTCTCTCTAAATCATCACAGTGCTGCTTAATTAACAGTATACTATGTGACATGATCAAGGAATAGGCTAAACACAGGGCTTTGCTTCTAAATCCAGTCTTTCCTCTACTACTCGGTAGCTATTTCAAAAGAGAATTAGGAATGTGGTTTCTCCATTTCAGTAATGTCCTTGGGCGTTTACAGCGAGAGAGAGAACAGTTTGGATGCTATTCTTGACAAATACTTCAGCTACAATTAAATGTAGCTACTGTACTTCGGACAAAGGACAAGTGATCAAAGAAGACTAATTATAATGGATTTTGATCCCTCTCCAAGTCTGTGCTTGATACTTCAACTGCCACGTGACTAGATGACAGGGCTGAGGAAATAACTGCCTGCCATCTATCTAAAAATTCAAAGCAGGAGCAAAAAGTGCTCAGAGGGCAAGCCAGTTAAGGATTAATTAAAATCCTAAAAGTAGTACTCACTAGTCATTTTCTGAGTGCATTCAATCCAAGAGGCCAAAAATGGCTGGGAGTCCTAAAATCCAGTAGTGCTTTCTAGTAGGTGGACAGACAATGAAGAGATGAAAGAATGTAGTGGCCCTGGGTTCAAGACCCAGGCCTACCTCTTCCTGGATTTTTTTTTCCATTCTGGCCATTCAGGCAACTTCCCTGAGCCATAATTTCCAGACCAATCAAATAGGAAAACAAAACAAAGACAAAGACAAAGACGGTGACCAGCCTATCTACCTTGCAAGGTCACATCCAAACTTGTATAATAATATTTCCCACTCAATATGCTCAAAATCAGATTCACCATCTTTTTCCCCAAAGCTGTCCTTGCTAAAGCACCTATATCAGAGAATGGCGTTGCTATCCACTTGGTCCCCCAATCATCCCCAATCTGGGGATCAGTGTAGCCAGCCCCTTTTACTACCCCTCCCCTGCCCCAGGAGATGAAACATCCATTCTGTCTTTCCAGTCCATGTCCTCTTCTCAGCTCCCACCTCCATGACTCAGAATCTCTGGCATCATCTCCTCTTTGGTCTCCCAGCTTCTAGCCTCGACCTCTCCGTTCCATCACTCATGCTTGCTGTTAGGGTACTGCCCATAAACTACAAGTCCCAACAGCACATTCCCCTGTCTGAGATCCTTTAGTGGTGCTACAACACCTATTAAGGCAATTTTATAAGCAGCAGAAACTTTTTTTTTAATCTTTTTTTTGGAGCATCAATATATAAAACTAATAAAGGCAGAACAGCAGGGTAGGAGAAGGAAAGGGTACTCTCTAAAGTGTTACCTGTTCATCCCCCATGACTGTCCCTGAGTTACCTCTAAGGGCTCAGGAAAATATTTCAACTTAGATGATGCAAAGCCTCATGTTGGTTCCCCTTTCCTCATCTCCACCTCAGCATCTAAAGACAGGTCATATTTTAATGCTAAGATCTGTGATATGCTTGATTGTTTTACAACCGCAATCTCTTACAATTGAATAGGGCTTCATAGTCTATTCAACGCTTTCATATAATAGTATTCAAGATCAGCTCTGCACCAAGCACTGTGCCCAGCGTTGCCAAAATAGAGTAAAAGAAGTTCCCCCCTGCTCTTTCTCATGTAACTACCGGTTTATGGGTTGGGTAGACAAATACTAGTTTGAATCATGTGAAATGATGAAATGGTCAAAAATGGTCAAGTATCAGCAATTTCATATGGCTCAATCTATGTGACTTACATTCCTCACCAGCCTCTATATCTTTGCAGACAACCTATGCTCCCCCTTCTCCCCAGCCAGTTGTGTCAGGAGTCTGTGCTGTGGAATGTATCATTTCTTCTCCCTAGCACACCTTTGACCATCATGGGTACCTAGAATCCTACTTATTTTTCAAGAATCTAGATAGTATTAAGATCTCTTTGAAATCACCCCCAAGTGAAATAACCATTCCTTGTACATAGCTTCCGTGCATCTATTAAAGCAAATCACAATAGACTGTAATTTTCTCTTCACCAATCTGATTCCTCTCTTCAGCTCCTCTAGTAAGGCTCTGATACTTCTATTAGCCATTTTTCTAATCACTATGTCTCCTGGCTATTTTCTTAGTTGGTGAGGTGAAGAGCTGTCAGAGTTCAGTTTTCAAGCGTTCAAATTCGAGTCCCCCAACTTGTTAGCTGAGGGATCTTGGGCAAGTTACTAAATTACTTAAAGTGTCTGGGTCTCAATTCTCTCATGTATAAATGGAGATAATATTATCTACCTCACAGGAATACTGTGAAAATTAGATGAAGGGTATGTTGCAAATGTTTTCCCCAATTTTTGTGTTTGCCTTTCAAGTTTTGTTTAGTATGTCTCTTGACATACAGATTTAATACTGAAGTACCCAAATACACAATCTGCCTCTATAGTTCCTTCATTACTTTTTTGTTTAGAATACCATTTTCCTTCCCTGAGATCAAAGAGATATTTACCTGTGTTTTCTGCTTCCTCTGTCGTTTCACGTTATTCATTTAAATGCTTAATCCATCTGAAATTGTGTTTGCTGAATGATGTGAGATGAAAACAAGAGCTAACTTTTTTTTTTTTCATCTGAATGGCCGTGCAGCATATATCAAGTGATTGATCCTTTCCTCACTGACTGGAAAAACCACCTTAATAATACATTATATTTTATACTTGAGGCTTTGTATTCTGTCTCCTTGATCTATTTTTTTTTAATTATCTTGGCAGGATTTTCATTTTTTAGCTTTTTGAATATTTGTATAGCAGATACTATCCTCCATTCTTTGTTTCCAAAATGCTCTTGTCTGTTCTGTTTTATTCTTCCTCATAATCAGTTTTACAAAGGGAGATGTCTCATTATCCAAACTTCACAATCAGAAAAACAAAACTATTACAAGTACATGAAAATAGACAGTACAGTTGAAGGATGTAGCACATAGCTTTTTATGTGTATCTACGAAATCCAATTTCCTTGATCTTCCTCAATGAAGAGTCTGCATCATTGAAGACAAGGTCACAGAGGAGCCATGATCTCAAAGAGTATGGAGCTGTCAAGGCTCCACTCACACTCGGGAATACTCATACCTAATACCTGGATCACCAAGGAATGGAAAACCTACTATCACCTACCAACTGCCTTGGGGCACAGACATGAAAGATAAGGGTAATCACTGTGATCTACTGAGCAATTACCATGGGCCAGGCATAGTGCCAAGGCCAGAAAGGCAATAAAATGTAGTGATTATGGGAATGAGCTTTGGCTTCAGAGAGCCCTGGGTTCCAGTCCCAGTTTTATTACTAACCAGCTGTGTGACTTTAGAGGGCTATAGCAGTTCTGTGAGGAGTATGGCTATGACAATGGCTAGAACGCAGAGAAATGCCTACAGTGACCCTCCCTTGCAGCTCACATTTTATCATCAAATCCAATTCTTGTCAAAACTATTTGTGTTTTTAACCTCTCTGTTAAATAAATGAGAAAACAGAGGACCAGACAGTTAACTTACTGAGATTCATGGAAGTGGTTCATGCAGAGCCAAGTTCAAACTAGATTGACCTCAAAGCCTCCTGCTTTTAACCTACATGCATTGCCACAGTACAGAGCCAGGTGTCATTTATATGTTACACATTGGTTCCATTTCACATGGAGCTATTGTTATTTGAAGGCAATTTTGTGTGATGCTTAATTTAGGGTTTTTGGATTTCTTTTTTGGTTTATAATTTTTACCATTGAATTAATGCAATGATTATAGAAACTATTCTAGGAAGGGATCAAAATTGATTTGTAGATATGGTAACCAACCACACTGGTTTGCCTACACTCTTCCTTCTTACCTGTAATATTTGACTCTGTGAGCTATGTTGGCATACCCTGCGCACACAGGAAAGAACCTCTCAAGAAAAAAGAAAATTCTGAAAATGACGACACTATGCTTATCATATGGTCTAGCTCGTCAGCATTCTCCATTCTCTAGGCTAGGGTAAGATAAATAAAACTTTTTCACACTAATAGCATTAATGATTATTATTATTATAACATTAAAATACTATAGAGCTTCCCTGGTGGCGCAGTGGTTGAGAGTCCGCCTGCCGATGCCGGGCACACGGGTTCGGCCCCGGTCTGGGAGGATCCCACATGCCGCGGGGAGGCTGGGCCCGTGAGCCATGGCCACTGAGCCTGCGCGTCCGGAGCCTGTGCTCCGCAACGGAAGAGGCCACAACAGTGACAGGCCCGCGTACAAAAAAAAAAAACTATAAACCTGTGTGCCATTTTACAGTTCACATGTTATTTTTAGGTACATAATTCCATCTAATGATAATATCTCTGAGGTAGTTACATTTTCTTCATTTTAAATATGAGAAACTGAGGCTTAGAGAGGCTCTCTAATATCATATAATGTAGTAGAGATGGTGTCGACAAAGATTCATACTCCTCTTTTACAGTATAGAATTTTGCTTGAGGGCTTCCCTGGTGGCGCAGTGGTTGAGAATCCACCTGCCAATGCAAGGGACACGGGTTCGTGCCCCAGTCCGGGAAGATCCCACATGCCGCGGAGCGGCTGGGCCCGTGAGCCGTGGCCGCTGAGCCTGCACGTCCGGAGCCTGTGCTCCGCGACGGGAGAGGCCACAGCAGTGAGAGGCCCGTGAACCACAAAAAAAAAAAAAAAAGGAATTTTGCTTGAACATCCCTAAGCCAGGAACTACATTAGTGAGAAGCCCTCTGGCCAATGAAAAGGAATGGACATCCTCTACAAACCTGGCCCATAAGATCTTCCACATTTTCTCCTCATCATTTGCCAATGGATGTTGATAATCAGGGAGACGTGAAAGATATATGATGAATATGGCAGAGGCAAAGATAAAATGAAACTGGTTCTTCAATCAAGACACTATCATAACTAACACATGTGCTTATTACAAGGGGTGTAGAACTCCAACTGTGGCAGAAAAAAATCACACACACACACATACACACAATAGGACAGCTGACTATGAACATGTTTTGATCCTGCTTTATAAAATTATCTCAGCCTCTGATGGATAGATAAAACAGTTGTTTGGATTTCCCCAACCAAGGTGAAAAAAAGATATTATACCATGGTAAAAGCAAATTGGAGTTTCAACCTATAAAGCAAAATACACGTTACAGATAACAGAAACCATAAGGGATAAATTAAACCAAGGAAAATTAAATAAACTGTTTTCTAAACATTACAAGTCAAAGCCTATATCGATGTTCTCTGAGAAGCCCACTGAGTTCTGCAAATGAGCATGTGGTATTCATGGCACAAACCCAGCTGATTCAGCAGATGTAGTAAATATATAATCTGTCATGCTCTGGATGGACAGCCTGACTTCATAGCCTTAAACAGAGTTATGTCTAACATCCCAAGGCTAATGCCACAAACAGTGAAACACACCATTACAAGTTTATAGAACAAGGCTTCGAATACTAATAATTACTTCCACCGTGGCTGGGCCATAAATAGGATTATGAAACATCAGCAAGGATAACAACACTGATTTTTGCAAAACATCTTGGATCTGGGGACACTCACAGGTTTGGTGGGCAAAACACTAACAGAAGTCATGTCGGATACTGAATAAAGAAGCCGTGGACCCTACGTGCCCACTGTAACATTCCATAGGACTAATGTTTTTTGTTCTGAATTGTCAAACACAAAGAACTCTCTTTAAATTGCTTAAAAAATGTTTTTCTGCAGCCCTGGATGGAATTCTTCAGACAATCATGCACGCAGGTCTAAGCTGTCATCACTTTGCAAGGCAATGTATAATTCAAGTGGTCTTTGCCTCATGGGGCAGGCTTTCAAAATGTTTGATGCATATATTACTGAACAACACTATAGCTCAGAACACAAGTGAGAAATCATGCATGCAGTATCTTGAAATAAAACAGATAAGCTGAGGCACCCAGAGGAAAGCTGATATACATCACCTGTTAAGATTATTCAGTAGTTGTTAATGATTTTATTTACATTCACTGTTATTCCTCTGAGAAGTTAAACACACTATTTGTTGAGACAAGCACAAGGTTCGCTGCTCTATTTTGTGAAATGGGAAACAAACAACCCAGTTCCCCATGCCATCACTCCTGGGTTTTGCCAAATTGTTTGCTTTTATCAGGTAAATGTTCTACTGTTAACATTTGCTTACATGAATTCACCCTACTTCTCACATTCACTGGTGATCCTTCATTTCTTTAAATGTTTGACAATCAAATATATAAATTGCAGTAGGCCCCTTCTGGGATCAAGTCTATATTAATTCAACCAAGACAAGTAATATTATATAACTGTTAGGGACATGTACTCTGGAGCAAGACTGCTTGGGTTCAAATCCAAGCTCCAGTCCTTGCCATTTGAGCCATCTGGGCAAGTTATTTAAACTCTGCATCTCAGATTCTCTTCTATGAAATGGGGATAAAAATTTCATCTTCCTACAGAGTTGTTCCTGAGAATTGCATGAGCTAAATTGTTTACAGCACTTAGAACACTGTCTGGCACATAGTAAATAGTATAAAACTGCTGGTTATTGTATTGCTACTCTTTTTGTTCAAGGAGGAAAGAGCTCATCAGTAACTGTGCTGTTAGCATGGTTGATAAGGCTTATAATAAAAAAAATAACTTGGATACCAATTTAAAGATAGTGTTGAGTTGAACACTGGAGAAAACACAGAGATAAACACAGAGTCATGTTCTCTAACAGAGTGACTATGGAAAGCAATGTCCTCAGCGGTGGCAGTTCACCTGGTGGGTACTTTCTTAGGCTGCCATTATGTAATGATCTCTGTTGGATTGTATAGGTTTTACCAAAAAAAAAAAAAAAAAAGTCAATGATAATAAAACTTGATAAATGATTTTGTACTGACCAAATTAAATCCACACTAATTATTCAATCAATAAATGCATTTAAAGTGCATTTTGAAAAATCTACCTAAGCAGAGGATGAGAAAAATTTAACTCTACAGCAGTAATGGGCCTTAATGAGTCAAGGTTCTGAGAAGACATGGCAAGAAGAGACTTGATGAACGCTTTCATATCTCCTCCGGAAGAAAGTATGGGCAGACTTCTTCAGAAGACAACATACAGGAAAGAAGTCAGGGGTTATAAATTTTAGTTTAACATGTAATGAACTGAGGTTCCCATCAAGGAAAAGCTGGGTAGCCAGCTGCCACGGCCACTCTGTTGAGTCTTTAACTGGTCAGCTGGCTGAAAAATTGGCCAAAATGACAACTGAGGTTGGTTCCATCTTGGAGATACTCTGACTTAGGCTCTCTTAAAAGTTTTTTCTGTTCCCACTATGCCTGTAACATATCCTCAACAACTAAGGAAAGCCCTCTGGATGATACAGACCAGCATTCCCTAAAGAAAAACATCCTTGAAGGTGATGAAGTAGGTTTATTTACTGCAGGATTTCTGAGAACTTGTAGTGTGTTAATATATATATTTTTAACTTACTAGAAAGGGGTGTAATATTCAGTGTTTCTCAAGCTTATTTGCCTACAGACCCCTCCATCCTTTTTTGTGCAGCTTTTTGCAGTGCTGTTGCTCTTAAACAAACAAAAAAAACAAACAAACAACAAGAATACACACACAGAAACCAGTTTCACAGAGCTTCTTTCCAAGCTCATCTCTAGCACCGAGTCCAGGAAATCAGAAGCTCAGTTCTGCTCTAACTGGTGTGAAGAATCACTCTTCTATGTATCATGACTCCAGGCAATTCTCTGCTGTGTGTCCCTCTCTCTCACCAGATCATGAGTTCTTATAACCCTACCTTATTTACTATTTTAATCTCCACCCTTTACACAGTCTTTGATATAGAGAGGACACTCAAAAAATATATGTGAATGAGCAAATATAATGAGTGGAGCAGGCTTTATCTTGAAAGAATCTGGGGAATGACTGAGACCCTGTGACCAGACCCATGTGTTATGTGATCTAGTGTGAGGAGGTCCTGATGTGCTGAAAACGTGACTCCTTGGGACTGGCTTTCTTTGGGCCACTCAAGTCCCTCCTAGCTGAGATGAATGCAAGGAGGCACAAATGCCTTCACAGATTGACCCACCACAGACTCCCTGCTATTCACTCTTTGTTATTGATTGCATTTACTAATCTCTTATTTTCTTCCTTAGTATCCACAGCAATCTGGGGAGCTGGACCAGCCGCAAGCTGGGGAAAATGCAAAGACGATCTCATCTTAGAAAACGAGGTTTCTTTTTCATGTAGGCTTTCTTTCATTCATTCACATGGCCAGTAAAAAGGAGAGACTCACTTTGTTCTGGGCCCTGTGCCAGTGCAGGGCAGCAAGGATAATAAAACTCTGACCTTCCTTCTCAAGATCTCACGAGCTCTTCTTGATATCTGTCAGCTCACTTCCTGTCCTTGCAAGAATGTCCACTAGACAATCATTCCTCCTTTCTGGGACCCGAGTTCAACTCACATCTCCCCTGAGCAACCTTCCTCTACTCCCAGGGCAGGTGCCCGCTGCCTGGCTTCAGCTTACAATATCATCTGGGAGTGCTACTCCAAACAGCAGCTCATGGTCCAGATGGCTCCATCTCCTTCTCAGCTGCCCCAGTCTCACAAAGGGTCTGTGCTTAGCACCAGGATAAGGAGGATCCTGACTGCAGTACTCCAGTGCTCCTTCACCCTCTTGCTATTTTCCCTATTGATTCAGGGTAAAAGGTAATTACACAGTGAATGACACAGCATGGCTCGTATTACTCCTGAGAAACTACAGAGCTAAGGCTTGACAGTTGACTTTAGGGGCAGACACTAGAGTTTAACAGAATTTTGGTTCCTTTGATGGTACAATTTGGAAACATACATACATATATATATATATATATATATATATATATATATATAGTACAGTGTAATACAAGTTGAACAAGACTTGTTTTATGTCACCATTAAAATATTGTAGGATATCACTTATATATGAATCTAGAATAGCTGAACTCATAAAAAACAGAGTAAACTAGTGGTTCCCAAGGGCTGGCAGGCGGAGGTATAGGAGAGACACTATTTAAGAGTACAAACTTGAAACTAGTAGATAAATAAGTCCCAGAGATCTAATGCACAGTGTATTGATTACAGACAACAGTACTGTATTATAAACATCAAATTTGCTAAGAGACTAGATCTTCATTATTCCCACCCCACCCCCCCACACAAAGATTATGTAATCTGATAGAGCTGTTAGCTAAGTCTACATGGCAATCATATTGCAAAATACAAGTGTATCAAATCAATATGATGTATACCTTAATCTTACACAGTGTTACATGTCAATTATATCTCAATTTTTTTTTAAGTTATCATTTACAGGACCCAGCAGGAATCATTTTTGTGATGAACGTGAAATCATTCTAACCCAGGGTAACTGGGAAAAGGAGCAGCCATCTACAGAAGAGAAGCAGGATTTGGGTGCCTTGAACACAAATTTTAAATCTCTTCATGTGTATCTTCTTTAAAAACTAAATTGATAACAATCACCAAAGTACATTAACATCTAAAGATGTGAGCCCCTCAAAGGCAAAGACCCTAACTGCTCACTGCAGCATACTCAATTCCTGGTTCACAGGAAACACTCTGTAGATGGATGTGAAGAATTGAATATGCAGAATTTAAAAAAATATTTTTAAAATATACATCTTATAACTCAGTCCAAACAGAGTTTCTTTTTCCTGTTTTCTTCCTAGTTAAACTGCAGCTTTTCTGCAGAGGCTGCACAAAGAAAGGGGGCTATTTCTTGGAAAATACTGAACACTACATCCCTCTCTAGGAAAATCACAGCATACAATATACAGTTCACTTGGCAAATTTCAGAAATCTTTTTGGGACTTCCCTGGTGGCACAGTGGTTAAGAATCCGCCTGACAATGCAGGGGACATGGGTTCGAGCCCTGGTCCAGGAAGATCCCACATGCTGCAGAGCAACTAAGCCCATGCACCACAACTACTGAGCCTGCACTCTAGAGCCCACAAGCCACACCTACTGAGCCCATGTGCCACAACTACTGAGCCCGTGTGCCTAGAGCCCGTGCTCTGCAACAAGAGAAGCCACCACAATGAGAAGCCCGTGCACTGCAATGAAGAGTAGCCCCCACTTGCCACAACTAGGGAAAGCCCATGCGCAGCAACAAAGAAATTAATTAAAAATGAAAAAAGAAATCTTTTCAATATTAGATTATGATGATATTGGCTGTGGATACTCCCAAACACTGACTGTAATTCCTCTGCAGCTCTACCTTTCCTACTGAAGCAAATTTCATGGGAAATTTCTCAGGGAAATTAGACCATCTCCTTCTATTTAGGGCTGTTATGAATACAATCTATGCCTCAAAGAAACCTTACCTTATCATCAATCTGCACTTAAAAGACACAATAGAATTATATCTAGTAACTGGCTAAGTACTGCACCAAGTGGGGGTATAGAGGACTGAGTGACAAGAGGACCAGTCACTCATATTCTGCATAACAGAAGGCCTTGGAGTGTTCTGATATTCATTGAACAATTCTCTGCCCATTAGAGGACCATATTTAGAAGAACCTTAAGCTCTCCTGACACACAGAGGCCACAGACATCTTCAAAATTCAATCACATTTTTGTAATTTTCAACTCAACAACTATTTAGAGAACAATACAACTCTGCTTATTGTCACATAGAATACAAAGATGAGGCAAATTTCTTGATATCAAAGAGCACACTGTCTGTCGTGTGCGTGTGTGTGTGTCTGGGGGTGAGAGGAGTGGGTAGGAAGGACAAATACATGTAAAATCTTGAGGCACAACTGACTTAGAACAGTGACATTTAATAATGCTAGTGAAGCTTCTGGAATCCATCTGTGTATCAATTAATTCATCTACTCATTCATTCTATAGATAATTATGAAACACCCACTTTGTGCCAACATTGGGCAGGTTTAAAATCCATGGTTGCTGCCCTAAGGGAAGGAAGTTCAGGGTCCTGCCAATGAGAAGGACACCTAAGTAGAAAATTGCAGTTCAGTTGGGTAAATGTTAAGGTAGAATTATTAATAAAGAGCATTTGAAGTACAGGGAAGGAAGTGACTTTATCAGCCTGAGATGTGGAAGAAGTTTTCTCAGAGGTACTGACATTAAGCTGGGTCATGAACAAATGAGTTGGAGGTAGCCAGGGGAGAGATGGTGGTGTCCCAGGCAAAAGGAGAGCAACTGAAAAGGCTTGGTGTCAAAATATGAATGTAGTGTCAGGAATGTTGATCATTTAGTAAGGATTTTAATCCCAATTTAAGTGTATGAATTATTTTTTAATTAATTTATTTAATTTATTTATTTTTGGCTGTGTTGGGTCTTTGTTGCTGCGCGCAGGCTTTCTCTAGTTGCTGCGAGCAGGGGCTACTCTTCGTTGCGGTGCGTGGGCTTCTCATTGCAGTGGCTTCTCTCATTGTGGAGCATGGGCTCTAGGTGCGCAGGCTTCAGTAGTTGCAGCACGCGGGCTCAGTAGTTGTGGCTCACGGTCTCTAGAGCACAGGCTCAGTAGTTATGGCACACAGGCTTAGTTGCTCTGTGGCATATCGGATCTTCCTAGACCAGGGAGCAAACCGGTGTCCCCTGCATTGGCAGGTGGATTCTCAACCACTGAGCCACCAGGGAAGCCCCTAAGTGTATGAATATTAATGGTTGAAAATTCAGATTACAGTTAAGTAGGTTGAAGCCATAGTGAAGTGACTTGAATATAAAGCTAAGAATGAATTTGTTCTATACTCAGTAGAAAAATTTACCCATTGTAGTGACCTGAGACTTTTTAGTAAGTTCACATTGGTGACCATATGGAGAATGAATGGGGGAGACTCAAATCCATGAAACAGATATTACAGAAGTTCAGACATGATTTCACTGGACTCAGAGAGGATGGAGAGAAGAACCTAGCTCTCAGGTGCATATTTATGGAATAGAATCAGTACGTTTTGGTGTTTGAGTTATATGGCAGATGGAGACGTGATAGAATCCAAAATGTTTCCCACATTTGTAGCTTGAGAAACTACTTGGATGGCCACACCAATCACCAAGCCGTAGAACATGGCAGGAGGAAGGTATTTAATGCAAAAAATACTTCTACTTCAGACACAGTGAGATCTCTAAAAAGGCACGCCCTTTACACCCTTCCCTTGATGGATCTAGGACAGAAGTGACAGACTAGCATCCTGCTGCCAAGTAAAGCTCAAAACTATGTCTTATTTGACCAGCACAGGAAAAAGAAAATAGATAAGTAAACTAGATAATTGGGAATGCCTTTAAGTGAGGTCTACACATACATAAAATATTGTGATTTCCTACTGCCTCCCTCAAATTTTTAGGTCCTTTAGAGCACTTGCACTGGCCACCCCTAGCTGCCACCCCAGTGTGTATCTAGAAGGCATACATACAGTTTGGAAGTCATCTGCCAAGACAGTTCAAATAGTGGGAATTGATCATGTAACTCTAGGAGAATTTGTAGGGTGGCAAAGAAAATTGGTCTCATGGCAGCCTGTATGAAGACCATGCTTAAGAAAAGAGGATTGCTTCCATGTCCTGGCTATTGTAAATAGAGCTGCAATGAACATTGTGGTACATGACTCTTTTTGAATTATGGTTTTCTCAGGGTATACGCCCAGTAGTGCGATTGCTGGGTCGTATGGTAGTTCTATGTTTAGTTTTTTAAGGAATCTCCATACTGTTCTCCATAGTGGCTGTATCTGTGGCACATATATACAATGGAAGATTAGTCAGCCATTAAAAAAAACAAAATTGAGTTATTTGTAGTGAGGTGGATGGACCTAGAGACTGTCATACTGAGTGAAGTCAGTCAGAAAGAGAAAAACAAATACCATATGCTAACACATATATATGGAATCTAAAAAAAAAAATGGGGCAGGACAGGAATAAAGACGCAGACGTAGAGAATTGACTTGAGGACACAGGGAGGGGGAAGGGTAAGCTTGGACGAAATTAGAGAGTGGCATGGACATATATACACTACCAAATGTAAAATAGCTAGCTAGCGGGAAGCAGCCGCATAGCACAGGGAGAACGGCTTTGTGCTTTCTGACTACCTAGAGGGGTGGGAGGGAGATGCAAGAGGGAGGGGATATGGGGATATATGTATACATATAGCTGATTCACTTTGTTATACAGTAGAAACTAGCACAACATTGTAAAGCAATTATACTCCAATAAAGATGTTAAAAAAGAGAGAGAGAACTTAGACTTTCGAAGTGTATTTTTTTGTTGGAGTGAGATAGGTAATACTAATTACCTTCTCAACTGTCCCTGTAGCATGGCTTTTGAAACTAAATTAGATCCTTTATTCTTCTTATTTGACCAGTCTACATAGCATTTATTATTTCACATATTACATGCATTCAGGTCACTGCTTATGCAAAAACATCTTTGTTAGTTTTGCATTAAGTAATTTTACAAAGATTCCAATAATCAGTGAAGAATTTGACCTGTCACCCTCTCCATTCTAAACCTTTGAAGGGAAAGGGACTAAGATAAATGAAAAATGGGAAAGGGGAAATGGACTAAGATACATGAAAACAGAGGTAATTCTTCCAATTCTCTTTTGTTTTTGACAATATCTTTTCAATAATAACGTTTCTGCTGTCATGTTCTGAACATGCCTTTGGATTTTCACACCTTGTCTTTCCTTCTGCCTTGGAAACTTTCTCAGTAGTTCTTCACATGGACAGTGACTTCTCGTTGGTTCATTTTCATCAGAAAGACCTGTCCAGCACATCCTATCCAAGAAGCCTCTCCCTTCCTCTCCTCCACTACCCACACCTTATCATTTGCTATCAGCTCATCTTCTTTGCAGTACTAGTCACAAGTTAAAATTATATATTTGTTATTTGTCAATTGCCTCATCCCCCAGATTGTAGCTCATTAATTCCTCTGAACTTCTTGTTTATTCAGTCACATAAGAATAGTTTTTTGAGGGAAAGTACATGTTAATTTATTGGGGAGTGTCAAAATGGTGTTATTCTTCTTTCATTTCTGAGGTAGAATACTTTAATATAGAAAAAGGTGCATTGATGCTTGATTCTTTCCTTTTACTCATCAGTTTTTAAGATAATGCATGTGTCCGTTATTAGCTTCCAAAGATGACCGATTCACTCCTTACATTTCTTCATAACGAAACCACCATGGATGGAGGCTATATTTTTTAACATCACAGTGGTCCTCCAGGAGTTGAAGACAATTGGCCCAGATCAAGAGCAGTAAGCCAGAGCTCAGATATCACCTCTTCCTGAAGCCTATTTGGTTTTCCCAGTCAGAATCACATAATCCTTCCTAGAGGCTCCCTTACATTTTTGCATATGCTTCTATAATTATTCTTCTGAAATAATATGGAGTGGTGGTTAAAAGCATGAGTTGTAGGAGAAGAGAAAACTAAGTTTAATCCTAGGCTTGCCACTTATAAACTGTGGATACTTAGCCAAGTTACTAGAGACCTTGGAGTCTTGGTGATCCTATCTAAAACATGGTTGTTAAAAGGGTTGATGAGAGAATGGGTATAAGTCACTAATCAAAGTGCATGGCATTGTATGTTATCAAAAACTGGTAATCAACACAATTATAATTGTTTATATGCCTAGTATTTCAATGGATCATGAACTCTTAAAGGTAAGAAATATAATTCTTCTTTTTTTTTTTAACCACCTAGAACAATATAGCTATCCAATAAATATCTATTACATGAATGACAATGCAATTTACCCAAGCTGGTAGTTCCATCCTAAATTATTCATCACTTCATCACTTGTAGTACTGGTATGTCAAGTGGGATATCATAGAGGAAGGAAAACCCATGAGCACCCACTGAATCCGAACATCACAGATATTATCCAAGGTAAGCTCTCTCTCTCTTTCTCCTGCCCCCACACCTCTCTTCTCTCAGGTTTATAAACATGGTGTTTGAGGCTCACCCTGTAATCTATACCCTCAATTTTCTGACTATCATATTCCAATGTAAATGTGAGGAAGATATGTAAAAGTCAAAGAGCTTTCAAAAGGTGAAAGCTCCACAGGTGATTTATTATTCTAATGACTTGTCTCCCCGTGAAGAAAGACCTACACTAAGCCTAATTTTTATCAACTTCTGGATCAGCCTAGAACACCAAAATCCAGCTGGCAAAAATAAACCTGTTAGATGTTGCTTCGAAGCAACTTCTATGCACATCCCTCCTAGGTATGTCTGATTTCATAGGAAATTCACAAAGAAATAAAATCTTTGATACTTGGTGATGCTTTTGCTCTCCGTTTCTGATATAATGACTTCTGGCTATTGAACCTCATAATCTGAAGACTCTGACAATTTTTTTTTTTTTTTTTTAAACAGGTAACACTGAGCTTTGAAACCACAGGAAAACCAAACAGCATGGAGACTGTGCTACACCACCCTCCCAATTCTGTGAATTCCAACCACCCTGAAGTTCCTCAGAAACTCAAATTTACCATGATCCCTCCTGAATCTAGTCCTATGCCCTACTACTGCTCCTATCTGGAAATGCTCTCTCTACTCCATACCCATCCTTTGCCAAGTTAATGCATACTGACATTTGAGATCTGCTAAATGTCATTTCTCTGTGAAGCCATCCTTAGCTCCTAATACCAGCTCATAGCATCTTCTATCAGTTCTTCATAACCCATATTTCAGTTTGTAATTATATTTATTCACATGACTGTTGGATTGATGTCTGCCTCACCTATAACTCCATAATTCTGAAACAAAGGTTCTTTTCATATTGTAGCATTTAGCACTGTCTCTACCACTGAGTCAGTGTCAGTATTTGCTGAATGAATGCCTGACAAAAACGTAACAAATAGACAAGAAAAGGTAATTCACATGCATCAATCATGTACTAATGCTGGCAGCAGGTTAGGGAATGTAAACACATGATCTCATATCATTCTCACTTTGACTAACAAGGAGGTGTCATCACCATGTCCTTACAAATATGGAAATGGGGGTCCAAAGAAGAGAGTCATTTGTCTACAAGACAACAGCAATCCCAGTATAAGAGGTATTAGAGCTAAATTCTCCAACTAGGAAAGAGAAGAATATTGTAAGGATAAGAACTCTACTCTTATGCCAGGCATCCTTAAATGAAATTTGCAAATATTCTCAAACTTTAGTATGAGAGCTTCATTGGATTGTGTGGTCAGTCCTGACTGTTGGCTGTGTGTGATCCTGACAAAATGGTGAAGACTTTCCTTTTTCTTAGAAATACCAAAATAACGTAATTCCTTTCTTCATTTTCTTCTGCTATGAAAACATCATATTTGGTTTTGTCCATCTGGTACTGAATTCAATCTCTCTCTTTTTCTTTTATTTCTTTCTTTTTCTTTTTTTTTTTTTTTTTTTACTAACACTATTACTGATTTTTATTTTTAAGAGGAAATAGGATTTTTTTTTTTTTTTTTTTTGCTGTATGCGGGCCTCTCACAGTGTGGCCTCTCCCGTTGCAGAGCACAGGCTCCGGACACACAGGCTCAGTGGCCATGGCTTACGGGCCCAGCCGCTCCGCGGCATATGGGATCTTCCCAGACCGGGGCATGAACCTGTGTCCCCTGCATCGGCAGGCAGAGTCTCAACCACTGCGCCACCAGAGAAGCACAGAAATAGGCTATTTTTATATTTAAATACTTACTGAGCTGCAAACTATGAATTTTATGCTTCTTCCGTCTCCAGTTTTACTGAGATTGGCAAACAAAAATTATATTTAAGTCGTACAGTTGATGTTTTGGTATACATAGGTCTGGTGAAATAATCACCATAAGTAAGCTAATTAACATATCAATTACCTCACATAATTATCTTTTTTTGTGATGAGAACACATAAGATCTACCCTTTTATCAAATTTCAAGTATACAATTCAATATTGTTAACTATAGTCACATCACTGTACATTAGATCTCCAGAACTGATTCATCTTGCATAACTGAAACTTTGTACCCCTTGACCATCTTCTCCCCATTTTCACATCCCCAGCCACTGGCAACCACCATTCTACTTCCACTTCTATGAGACTGACTGTTTTAGATTCCACATATAAGTGAAAACATGCAGTATCTGCCTATGTCTGACTTATTTCACTTAATATAATGTCCTCCATGTTTATCCGTGATGTCACAAATATCAGAATTTTCTTCTTTGCTAAGGTTGAATAATATTCCATTATAGGTATATGTGTATATGTCAGATATACATGGGTGTATATATATGCATATATATATCACATTTTCCTTTATTCATTCATCTGTTAACCAATATTTAGGTTGTTTCCACGTCTTAGCTATTGTGAATAATACTGTAATGAACATGAGAGTGAAGATATCACTTTAAAATCCTGTTTACAATTTCTTTGGATATATACACAGAAGTGGAATTGCTGGATTATATGACAGTTCTATTTTTAATTTTTGAGGAAATTCCACACTGTTTTCCATAAAGGCTGTACCAATTTACATTCCCACCGACAGCATACAAGGGTTCCCTTTTCTCCACATACTCATGAACACCTGTCTTTCATCTTTTTGAGAACAGTCATTCTAATATGTGAGATGATAGCTCACTGTAGTTTTGATTTGCATTTCCCTGATGATCAATGATGCTAAGCATCTTTCCATACACCTCTTGACCACTTGTATGTCTTCTTTTGAGAAATGTCTAAAGTGATTTGCCCATTTTTTTTTATCATTTTCAAATCATTTTTTTTTTGTTTTCTTGCTATTGAGTTGTAGGAGTTCCTTAATATTTTGGATATTAACCCCTTATCAGACATATGGTTTGCAAATTTTTTCTCTCATTCCATAGATTGCCTTTTCACTCTGTTAATCATTTCTTTTGCCGTTAATAATTTCTTTTGTTTTTTAGTTTGATGCAATCCTACTTGTCTATTTTATGCTTTTGCTGTCTTTGCTTTTGTGTCATATGCAAAAAATCACTGTCAAGACCAACATCAAGAGGCTTTTCCCATGTCTTTTTCTTCTACTGTGCTACTTTGAAATCAGAAAGTGTGATGGCTCTAGCATGTTCTTCTTGCTCAAGATTACTTTGGCTATTCATGGCCTTTTGTGGTCCCATGTGAATTTTAGGATTGTTTTTTTCTATTTTTATAAAGAATGACATTGGAATTTTGATAGGAATTGCTTTGAATATGTAGATCACTTTGGATAATATGGACATTTCAACAATATCATTTCTTTTTGATAAAGACTTGCCAGGATCCTCCTCCAAATCACATGTTATTAGGACACCCAGTTTCACTGAAGTTAAGACCTGCTCATTTTCCCTGCAGAACCATGAGCGTCAATAAACTGTCCCTTGACATTTATAAAACATTTTATACCTGTGGAACTGGATGTTCAGAGAGGTTAAGTGACTATCAAGTTCACAGAAATACTAAATAGCAGGGCCTAGATTTGACACCAAATCCAGTATTGTTTCTACTGCAGTCCAGTGACTAACAAATCATTCTCCTTCAACCACAGGTACCTTGACAGGAATCTGCTACCAACACCATTTTCTCTGAAAACCTTTCCATGTGCTCTAATGGTTTATTGCTTCCAACTGACTAT
Organism: Kogia breviceps; assembly: GCF_026419965.1. Taxonomy (NCBI): domain Eukaryota; kingdom Metazoa; phylum Chordata; class Mammalia; order Artiodactyla; family Physeteridae; genus Kogia; species Kogia breviceps. Next base: position 53,167,230 of record NC_081311.1, read on the forward strand.
CAGATGTGCAAATAGAATTCATACTTCAATAAGATAAACCTTATATAATTTATTCTTTTGTTTTTTAAAGTTCTCATCTATTCCTCTCCTTAATGCCAGCCAAGCATTCTTTTGTGGTCCTTATTTCTTGGTCTCCAGCAAAATGACCAGTGTCCAGATAAAAATAACAATTCTGAGAGTCTACAAAATTGCCCCAGGTTTAAACCTTGCTAAGGAAAAAAGATTAACTGCTAATCTGCTGTGCCTAAGGAAATTCACAAATTTCTAAATCCAAAGGGATTTGTTCTGCATTTATATGACCTGAAGTCACATTCCTTTCTGGGAAGAAATCCAGAATATGTGTGCGCTTTCTATATTTAAGCTGAGTCAGCAAGCAATTTAGTCAGCAATGACCACAGTAAACAATAAAAATGTCATTTTAATCACTCTTGAAATTTAAAATACACTTGCAACAGAGGCTTAATAATTAGCGTGAGACAATATGGAAAACAAAATTGCTTATTGCAAGCTAATATATGATCTCTTGTGTTAAGTGTTTACCACAGTAATTCTATAACTGCAGATGCAATAATTACAATCATTTGCCGAGGGAACTATCCTCTTGCAGCCACCTGGATTAAGGTAAGTGGATTTCATTGGTTCAAAGCTGATTCAAGCATTTAGGGAAAAGGTAGCATCTCTACAAGAGTTCCATAAAGTTATTTCTGAGCAAGATTACAGATAAAGATATTGGTCACACATATTGCCTCTAAATCCCAATTATTTTAATGAACATATTTTACTCTAAAACCTCTGAGACACAGAAAGCATTAAAATAAAACATAGTAAAACAGGAAGGATAATTAGGAAATGAAAAACTATCATTAATGAAATAAAAAGCCAAGATTATAGCATAAAATAAAACTGAAAGGGGACTGTTTGAGAAAATAATGAAACAGGTAAAGTCCTAGACAGATTGATTTCTTTTAATGGAAGAAGAAAAAATGTGTATTATGTATGTTAAAAGAGATGTAACAAGATGTATAGAGGAGTTATTTATAAAAATTACAAAAACTATATGGGCAAATTTGGTAGCATAAATTTGGAAAATCTAGAGGAAGAAAATGATTCTCAACAGATTATAATGTCCCCAAATTGACTGCCAAAAGATAGGGAACCTGAAGAGCCCAATGATCATAGAAAAGATGAGAAATAGAATTAAAACTATCTGCCATTATAAAGTGGCTCATAACCCAGAAGGTTTTCCAGATGAATTCTACTAACCTTAATATAAGAGATTATATCTATTTAGGTAACTAATATGAAACAATTGAATGATACACAAAGCTGTGAAAATTACTTTATGAAACATAAAAATAAATCCCTCATATCCAAAACTAATAAACATAATACAAAAAGAACTATATACCAATTCCTTGTATACATGAACACCAAACACAAAATAAAATACTTGCAAAGTGAATCCAGTAGTGTATTAAAAGAATAGAACACCATGACAAAATATATCTTATTCCAAGCACATAAGGTTGATTCAACCTTGTAAAATCTAAAGCCAAAATTAGGTAAGTAAACATATTAAACAAGAACAACCAATAGGCAACTGATAAAATTAGAAATTATCTTTAATTAGAACAGCATAAAATAGAAATTTAATAAAACTCTAACATGAGAAACAGGGCAGGGATGCCCACTCTCTGTTAATATTTAGCATTGCTTTAAGAATTTTAAATAATACAACAGGACAAGTAAATTAAGTAACAGAAATATCTCATAGGAAGAGTAAATTTTATTTATAGATATTATAATTCACCTAGAAAAACCTAGAGATTACTAAACTAAAGAGTTTTAAAATTCCTAAGAGAATTTGGTAAGTTGTGTAAATTATATATACTGAAGGAAACTTCATTTAAAGTAGTGATTCTGCTCTCACAAAAATAAGAATAAAGTTAATTTTAAAAGTTGAACATAAGTTTTAAATGATAAAATATATTAAAAATTATAAAAAATGAGCAAATAGAGAATATTCCATATTTCCAAAGAAGACATCATATCATTAATCATTTTCCCATATTAGTATATAAAAGTAATGCAATTTCAAACAAAATCTCAATTTAAAAAGAAATCCAAGAAATGACTTTAGAATGTATATGGAAGAACAAATACCCGTGAGCAGGCAAGAAAATCTTAAGAATAAAAATGAGAAACACACTTTCTTTCTGGATTTTAAAACGTATAGCAAATACAATCAAAACAGCATATTGACACAGAAACAGACTAATAGTCCTGAAGAAACAAGAAGAAATTTCAGAAATAAACACAACTAGGAACAAGGAAATTACGAATGGGAAAGCTTACAGGTAAAGGCAAACATATAGTAAAGGTACAAAATCATCCACACAAAAATATGATATCAAAACAAGCAATCATGAGGAGAATACAAATGCAGGATATTGGAAATGCATTTGAAATTAAGAGACCAGCAACTTAAAACAATCTTGTATAATATATATAGATTGTTATATCAAGACCTCATGGTAACCGTAAACCAAAAATCTACAACAGATACACACACAAAAAAGAAAAAGCAATCCAAACACAACTCAAAAGATAGTCATCAAATCACAAGAGAAGAGAACAAAAGAGGAAGGGAAGAAAAAAATGCCAGAAATAAACACAAGTGCATATTAGAACTTAATGTACAAAAAAGTAATGTTTCAGTAGAGTGGAAAATATTTAAAAATAGTGGGTATAATTGGCTAGGTATCTATAAGAAAACAAAGCTTAGAATTCTACTACAAACCACATATAGAAATAAGTTCTAAAAATATAATTTTATTTAAAAGTAAAATATCAAATACATAAGAAGCATATGTATGAGATTTTTGTATAAACCTGGAATGGATTAGAGAATCTAAATCAGGATTGAAATTTGAGAAGCCATAAGGGAAATGAAGTAGTGACAATGACTATGTAATATTTTTAGCACTTCTATAAATTGATAAAGTAAAGGAAGCTAGTCAATCATAAGTGAGTGTAAGATATGAACAGGTAAGGAAGATGAAGGATGAAACAGAAATGTAAATTGTCAGTAAGGAGATGAATAAGAAAATAGTCACTCTTATTTTTAGGCAAAAATTATGTTATTTTAAAAAGATATACATTTTTTCAGCATCAGATTTACAGAAAGGCATAAAGCTGTAGATTCAGGAACTTTTCAGAGTATGAACTGGCAAATGTATTTGATTCACCATTCCCATGCTAATGAATCATTCCTGTAGGAATAAAAGCAGTAGTATGTAAATCTACTTGCTATTTTGTTTTTAGTGGTTTAAAAAGATTACTATAAACCTAGATATCTGGTCACAAGAGAAATGACAGATCCATTCTGTGGAATTATGGGAGTGATTAGAAGAATGAGTTTGATATGGAGATACATATATGTAAATGTACTTATCCCTGGAGGAATGTCCATGATTTATTGTTATGTAAAAAATCCAAGTTGTAGAATAATATGTATTGTCTATTATTTCTTTTTAAAAATACCCATTACATTTTGAGCAGAAAGAAAAATACCAGTATAGTAAAATGATTATATCAGAGAGGAAGAGATATTATTAGTATTTTTTTAATGTTTTAATTTAACTAAAATTTGCATGTAGGTCAAAAATTATTTCACTTTTATAAATGCAGCTTGATTGCTGGTATCAAGGTAATAAAGTCTTAGAAGCACTTCCAGGATGGTGGAGTAAGGATACCTGAAAATCCACTCCTTCTTAAAAGGTAAGAAAACACTGGAAAATCAACTTTTTTTGTAACTCCAGAAATCAACTAATGGCTTGCAAAAATGCTAGAAAACTTTATTCAAGACAAATAAACAGGGACTTCCCTGGTGGCACAGTGATTAAGAATCTGCCTGCCAATGCAGGGGACACAGGTTTGAGCCCTGGTCTGGAAATATCCCACATTGCACAGAGCTACTAAGCCCATGCCACAACTACTGAGCCTGCATACCACAACAACTGAAGCCTGCGCACCTAAAGCCCATGCCCCACAACAAAGAGAAGCCACCGCAATGAGAAGCCCACACACTGCAATGAAGAGTAGCTCCCACTGGCCACAACTAGAGAAAGCTCACATGCAGCAACAAAGACCCAATGCAGCCAAAAATAAATAAATTATTTTTTAAAAAGAAAAATAAACAAGTATTGGTAAGAACAGTGAACTCTGTGGTGTTTTCATTTACTTTATTCCCATTTCCCTCTCTTCAGCTACACAGTAACCTTGAAAATAAGCAGGCTTAAAACTATGATAACTGTGAAAACATCAATACCAGAGACATTGGAAGGGGCTGAAGGGGCTTGGAGCTCTCCCCAAAAGCTCCAAACCCATAGAATTGTCATTATTTGACCTCTTTGGCTTTTCTTCATGGAAAAGCTACATTCATAAGGTTGGTCTTTATTTTCCCTGACTCCGAGTTTATATACTGAGAAACCCTATTCACTGGGTATTTGTTGAAAACAACCAGAAACAATTATTTAAATGAAAATTTTCTGAGATAGTGATACAAGTTGGAGCAAACAAAAGGTTAGCCAGAACACTTAAATATGGGGAAGCTCAAAGTGGGAGACTTTGAAAACCTCCAACATATTCTTGGGGATTTAGACATGCACATATAGGGCTGCGTACATAACCAGGAAAGAAGTGAGAAAGACCTAACCTCTCATCTTGGCTGATTTTTCTGATCTTTTGCACAAATAAGTGAAGGCTAAAGCAGATTTGTAAACAGACATATATTTAAGGCATACCCCAACACAAACACAGAAACTTATGGCTTAGGGTGGGAAATGTATTGGTGCAAGGAATGTAAGGAAATCAATAATCCAATAATTATGTGACTAATAAATAAACCCAGAATTCAGGGGCCACACAAGACCAAAAAAAAATACAGACTATGAAGAATTAGTCTACAAAAGCCAATAAAAAGCAAACATGAACAACAGTAAAAACAGTAAAAAAAAAGTAGCAACAACAAAGGCTAAAAGGAAGGGGATTAGATTTACAGGATTGCTATATTATTTAAAATGTCTAGTGTTTTTTGTTTTGTTTTTAGACACACACTAAAACAGAAAGTATGGCCAAAACATGGGTGAGGGGGTGGCTCAATAGAAACTGTCCCTGAGGAGGACCAGATATTGGAATCACTAACTAAGACACTGAATGAGCTATCATAAATATGCTGAAAGAGCTAAAGAAAACATGTCTAAAGAAATAAAGCAAAGTACGAGAATGATTTCCCCAAGCTGAGAAGATTATTAATAGTAAATTACAATAGAAATTATAAAAAGGAACCAAACAGATATTCTGGAGTTAAAAATTAAAATATCTGAAATGAAAAGTTCACTACAGGGGGACAATAGCATATTTGAACTGTAAGAAGAAAGAATCAACAAACTTGAAGATAAATCCATTGATGATTATCCAGTCTGAGGAACAGAAAGAAAAAAGAATAAAGAAAAATGAAAGAGCATCAGAGACCCATGGGACACCATGAAGCACACTAATATATGCATAATGAAAGAAAGCCCTAGAACAGAGGACTCAAAGAATGTAGCAAAAAGAATATTTGAAGATATAATAACTGAAACTTTCTAAATTTGATGAAAAACATCAATTTACACTTCCAGAAGCTCAAAACCCTCCAAGTAGGAGACACATAAAGAGATTCGTACCTTGATGTATCACTGTTAAAAGCCAAAGAGAATGTAAGAAGAAAAAAAAAAGGAATCATCATTCACAAGGGATCTTAAAATTAATAGTTAATCATGAGAACCATAAAGGGAGTGGATGATATACTCAAAGTGCTCAAAGAAAAAAGACAGCCAACCAAAAATTCTGTAACCATCCATTAAAAATTTAAAAATTAAGGAGAAATTAAACATTCCACAAAAACAAAAACCTGAAAGATATCATTGCTAGTTGACCTGCTTTATAATAAATAAGGGGTATCTAACAGATTGATGATGAATAAATAAAGTCCTTCAGCCTGAAAGAAAAAGACAATGAACACAAACTCAAACAAAGAAATACAGTATTACTTAAAGAAACTACACAGGTAGATATCAAAGACAGTACACAAGAACTTTTTTTTGGTAATTCTTTTGTTCTCCTACCTGATTTAAAAACTGCATCAAACAATGATTATAGAACTGTGTTGATGGACTAATGTAAAATATGTAATTTGTATGACAATAATAGCAAAAGGAGGTGAGAAGCTGAGCTTTGAAATTAAGTTTATTCCAATGCAAACTAGATTGTTTTAAAACGTTAATTGTAATCTTCAGAGCAACCACTAAAAATAAACACACACATACTAACAAGAGTCATAAGAGACTTTAAGACAAAACTTATTACTCAAGAAAAAGAGTGAAATGTATAATGGTAAATCTTTAATCTATCAGTATTATATAACAATTATAAACATATGCACCAAACAACAGTGTCCTGAAATAAATGAAGCAAAAATGGCAGAATTAAAGAGAGAAATTTACAATTCAGCACTAAGTTAGAGACGTCAATCCCCTACTTTCAATAATGAATGGAACTAGGCAGAAGATCAATAAGAAAATATAAGACTTGAACAACACTACAAACAAACTAGATCTAATAGACTTCTATAGATTATTCCACTCAACAAAAGCCAACATTCTTGTCAAGTGTAAATGGAACATTCTCCAGGATAGATATATGTTAGGACATAAATTAATCATCAATGAATTTAGAAGTATTGAAATCATATAAGGTATGCTGTCTGATCATAATGGAATGAAACTAAAACCATTAGCTGACAAACGTTTAGGAAATTCACAAATATGTGGAAATTAAACAACCAATGGCTCAAAGGAAAAATCACAAAGGAAATTAGAAAATATTTTGAGATAAATTAAAACAGAACACAACATACCAACAATTATGAGATGTAGCTAAAATAGCGCTTAGTGAGAAATGTATCAGTGTAAATGCCTACATCAAAAAAGAAGAAAGATCTCAAGTCAATAACCTAAACTTCCACCTTAAGAAAGTAGGGAAATAAAAGCACTTTAAATAAGCAGAAACAAGTAAATAATAAATCTCAGATTGGAAATGAGATTAGAGTGTAGAAAAAAAAACACCTTAAAACCAAAAGTTGGTTCTTCAAGAAGAGCAACAAAATTGAGAAAATTTAACTAAGCTAATCAAAAAAAGAAGAGAGAAGATACAAATCACTAATTCAGGAATTTAAATAAAAGAGACATCACTACTGACCTTAGAGAAATAAAAAGGATTATAAGAAGTTCTATGAACAACTTTTGCCAACAAATAGGTAACCTAGATGAAATAAATCAATTCCTACAAATTCACAAGCTATAGAAAATGACTCAAGAAGAAATACAATATCTGAATAGATATATAACAACTAAGTGAATTAGTCATTTTAGTCATTTTAAAACTTTCCACAAAGAAAAGCAAATGTTTTAAGATTAATCAATACCAGTCCTCACAAAGCCTTCAAAAAAAGGAGGAGGAAAAAATGGAAGAAGTGGAGGAAGTGAGGGAGGATCATTTTTCAACTCATACTGTGAGGCTAGTATTATCTGGATACCAAAACAAAGAAGAGATATAACGAAGAGAACAAAAACAAAGCCCATAAAACAAAATCTGTGGAACAATATTCTTTGTGAATATAGACATAAAAAATCTCAACAAAATACTAGGACATGAAATCTGGCCATATGTAACTAGGATTATACAGTGTGAACAAATTGTATTTATCCCAGAAATTTAAGGTTGGCCTAACATCCAAACTCAATCAAAATAATACATCATATTACTAGAGTAAAGGTCAAAGACACCTAATCATTTCAACGGTGATAGAGAAAGCATTTGATATAAATCAGTTCCTGATAAAAACTCTTAACAAACTAGGAATAAAGAAAAACTTCTACAGCCTGATCAAGGGCACCTATGAAAAACCCACACCACCACATTTAATGGTGAAAGACGACACTTTTCTCCTAAGATAAGAAATACAAAGTCAAGATGTAGCCCTTGCCTCTACTATTCATTATAATATAGGTTCTAGCCTGGACAATTAGGCAAAAACTAAATAAGCTATACAGTTTGGAAATGAAAAAGTAAAACTATTTGAAGATGGTGTGATCTTGTATATATAAAATCCTGAAGAATCCACAAAACCCTATTAGAATTAATAAAAAGAACTCAGCAAATTTGTAGGATACAATGCTATTATACAAGAATCAGCTGTATTTCTATACAGTAGCAATGAACAATCTGAAAATGAAATAAAGTAATGCCATCGAGGACTTCCATCTTCCAATCATGTAAAGAGCTTAGAAGTTGTCATTCCTCTCCTGTCCTCACAACTGAATACCAATAACTCTTCTTAGACCCATCAAAGAAAAGAGGTCACAGAGCGAACGGCCACCATAAAAACTGGAGAGACAGTTGATTACAGAGAATCACAGCATACTAGGAGGAGAAGTCACTGCTGGAACTAGCAACTGTTATAAACAAATAAAGGGTAATTGAGTCATTGCCAGAGATGGAGCTGGAACTAGACTGAGAAATAACTCCCAATGGCCCAGCCTTAGGTGGTTCCCTCATACTTTCATGAATTTTACTTTCAGGAGCCCCACCATATTCTCAAGGTGAAGATGGGAGAAATATCCACTTGTGCAATATTTTGAAATATACTTAGATACACTTAAAAAAAAAGCATGTCCTCAAGGAAAATTATTTTACCGGAGCTTAACTAACTTGATTTTTACTAAAGCCTAACCAAACTCTGGGAAATGAAAGACCAACTCTATCCCACTCTAGACTTTCTGTCTCACCTGAGAGAAAGGGGTTATGCTAAGAAGTATCTGTGAAGGTCTCAGCCCAGGTGTATAGGTTCACTAAGGGTTTAAGACCTGATAACAGGATGATAGAATGCTTCCCCATTCCCCATTCCTTATCACTATATCAATAGGGCTCCTAAATAATAATAAGGAATTAGAGCCTAAAGAACTTCAAGGCTCAGACCCTGTTTAAAGAAGGGAAACCCAAAACAACAGGGGAGACCAGAATAAGGACACGAGAGGAAATTTTAGTCTCCAACATCATAGATACAGTTAACGCAGCATAACTCCTAGCTAGATGAGCATAAAATCTCATTTTAGTATGAGACCAATTTCCTCAGTTCTTATCCAATACATCATGCCTGACTTTCAACCAAAAATGTTAATACAAGCTAAAACAAACAAACAAAAAACAGTCTGAAGAGACAAACCAAGCACCAGAACCAGACTTAGAGATGACAGAGATTTTGGAATTATCAGATCAGGAATTTAAAATAGCTACAATTAATTTGCTAAGAGCTCTAATGGGAATAAAAAGGACAACATTCAAGAACACAAATAAGCAAAGAGATGGAAAATTTAAGAAAATAATACCACTTAAAATAGCATTGAAAATAAAATACTTAGAAATAAATTGAACAAAAAAGTACAAGTATTCTACATGGCAACAAATCACTGTTGAAAAAATATAAGAAGACATAAAGAAATGGAATGATATTCCATGTTTATGAATCAGCAGTCCTAATATTGTTATGATGACAAGAGTCCCCAAACAGATTCAGTGTGATACCTATCAAAATCCCAGCTGAACTTTCTGCATAAATTGACAAGTTGATCCTAAAACTCATATAGAAATGCAAGTCATCCAGAATAGACAAAACAATCTTGGAATAAAAAAGAGTAAAGTTCCTTCAGGTTGATGATGGGTATGGTCATTTGACTAATATTTGCACCTAACTTGTATTTTTCTCCATTTGACTATCATGGTAAACCAATGTAAACCCCATCTTCAGTCTAGAAATCCTGCCAAAGAAAGAAAATTGAGGTCTGACATAGCTTTTTCATAGCAAACTTACATGAGATGCTAGACCTCTCCCCTGGGCTCACATATGGCATGCTTAATTCTTAAAACTTTCTTAATTGTTAAAATATTTGTGGGCTTCCTTGGTGGCGCAGTGGCTGAGAGTCCACCTGCCGATGCAGGGGACACAGGTTCATGCCCCAGTCTGGGAAAATCCCACATGCTGCAGAGCGGCTAAGCTCGTGAGCCATGGCCGCTGAGCCTGCGTGTCCAGGGCCTGTGTTCTGCAAAGGGAGACGCCACAACAGTGAGAGGCCTGCGTACCAAAAAAAAAAAAAATAAATTCTTAAAACTTGTCTAAGATAGACATTCTTTACCAGTCTGAAGTAATACATAGAAGTCACCCTCTTTCCATTTAAAAAAAAATAAGCATTTTTGTTCAGATTTCTCCAAGTCATTTTCTATAACTATCCAAGAATCTTATTTACAAATTCTCCTAGTATCCTAGAATATAATTTCATTAATACCAAGGGATTTTGAAATCTATTAAAGCCAAATAAATCTCTCAAAAAAAAAGAGTAAAGTTGGAGGATTCACAATTCCTGATTTCAAAACTTTATACAAAGCTGCAATAATCAAGACTTAGGGTACCGGCATAAGGAAAGATATATTATATATATATACGTATATATATAATATATATACATATATATTATATATATGTATATATATAATATATACATATATATAATATATATATTATATATATAATATATATATAATATATATAAAATATATATCTCAATGGAATAGGATTGGAAATAAATCCTCACATTTATGATCAACTGATTTTCAACAAGGTTGTTTCAATGGAGGATAGAACAATTCATTGGAGGAAAGAACAATTCTTTCAACAAATGATGCTGGGGAAGGGAAAATAGACATCCACATGCAAAAGAATAAATGTGGAACCCAACCTCACACCGTATAAAAATTTAATTCAAAATAAATCATAGACATGTAAGAGCTAGAATAATAAAGTTCTTAAAAGAAAATATAGAAGTAAATCTTTGTGACTTTGGGTTAGGCAATGGTATACTAGAAATAATAGTAAAAGGACAGCTACAAAAGAAATACATAAATTGAACTACTTTGAAATTAAAACATTTGTGCCTCAAAGGATATATTAAAAATTAAAAATATAACTCAGTAAATAGAAATATTTGGAAAACATATTTGATAAGAGACTTACATCCAGAATACATTTAAAAATCTCATAACAATAAATGGAAAAATAATCCAAATAAAAATTAGCAAAGGATTTGAATAAACATTTCTCAAAAAAATACATAAATTACCAATAAGCACATGAAAAGATGCTAAACATTATCCACCATTAAGGAAATGCACATCAAAACCACAATGAGGTACCACTTCACATTCAATAAATGATTAATATCTAAAAGATTGTGACAACTGTTTGTGAGGATGTGAAGAAACTGGTCCCCTCAAACTTTGCTGGTGGGCTTGTAAAATTATGCATCCACTTTGAAAAACAATCTGGCAGTTCTTCAAAATAGTAAACATAGAGTTACCATATGGCCCAGCACATCCATTCCTAGGTATATGTCCCACAAACTGAAAATATATGCCCTACAAAGACTTGTACCCAAATGTTCATAGAAGTATTATTCATAATAGCCCATAAGTGGACACAGGTCAAACGTCCTTCAATTGATGAATACATAAACAAAATTTGGTATATCTAAAAAAGCAGAATGTTACTCAAGTATAAAACGTTATGTAGTATTGACCCACGCTACAATATGGATGAAACTCAAAAACATTATATTAATTTAAGGAAACCAGGCACAAAAGGCCACATTTTGAATTATACAAATTGTCCAGATAAGGTAAACCCATAAACACAAAACATAGATTTGTAGTTGCCAGAGGATGGGGGGATGTAGGAATGCAGAGGCTGCTAATGGATATGAGGATTTTTTTTAGGGGGGGGTGATGAAAAATTCTGAAATTAGATAGTGGTGATGGTTGTACAACTCTGTGTGGGGTGAATATGATATAAACCTCTGAACTGTCGACTTTAAAAAGATGAATTTTATGGTATGTGAATTGTACCTCAGAAAAGCTGTTTAAAAATAGACTAAAAATAAGTTCCATGACAATGTAATGAACCTTTCAGAACCACAGTTAATCTTTGTGTGTGTGTGTGTGTGTGTGTGTGTGTGTGTGTGTGTGTGTTTCCCCACATATAAGATTCAGGGGAAAATTGCCATTTTGGTCAAATTGAGAAAATTTAAATATTAATTTTAAGTTTCAACTCAATCAAATGACCAATTAGGTTTTAACTCCTTCCAGAATATAAAGAATACCAAGAATGTATGAATATATAACCAATTATGTATTCTAAATTCACTTTCAATAAAAAAACAGATCTTCTTTGACTTATGGTGGGGTTATGTTGTCATGAACCCATCGATAAACCCATCATAAGTTGCAAATACCATAAGTCAAGAATGCATTTTTTTAACATCTTTATTGAAGTATAATTGCTTTACAATGGTGTGTTAGTTTCCGGTTTACAACAAAGTGAATCAGTTATACATATACATATGTTCCCATATCTCTTCCCTCTTGTGTCTCTCTCCCTCCCACCCTCCCTATTCCACCCCTCTAGGTGGTCACAAACCACTTAGCTGATCTCCCTGTGCAATGAGGCTGCTTCCCACTAGCTATCCACTCTACGTTTGGTAGTGTATATATGTCCATGCCACTCTCTCACTTTGTCCCAGCTTACCCTTCCACCTCCCCATATCCTCAAGTCCATGCTCTACTAGGTTTGTGTTTTATTCCCATCCTACCCCTAGTCTCTTCATGATATTTTTTTTTCTTAGATCAGAATGGCCATCATCAAAAAATCTAGAAACAATAAATGCTGGAGAGGGTGTGGAGAAAAGGGAACCCTCTTGCACTGCTGGTGGGAATGTAAATTGATACAGCCACTATGGAGAACAGTATGGAGGTTCCTTAAAAAACTACAAATAGAACTACCATATGACTCAGCAATCCCACTACTGGGCATATACCGTGAGAAAACCATAATTCAAAAAGAGTCATGTACCACAATGTTCACTGCAGCTCTAATTACTATAGCCAGGACATGGAAGCATCCTAAGTGTCCGTCAACAGATGAATGGCTAAAGAAGACGTGGCACATATATACAATGGAATATGACTCAGCCATAAAAAGAAATGAAAATGAGTTATTTGTAGTGAGGTGGATAGACCTAGAGTCTGTCATACAGAGTGAAGTAAGTCAGAAGGAGAAAAACAAACACTGTATGCTAACACATATATATGGACTCTAAGAATGCATTTAATGCACCTAACTTACTGAACATCATAGCTCGGCCTATCCCACCTTAAACGTGCTCAGGACGTTTACACTTGCCTACAGTTGGGAAAAATCATCTAACAGAAATCCTATTTTATAAAGAGGTATTGAATCTCTCATGTAATTTATTGAATACTGTGCTGAAAGTGAAATAGAGATGGCTGTAAATGTTTTGGGTGTTTATTCATGACCGCGTGGGTGACTGGGAGCTGCAGCTCACTGCCACTGCCCAGAATCACAAGAGTTATTGTTCCACATATCACTAGCCCCCAGAAAAGATGAACATTCATTTGATTGTGATGATTTCACTTGAACACGATTCTAATGATGTGTATAACATCTTTACCTGGAATTAAAAAATCAACTCACTCATCAAAGAGCACTTACTATATATCTGACACTAAATGTATCCCAAATACATGGGATAATCAACAGAAAGAAGACTGTATTTACAGAAATAAACCTGTATTTATATATTTACATTGAAGATTTCTCTTCGGATTACTAAAGACACATATATAATTTATATGATTCATATATTCAGCTTAGTTAGGGGAGGGAACTTACTTATGCAGTGCACATGCCATTCTCACCAAATTCTGACTGCAAATCTGTCATTTTTAATTGACAATTTTTACCCAAGCATAGAAAATAATTTACCACATAGCAAAGCTGCCTTCATTATCTAGTTCGTCCAAAAAATTAAAACAAATTGGTATCTATACTATTTCCAGAATCCTAAAATACTCTGGGGATTACCACTGGCACTGCTAAATTCCAATTTAAAAATCATAATTCAGAAATACTAGGCTATATTTTACCAGCAATATGGCAAATAGCACTTCAGTCACTGCTTGCAATTTTTCTGGCTCTAAGGCAATATGCAACATGGTTGATAATAATCAATACTAAATATTTAAGACATGAAAGATGATCTTTTTATACTATCATCCAAGCAAGCACCTTATAAAGTGTGTAGAGCAGAACAATAAGACTATAAAGTTGTCTGGGAAAAATGAAGAGTGAGAGAGGTTTAAAGCCAGAGAGGTTTGGAAACGCACACATTAGATTTCATCCTCGCAAGGTCATAGCACATGTATGTACATTACAAGTTCTCAACCTTCACCCTGGGAGGAATCCTGTTTAAGTCCGCTTAATCCAGATTTTATCAAACACATTTGATATCAACTTCTCTTTGTTTCTTTATCTTTTCCTATCTCCTTCTCCAAAACACACATACAAAGCATCTATGAATATTTTAAGTTATGTCTCATTCAGCACAGGCAAAAGTAAACGTTTGCCGATTGAACAAATAACATTTCCACAATGCTTAAACAAGTGCATTGAAATCGCAGGTGCATAATTAAAGGATGAGGCCAAGCTGAAGATATTCTGCAGTACTGTTGTTTAGCCAAAGAATCATGTATAACCTGTAAATAATTATATCCTCAAAAGCAAATGTGGCTAAAATTCCTCCTGGTGCTCAGGCTACCAATACAGGCACTGCTTGATGGAATGGTTTAATTAATGTTTTCCTAAGACTAGTTTGAATTTCAACTCTGACAGTAGTTGCAATGACACACGCAGAAGGAACTTAGTTTCTAGAACGGCTCTACATGCTCTCTTCCAGGAAGTTTCAAGGTCCTCCAAAGGGAAAAGGAGGTCCTGTCTGAAAGTCAGGCTAATGCCACAAAGCATTACCCACGGGAACTTGGGGACCAGTATAGAATGGGCATGCTCTCTCTATTTTAAAGAAGCAAGTGAACACAGAACTAGGCTGCAGCACTAGCCTTAATACCATCCTTTTTTCTGGCCATGAAAAGAAATAAAAAATAAGTGGAATGAAAAAAACCTAAGTAGAACTGAATAAGCACTACAGAAGTATTTGGGAAATTCAATTTTTACAGGTGGACAGCATCCAACAATTCAGTCCTATCTCTCCTAGGAGGTGATCCAGATCTCTTACATAATTGTCTCTTTTTTTGT
This sequence comes from Kogia breviceps, assembly GCF_026419965.1. Classification (NCBI taxonomy): domain Eukaryota; kingdom Metazoa; phylum Chordata; class Mammalia; order Artiodactyla; family Physeteridae; genus Kogia; species Kogia breviceps. The sequence goes on from NC_081311.1 coordinate 53,182,549, forward strand.
AACCAAGTGCAAAGACTTTAATAATTTTCCATTTAGGCCAGTCCCATAAACCTCTGTATGTCATGCAAAGATTACATCATTGTTGCCACATATCCTTCTCTGTTCCCTTCTGTGTAATGCTTAACAGAAAAATGTTAACTTATCCTGACATAGTATCTGCACTGATTTTCTCCTTCTTTAAATGGCTCCCCAAGTCTTTCATATGTGTCACATAAAAATCAAAAGCACCATTTAATTGGAAAATGAAGCATGATGTCATGCTAGGTTTCAGAGCAGTTGGGAAATGTTAACAGATAGGAGTCACAAGTGTTATTATATATTTATTTTATTTGTATGTGATAGAAGTATTGAAAATTTGTTCACTGAAAACTTGGCTTTTTTTTTTTTTTTTACATCTACTAGTGTTCACTTTTTTGGTGTACAGTTTTATGAGTTTTTAAAAAATGCAAAGATTCTTGTAGCCACCATCACAAAACCATCCCAACACCACCAATAATTTCCCCATGCTGCCCCTTTAATCACCACTGCCAACCTCCTACCTGCACTGCCAGCCTGTAACAATCTTTCATCTGTCCCTTGCACTTTCAGAATGTCATAAATGGAAACACAAAATATTTAATCTGGCTATTGTCACTTAGAATAATGCCTCTGGAGATTCATCCAGGTTGTATATGTAAATAGTTTGTTTCTTTTTGTTGCTGAATCGCATTCCATTGTATGCATACACCATAGTTTTTATCCATCTACCCACTGAAGGACATTTCGGTTGTTTCCAATTTGGGGCAACCGTGCTGCTATAAACACTACTGTGCAAGTTTATATTTGAACATAAACTTCATTTCTTTAAGTTCCTAGAAGTGAGCTTGTGAGGTCATATGGCAATCGTATGTTTCACTTCATAATAAACTGCCAAAATGTTTTCCAGAGTGGTTGAACCATTTTGCATCATTTGAATTTGAACAAACAGGCAAAGATATGGTATTGGGAAGGATATGATTTTTTTCATAGGTAGTTTACATAAGATGGAATGATATTATTTAAACAGCAAAAGATGAGATAGCGCATATTAAATAAATTCAGTTCTGTGTATCTTAAATCCAACTTACTTAGTTCATTTGTTCTTTTAAGATAAATACAGTATAAAATAAAAATTGATGAACACTAAAATGCAGTTATGTGTTGCCTAACTACAGTTTAGTGTGAAATCACTGCATTCCTAATTATGATTTCTGTTCTTCTAAGAACAGCTGATATTACTGAATGTTTTAAATCAGGCAACAGACTCAGCAAGACAGGTTCACTGGCAATTGTTCCCTCCCATTTCCAGGACATAGCGGCAAAGAGGACCCAAGTAAGCACAGAAAACAAATGCATAGATCAAGTCAGAAACCAAGACTGAGCCATAAGTCAACTGCAGCCAGCTATTTCAGTAGGTAAATTCTCCACCAAGTTGACTGCAGCCAGCTATTTTAGTAGGTAAGTTCTCCACCAAGTTGTTCAGTGAAAGAGGGGGAAAGGAGAAACAGGTGCAGAAGCCATTTGCTTAAAAAGGAAGAAAAATGTGGAAAGAAACTGAGTTCTTGGTGACTTCTTTTGAGGTGCTGGATCAGACTTTGCCAGAACAACACGGTCCAGTAGTTCCTGTAAATACCTCAGTATGTTTGAGCTGAATTTCTGTCACTTGCCATACAAAGTATCCTTATACAGATGTTATATTACAACTCTATAAGCAAACTTAAAATAATACAAAGTGCAGTGACAAAAGTTGGAGCGAACAGGCTGAAGATAAAGTAAAATATTGTGTTACTGTCTTTGGATGGTAGAACTATATGGCTGTATTCTTCTATTTTTAAAATCCTTACTTCCACATTTTATTTCATGAAAGAAAAATTCTTTTATTGAACAGACACATAGATTAAAAATATATTATTTCAAAATACATGTATTTCCATGAAGGACTGTACTTCTTTAAGAACATTTAATTCCACAATGATGGAATACGCAGTAACAAGCCAATCATAACTCACTAAATACTGATGTCTTTATGTGCAGAAGAAAAAAATTAAAACCAACATATTTAATTGAAAGAATACTGACTTTAGTAACTTTTATGAGTACAGAAAATTATTTAGTTTTTCTCAGCCTCAGTGTCAACATCTAAAAAATGGTAGTGGGCTTTATGGCTCTCAGTTCCTATTTTAGGCATGTAGTCAAAGAAAATGCATTATTCCAAACCCAGCCAGGCTCAACATTTGGAAATGCAGTTAGATGTTTCTGGAATGTTTAAACTCTACTTCAGTCATTCAAAGACACTCTCTTTTCTTGGGGCCTTCTTTTCCTTAAAATTAGGAAAAAAATTAAAATCTCTGGATTGTTTCTGAAATTATAATAGAAAATCAGTGGATTTCCGTTTGTTTGTTTTTCTTCACAACAGATTATTTCATTAAATTCTGGGTAGTCTAAAAATGGCAAATAGTCTACTTTAAGAAATAATACTTGGGCTTCCCTGGTGGCGCAGTGGTTGAGAGTCCGCCTGCCGATGCAGGGGATACGGGTTCGTGCCCCAGTCCGGGAAGATCCCACATGCCAGGGAGCGGCTAGGCCCGTGAGCCATGGCCGCTGAGCCTGCACGTCCAGAGCCTGTGTTCCGCGACGGGAGAGGCCACAGCAGTGAGAGGCCCGTGAACCACAAACAAAAAAAAAAAAAAAAAAAAAAAAAAAGCCCAAAAAAACAGAAAAAAAAAAAAAAAGAAATAATACTTGTACTTCCTTTTAAACATCAGTGATGTTCTTAGTTTATCTCTATAGTATCCAGTTCAGTGTGTTTGGTTACCTAATTATATCCATAAAAATGCACAATTAAAAAAAAAGGGGGCTTCCCTGGTGGCGCAGTGGTTGAGAATCCGCCTCCCAGTGCAGGCGGCACAGGTTCGTGCCCCGGTCCGGGAAGATACCACATGCCGCGGAGCGGCTGGTCCCGTGAGCCATGGCCGCTGAGCCTGCGCGTCCAGAGCCTGTGCTCCGTAACGGCAGAGGCCACAACAGTGAGAGGCCCGCGTACAACAACAACAACAAAAAAAAATGCACAATTTATTTTGGTTTGGTTTTCCAGAGACCATTGATTACAAAAATTCTTTTTCATCTGAAGAAGAAGCTCAGTAAATCCCCGGAGAAAGTTTGTTAGGTTTAAACATCCAACTGCAGTAAAAAGGTCTTTACAGTTGAGTTTTCAAAAATATCACAAATTAAAGATAGGGGTATAAGCATAAAGCATATTGCCAACATTATAGCATCTTCTATCAACAAAGTTAATCTGCAAAACACAAATGTTCCCAATGAATGATGCAAACATGGCTTCTTACATCCTCTTTTGACTTTCTTAAATTAATCATTGTTATTGTGTCCACTATATCTTTGGAATATAAAGTCACATTTTCCATATTAATGCAAAGCTTCTCAAATATCTAACATGGGATTGGACTTGATCTTATTAGTTCATTTGTGGCAGCTAATTAAATTTAAAAGATTCCCCCCAAACCTGGTTGTTCATAACGTCAGACCCTACCTAGAGACAAGGTGAATTGCCTTTTCATTTAACCCCATATTTTAAGCACATTTACTGTAGGAGCTAGCAGTTATTTCCCTCAAAGAGTTATATTTCAGGGCATATTTGGCCCTGAAATGTTGCAATCACTAAAATGACAACTTCTGATAGCAATTGTAAACCTTCTTTCCACCTCAAAGCCTTCACTTCAAGATGTCTTTGCTAAATTTAAAATTCCTTTCAAAAAATAATGCTCTCTTAATTCTTCTAGTGTAAACTACCATCATCCCTCATTCAGACATCTGCATTTAACTGCCTAACTAGTCCACCAGTGTCCCTCAGGCCTCTTTCCAAAGGTTTCTCCACTCATCAGCCAGACTGGAACATGACCGTGTTCATTTGCATCCAGTCTCCACAATTCACTGACTATAAACATTATGGGAGTCACTTTATCTACTGTTGCCTCAGTTTCCCCTTCTGTAGAATTGGGATTATAACAGCATTCACTGTGGAGGACTACTGACAATTGTGTAAGTTAACACATTGAAGACCTCAAAGAGTGCCTCCATGTAAGAAGTACTCCATCAGTGGTACTATCAGTATTACTTTTACAGTGGAACAAACATTGTGTAAACAAACACTGTAAGGCCACACCCCTGCTTAAGTCAATGTCTGCATCTCAACCATGTTAGCCTGATTCCAGAGACTTATCTTCACTATGTTCCTTCTTTGCACATGTTTTCCCTGTATTTTCATGTATTTTGCCTGGGATACTGTTCTCTTCATCCTTTACCACTACTCAATCCTTGGCTCTCAGTTCAAGCATCACTTTCTCAGCGCATGTGTCTCTGACTGCACCAGCTCCACCTCTGTGCACTGCAACTTTATAAATCTCCTTTACCTACACCTTCGGAAAACCAGAAAATGTTGGTATTTTAATTTTGGAGAAATCTGTAAACAGATAATTATGATGTAACTAAGTGTATAAAATATTTATAATTGGATTTTTAAGGAACCAAGAGGAAAGAATGAATTACTCTGGAGACTAAAGCCAGGAATGACTGAACTGGTCTTATAAAAAGATGAATTGGAATCTGCCTCAAAAAGGCAAAAATGGGGCTAGAAGCCACTGCTGATCAAAATGTTGGGTGTGATTATGGGGGCTATGAGGATAATATCTCACTTAAAAGTCCTGCAAACCCTCCAAGTACTATTTTTTCCACTTTAGATGTGAGAAATCTTAGGTTGAAGTAATGTGCGTAAGATCCCACAGCCTACAAAACGCAGGGTCTGGAAGTGAATTTAGATCTGACTTTCCTACATCATCTTTGCACTGAAGGCACCCTTCCATATGTAGTGGCAGGTAGGGTTGAAAGAAAAAGATTCACTGAGAAACCACTGAGGCAGCAGGGTAGGTGGAGGCAGGCTAGAAGTAACATTGGTAAATGAGGCTAAGAAGACAGGTCAAGACAAAAGCATAAAGAGCTCTATATGTTCCCAGTGATAGCGAAGGATCTCATCAAAGCAAGTCAAGCAAAGGGCAGCTGTCTTCTCAACAGGCCCAACAGGAACTGGACTCACTTTCTCTGGGAACCCAGATGGCCCTCTCCTCTCCCCTCGGTCTCCACTCTCAGGACCACCTTTTCATACTTACTCATGAACTAACATGTCTGCCAGCCCTCACAGGTTGGCACCCAACACAAACAGACCGCAACTGCTTGGTCTCAGTTAGAACTACTGTTAGAGGAGATCCTTCCTTGACCCTCTGTGCTATGCTAGAGGGTGCAGAATCACAGAGTACAAAGAGAAGTCAAGGGGCAAAGTTAATTTCCCTACTGGGGGGCTCCGAGTTATAACGGGCATTCCAAAAGGTCAACTAGATATGCCATACTAAAGAGCTTGAACTTTATCCTGAAAGCTAGGTTAACAGTTCCTAAAATACTGCTGAACATTGATTTGCGATAGATTTATGCAAATTAGTCACACTCAACAGTCAGTGTAGTATTCTTTTAACTCCTGGAAGATGGGCCGTGATTAAATATTGATTGTATCTAGCTTAAAATTCACAAGAAACCGTCTAACACAGAAACTGGGAGGTAACATGTTTATGATCTTTTAATAGAACACATTTATCAGTGTATTGACAATTAGCAGAATAAACAATTGTGTACACCAAAAATGAGAGCTACAAGTATTTCCATATTTAAGGGAAGACATAAGCCCACAAATTACCTGAATATGCCTACAGCACAGACTTCAGTTTGCAGGAAAATACCTCACTATTTTTTTAGTTATGTTCGAGAGGAAAAAAAGGACATAATTAATTGTCATTTCTTGTTCTAACAGTTTTACAGTTCACAGTAAGTGTTGCAAAATAGACTTTGTTACAGGCCAAAACAAGTTTTCTCTTGACTGGAAACACTCCAATTCATAAAGAAATCACTTTCTTTAAAACAAATTCAAATGTGCCTTAATAATTAAGGGAAAAAATAATAATGTGGTCTCCCTACAATCATTCCTACATTAAACTCTGTATGTCAAAATCAAAATTATTTTTATGCATGATGGGCAGCTTCCCACTAACAATTTTCTATATTGACTAATAATTTTATGTAACATAATGACAAGACTCCTGCTTGGGTATATTTCGTTCTCTTTGCTTTCATCTGAATACAAATTAAGTGTAATCACTACCAAACCTTTATGGTAGATGCTTATAATGTAATGCCACAACAGAGCTATATAAAATGAACCTAATCGGAAAGGCCTTGAAATACGTCTTCACTTAACAGTAGGACATGCAACTATATGAAGGAAAATTTCCAGACTAAGTGATTTCCTGAATTTAAAAAATGGGTGAGCATGTGAAGGCAGATTGATTGCTCATAAATTGCTTTCATTCCTAAAACTCTGCTGAATATTCCCACCTTATGATCTACCAGTACATGCAATTCAACTTGAAACCCAAACTCCCTATGATCTATGACCATTTCTCACAATGGTTAATTATAATGTAAATCTGGCTGGGCTACAGTGCCCAGTTATTTGGTCAAATGCTAGTCTGGATGTTGCTGTGAAGGTCTTTCATAGATGTGATCAACATTTATCATCAGTTGACTTAAATAAAGGAGATTATTCTTGATAATGTGGGTGGGCCTCAGCCCAATCAGTGGAAGGTCCTAAGAGTAAAAATGGAAGTTCCCCAAATGAAGGAATTCTACCTCAAGTGTGTCATACAGAAATCCTGCCTAAGTTTCCAGCCTGCTGGCCTGCTTTATACATTTTGGACTTGCCAGTACTTATAATCACATGAGCTAATTACTTAAAATATATCTGTTTATACACACACACACACACACACACACACACACACATATGCTATTGGATCTGTTCCTCTGGAGGACCCTTACTGATATATTTGCATTTAATACCTTCTTCTCTTTATGATTTTGGCCCTATTATTAACACAATATCTTTCCTTAAATTGAATTTAATGTAACTCCTTATTTTTATTTGCCTAATCCTAAGGAACAGAACCATAAAGTCACAAATTTGATGCGTTAATTTTTTTCTATGACACATTAATATAGAACTATTGACATTTTAAAATGGTCATCCACGTGAAACCTGAAATCTTGCTGGTGGTTCCTATACCACTTTAGGGAAGCATACTCTGCATTCACTTCTCTTCTTCCCTTTATTTGATTAATAGAATAAAATTTCTCCTACTATGTGGAATCAAACTATCTACTATTTCACCTCTCTATTTTTGCCACATAGGTTAATTCCTTCTTATCTTTCCACTCATATTAAGCTTTGTGAGCAATTACTGAATACGGTCATGTGCATATCACCTTATTCATTGTTGTATTCTACACTTATATAATGAGGACTGTTTCCTAACGGAAGAATTGATAATGAAGACCATGAGAGTACATAGACACATGCTACAACATGAATGAACCTTGAAACATTGTGGTAAGTGAAAGAAGCCAGACAGAAAAGGCTACATATTATATGAGTCAATTTACATTGGACACCCAGAAAAGGCAAATCCACAGAGACAGAAAGTAGATTACTGGTTGCTAGGGGCTGGAAGGAGAAGGAAATGGGAGGTGACTGCTAATGGGTATGTTTTTTGGGGGATGAGGGTGACAAAAATGTCTTGGAATTGGGTAGTTTTGATGGTTGTTCAATCTTGTGAATATACTAAAACAATTGAATTGTACACTCTAAAAGGGTCAGTTTCATGGTAGGTGAATTATATCTCAATAAAAAGAGTTCACAGATATAGTTCTGACACTTAGAAATATTGTTTTATCAATTCTAATAATATATTTTTATATATCAGCACCATGAAATTAGTCTCAAATAAAAAGTTATGTGTGATTGTTTTCTTTCTTGGTGGTAAACAAAATAATATTGTGTCATAAAATTGACTGCATCTTAGACTCAATAAAATATGAGTATATTTCTGATTTTACTTACCACTAGGTACAAACTATTGAAAAATCTATGTTTCAAAGAACTGTTACTGTAAAGAAATCAATTGTTGATTTTTAATTCAAAATATTTAAACTAAAACTACTCAGTATGTAATCAGTTTTGTTTGGTAAAGATGAGAACTGTGGCAGATTTTTAAATAGCCACAAATCCTTTAACACTATTCCCAATAGGCACTGGGCTTTATATTCGCTCTCCTGTGTCTGGGTGGGCTGTAACTGCTTCCACCAATAGAGTATAAAGGCAGCCATACTGGGTGAATTCCAAGGTCACAGAAGGCCCCGCAGCTTCCCCTGATTCTCTTAGGATGCTTGCTCAGGGGAAAGCCAATCGCCATATAAGAAGTTGGGTTATTTTAAGACTACCAAACTTGGGCTTCCCTGGTGGCGCAGTGGTTGAGAATCCGCCTGCGGATGCAGGAGACACGGGTTCGTGCCCTGGTCCGGGAAGATCCCACATGCCGCGGAGCAACTAAGCCCGTGAGCCATGGCCGCTGAGCCTGTGCGTCCGGAGCCTGTGCTCCGCAACGGGAGAGGCCACAACAGTGAGAGGCCCGCATACCGCAAAAAAAAAAAAAAAAAAAAAAAGACTACCAAACTGAAGAGGCCACACGCAGGTGTTTGGCTGACAGCACCAGCTGCCAGCCATCTGAGCAAGCCTCTCAGTTGTGCAGCCCAATCAAACCTCCATATAACGGCAGCCTAGACCACACATAACCGCTACGGGTGTGAGGCATCCCCGGTGAGAACTGCCACTTGTGCCCTTCCTGAGTTCCTGAACCACAAAACCATGAGCAAAATTCAACAGTGGTTGTTTCATACCCTCAGTTTTGGAGTAATTTGTTATGTAGCAATAGTAACTAGAGCAAGATACAGTGAAGAAGGTCACCTTTTCTTTGATAATAACCCCTCCAGGCAACTCAGCAGCTGGCACAAACCTAGGGCACTTTTTTTTTTTTTTTTTGCGGTACTTGGGACCCTCACCGTTGTGGCCTCTCCCGTTGCGGAGCACAGGCTCCGGACGCGCAGGCTCAGCGGCCATGGCTCACGGGCCCAGCCGCTCTGCGGCATGTGGGATTCTCCCGGACCAGGGCACGAACCCGTGTCCCCTGCAACGGCAGGTGGACTCTCAACCACTGAGCCACCAGAGAAGCCCCGAGGGCACATTTTTATTACACTTGCTTCACAACAGAATGTTGACTACTGTATACTAATAGGCTCAGACTTGTTTTTTAATTCAGTTCAGCCCTTCGTTTATCCAGGCTCTGGTTCATTTCCTTTACTCTCCATCAAAACATGCTTTTATGTATTCTTAATGGAGTGCTAAGTTATTATTTATAAATACATTTGAAAACATAAATACAGGCATTTTCTAAACCACCACTGGTTTCTTTCAACTGCTGTATGCTTATATGCTACTATTAAATAAATTGTAAACCTGCCATGTGTTTGATATTCAGTTAGTGAAGTGTGATTCAGTGCAAATAAAAAGACTTACCTAATTTGGAAATGATTTACTTTGGACCTAATTATTGCAGTAATCGGTAGGTAGTCTTATTACTCTGAACATTTCTTTTTTTCTGACAGTAAGGCTTCCATAGTTTTTAGACTGAATTCTCATTACCCATAAAAATGCCCAAATTTCTCTTCTTGATATACTAGGTCCCCTATCATATGGTGCCACCTTAGTTTTCCCATTTCCTATTATTTCCCTCTAGATACACTATATACCAGTTTCAGTAAAAACCTGGCAGATGTTATCATACACAGTCACTTATTCCATTTCCAAACATTGAAGTTCCACGTGTGGAAAAGTGTCTTCACCATATCTGTAAGATTGAGGTTTCATCAGCTTACAGATTTTGTAGTCTTTAAAGTTTCCTATAGATTCTTAGTTATAAATAGCATCTTCCTCCTTGGAAATAGAGTACCACTCCTAACGTGCATGACTTTTTCTCTTGTATTATTTCTATCATTCTACATAAATATTTGTCCCAAATGCTTTCCTGGAACAGACGCTTAGCAAATGCCACTGACCAAAACCACAAAAGAACAAATGTAGAGGGGTGTAAATCAATGAAACGCTGAATTCAGTTTTGTCTAACTCCTTCTATAAGAGTAGTCAACATATTTCTAAAATTTTCATCAAGAAATGAAGCTTTTTAATATATAATAACTTTGTAATAGTAAAAATTTTGTAAATGTATCTGTCTTTGTGTGAAAAGACACCTCTTATGCTAAAATGATCCATTTCATGAACTAGTTAAAAGATAATGTCTGCCAAGGGCACATCCATTATTCTTTGAAGAAGTCTGGCTTATAACCATGAACTCCTTGAGAAAACATCAGTCTTAAGCAAACCCAAATGAGTTTTAGAAAACAAGGAAAATACTTATGTAGCTTTTATCATTGGCCTTTTAGAAAATGACCATCTTGTTCCAGAGCAATGGTTCTCATTCACCTTATATTATTTTTCATCAATTGTTAGACCAAAGTATGAAGGTCCCGCCACTGTCAGAAAAATAACTCTGAGAAGGGCAAAGATTTTACAAACTTTCCATTACTTTATTCATCCCTGTTAAGAATTATAGAATTATATCTCTACCAAACACATCAAATTGTATACATTATATATGTGCAGCTCTTTGTGTATCAATTACACCTTTAAATTCCCTCTAATGTTGGAGTAAATTGTTGCTATAACACTTGAAAGGCACTTTTTAGTGGATGGAGGAACTGATAATCATTGCAAATACCTCATCCCATATATGGCCACAAATTCAGAACCTGTGTTAGGACATAACACAGCACACTTGTAGTTTATATGGAGACTGAGGGAGAGTGAACTTTTAGCCATATCTCAAAGCCCTTGTATGGGCTGTGATGGAACAGCCTTACCAACAATCTTTGATCACTTGACAAGTACTCTTTTTGGGGGGTTTATCTCAAATATCCTCTGAGAAAGTCTTCTGTAACCATGCTCTCTAATTACCTGTGCTTTCCAGTCTCTATAATAGTACCCTATTTGCTTCCTTCCCAGCCTCTCAAAATTCATTATTATTTTTCTTATTTTTCCCTACTTTAATTTGTCTTCCCCACTATTGTATAAGCTTCCTGAGGAGCTTTTCTCGTTCCCCATTGCATCCACAGCTTCATTCAGATTGCTGAGCAGACAGAAAGCACTCAATACACTTATAACAGTTACAACAATAAGATAAGAGTTATAAGTATCTACAGATGGTCCCCAACTTACGATGGTTCGACTTAGGATTTTCTGACTTTGAGAGGGTGTGAAAGCCATGTGCATTCAGCAGAAACTGTACGTTGAATGTTTTGATCTTTTACTAGGCTAGCTACATGCGGAACCATACTCTCTGGTGATGCTGCGAGTAGCAGCAGGTACAGCTCCCAGTCGCTGGGGTAAACAACCCATATACTTACAACACTTCTGGACCCATAAAACCATTCTGTTTGTCACTTTCAGTAAATTCAATAAATTACATGAGATATCCAACACTATTATACAGCAGGCTTTGTGCTAGATGATTTTGCCCAACAGTAGGCTAATGTTAAGTGTTCTGAGCACGTTTAAGGTAGGCTTGGCTAAGCTATGATGTTCGGTAGGTTAGGTACACCAAAGGCATTTTTGATTTCCGGTCTTTTCAACTTAGATGCGTTTATCAGGACGTAACCTCATCATAAGTGGAGGAAGCTCTATAGAGTCGACTTAAGCCAATCACAGAGCTAAACTAAGCATGTTAATGGGTTACCTCAAGTATTCTTCATACTTTACAAGGCACATAATCATTTTCCTCATTTTACAGATGAGTTAACTGCTACACATAAATTATTTAACTTTCACACAATCACAAGGTATTAAGTGAAAAATATGACTCTAGACTCATGGTCATCTGCTTCAAAAACAAATTTCATCGCCACTGTGCCCTTTTATTAGGGCAGATCGCTTCTTCATCCTCCCCATGGCGCACGTATTCTAAGAAGATAATTCTTGTTCAACACAATTTAGGGATAAAAAGGCTAAGACTTTTATAAGTATGTAGAAATAGTTCATACTTGTGAGATTCCAATTTTAACTGCTCTCTTCTATTTCCCTTTTATGTCTAAATGAGGGTTCCTAGCCACTATCTAAGCTGCTTTCCCAAAACTATTTCTTGTAGTGATTCTGATAAGAAAAAGAGGGGGAGTCTTTGAAGAAGGCTGTTGGGTAAAGCAGAACAAGGAAAAGAAATAGGATATAGAGATGTCCTGAATGTAAAAATTAACAACAAAAATAATGATAAGATTCCCATTTGAGTTCTGGAAATGAAAGGTCCATGAAAATTAATTACATCCTAGAGAGATGTCATAGGAGAAAATAGTTCAATTTAGTACTTAGATCGATTAAAACAGTACCTATTTCAACGTAAAATAGACCAAATTGCCAAGTCAACAAATTTCTAAGCTCACACAGTTGGTGACAGTTTTTATAAGTCAAAATATTAATAAGAAAAAAATCCTCAAGTCGGAAGACAGTATGCCATCCTCCCTCTAACTGGATGCATACCACTGGGCAAGTCACTGTATCTCTCTAAGCCTTGTTTTCTTTGTCTCTAAATTGGGCAATCATAACTGCTCTGTGTGTCTCCCAGGGTTACTACAGGATTCCAAGTACATAATGCATCAAGGCATCCAGAGAGGTGTGAAACCTTTAAAAGTCTGTCACTCTCACTTTGATGAGCATTATCTCTGAGCACCTGAGGCATAATTCACAAGTTACTGAATGAGGTGAAGACACAATTAACAGAGGACCGACTTTGCCATGAACTTGGAGTGAGACCCTGACAAAGTCTTTCGGCTTTCCTGAGTCAATCTCTTTTCACCTCCCTGGTTTGTAAAATGACATCCATGAAAGTGCTCTGAAAGCAGCAATATGATGTAGAGATATGAGGTATTATCATTGTGGCTGCTATTTGAGTTATTTTCTGTTTGTTGTACTCTGATTAATTTTTCAGAAGACAGATATTCCCAGTGAGGAACAGAAGGGTTTTTATCCTCACCTGCTATTACCCAAGGCTTATAATACTATGAATATATGATTTAACAGTATTATTGCTAGATAGAAAATTAAGGTAGATTTAGCATCTAATTCATCCAACCCCAATGTTAAAATATCCTTAATAATATGATAGGTTGGCCAAAATTATTAATACTATTTGAGTCATCACCTTGCTCTCCTATCTTCGTGTATTTTGACAACATTGATCTTGGTATTATCAGAAAGAGAGCAATACAAATTATTTTTAATGCACCATGCTCCAAAGCTAATGGCTGGAGAAAATTAGATAAACTGAGCTCAAGAATATCTATCCATGGCGTCCCTGGTGGCGCAGTGGTTGAGAGTCCGCCTGCCGATGCAGGGGACACGGGTTCGTGCCCCGGTCCGGGAGGATCCCACATGCCGCGGAGCGGCTGGGCCCATGAGCCATGGCCGCTGAGCCTGCGCGTCCAGAGCCTGTGTCCCGCAACGGGAGAGGCCACCAGAGTGAGAGGCCCGCGTACAGAAAACAAACAAACAAACAAACAAAAAATAAGCCAAAGCGCTCCCAGTTCAGGGCCTCTGCACAAATTTCTCTGCCTGGGAACCTCTTCGCCACTGCTGTCCACACAACCTTCAAGTTTCTTCTCAGCTTTCATGTTTCACCTTCACGTATCGTATTACTGACTTGCCAAGTGAGGCCTCTTTTGACCACTTGGCAGAGAACTTGCCCAATTTGCTTAGTACCCTCTCTGTCTTCAACCACAATACCATCATAATTTCCTTTGGAGAACTTCATCACTTGGTTCTAAGTTTCATAAAGACAGAGGTTTTAGTCTGTCACTTACCACTCTTGATCCAGCTTCTAACTCAGTGCATCAGACACTTAAGCAGTATTTATTGGATGGATGAGAGAAAACTTTAATTCACCATCCATAGCAAGTCTTTATGAAGTACCCTCTCTGTGCCAGAACCTGTGCTCTGTGCTGACGGGGATGGAAAAATGAGGAGCCTATTAGAATCACAAGGAGCTCACAGACTTGTTAATGATATTGAATGCAAAAATCCGTCCCCTTTCCCCCTATAATTATGCTTCCTATACATTAGCTCAGACCCTATAAAATTAACTTTATTAGACTTCACTATGGCAAATGGCATCCTAACCTTCAAAATTACTAATTCCCTAGTAAAATATACAGAAAGAAAAGTCATCTCTGAAACATTTCCCCATAGCCTAAAAAAGCTCTTATGTAAGAACGTTTACTTCTGCTTAATATCCATCCATCTATCCATCCATCCATCCCTCCCTGCCTCCAACCATCCAACCAACAAATATAGCACAAAATAGGGATTAAGATAGTAGTAGGATCAGGCGTAAGAGAGTGTAGATCTAGATTGCAGCTTTTCTACTTATGTTGTGTGACTTTAGCAAGGCTGTGCCTCAGATGCCCTGGCTGTAAAATCAGACAATAAAAGTGTGTTATTAGGTGATGTTAGGACCTGACGGTGTCCAGCACTGACCAAGCCCTGGACCACTCCATCCTGCCCAGGCTTCTGAGTTCCCTGTGGGGCAGCATAGGACCCCACCAGCCCTTGTCCAGGAAGGTCCAAGAAGATCCTCTTGAAAGGATGAGCTATGTAGCCCTAAGTGGGTTTTTGAATTTGAAGGACCCAACTCTTCTCCTTTTCTGTACTCAGATCAATCATTTATACATTTATACCAAGCTTTAAATGCCTTCTCTTTACCTGTGATACATACTCAGGAAGAAAAAAACCCTCAAATATCAGAAAGCAATTTTAAGCATTAATGGGAGAGTTCATTCAGCCTCAGGGTTAGTGTAATTCTTCCCCATATCTAAACCCTTAAGTCATCTCAGGTCAGCAATCCTGAGGTCACAAAATTCCATATATAATTCAAAGCATACAAGGTAATTTTCTCAAGTATTAGTTAAAATTTAAATCCTAAAAAATATGTTGAGGTCAGTGTTATCATTCCCATTTCACAGATGGGAAAGCCAAGACCTTGAGAGTTGGCATAGTACGTCCAAAGCCACAGTGCTGACAAGAAATAAAAATGAGCACTAGAATGCAGCTCTTTTGATCAATAGTCTCTGGCTCTTTCTGTCATCCCCCCTGCATTTTTATATAGCAAAGAATTCTGCACTCTCTTAAGTGTCCTAAGTTCCAGAAATATCCCCAGAGTCACATGAAAACTTATGATATATAAACTGCTATCTTCCTTTAAAATTATCTTTATATATATATATATATATATATATTAAAAGCTCGTGTTTTAAATTACGTGCATGAAAATAGATGTCGTTGGGGGAAAATGTTTAAATCTCAAGATTGAAAAGTGATTTTGAAATATGCATGCCCTTTTCCAGCTAAGGGGGAAGAGTGACATATAATCTATAAATTATAGTGGAATCTTGTTAATTCTAATGAGTATCTGTTAGTGCTGCTGCCAATTAATGAATCTTGCAAACAATTAAATGACATAAAATGTTGGCTAAAGGGCAGTTTTGCTGAATGGGGGAGGGGTGTGTTCTTTTTTGCTGCTGATGACAATCTGGAGACTCCAAATAGACTATGAAAGGATTTATAGGGCTTGATTGATGGGAGGCTCAAATGAATAGAGTTTTCACTGGGAGAAAAGGGTCAATATTTCAACATTAAGTCAATGGTTTTATGAAGTCCCATGGAAACTGCTCTGAAAGTAATTACTCAACATGAATGCCTCCTCGTGTTTTCATATGTTTCAGACGAGAGGGTTTGTCAGACCTTTCCTGTGGTTGTATTACCATATCTTGGCCTCAAGCTGGGAAGATTATTTCTGTCAAAGATCACATAGATCCCTTTAAATAACAACAATAGGTATGGACAACATGTACTTGAAGCCAGCTATCTTTTTAAAAACAGTGAAAAACTAAATGATTAAGATACAGTTCAACTGTCATCTTTGTCAAAATCAAAAGCAAAAAGGAGAGACAGAATCTCAGAGAAAATAGCCTGGGACCAACACAAGCAAACACAGTGATCAATTTTCTGTGTAATGATTTATTCAGTATGTCATTACTGGTACATGCACACACACAGATACAGCCATTTTTGCACTTTATACTGAATGTCGAATAATGATGGAAAGTGTTACTGATTTCTTTTACATTGTAGGTAGAGGAGGATATGTATTACAATAAGCTTCAGGTTAATGATGTTGAAAGAAGTTTTACACTCCACAATGCACTGGCAGTGCCCGGAAGGATAAGGAGAGAAATAAATGAATAAAAGAATTTCTCACTTAGAAAACATCACTTCAAATGTCAAGATCATAAGATCTGGCCTGTTTATGAGCACTAAGTTGGGACAGCTTTGCCTGGGGGGGCCTTCCTGAGCAACAACAGAAAATAAACAAAATAGGGAAAGGAACAAAAACCATCTGTTCAGTTATAAAAGGAGAAGTGCTGGTCTTCCCCACGAAATAGACCTTCTTACAATAACTAAAGAAGCACAACTCTATACACAAGTTTATTTTCTTCTTGGTCTTGAATTTCATGGCTAAAAGTAGTGGTTAATTATTTGGGGGAATAATAACCACCAGCATACTTTATTTCTATGACTGTTTATTCCTAATGTACATCCTCAATTGCTTTTTTTTAAATAGATATGCAACATATTAATACCTAATAATAACTTAAAGGCAGATTTATAAGCAAAGTATCTGTACTCAGAAGATTTCAAATACTCTCTCAAAAAGTATCAACATGGGGTTTCCCTGGTGGCGCAGTGGTTGGGGGTCCGCCCGCCGATGCAGGGGACAAGTGTTTGTGCCCCGGTCCGGGAACATGCCGCGGAGCGGCTGCGCCCGTGAGCCATGGCCGCTGAGCCATGGCCGCTGAGCCTGCGCGTCCGGAGCCTGTGCTCCGCAACGGGAGAGGCCACAACAGTGAGAGGCCCGCGTACCGCAAAAAAAAAAAAAAAAAAAAAAAAAAAGTATCAACATGGCTGTATATCATCATGACTTAATCATGGGGTTTTTATCACAGAAATCTAATTTATTAAGTCAATTTCTGATATTTTCAATATCAACTATATAAGATAATTTTTTAATCTGTTGCATATGAACATTGTTTTAAATAACTGAATAAAGCCTTTAAGTAAACAGAACCTCATCTCACAAACTTTCAGGCTCTCTCATCCTTATTTTGTTTTCCATAATTTTAAATGGCATCTAATATCTGCTTTTCCAAACTTGACGCAAAAGAAAAGCTTAATAAACTTTTGAGAAAATCGGGTTGAATTATCTTGAGGTAAATATAAAAAAGGTAACTTAATCCAAATAAAACAGAAAATAAGAACAAATAATTCAAATAAATTCTATTTGTAAACTGACTAGATTTATGGCTCCTATTGTCCTAAGATCATTAGCTTTGAGGCCCCTAGCATTAGACCCCTAACAAATACAAAAAGAAACACCTGGAAAGCCACTCCCAGTGTCTTACGTCCAGGCAACCCTCATGTAAGAGAGGGGAGCAAAAATACTCTGTGATCAATGGAGCCAGAGGTCAAAATATTGAGTTGTCCCAGTCCTGCCTTGTACTCTGTGGAATCTCTGCCCCTATTCCCTCTGCGTAGAAGTAAATATATATCTATATATCTATGTAGGTATAGAAATATATGGATATAGATAGATGAATGTTATACATAATCTCATATTGTAAATCATGTATATATATATCATTTGTGTTCTAGGTCTAGCTTATATGCCAACTCTTTCCAGGAACCACCCTGATTTATCCTGTTGAGATAACTCATTGATATCCTTCTTTCTCCAGGAAACACTTGCTGGTGAGGACAATGATGGAGTTCCTCTATGACCCTGTCTGAGAGGGGACAGTAATTAGTACCTGGTTTCAGAGTTATCCTCAGGCACATCTTTTCCCCCACTAGGTCAGAACTGCTAGATCTTCAGGAGAGATAGCACAGGTGAGATATGGACTTGGAATTTTGAGCCAGACGAAACTCAGTTTGATCTTTTCTCCACTGAGGATCAACCTCATATCCTGGACCAAGTTATTTAACCTCTCAGGTCTTGCTGCTCTAAGTGTAGTCCATGAACCAGCAGCATCAGTTCACCTGGAATCTGTTAGATATGCAGAACCTCAGGTCCCATCCAGACCCAGTGAATCAGAAGATGCATTTTATCAAAATCCATCTTTGATTTGTATGCAGATTAAATTGTGAGAAGAACTTTTCTCAGGAACCTTCCATTTCCTCATCTACAAAATTCACATACCAGTAGCTAACTCCCAGGGAGGCTGAGAGGATCTATTATATACATAAAATGCTCATCTTAGTACCTGACATGTGATTTGGGCCTGATGAATGGTAATTTTACTTTGTCTTATTAATATTACTGACAATGCTGTGTATTATTACTAGATAGTGTTATCACTTAAACTTTCTGAGATGCATCTCTAAAACTGGGATAATTATATATGTTTTCTATGATTTATTTTTCTGAGGAGTAAATCATTTATTATCTGTAAACCATCAATATGGTGCGTGATGTTCATTACCTTTCCCCAACCCTCCTGCTTAGGGGCAGACATCAGTTTGAAGCCTCTTTGCACATTCTCAGTGGCTTTCAGGGAGCAGGCATTTGATGAGTGGCACAGAAACACATCGAGGGTGTTTTAGGTGCCTACGTAATCCTATTTCTGCAGACAGTCCTATAAATTTCCAAAAGCTAAATTAAATGGAGGAAACAATTAACAAACGTGTACAACAAACGTGTATTTTGCTATGTGTACATAGCAAAATATGATGACTTTTCATTGATGTTTCTTCAGCTCATATAAATCCCTAGCTTCAGTTCCTTGGTCACTGATACTCAGGTATGGGAAATTAAAAGTTTCTTTGTTAGACTTCACAATAGCTAAATTTTCCTCTAATGTTTTAATAAAAGCATTTTGTATGGTACTTGTATTTACTTACAAATGCCCTGGATTTGAATTGGTATATCTTCTCTATTTGGTATGTCCAGAAAAAAAAAAAAAAGGATTTCCCTGCTGTTCAACATAGCCATGGTTGTTTTGGCCCTTTATTTTTATCGTTTACCTATGAGCTGAAGGCAATTTTCGATTACATGGACTTGGTAAAGACTGATCCTAATTAAACTAAAAAAGAAGCCATGAATCCCAGATAGTGAGATGAATAAACTGTGCTGAGAATAAATAGGATGCACAAACAGGCATCAAGGTCAAAATTAACTACCACTTGTCATAATCTCAGAAGCTGAGGTAGGTTGTTAAAGCATATTCCAATGGCAGTCTTGCATTACATCCCTTAGCAATCCTGTGTTGAACTGATTCATCCTGTTTCTTTCTGAATCTAAGGGGCACATGAGAAATTTGCAGTGGGAGAAGCACCATTGTCAAGTGAGAAATCAGCTCAAGTCCATTCAGATTCCTTCTGCCTCATTTCCAAGGTGCTGACAGGTCCTAGAGACCAAAGTGATCAGTAGCAGGGCTTAATGGTGTCTCTCCTGGGCTCCTTTGCTTCTCTGTTTTATTTGTTCAAGCGCTCTCCTCCCTTGCTTTGCAGTAAAACCTCATGTTTCTTGGGCCTTTTAGAAGATGACGTTTTCCCCCTTCCTGTAATCTAAAGTCCATTTTGAAATGTGAGTTTCATTACCAACAATGCCTAAGTTCAATTATCTTTTAAAAAGTGCTTGTTTTTTCTCTTACTAAATTCAAAATGATGGCAAAATTTGGTAGATCCCAACTGGAGCCAAAGTCGCTGATTTGGGCTCACTTTTTCAAATTAGCTTAGTCACCTTCTCAACTCCTTTCAGAACTTGGGGGAGGCCATGTTGACCCAATAAAAGGTACTGAAAATAGGTCCTACATTTTCAGGGACTTTTCTCTAGATTTTAAACATCACCTCTAATTCCCAAACCACTCCCCTTCTCCTGGTGTCTCCAGTGGGCCTCCTATTGGCTTGTATTTTGTTTCTCTCCCCTTGCTCAGCACTTTCACAGGGATGCTTCGCTGGCTTTGATCTTGGCTTTCCTACCTCCCTTAGTTCTGTTGGTCCTGAGGCCCCAGGGCCACCCCAGCCAGCCCTGCAAGTCTTGCCCACACCCTGGATTTCTGCAGGGCACCCTGCCTGCTTCCTAGATTATCCACCATTGCCCATAAGGGAATTTCAGGAAGAACTCTTGTCAGTGAGTGACAAGTCAGAACTGGACTCCTCTCCTCACATACACTATATGTGCTGGAAGACAGATGCCCTTTGCGGGTAAGGATAATAGCAGGGTCTTCAAAAGCTGGTGGCAGGAGGTCTTCCTCGGCCTTTCTTTGCCCCTCTATCAGAAGGCAGCTGATATATTTGACTTTTACTCTCTGGGATAAGACGGTTCTCATTAACTGTCTGAAAGGTAGTGTGGAGGTGACAGCAGCTACTCTCTCTTTGTGAAGAGGGATGTTATCTGTCTTAAAAAGAAATATTGGTTTAGCTTCCGTGCCACATATTTCTTGAAAGAGAATGGTATTTTTCCCTTTTGTATTACAAAGTGTACTTGTAAAAAATAAGGTAGCAAATTCATTTTTGACAGATGTTTTAAAACCATGGCATTTAGGAGCTAGCCAGTGGCTTTTGCTTTTTCTCTGAATAACAAATGTTCAAAAGATTTGAACTAAATAGGATAAGCAGAAACTGCCATGACTGAACATTGTCAGGACAATACATATTCAGGTTGTTTCTTCCTAACTGGATCGCTGTCTTTAATTTTATTTCTTGCTTAGACAAAGAAAGACCTTGGGACCATGCACTCATTATGAAACTCAAATGATATTTCCCTTCATTACAAGAGGATTTTGTTTTTTAATGAATACTTTTTGTACTCTAAATGCCAATTCAACTTCAAGAATCAATATACTATAAGCCACATAATTTGGGAGCACCTTTCTCTTCCCAATGAGCATTCTTATCCTGGCGTGAGATGTGTTCAACTAGATTAAACAGCTTACAACATTCAGGCAATGAAGGTAGTTGCTATAGGAGTCTAGAAATTGACAGGGAGAGAAGAGACACCTGAGGGAAGTAAGGAGGCAAAAGCAGGTCCTCACCTTCCAGGATGAGCAAGCAACCATCTGACCACAACCAAGAGGGACACTGAGTGAAGCAACTTGGTTAGAGGCATGATAGACACAACAGAAGGCACAAACATGATATGAGGGGCCATGCTCTTCCGTCTTCAGAGACACACAGAGAGACAAGAATGGGACAAGTTTGAGGGTCTGAAATTTGACAAGCAAGGGCTATAGAATTTGAGAGGTTAATAGCAAATTCAAGTGACTATATCCAGCACCTATAAAGTATACGACCTAGGCAATATCCCTGTTACACTTATAGGAACAAAGAAGTCTTACATATGCATGGTTTAAGTGCACACATACACAGACAATCCTCACTTTGCAAAATTCCAATAGGCATGGATTTTGGTTACTATGGCTTAGCTAAATAACACCAGTACCCTAACAATAGAGCTCACATTTCAGTTTTAACTATGAGCATCTGCATAAACTACAAATTTCTCTGCAAAACTCGTCAGTCCACAAATCACCATGTGCATAACATATAGACATCATGATCACTGATGAATCATGTCACTCCTTTCAAAGTCTGTCAATGATTGGTCACTGCACATACATCAGTTCATAGCAAAGTGTGTAGCCATGTTGCCTACTTTTCTGCTAGTGATAAACCCAACTGGCATTTTTTAAAAAATGAAAGTCAAAAAAGTGAATTGGTTAACAAAGATGAAAGTGCAATGAAAAAAAAAAGTAATACAGCTGGAAGTGACATTCAAATGGAACATAAACAAAATGATAGGAGCAGTAGCTGACCATGGGAATATTGACACTTCTGCCACTTGAGAGAACTTGTTACACAGCTGGAGGAACTTAGTGAAGACAAAATTATTGATGTAAATATGGAAAGTGATTGTGATAAAAAGGATGAAAATATTCCAGAGGAAGTGAGTCTATCCAAAAAAAAATCAAATTTACATGAACAGAACTCTTGGGGACATTTCCCACCATTGACAACTCAAAGGTTAAAATGTTAGAAGCTTATCCAAACCTAGAAAGGAGTATGTCAATTTGCCAAGCCATAGAAAAGTCATTCATTCCATATTGTAAATTAAATAACTAGAAGAAGGCAAGCCCTGTCCAACTACCTCTGATAAGATTTTAACAAAAAAAAAAGTTTAAATTTTTAATGTTTTAAATTAAAATATATTAAATAAATATCAACCTTACTATTTTTGCATTTCCCTATAAATTTATACCTAACATTAAGAGTGTTTTTAATTAGTGGGGGTTTTTTTTAAACAAAAAAATTAAAGGACACAGGGCAATAAGAATTTAGTCCATTCATTATAAAAGTCAGTTTGAGCAGTTTCAGCTTGCATAGTTGTTTTATAGCCCAACACTGCCATGAAAAGCAAGGACTGCTTGGATGGATGGACAGATGAAAAGGATGGATGGATGGATAGGTAGATAGACAGATGTTATATTATCTATAAATAATTTATAACAATGACCCACTGGAGCTATTGGGCACTTGGGGGTCAGCTGATCCTGTGCTTAATGGGACTCATTTTGCAGTCCCATATTGCTGAAAGGGCAGTAACTACATAGAATATATTCTCCTTATATTGATAGCAGATGCCAAAAAAGCAACCTCAACCTCACAAGTCCATTTCAAGCCTCTCTTCCAATTACCTACAGACATCCTACTGAACAAACAAGGCATATATATGACCCCCAAATCAAAAGGAGGTGAAGTACTCCACACACAATGAAGCCATGGCAAGGCTGTACCTGAAGAATTCAGACAAATGACTCACTCCACTGCAGCATAGGGGAGCTCATGCTAAGATTTATTTCTATTATAACATAGCACCTGGCAGCAGGTAGGTTTTGGAAGAGGAGATATCAGATCCTCACCTACCACTATGCAGGTTAATGTGGCAGTAAAAAAAAAAAAAAAAAAAAAAAAAGTCCATCAATTATGACTAATCACAATGACTCATGTAAGTTTTCATAAAATGATTTGAGCCCTTGAATTCTAAAAATATTCTCTATATTTTCCATTAACCATTAGGTTATAATAAAATCCTGCTGGTACTATAATTAAATAAAAAGAAAACTTTGGAGAAGCAAGAACTACCATCCTGCAGCCTGTGGCACAAAAACCACATTCACAGAAAGACAGACAAGATGAAAAGGCAGAGGGCTATGTACCAAATGAAGGAACAACATAAAAGCCCAGAAAAACAACTAAATGAAGTGGAGACAGGCAACCTTCCAGAAAAAGAATTCAGAATAATGATAGTGAAGATGAGCCAGGACCTCAGAAAAAGAATGGAGGCAAAGATCGAAAAGATGCAAGAAATGTTTAACAAAGATCTAGAAGAATTAAAGAACAAACAGAGAAGAACAACACAATAACTGAAATGAAAACGACACTAGAAGGAATCAATAGCAGAATAACTGAGGCAGAAGAATGGATAAGTGACCTGGAAGACAGAATGGTGGAATTCACTGCTGTGGAACAGATAAAGAAAAAAGAATGAAAAGAAATGAAGACAGCCTGAGAGACCTCTGGGACAACATTAAACCCAACAACATTCACATTGTAGGGGTCCCAGAAGGAGAAGAGAGAGAGAGAAAGGACCCGAGAAAATATTTGAAGAGATTATAGTTGAAAATTTCCTTAAGATGGGAAAGGAAATAGCCACCCAAGTCCAGGAAGTGCAGAGAGTCCCATACAGGATAAACCCAAGGAGAAACATGCCGAGACACACAGTAATCAAATTGGCAAAAAATTAAAGACAAAGAAAAATTATTGAAAGCAGCAGGGAAAAACAACAAATAATATACAAAGGAACTCCCATAAGGTTAACAGCTGATTTCTCAGCAGAAACTCTAAAGCCAGAAAGGAGTGGCGTGATATACTTAAAGTGATGAAAGGGAGGAAGCAACAACCAAGATTACGCTACCTGGCAAGGTTCTCATTCAGATTCAATGGAGAAATCAAAAGCTTTACAGACAAACAAAAGCTAAGAGAATTCAGTACCACCAAACCAGCTCTACAACAAATGCTAAAGAAACTTCTTCAAGTGGGAAACACAAGAGAAGAAAAGGACCTACAAAAACAAACCCAAACAGTTAAGAAAATGGTAAAAGGAACATATGTATCGATAATTACCTTAAACGTGAATGGATTATATGCTCCTACCAAAAGACACAGGCTTGCTGAATGGATACAAAAACGAGACACATCTATATGCTGTCTAAAAGAGACCCATTTCAGACTGAGGGACACATTCAGACTGAAAGTGAGGGGATGGAAAATGATATTCCATACAAATGGAAATCAAAAGAAAGCTGGAGGAGCAATACTCATATCAGATAAAAGAGACTCTAAAAGAATGTTATAAGAGACAAGGAAGGACACTACATAATGATCAAGGGATCAATCCAAGAAGATATAATAATTATAAATATATATGCACCCAACATAGGAGCACCTCAATACATAAGGCAACTGCTAACAGTTATAAAAGAGGAAATCGACAGTAACACAATAATAGTGGGGGACTTTAACACCTCACTTACACCAATGGACAGATCATCCAAACAGAAAATTAATAAGCAAACACAACTTTTAAATGACAAAATAGACCAGATAGCTTTAACTGATATTTATAGGACATTCCATCCAAAAACAGCAGATTACACTTTCTTCTCAAGGGCGCATGAAACATTCTCCAGGATAGACCACATCTTGGGTAACAAATCAAGCCTCAGTAAATTTAAGAAAACTGAAATCATATCAAGCATCCTTTCTGACCACAACACTATGAGATTAGAAATCAATTACGGGGGAAAAAAGGTAAAAAATACAAACACATGGAGAAAAAAAAATATGTTATTAAATAACCAAGAGAACACTGAAGAAATCAAAGAGGAAATCAAAAAACACCTACAGAGAAATTATAATGAAAGCACGATGATCCAAAACCTAGGGGATGCAGCAAAAGCAGTTCTAAGAGGGAAGTTTATAGCTATACAAACCTACCTCAGGAAACAAGAAAAACCTCAAATAAACAATCTAACCTTACACCTAAATGAACTAGAGAAAGAAGAACAAACAAAACACGAAGTTAGCAGAAGGAAAGAGATCATAAAGATCAGGGCAGAAATAAATGAAACAGAAATGAAGAAAACAATAGCAAAGATCAATAAAACTAAAAGCTGGTTCTTTGAGAAGATAAACAAAATTTATAAACCATTAGCCAGACTCATCAAGAAAAAGAGGGAGAGGACTCAAATCAATAAAATTAGAACTGAAAAAGGAGAAGTTAAAACAGATACCACAGAAATACAAAGCATCCTAAGAGACTATGACAAGCAACTCTATGCCAATAAAATAGACAATGTGGAAGAAATGGACAAATTCTTAGAAAGGTATAACCTTCCAAGACTGAACAGGAGGAAATAGAAAACATGCACAGACCAATCACAAGTAATGAAATTGAAACTGTGATTTAAAATCTTCCAACCAGCAAAAGTCCAGGACCATGTGGCTTCATAGGTTAATTCCATCTAACATTTAGAGAAGAGTTAACACCCATCCTCCTCAAACTCTTCCAAATAATTGCAGAGGAATGAACAATCCCAAACTCATTCTATGAGGCCACCATCACCCTGATACCAAAACCAGACAAAGATACTACAAAAAAAGAAAATTACAGATCAATAATATCACTGATGAATACAGATGCAAAAATCCTCAACAAAATACTAGCAAACAGAATCCAACAACACATTACAAGGATCATACACCATGATCAAGTGGGATTTATCCCAGGGATGCAAGGATTCTTCAATATATGCAAATCAATCAATGTGATATACTATACTAACAAATTAAAGGAGAAAAACCATATGATCATCTCAATAGATGCAGAAAAAGCTTTTGAAAAAATTAAAAACCCATTTATGATAAAAATGCTCCAGAAAGTGGGCATAGAGGGAACCTACCTCAACATAATAAAGGCCATATATGACAAACCCACAGCAAACATCATTCTCAATGGTGAAAAACTGAAAGCATTTCCTCTAAGATCAAGAACAAGACAAGGATATTCACCACTATTATTCAACATAGTTTGGGAAGTCCTAGCTATGGCAATCAGAGAAGAAAAAGAAACAAAACGAATATAAATTGGGAGAGAAGAAGTAAAATTTTCACCATTTGCAGATGACATGATACTATGCATAGAGAATCCTAAAGATGCCACCAGAAAACTACTAGAGCTAATCAATGAATTTGGTAAAGTTGCAGGATACAAAATTAATGCACAGAAATCTCTTGCATTCCTATATACTAATGATGAAAAATCTCAAAGAGAAATTAAGGAAACATTCCCATTTACCATTTCAACAAAAAGAATAAAATACCTAGGAATAAACCTACCTAGGGAGACAAAAGACCTGTAATGCAGAAAACTATAGACACTGAAGAAAGAAATTAATGATTCCAACAGATAGAGAGATATACCATGTTCTTGGATTGGAAGAATCAATATTGTGAAAATGACTGTACTACCCAAAGCAATCTACAGATTCAACACAATCCCAATCAAATTACCAATGGCATTTTTTACAGAACTAGAACAAAAAAATCTTAAAATCTGTATGGAGACACAAAAGACCCTGAATAGCCAAAGCAGTCTTGAGGGAAAAAGCGAAGCTGGAAGAATCAGACTCCCTGATTTCAGACTATACTACAAAGCTACAGTCATCAAGACAATATGGTACTGGCACAAAATCAGAAATATAGATCAATGGAACAAGATAGAAAGCCCAGAAATAAACCCACGCACCTATGGTCAACTAATCTATGACAAAGGAGGCAAGGATATACAATGGAGAAAAGACAGTCTCTTCAATAAGTGGTGCTGGGAAAACTGGACAGCTACATGTGAAAGAATGAAATTAGAACACTCCCTAACACCATACACAAAAATAAACTCAAAATGGATTAGAGACCTAAATGTAAGACCAGACACTATAAAAGTCTGAGAGGAAAACATAGGAAGAACACTCTTTGACATAAATGACAGCAAGATCTTTTTTGATCCACCTCCTAGAGAAATGGAAATAAAAACAAAAATAAACAAATGGGACCTAATGAAACTTCAAAGCTTTTGCACAGCAAAGTATACCATAAACAAGACGAAAAGACAACCTTCAGAATGGGAGAAAACATTTGCAAATGAATCAACGGACAAAGGATTAATCTCCAAAATATATAAACAGCTCATGCAGCTCAATATGAGAGAAACAAACAACCCAATCCAAAAATGGGCAGAAGACCTAAATAGACATTTCTCCAAAGAAGACATACAGATGGCCAAGAAGCACATGAAAAGCTGCTCAACATCACTAATGATTAGAGAAATGCAAATCAAAACTACAATGAGTTATCACCTCACACCAGTTAGAATGGGCATCACCAGAAAATCTATAAACAAAAAATACTGGAGAGGGTGTGGAGAAAAGGGAACCCTCTTACACTGTTGGTGGGAATGTAAATTGATACAGCCACTATGGAGAACAGTATGGAGGTTCCTTAAAAAACTACAAATAGCATTATCATATGACCCAGCAATCCCACTACTGGGCATATACCCAGAGAAAACTGTAATTCAAAAAGACACATGCAGGGCTTCCCTGGTGGCACAGTGGTTGAGAGTCTGCCTGCAGATGCAGGGGATGTGGGTTCATGCCCTGGTCCAGGAAGATCCCACATGCCACAGAGCAGCTAGGCCCATGAACCATGGCCGCTGAGCCTGCACGTCTGGAGTCCGGATCCTGTGCTCTGCAACAGGAGAGGCCACAACTGTGAGAGGCCTGCATACCTCCAAAAAAAAAAAAAAGAAAAGGAAAAGACACATGCACCCCAATGTTCATTGCAGCACTATTTACAATAGCCAAGTCATGGAAGCAACCTAAATGCCCATCGATACACAAGTAGATAAGGAAGATTTGGTATATACATAATATGGAATATTACTCACCCATAAAAAGGACCGAAACTGGGTCATTTGTAGAGACGTGGATGAATCTAGAGACTGTCATACAGAGTGAAGTAAGTCAGAAAGAGAAAAACAACCGCATATTAACGCATATATGTGGAACCTAGAAAAATGGTATGGATGAACTGGTTTGCAGAGCAGAAATAGAGACACAGATGTAGAGAACAAACGTATGGACACCAAGGGGGGAAAGCACCGGTGCATGGGGGTGAGGGTGTGATGAATTGCATGATTGGGATTGACACATATACACTGATGAGTATAAAATGGATGATTAATAAGAACCTGCTGTATAAAAATAAAATAAAACTGAAAAATTTAAAAAAACAAAAAAAACCAACAACTTTGGCTGGGTTTTGCAGCCAAGTGCCAGTTCAGAGGCTCTGTTGCTTTTCCCTAGCTTTCTGCACACAGTCGTGCTTGACAAAGCACAGCACAGAAGAAAGGAGGCCTGGAGAGAGGACCCCACGCCACACATTCCTCACCAGCCCAGAGTGTGGACGTCCCACCCCCTAAATGGGAACCGAGCCCACAGGGGGATCGCATCCTGATTTGTTCCTCCTGTGTGGTCCCAGCGTCTGCCTAGTTGATGCATGAGGGGGCTTCGCTAGCTTCAGCTGCCTGCCTGTGGAGGAGGATGGACACACCGCAGGCCTCCTGGGTGTCTGCTCCTCTCAGGCCTGCTTTGTACATATGCTCCCACATCTGTTCCTTAGGGGACTGAGAGCCTGCCAAGCAGTGTGTGACACGAGAGAGGAAGAATCGCCCTCACTGTCAACCCAAGAGGAAGTGCTCTGTCTGGGTTTCCTGTTGGCACTGTGTGTCTACAGAGGTGACATCAGCCAGCACATTACAAAGATAGCACAGTGCCATGAAGGAGGACCTGGGTTCAAAGAAGCGACCGGAGAGAAGGCAATCTTCGAATAGCAGTGCACAATTTACACACTGTAGCGGGATTTGTGAGGCAGCGTGTGTGTGCAATTTAGAAATAGGATAAAGGTATGTGGAAAAGCGGTGACTAGTAATCACCTGACATGAACATGGCAGGCAGCATTATTGATTTCAGAATTTGTGGGATCTGAGGTCACCAAGGAGAATTTCTAACCCTTCAAAACATCTTCTGCACAAAGAAAGAAAAAATTCTGAATAAAAACTATCATAGAAGCAGCAGGCACAGGGAATGCAGTTTAAAGTGTACCCCTAACAGGGAGGTTAGTTTTTTCATTAACTTTGTCCTTTTCATAAGCCTTTATGAGAACTGACTAGATGCCTCCATCTCCACCAGAAGCAGAGGCCCAGTGACCACACATCTGCATCTCCTCTCAGCCCTACCCTTGGCAGGAGAGGTGAGTCTAGCAGCCATCTTGCTTATGTTCCTAGTGATACAGCTCTTCTGGGTTTTCCTTCCAGGTAACAATGCACTCTTCAGCAACTGGACAAAGACAGGTCTAATCATAGTCCTCTCGTCCTCAGCGTGACAAGTGCCTTCCTTCCTTAGATTTTTTTTCCCTACTTTGAGATATAATTGATGTACCAGAAGTGTGAGTTTAAAGTGTACAATGTGATGATTTGATACATTCATACGTTGCAAAATGTTTACCACATTTTTCCCCACTTTGGAATACCGTTTTCCTTCTAGTAATGACTTCCTTTGCACCCTTTCCAGGACCTTCCCCCTTCCTTTCTTTCAACCAGTCAATGCCAGTCATGATGGAGCAGCCTGAATGCCAACTGTATGCAGGATTTTTAGTCTCTCCCAGAGAGCTCCTTCCTGGACCTCATGCAAATTAGATGATGTAGCTTCTTCCTGGATCTTGGGATGTGAGATGACCCTAGTCTTAGCAGAATCCCATCAAGACTCCTGGTCTTACAGAACAATATGCCTTTGCTACCCATAGTTATGCCTTTGCTCTTAGTACTGACCACCAGAGCAGTTCAATGGAGTTCCATGAAACAGGTTTGGAGCTATAGATAAACTCTACTTAAGAAATGAGAGCGTTTCACCTGCATTCCATTTTAATCCATTCCTTACAGACAAGTGAGCTACTCACAATGTCAAATAATTACCCTGCAGACACTCCTCACCTAACAACTTTCTCAATCTTGAACATTAAAGAAATGGTCATAACTATCACCAAAATCATAAAAAGCCTGCAAAAAGAGAAATACGACCTCACCCCAAGCAATATGGGATGTGAACAAACACTGCATCCTGCAGATAACACCCCTTCCCGTTCGGAGTCCATTCAGCATGGCTTTTCTTTTTCATGGTTAGATCCATATCACACTGATACATGTTCTGCCAGCCGAGCTATAATACTGCATTCTCCCAGGGCTCAGTAATATAAAATGATTTAGTGCTTTCAGCTTGAAAGATATTGCAATGAACACTGTGATTTATTAAACAAATGGGCCATTGTCCTAAATAAGTTTTAAATTATATATACCAGAGGAAATAGAGTTAACTAAAGTTTTAATGCTCTTGGCCTATTTTCTGCTTAGCAATTTATACAGACACATAAGCAGCTCAACTCAGAAAATGCAAGAGAAATTTATAACCGGAATCCTCCATACATAATTTCCTTAACTGAGTGTACCTTTTGGCATTTATTAGTACACAAAGTCAACTTCCCACACATCCTTCTTATATCCAGGCAACTGTCTATATATTTACTGGACTCATACATCATTGTATTCTAAACACTTGGTCTACCAGAAAAATATGCTAATTGTAGATGACAGCATCTCCTATATTGAATGTTAGTGGCATTTTGGAATATTATTTGTCACTTTATCATAGAGGAGCGGTAGGAAATAGAAATGACAGGAGCAGTGAAAGCCAGAGGAATCTAGGCAATACATTGAAAAGCTGCCATCTCTTATTCTCAGTTCACGTTGGTGAAGACAGCAGAGTGTGATAATAGTAGATGAGATATTTTCATTTAATCTTTTAAATATATTGGCTTAGAAATGTGAGTGGAATTCACATGGGGCAATTCTAATGCTTTTCCTAGTTTCATCTTTTGCACGCACTTGAAAAAGAATTCAACTTTGGCAGCACTATTGAATTGTTATAACAGAGAAAGAGAAAGGAGGCAAACTGCATGAGAAGTTAAAGAGCGACTCAGTCACAACCTGAAGATTTTATGGTTGTTTTGTTTGTTTCTCTACGGTACGCGGCCCTCTCACTGTTGTGGCCCCTCCCGTTGCGGAGCACAGGCTCCGGACGCGCAGGCTCAGCGGCCATGGCTCACGGGACCAGCCGCTCGGCGGCACGTGGGATCCTCCCAGACTGGGGCACGAACCCGTGTCCCCTGCATCGGCAGGTGGACTCTCAACCACTGCGCCACCAGGGAAGCCCTTTATAGTTGTTTTTGCAGAAGACTGTAGGTACCCAGAAACAGTATGTATTAGGTAAGGTCTATTTTAGCTGTTATAATAAAGAGGTCCCCCAATAAAGTCAGTTTTTCTAAGATAAAAGCTTTTTTCTTTTAAATGTATAATAATCCTTGGACAAACGATCTGGGTTAATGATTGAACCCAATTTTGTTCCAGATGTTCATCCTATTGGGTGTTCTCATCTTCATGACTGGAAGGCAGGTCATGATCATTTCTGGGCTCTGATGTGTAGGAAGTGGAAAGACAAAGAGATTCCAAGGCAAAGGACTTTTCTTTTATGTGGAAGATGCCCCCCAAACTATACACATCACTCCCACTCATGTCCCATTGGCTCTAATTAGGTCACATAGCCTTACCAAGCTACAACAGAGGACATGCAATGTGACCTACGGCTGGGAGGCCAGGTAGCCAGCTTAGACTTTGCCTGTTTATTATTCACTGACATTTGAAGTGTTGATTATTTACTTCCAAACATCGCCCCAGGTTCCATTTAACTTCTTTCACCCATTTTGTGTTCTTTTCTCTTCCGGGTCCTCTATCACGGTAGGATGATATAAGTAGCAGGATATTCCTTCTCAGACAGAGAAGACTGTAGGAGAAGCCTTTCAAAACTCTTAACTCATATCCAACCCCGGCATCTCAGACAGTGCTTTGAAATAGTTGATAAACAGATGTACTGAATCACTGAGTGAATTGCAAGTAGTAATGTTGTCAAATGTGCATTAGATTTCAATATGGCAAAATGTTTCTTGGAGGGAAAATATCTGTCACCGTGACCAGAAGCTAACAAAAATGACCTTGTTTAGTAATTACACAGATACACACAGAACATTCAAAATTATGTTTACCCAAAAGTGCATTTGTAACCCAGCAGCTAAGGACTCTCCCATCTATGTCGTCTTTACCCTTGCTCTGAATCCATGCTCCTCAGAACTGACACCCACAGCCCTAGCCATAGCAAAACTACAGGGCATGGGTATCTGCAGACTCACGGGTGAAGCACCCTAGGCTCTTGCACCGTTGATTGCACTCTCTCTTTTGCCCAACTACAACCTAAAGGCAAAATTAGGCCTTTCTGCCAATACCCCTCTGTAGAAAAATGGACTAATTTACCTTTTTGTCTCTTAGAGAGTTACCTTGCTTTTCCCTGAACTCCCAATACTAGCTGAATTCTAGGTCCAGAGAAATCACTTTTGCAATAAGATGGTTCCTATACCTTATGCAAATTACATACGTTTGAAAGTGAAAAAAACACTATTAATAATTATGTAGGTGTAAACTGGGATTGTCAGGGCAAATCAGATACATGGTCCCCTTTTTTGTAAAGCAATTTCCCTAACATAACTTGTGAAGAATATAATTCTACTTGAGAATTCATAGTTAAATTGCCACTCTGGGAATATTCTAAAAGCTTATTGGAGAATTTTGATCAATTAAAATGAAAAAGGATGAAAAATGAAGCCACCTTAGGTCACTTCACCCAACCAGTGACATAGAGAAATGTCATCAAAGGAAGTAGAAGCAAAATCTTCTAAATGGTCTTCTGAAAGGAGGTCGGTAAGAGCCAGAAACTTACCACTACTGGTGGGGAAAGAATGTGAATTAAGATTCAAAACATCACTGTGGATAGAGAGTTTCACAGATATTCTAGGGATTTTTATTTTTTCCTCCATAATATGCCAGTGAAGTAGATATTATAAAAATCCCTATTTTAACTGAATAGAAAAGAAACTGAACTTCAGTGTGGTTAAGTGATTTGATTGGCTGACCAGATATTCAAATCCAGGTCCATGTGACTGGACACAGTCCAAAGGACAATAAAAGGCCCAAGTAGCCCATCAAATGTACCTGCCAGACAGAATTTCTGACAGCTGTACCTTTGACAATTGAGAATTATGGTTACTTTTTAAAGTCAATGATTTCAGAAAGTCACACTCTACATACGTTTTTATCTCCATAAGACCAGCTATTGACCTAACCAAAACTTTTCTAAACCCTTTTATGTCCAGAAACTACCCATATATATGTGGTTGAATATATGTATAAGCATAAAACTATTTATTGGACATTATCTGTAATTTTGAGTTTCAATAGCCACTTGCATTTTAATTCAGAATATTAGTTTGCATATCCATCAATTAGTTTATCTGCTGCCACGTAAAAAGTACATATCAACGTATTTTACTGCTCTTCCCTATTAAAAATAAGTAGCTGGCCACTGAAAATATGTGTGGGATACTTGTTGATTATATGTTAATCTGAGCAGAATGTTCTCTGAGGGATAACTCAGAGCAATGTATAAAGATATGAGAATGTAAAGTAAAAAGAGAAAATCTCTTGTGACACAAATTTTTGATCTCCAGTGACTCATAGGTGGTGAAAGCCTGGATGAACTGGGACCTTCAACATGAAGCAATGATTACTGAGGGTTTGACTCTTCAAAACCATACTAACAGTTATTTGTTGCCTGTCAGCTTGGAAAAAGCACGCATTTGTGAGTCTATTATCATGCACACTCACTAGCTCTATTACCTGTAGCAACTCACTATGACACTAAGACTCAGTTTTCCCGTCTTCTAGAATGTGGTTTTAATGCCAACTTTACTATGTAGCTTGGAAAAACTGATATGCTAGGCAGCTCAAAAATATTTCTTATGTTTCCTCCTCTCCACTCCCTAGCCCTTATACCAGCGGTTTTAGAACTCTTGTTTAAGAATAACCCTGGGATATTCTGTAAAATACAGATCTATGGGGTCCCTGTCCCCAGCCCACTGACTTAGCAAATATGGAATGAAGCTCCAATATATGTCTTGTAACATGCTCCAGCAAGTGACTCAGATGCAGGTAATTTGTGGAGCATACTTTGTGGGACACTGCCTTACAACATCCCTCTGAATCAACATTTGGTTGTGAGGCTAGAAAGATGATACTACCTTGGGGATGTGGGGACAAGGAATGTATTACATCACGTTTAAGTAAAGGTCAATTCTTGCCTCTCTACCAGGCTAGGTTTCTAGATTCTCTAAGACAGAATCATTGATTAATTCTCTTGTCTGTTAATATGATATCTATCACTTCTTAACATACTTGGAGGCCAAAATGTTACAAATGTACGTAATACAGAGGTTACTGTTTCTTAAAGAACTATCATGCCTCTGAAATATTTGCATTACATTTTTTAGTAATTTCATTAATTTTTGAAATGTTATCCAAGGGCATATAGCAATTCTGCCTCATAACTTGATTCTGCCCTCTATTTTGCTGTCCTACAAGACACCAATATTTCTAGCTTCTCACAAATAATTCTAGAGAGAGAATTCTTACATATAATTCTATGCATATATAAACAAATACCCTCTATGTTTATACAAATAATTATATACCTTTGTTTACCTTGGTTTTCTTTGATTACAAAATACCTAAAACTAGAATTACCATATGATCCAACAATTCCACTCCTGGATATATATCCAGAGAAAACTATAATTCTAAAAGACACACACACCCCTATGTTCACAGCAGCACTATTCACAATAGCCAACACATGGAAACAACCTAAATGTCCATCGACAGATGAATGGATAAAGAAGATGTGGTATACATATACAATGGAATGTTACTCAGCCACAAAAAAGAACAAAATAATGCCATTTGCAACCATATAGATGCAATTAGAGATTATCCTACTAACTGAAGTAAGTGAAAAAGAGAAAGATAAATACTGTATATCACTTATATATGGAATCTAAAATATGACACAAATGAACCTATCTATGAAACAGAAACAGAATCATGCACATGGAGAACAGACTAGTGGTTGCCAGTGGGGAGGAGGTTGGAGGACAGATGGAGTGGAAGCCTGGGGTTAGCAGATGTAAGCTTTTATATATAGAACAGATAAACAACAAGGTCCTACTGTATAGCACAGAGAACTATCAATATATTCAATATCCTATGATAAACCGTAATGGAAAAGAATATTTAAAAAAGAATGTGTGTATATATATATATATATATATATATATATGTACAATTGAATCACTTTGCTGTACAGCAATTAACACACTGTAAATCAATTAAAAAATTAAAACTAAAAAAAAATCTTAGAATATATTCCACATTTTTTTCCTAAAAAGTTTCTCTGTTCTATATTTATCACACATTAGTTTAGCATTGATGAGGGTCCCATAGCATATTTAACAATTCTTCTGCTAAGGGACACTGTTTCCAACCTTTCGTTGTTTCAGCGAAGTGATGAAGTGAATATCTTTATTGGAAATTACTTTTCATTTTGTTAGGATATCTATAAGGTCGAAAGGGTAGATCAAAGGATAGGTACATTTCTAATTTAGAAACAAATTGTCCTCTACTGTAGCAATTTATACTTCCACAATGTATACCTATGTTTATTTTCCTACCTTCTTATCAACATATTATCAAACTCTGTTCTTTGACATAATGTTTGGTTAAAATTTGGTATCTCAGTATAAATGAGTGAGACTTTTTTTTTTCTGAAGCAGACACAGCCTTCCTCTCCACAAACACACAGTTACTGGCTCTATATTAATGTTACGATAATTATTTTCTCTTAGTTTAATTATGGATTTACTTTTAAATGAGAAATCTTTCTAGAAGAAAAATGATGGCAGTATTATAAGTCATAAAAGTTGATGATCAGCGATTTCTGTGTCCACTGCTGATGCATGTTCAGAATTAACTTTCCCATCCTGATTGATTTTGCAGGAAAAGGCAATTCACAGGCAAATGTGAAGGTTCAACTATTAAAACTATCAAGTTTGCATACGTTTGCAAGCTAAAAGAACTTTCAGAATGTTCAGTCTTTCCTTTCCCTGTTTGTTAAGGTACATTCATTTCCTTGCACATGACCTTCTGAAAAGCAGGGATGTTGGTGAGAACAGCTGGAAGGCAGGAGACACTGTATCTGTCCATGCACATGTCAGCCAATCAGCCTGGCAGCACTATTATATGAATAAGTGGAAATAGGAATGTCAATCAAAGCACCTGTGTGTAATCTTTCTTGAAAATACAATTTTTTAGATAATGAAGAGATTCGAATGACAGCATATTTATATTTTTGTTTTATGAGAAAACATCACTTTGTTTAAAATAAGTCAATACTTATATAGAAGTAAAAAAAAAAGTTACGGTTTTTATTTCCTATGAGCAAAGAAAAAGAAAAAGGCTAAAGCTGGTAAAGTAACTGGGGAAGATGAAATATGATACGGCACATTAGAAAAAAACTGCCAATATTGAATTAACTCTTGTGTTTAAAACAACAGCTCCAAAGAAGTGATTTAAAAAAACATATTGCTGGACAGTTAATTTCTGTTTAATGTGACATCGAAAAAGTAGATCTTTCAGAGTATAAAGGAAAATAGTGAAAATACCTTCAAAATGAGTCAATAATACTTTTGTATGACCTCTAAATTAAACATTTTATAAGAATTCTCCAGATAAAATGGGAAACTGTTCCAGAAGAGGAAAAAAATTTTTAAATGCATCTATGAAGACTTTGTCTATACTCCATGTTTTAAACCAAAATTTATGATGACATAATAAGATTTAGGCTGAATATTTCACTCTCAAGCTCAACACACCCTCATTATGATATTAGGCAAATACACAACTAACAATTTAATATCCAAATAAATTCATATCATTTTATTGTTAATGTATGCATTCCTTATCTCCTTGCATAAAAGGACCATTAATAAGGAGCCATACTAAAAATAAGTGTACATATATCCAAACACTAAAGGAATATTTCTATGCTTGAGGATTTAGATATTTGAAGTTTTGCTGCTTATAAATAATTACTAATGAAAACCTTTTCTTTTTCATGGCCTTTAAAAAATGCCCCAGAATGTTAGACTTATTGTTCTACAACAGAAAGGTTAGATTAATGGGAGATAAAAGTAAACAAATGTCCTTAAACTATTATAACAATTTATAGCTCATGTAAAAGCCTTGTGGCTTTTTTTCCTCCAGCTGAATCACAATTTGCTACTATTGCTCAATATATATCCAAGTTAGATAAAGTCGTTTTAAAATAAAATACTTCTTATTGCAAAAATTAATGGATGTTCAGTGAAAGACAATTTGAGAAGTAGAAATGTGGTTTAATGTGGTTTAATACCTAAAACATCATATTTCGGGTTTTTTTCTTTCTTTCTTTTTTTCCTTCCTCCCCTCCTGTTCCCCCTCTCTCCCTTCCTTCTTTATCTCTTTACAATTTCCATTGGGGTAATTCACTTTATACACATACCTCATTAAGTATTTTTAAACAAAATTTGTATTCTATCTTTGTATCTAAAAATCACATCAACTTAAAATTAGAGAAATGCAACTCAAAACTACACTGAGGTATCACCTCACATCAGTCAGAATGGCCATCATCAAAAAGTCTACAAACAATAAATGCTGGAGAGGGTGTGAAGAATAAGGAACCCTCCTACACTCTTGGTGGGAATGTAAATTGCTGCAGCCTCTATGGAGAACAGTATGGAGGTTCCTTAAAAAACTCAAAATAGAGCTACCATATGATCTAGCAAGCACACTCTTGGGCATACACCCAGAGAAAACCATAATTTAAAAAGATGCATGCACCCCAATGTTCAATGCAGCACTACTTACAATAGCCAGGACACGGGAACAACCTAAATGTCCATCAACAGAGGAATGGATAAAGAAGATGTGGTACATATATACAATGGAATATTACTCAGCCATGAAAAGGAATGAAATATTGCCATTTGCAGCAACATGGATGGACATAGAGACTGTCGTATTAAGTGAAGTAAGTCAGACAGAGGACAAATATCATACGATATCACTTATATGTGGAATCTAAAAACAATGGTACAAACAAATTTGTCCACAAAACAGAAATAGAGGTACAGATGTAGGAAACAATCTTATGGTTACCAGAGTGAAAAGGGGGGGAAAGATCAATTGGGAGATTGGGTTTGACATATACACACTACTATATATAAAATAGATAACTAATAAGAACCCACTGTATAGCACAGGGAACTCTACTCAATACTCTGTAATAGCCTATATGGGAAAAGAATCTAAAAAAGCGTGGATATATATATGTGTATAACTGATTCATTTTGCCGCACAGCAAAAAAGTAACACAACACTGTAAATCAACTATACTCCAATAAAATTTTTAAAAATTAAAATAAATATAAAAAGTTTTATAGTAACAATTTCCATTAGTAGTGAAGTATTATGATTCACTTGCTTATGAAACATTGCCCCTCCTTCTTTGAATGGATTCTCTCCATTTTAATTATGCCTAATCTGACTCAGCTCAGTGAAGCTTGGTCCATGTGGTTTTTGAAATGTCACCTATAAGTGAATATCATTCCATTCACTTTATGTATTATCCACGTGTTTCCTGTTCCAGAATTACTTCTTATATCTTTTCTCCAAGAGAATTTGTAACTATTATTGTTAGTCTTGATTGA
The DNA here is from genome assembly GCF_026419965.1 of Kogia breviceps. Taxonomy (NCBI): domain Eukaryota; kingdom Metazoa; phylum Chordata; class Mammalia; order Artiodactyla; family Physeteridae; genus Kogia; species Kogia breviceps. The sequence goes on from NC_081311.1 coordinate 53,221,703, forward strand.
GGAGAAAATAGGTATAATAAACACATACATCTAAACAGATACAAAGTTTATTAAAACAACAAAATCCCACGAGTCATGTATAAAGAAAAACCTAAAAAATAGAATAAGTATTTTTAATGGTGAAAAAAAAAAAACAGACCACTCAAATGTGAATAAAATTAAATACGCCTGTCAATATTAATATAATAGAATTAAGGTGTTAAATAAATTAATGATGGCAGCTTATAGTGATAAAATTATACTCAAAATTAACTATGTCAAAAAGGTTTTATTTGAAATGAATAGCAGATTAATGTTTAGTTACGCTGTAAAATCATTTTTTAACTACACATGAGAGAATGACCATAAACACATCCGATTGGTAAAAGGCATAAAGGATATAAGCAGCATCATTAACAAGGGGAATTAAATAGAAAGATTTTGAATTTTGCATCTTCGAGTTAATAAATTACCTTTTTAATGAAATATTTAGAAAAAAAGGGTATTAATTCGTCCATGAAGAAAATCCTTACTTATTCCAAGATTGGCGTATTTAGCCACATAGATGTACAAATGTTGTCTATATGTGAACTGTAAAGATCACAATCTCAGACAACAGTGATGTAAACTTCTGAAATATAATTTTAAACAATATTCTCTCCTTTTATATTTTTAATGTCTTTGCCAAATAACAATTGGGTCAAGATGGAAATTGGGGCACAGTAACGTCCTATTTTTAAAAAAATTACATGCAGTTCACACACAAAAAGTCACAGTGTGAAGTACTTCTGTTATTAGAAAAAGAAAATAAAGCTTTTAACCTAATTTAACCAAAGTTACATAAATAAAAAAGTGAATGCTAAAAAAAGTTTTTAAAAAGGTAAAAACAATTTTAATAAGTGAAAAAAATAACTAAAATTCATTGAAATTCTGAGAATTTCCTAATAAATGCACTAATAAGTAAATTAGTGCCTAATAAATGCACTCAACTGGGGAAAAAATTTAGAAAAGGAGATATATATATTTAAATTGTACAATAAAATTATGAAATAAATGGACAATACTTTCCTGAGTTATAGAAAAGAGAAAGATAGCGACAGACTGTCAAAAAACTATGCTACTGAAAGGGATCCTGGTAGGTTCATTTATTGGTAAATTCATTTAAAATACAAAGCAACCTTAATACAGCTGTTGCACAAATTGCTCTGAAATTTGGGAAATAAATGGAACCTTTTTTAAGGTATTCTGTGAAACAAAAGTAAAACATATCTAACATAATAGAACTTTAATAAAAATTTAAGCCAGGCCAATTTCATTAATGAATGTTAAATTAAGATCTTAAGTACATTATTAATGGTTGCAATTAAGCAACAGGATTAAGTTTATGCTATGAATGTGAGAATATTTCTATACAGGCAAAACTATTAGTTTAATACACCATATGAATAGGTTAATAAGAATAAAGCATTCCATTAGATGTGTTTTGATAAAAAGGTCTATGCACAAATATTTATCCATACCCAATAAAAATAGATTAAAATATATAGACTCTTTATAGCCTGGTACAAAATAAAATATTTTTAATAAACTATTTAATATCAGATTGGACTGGTAAATCAATAAAACAATATGTGAAAAACAAATAAGAAAACTTAATAATGGAAGTTTGTAAGGCAAAAGATGAATTATTTTCATCCTGCATGATTATAAGCCTGCAAATGGCAACTCAAATTAAATCTAACAGAAATGTTTAGTCCATAGGTATCTAGATATAAGATAAAAATACAAAAATTAGTACCTTTCCTATATCATTATAAAATATATATATATATATATATAGGGCTTCCCTGGTGGCGCAGTGGTTGAGAGTCCGCCTGCCGATGCAGGGGACACAGGTTCGTGGCCCCATCCGGGAAGCTCCCACACGCCACGGAGCGGCTGGGCCCGTGAGCCATGGCCGCTGAGTCTGCGCATCCGGAGCCTGTGCTGCGCAACGAGAGAGGCCACGACAGTGAGAGGCCCGCGGACCGCATTAAAAAAATAAAAATAATAATTAATAAATAAATAAGTATATATATATATATATATATAAGGGCTACTGTATACTACTAGCTAAGCAATAAAAAGATATAGGTTTAAAATCATCAACAAGGACTGTGGCTGAAAACAAAAATAAATCTATAGACTATCAAGAGAGTATTGCAGAAGAACTTGAATAAATGCGCAGAAATACCACTTATGTGGAGGAAAAAATGAAATATTATAAAAATGAATATCTCTAGCTAAGACTCTAAGTCTATGGGTAAAAATATTAATAGCACTTCTCCCTGGAGGCTGGTATTGCCATTGCTTTTCTTTTTAATCTGCATTCTATAAACATAACAAAATGGGACTGTACTTCTTTAAAAGTAATACAAATAAACATAAAACTTAATAAATGGGTTGTTATGATTTAAGGATATCAAAGTATAGTCAGATAAAGTAGAACAGTGACGAAAAAATAAATTGTAGTACCACGAATTAAAACCCACTCAAAAGCAAAGTTAATTAAAGCAATGTGGAATGGCATACAAGAGGAAATATTATTTAAACCACACTCGAGAAAAAGTTCATACATTATACACATACACACACAGATACAAAAGTAAGGAACACATTAACACAAGAAAGGAAAGGATTCTTCAAAAATAATTTGGCTGTTTTATCATTTTTTCAATATACAAAATGACCATGTGTTCTGGCATGTCGGGGATAGTTCAAGTTTAATCCTCACAACAATCCTACTGAGCAAGTAGCTATTATCATACCCGCTTTACAGATGAGAAAACTGACTAGAGGAAAGTTAAATGAATGTTGCTGTTCTTAAAGCTACTAAGTGATGAAGTGATAATTTTTCATCTCATGTTTGGTTTGTTTGTTTTTATTTTTGTTTTGATTTTGCTAGCTCAATGAATGATGGTACCCAGATGCCCAAACCAGAAATTCGTCAGTCTCCTTGAATCTCCTTTCCCACATACCTTTCTTCTTCCACTAGCAAATAAATCTTGCGATTTACCTCCTTCAAATCTATCTTTATTTCCTCTTTAAATTCTCACTGCCAATATTTCTTTAGATCATTGCCTCAGCCTCCTTTCCTAATCTAAAGGCTTTCTTTAAATCATGCTCTTTTAAGATAGCTTTGCTCCTTGGTCATTGAGGAGGGATGTGAAGCTCATTTTCCCCCAAAGGTGTTAGCTCACTTTTCAGGCAATGAAAATGGAGCAGGGACAAAGGCTAGACATTCTCAGTCTTGCAGACCTCCAAGAATTAGAACGGAGGTAAAATGAGCTTGAAAGTGAGACTCCCAGGTGCCAGGAAGCCACAGTTAATTTCGCTCCCTCCTACCAAGCCATTCCTCAGATCCAGGTTTCCTCCTCAGTCCTCCAGTGGGGAAGCATCCTTAGGAAGAACCACTCTTTTCAGTGTAACCCATTACTCTTGGGGGTTTGGAGAAAAAGACACAGGAATGACTGCCTGGGCCTAATTAGCACTCACCTATGGTCCTTCTGTTCCCCAGCCACGTGCACTGCCCTGATTTTATCAGTGGTCTCAGCTTTATAGCTTGAGCCACGCTGGTGTGAATACCAGTACACCAGGCATCACCACAGATGGGGAAAAGCAAGGGCAAGCTTTCAGCAGCTCTTTTCCCAGGTTACCCCACAGCCATCCCAGCTGTCTCCTACTCTAGGCTTCTGACAGCACATACTGGAAAGGTCAAACCTCTCGCTGCCCCATCAGCAGTTTTCCACAGCGGCTGCTCACCATGTCTTTCCTATGTTGATGTTGTCTCTCCAGAGTTCCTCTAGGCCAATGTGAGGGAAGTTACAAGTATAACTTCCGTTAGTTCTCTCCCCTGCAACTAAACTGATCCTTCTGAACAAACCAGAGAAACAAAACAATCCTCCATAAACAGTTATACAAAGTTCTCAAGTCCCCAACGACTATTAGTGGCATTAGTGACTGAAAGTCCAAGATTTTCCCTTTCATTTGATTGGCCAAATCTTTCTGGCCGCCCCCTCCCCGCCCCTTTTTAGTTCAAACACCTGGTGGAGGAAGAAGTCCAAGTTCTATCAGCTATAAGCATTGTTACTGCAGTCTTTACCACAAGGTGGCACCATTGAGGAAAGCGGTAACCCTTCAAAAGTATCCTAAACCGTCAAGACTTGGAAGCTTTTGTCTGCAGAGATTCCAACCAAGAGTGCTTAGTCTCTCTGCTTCCCAGGACGATAGGACTTTTTTTTTTTTTTTTTTTTAACTTCCACTCAATATCCCAAAGTAGAGGAGCCAGAAGAGAATGTTCCACCTCCACTATATGATAATACAAAATCAGCTCATTTTCTAGGCTGTAAATTAGAGCCTGGGTCACCATTCTACTCTTCTGCCTTCTCCTTGGGGGCTCACCTTTAGAGCTTCTGGTGTCCCTTCCTGCTGTGAATCTTAACCAGATCACTCTCTTCTACCCAGACAAGTTCCCTTCACTTTGAATTTGGAGGAGCATGATTTTGGTTCTTGATCTCTTCTCTCCTAAAATGCCTTGAGCTCCTTATTAACTGCTTATTCTTCTTGAGAATTCTGCATTCCAAGGGGTTCGGGCAGGGGCGGGCTAATACACACACACACACACACACACACACACACACACATACACACACACACAGACACATACAGATGATTTACCCTCATCCTACCAGACTGTCTCATACTTACAAAATTAAGAGGGCCTGTTTAAATAAAAGAATGTTTTCTGCAAAGCAACTTATTGTGCTTGCACATACCGAGAATGAAATGGAAGCTTCTACAGATCAGGTATATAATACGTGCATAAAATGAACGTTACTCACTTGTTAATATTCTTTATTGTTTTGCCGTTGCCTTCAAAAATTTACTTAAGTAAAGATAAAATATAAATTCACATAATAGCCACATAAAGGATAAAGGAAAGTGCTTATTAAAGACACGGGCATTAGATAACAATAAGGGGCAAGCTTACACTTATTAAATTAGCAAATAGAATCTCAACTACCCGATGCAGGCAAGATATTCTTGGGTCAAGAGTCATGAAAACGATCATACTCTTGGGCCCAGCAATTTCACTTCTAGGTTTCAATTCCAAAGAAGCAGCACAAGAAAAGTACTCCATCTATGCACAGATTTCACTGAAGCACCTAGCACAGGCTTGACAGAGAATGAGTGCCCAATCCATGTGTATGGAAGGCCAGATGGAAGAGAGAGAATCAAAGAGAGAGAATGAAAGGGAAAGAACTAGAAATTTTCTAAACATGACTCCATGGAACACTTTGCTAAATATGGGTACCAGGACTACCACGACAATAGTAAGTAACTTGAAAGTGACAATGTGGAGACTCATGGAACCACCTGGAAATATGCCCATAAGGGCTGATGGTGTGGGGGTATGGGGAATAGAATACAAGGTTGGCCTGCTTTTTAGAGACTACCACAGAATTGTCTGAGTATATAGGCACGGACTGGAAAGAACACTGTTAGAGGAATAGCATCATCTCTTGGTATGGTTGATTTGATCTACTGGTATGGTAGCAGTGAGGGCAAAGTACCTGTTTTGAATCTACTAACACTATGGTGAAAGTGTTTTTGATAAACCCAAAGTTGTCAGTGATCAGGGAAGCAAAGAAGAGGGCTTATGACACCATATAGATCAGTGATTCTCAATGTTAGCTGCCCATCGGAGTTTTAAAAATATAGATTTCTAAGTCCCACTTACAGAAATCCAGATGTGTTTGTTCTACATGCAGCCTGGGAATGTGAATGCTGAGTCCAGCGGGTGATTCTACCATGCAGCTGAGGTTGAAGCACATGGACATAGAGCTTTGTTACCCAAAGCCGGGTCCACAACCAGCAACACCATGGCATCCAGAGGCTTTTTAGAAAAGCAGAATTTTAGCCCCGCCCTTGACCTATTGAATCAGAATCTGAATTTTTTTAACACATTCTAGTTAAATTTTAATTTGCATCCAAGAGCAATCCTAACCAGTGCAGCCTTTTCAATTTTTATATTGTAAGCTTAGTTTTAGCTTGAAGCATGACAAATTTGTTGACATTATTTTTCTCTCCTACATTAACCTTTTTTTTTAACATCTTTATTGGAGTATAGTTGCTTTACAATGGTGTGTTAGTTGCTGCTGTATAACAAAGTGAATCAGCTATACATACACATATATCCCCATATCCCCTCCCTCTTGAGTCTCCCTCCCACCCTCCCTATCCCACCCCTCTAGGTGGACACAAGGCACCGAGCTGATCTCCCTGTGCTATGTGGTTGCTTTCCACTAGCTATCTATTTTACATTTGGGAGTGTATATATGTCCATGCCACTCTCTCACTTCATCCCAGCTTACCCTTCCCCCTCCCCATGTCCTCAAGTCCATTCTCTACGTCTGTCTTTATTCTTGTCCTGAATTTTTTTAAAAAAATTCACCAGGTGAGTACATGGACACACCAGTGCAGAAAGCACTGGCAGCAGTAAGTAATAAGTTGGCTTTGTGCTGCCTCTTCTGCGAGAATCATGCCTTTCTTGATTTAGAATTTCATCTTTTGTACCTCAGATGACAGAATAGCTATGTTTTCTTCTGGAAATATTTGCTCTTTCTGAAATCCTTCTCCTTTTCTTTGATAGAAATTCAGTAAAACATGTAGTGTTTACTGGCAAAGGTGAAAATGCAAGAGATCACTCAGTTTCTTCACCCGATTTTAAAATTGGAAGTGACCTTAGAAATTATCTCCAATCACGCTATTTTACAATGAAGAAATTAAGATCCACAGAAGGTAAGATATTACCAAATGTCACATGATGAGGAAGCAGCAGAGCCTAGATTTAGAACATCATTTTTGATAAATCAGAGCTGTCCTTTTGAAAATTTAGTCTTCCATTGTAAAACCTGCCTAGCATTTTGTCATGTTTCCACGTGATGGCTTTCTTAGTTTGAAAATAATATATTTTTTAAAAGCCTCAGATGAATTATCTTGGTTGAACTAAATTCCTGGGGAAATATGATTATTGCCAACTTTTAACAAGTGCTGTATCCATTTCTCAGAATGTTGCAGAGAACAGTTTCCCCCAACTTGAACTTTCTGCTCCTTGGGAAGAATACTAATTGTCCAGTCTAAACCTATGAATCAGAGACGTGGTATATAAAATCCGCCTGATATAACAGAAACCTGATGAGGTGCTGGCTTATAATACTGCTGTGGATGGGATGGGCATAGGATGACATCATGTTGCCGGTACCCAGGAATTCTCATTTAGCAGATATGTGAATTAACAAGCTAACTAGTAGAGATAAATAAGGGTTTCCAAGGCTTCACAAACATATTCTCAAGTATATGCAGAAAATCTTGCTCCGACATTATTACTGAGGTGCATATGGGTGGAGGATGCATCGTAGCGGCAGAATTATGAAAAGCCCCCTGGGATAGGGGTAAGGGTTGCATCGTGTGCTGGGCAGCATGAATGATTTAGTTCCTCACTTCTGTAAGTATGACCCATGGGCCAGCAACACAGGCATCACCTGGGATATGATTAGAAATACAGACTCTCAGGCCTCACCCCAGACCTACTCTACATGAATTTTCCATTGAACAAAATCTCCAGAGGATTCATCCACTCATTAAAGTTTGAGAAACACAAGTCTCATTCACTGCTTCCCAAATTTGTCTCCATAATGGAATCATCTGAATGCACAGTTGCTTCCTGGGGGCTGTCTCAAGACCTGAACTGGAAAATTCAGAGGAGGAGCCTGAGAATCTACACTTTTAACCTTCAACCTTGATGATTTTTACAACAGTGTAAGCCTGACAAGGTTAGAAGACCAAGACTTGAGTCCAACAGAAGCGAGACTGGTGCTCAATCCTGCCACCTACTGGCTGTATGTCCTTGAAGCAGCTACCTTCCCTCTCCAAGGTTGACTTCTAGACATCAAATGGGGACAGGACATTCTTTTGCATATTTAACATGAGGACTAGGCAGGCAATCAGGAAGTAGTGTACAAAGGCTGGAAACTTCTGCCTTGCATTTAGGAAGTATGAAATGGAAGATGGCTATTAGCATTTTTGTCTCCCTATTAACACCTCACATGTGTCCTCTCAAAAATGCGGGAGCTAGGTATTGTCAAGGGTTCTTTTCATTCATAAAATTTATTTTTACTGAGTAGGTAGGAGGTTCCAGAAGCAAAGATGAACTCACAGCCTAATGGGAGAGTCAGGCAGGTGAACAGGAATATTATAATAGAAACAGAAGTTTTGCTCACAAATGAATCGTTTCATACACATCCAGATAATGTTTTGGTTAGCTTGTTGGGGGAAGAGATCAAAGCCACTATTTAATATCATTAAAACAATCATTATTTCTTTCACATACGCTAACCCAAGCAGAAAGAAAAGAGCTTTCCAGAGCACTGAAAATCAAACCTTGTCACAGAGAGTAAGGCTCCCGCGTGACTTCAATTGTGGCTGTAAATTAGCCTAGGAGAACACCACAAAGTGTAGCAAAATTATGACCTTATTTAAAGTTGATGTCTTAACAGCTCATCCTTTCTGCCAGTTCTTTCCAACTTAGTGTTTTTCATTCTCCGTCGTTCTATTATTAGCCTCTGCTTTATAACTGCTGGAAAATAGTTTTCCTCTAGCAGTGGAGCCTCCCCCTGACGCACATGCCCCTCCTTCCCAGGACTCAAAGCTGAGAGTTCCTAATTGAATTTCTGCCCTTCAGGAGTACAGGGTCATTGGGATCAATGTGCTGTCAGAGGACTCCAGGGAGGCCAGGCTCAAGGCATGCTGGCCTCTTGGCATCATTTTAGTCTCTTCATACCTCCGTCTTGGAGCACTCATCTGCCTCAAAGCCTGGGGTCTGTTTGTTTAATCAAGTCTGCTGTTGAAACGATAACTCCTTTCCCCAATGTGAGCTCTAACTGCATTTATGATGTGTTTAAATGAGAAACTAGTCTTTTGTCATCTAGAAAGTCGCCCCATTTTAGGAACTCTCACGACCTTTCTTCTTCTGATTTCTGCCTTATATAAGTATCACTGTTTATGCCAAAATGCTACCTGACTCATTATAAGGGAAACCCCACATGTCTACCTTACTTTGACCTCCTGTGAGCCTCACAGCTCTCCTAGAGAAAAGAAATACTTTTTAAATTGGGGAAACGTAGGACATTTTACTTGAACATGACAGTAAGTAACTTTAAATGTAATTTCCTTACATTTTCCCTGAATAATTCAACAATGATCCATGGTCAAGGCATCCTTGAATGGATGTGTTTAATTTGTTAGGAAAACGTTACTGCTGGAAAATCATTTCTTATACCTAAGATGTTAATAAATTGATTTTTAGATTGTAGCTATTAAATAGTCTGCAAATATTTCATATATGTAGATACAAATCATAAATTAATTTTGGATAAAGAAAATGAATCTTGATTTCATAATTTAATCAATGTGACACGTATTAAGTTTGAAAAACCATACTCTTGTCTGCTCTTTCCACTAACCATAAAAATTCTGAGTTTGAGGGAATGGAATTTAAAATGTCATCATGCCTTGATATATTTTTGAGAACTACCTGGACACAAGAGAGGAAACAACTTAAGGAAATAATTCAGAAAAGAAGTGACCGATTGCATAAAGAATTTACGATATGAAACTGATTATTCTTAATTGCATCTAAAATAATTTTAAATCTCTTTGTGGTTTGAAGGGAATTTTCCCCTATAACAGCTCAACTCTCCATGCCTTTGTTGGCAAGCAAGAGCAGGCTTCAAAATAAGAAATGGGTAGGCTTTTATCTTTCCAAATGCAAATTCGTATGTTACTTCCTCTCAGAAGCTCTCCCTGGCTTCAGGACCATTGGGTTTTGGATTCTTCTATGCAGATATGAGCTATGCACATATAGTTCATATAGATTGGATAATACAGATCACAGAACTTGTCACATTGAATTGAACTAGAAAATGCCCTTAACTGTTTTCTTATGATTTTTTCTGAGAACATTCATCACTATATTCCTACCACCTGGACCTGAAACATTGAATATGCTTCACAAACATTGGTGGAATGATGGGATTAATGTATAAAACTGACATTTATTTTTTAGTGTATGTAGGACTAAATCTTATACCACTCACATATGGTATATATATATCTAAAAACACATTCTATATCACTCAAATATGACATATATCTCCAAACAAGATATTCCTCAACTCATGTTTACTACTTTCATTTTTTTCCTATTCCTTATTTTAATTTTCTTTGATTTCTTGTTTGTTTGTTTTAATTTGCAAGGGGGATTGTATGTAAATATACTTGAAGATATTTCCTCCAAGTTTATCAGTCTGGCAAGGATTTCCTTATTATCCCCAGTATGAGTTTTGGTGCCCGGTGACTGTCAGTGTTTGCCCATCACGGCATCCTGGAATGCTAGATTGTGTTGACTTCTTGGTGCTCCAACTAACAGAAAGTTCTGTAAAGGAAGGAACCATTTTGTTTTGTTTGCTATTGAATCTCAGCACCCTGCATTGACTACCTAGTAAGTATAGCATATATGTACACTGTGTGTGTGTGTGCACTTGGGTGTATATAGGATTGATTTTTTGCTTCAAGCTGTTTTCCTGATATTCATAAAACCACCAGAATAGCTGTAATCATAAAAAGTTAAACAGAGTTAGAGATGAACTCCAAGATAAACTTCGGAAACACTGACTACGTTCTGTAAAACGAGGAGGGCTTGGTTCTCCCATCAATTTTTTTAGTCTTCACAAATAATAGCTAGCTATATATTGGTAACTGAAGAGAACACGAATTGGATGTTGGCATGTACTTACAGAGATTTGGGGTATGGCGGAGAGACCCTGCTCTGCCTTCTTATCCAGACCCTGCAGATACTTAGTGACTCAGGAAACTCTCAGGTGACTGGCGGAAAGTGGGAATAATACAGAGGTTGTATAATAGCGTGACATTTATACTACGAAAAACAAATAGCATACATATAGCAAATGATGGTCTGCTTTTCTAGGAAATTCAGTTTTGTCTAAATTAAAATTAGGGCAATAATATACCCTATTTAGCTCAGGGCATTCTTGGTCTATGCTTATTTTACAGAAGAAATGATCAAACTGTCCATTACATTTCAAACATTTTGGAGTTGGAAGACAATCTATATGGTCACTCAGATTATAATAAGTTGGGGAATTTAAATATGTATACACTACTTATATATAATTATAAATATATGTATATGTTTAACCAATACTGTGATATCTTAAAAGATAACCAGAGTTTATATGTCTTATTTTTAAGCAGTTGGGATTTTAGGATTCCCGGACCACAAGGATTTTAAAGGAAAGATGTTAGTGGAGAGGTTAAGTGCATAGACCCTGGAGTCAGCCTGCTTAGTCTGAGTCCTGGGTCCATCGCTGTATAACCTGAGAAATGCCCTTGGCCTCAGTCATTACTAACCTCTCTCCAGGGCTGCTATGGGTGCCTGACACATAGGAAGCACCCTATAGACATTCCCTGGGTTTATTCTATCGGGTAGATTTGCTGATGCTCTTCCATTTGGGGAGTATAATGATTAGAGTACACAAAGACTGACATTTTGGTATATACAGAGACCACGTGATTAGGTCCTTAAATCATCTTTTTTTTTTTTTTTTTTTTTTTTGCGGTATGCGGGCCTCTCACTGTTGTGGCCTCTCCCATTGCGGAGCACAGGCTCCGAACGCGCAGGCCTAGCGGCCATGGCTCACGGGCTTAGTTGCTCCGCGGCATGTGGGATCTTCCCGGACCAGGGCACGAACCCGTGTCTCCTGCATCGGCAGGCGGATTCTCAACCGCTGCGCCACCAGGGAAGCCCACATCTTTTATATTTTTTAAAAGATGCCCAGACCAAAGTTAATTGGAAAGAAATACCATCCTCAGGAAAGTGAAATGCTGCCCAATGCTCTAAAACTGAGGCTAGAGCAAGAGACCTCTCAAGAGTAGACAGAGTGCGGCCGAGTGCTGCAAACTCCCTCACTGCTCCAGAAGATTAGGCAGAACCTCTGAGCCATCATTGTCCTGATCTGAGAGGGTTCGCACTGGAATGTTTGCCTGAAGAACCTGCCCAGCAGGGCCTGTGGGACCACAGTTAGTACTGTTCTCATCTATACAAACAGACCATCACTATCTAAAGTGATATTTATGGATATATGTTCTAGTTGTTTAAATAAACTTGGTAAAAATCATCTATACTCCACTCGAACTGCAGCATATGCAATCACAGCAATCTGACTCTGTGTGCAAGCTCCCAGACTGTCCCTGCCATCACAGGGCTGTGACCCCTGCATGCAGGAAGGTGCCCAGGGCGGCAGAACCAGCCTTGCCGTAGAGGAGATACCTGAAGGGTCCTCAGCCTGCATGGCCTGAAGAGTAAGAGGGGGTTCCTCTCTTCACAAATTGTCAACAGGGAGAATTCCCCTAACAGAAGGTGGCTTCTTGTTCCTGCTTTGCTCCTAAACTTACTGATTGAAGAGCTACAATGATCCTTGATTCTGAAAAGTGTTCTTGCCCATGATCAGGTATTATTGTGTTTGTAAATAAGTTTCTGGGTGAGTTTTCTTTAACTTCCACTGGTGGGTCAAAGCTGAATTCTGTGTGCTGGGAAACTCTGAGTACCCAGCTTGAAGCCCTGGCACAAGTCAACTGTTCTCCCCCTTTTAAGCCTAAGTCTCTTAATCAAATAGGCAGATGATACCCACTCAATTTCTCTCACAGGATTCCAGCACACATGCTTTTGTTAGGTTTCAATATGAGCAGAAGGGAGGAAGAAGAAAGAACTATTATACATACTGTCTATTATAAATTTAGAATTTTTCTATATGTTGCTGCTTTCAATTCTTGCATCAACATTGTAGGGCAGGTATTAGTGTGTCTGGCTGGCTCTCTCTCTCTTTTTTTAAATACAGGACTGAAGGTTCTGATTAAATCACTTGCCAAAAAACTCACACAGCCAGTATAAAGCTGAGTAGAGCTTTTAACTCAAGTCTTTTCAACTGGAACACCCACATTTGCCTCATGTACCTCTTACCCCAAGTCATATAAGGAAGCGATTTAAAAACACAAACGTGTATCAATTCTTCGACAACAAAAAAACCCAAATCATGACAACTACGTCAAGAAACACCATTTCATGCTTCAAGGAGCGCTGCCAATCAAGTTAGAAAACATTAAAATAAGGTTAAGAAACCTTTGGCCATTAACTAAACGACGTGTTATTATTCTTTATCACATGTGCTTTTCCGGTCCTCTGATATTTCAGTGGCCCTTTAAGAAAAGCCAGCTCGGGTGGAATGCAACCAATTTAAACAAGAAGTAAACCACTGCCTAAATGTCATGAAGTTGCCAAATTATGTTCACTGTGTTGTTCTTGGTTTGTTTGCTTTCTGAGCTAATAAGACGATTTTGACAAACTTCATCCACAGAGAAGAAAAGATGCATGGTTATAACCTAGCTCATTACTTCTTCTCAAGGGCAGTCAGTAGACCACCTGGTATGAACATAGCTGTTGCACATTACTCAAATTACATCTGGGCTGCAGCAAACATTCCCATGAACAATTATCAGATGAACTTGAAAATTCTTCTAAGGCTCTTACCCTGCTATTCAATTCCACTCCACAGAGATTCTGACACTAGGCTTGGAGTTATAGCCATTTCATCGTCCACCCTCTGCCGTCAAGGGAGCTCAGGGACTTGTGCCAGAACCCCATTTGCATCCCGATTTGCTACAACCACAGGAAATCATTAGTGGCTGCTCTCAGAGCACTTACTGGAGAAGCTCTGGATAAAGAGGACCCGCCTTAAGTGCAAGAGCTAATGGACCTCCAAAGTGATGGAGCAAAGCACTGACAGGGATGTCCTGTAATTTTATATAGTATATCATAGGCATATCATTACACTGTGCCCAATCAAGTCTCTTAAACATGGAAACTTTGATTTCAAAACCTACTGAAGCAGAACTAGACACAGTGAATAACAGCAGTTCCTGGTAGGGCTCCCCACCTTCCACTCACCAACTCCTACGAACATTTTACCCAGCTAGCTGCACAGTCCATCAGCCCCTTTATGGAAGTATTGCCTCAGGCAGTGGTTGCTATTGGACTGTTTGCCTCTTTTTCCAGCAGTTCCATATTTCAAGTGATCCAAGCATCTTCAAATGAATTGAGTGATAGATTTCCAAAATAATCACCACAGGTCAAATTCAGCTCCAATGCTATCCTTTCCAAAATTTTGAAAATCCATTTTTGCAGCAAGGCTGGTGCAACATTTAATGAACTTCAATTCAGAAGAGATACATCCTTTTAACTTAATTTGGCCTGAAAACACACTTGGCCCATTCAAATGCCTAGCAATCTTTTCAGTTACAACTGGCTACCTCTTTCAACTCTAGTGAAATATGCTACAAATAGCACCATTCCCAAAGTTCTTAAAATTTCTAGAAATGGCATAAAAATAAATATATTAGAGAATATACTGCTTTTATTCAGGATATTTTGATTTAAGGAGTTTCTAGTGATTTGCTTTCCTTCCCTACCCAGCTTCATTTCTGTTGGATGTACCTTCCTATTACTCAATCCATTTTTTTATGTTTCAAAACACATGAATTCAGCATGGAAAATCATTATTATAAAGAGCATAAATGAATTTTTAATAAAAGGAGCAGGCACATTCTAATGGACTTGATAGTGTTTAATCTGGAATGGCTTAATTGAAAGTTCTCTTATCAGCCTAATAATAGTGAATTATAATGACCTTGATTTAACAGAGACAGGGACACTATCTTTCTCAATGGAAAGATGAGAAGCTGGGGTCAAGTGTCCTAACCAGCTGTTACATAAATGAAATACACGTACAATGTAGTGATCTTGGAAAACTCATAAGGTTCAAAGAAGACAATAGCTGTAAATCCGATTAGCCTTTTTATTCAGCTTTTTTTCAGAACTGGATTGCTATCGTATGTTCAACTTTACTATTTTATATTCTGATTTTTCTACATAATGATATAATGAGCATTTTCATATCCTTAAAATTTTGAAAATTCCAGTTACGTTGAATTCATCCAAGGTGTAGATATATTCTAATTTATATAGACATCTAAATTCAGGTTTTCTTCGTTCGTTTGTTTTACTGTTACAAATCCTGTGGTAAACATCCTTAAAAATAAATCTACATATACATTTCTGTAGGCTAAATTCTTAGAAAAAAATTCAAAGATGTTGAAACACACTGAAACATCACCTGCAGAAGATGTTTATCAAAATACGCTCCCTCAAGTAGTGAATAAGATGATGTTTTTTACTGCACCCTCACCAAACTATCTGCTTTTTAAAATCATTAAATATATGATAGGCAAACAAAAAAACTTAATTTGCATTTTTTTTGTGAGGCTGAGTATTTTTCATGCTTATGGGTTACTTGGATTCCTTTTCAAGGGAAGAGGATGTTCCTCTCTTTTGCCCATTTTCCTACTGAGATTTAATTTTAGTGTTACTCTTATTGTTCTATGTGGCTTCTTCAGAATATCTATTTGCCATGTTTGTTGTACAGTTTACTGACACTTTATCTGTCTCTCAATTTTGTTTCTGATTTATGATATTCAGATTAAAAAAGCAATGTTGTGTCAAGGTTGTTAATTTTTCCTTTCATTGCTTTTTGATCAAAAGGTCCTTTCAATTGCTGATGTAAATAAACATGTAATTTTATTTACTGCTTTCCCTAATACTTTGTTACATTAACTCGTAAATTCATTAAGAACAACTTTTGGTATATAAGGAGGAGGTAAAAATCCAACTTTGATTTGTTTTACCTAACAGTCAACCAAGTTTATCAAACAACCAGACTCTCATTTTCCCCGATTTATGAATCTCTCCTTATTCTACACTAAGTTTCACAACATACCAGGTTCTATGTTTCCTAATCAGTCAACCAATAATCTATGACTTATATTGTAAATTTAGCAACACCAAGTTTGCCTATTTGTTATTCTTTAAAATCTATCCAGTTATTTTTATGACCTTGGTATTCCTCTTAAATTTTCATCAGCTTGCTCTATAATTTCTAACTATTCTCACCATAAACAGTCTTTTGAAAGATCTGAAAATGCACTGAAGAGTGAGAAAATAACAGCAGAAAACCATGAAACCTCCCTCCCTTATCCCAAGATTCACACTTTTAACATTTTGGGGCATACACTTTCAGGATCTCTATCAGGAATGATCTAGGTAGCTTTGTTATTATTCTTCCCTGGCAAGGAAACATAAAAGAGTTTCAGCATGATCGATTTTTCACAACATGGAAAAGATATCTTGATTCAATTCACAATTGGATTGCAATTTATTTTTAAAATGCTAAAATATATATATATATAATCTTAACTTCTCTCAGATTTGAATGTTAAATCTTTGGAGGCATGTAAAAAGCAAACTATTTAATGAGCTAGATTCAGGTACACCCCTTAATATTGCTGCTCTGATCTATTAACTTGTGGTTTATCTAACTTGCAACAGAATCCAGTTAGTAATGCATCAGAAGGATAGCCCTGGTAGCATGCCAATCACACGAAAGTCATTTCCCTTGTTTTCCTTATTTCCTGGAGATGATGTATTTCACTTACTCCAAGTGCATTACAAAGTGCAGTGCCATTTAATTCCTAAGTTCATATCTGTATGTATTTATTCAACAGTATCTTTGTGATAGGAGATGCTCAATAAACATTTGTCGAATGGAGGAGAATAAATGAAACATACTACTTAAATAGAGTACTGTATAAAATGGCACATTATTAATAACTACATTGGAATTCTTACAAGTGGCTGATGAAGGAACAAATGGTAAGCCTTTTATTCACAGCAAAGCCTGGGAGATGAATAGCTGACACATGCAATGTGTGATTTCTTCATATGCACTAGTAGAAGATTTATATGCACCTATTAACCTATTGGAGTTCCAGTTCTGTCTTAGGCTGGTCTTTTGTCATGATTAGCTATGTTGTGACTCTGTGTTAAATAAAAGGTTTACTGTGCTGAAATATACATGAAATAAGATGACAGAGGCCAAAATTATTATACATGTACATCGTTGCAGCCAAAACATAGATATATCTCTGCTTGTCTATGTTAAAAAAAATCAGACATGTACATACGTGCAAAAGAAAACAATTATTTTTCTGGACCTGAGATCTACTGTCATAGACTGTATTGTGTCTCTCAAATAACCAATGTTGAAGTGCTAACCTCCAGTACCTCAGAATGTGACCATGTTTACAGAAAGAGTCTTTATAGATTCAATCAAGTTAAAATAGGGTCATTAGAGTGTACCTTAATCCAATATGACTGGTGTCCTTTTAAGAAAAGGAAATTTGAATAAAGACTTGTAAAGAGGAAAGAACATGAAAAGACACAGGGAGAAGATGGCCATCCACAAGCCAAGGAGAGAGGCCTGAAAGGGATCCTTCCCTCGTGGCCCTCAGAAGGAAACAAACCTGCCAACACCTTGATCTCAGACTTCTAGACTCCAGAACTGTGATAAAATATATTTCTGTTGTTTATACCACCCAATCTGCAGTGCTATGTTACAGCAGCCCTAGCAAACTAATACACCTGTGAACTTAGCAGAGAATATAGTCAGGCTGTATGTTTAAAACAAATAGGAATTCTTTTGTTTTTTCAACATTCTCAGTTTTTGAAATGATGAATCAGACCTGCCTGCATATAGTGGTGGGGCCTGATTTGAAACTTCCTTGGGGTAAAACACCATCGCAAAAGTCACTGCTTTAGGTGAGGCTTCTGATTCATCCCTTCATCAATTATAAATTCAAACTTATTTGATGGCACTGCTCACTTCCACATATGACACCACTGGATTGACAAAGGTAACATTAACACATAGCTGATCATCAATAAGAGCATGGATGCACTTCGTGCTTTGAAATGGTACCTCATTCTTGGCTTTTCCCTTGAGGTCTTCAAGTCACCTGTGTGCTTTCTACCTGTGTGCTTTCTACCTGTGTCTGCATTGATCTAATAAACATAACAAGAAAAGAGAAATGTGGGGAGGAACCATACCCACTGCCCTTGATCCCCAACTCAGGTTTTCAGAGGACAGAAATGGGTGGTAACTTTTGTAAATGAAGTCAATGTTAATGGCACTGCCCAAGTCACATGAAAGCCACCATGTCAAGGGTGATGAAAGGCAACGGGCAACACAGTGGCTCTTATGGAGATCGGCCACTATCATTGATCAGTTCTTGCAACCTGCATCACTGTCCACTCTGAACTGAAGCTAGCCTGTGGAGCCAGGCAGGATTTGCTGACACATTCTAAGTTCATAACTATAAGGCGCATTTCTCTGTGCCATCTTAATAAAACAACATGTAATAAAGTTTTATAATTGCAATAGCGAGAGAAGAAAGCCATAATTTCCCATGCTTCACGATTCGGAATAACTAATTTAATAACTGTGTCATATGAGAAGAGTAAATAAAGAGAAGGAAAGGGGTGTGGATATATATGATCACTGAAGCATATACAATTGCAAGGAAAAGCAAATTACCAGGGTAGCGCTGGAAATAAAAGCTTGGTGGGAAATATTTTTTAGATGCTAATTTGATTCTTCTATGGAGCCTTAAAGCTGCAGTGTCTACAAGACCACTATTCACCTCCACTTGTTTTTATTTTTAGCAGTAATATAACCTTTTGTTTCTAAAAACCAATTAAACACCTTCTTGATCTCCACTGGGAATCTTCCCTGTTCTCTACCTAGACTATAACAGGACTATGATTTCATTTATAACACCTTGCTGGAGAGTATTTCATCATCAGAGGTGTTACCAAAAAAAGGACTGAAATTAATAAACGACGACAGAATCAAAATAAGATGCAGTTTTTGTTGGACACAGTTACAGTCTCTGGGGTTTGGCTCACAGTAAACATTGAGACTCTAGATCTTAGCTGAGCAGTTTCTTTGCCATGCCACAATCTGTAGGTCTGCAGGAAGAGATTATTTCTGAGTGTGAGCATATGTACCTAAATCCCACACCAAAAATATAGGCTTCTAAAGTGAGTAAATAATTATTTCTATTAAATTGTTACATATAAAAGTAAACCTTCCTTTACTTGATCAGGTGAAACATCTTGTCTACTTTAATTCAGTTTTTCCTTCCCACATTAAAACTATTGATTCTGCTATTCAAACACCGGACTATAGGTATCACATTGTATATTTCTGGAGCTCAGCACCCCTTCCACTTCCAGGCCTCTCTGAGGACCTGCCCTCAGTGCCAGTCGCCGCAGTGACTTACCGACAGTGTTTATGGGATCCGGTCAAGGTTTCGATCACAAAGCACTCGCCATCATTGAGACAGTAGGCAAGGTCCTTGTCTCGGCAGGGTTTGAAGTGCTCAGATCGCTCAGTGGAATATGTCGTCGTATCTGTTGAAAAACACAGAGAAAGGCTGTCAGAAGTTCATTCTGACACCACCAGCTCCTGTCATCGGGTTGGACCTGTGCCCTGAGACCTTCTTATGGCTGCTGACTCTAGCCAGACAGGATGGAACCTTCACTGTACTGAAAAAACACAACTGGATATGACCATCTTATAGACTGAATGTTTGTGTCCCCCCAGAATTCATGTATTGAAAACTAACCCCCAGTGTGATGATATTAGGAGGTGGGGCCTTTGGGAGGTAATTAGGTCATGAGTGGGATTAATACCCTTATAAAAGAGACCCCAGAGAGCATCCTCTCCCATTCCAGTCATGTGAAGACACAGCAAGAAAATAGCCCTCTATGAACTAGGAAGTCCTAACCAGACACTGAATCCACAGGCACCTTGATCTTAGGCTTCCCAGCATCCAGAACTGTGAGAAATAAATTTCTGTTGTTTTTAAGCCACCCAGTCCATGGTATTCTGTTATAGCAGCTAGGACTAAGACAACTACTGGATTCAACTGTCTTATTTCTCCACAAGATTTTAACAATTGGAGTCACTCTAGACAAGTCCCATCAGAGGACACATTACCAGTAGAAGTTGAATGACCCTACAGCCAAATATCTCAAATTCACATTCATTAATTTCAGTGTTAAGAAACATGTTGTATTAAACATGTTGTATCCCCTTCCCTTAACTGTTGTCAAACGTCATTAAATATCTGATCAAAGTACATATACTGTAACTCTTCTATGGAAACCAATGTCAGTTTGTGTGTGTGTGTGTGTGTGTGTGTGTGTGATCTTTTTTAAGTTATGGCTGTAATTCGCTAATAGCTAAGCCAATTATTCTTTCACTTTTTCCTTTTATTATGTAATTAAAATGCAAATGTTCCAAATTCTGAAACAGAATCTCAAATGTGAGGAATGATTCTGGTAAATATTTAACATGACTAAATTATTGTCATTTTTTAGCATTATCTTAAACATGTGTTTTTTAAATCATAATCACTTACTTTTTTGAATTAAGTTATATATCCATATCAACTTCCTAAATATGAAACTAATAATAAGTATAAGCATATGCGCTCTACTGGATGAAAAATCTGTTATAACATGTAGACATTCTTGTTTCAGAGTTTTAAGCAACTAAAATATTAGCACCAATTTCACTGAAATACTCAAGAAAAATATATTTAAAAAGTCAAAGATGGATACATGATTCAGCATGTAAGCTCTTTTTATTTCCTTTACATAGACATAGATTAATAATAATGTTCAACAGCATGGGCCATTGTACCAGTTTACTAACTGGAGGTCACAGTGAGCCTCTTCCTACGCACCATCTGAATGGATGGGAGAGTTATTATCCAGAAAGAAAATTCACTCATGTTCTCCCCAAAACTAAAAAGCCTCAATGGGCTCCTTTCCCATAGGAAGAACTCCAAATTCCTAAGTAGAGCAAAGAAAAACATAGACCAGGTAGAATTTTGCCTGTCTAGCCTCATCTTCTTGCATCCTAAAACACACAACTTCATTTCCAACTATTATCCTATTTCCCCAATACCAGGAACTATCACACTGATCCTTCTTCCTGGACCATCTTTTTCTTTGCTGGAAAACATCCAGCAATCCTTCAGAGCTCATGTCATCTTCCCCTTGTGTCCCCCAGAACATTTTATTGCTTGCATCACTGTATTCAATGCTGCAAGTAACCATTTGTTTACACCTTATTTATCTGGTTTAGTCTGTAAGTTCCTTGAGGTCAGAGGTTGAGCCTTAATCAGAATTGGTGCTCAGTAAAAATGTCTTCAATAAATCTGATAACTCAAGGGGGCGGGGAAGCAGGGGGGTGGGATAAATTGGGAGACCGGGATTGACATGTATACACTAATATGTATAAAATAGATAACTAATAAGAACCTGCTGTATAGCACAGGGAACTCCACTGTACAGTAGAAATTAACACAACATTGTAAAACAACTATACCCCAATTAAAAAAAAAATCTGATAACTCTAATATCACTAAAGTTTAAACACCATTGATGAAAGATATGATCATTAAGGATATCATTATAATCATCTAAAAGTTAATGCATATCTTACAATAAAAAGTTAGACACAACTTTCACATTAATGTTACCATTTTAGTATAGTCATTTTAATATTGATAAATATTCCAAAATAATCACATTGCCTTCAGATTCACACAGACCTTACTCATATGCTATTCATATACTGTGAGCATTGAAAAATCCACTTCTAACCTTCTCTTTCTTTTTTTTTTTTTTTTTTTTTGCGGTATGCGGGCCTCTCACTGTTGTGGCCTCTCCCATTGCGGAGCACAGGCTCCGGACGCACAGGCTCAGCGGCCATGGCTCACGGGCTTAGTTGCTCCGCGGCATGTGGGATCTTCCCGGACCAGGGCACGAACCCGTGTCTCCTGCATCCGCAGGCGGATTCTCAACCACTGCGCCACCAGGGAAGCCCTAACCTTCTCTTTCTTGATCATACAATGAGAACTCATTTTTTTCTACTTCAAAATATTTGCCTGTTAATACTTTGGCATGAAATAAAGGCTCTGCAAAACAGACACATTTTTTGTTTGTTTGTTTGTTTTCCAGAAGTTCTCCTCTACAGGGAAGATTTGTTATTCAAGACAGTATGTGATAAATAGTTACACAGACTCAATCTCTCTTTCTATGGGAAATATTTAAAATTCAAGAGCTCTGAGCCAAAAATTCAATAAGAACCACCACACAGTTGACTACTACTCTGACCGCTGAAGTATATTAATTCATGATCAGTTAAGTTTTCCTTTAGTTTCTTATTATCCATTTATTGATATTCACTGATCATTCCTCTAAGAACAGCTTTTCATTAACAAACTACAGCATAAAAAGGGAGATCCTTATTTTATAATCAGTGGTTCTAACAAGCTACAGACTCCAAGAGCAATACAATGGCAAAGCAATCACAATCAATTAGTTTCCATCTGACAACTACTGTCTCTGGTGGTTACTGCCCTATTCTACCAACTGCTTTCTCCATCACTTTACCATCCATCAGCACAATACACAGGATCAGAACCAAGCAAAACGCCTCTGCAAAGGCCCAAGGTGGGGAGTACGGAGATGTCAGGTCTAACATGCCCTCACATTTTCTATTTCCATAGCTTAGAGAACCCAAAATTGATTTAAAATACACATGCTTATCCCTTACAATGACTTGACTAAATTCTAAGAGAACATCTTTATTAAATATTTTAAGTAACTTGATTTAGTACACAATAGAATATTAGTCTTGATCCTTCTATAGATAGGATGTGGGGTTTGTTTGTTTTTTTGTTTTTGCGTACGCGGGCCTCTCACTATTGTGGCCTCTCCCGTTGCGGAGCACAGGCTCCGGACACGCAGGCTCAGCGGCCATGGCTCACGGGCCCAGCCGCTCCGCGGCATGTGGGATCCTCCCGGACCGGGGCACGAACCCGTGTCCCCTGCATCGGCAGACGGAAAGGTAAATAAAATTCACCATGAGTTGAAATTTTATACTTGTAAGGCATCATGACAAATATGTGAGTGGAAAGCTAGAAAAATTCCTTAATGAAATCACTAGGCTGCTATACTAACTCTAAGACCACCTACACATTTTGTAAGGTAAATCATAAGTATACTGTGTCTAAGACACTGTTAGTCTTTCTATTACTTACAACCACAGTCCAAAGAGATGGTAATAATTTTGGATGACAGCCTCCAACATTTATAGATCTGCTTATAAGTACATGTACATATATATTTAATTTTTAACATATACAATATATTGCAAACATATGAAATAGAGCATAAGTAAAAATGAGATAAAAATAAATAAGGTATAATCCTGATTTTCTTTCTGTGCCCTAAGCTGACACGGTATGCCCTAATATATCCAGCTGAGTGCTTTGTTCTGAAGGGGAAACATGGGACATTTGTGAGAACGAGATAACAGATAAGATCTAACTCCAAACTATAAAAGTTATGGTCCTAAATATCCTTGGGGTACCTTAACAATCAGACATAGAACTCTCTTCTATAAACTTATCCAACATATTCAGAACCCAGTGTTTATGTTTTAAAACTGCATCACTTTTAAGATAGTCTAATACACTAAGGTGGCTACAGTATATGGTACTATTTTGTCATGTTTTTAAAATTCAAGGAGCACCTTCTGTTTCTAAGAATGATGTCTGGTAAATAAAATTGTTATAGAGCTCCCTGTTGTCTTCAAAAGATTACGTGGATAAAGGTCCAAGTAAGTAAACCAGAAAGGGCCAAATATTCCCATGAATTCTCATTTGTTTTCCAAGGCTCTCCTTTACTCCACAGTACGTCCTTATCAGGCATCACTCTCCCACCACGGCAGCTCATGAACCTCCCATCTGACTGGACCATGAGCTTGTGGGGGGTGGAGCAGGTCTTCACATCGCTGATCCACAGTCTTACAGACAGCCTGACACAGAGGTGCACACAATAGATGTTTATGGAAGAACGATCTTTTTATAACATGAGTGTTTTTCTAAATGTTCTGTACAGTCAAGTGTGCACATTTTGTTATCATCATAAAAGAAAAACTCTATATGAATAAATGTTTATAAGTTAGGACATGAGATGAGTTCCAAAAGCAATTTTAGGTAAAGTGCTTAGAATTTTATAAGAAGAGCAGAAAATCAACTCCACAAAATGGAGAAAAAGGGAGGAGAAAAAAACAATACTTAGGGAAAATATTCAGAAAGAGATGGCATGAAGGATAAAGGAGTGTTAGGCTTAAGATGAACAGAGACAGTGCCTAGGATAGGAATTCCAAGCACCATGAGCAAAGTTCAAGGTCTCAGGACAAAGAAGTGCAGTTGCTGGCTTGAGGAATAGTGCCCATTCACTTGGGACCACAAAGGCTGTGCAATTATCCAGACTGCTCATCTGGCACTTGTTATATGTAGTTTAATTTGTTTTCTTATATTTTTATGGGTTTGGGTCTCTCCCCAGGGAGGTCAGTGAGAGTGCTTTGCTTTTAAGTTCTGTATTTTTTCCACATCATGTAGCATATATAGTGAGCAATCAGTACAGTAATTAAATGCACAGTGGGAACTAGTGGTGGTTAATTCATTAAAGGCAAAACGGGAAGAAAATATAAGGCTGGAAGACAGAAATCCCTGCAGATTTTGCAATGAAGTTAATTTATTAATGAATTAAAACAATGACTGGTTCTCCCCCTTAAGTACTGACTTGAACCTGAATGTTACTTATGGAGGTTTTCTCTGTTGCCAGCACAACACTGCACACTGTGGGAACACAGATTTTGTTGTGGGAACAAGAGTGCTAAATGGGCTATTACAGATAATAATTGCAGTAGATAATCAAAGAAAGGGAGAGCTTAATTCACGCTATAGTTATCTCTAAAGGCTTCCCAAAGGGTTGGTATTAGAGTTACATCTTGAATGGGCATGATTTAATTGGCAGAGGAAAATGAATTCTAGATAGGAAGAGCAGAAACACCTAAGGAAGGAAAGGTGAGGCACAGCTTAGACCCTAAATCCATCTTCACATGCCTGACTTGCAAATGTCAGTTTCATGAAACAGTTTTTTCCTTCCCCCACTGAGTTCATGACATGACAATTCTCTAAGAAAAGTTAAGAATCTGGTGATGCAAGCTTTTAGGATTAGCAAAATACCTTTACAGGCTAGGAGCCATTTAAATATGGTTGTTGAGGCAGAGTCAAGATGGCTGTGTGGGAAGACGTGGAGTTAGCATCTTCCCACAAGTAGGGCGCCTGCCAGCTGCTGGTGGGGGACTCTGATGCCCAAGGAGACAGGAGAAACCCCAAAATGAACCGGTAGGACGTAGGGGGACTGAGGTGGGAGAAGTGGAGGCCAGACAGGATCAGCACCCTTGAAGCTGGGGAGATGGGGAGAGGCAGGCAGGAGGGACTCTCCCGGAAGAGCAAGAGAGAAGCAGAGGACGATCGCCTGCCCCACTCGGGCACAGGGAGCCTGCTGAGCTCCCAAGCTGGTACCCCCCCATCCAAAGCCCCATCCAGGCCACGTGAGTCCTGGGAGCATAGGAGGGAGGCCGGGGAGATAGGAAAGGAAGGCGGGAGGGGCCCTCTGGGAGGAGCGAGAGAGGAGCAGAGGGCGACTGCCCAGCCCACTCAGGTCCGGGGAGCCTGCTGAGCTCCCAGGCCAGTCCCCCAACCTCCAAGTCCCCTCCAGACTGCATGGGTCCTTGAGGGCATAAGAAGGAGGCTGAGAGGAGAACAGGAGAGGAAGGCAGGAGGGGCCCTCCCAGAACGGAGAATCAGGAGAGGAGAGGACAGCATATGCCCCACCCAGGAAGCCTGCTGGGACCTCAGGTGAGGTCCCCTGCCCTCTGAGACGAGGAGTGAGGGGCACGCCTGGGTCCCTTCTGTCCCTTGAGCCTAAGCCTCACCACTCCACAACCCCCAGGGCCTTTTACAGCCCAGTGGGTCCTTAGCATTGGCCCTGCCCACAGCCCAAACCTCACCCTTACTTAGGCCCCATCCCCCAAAGCAAAGGCCTTCCCCCTCCCTTTTTTTTCTTTTCCCTCCTCCTCTTTTTTACTATTGTGGTACTGATGTACCTTCCAGATGTTGATTCATCTATTTTTATTTTTATATTCTTTCTAACATATCTGTTAGTTTCCTAGTCTAATTTTTTTACCTTACTGTTCTGTTTTTCTTTTTTCTTTTTTTTTTTTTATGCTGCCCCACGCAGCTTGCAGAATCTTGGTTCTCAAGCCCAGTGTTGGGCTGAAGCTCTTGCAGTGGGAGATCTGAGTCCAAACCACTGGATTAACAGGAAACCTCAGACCCCAAGGAATATTCACTGGAGTGAGGTTTCACAGAGGTCCTCATCTCAGCACCAAGACCCAGCCCTACGCAATAGCTTACAAACATCAGTGTTGGAAGCCTCAGGCCAAACAACCAGTAAGACAGGAACACAATACCACTCATTTAAAAAAAAAAAAAGAGACAGCAAAAAAATATGTCACAGATGAAGGAGCAAGGTAAAAATCTACAAGACCAAATAAAGGAAAAGAAAATAGGCAATCTACCTGAAAAAGAATTCAGAGTAATGATAGTAAAGATGATCCATAATTTCAGAAGTAGAATGGAAGCATGGATTCAGAAAATACAAGAAATGTTTAACAAAGATCTAGAAGAACGAAAGAACAAACAAAGATGAACAACACAATAAATGAAATGAAAGATACACTAGAAGGAATCAATAACAGAATAACTGAGGCAGAAGTATGAATAAGTGAGCTGGAAGACAAAATGGTGGAAATAACTGGCAAGGAGCAGAATAAAGAAAAAAGAATGAAAAAAATTGAAGACTATCTCAGAGACCTCTGGGACAACACTAAATGCACCAAGATTCGAATTATAGGGGTCCCAGAAGAAGAAGAGAAAAAGAAAGGGTCTGAGAAAATATTTGAAGAGATTATAGTTGAAAACATCCCTAACATGAGAAAGGAAATAGTCACCCAAGTCCAGGAAGCAGAAAGAGTCCCATATAGGATAAACCCTAGGAAAAACCAAGACACGTATTAATCAAACTAACAAAAATCAAATTCAAAGAAAAATTATTAAAAGCAGCAAGGGAAAAAAAAAAATGTAACATACAAAGGTATCCCCATAAGGTTATCAGCTGATTTTTCAATGGAGACTCTGCAGGCCAGAAGGGACTCGCAGGATATACTTAAAGTGATGAAAGAGAAAAACCTACAACCAAGATTACTCTACACAGCAAGGATCTCATTGAGATTTGGTGGAGAAGTCAAAAGCTTTTCAGACAAGCAAAAGCTTTTCAGACAAGCAAAAGCTAAGAGAATTCAGCACCACCAAACCAGCTTTACAACAAATGCTAAAGAAACTTCTCTAAAGGGGAAACACAAGAGAAGAAGAAAACCCACAAAAACAAACCCAAAACAATTAAGAAAATGGGAATAGGAACATACATATCAATAATAGCCTTCAATGAAAATGGATTAAATGCCCAAACCAAAAAACACAGACTGGCTGAATGGATACAAAAACAAGACCCATATATATGCTGGCTACAAGAGACCCACTTCAGACGCAGGGACACATACCGACTGAAAGTGAAGGGATGGAAAAAAGATATTCCATGCAAATGGAAATCAAAAGAAAGCTGGAGTAGCAATACTCATATCAGATAAGAGACTTTAAAATAAAGACTGTTACAAGAAATAAGGAGGGACACTACATAATGATCAAAGAATCAATCCAAGAAGGAGATATAACAATTATAAATGTTTATGCACCCAACACAGGAGCACCTCAATGCATAAGGCAAATGCTAACAACAATGAAAGGTGAAATCAACAGGAACAAAATAATAGTAGGGGACTTTAATACCCCACTCACACCAATGGACAGGTCATCCAAACAGAAAATAAGGAAACACAAGTTTTAAATGACACAATAGACCAGATAGATCTAATTGATATTTATAGAACATTCCACCCAAAAGTGGCAGAATACAGTTTCTTCTCAAGTGCACATGGAACATTCCCCAGGATAGATCACATCTTGGGTCACAAGTCAAGCCTCAGAAAATTTAAGAAAATTGAAATCATATCAAGCATCTTTTCTGACCACAACACTATGAGATTGGAAATCAATTACAGGAAAAAAAAAACTAAAAAACACAAATACATGGAGGCTAAACAGTATGCTACAAAACAACCAAGAGATCACTGAAGAAATCAAAGAGGAAATCAAAAAATACATAGAAACAAATGACAATGAAAATACGACAACCCAAAACCTATGGGATGCAGCCAAAGCAGTTCTAAGAGGGAAGTTAACAGAAACTCAATCTCACCTCAAGAAACAAGGAAAATCTCAAATAAACAATCTAACCCTACACTTAAAACAACTAGGGAAAGAGGAACAAAGAAAACCCAAAGTCAGTAGAAGGAAAGAAATCATAAAGATCAGAGCAGAAATAAACAGAAATGAAGAAAACAATAGCAAAGATCAATAAAACTAAAAGCTGGTTCTCTAAGATAAACAAAATGGATAAACCCTTAGCCAGACTCAACAAGAAAAAAGGGAGAGGATGAAAATCAATAAAATTAGAAATCAAAAAGGAGAAATCACAACTGACACGGCAGAAATACAAAGGATTATAAGAGACTACTACAAACAACTATATGCCAATAAAATGGACAACCACGAAGATATGGACAAATTCTTGGAAAGGTATAATTTTCAAAGACTGAACCAGGAAGAATTAGAAAATATAAACAGACCTATCACAAAAAAATGAAATTGAAACCATAATTTAAAATCTTCCAATGAACAAAAGTCCAGAACCAGATGGCTTCACAGGTGAATTATATCAAACATTTAGAGAAGAGCTAACACAGATCCTTCTCAAACTCTTCCAAAATATTGCAGAGAGAGAAAAACTCCCAAATTCATTCTATGAAGCCACCATCACCCTGATACCAAAACCAGAAAAAGACATCATAAAAAAGAAAATTATAGACAGATATCACTGATGAACATAGATGCAAAAATCCTAAACAAAATAGTAGCAAACAGAATCCAACAGCACATTAAAAGGATCAGACCCCATGATCAAGTGGGATTCATCCCAGTGATGCAAGGATACTTCAATATATGCAAATCAATCAATGTGATACACCACATTAACAAATTAAGGAATAAAAGCCATATGATCATCTCAATACAGAAAAAGCTTCTGACAAATTTCAACACCCAGTTATGATAAAAACTCTCCAGAAAATGGGCATAGAGGGAACTTTCCTCAACATAATAAAGGCCATATGTGAAAAACCCACAGCAAGCATCATATCAATGGTGAAAAACTGAAAGCTTTTGCACTAAGATCAGGAACAAGACAAGGATGTCCACTCTCACCACTATTATTCAACATAGTTTTGGAAGTCCTAGCCACGGCAATCAGAGAAGAAAATAAATAAAAGGGAATACAAATTGGAAAAGAAGTAAAACTCACTGTTTGCCAATGACGTGATACTATACTTAGAAAATCCTAAAGATGCAACCAGAAAACTGCTAGAACTAACTAATGAATTTGGAAGGTTGCAGGATACAAAATTAATGCACAGAAATCTCTTGCATTCCTATACACCAACAACAAAAAATCAGAAATAGAAATTAAGGAAACACTCCCAATTACCACTGCAACAAAAAGAATAAAATATCTAGGAATAAACCTGCCTAAGGAGGTGAAAGACTTGCACTCAGAAAACTATAAAACACTGATGAAAAAAATCAAAGATGACATAAACAGATGGAGAAATATACCATGTTCTTGGATTGGAAGAATCAATATTGTGAAAATGACTATACTACCCAAAGCAATCTACAGATTCAATGAAATCCATATCAAACTACCAATGGCATTCTTCACAGAATTAGAACAAAATGTCTTACAATTTGTATGGAAACACAAAAAACCCCGAATAGCCAAAGCTATCTTGAGAAAGAAAAATGGAGCTGGAAAAATCAGGTTCCCCAACTTCAAACTATACCACAAAGTTACAGTAATCAAGACAGTGTAGTACTGGCACAAAAACAGAAATATAGGTCAATGGTACAGGATAGAGTACCCAGAGATAAACCCACACACATATGGGCACCTAATTTACAAAAAAGGCAGCAAGAACATACAATGGAGAAAAGAAGGCCTCTTCAGTAAGTGGTGCTGGGAAAACTGGATAGCTACATGTAAAAGAATGAAATTAGAAAACCACATAACATCATACACAAAAATAAACTCCAAATGGATTAAAGACTTAAGTGTAAGACCAGACACTATAAAACTCTTAGAGGAAAACATAGGAAAAACACTCTTTGACGTAACCACAGAAAGATCTTTTTTGATCCACCTCCTTGAGTAACGAAAATAAAAACAAACAAATGGGACTTAATTAAACTTCAAAGCTTTTGCACAGCAAAGGAAACCACAAACAAGATAAAAAGACAACTCTCAGAATGGGAGAAAATATTTGCAAATGAAACAAAGGATTAATCTCAAAAATATACAAACAGCTCATGGAGCTCAATATCAAAAAAACAAACAATCTAGGTAAAAAAATGGGTGGAAGACCTAAATAGACATTTCACCAAGGAAGACATACAGATGGCCAAGAGGCACATGAAAAGATGCTCAACATCACTAATTATTAGAGAAATGCCAATCAAAACTACAATGAGGTATCACCTCACACCAGTTAGAATGGGCATCATCAGAAAATCTACAAACAGCAAATGCTGGAGAGGGTGTGGAGAAAAGGGAACCCTCTTGCACTGCTGGTGGGAATGTAAATGGATACAGCCACTATGGAGAACAGTATGGAGGTTCCTTAAAAAACTACACATAGAACTACCATACGACCCAGAAACCCCACTACTGGGCATATACCCTGTGAAAACCATAATTCAAAGAGTCATGTACCACAAAGTTCATTGCAGCACTATTTACAACAGCCAGGACATGGAAGCAACCTAAGTGTCCATCGACAGATGAATGGATAAAGATGTGGCACATATATACAGTGGAATATTACTCAGTCATAAAAAGAAACGAAATTGAGTTATTTGTAATGAGGTACATGGACCTAGAGTCTGTCATACAGAGTGAAGTAAGTCAGAAAGAGAAAAACAAATACCGTATGCTAACACATATATATGGAATCTAAAAAAAAAAAAAGGTACTGATGAACCTAGTTGCAGGGCAGAAATAAAGAGGCAGACATAGAGAATGGACTAGCCTCGACATATATACACTGCCATATGTAAAATAGTTGGCTGGTAGGAAGCGGCAGCATAGCACAGGGAGATCAGCTCGGTGCTTTGCAGTGACCTAGAGGGGTGGGATAGGGAGGCTCAAGAGGAGGGGATACGGGGACATATGTATGCATATGGCTGATTCGCTTTGTTGTGCAACAGAAACTAACACAGTACTGTGAAGCAATTATACTCCAATTAAAAAAAATTCTAAAAAAATAATAATAAATAAATTTGTGTTGTTTTAAGCAAATAAATAAATAAATAAATAAATAAGGTTGTCGAATCCAGCAGGGTCTTCCCTGGGTGGAGTGCTGTGTAAATGAAACCTGCTTCCATACCTTAAAATCCCCTGTAGAATATGCCATTTATAGGCACCCAGGAAGGTGCACTGACATAAGACTGACTTATAAAATATTTAATGGTCAAGGAAAATTGCAAGAAGAATGCAGTGGTGTTTGAAAGGGAAAAACCATTTCTCAGCTGGCAAAAAGCAGAGATAGCTTTCTCCCCGCTGCCAAAGATCAGACAATCGTTCACTTTGCTGGCGTGGGAGAAATGGGGAGTGTTCAGCAAGGAATTTAAAAGTTCAGTTGAGTCAAGGGACTGCTGTGAGAACTGACAGTTCCTGAGGTATCCCAGAGCCATCAATTCTTGCAGCAAATGTAGAAAGGACCCTTACCAAACTTGTGACATACCTGGGCCACCTTACAGTTTGAATTTTTTTTTAATATGATTTTGTTTATTTATTTTTGGCTGCATTGGGTCTTCGTTGCTGCGTGTGGGCTTTCTCTAGTTGTGGCGAGCGGGGGCTATTCCTCGTTGCGGTGCACGGGCTTCTCATTGTGGTGGCTTCTCTTGTTGCAGAGCACAGGCTCTAGGCCCATGGGCTTCAGTAGGTGTGGCATGCAGGCTCAGTAGTTGTGGCTCGCGGGCTTTAGAGCACAGGCTCAGTAGTTGTGGTGCACGGGCTTAGTTGCTCCGCGGTATGTGGGATCTTCCCAGACCAGGGCTCGGATCCGTGTCCCCTGGATTGGCAGGCGGGTTCTTAACCACTGTGCCACCAGGGAAGCCCCCAGTTTGAAATCTTGCTTTTAAAAACTGCACCAGCTTAAGTAAACCTGCATGGGACATAGCTTGTTCAATGGAAGTGCACTTACTGGGGAACTGCAGAGTTAACCTAAAGCTGAATATATTTCCTTGTGCCTGCACACATACACATACTTATATAAACTGCTTTTTCAGTGACAACAGTTAAAATACCAGCTACTGTCACTGGAACACCATCTCTGCTCCCCACATCACTCTACTGAAATGGTGCAGTCTATGTCACTAGCAATCTCTAAATCCAATGGATGTTGAAATGTTTCTTTTTTCTCATCTTGTTTGAACTCTCAGAAGCATCTAATCCTCTTAGTCAAGCCCATCTCTATGAGAAACCTTTCACTGGCTCCCACTGTCACATGACGTTGATTTTCCCCTTTCTTTTTGGCTTTTGTCACCTGGCTCATCTGATTTCTATTTAAAAGCCAGATTACTTAAGGACCAGTTTTTAAATAACTCCTAACATATACTGAGTGGGGCTCTAAGCATTTTCCTTTAGCTATATCTTGGTCTTAAAATAACACTATGAATTTATGCTACTATTTACTATCCTTCCTTCACAAATAGAGAAAATTTATTCTTAGAGATTTATGTCATTGGCCCTAGGTCACATGGCTCTGAGTTGGCAGCTTCTGGACTCGAACCAACGCAAGTCTGACTTGGTCCACTAGACCGCTTCCCATAGACCTTTTTCCACTTTTACTTATTCCCTAGGCTAGTGCCCCTACAGGTGTGGTCCTCAGATCAGCAGGATCAGCATTATCTGGGAGTACACGAGCAATGATAATTTATGAGCCCCACCCCAGATTTACTGCATCAGAAACTCTGGAGGCGAGTGGAGGGACGGTGCTTTAACAAGCTCTCCAGGTAAATCTCAGATACGCTAAACGCTGAGAACCAGCTGCCTTGGGTGAGCCTGTCTGATAGCATCTACATGCCAATAACTCTCAAACTTACACCTGAGCTCCATCTGCCCTACCTCTCTCTTCCTGATGGTTATCCCAAAGGCACCTAAAAATTAACTTGTAGAAAACTCTTGCTCTTCCTCCACAAACCTATCCTTCCTTTAGGATTCTCAATCGTGGCAAATGTCACACTACTGATTCCCTTGTGCAGGCCAGAAGCCATCCTTCTCACCCTCGACATGAATCACGAGATATCAGTGGGTGACTCTACTTCCTACATATCTCTGGAATCTACCACTTCTTTCCATCTGAACTCACCTGGAATACTCATTATAGGCCTGCCTACATGCGTGCTTGCCAGGCTAAAATGAATTATCCACATTACAATCAGTTTGCACAGTGTGTACACAACACATAATGATGGTTCATATCCTTCTGGAAAATTATTTAGTGGCTATCCCTGCCTTTTTTTTTTTTTTTTGCGGTACGCGGGCCTCTCACTGTTGTGGCCTCGCGCGTTGCTGAGCACAGGCTCCGGACGCGCAGGCTCGGCGGCCATGGCTCACGGGCCCAGCCGCTCCGCGGCACGTGGGATCTTCCCGGACCGGGACACGACTCCGCGTCCCCTGCATCGACAGGCGGACTCTCAACCACTGCGCCACCAGGGAAGCCCTATCCTTGCCTCTTATGAAGAGAATCAAAATCCTTCCAAACCCCTGCCTCTGTCATCTCATCCATAATACCTGTCCCACCCCACCCCCCATTTTCAGTGCATTGGCTACAGCTGTTCAAATGGCTCATTCCACATCCCCTAAAGCCTTTGCACATGCTGTCTCTGCAGAGGGGCACCCTGAACCCCACACACTTTCACAGGAATCTACAGATTTCATCCAGAGCACCTACTATGAGACGGCGAAACATAAAGCAGAAAATAACTTCCCATTAGTTATTCTCTACAAAATCCCTTGGGTTGTACCACCAAGCACAGGGGCTCTTCTCATGGGCGCTTCCCTCATTTAGGTCAAGGCGCTACTCCCTTCGTTTTCCTTTCTTTGCCTTTCATTCTTTCAAGCAGAGAATATCCCCACACCAACCCTGAGTTAGAGACTTTTCCTCAGAGATGAGATGTTTAAAATCCCCATATAGACTTCATTCCTTCTAATAAAACAGCCTGGCTGGGGAATTTGAACTGTAAGGCCACTACCCCATAGGCTGAGTTAACCTTTAAGAAAAAGCAGGGGCATGTCACTGTGAATGCGTAGCTTAAAAAAATCCAGGACATAAGAGGACTTTAAGAGGACAGAAACAGCAGTCACTTACATTGGTCAGAAGACGGGGATTCTTAGACACTGCAGAGCGGCGTTGTGTCTGTCTGGTTCCAAACAGAGTCACAGAGCAGCTTGGTGGAATATCACGTTTGCTCATTTGGAAACATCTCAGTCTGGCTGCCAGCAGGACCATTTCCTGCTTTTTCAGATGTTCCTTTACTTACATGGGAGCATCAGCATGTACAGAGAAATTCCAGTATCGTCAGCCCAAGAAAGAACATGACTCTGTAGGTGATTAGCCAATCTTGGCTTCCAAAACGGAGAACGTTGAGGTTATAGCGGAGAGGCGTCTTGAACTTCTCCAGCACAGAACCCCAGCTAACTGACTTCTGGTCTGGACCTCTCTTCCAAGTCAGGTGCAGCAGGGAATTTAAATGAGACGCCAATTTAGACCTCAATTGGCCAGCTCTCCTTCCCATACCATGCTTGCTCCGTAAACAACTCTCTAATTGGCTTTTGATTTTCCATGTAAGAATGCTTTTCAAATTGGGATATGTTCATTCTCTGTGATATCTTTATTGCCCTGAAGCAGACATACATTGGGTGAAACACCCTTGCATGTGTAGCAAGAGCCTCCCTTCTGCCCTCCCTGTGCTCCAGTGAGAGTTTTCTGCGCAGTCAACAGGTGACACGCCCACCTTGATAGCAAGCCCCAGCTGCCTAAAATTCCCTCGAGTCCTCATTGTACGAAATTAACAAACACTTCTGAATCCTGCAATTTACCACACAAGCCAAACTCAAAAGGCTTCCCGGGACTTCACTTTCCAGATTCTTCTCACATTTCTTGGGCTCCAGTAACACTGGAACAGATCAAGCCTTTTATGACTTTGTGACTTTATATATCCTATTCCTTTGACCTATACAGTCAATAGGTCTCTGCCTGGCAAAACATTTCTCACTGTTTAAAACCTATGTGAAATGAGAGCTCCTACTGAAGCCTTCTCCAGATCCTCAGGATACAAGTATTTGAAATTCCAATAACACTTCATTCCTCCTTCTAATACAGGGATAATCATTCTGAATTGCAACTTAAATGTTTACATGTCTACTCTCCACCCTTTTCCCAAACCAGACTCTGAGTTCCTGTGGACCTGGCAAAGTCATCTCTAAATCCTTATAATTTATCCCAGGGCCTGACAGATAGTAGATGCTTAATGCATGCTTTCAGAGTGAATACGTATTATAATGTTTACACGAGTGATAATCACACCAACATCACAGGCACACACATACCTTAGGCATGATAAGGTAAACACCACCTTGTAACTCCATATCATAATAATGTTTTTGGAGCTAAATGATGAAAAACATATCTATGCCTATGTGA
Source organism: Kogia breviceps (assembly GCF_026419965.1). Lineage (NCBI taxonomy): Eukaryota > Metazoa > Chordata > Mammalia > Artiodactyla > Physeteridae > Kogia > Kogia breviceps. The sequence goes on from NC_081311.1 coordinate 53,257,741, forward strand.
ATGCACCTGAGGCTGATTGCTAATAATCAGGGTTTTTTAATGTTCATTGGTTTCAGGTGAAAAATAAACAGTTTGTTTCTTGATAAACTTGTTTGTTTACTTACGAACTTTCTCCTAGTTTCAAATTTCTTGCCTGTCAAGTATGCACAGAGGTGACATTTAAAATATTTAATAAGCAGTATGGAAATGACAAGTCTAATCAGAATAAATCAGTTCATAGCTAGAGCAGGGTCCTGGAGGTAACCTACTGGGGCCAGATCTTAACTCTATGGTTTCTGGATTAATACTGAGGAAGTTTAGGAGCCCTGGTGCAGGACATCCTGGATGTCATGGAGATAATTTATTCAGGGGGATGTGAGCAGTGGCTACTTACCAACTAGAATAAAATCACTGCAATACTTTAACAGTCAATACAACTAATGATGTACCCTGCTATATATCAGACCTTCTCCTAGTCTAAACTTGTCTTTAGCTCTTTTAGTTGTAACAGCTGAAACCGGACAATCTTAGGATAACACAGAACTTGGACGTCAACATGTGATAATAGTGCTTGGAATAAACCTATTAATCAGATATAAATATTTTGCAGAAGAGAAGCTGAAGCACAGGGGGATCATGCAATATGCTTAGGATTTCACAGCTAATAGATAGAAAGGCAGAAATAAAACCCAGAGAAGCCCGGCTCCACACTGAATGTCCTGCAGCTCTACCTGCTCTGAGTCCCGGACTCTTTCAAGGTATGTAGAGTCAAGTTTCTCCTTGCCAAATGCTGTTAGTCACTTTATTATGAGTCAATGAAAGAGCAGTTAGGAAGCGATATTTTTCAGGAATCCATTCATCTTCTCACCCATCCACCCCACACCCATTGTTTGAGCACATACTGAAACTGTCAGATAGGTACTTGGGAGAAGATAGGTGGGTACAAAAACTAAAATAAAGACAGTGCTTGACACTGGGGGTTTCTTTTACTCTCACATTTCCTTTCCATGCGATTATGGCTTTGAAATCATGTCTAAACATTGAAATGATTCTCCAAATTCCTGCATAGAAATGAACATCACTCGCTTTACTTATTTAAAAGCTTCTTTTCCCCCCTAATAGCCCTAGATCTCATTTGGATCCTCTTTGTTAGTGTTCAGAAATCCAAGCACTTCCTCCTCTGTATGGGTCATGAAGAAGGCATGGGCACTGCAGCTACATGGGCACTGCAGGCCTAGGTTGAATCCCTGCTTATGCATTTGCTATGTCGTGTCATGGCAGAAGCAGAAAAAAAAATTGTAAGAGTTCAAAGAGAGGGCAGCAGTGGCTTGATGCTCCACATTCCCTTCCCTGTAAGAAGGGCTTGGAGAGTGGCTTCAGGTGGGAACTAGACTTACCTTAATGCTACCTTTGCATAGGAAACATGTTGTTACTTCTACTGTACGCTTAATTGGGATCCTTCCAGAGATGGAGATTACAACCACCATTCTTCTCTCTGTTTCTTTAAGTTTGGATTTTTTAGATTCCACATAAAAGTGATATCATACAGTATCTGTCTTTCTCAGTCTGACTTATTTCACTTAGCATAATGCCCTCAATCTTGACCCCTACCCTGCCACCATGTACATCCCTTGGGATCTTGCCTATAATTCTGGGTGTGAAGAAAAGTCAATCAAAAGAAGTTTCCCAAAGAAACTGTCAAAGAGACTTTAGGGAGTACTCACTCTGGCTGACAACAAAAATTATGCAAATTATATTAAGGGGCTGTAAAAGATTAGTGTAGTGCTACTTGTTCAAGTGCCAGGCCTATGGCTTCAAGCTGTCTTGCATCTCCGGACCCCACCTTAGCTAGCATATTGCTAGACACACAAGAGACGATAAAGAAATGCTAAATCAGATGGAACAGCTACAATTTCCTAGAACACGCAGTAATGAGGAGAGGAAATGCAAATGTGCAACCAAAGTATTAGGACCAAGAAGACAGGAAGGGTCAGCAGAAATGCACTAAAAGTTGAGTCCTTGGAAACTTAAGGCACTTGAATTTCAACATGTCCAAACTTAAAAAAAAAAGCTAAAGAAAAAAAGACAGAATAATTGCTACCCAAAAACATAGGGACTCAATAATGCAGGGTTAACCCCTAAAATGCCACAGTTGTTCAAACCAGACAACCTAGAATTCATTCAGTCACTAAGTTATTTACCGTTTTGACAACCTCCAGGTCTCAGGGATATGCAATCAGGTTATATTTCACTCCCTTAAAAAGTCTCATCCTCTGCACCCCTGCTCATCTTCTTAGTAACAGTGTAGGGTTTGTCCCAAGCAAAAGGGGAAAAGGCTTGGCTCCTTCTACCACGCTGGAACTCTGTGCTTTGGCCTCAGTATGTGGAATTAAGTGTGCCTAGCCTTAAATATCTCACGTTTGTATTGTACCTTTGGAAATCTGGGTTTGCATTCAAACTTTGCTGCTTATTGGCATTTTAAATACATTGAATATATGAAAATGTATAATTCATGAGGTTCCATGAAACCTGAATGAGAAAAAGGAACAATGCATGGTAATGGGTCTTGCAGTACGGGGCACTGAGCACTTCTTTCCCTTATTTACATTTTTCTAAGTAAGTCAATAGAAAATTTATTAAGCGTCAACATATCTAATTCTACAATGTCTCTAATTCTACAGTGTCTCTACAATTAACATCATTTATTTCTTTAACAAGCTATCATTGGGCTCCTCCTATGAGACTCTCAAGTACCACACTGGTACTTGAGAGTGAGGGACTCAGTTCAGAGATCATAAGGCACGTGGCTGCCTCCCAGGAACTGCCAGGCGTGTGTGACTGTCAGGCACCCAGTCCACGCTAGTGCCAGGCAGGGGACAGGGGTGGCAAATGTACTCATAACACCTAGAGTTTGCTGACTTCTTAGTACTTGTTTGGAGACGATATGGCTACAGAATTTCAAATATTAAAATGTTCCTCATAGGGCAGTTTTCCCATTTCCTACTAAAAAGACTAGATAAATAAAGTGAAGGATGTCCCCACCAATCACTAGACCCAATGATGTCACAAGTACACAGCCTGCAACTCTACTATCGCATGGCTCTCAAGAATTAAGACTTTTCTGCATTACTCCTTAAAAGTTTTTATTTATGTTTTTCTCTTTTGCCGGAGAAGAGAGGGACTCATGTCTCATTCAGTCATGATTGTCTTACTAATCTGTGAAAATGTGGACGAGAGATAGATGGCTAGAATGCACATGGCACGAAGGAAAGGTCTATGGATCTGGTTTGACTCTTGGCTCAACCATGATCACCTGCTTTTCAGCCAGTTCTTAATTTTTCTAAATTTCATGTATAAAATATGATTCTAATATTACTTATTATTCATTTTCATAATAGTTGAAAGGGCCCGATGCAGTATTGACTTCTAGTAAATATTAATTTCATCTTCTGAATTTTCTCCTTGAAAATTTTACTTTCCATTTGATTAGAAATTTCTCCAAAGAATATACACATATATCCAATAAATATATGAAAAGTTCAACATCCTTAGTTATTATGGAAACAGACATCAAAACCACACTGAAGTACCACCTCACTCCCACTAGAATGAACAGTAACAAGTGTTGGCAAAGAGAATTTGGAAAAACTGGAGACATATCTTGCTGGTGGGAAAGAAAAATGGTGCAGCTGCTTTGAAAAATGGTTTGGTAATTCCTCAAAATGTTAAACAGAGTTATCATATGAAATGGCAATTCCACTTCTAGGTGTATACCCAAGGCAACTGAAAAGAAATGTTCATGAAAAACAAATGTTCATACTTGTACATGGATGTTCATAGAAACATTATTCATAGCTCCAAATGGAAGCATCAAGTAATGAATGGATTTTTAAAATGTGGTATATCCAGACAATGGAATATTATTCACCAATAAAAGTAATAAAGTACTGATATATGCTACAGCATAGATGAACCTTAAAGTGTAATACTTAATGAAAGAAACTAGACATAAGGCTATACAGTATGATTTCATTTATATGAAATATCTAGGATAATCAAATCCACAGAGACATAACGTAGATCAGTGGGTGCCAGAGGGCAGGAGGAAATCTTTCTCCTTCTGTCTTTCCACCTTGGTCTCCTATATAGTCTTTTATATTTTCAGTGTATTAATAGGTAAAAGGAGACAAATATTGTTCAATATTTTAGATTCTGCAAAAAAATCACAGTCGATTTCATGCTATGCTTTTGAAAGAAAAGGAACACACACTGCCAATGATTTGAGAAAGAAGGAAAACCCATCACGTACTTCCCCAAATCTCCTTACATTATTGACAAAACTTAGCTCTCAGACCTGTTTCAGAACAAATATTGTTTTGAGAAAATTGGTCCATTCTCTGTGCCGGCTGGAAAGCAATTAAAGCTGAAATCAAATAGCTATAATCATCTGTTCATTTCTGACCCTTATCTCTCCATTTGCAGAAAGAGCTGCTATGTATTGAAGTGTTTGTGGATCATTCAATAATTTAAGTACTAGCGAAAATGGTGGGTTTTGAAGGTAGTACTGAGACAATTTGGAATTTTTAGCAGAAATTCCAAATAAAGTACAGATAAAAGGCTATCAACCCTCCAAATTTTGCTTCTCTAATGGTGGAAGTCATAAGATTCCCCTCCCTTTATCTTGGCTTAAGCTGTTTCCCAACCAGCACTACAAAGCAGAAACGTAATCACCCTCTTTGACACCGTAAGTTTTGGCACGGGGGAAAATTCTTTTTCCTTCCCACACTGGGACTCCCTGTCTCCTCTTCTTTCTGGTGTGACTTTCTTGCAGACACCTAGTAACATTCCCTTTTATCCAACCGAGTTGGTGGCCCTTAACCAAGAATCAGATTTAGTTCATAAAGAACAGGGGTCAGGAAACTGTGGTTCATGGGCCAAGTCTGGGCCATAACCTGTTTTTGTAAGTGAAATTGTATTGGAACACAGCTAAGTTTATTTGTTGATACATTGTCTATGGCTGCTTTCGAGCTAAAATTAGTTAAGTAGAGACCACAAAGCCTAAAATATTTACTTATCTGGCCCTTTACAGAGAAAGTTCTCCAACTCCTAAATAAAAGATGGAAGATGGTAGCTTTCTTATCAGTTATATATTTGATATATCTGAACTATTCAAAATGTTTGACGTTGATTTAAGTACTTTGGTGTTATATATTTCAAATAAATATATATATATGCAGGAGAAGCATAGCCAAAAACTAAAGCAATAGGTTTTGGAAGAAGACAGACTTGAATTTGATCCTGGTTCTGATATTTAACTAGTTGTATGATCTTGGATAGATTACTTAACTGCCTTAACCCTCAGTTCCTTTTACCTGTAAAATGCAGATAATGAGAGTTTGCACCTATGTCAATTAGAGTGATTTTGGCTGAGAGTACCAAACGCTCAACTCAAAATAGCTTAAATCTGAAGGAAAATAACATTAACCCACTTAACAAGAGGTGGCTCCTGGGTTGTCAAACAGTGTCTAAATGGGATCATTAAGGACCCAGGAATAAGCCTGCTCAGCCGTCACTTGCTCTCTCCTTAGGCTAGGCTCCCTCATCACAGGTAGCTGCCATGATTTTAGACATCAATTCTAGACAGAGTCTTGCATAGACCTGTACCACCTGCCCATCTCTTAAGCAGTCTCCAGCATGGAGACTGGCATTCCTCTAAGTGGCTTAGTAAAGCACACGGCCGTGTGGAGAGTGGACTGATTGCCACAATAAACCTGGAATTCAGTGAGGAGGGGAGGCCATAGAGGAGAAAATGTGAGCAGGTAGCTAACAATATCAGATAAGTTTTTATGAGGTCTCAAAAAATTAATGCACTCAGAACACAAGTATATGTTCAAGAAATGTTAGCTCTTCCTTTGGGCTGTGATATCTTTTTGTTGGATTTGCTGGAAGTGTCTTTCCAAAATGTTTACCCTAATATAAAGTAAGCTTAAATTAATTTGTATTGAGAGTTTTAGAAAAAATGCATATCATTCCATTAGATGACTGAAAAATTTCCAGGCTCTAGTGAGATTGGATGGACATCATTGACATCATTATTCAAACACAGACATCTCTGCATCTTTGTTGCAGCGCACACTCAGGTATCAGCATTATCCGTGTCCATCTCATATTAAGTGTGTATCAAACACTTATATATCCCCAAGGTCATTCGGTGTAATTAACTGCAAAGTAAACTTAATTAAGGTAAATGTGCCATCTTCTTCACAAAAATCACTCCCTGAATGCCCATAATTAATAAAAAGAAGCCCCCCTCCTTAAGTCCCCTAATTCTTGCTTGGCTCAGGGATCCTCTTCTCAAACTATTATTTGCAGCCTCTCTTATCTGCCCTCAAAGACACAGCATTCCACATTCCCTTTGTCACGGCCCTTACCGCGCTGCATTGTAAATGGTAGTTTACATGTTTCTCTCCCCTTCACCAGCCTGTGAACTTTGAAAGGGCAAGTCCTGATACACAGCATGCTTTGGGGGACAAATAACGAATGAATATGAATGCCCACTGAGAATTTCCACATGGAGAGATTATTACACTTATTTACACATCCTATTTGCCATGGAGGAACTGCTGTTTGCACTCACAGATTGATAGGCCCATCCTCCCCCTCCTGGTTCCTTCTCCTATTGTTTTCAGCAAGGAAGGTTGACTGGAGCCATCCAAAGGTCCGTTGTTGTTTTTCTTTTCCCTCCTCCTGTCTTGGTCAGGACACTATTCCACAAAGGGAGACAGACTGAGACCCTACCCCAAATTAAGAGTCAATGCAGGGGGTAGATACGAACCAGAAAGGCCTACCTGTGGATATTCTTAGCAGGTGAGAGAACAGCCCAGGAACTCAAATTGCAATGTTATGAGATATTTAAAACTATCCTACCAATCCAGGACTTCCCTGGTGGTCCAGTGGTTAAGACTCCACGCTCCCAATGCAGGGGGCCCAGGTTCAATCCCTGGTCAGGGAACTAGATCCCACATGCCACAACTTAAAAAAAAAGGGGGGGGGACTTCCCTGGCGGTCCAGTTGTTAAGACTTTGCCTTCCAGTGAGGGGGGTGCCAGTTTGATCCCTGGTCCAGGAGCTAAGGTCCCACATGCCTCACAGCCAAAAAACCAAAGTATAAAACAGAAGCAATACTGATATTGCAACAAATTCAATAAAGACTTTAAAAATGATCCACATCAAAAAAATCTTTAAGGAAAAAAACCTATCTTACCAATAACGTAAGCACACAAATCCCTCACACCTTAGTTCTGGATACAGTGATCAGGCACAATACAGTGGAAAATGTCCTTGGAGATGTTGACTGCAGAGATTGGAAAGCTCCCATCTCCCAAACTCGGAGATGTTCTAGGAAGATGCCTCCATGTGGCAATGCTCTCCCATTAAGCTCTGCCTTTTGAAATCCCATCCATTTCCCCCCACACAACTCACAGTCAGTTCAGTTGTGCACTCTTCCCCAATCCTCCCACCTGGCTTTAACCTTGGCCTCCTCCCCGCTTCCTCAGCATTTGGCTGATTTCTTTATTATAACATGCATCACTCTCCATCTTTAGTGACAGCTCTTTTGGTGGGTGTTTGTCATTCCTGCCCCCCACCAGGGAGATCGTGAGCTCCTTGAGGGCAGGGGCCATGATTCACTCACCTTCTCTCCCTCATCGCCACAGACCATCTAACCTACTCTAGAAGCAAAGGCAGGAATATATCACATCAATAAACACATCTGAAAATGTTCTTCCCATTATATTTTACTACAAAACTGAAAGTTTCTTTGTAAACAGACTGTTTCCCTTATGCACGTAGGATTTTGAAAAATAAAAAATTATGTTAAAGAACCTGACTGTTGATCCTTTCTGTATGATTGCCTATATAAAAAGAAAAACAGTCTTCTTTTTCTTCTTCTTCTTCTTTTTTTTTGTTAGGGTGAGGATATTGCACCAAATATAAATGCCTATGTTTGCCTAAACCTGTTTTTTGTGAAGACATACACATCCTACTAATTTAAAATTGCCCAAACAGACTAGGTTTTGGCAGATAGTGTCAGATCACAAAAGTCAGTTTTTCTCTATAAATGGCCTTCCCAAGCATCCAAGATCAAAATATCACAAATCAATCACATCAAAGATAAGAAAAGTAACTGTCTCTGTGATATTGGTCTCATGCCAGTACAGAGCTAAGGCAACACGGAATCTGCCTCTTTTTGGCTTATCCAGGAAAGAAAACATTCCGCAAAGCCTAGACGTGATTCAAAATATACCACTGGGCTGCCTCGTAAGGTGGTGGATCCCCATCACTGCAGGTATATGCAAGCACAGGGGAGACTGGCCTCTAATCATGGGTGTTTGAAGGGATTTCTTCTCCTGGGCAGAGGGTTGGAGTAGACAGCCACCACTGTCCCTTCCAGAGCATCCCTGGATCTAAGCTGCAAGGAAGAGCCAGAGTGGCAGAAGAGAAGCTGTCGGCTTCCCAGTCCTCTGTTCCCTGTGGCGTCTGATAGGCAGGTGGTAGTGTCATGATGTTACACAAATGCAAGGCGTAGGCTTCTAGGCTCAAACTCAGCATGTACCAAACACACTGACACAGTATCCGCGTCAAAAATTAGAGCTGTGAAAGCTGATTAATTTTGCATCCAACTAAAATTCTAGTTCACAGCAAAGTAGTTCCCCAGCTGTGAAAGGATGAGCGCTCTGGCCCCAAAGAAATCGGTGAGCCCTCTCTAGTACTTAAAGCATCCTTATGATTCCCTTTGGGTGACAGACAACTTTATAGTAACACTGTTTGGATAAATCAAACCTCAAGCCTTCTTACCGGTGGGCAAACAATTGCCCACGGAACTCACGCACTTCTCAGCCTTAGGTAGTCCCGGGCTCTGTGCCAACAGAGCAGCGTGGAGGTCACAGGCCCAGGCCTCTGTCTGCTCCCGCATCCTGTGCCCTCCCCATGTCCAGCTTTCTCCCTTCTGCACTGCAGTCAGGCAGTACTGCATGGAAATTCTATTGCCCAAATGTCTGAAGAGTTCTGATAGGGCCGAACAGCAGTATGTGCACATTCCAGCTCCGATTGTGGGGAACATTTATCTTCAGCCACCTCCATGAACAGCTTGAATGATCGAAGCAGCTTTTTCCAAAAAGGTTTTCAGGAAAAAATTACTCTAGGGATAGTTATAAAACATAAGAAGAGAGAGAGAAACAAAAACAAAAACAGGTCCGCAGTTGGGAATGACGAGGTTAAAACGTTTTCTTTCCTTCTGACGTCTCCAACCCTTTGGATATGGTAATGTGAATGCGAATCTTCAAGACGGAAATTTTCAAAGCACATTTGACCATGGGAACCTTTATTCCTGGCTCCCGTTGAAATTTCAGTTCCATAAGAGCATAGTTTAGGAAATGCTGAGTTAAAATCAAATCCATGGGTCTGTAACATAGGGGGATGTTAATAACGTGGTCTGGAAAGTATCAGAGAACCAAAGCCTTTTACACAATTCAGAGGCTGGTAAAAATAGCATTCAGTCTGGAAATGGTTCCCTTTTCATGAAAAGCTCAGGGAAGCTATAAAATCACCTCTACTTGCATAAGTGCCAGGCCAAGAGTAAGAGGAGAGAAGGGAATAAGTGAAAGGAGAGGGAGATGTTGGAGGCCAAAGCATGAACAAGGAGTGACCAGGTCCAGCCGGTATTCCTGGGCACAGGTCGTGATAGTAAGGGTTTTGCCATATCTGCATTGAGACAGAGCTGAATCCCTAGGACAGCAATAAACAGAAATGGGCTCAGTTTTAGAGCCATTTAAGCATACAGTCGATTCTGTTGTACACGTCTAACCACTGCAGATAGTGAGATTACTCTGCAGTAAATACAAAAGCCAGGAGACAACAGAAACAAGCTTCGGATGTTGTTCAGTAAAAAATACAGATTGGACTGGTTCATGGCCAGAGCAAGGATGTTCAGTGGAGAAGTGGACATAAGACTCATTCCCTCAATCACATCTGCTAAAGGTCATCAACAATGCTATTTTAAGAGAAAGATACATTATGCTAAGAATCCCGATGTACCTTGTTATACTTCAGATGTTAACTTGGTGTATATTATTATATTGACTACTTAAGAAGCCAGATTGTTAAACTTGCAACTGTAGTCAAGGATCTGGTGCCTGTAACATGACAAGAGATTAGAAAAGCATTATTTATCAAAAGGCTTCAAAATGTTTCTAATTTTTAACCTAGTAATTCTACATGGAATGTGCATAGAGAAAAGTATCCTAAATATGGAAAAATGTTTTGTCCAAAGATATGTATTGATTGCCTTAGTATCTATATGAGCAGAAATGTTAAAACCACACACATTTCCAATAAAGGAATAATTAAATAAATGATATTGGAGTCACACAGTGGGATTTTATGCAGTTATGATAAGTGATATTTATGAAGTATCTGTTAACCTGATTATAATGTAATGTTAGATATATTAAAAATAATATTACTGTATTATATATTTATGATTATGAAAAAATGAAGGTAAGTAGGGGAAAAATGACTGAAAATGTAGCAAAACACTAGCAACAGCGTAAAAGCTGTATGCCTAAACATGACACTTCTCTTTCAATTATTTTTTCAGAATTTTCAAATTTTTCTTTTACCACTACCATTTACTCTTATGGAACAAAATATAAAATATGTTAGTCCTGGAAAGTACTGTCTTTAAATAATGGTGCCAGAACTGGGCTTTCCTATTAAGGTGTTCCTCAACTACAGATGCATATTTAGGAAACAATCTCATATGTGGAAAATAATAATAGCCCCCAAATTTCATAGCTAAAGAAATATCAACAGGAAAGTGGGAGAAACAGAACAAATGAACACTGAGGGAAATGTAACTCAGGTACACTCTGGGTGTCAAAAACCTGTTGGTGGAGGCCTTGGTCCATAGCTGTAGAGACCCAGGTCCTATAGAACCAGAAGCCAAGAGCACAGATCTCCAGCTTCCTATAGGGGGTTGCCCACAGTGAGGCTTCCATGGTCAGCAATCTTGGCTTCCAGAAGTCTAGTTTACCTGATGACATGTCAGGAAAGATTTGGAAGGAGATGTAAGTGACATTGCCAAGGTGAAGGCACATTAGACATTTGGTCTTAGAGTCCAAAATGTCGTGTACCTGAGGGATTACTGTAAAGGAATAAGATAGATTATCCTACATGGTCAAATAAATTTAGTCTCATTCTTTAGATCACTCTTGATGTGACAAGAGATCTAAAAATGGCCTTGCCTTTGCTCTAGAAATATATATGATGAACTCTCTAACTCCTGCTCAGGAGGTCTTCTATTTCAATCTGTCCCAAACTAATAATGTGCCCCTAAAACGTAATTTCAAATCATTCTTAGTTAAAAAACAACAACAACAACAACTAAGCAATCACTTACCTTTATTGTAGATGATTGAGACAAAAGAAAGAAAAACATTTGCATTTGCAACAGAAATGTTAATTAATTAAACTCCCAGAAAAGGTGAGACATTCATAAGAGAGTATGATGGATATAGAAGTAACATAGATTCTTCTCTGTTAGGAATAACTGTTTTTTAAAAAGCTTATTTTTCAGTAGAATGCAGCTCCACAATAAGAAGGCAGCACCCTGACACCAGCCAAGGAGAAAAGAAGCCACTCTAAAAATACCTCCGTAAAAATGGAAAGAGCTGACATTTCCTTTCATTCTCCTGGAACAGCTATCTCTGGGACTGCATGGCCCTCAGCTGTCCAATCATTTTATCCTTCACTCTGTTTTATATCTATGCTTCTTAGGGCAAGGGAAAGTGTGCAGAAAATGGCTCCAATTTTCAGTCTGTATGAATTTCTTTCACTTCTTAAAACAGATCGGTTACAAAAAAGTACTACAAACAAAGGAATCTACGGAATTTCAAGGCAGTGATAAAGCAATCTGCAGGGATGAATAAATTCTAACTTTAAATTCCTGGCTCATCAACCTCTAGTATGCACCCACATATTCTCCTCCAGCATGAGCACTTGAATAGGTGTCATCTGTTCTTTCATTCATTCAAATGATTTTATTGAGCAATGATGTGCCAGGCATCATGGAAGCTCTGTGTGAGAATAAGAGATGATTGGACATAGTGAAACCTCCTGAAATCACTCCAAGGCAGCTACAGGCCCCAAACCCTACATTCATGGTGAGGTAAAGAGAAATTGAGCAACACTTGCTCAAACCATTCACAGACTTGACAAGAGCCCGCAGGAGTGGTGGTCTATAAACCACTTTGCTCTTCATTCATGGATGGTAGAGACATTGGCTGACCAAATAGTAAAAAAACATGGACTTAACTCCTGAGTTTAGAATGCTTCTCTAATCACTGAGGGGCATGGCTGAAGGTCTCACCCCTTCAGGACACACACATGAGAAACACCCAAAGAGAATCCTAGTTTAAAATAGTAGTGAAGAAAATGACCCTTCTCCTTTTAGCAAATGTCCTCTTCGTGAACTTCGGAGCAGAATGCTGATTCCTGTAAAAAACAAACAAGATTGAAGGGCTTGAAGCCCTAACCCCCAATGTGACTGTATTGGAAATAGAGCCTTTAAGGAGGTAATGAAGGTTAAATGAGATCAGAGGGGTGAGTCCCTATTCCAATAAAACCAGTGTCCTTATAAGAAGAGGAAGAGGCATCAGAAGCATACACAAAGAAAGGACCATGTGATGACACAGCAAGATGTTAGCCATCTTTAAGCCAAGGAGAGTCCTCTTGAGAGACCAAAGTTGCCAACAACTTGATCTTAGACTTCCAGTTTCCAGAACTGGAAAATAAATTTCTGCTGTTTAAGCCACCCAGTCTACAGTATTTTGTTATGGTAGCCCTAGATAATCAACATACCATATGGCTATTTGCATGTCATATACATTGGTCTATGTAAGAGAACATATTTAGTAAATGTTAGACATCATGTGGACACAAAGAAAGGTACACAAGGCAACTGTATTTGGTTTGCAGTCATACCTGAGGCATAATTGCTTTGAGATCTGGAAGATGATGGTCCCTAAATCTCCATAATGTAACTCATATTTCTGCCTCCTCCAAAGCTAAACAATTTGGGGTGTCATTGCCTGGAAGATTATTACAATAGTGAAGGAAAATTGTATTAATGAAGATGAAAGATAGATTTTAAAAAAGAGAGATTATTTTTAATCCCTGCCTTTTTCAGACTTTCTTAATCGTAGCCCCAAGTATCTTCAAATTAAAAGCTCAGGCCCACCTACTGCTGAGTCAGCCTTTCCACAGGCAAATTAGGAATGACATTCAGGTTACCTATGGTAAATGAAGGGCATCCACCTGACCCTCGTAGCTTCTCCTGTCTTACCACCGATTCTCAGCCCATGTACTGGGTTTGTAGTCCTATGTGCTATCCCCACTCCAATTTTGCTTCCAGGACAAGAGTCTAAATGCCCAGGATCCAAATAATCTGACACCCTGTTTAGCTCTTGCTTATTTCCCATGCTACGTTGCCTGTAGGCTTTCTCTTAGTCTAGGGTCTTCCTTCCAATTAACTGATCCCATAGAACAAGGTGCCAATGCCTAAAATGACTCCAAGAATCACTTCCTAACTTCAAAAATACTAGCCTTGGGCTTCCCTGGTGGCGCAGCGGTTGAGAGTCTGCCTGCCGATGCAGGGGACACGGGTTCGAGCCCTGGTCTGGGAGGATCCCACATGCGGTGGAGCGGCTGGGCCCGTGAGCCACAACTACTGAGCCTGCGCGTCTGGAGCCTGTGCTCCGCAACAAGAGATGCCACGACAGTGAGAGGCCCGCGCACCGTGATGAAGAGTGGCCCCCGCTTGCCACAACTAGAGAAAGCCCTCGCACAGAAATGAGACCCAACACAGCAAAAATAAATAAATAAATAAATAAATAAACTCCTACCCCCAACATCTTCTAAAAAAAAAAAAAACAAAAACAACAAAAAAAAAAACTAGCCTTTACTAAATAATATGTATCAGAAAATACACTAAGTTGTCTTTAGGGATTACCTTATTTAAAAAAAATAATTATTTGAAGCAGGTATAATTTTCCATGCTATTTGAAAGAAAAAAATGAGGGTTAGAGAATTTAAGTCATTTGGTAAAAGTCACAAATTAAATGTGATGAGAGATGTGGATGGGGGGATGGGAGGGAGGGAGACTCAAGAGGGAAGAGATATGGGAACATATGTATATGTATAACTGATTCACTTTGTTATAAAGCAGAAACTAACACACATTGTAAAGCAATTATACTCCAATAAAGCTATTTTTAAAAAGTGTAGTAACATAAACCAGATTTACCCTTCTGCTAAGATAACTAAAAAAATAAAATAAAAAAATTAAAATATGTGAAATTGCTGTACAGTTTCACATGTTGCACAACACCATAAATCAACTATACTTCAATTTTTAAAATATGTGAAACATTGATCAAGATTTTAGAAATCTGGCAAAGAAGGAAACTGATCCCTGAGAAATGGGAAACAAATTAAATGAAAATCACAATGTTTGAGATAATAAATGCACTGGATGTAATTAAAGATACATTAGACATGTCAGAAGAAAAGAGTAGAGTACTTGAATATGTAGCAGTAGAAACTATCAAAATAGAAAAAAAAATTTAAAGGAAAAGGAAAGAACTGAGCATTAAAAAAGTATGAGAACATTTCAAACTGCATATCAGGATTATAACCAATATAGAAGTAAATGGAGTTCCCCAAGAAGAGAAGGACAGAAAAAACAATTTTTAATATAAAGCCAATTTTGATGAAAACTATAAAGCCACAGTATCATGAAGCTTAACAAATTTCAAGCATAAGGAAGATGAAGAGGATCATATAAAGGCATATCATAATCAACTTTCTACAATAACACAATAAATAGAAAATCTTATAAATGTCCTGTGGGAAAACATACATTATGTACTGAACAATAAAGATAAGAGTCACAGCAGGATTCTTGTCAGAAACAGTAGAATTTTAATGTCAATAGAGCAGATCTTTAAGAAAATGAAAGGAAAAAAAACAAAAACAAAGAGAAACAAACAAAAATAGTTAAACTAAAATTCTTTACTCAGAAAAAATACCTTTTGAAAACAAAGGTGCAATAAAACCATTTTCAGACATACAATAGCTAAGAGAATTCATCAGCTGCAGAGCTGCACCACAAGAAATAATAAAAGATGACCTTCGCCCTCCCCATATCCTCAAGTCCTCAAGTAGGTCTGTGTTTTATTCCCGTCCTACCCCTACTCTCTTCATGACATTTTTTTTTCCCTTAGATTCCATATATATGTGTTAGCATACGGTATCCACATGGCACAGGGCGATCAGCTAGGTGGTTTGTGACCACCTAGAGGGGTGGGATAGGGAAGGTTGGAGGGAGGGAGACACAAGAGGGAAGAGATATGGGAACATATATGTATAACTGATTCACTTTGTTGTAAAGCAGAAATTAAAACACCATTGTAAAACAGTTATACTGCAATAAAGATGTTAAAAAAAAAAAAGATGACCTTCAGACAGAAGAAAAATACTAGCCAGAAATCTGGGTCTACACAAAGGAATATGGGCCACTGGAACTAGCAATTATGTGGGTAAATATACAGACTTTTTTTTTTTTTAAATATTCAAAATATAATGAACTGTTTAAAGCAAAAACAATAGCAAAGTATTGTGAGGTTTATCATACATCTAGAAATAAAATGTTTGATAATGACAGCATAAAGGCTAAGAGGGGAGAAATGAAAGTGGACTGTGTACTATTCTTATACTATGTATGAAGTGGTATAATATCATTTGTAGGTAGACAGTGAAAGTTAAAGGAATACACTACAAACCACAAAATACTGGTAAAGCAACAATGAAAATAAAGAAACAAGGAGCTAAAAGTAATACGACAACAAAGGAAAGGCAAATATAAATTATAAGCTACAGATTATCAAATTAGATATAAAAGCAAGACCCAATTACATGCTACCCCAAAGAAGCCCACTTTAAACATAAAATTTATATATAGGTTAAAAGTAAATGGGTAAAAAGACATCACACAAACAATAACCAATGAAAACTAGTGTCATCATATTAAAGTCAGGCAGATGAACTTCAAAAGCAGAAAAATTTGAGGGATATTACAGAATGATAAATGGGTGGGTCAGTTCTCCAATGATCCATAACAATTGTAAATGTGTATGCAACTAATTGGAAAGTTTTCATATTAAGCAATAAGAATGGAGAGATATACCATGTTCTTGGATTGGAAGAATCAATATTGTGAAAATGACTGTACTACCCAAAGCAATCTACAGATTCAATGCAATCCCTACCAAATTACCAATGGCATTTTTCAGAGAATTGGAACAAAAAATTTTACAATTTGTATAAAAACACAAAAGACAACAAATAGCAATCTTGAGAAAGAAAAACGGAGCTGGAGGAATCAGGCTCCCTGACTTCAGACTATACTACAGAGCTATAGTAATCAAAACAGCATGATACTGGCACAAAAACAGAAATACAGATCAATAGAACAGGATAGAAAGTTCAGAGATAAACCAACACACCTATGGTCACCTAATCTATGAAAAAGGAGGCAAGAATAAACAAGAGATAAAAGACAGTCTCTTCAATAAGTAGTGCTAGGAAAACAGGACAGCTACATGTAAAAGAATGAAACTAGAACACACCCTAACACCATATACAAAAATAAACTCAAAATGGATTAAAGGGAAGACCTTCAAGATGGCAGAGGAGTGAGACATGGAGATCACCTTCCTCATCACAAATATGTCAGAAATACAGCTACATGTGGAACCACTACAGAACACCTATGGAACACAGGCACAAGGCTTCAGACTTCCAAACAGGCAAGAAACTCCCCAAATACCTGGGTAGGGCAAAAGAAAAAAGAAAAAACAGAGACAACAGAATAGGGACGGAACCTGCACCACTGGGAGGGAGCTGTGAAGGAGGAAAATTTCCCACACACTAGTAGGCCCCTTAACTGGCAGAGACGGGGGTGGTGGTGGGGGGGGGAAGCTTTGGAGTCATGGAGGAGAGTAAAGCAATAGGGGTGCAGAGGGCAAAGTGGGGAGATTCCCACACAGAGGATCAGTGCCAACCAGCACTCACCACCCTGAGATGCTTGTCTACTCACCAGCCGGGATGGGTGGGGGCTGGGAGATGAGGCTCTGGCTTCGGAGGTCAGATCCCAGGGAGAGGACTGGGATTGGCTGCATGAACACAGCCTGAAGAGGGCTAGTGTGCCACAGCTAGCCGGGAGGGAGTCCAGGAAAATGTCTGGAACTGCCTAAGAGGCAAGGGACCATTGTTTCGGGGTGCACGAGGAGAGGGGATTCAGAGCACTGCCAAAATGAGCTCCAGAGAAGGATGCGAGCTGCGGCTATCAGTGCGAACACCAGAGACTGGCATAAAATGCAAAGGTTGCTGCTGAAGCCACCAAGAAGCCTGTGTGCAAGCACAGATCACTATCCACACTTCCCTTCCTGGGAGTCTGCGCAGCCAGCCACTGCCAGGTTTCCGTGATCCAGGGACAACTCCCCCGGGAGAACACACAGCGCACCTCAGGCTGTTGTAACGTCATGCCCGCCTCTGCCTCTGCACACTCACCCCACATTCCATACCCCTCCTCCCCCCTGGCCTCAGTGAGCCAGAGTGCCTGAGTCAGCCGCTACTTTAACCCTGTCCTGTCTAAGTGAAGAACAGATGCCCTCAGGCGACCTATACACAGAGGCAGGGCCAAATCCAAAGCTGAACCCCAGGAGCTGTGCGAACAAAGAAGAGAAAGGGACATTTCTCCCAGCAGCCTTAGGAGCAGCGGATTAAATCTTCACAATCAATTTGATGTACACTGCATCTGTGAAATACCTGAATACACAACGAATCATCCAAAAATTGAGGCAGTGGACTTCAGGAGCAACTGTAGACTTGGGGTTTGCTATCTGCATCTAATTGGTTTCTGGTTTTATGTTTATCTTAGTTTAGTATTTAGAGTTTATTATCATCGGTACATTTGTTTATTGATTTGGTTACTCTTCATTTTTTGTATACAGATATATAGAGATATATATTTTATTTTCCTTTTTCTCTTTTTCTGAGTGCATATGGGTATGCTTTTTTGTGTGATTTTGTCTATATAGCTTTGCTTTTACCATTTGTCCTAGCGTTCTCTCTGTCCTTTTTTTTTAATTATTTTATAATTGTTTTATTTTTAATAATTTAATTTTTTTTATTTTAATAACTTCATTTAATTTTATTTATTTTCTTTTTTTCTTTCATTTTTTCTCCCATTTCTTCTTAGCCGTGTGGCTGACAGGGGCTTCATGCTTCAGTCAGGTGTCAGGCCTGTGCCTCTCAGGTGGGAAAGCCAAGTTCAGGACATTGGTCCACCAGAGACCTCTCAGCTCCACATAATATCAAACAGCAAAAGCTCTCCCAGATATCTCCATCTCAATGCTAATACCCCGCTCCACTCAACGACCAGCAAGCTACAGTGCTGGACACCCTATGCCAAACAACTAGCAAGACAGGAACACAACCCCATCCATTAGCTGAGAGGTTACCTAAAATCATAAGGTAACAGACACTCCAAGACACACCACAGGATGCAGTCCTGCCCACCAGAAAGACAAGATCCAGCCTCATCCATGAGAACACAGTCACCAGTCCCCTCCACCAGGAAGCCTACCCAACCCACTGAACCAACCTTAGCCACTGGGGGAAGACACCAAAAACAACGGGAACTACAAACCTACAGCTTGCAAAAAGCAAACCCGAAACACAGTAAGTTAAGCAAAATGAGGAGACAGAGAAACACAGAGCAGATGAAGGAGCAAGGTATAAACCCATCAGACCAAGCAAATGAAGAGGAAATAGGCAGTCTACCTGAAAAAGAATTCGAAGTAATGATAGTAAAGATGATCCAAAATCTTGGAAATAGAATGGAGAAAATACAAGAAACATTTAACAAGGACCTAGAAGAACTAAAGAGCAAACAAACAATGATGAACAACACAATAAAGGAAATTAAAAATTCTCTAGAAGGAATCAATAGCAGAATAACTGAGGCAGAAGAACGGATAAGTGACCTGGAAGATAAAATAGTGGAAATAAATACCACAGAGCAGAATAAACATAAAAGAATGAATAGAATAGAGGATAGTCTCAGAGACCTCTGGGACAACATTAAACGCACCAACATTCAACTTATAGGGGTCCCAGAAGAAGAAGACACAAAGAAAGTCAATGAGAAAATATTTGAAGAGATTATAGAAAACGCCCCTAACATAGGAAAGGAAATAGTCAATCAAGTCCAAGAAGTGCAGAGAGTCCCATACAGGATAAAACCAAGGAGAAACATGCCAAGACACATATTAATCAAACTATCAAAAATTAAATCCAAAGAAAAAATATTAAAAGCAACAAGGGAAAAAAAAACAAATAAAATACAAGGGAATCCCCATAAGGTTAACAGCTGATCTTTCAGCAGAAATTCTGCAAGCCAGAAGGGAGTGGCAGGACATATTTAAAGTGATGAAGGAAAAAAACCTACAACCAAGATTACTCTACCCAGCAAGGATCTCATTGAGATTCGATGGAGAAATTAAAACCTTTACAGACAAGCAAAAGCTAAGAGAATTCAGTACCACCAAACCAGCTTTACGGCAAATGCTAAAGGAACTTCTCTAGGCAGGAAACACAAGAGAAGGAAAAGACCTACAATAACAAATCCAAAGCAATTAAGAAAATGGTAATAGAAACATACATATCAATAATTACCTTAAATGTAAATGGATTAAATGCTCCAACCAAAAGACATAGACTGGTTGAATGGATACAAAAACAAGACCTGTATATATGATGTCTACAAGAGACCCACTTCAGACCTAGGGACACATACAGACTGAAAGTGAGGGGATGGAAAAAGATATTCCATGCAAATGGAAATCAAAAGAAAGCTGGAGTAGCATTTCTCATATCAGACATAATAGATTTTAAAATAAAGAGAATTAAAAGAGACAAAGAAGGACACTACATAATGATCAAGGGATCAATCCAAGAAGAAGATAGAACAATTGTAAATATTTGCGCACCCAACATAGGAGCACCTCAATATATAAGACAAATGGTAGCAGCCATAAAAGGGGAAATTGACAGTAACACAATCATAGTACAGGACTTTAACACCCCACTTTCACCAATGGACAGATCATCCAAAATGAAAATAAATAAGGAAACACAAGCTTTAAATGATACATTGAACAAGATGGACTTAATTTATATTTATAGGACATTCCATCCAAAAACAGCAGATCACACTTTCTTCTCAAGTGCTCATGGAACATTCTTCAGGATAGATCATATCTTGAGTCACAAATCAAGCCTTGGCAAATTTAAGAAAACTGAAATGGTAACAAGTATCTTTTCTGACCACAATGCTATGAGACTAGATATCATTTACAGGAAAAAAATCTGTAAAAAATACAAACACATGGAGGCTAAACAATACACTACTAAATAACCAAGAGATCACTGAAGAAATCAAAGAGGAAATCAAAAATTATCTAGAAACAAATGACAATGAAAACACGGCAACCCAAAACCTATGGGATGCAGCAAAAGCAGTTCTAAGAGGGAAGTTCATAGCAATACAATCCTACCTCAAGAAAGAAGAAACATCAAAAATAAACAACCTAACCTTACACCTAAAGGAATTAGAGAAAGAAGAACACAAAACACCCAAAGTTAGCAGAAGGAAAGAAATCAGAAAATCAGATCAGAAATGAATGAAAAAGAAATGAAGGAAACAATAGCAAAGATCAATAAAATTAAAAGATGGTTCGTTGAGAAGATAAACTAAATTGATAAACCATTAGCCAGACTCATCAAGAAAAAAAGGGAGAAGACTCAAATCAATAGAATTAGAAATGAAAAAGGAGAAGTAACAACTGACACTGCAGGAAAACAAAGGATCATGAGAGATTATTGCAAGCAACTATATGCCAGTAAAATGCACAACCTGGAAGAAATGGACAAATTCTTAGAAAAGCACGACTTTCTAAGACTGAACCAGGAAGAAATAGACAATATAAACGGACCAATCACAAGCACTGAACTTGTGACTGTGATTAAAAATCTTCCAACAAACAAAAACCCAGGACCAGATGGCTTCATAGGCAAATTCTATCAAACATTTAGAGAAGAGCTAACACCTTCCCTTCCCAAACTCTTCCAAAATATAGCAGAGGGAGGAACACTCAGAAACTCATCTATGAGGTCACCATCACCCTGATACTAAACCCAGACAAAGATGTCACAAAGAAAGAAAACTACAGGCCAATATCACTGATGAACATAGATACAAAAATCCTCATAAAATACTAGCAAGCAGAATCCAACAGGACATTAAAAGGATCATACACCATGATCAAGTGTGGTTTGTCCCAGGAATGCACAGATTCTTCAATATATGCAAATCAGTCAATGTGGTAAAGCATATTAACAAATTGAAGGGGAAAAACCATATGATCATCTCAATAGATGCAGAAAAAGCTTTTGACAAAATTCAACACCCTTTTATGATAAAAACCCTCCAGATAGTAGGCATAGAGGGAACTTACCTCAACATAATGAAGGCCATATATGCAAACCCACAGCCAACATTGTTCTCAATGGTGAAAAACTGAAAGCATTTCCTCTAAGATCAGGAAGAAGACAAGTTTGCCCACTCTTACCACTATTATTCAACATAATTTTGGAATTTTTAGCCACAGCAGAGAAGAAAAAGAAACAAAAGGAATCCAAATCGGAAAAGAAGAAGTAAAGCTGTCACTGTTTGCAGATGACATGATACTATACATAGAGAATCCTAAAGATACCACCAGAGAACTACTAGAGCTAATCAACAAATTTGGTAAAGCAGCAGGATACAAAATTAATGCACAGAAATATCTTGCATTCCTATACACTAATGATGAAAAATCTGAAAGAGAAATTAAGAAAACACTCCCATTTACCATTGCAACAAAAAGAATAAAATATCTAGGAATAAACCTACCTAAGGAGACAAAAGACCTATATGCAGAAAACTATAAGACACTGATGAAAGAAATAAAGATGATACAAACAGATGGAGAGATACACCATGTTATTGAATTGGAAGAATCAACATTGTGAAAATGACTATACTACCCAAAGCAATCTACAGATTCAATGTAATCTCTATCAAACTACCAATGGCATTTTTCACAGAACTAGCACAACAAAAAAATCACAATTTGTATGGAAACACAAAAGACCCAGAATAGCCAAAACAATCTTGAGAAAGAAATACGGAGCTGGAGGAATCAGGCTCCTGGACTCCAGACTATACTACAAAGCTACAGTAATCAAGACAGTACAGTACTGGCACAAAAACAGAAATATAGATCAATGGAACAGGATAGAAAGCCCAGAGATAAACCCACACACATATGGTCACCTTATCTTTGATAAAGGAGGGAAGGATATACAGTGGAGAAAAGACAGCCTCTTCAATAAGTGGTGCTGGGAAAACTGGACAGCTACCTGTAAAAGTATGAAATTAGAACACCACACACAAAAATCAACTCGAAATGGATTAAAGCCCTAAATGGAAGGCCAGACACTATCAAACTCTTAGAGGAAAACATAGGCAGAACACTATACGACATAAATCACAGCAAGATCCTTTTTGACTGATGCACCAAAGAATGAAAGTGGTTCTCTAGTATGCTAGGAGAATATGTATTACTAAAATATTATAAGATGATTGACTTCTTTATCTTTTTGAAATTTTCTAGCCACTATGGCAACATATCACTGTCACAGCTGTCGCTGGTGTTGTCATGCCATTAATCTCCAACTCAGATAGCACTTGGATGCCCTGGGAGATCTGGTAACAGGAACAAATCTTAGTGACTGCCCCAACAAGGAAACAACTGTTAGTCTTGGGACAAGAAAAGAAGAGTCATGCTAACTAGACTGAGAAAAAGTTCTACATCATCAGTCAATAAACATATCTCTGTTGCCTTTTAAATCCTGTCTTTTGGTGCAAGGTGCCATGTCTGTTTTAATTAGTGTTCATGTATGCGCCATGCAGATATGCTTTCTTCCTAGCACGACACACCATACATACATACTACATAAAATATATACATTTTTAGCATCTCCTAATAACATACAACTATGGAAGAGTCAAGGATGTAGCAGGAAGATTCTTATCTCCTCAAGGCCTAAACTTTGGAATCACTAGTCAGCCAATGGGATGTTATAGAGGTAGAATAAAGCAGAATTCAAACTGCAGGCCCTACCTTCAAATTCTAGCTCTCCCATTTCTCATGTGAGGAAGTTGAAGCAATTTAGCTATTTCCTAAACTATAAAAGAGGGGAATTAATAACCACCTCATGGTTTTAAGGAATAACAAAGGCAATGCATTTAAGGATCTTGATGTAGTTCCTGTGGCATTGTGAGAACTCAAAGAATGATAGCTGATTTGGGGGCTGCAGGGACCTTGGATCTCTCTCTGCCCAGGACATGCTATCCTGCTTCTGACTAATACACACATCCCAGTCAGCTAAAAACTAATCATGATTACCTCGTTTAGCAGACAAATTAAGGATTTCCTGAATGTTAAATGTCAAGGAGATAATCAATAAATGATCAAGTCCAATGTATTTATTTTAAAGAATGAAGCAGTGACTTGTTCCTGCTCACCCAGCTAAATATTCAATGAATCCTAACCCTGGTTTAAATCTCCTGATCTAAAAATTGATCTGAAATTGATCTCCAAATTTACCACTGAGCTAAAGTGCCATCTGTCTGTCTAGCCTTTCCTTTTCTCTTTTTCTCCCACTTCACCTCTGTCTCCTCTTTAGTTCCTAGTTGACACTGGAAGTGACTAAGCTTCTTTACTAAGAATCATGAAGAAGTTTTCCAATCATCTGTGAACTGGCCTGGTCCCCAAATACCAAAATTATCCAATAAGACTGTAGTGAACATATTGACAAGTCTTTATGTTTCCAAGGTTTATCTTAAATAAAAACACACTACTTGGAAGAAATAATTTCTGAAGAGCTAGAATTTATTAACACCTGAGCTCCTATTCACTGTCTGTAAAATCAACACTGCCTGTCAGATGATAAATGAAATTTTAGAAGACAATTGGCAGGTTGTTCTCCTGAGCCCTTGATCCATTTACACGTATCTTTACTCTCAAGGCTTTGAGAAGTGGAATCGGTACCCATGACAACACAGCCAACTTCTCCAGCCCAGAGAAGAGCAAAGCAGTCTGTCACTAGAAGATTCAGTGAAGATGCCACATTCTTCCTGAGGCAACTCAGACAGTTCTCTAACTGTCTTTCTCTAAACAGATTAACAGATCAAGCTGTGAAGTCAGCCTCAGAAGATCAGCACCGCCCACTCCGGACAGGCAGGCTCAGCTGGTCCTAACCCCTCTCCAGGAGGCAGGTGGCAGGCAAAGGAGCCGATTCACGATGAAGACAGCCTCTGAGTGTTGGCGCTAGGCTTTGCCAAACTCGAAGTTAGGCTCTCTGGTCAGAGCAGGCATCACAGGGTTTCTGAAACCACTATTAAGTAGGGAGATCACTGTAATCTGGTTACAGTCTCTGAATCTGGCATTCAAAGAACAGGGGAGAATTTAGAAGAAAAGCAACACCACTGCCAGGGACAAAAGATGGGAGGAGGGCTTGAAATCCCAGTGCAAATTGCATGCCTCTAGGTACCAATTTGCCTTGCAGTGGAATTTAGGCTTCCTAAAGTTAAATTATGCATACAACAGCCTCATTATCCAGAGTGGTATTTTCATATAAAGATCTGAAGACAAAATGTAAACTTGCCTCTCGGAGTCTTTAGAAAAAGCGATTGACTAATCCACATACGGAACAGCTCTGGTTCCACCTGCTGCTGCCTATACAGATGGGAAAGATGTGACAGAGGGGACTCCCTGTAGCAGCCAGCACCACAGACTCAGCGCTGTAAGCACTGCAGTCCCAGGCCTCTCTTTCAGATGCTGCAATTTTACAAAACATTTAAAAACACTATTCTAAAGTAGCAATGCACGCAGCTGGGCTGCAGTAAGAGATGTTTCCTGTAACAATATTTGGTGCATCTTTTGTTCTCACACTAACGTATCCTTTCCGGTATTAAGCCAAAATAAACATGTTTGGGAGGTCTGTTTATTCACACAAGACAAAGCCAAGTATTTATTATTTATAAAGTCATCCTTTAGGAGTTACTTTCCCCAAGAGGAATTATATTGTTGCTAGATAAATTTTTCACGCATTCAACAAATGTTATTGAGCTGCCACTCAGCTGAAAACTGGAGTTGAAAGATAAACTAGATATTGTCCTGCTTTCAAGATGTTCACGACCTATTTGTGAAGTAAACAGACCAATTCTGTTACAATACATTGTGTTCTTTGCCGTGGGCACTAAGCAGATGCAAGAGCCGTAAGAGTAGTGACATTGGAGCGAGGTCTTGAAAGAACAGTGAACCTGTCAGAAAGACAGAGAAGGCATAGCTCAACAGTTACTAAAGTATGAAGGTTGACGGGGAGGGGCACATGTGTGAGAAGCTTCGGGAGATAGAACATAAACTCTAAGGCGGTCGGATGCAAGGGAGCCGGGCCATGAACAACCTTCCATGCCGTGTTGAGTCTAGCTTTTATATCAAGGTTCATAGGACATTTCTAAGAATTCTACAGGGAAGTGAAAAATGACGATCTTAAAACCTCTTTTTCTTTCTCCTGTTGATGCCATTTACATACATAAATTACAGGAATTGTGGAAAATAAACTCTAAGAACAAAAACGGCCTGTGACACCACAAGCATGACCATATGTTGATGTTAAGTCGAGTATTCTGGAATCAGTGTGGAGAGTCTATTGCCCAGAAGAAATTGGAAGGAAGAGACTTAGGAGAAAATTATGGTACTATAAGTAAGAGATAAGAGATAATAAAGGGCCTCCCCATCTTTAGGGGGAGCAACACAGGTGTCCCGAGTTTGCTACACTGGCTATCTAACTTCTCGTGCTGATGCTTGTCTGAGATTTGACATTTCCTGAAATGAGTTCCTTCCTATCTAGATTCTAAGTGAGGAAGGGGTAGACGATGAAAGAGAGGGAGAATTTTTTGTTGGTGGTGAAAGAATGTATATCTGTCTCTCCAGTTTTTGTATCTTGCCTCTGCCAAAATGTATCCCTCCCTGGATACACTTCTTACAGTATTTTGCAAGTGGAAAAAAATGATTGAAAGAAATTACTGGCATATTTAACTCAGCTACCCTTATGACCCTTTCACATACAATAGCCTCAAGTGGTTGATGTGTATATTTTGGAAAATACAATACTATTCTTTTGCGCTCAGTTGTCTCAAGGTTATTCATTTTCTTTCCATTTTATTTGAATGAAAGTTGAAATCTCCAGACTACTTTGATAGTTATATAAAAATAGTTTTATGCTGTAGAGAATTCTTCTATCCCCACGCATAATAGCACACTAACATTTGGGGGGTATTCATTATTTGACGGATAATAGACATAAACCCAGGAATGAAGAGCATTCAATCTGGGTCTGCCTGATATAAAAAAGCCATAATTCACCTCTTTGACTTACTCAGGAAACATAGCACAAGTAACAGCACCTTCTTGGTGCCTGCTCTAGCCCTTCTACACACAAAAAAGAAAGTGCAAGAATGAAGGAGATAAATGATATTGCAGCAATGCCACACTCAGAATCGGAGGTCACTCTTATATGAAAAGATTACCCTGACGGCACTGAGAGGGGACTGATCTGAAGGAGAGATTGGAGGCTTCCAAAGATGCCAGTTAAGGAGCAATGGCGATTATTCAGGAGATGTAATGAAGGATTGAAAAGGGGAGAGAATGTGATTCCAGAAATAATTTGGAGATAGAATGGCCACATATTGGTTAAGAGGATTGAGGGAGAGGGAGCGTTTGAAGTTGGTGTTACCATTATAGATAGATAGATAGATAAATGCAATAATAGAAATTATTAAACAAAGAAGAGAACTGAGAACAATTTGTGTTGAAAGGTGCTGACATTATGTGCTTGCTCAGGATACCCTCCAAGTTACCTGTTCAAACTGCCACCCTTGACACTCACCTCTCTGACACTTTCAGTCAAAGTTTCCATGTTTTTACTCCTATGAGTGCTGCTTGCTTGTCTCTTTGTTCTGGTAAATTATTTAGCCTCTCTTTTCTTACTGACCTCCCCTGGCCCATGACTTGGAATACACATGATTTCCCTAGAAGTCAGACTATTGCCTACCTTCCTTCCCTGCAGCAGGACAGCTTGCATATAAAAATCGCAATTCTCCCAGATACACAAACTTGGACTCTACAGGGCATCAGAAACCATTAGCCAATCAGTGGAGGCTTCTCACAATTTCTTTTTAATGCAAAGCGATTTGTGAAATGAAGCACTGTCACCTTCAATTCAACTAAGGGAGCTTGAAATATAGCAAGTGGCAATGTGGGAGGTGTTTTCTTTTATTGAAGTCTTACCCATGGCAGCTTATAAATACAAAGAGGTATGCTAAACCCTTGTACCAATTTATTTTTCCCTTGTTCTGCAATCTCATAAAACTTTATATAAAACCTATCCATAGGCAACATTGGGGAAGGATGGGAGATGGTGGCTTAAACACATATGGGAGCTCCTTTACCCCCAGCAACAACCCAGACAACATATGGAAGATGTTGGTGAAGCCTCAGACACTGCCAAGAGTTCTGAAGTCCAGAGCTAGCACAGGAGTTTCTCTACTCAGAGCCTGAGAAGATCTTGGGAGGACCCAGCGGAGGACAGTAGTGGTGGATCCTGGCAAGTACATGACCTGCAGAAAACTATGGATCCCAGGAAAAAGTGTCACATCAGTTGATAGGAGTGGGCCTGATTTCTCTAGCTCCCAAATAACTAAGGGAGAGATGAATCAACAGTGAGTCTTGTCTATACCTGAGGCTGCAACATCTGAAAGAGGAGGAAAACGAAGAGGCTTCCTTGTATTTTTAGTAGAGTAGAGAGCTGACACCATGCTTTTGCTACATCATTGGGCCACGGTAGAATAGACCACAGACCTTCCTGCCATTTCATGACATGGCTCCAAATTAATGTCCTACAGAGTTCAACCTGAGTCCCAGGAAGTAGATAAAGGGAACTTCTAGCACATATAAGAAATCCTATAGCCAGAGAAAATGAGCACAAGTGAAATAATCAAGAGAGATCCTAATAAATTATAGCTTCTGAGAGTTAGAGATTAACACATGAACTAAAAATTAAGAGGAAGAAGTCTTGGTATGAATACGGCTGTATATGTCAGAATTTTTCCTCTCATTCTTCTTGTAATCATAAAGAATTAGCAATAAAATATAATACATACAAAGTCCATTTTCAGGGATATTAGGTTATAATATTCATATTCAAAAATATAGGTAAGGGCTTGCATAAGTATCTGAGATCAAGCAGAAGCCACAAAAGAGACACACCAAAGAGCCAAGAAGCAGAAAAATCTCCAAGAACTCAACAAAAATGCCTTCCTTGAAAGTAAGAGGCTCTCTCAAAGTTGAAAAATGATGCTTGTTTGGAATAAGAGATGGGAACGTGGGGAAGTACTCTCTTAAACCATGGTGAGTTTAAGATATTAAAAGAAGAACAATTTCAAAAATAGCAACAAAATGTATCTACTCACAAAAGAGAACTATTGCTCTGAAACAGAAAAAAATATGATCAAATACTTAGCTAAGAATTAAAAAATGAATTGATGAAGTATTCACACTTATGAAGGAAAAACCAAAAAGGATAAATGTAGAAACTTGTGAAAAAGATAGTGTTAACACAGAAAAAGATGAAATATAAATATGAGTTGGCAAAAGTTAGGACAGAAATAGAAGATTAAAATTTATGACAAATAAAAGAGTAACTTGAAGGAGAAAAATAAAAGGAGGCAGAAAATTTTTTTAAAAACTTAAAATGGCTTAGAGAAAAACAAGAAATGTAGAATACCAATAGGAGACTCAATATATTTAATTCAAGTCTCTGAAGAATAAAGCCACAGTGAGACAGGACAAATATTACAAACATTATTTTTAGTAAGTTAAATATTACAAATATATTTTTAAATATGTGAAATAAGGAAATGACTCAAAATTGAAAACGTGTTAAGTATCAGAGAAAATTTGTTAATGTAGTCACACTGTGAAACATCCAGGTAAAAGTACTGGAATTTTTTAATGATTTAATAGTTTTTTGCCTCATTGCCCAAAATATTTTTTTTCTTAATTTTTAAAAGGGAAAATACCAAACTCGTCTTAGGTTTCTTCACAGCCAACAACATAGAAGATACTCCAGCAAAAAACGTATAAGCCAGTGATTTCGTTCTCTCACTTAATCATAAAACTACACAAGTTTGAACATGAAAGACTCAAGTTAATACTGTTGTTATTATTGAGTATTCTTAATATTCAATGATAATGGACTTTCAATTCTCACCAACAATGATCAAGTAAATAAAAATATAAAAAGTCTAAATAACATGATTAATGTGACAGATCTTACTGATATATAATATACTTGCCTATGTGTATGTAATTACATGCATATATATGTATGTGTGTTTATATGTATAAAATAACATTCGTCCTATAATAGTACAATTTTACGTGCCCATGGGAGAGCCACAAAAATTGACCATATAATAGCACACAAAATTTATAAGTACACAGAGTATTCTTTAATTTAAAAATATAATATGATAAAAAATTAATGACTAAATAAAAAGACAAAGAATTCTCCCCCCAAAAAATTCTTAACTTTGTGTCAGAAAAAAAAGCAAATTTAAATCATGATTTTTTTTAAGGATGATATTGAAAATCAGAAACTTCATATAGGTAAAGCTAAATAACATGAATAATAGTCTAAGAAAATATAATTTATCAAAGTCATTAAAGCAAGATTAAAAATCTAAATGGACAAAATAGATGAAACTGGCAAAGAACACACCCCCCATCAAAAAAGCAACAGGCTCTGATGTTTCCATATGAGACTTCTATCAGACTATTAGAGTAGACAATCCTAATAATATTTAAATTGTGCTAGAATATAAAATAAAATGATTTTTTTCAAATTACTTTTAAAAAAGAGTGTAAAAGGATTAACCTCCAAAATATACAAGCAGCTCATGCAGCTCAATATCAAAAACACAAACAACCCAATTCAAAAATGGGCAGAGGACCTAAATAGACACTTCTCCAAAGAAGGTATACAGATTGCCAATAAACACATGAAAGAATGCTCAACATCACTGATCATTAGAGAAATGCAAAACAAAACTACAATGAGGTATCACTTCACACAGGTCAGAATGGCCATCATCAAAAGACCTACAAACAATAAATGCTGGAGAGGGTGTGGACAAAAGGGGACTCTCTTGCACTGTTAGTGGGAATGTAAATAGATACAGCCACTATGGAGAACAGTATGGAGGTTCCTTAAGAAACTAAAAATAGAACTACCATATGACTCAGCAATCCCACTACTGGGCATATACCGTGAGAAAACTATAATTCAAAAAGAGTCATGTACCACAATGTTCATTGCAGCTCTATTTACAATAGCCAGGACATGGAAGCAACCTAGGTGTTCATCAACAGATGAATGGATAAAGAAGATGTGGCACATATATACAATGGAATATTACTCAGCCATAGAAAGAAACAAAATTGAGTTATTTGTAGTGAGGTGGATGGGCCTAGAGTGTGTCATACAGAGTGAAGTAAGTTAGGAGAGAAACAAATACTGTATGCTAACACATATATTTGGAATCTAAAAAAAAAAAGAAAATGGTCAGAAGAACCTAGGGGCAAGACGGGAATAAAGACACAGACCTACTAGAGAACCGACTTGAGGATATGGGGAGGGGAAGGGGTAAGCTAGGACAAAGTGAGAGAGTGGCATGGACATATATACACTACCAAACTTAAAATAGATAGCTAGTGGTAAGCAGCCGCATAGCACAGGGAGATCAGCTCTGTGCTTTGTGTCCACCTAGAGGGGTGGGATAGAGAGGGTGGGAGGGAGAAGCAAGAGGGAGGAGATATGGGGATATATGTACGCATATAGCTGATTCACTCTGTTATACAGCAGAAACTAACACACCATTGTAAAGCAAGTATACTCCAATAAAGATGTTAAATATATAAATAAATAAATAAAAATCAAGAAGAGTGTATTCCAGAACCTGATCAAGATAGTACAGAAAATAAAACTACACACCGACATTAGTTACAATTAGTAATGTAGAAGCCCCCCACAAAATCTCAGGAAATTGAATGCCACAGCATGTTAAAAGAACAATACATCATGATCAAGTGATGCTAATACCAGGAATGTAAGAATGGTTCAATAGTAGATCTATTTATATGAACACTCATATCATTAAGTCCAAAGAGAAAATCATATAATGGATGCTAAAAAGTACATTGAGACACTAAAGGAACTGCATTTCCAGAGAGACACATCAAGAGGGCTTGAAAATAGGCACTCCAAGGAAATTCATGACAGAATCACCAGACCGAGATAAGCATGGGTTGTAGAAGGCAGGCAATAAATACTTGCTGAGCTTTCCTTGCCAGATGTCAGCACCCCTGCTGAACAGAATAGTCCAAGAGAATCCCCAGCCAGACCCTTCTGTCCACATGGATGATTCCAGCATGAACTTCAAGGATGATTCACAGATACCAGCTGGTCCCAAGGAGTCTAAAAATGCACAGTAGTTCCATTTTCTTGCTAGATTTTTGACCTTGTTCCTTTCTTACAACTCTGTCATCTGCCAAGTCACACTTTATTATTGGAACATCATCAGTGTCTTTAAGTTGAAGAATCTGTTCTCTCAGATCTTATGAATCATTAAATGTGGATTGTGCTGTGATAGAATAAAATAAAGCAAAGCCTTGTCCATGTTTCATGTAAAAAAAAAAAAAAAAAACATACATTGATATAATTCAATTATTTATTTTTAAAAATCAATAAAAGAATAATCAATGTTAACTAAACTTACTGTGGTAATCATCTCATAATATATACATATATCAAATCATTATGTTGTACACCTTAACCTAATACAATGTTTATATGTCAAATATATGAATAAAACTGGAAAAAATTAATGGATGGATATTAGTCTTTCCTAGGGAAATATATTTATGTCAGCCTAAAGTGTACTATGCTAAATATGAAATATTACAGGCATTCCCAGTATAGTGACAATAAGGAAATGATGTCCCCTGCCATCAATATTCCTTAAAATCATATTTCAGTTAATTAGAAATCAAATAATGTTCAATTAGAAAAATGAAAGAAATTGGATGTACAAAATTTGAAAGGAGGAGGAAATATGGTCACTATTTATAGAAGTTAGAATTGTACATGTCAAAAATCTGAAAATATTACTGTATAAAGTTCATATACTAAAATCAGTAGTTTGCATAGAAGAAATAATAACTACTACAAGAGATATTAGTAAAAGATCCTATTTATAATCAGAACAAAAAGATAAAATATATCAAGCCCAATAAAACATATGTAAGAAGTATAATAGGAAAACATTAAAACACTATAAATTGAAAAGAAGAAGTCTTGAACAAATGGAAAGTCATAATATGTCTTGAAGAGGAAACCTCATCATCATTTAGATGCCACTTCTCCATAGTTAACTTATGTATTCTCATTGTCCTCATAGAATTCCCTACAGGTTTTTCTTTTTCAATAAGATAAGCTTATTCTAAAGTCAAGGTGGAAATTATATCAAATAAATATAAACCATTAAGGCTCTTTAAAAAAAGAGCAATGAGAGATAATTGGTCCTTCCAGACAGTAAAATGTATTATAATCTTGTTTTTAAAAACTAGTGACTTAATAGATATGTGAACCAGGATATCAGAAGAGAAATCCCAAGAAGATCTGTGGTAGACAGAATTTTAAAATCGCTTCCAAGCTTCTTTGTGTAATCCCTTCCACTTGAATGTATGTGGGACCTGTGAATATGAGGAATGTCATGCTATGCCTAGATTATATGATATGGCAAAGGTGAACGGTTTTACAGATGTAGTTAAGGTCTCTAATCAATTGGCTTTAGGTTAATCAAAGAGATAAGGTAGGGAAGTGCAAGGCCCTCCAGGGGTTCAGAGTAGCTCAGGCTGACCTCCAGATAGAAAGCAGGGACTTCAGCCTTACAACTGCAAGGAACAGAATTCTGCCAACAACCATGTGAACTAGGAATAGCATATCCTCACCTATTCTAACAAATGCAATAACTCAAAATCCAGAAAATTCAGAAGCAAAAAAAAAAAAAAGTCAACTACAAAAATATATTTTTAATGTT
The DNA here is from genome assembly GCF_026419965.1 of Kogia breviceps. NCBI lineage: Eukaryota > Metazoa > Chordata > Mammalia > Artiodactyla > Physeteridae > Kogia > Kogia breviceps. The sequence continues at coordinate 53,291,230 of NC_081311.1, forward strand.
CTATGGGAAAAGAACTCATTAAGAAAAATCAAAAGACAAATGACAAACTGGAAAAATAATTTTTATTTATAAATTAGCCAAAGGAGCTTCTCTGTCTAACATGTAAAGTGCTCCTAGAAAATAAGAAAAAAGACAACAAGGGACTCCCCTGGTGGTGCAGTGGTTAAGAATCTGCCTGCCAATGCAGGGGACATGGGTTCAAGCCCTGGTCCAGGAAGATCTCACATGTCGTGGAGCAACTAAGCCCGTGCGCCACAACTACTGAGCCTGCGCTCTAGAGCCCGTGCTCTGCCACAAGAGAAGCCACTCCAATGAGAAGCTCGTGCACTGCAACGAAGAGTAGCCCCTGCTCACCACAACTAGAGAAAGTCTGCACGCAGCAACGAAAACCAAGCGCAGCCAAAAATATCTAAAATAAAAAATTTTTTTTAAAAAAGACAACGAGCAGAGAGAAGATATGGGCTAAAATATAGCCAATTATATAGCCATTTATGAAACAGGAATTGCAAATGACTCTTAAACATGAAAATAACTCAGTCATACTCAAAATAAGAAAAATAAATTTAAACTGCACAGTGGTACAATTTTTCACCTGTCAGGTTCGCCAGAAAAAATAATCCCAAATTCCAAACTTTTGACAATGTAGGCTATTGGTGAAGCTTCAGGAAGACAGGTATTTCCATACATTTCTGGTAGGAGGGTTGATTGTTGGTGGAAACCCTGGGGAAACAATTTGGCACTATCCGACAAAACACACTAAGACATACTCTGATATTACAATTCTACTTCTGGGAATGTATCATAGACACACTTGCCTATACGAGAAAGGACAATGTTAATCACCTCTGTGTTGCTTGTAATGGCAAAATTCATAACAACCTAAATATTTATAAATGGGGACAAAGTTCATTTGTATCCCTCTCCCACTGAAGAATGTTACAGTGTTTTTCTAATTTTGCTATTACAAAGAATATTGGAATGACATAACAAATTGTAAGTCATATGCCCCATCTGATAACAGTATTCAAGGTATGATATGAGCCTCCAAATAAATTATAATAATGAGTCACCAGGTGAATTGGAAAGGATAAGAGAGGACGTGTCCTTCTATGCATGTGTATGTGTGTGCATGTATGTGGGAAGAAACATTGAGATTATTCTAGGGTTTATTTTCTTGAGCGGGAGAGAGAACAGTAGTGCTTTGATAGTGTCATGGTGAAAAAAATACAGTACATCTTAGTCCCGTGTAATGGTAGAGATATATATGATTGATTATTAATGCGAGAAAAATAAAATAAAATGTTCAGTGTCCAAATTATTTAATTCAACCTCAGATAGAGTTGCGGCTGAACCTGAAGGCCACATGTTTCATTGAAAGTTAATGAAGAACCTTAAAAAATAGAAAGACAGTTCACACAGGTGCTTTGAGAATACATTGCATTAAGCCAACCATTACAACCCGTTATTGAGATAATGGTAAACGCTTCAGACTATTTACAAGTCCTATATCTTAAGGACATTAAGTCTACATACATTAGGAACATTGGGGTGAAGGTCCTTTCTTGTCAGATTTAAACTTATTCTAAATCTTGTCATCATGAAATTGGATCTTAGCTAGTTTGTTTGCAAGAAGCTCTCCTGGGACGTCCTGACTTAACTACAATGATTTATTGTTAAATAACCCTTCACTTAAGACACTGATGTTATTCTAACTGGTTGGTGGTGTGAAATTGTATTGCTCTTTTTATGTTTGAATTAGGAAATTGAACTTATATATCAATCTTTAATATTTAACCGAACAATGACCTCACCAATCTTATAACTCAAAATGTATATAAGTAATATATAAAATATATACATAATCTATAAACCATTTCGGTGCAGTAGAATATTTGCGATGATGCAAATGTTCTCTAAATTTGCACTCTCCCATATGGTAGCCACTAGCCACATATGACTCCTGATAAATTGAAATGTGATGAGTGGGACTGAGAAATGGAGTTTTTAACTTTAATTTTAATATAAATAGCCACATGTGACTCTGAGTATGGAATAGATTTTCTTGGAATAACTTTTTTTCTTCCTTATATAAACAATACTAGTATAATAAGTGTAGGTCATAATAAAATTATCATTTAAAGTTCAACATGGGCTTTTTCTTCTGCAGAAAGTAACCTTTAATAGAGTAACAAAACAGAACTCCTAAATGATGAAGTGGGAAAAGAAAGTAAATAATAACTTGGTCAATTTTTTTTAAAAAAGGAAAAAGGACAAAAAGAAAGAATCAAAAAGTAAAAAGTAAAATAATAAACATAAAGATGGAAAGAATGAAATTACACATATTATCATGTTCGGAGTAAATGGAGTCCATTTTCACATTAAAAATAGTGTATTAGATAGAATTATAAAAGAGACTCAAGCCATATGCTGTTTACACACACCGAAAGAAAAACAACCAAAAACCTTAAAGCGAGTCATCATCAATAGCTGCAAATAAAAGAAGCCTGGGTAACAAGATAGCAGGCAAAAGCAAACCCCCAAACTATAACAATAATAGTAATAATAATGATAAAACTGTCAGTATCTATGTCAGACAAGGTGAGAATTAAGCTTAAAACTACCATTCAGGATAAAGTGGCACGTTAATTTTTTAAAAAGGCAAAGATTTACTACTAGCACTACTATTAATAATAATAATAGAAACTAAATGTAGTACAATTCAAAAATAAAATTGCAAGGAGACTGTGACAAAATATATAATTATAGGGGGCATTTTAATTTGCTTCTTTCAGAATGGGTTAGAATTAGTAGAAAAAAAATACGTTAGGATGTAGATGAATACAACAGCAGCAATTTGATTTTAAAAGTCTGGAATGTAAAGTTGGTAACAGCAGGACTCTTGTTTCTTGCTACTTCTCTCATGCCTGCAATAATGCCTGGTACAGGGCACTCAGTAATTATTCAAAGCATAAATGATTGGCTATGTAGGAACCTTATTTCCTTCAAATATAAAAATATAGATTATATATTTTGAAATATCAAAAACCTGAAATATGTGAAAATTAAGAAGGCATTAATGTATATAATTTTCAGATCAAATTGGAAAGCAAAATGAAAATTATAGTGTCAGGAATGAATGGGTGGAGGAGCACGTAAAAAACTTGTTTTGTGATTTCTTTGTCAGAATTGTCAGATTGATTGACATACTAAAACCTTGTTTTTAACAGGTGTTAGATATGATTGTTAAAGCACAACACAATTACTAAGCTGATGAAATGTAATATTCAAATTAATTTCTGTAAAAGGTATTTTACGCATATTTACCTCCTCCTTTTTTAATCACAGGGAAATTTCTCCAAAAGGTGTTTTTTAAGTCAGGGTGTATCTGCCTGCCTTTCAGAGGGGCTGATGTGAAGCCCAAGCATTTCATAATCTACCCACTGGGGAAACTAGAGAATCAAGAAGAGAACTGTGTGTTCATTTGTGGGAACTCTCCTGTGCTGTTTTGCCACCCTCATACTTTAGTTCACGCTGGCAGTGATGACACGTAGGACAAAACGAAGTTGTCAAATAATTTGTAACTGCCCAACAGGTGCCCTATCCTCCTTTTCCTATTTATGCTTACAGTCAATTTATCATTTATTTTCTGATAGGACAAAAAAATAAGGGATGAACATCATGAGAAGCGTATGACGAAAATACTGAGTTTTCCTGCATTCAGTTCATGAGAAAATATTGCAACTGACTTAATAACACACTTAGTAATTTTGTAAACTTTTGATTATGGACATTTTCAAACACACAAAAATAAAGTATAAGTATTTCTATAAGTATAAGCAACCCTAATATATTAATCACTTAGCTTCAACAAGTATCATTAATCTTGGTATATTTTTCCCCATACTCCACACATTTTAAATTTTTTTCTGTAGCATTTTAAGGTAAATACAAGACAGCATTCCATTTTACCCATAAATACTTAGTAGGTATCTCAAAGAAAAAAGACTTTTTATTAACACAAAAACTAAATAGTAACTTCTAATATCTATTCATCCCCAAACTAATGTGTTTAGACGTTTTTATTTGTATATAACTACCTGGCATTCTTCCAGAACCGCTGACTAAATGTCTTAATCTGGCTTATAATTTACAGTTTAGGCCAAACTAATAATTAAATAGTATTTTCAGGCAGCATAGGATTGTTCTTTGGTAAAATGCTCCTTTCTGCTTTTTCAGCTAAAAAGACATCTAGATATTCATTAAAGACTTGGGTGTTTTTTTCATCCTCATGTAACTGGGGGACTCCCTTGGATCCACGTCACTCCTTGGATGACCTCTGGTTGGAGTTTTGGATACCTTTTGTCCAGTGCAGGGGTTGGCAAACTTTTTTCTGCTAAGGGCCAGATAGCGCATATTTGAGGTCTTGCAGGCATATGGTCTTTGCCACACAAACTACTCAACTCTGGTGTTATTACATCAAAGAAGACATTGAAGGTACATAAACGAATGAGCATGACTGTGTTCCAATAAAACACTTACCAAAAAAATAGATGGAGAGCCAGATTTGGAGCCCTGGCCATTTTAAACTATTCTGGCCTCCTTGCTGTAGCCCCAGGTAGCTAGCTCATGGAGAGGGGGTACAGCACAGTCTATGGACCAGACTGTCTACATCAAATCCTGGCTCTCCATTTATTAGCTGTGTGATGCTAAGAAAATTACGTACCCTTTCTGTACTCAATTTCCTCATCTGTAAACTGGAGACCATATAAGTAATTAACTCACAGGTATTGTGTAAAATAAGGATTAAGTTACCAAATACATGTAAAGCTTTTAGAAGAGCACTCAATAAATATCAGCTATTACTTCTATTATCATGATGCTAGAGAGTGTCAGCCCATTGGTCCTCATGGACTCAGCCTTCATGTAATTCTTACTTGACTGCAGAGTTCTGAGTTTTTGCCAGGTCATTTATCTATAAACTAGCCCATTGGTTTAAGCCCAGTCTCCACAGTGTGGTGGCCATCCTTAGGCCATATGGCATGCCACTGGATCTCAACTCGCTTCAAGGCTCAGAAAAACCAAGGAAGTCTCCCTGTGCATGACCACCGTCATTCTGATCCACTCAGGCATCTTTGAGGTGAGGGTGCCCAGGTAATTCTGGAAAGCCTGCAATGCAGTATCCTTGAGAAGTCCACCTGATCCCTTTCTTATCTAAGGCCTCTCCCACTACCCCAATAGATGTCTGGATATGAGAAGACAGAATCCACATTTCTCTCACTCTCTCTCAGTATCTCCTTCTCACAGCATCCTAAAACTCGAGTCAAGACATTATTTTTTACTTCCACTAGACAATACCCTTAGAGTTCACCTTGCTACCCTAAGTAGATGGGGCAGTCTATCTACACCATAGAATTACTCTGTGGTTTTGGTATGTTAAAAGGAAAGAGAAAGGAATTTCCGAAGTGGAGTTGGAAGGACACTGATCATATATCCTGGCTGACAAGGCTTATTATCCTTTTGCATACTCTAACAATGAGTGCCGAAAGCTAAATACAAACTTGGGACTTTCTCTTTATATTCCTTCTTGATGGATTTTGACCTCATTTTTCAAATGTTGCCAAGGTTAGACAAAGGTGAGAATTCAAGAAGAAACCTAGCAAAAGTATAAATAGTAAACATGTTACATATAAGGATGAACTCTTATTCAATAGACTGTAAAAGCCATATGTTAACATGGTTATGATCCATTCAACTTTAAAAAACAAGCATCAAACCACTAACGCATCATTTTTAGATAGTTAAGAAATGGATTTAGGGAATAGATTCCAGATTTTTTCTTAATATTGGTGTGTGTATTGGCTCAACACTTGCTAGACTACAATATCCTTGAAGGAAAGAAAGAAAACAATACATACAATAAATAAATGTGATAGCACATATATTAATATATAAAATGCAACAAACAGCATATGTATGGTATAATATATGTTATAACCACATATATTTATATAGTCCAATCCAATACATATGTATGTATACATATGGCACATATATATTACAAAGAGTTTTCACATGCATTATTTCTGTAAGCTGAAAGGTCAGAAAGGTTTGGGGAATTTCTTATGAGTAACTTTAGTCAGATTAAGGGGAACTACTCTTGGTCACCCTACATTCTCTTCTCTACTAAACAGAAAGAATTGTCAGTGCAACTCTTATTATGTTAAAAATGTTATCCTCCTCTCTACTAGTTGATATTCATATTCTAAACAATATTGACATTCATCTTCTTCCCTGATGCTTATCAACAGCTTCCTCAACTCTCACTCTTCAAATCCTGTTAAATTTATCCTCTAATAATAGCTCACATCATCAACTTTCCTCTCCCATGATCACCCCAGCTATGAGCATCTCTCATCTAAAAGACTTCAATAGCCGTTGACCTGGTCTACTGGCATCCAGGTAGACCACACAGGAGGGAAAATGGTCTTTTCCAATACAAAACAGATTACATCACCTCACCCACTCTCAACCCTGCTTAATAAACTCAGATGGTTTCTCGTTGATTTGAGGATAAACTCTAAGATGCACAAAATGCTAGGCACCACATCTGTTCATCACTGCTTATCCAGCCTCCTCTTCCCTTCCCAACTCCAGCCACAGTGACTCTCCATTAACCCTTCTCCTTCCTAAACACAAGACCTACTCACATGTCATTTCCTCCACTTGGAATGCCCCTCCTCCTACCTTTCATCAAGCTAAGCATGCTCATTCATTAGAAACCAGGTTAATGATTATTTCCTCAGGAAAGCTTGGTGCAACTCCATGATTAGGTAAAAGCCACACTTACAGGCATCAAATTGCACCATGGTCTCTTCTTCATAGCACTTACTATAGTGATAATTTTATATTTATCTATGAAATTACTTGAGGTAATTACTTAAGCTCCCTGAAGGCAGGTGAGTGGTTTTTTTCCCCCTAATTTTGTTCACTTTTGGGTTCTGAGAGCTTAGCACTGCACCTGCCACATTGGAAATTCAATAAATATATGTTGAATTAGTGAATAAATATGGAGAGAAAAATAAATACCAAGATATTCTACTGACTGGTAGAAGATGCTGAGAAAATGTTGATAATAGAAATATGAGAATAGACTTCTCCAAACTAAGGTAAGAGGTTAAAATAACATACTGAATCCTCCTGAATAAAATCACTGTGTACAATAATTGGAGAGGGCTAAAAGGTTTCAGAGGGAGGAGAGTTTCTCTTTATTTCTCCCCTGACATATTTTTAGAGTGTCCGTTTCGGGAACTAGGTTGGAGACTCCATGGCCTACCTCCCAGGATGTGGAAGACAACAAGACAGTGAGATTCCCTGAGATCCTGTTAGCAAAATTTGTTTGACTTTTCTCCATTTTACCCAGGGTCCCAGTGGTATCATCCATTTAAAATGTACCCTTGATAACAAAAATAGACTTCATCGAGGTCACACAGAGATTTTGACACTAAGCTCATTCCACTACAATACACATGCCCCTCTTGAATGAAGTTTATAGCTGGCGACCAATCAATTCTATTACAGCATGATCATCAACCTTTGTTCTTTTCCGCAGAGTATCCCCTCTACATTTTTAAATGAAACTAGTTGTATTTGGTTTTGTGTTAGGAATTCAACTGTTGATAGTCAACATTGCATTAGTTCAACTCTCATAAGTTTGGGAAGGATTAGTCATATTCTTAGTGAAACAAAATAGGCCAAAGTCATGTGTATTTTTTAAAAAATAAGATTCAACATTAGTCATTAACAGGTTGAACATGGCAACACTTTTTTTGTGTGAGTCAGTGGATAGCACATGAATCACATGTTTACATTTTATCATCTAAATTTCACTTCAGAGCTTCTTGATTTATTCGTACACATTACTTAAATTCATCAGGAACTTGTGTCTCTATCTTTCACTGTTTCTTAAAAACCCATGGCTATGGATTACCATATTCAGGAACTGTTAAAAAAAAAAGAATCGGGCTTCCCTGGTGGCGCACTGGTTGAGAATCCGCCTGCCGATGCAGGGGTCACGGGTTCGTGCCCCGGTCCGGCAAGATCCCACAAGCCGCGGAGCGGCTGGGCCCGTGAGCCATGGCCGCTGAGCCTGCGTGTCCGGAGCCTGTGCTCCGCAACGGGAGAGGCCACGACAGTGAGAGGTCCGCGTACCACACACACACAAAAAAAAAAAAAAAAAAAAGAAGGGAATAAATAGAATCATTATTGATTGGTTTACAGCTACCATTCTCAAATATTTACATTCCTCAAGTACAAATTCAAATATTCTAAAAGTAGAAACTAAAGAAATATAAGTAGGCAGGGAAAACCACAGAAGAATCCAAGGAAATGTGTAAGCTTCAGTTTGAGGAAAATTCATGTGCTGAAACAGGAACCTAGGACAGAGCAGGCATATTGGTGCAGATTTTAAAGTTTAAATAAAACACGTGAGGCAACTGAAACCAGATAGCCTATCTTAGTCCAATTGGAAACAAAAGTGGTGTGTGTGTGTTTGTGTAAAAAAACCTTTAAAAATATTTAAATGTGGGTCTTTGAGCAGTGGTAGTTCTAGGGTAGCCCCCAAGATTTACGGCTTATTAAATATATCCAAGAAACTGCAATCATTGGGGGATGGACATATACTAAAATTAATAATTTTTCAGCAATAATTAGGGTTCAGGTAGTTATAATTCATTGTCTTTGAGGAAATTTTTCATTAATTCATTCTTTCAATACTAATTCACAGTGCAAATAGATAACAAATATGAACTCCACTAGAATGTCCTTCATGATTAAATATGGCAAAAAAATGAAAATTTTACCATTGGAATGCAATAGAAAAACAATCTGAAAACTGGTGCTATTGAAGTTTAATATAAGTTTAACAGCAAAAAATCAAGATTAGGCAAAGTAATGTACCATGGTGGCTTCAGTGTGACTGTTAGCCATTTATCAGAGCAGTTAAAATGGGCTACATCCAAATACTATTCTCTTAAAATGCTGAATGCACATGTGAGAAGAAAACCACGCATACAATAGAAATGCAATAAGAGGAGGAATAGGAGGATTGTGAAAACATCAGGGGGTTAGGACCCCTTTTAAGGCAAAGAACAACTCTACAGCCCTTCCAGAGGATGCTGTTACAGCAAAAATACAGGTGTCACAGTTGGCAGAAGTGAGGAAAGGTGAGTTTGTAGTCAAGGAGATTAAAATCAGAGTGATAATTGAGGCAAATCCATTTTGAGTGATCATTTATTCAACAGATGCCATATACTCATTTGAAAATGTGAAAATACAGTCAAAATTAGAAAGGCATAAATAGAACCTTCAAAGAAAACAGGGCCACAGGGAATTGGGCGATGCTTGTTGTTCTAACAATGCTTGCAGGCAGACGCCAAGTAGAGGATTGGTTATTAAAGCCATTTTTTCTTTGGCAATCACTAAATGAACTTTCCATTTTGTAAAAATATATGTATGCATTAACTGAGGAATCATTCTTTTGAGAACTCTGACTTTAAGAATATTTTTTTGAGGCAAAAATGTTTTCATTTGGTGCTTTTACATGCATGGAAAAGACAAAAAAGACATAAAGGTATTTATTATGTGAAACTTCATGACAAAAAATTAAAAGGCTGGAGGAAATTAAGATTATTTTCATATGTAACAAACTCCCACAAATACAGCCTGTGTTATTGCAATGGCAATAAATTAATCTTTTATCCCAACTCAAGAAAGCAAATGTGAATCCAAGGAAGACTCATGTTATTATAAACCTTGAATCTACTCTACTATCACTTTTTTCCTCAATAAATCTTTCGCAGAGATTGGAATTTATGTTCTTGTTTGTATAATGAGTATTGTACCTGTGGTGCGATTAGCTTGCTCTTTTCCTAAACAGATTATAAGATAACTAGTTAACCACTGGACTTCTCTGGTGTCACCTGTAGATGAAAGAGGAAGAAAGAGGTTTTTCTTGGGGAGAAGGAGCAATGGGGGGCAGAGAGAGCAAGGCTACTCACCCCTTTCTGTACCCCATCGGTCCTGCTCTGTTGGTCTCTAGTGCTGATGGAGTGAAAGGTAGAGTCAGAAAGTGAAGTAGCCGAAGTCCAGGTTGATGGACCCAGAGTTGGAGAAAGCACCACTGCTCCACTCTCCCCAGCACCTCAAGACATGGAGAAGCTGAGAAGTACAGCAACTGGCATGAAATCAGGCAAGTCCATTGCTCCTGAAAAGACTTCCTAAGGGAAGAAGTAACAGCACTTTTTCTAAAGAAACATGTGCATGTGAATCACTGCCCTGGGGTGGGAAAAGGTACCCAAGCAACAGTCATTACTAGTCTAGCCTGTTAATGCTAATGTGACCAAATACAGACTTACAGGCTGGCAAGGGGGTCTGGTACACTGGAAAGTGACAAGTTACTTGTGACCTACTTCACAAGCGTGTTTCACAACACCTTATGTGGGGAGACAAGCCAGCATGTCTACTGTGTCATCCAACAAAGGGAATGTGAAACACCTGAACGATGAAGGTTCTAGGTATGATTGCAAGTTACTGAGTCAGCATCACTGCCCCTGTGACAGCTGCATTCCACTGGCACTGAGCTCCAGAGGGCAACGAATTTCTCTTGTAGAGTTTTAACCACAGTACTTGGAACAGTGCCAGGCATGTGGTAGGCACTCCATAAATATGTGTCAACTGAATGAACACATCCTGCACAGTGTGCATCTGGGCCTGTGTACAGCTGCTTCCTCCTCCCTTCCCAACTCCTACTGCATGAGCACCAGCTGAAGCACTCCCAGCCCTCGACAGTCCAGCAAAAATAATGTCTCTTCCACACACACTTCTGAGCTCTGAGCCCTTTCCACCTACTAAGAGAATAATATCAGGTAAATTGCTTAACCTCTCTGATCCTCAGTTTCTTCAGAAGTAAAATAGGAATAATAAAAGAAACTCAGGAGAGTTGACAGTATTAAATGGACTAACTAATGTAAGTGAAATGGAAAGTGTATAACAGCCTCTCAATAAACAGAAGTAAAATTCCATCTCACTAGTCAATAAAGATATAGGCAATTTATCTGAATGGAGTTGGGTTTCTCATATAAGATAGTAAGAAAACTTCAGAGCACCAAAGAAAAACATATCTCTCAATTTTCCAAGTAACCATGAGGCAATGAATGGGACTCCACTGGGGCTCTCCTTATAGAGAATCGTATGTATGTGGGTTTTGTGTCCACAGAAATGTACCAGAATGAAGTCCTGGGTATTGACTTTGAATTGGGAAAATTAGCCAAGTCAGCTCTACTGGCCTGGAATTTAGCCCTGATGACCATGACGAACACCTGTGCCTTATATGATGACCACTGGTTCAACATTAGGGCTGGGCCAAAGTTTCAAGAAACCAGAAGACTCAGGTCCTTTCTCAGGTCGTTCATAATACACCACCCAACTGCCCATTGTCCCTCCAGTTCTGGCCTCTCCTCCACCAGCTTCAGTTTTCATCTATGCCTGTGAACAATGAACAATGTTCTTTGTGAACAATGATAAAACCTGTGGTCAAAACACTCCCACCTTATGAATTCCCTGGTGGTCCAGGGTCTAGGACTCAGAGCTTTCACTGCAGAGGGTATGGGTTCAACCCTTGATCAGGGAACCAAGATCCCACAAGCTGTGCGGTGCGGCCAGAAAAAAAAAAAAAAAAAAAAAAGCACTCTCACCTTAAACACACACACACACACACACACACACACACACCACCACCACCACCACCCCCATCACCATCACCATCACCATCATAAAATGTTAAATGCAGCTAACCATCATCTATATATAACTGCTTCCTTTTCATTACCTTCCTTTGAAACTTACCCCAAACTGAGGTCTTTCAGGATAAGTTCCTTTGCCAGATCATTTTGAAACCAAAAGCTTACAAGTTTCTAGCACAATTTTTTAGACCCTTACCCTCCCACTCCACCCCCCACGTTGAGAAAATGAAGGCCATAAAGATATAAAACCTGAACATTGGTGGGCTTAGCTCTCTGTGTATAGAATAAATACATAACAGACACACACCACCCCACATAGACAAACTATTTTGAAAATCAGGAGTGTCTATCACCAAGGAATTGGTACTGGATATCTGACCCACCCTCAGGAACCTCAAGGATAGCTCCTAATCATTTTTCTCTAAACAGAAGCAGTGTTCCTTCCATGAAAATAAACCTAGGAATTTCAGGGAATAAAGAAGCCCTATCCTGAAGGTGGGGCAGTTTAGATCTGTGGTTGGAAAGCTGCGTGAAAAGAAGGTGAATGATTTGGCAGGAAGTCACTGGGAGGCCAGGATTTACAGGCAGACAAACTAGTTTCTTTGAGCAGAAAGCATGGTGGTCAGAAGACAGTGGCATATTGGCTCCAACTGTTGAAGTTTCCCTCCCTTTCTTCTGGCCACCATCCGTGGCATGTGTCCTGGGCCAGACACTGTAAATTCACACGGCGAGAATTTATTGATAAGATCTCTACTCTGGCCAAATAGTACCTATCACTTCCATCTCAGGATAATGCTGTATAATGGATTGTAAAATCCATCAATTTATTAATTAGGCCACGATATCCTGGGGAATTGGTTACAAGAAAATTAAATCAATAAAATAAAATAAGGACATCTTAAAAGTCAGCTGGAAAGGTGAGCTCCTTTTTCTTATCAGGAGTTTGGTGAGTGGGTAGTGCAGTCTTTAGAACGCAGGCCATATAAAGAAGAAATGAGATTTATCCAGGAACGAAAGTACCTGAATTTATGAATTCTTCCCTGTCTGTTAAAGTCAAAAGATTCACATAATCTTATAACAACTTGGTAATTCAAGTTTCCACCCCCAGACCCAGGTGCTCTTTTCCTAACTTTGTGACCATGAGCTGCTGTCTTCCTCTGATGGTAGCATAAACTGACTCAGTGTGAGCCTGGAACATTTCAGACAGAGGATCTGTTTCCTGCTGAGGGCTAAGCATTTGCTATTCAAGGCCCAGTGGAGGCGAGCAGCTTCTATGTCCTTTTCAGAACAAAGGGATGGTATCAACCAACCAAATACAAGTTAGAAACAGTAGTTTAGCCACAAGCTATTTCTGAAACACAGTCTCCTGGGGGATTCTTTAGGTAGAGCTAAAATATTAATTTAAAGCCAAACGGGTTTTAAACATAGTACGCTTTCCTGTATAGCTGCAAGCACCAATTAAGAAAGAAAAATGCTTACATTATAGAACTGGGGAACAATACATTCCTAGGATTTAAATAGAAAAAAGATCTGATATTAGAGTGAGCTTCACGTGAAACACAAGAGTCAAGCTTACAGAGCACATGCCTCTTTGAGAAGGTCAATACATCCTAAGATGAAATGGCAAGAGAATGATTTTTTTAAAGAAAAAACGAAAAGAAAAAGAAAAGAAAACTGTCCACTCATGAATCCTGAATTTTCAATGTCATGAATTTCAGGGATGTTAAAATTAAATTGGTATGTAGAAAACAGATGGAAAAAAAAAAAAACTAGAGAAAAGAAAGGGCCTGTAAATAAATGAGAACTTGCGGAAATTTATTAGGGAAACCATAGAAGGAACAGAAATATTTTTCTGTAGAAAAGTTGACCTTTTCAAAGAAAGAGATTAAATGGAAAATAGGCTCAACCTAATGGGAAGTCTGATAAACACAACTGCTTGTTAATAAAATGTCCACGTTGCAGGGCAAATAGACAGTCCCATCTCAATCACGGGGAGACTCCAGTATCTTTCACGCTCACTCTTGTGTCTGTGTGAAACCAGCGTCTCCACAGCTTTCTATACAGAAACATGAACTGCTATGAATTTAAATCTATGACAGCCCATGTTTCTGGCTGATTAAACCAAGTTATTTAGATGTCTGTGGTGTGAATTCAACTTGGGAACAATTAAACCATACATCTCTTGAGCAAGGGGCTCACTGGTATAGACATCTGACCGTTCATCACTTGCCATGGACCTTTCCACTGTCATCTCTGCAGCTCCTTGATACGCAGATATTGGCTCCGGTTCTGAAGTGGGTTCATTTGTCACTATCATCAGGTGGCATACAGTGAGTGCCAGTTCATTCAAGGTTCTGCACGTATATTTTGTGTTGGAAAATTCATAATGAAAGCCTGTGTTAGCAATGGCAATGGCACTTGCTCTCTCTCTCTCTCTCTCTCTCTCTCTCTCTCCTCTCCCCCTCTGGTTTTTCCTCCTTAGCAAACTGTACACAAACTATAAGCCACAGAAAAGCCTAATCATAACCCCAGTATCACTTATGCACTCATTCAGAAACCCTTTCCTCAGCACCACTGTGAGACTTGGCATGTTCTGTGTTGTCAAAAATTCAGAGATGAAGCAATAACAGCCTCAAGCCTAAAGAGTTTTACCACTGAGAGATGCACACAGAGGATGCCCTGAGATAAGCACTGGGGCATGGAGGCACAACACGTGATTCCCATGACCCAGTCCGAGGCCTGGGCAGCATGGCACCTGCCAGATCCAGGGCAACAGGAAGACTACATTTCTTGGCATGAGAAATTCACAAGCATCAATATATTTAGCACAATAATAATAGATTTTATTGTGTCTTCATTACTGAAAACCTGCTGCTGGGTGTGTGTTTCCCTAGGCTCTGATAGAGTGTTGCATACCAACTGAGCTGGAGATTTCTTTCTCCCACATCTTTGTTCCTGACTATTTATAGGCTGAACTATTTTTGGCAAAAATGAATCAAGGTTACATAGAGGAAACTCAGGTTGCTACGTTATAATAGCTCTTTTCCAACGAAAGCTTGACTTTGTGTACTGTCAGAAAGCATCACATGTTAACATGGCTATGAATTTTCTCAGAAAACAATGCAAACTGAATTCAGGCTGTTCAATTACATTTGTTCAGAGAAATACGAGAGGCCATGGATATACTCCTGAATGGCATGTGGAACAAATTTACCAGAGGTCAACACAGAAATCAACTAAGCACGCAAAGGACCACATCTTCACTCTTGGAGTCCCGTTTTTTTTCCTTTCTGCTTCCTTAGCAGTATTTCCCAAACTCAGTGGTAAGACTTTCAGTAGATTGAGACCAGGAGAACTCAAGGGTATGGAGTATGTGTCACGTGTCATGAGCTGTACTGGAGATGTTGGATCCTCACAGAACAAGGTACACTTGTAAACGTTTAGACAACAAAGCCATTGAGGTGAAGAGGGCGTGACACAACAGCTCAAAGTAACACAGCTAGTAAATATGTGAGCCAGAGTCTGAGCCCAAAGACCAAGCTCTCTCTGCTCTACAAGTAGTTCCACACATGGGGAAGCAGCAGAGTCACCGGGGAAGTATGTTGCAAACTCAGTCACCTGGGTCCTACCCTTGGAATCAGGAAATTTATTGGGGTGTTGGTGGAAAAGCTCCCAGGGGCCTGACACAGCTGTTTCACAGGCTGCCACTCAGGGGCCACCATGTCCCACCTTGCTCCCTTGTTCCTAACGGCAAAGGCAAATACCTCTGCCACTGATGTGTATTCACTGATGTGATCATCACAACAACCTTATGAAACTCATGCTTATATTTTCTCTTATAAATGAGGAAACCAATGCTAGAATCATTAAGCAACTTGTAATGAGGTTGAATGGCTGGTAGGCAGGCTGGTGCTGAGCTGTCCTTTTTTTTTTTTTTTTTTTTTTTTTGGCAGTATGTGGGCCACTATTGTGGCCTCTCCCGTTGCGGAGCACAGGCTCCGGACGCGCAGGCTCAGCGGCCATGGCTCACGGGCCCAGATGCTCCACGGCATGCGGGATCTTCCCAGACCAAGGCACGAACCTATGTCCCCTGCATCGGCAGGCGGACTCTCAACCACTGTGCCACCAGAGAAGCCCCTGAGCTGTCCTTTTAACCTCTGTGTTTCAGAGATTTTAAGTTCTGTTGCCTTAAATCCTATACAGTGTCCCAGCCTCTAGAGGACTCACCACTAGTGGTCTACACCAGTGACAAGGAAGTGACTTTTTTAAACACGAATCCACAGCTTTCACTGGCTCCCAATCACTTACACCAGAACAGGTGAATTGGTGGCTTACAGGCCAGCTACATGATCCAGGTTTAAAAAAAAAAAAAAAAAGTTATGATTCACAAAATTTAAAATTTCTTACCAAAAAATCCGGTCATCTGCCTAGTATGTATCCGTTATTGGGGAAAAAAACTGGCTGGAACGACAATGGGGCACTTTCACTAGACCAGGTGTGCATTCTTCAGCTCATCACAATCCTTGCTGCCCTGCCTCCCTCACTTACATTTCTACTTGTCCCCTGTGGAGGTTGGAGTTTGAGATCCACAGCCATACAAGAACAGGCTTGGAATATAGTACTTGGGATAAGGAAGAAAATGCCCACCTGCTTGCTACCAAAAGACTTCACAAAAAATACAGAATGAAGCTAACCAACTAATGAGACTTCTGCAACAGCCATTTCCACTGTCAAACCTATCTCTATACATATTCCCAACAGATCATGTAAAACTAAATTAAAAACTAATACAGGGGCAAGAGAAACCTAGTGTCCAGTGCCCACGAGATGAGAGCTGACCTCCCTGGGGTCTCACATCTGGCCATATCAGCGAAAGCACAGAATGCCCCATCCACACCCTCTCGGCAGAAGATGGAGTTCATAATCACTTCTAGGACTCGGTTCCAGGATCCACTCGAGTGTCCCAACTCTCCTTCCCGCACACTGCATGTGGAGTTCAGTGCATAGTGTTAACCGGTGTCCCTGCAATCAGCTCAACCCCCACTGCCACATCTCTCCACCCTCTCCCACCACTGCAGCTCAGCTGGGCACTAGAATTATTCTTCTGTCGTTTCCACCAGGCTAACGCATCATACCTAGAACTCCAATTTTCTCTGAATACTTCCACTCTTAATCACAGCAGGGAGTCCTGTTGTCTTAACAAGTTACTATAAATCTTCCAGAGTAACACATCTAGTAAATACATGAGCCAGAGTCTGAACCCAAAGACCAAGCTCTCTCTGCTCTACAAGTTGTTCCACACATGGGGAAGCAGCAGAGTCACCAGGGAAGGCTAAATCCTATTTTGTTTCCTACACACCATTCAGCAATCATACTCCATCTGGATTGATGACTGGATTGATGACTGAATTTCTTAATTCCCGCCCTCCATCCCAGATGGAGACTAGCTCAGGAACCTACACTATGACAATGCAAATAGTTAAAGAACAGTAAGCCATATGACCTTTCTTCAATGAAAACGCTAATGGAAATCCAATCTAGAAAATAAAAGTGAGGTGGGAGTGAAAAAGGGCTCTCCCCAGTTTCTAGGTGTGTTCCCCTAAGGTATCTCAGGGCACAGTGTTTGCACAGTACATTGTGCACTAAGGGTCTGAAGGCCAGTGAGCTATAGCATTTGTACACAGCACCAGGTATCACCCTTATTGCGACCAATGCATTGAAACACATGGCTTCTCCTTTCTCTACCCAGAACTTGGTAAGAACACTAGGATGTCACTCCAAGTTTTCCACTTCATAAAAGCACCAATTTAAACTCATAATTATTTCCATAGTTTACTATCTCAGAAAGTTTCCATACAAGAGCCATCTTCCACAGAAAGAAAAAATAGAATAAAAACAAGAGCTATTTAATCAGCCTACAGTTATAAGACAACACTATTATTTTAGTTATTTTTAGTGTTTCTGCTTCTGGGTCCAAGGGGTCTCCCCATCAAGCAGGCATGAGTCTGCTCTGGGTGGCCATGCTGGCATAGGATGGATGGTCATTGGAGGGCTGTAAAAACTGCAATTTCCCTTCACTTAATTGCCCATGTCTCAGGCAAAGGAGCATTTAGAGTACTCCTTGCTAATACAAAGATAAACAATTGCCTTATTTGGAGCCTTATTGGGAGCAGAGGTTATGCAGGAAGAGTGAATATAGAAGCTATTTTATTACTGTGTAGTCAGCAGGTAGGTGAAAGACCTTGGCAAAAGAAGACTTTGCAGAAGTTCCAAAGTGAAACCTCCAAAATGCCTGCACCCACCATTAAAAGCACAAGGGCTATGGTCGGATGACTGTGTAGCTTTCAGGGTAGTGGATTTGGTCATCTTCCAAAGCACTTCTTCAATTTTGCACAGACCAAGAAAAGAAAGTCATCATCTGATATTTGACAGTGAATTTTGTTGGGTGCAATGAGGAAACACTGGGGAAAAAGTCTTCCAGGAGGGGATTTTCCTAGATTGCATCATATTATCAAAGACAGCTGTCACAGAAGACACTGTCACGTGACATGCTGAGCCTAAGGGTACCCAACTGTTTAAATGATCTATCTATATTTCTTGCCCTGATTAATATCATTCTATAAAGTTCTGTGTTAATATACACAGCAGCACATTCATTAATACACATTTAGAAAATAAAGATGTTTTTCTCAGCTTTCCCCTTTGACTGGAGAGGGGAAAGAGAAGTTCTTCGATGCTACATCTCTCCCTCTCCTTCCCTTTCCCTGACTTTGTTTTAATTAGGTACTCACTTCAACTGTTAATCACCATTGCCTCCAATCCCCAGCTCCTGAGAGAACTACTGTTATATCAGTCTGGAGACTTCTCTCATTCAAGCAAAGTTATTTCAAGCCCACTGACCTCTCACTTACTTTAAGAAGCAGATTCAATAGCAAAGTGTTTGTTCACTATATTTTGAGAAGTCTTCCAGGGAAAGGCCATTACTTATTGCAGTAAGCTGAGGATAGAAGTGATTTTACTGTCTCTCAGGAAAACTAATTTCAATTGATCTAGTTAAGCGGTAAAACATGTTGCCAAGGTTAATTATAATTCATCAATCACACCAACACATGGAGTTTACTGATGGAGACAGCCTCACATATTTGATTGAGGTATGCAACAACATCGTGAGAGATCAGTTTTAATAATCTTTCCCTCCATGTTCATTGTCAGGAAAATGTGATTTACGGAAAATCATTTATGCCTCCCCAAATGTATTAATGCAAAACAGCTTTACTTTTTTTATTCTTTATAAAGAAAATCAACACAGCCAACAGAAATCAGTTAAGTATAAAAGGTTTGCAGTCAGTTCAATCTCCATGAAGTGTTTATTGATGTTGTGTGAAGCCAAAACATTATTTAGATAAATGCTTTTATTGTCTATGTGGATTTTGGAGAAAGAATGGGATGGGTTTCTTTATGGTTTCTTTCTAGGTAAACTTTTAAAAAGGATTGCAAACAAGTCAGCAGTGGCTTCAGTTTGATGGTTCTTTTCAGCAGGTTCTGACACTGATGGAAAACTTAAGAGACTTGGAATCAAAATGAGAGTTGCCTTCCAAGGCCGGGGATATTTCCCTTAGCACAGTTTGAGTCAGATGACCAGCATGTGCACTGCTACCGAAAGGCTTTACTTGCTAATGACCTCTCCAGAAAAAAAAAAAAAAAAAAAATCCATTCATTCATTCATTCTGAAATGACTATTTATAAGACCTTCTCTTCAGGGCATTGAGCTAGGTTCTGTCAGACCAGCAATAAACAAGCCAGGTATGGCTTCTATCTCCACACAGCTGACAGTCTCATAAGGAAGACAACCCTTTAAATAAATGACTATAACAAAGAGGGCTGTGAATCATCGGAGGCGAAGTACAGCGCACTATGTGAGGGGACTGAAGCAGACACCTAACTCACCTAGGAGGCAAGCAAGATGTCCCAATGGAAGTACTTTTAAGTTTATATCCAAAGATAATTCATATATTGTCAAGGCAAAGAGGAGAGAGGGGCTTCCCTGGTGGCACAGTGGTTGAGAGTCCGCCTGCGATGCAGGGGACACGGGTTCGTGCCCCGGTCCGGGAAGATCCCACATGCCGTGGAGCGGCTGGGCCCGTGAGCCATGGCCGCTGAGCCTGCGCGTCCGGAGCCTGTGCTCCGCAACGGGAGAGACCTCAGCAGTGAGAGGCCGCAAAAAAAAAAAAAAGAGAGGATAACTCCAATCAGAGATGGAAGGGCTCCTTACATTTTTTCAGCCATGAGACACAACAAAATTGTCACTCCATGTGTGGAATACAGAGCAATGAAAAGAAGCAGGGACATGCGGCTCTGTCACAAAAAGAAGATCAAAACCAAGAACTAAACACCATTTCTTCCAGTCACTTAAGAACCTGCTTCTTATTTCACACAGGACCAGCGACAGTTCTTAAATGAATTTGTTAAACAAACCAGTGTCGATTCTGCTTGCATGAGAGAAAGCTGTTTGCTGCTATTAGTGAAACCAAGGGTCCTTCCAGCGGACATTTTCAATGGAAGAGAGAGAATAGGGAAGAAAGTGTGGAAGAGTCATCAGGGTTTGGTCCCCAGGCGCCACTAAGACCTCAAGATAACCTTTCTCCATCTAAAGTCCTAACATTCCCTTCAGCACCACCCACTACAGAAGCAGAAAAGAATGCCTCAGCAAGATGTATAGGTCTGCAAGAAATTCATGAGTACAAACGCACTTTCTCCCAGTCTCAGGATGTGTGATTTTGTAATTCCATTCAGTAAGAATAAAGAAACCAAGAGATGATAGAGAGATAGATAGATAGATAGATAGAGGGATAGAGAGAGATAGATAGATGATAGACCATTATTTGGAACTGATAAGTGCCTTGGAGATTTAGATAACCTTGGTACAAATCCTCATTTCAAAATATGGTCAAGTCTAGGTTCATACCCAAAACCTTCATACATTTCTGTCCTCTTCATTCTGCATTCTTCTCTGTGTGGTGCTCTAATTTCAACCCCTCCTTCTTTGTCTTCACAGGCATGTAGTGATGTTTGAAGCTTACTGAAGACTAGAAGTGATATGGCAAGAAATCACATTTCACAACACCACGTCTATCATCTTACTGACTCCCCCAAAGCTCTCCAAAAGATGAGAAAGGTAGACCAATCTGCTTCTCTCTCTGCTTCCCTTAAAAAATCAGAATGACACTTCCCAGAATTCTGGTGGAAAAAAATAATAATAATATTATTATTCACTTTGGCTGGAACCAGATAAAGCATAAAAGCTGTATATTTGAAGGGTAAACTTTGAGGATCTTCAGACAGAGATACCGAGAGCTCCCTGTAAGGTCACTGCAACATTAATGTTATGATATAACCAGACCAGCATGGAGTAATAGGGCCCAACTTCTTTTAGTGGCATCTGGAGAACTACATTGAGGATGCTGGGAAGGGGGTATGGACATGACCAGAGCCAAGGAAGAAAGGTCATTCTAGTGACTACTATTTCTTGAATTTTCCTTGCTGCCTAGTGAGGAGAAAATGATTATTATTATTAACATTATCTACTCCTAACACAGAGAGTCTTAACGATCATTTGCAACTAATACAGATATTAGTTTTATATATATATATATATATATATATATATATATATGTATATGTGTGTGTGTATATGTATACATATACGTATCTGTATATATATATATAATGCGTATCTGTATATATTTATATATATATAATACACATTAATGCTTGAATTATCTGTAAGTAAAATAAGCATAATTCAAAGAGTGACATAGCTTTTTCAATTTTCAAATTGCATGCCCTATTCTGGAAGAGAATTATCTGAACTGGGTGGCGATCATTTGCAATCATGCCAAGGATGGTGTTTCAGTGAGAAAAATAAATGGAACTCTTTTCCAAACTAGTGCTTCCCTATTTAAGAATCCACACTTTTTCCACTTATTTTATGGTTCAAAAAAGCATTTACTAATCACTTACAGGCCCGCTCTAGATTGAAGATTTCAAAAGGACATGAAAATAACACATATCCCTGTAATAAACATATCTATTAATGCCCAATTTGAATGAAGAA
This sequence comes from Kogia breviceps, assembly GCF_026419965.1. NCBI lineage: Eukaryota > Metazoa > Chordata > Mammalia > Artiodactyla > Physeteridae > Kogia > Kogia breviceps. Next base: position 53,313,142 of record NC_081311.1, read on the forward strand.
GCTGCACATGCAAGAAAGTTGAAAATAAATATCTGCTATGGAGCACCTGAAATTTAAATTACGTAAATTGTATGGTGACTTCAACTTCACTAATGAGGAAGAAAAAAATAATATTAAAAATATTCTTAATATTTATTAAGAATAAAATACATTATTGTCTTTGTAATTTTACAAGTATGTAAGACAGTTCAGGTAAAAGATTTTTTTAAGTTTAAAGTTTAACCTAATCAAAGAAAATGAACCATCTTCTTTAACTGATAGGTTTTAAGGGTTTTAAAATGATACTTTTGTGCTAAACATATATAAAGTTCAATTCAAAAATATGTTTGAGTGCTTATTAAGTGCTAAGCATTGCAGATATAAAGATGAGTATGTCATTTTTTCTGCCCTCAAAGATCCATAGAATAATATTATCTACCTACCCACCAAACTAACTCATAAAATTATATTGAACAAGTTATATATCATCATCTACACAATCAGAATAAAAATATAGTATTTACCTCTATTTTAAGGTTAGCTTTTTGTAACTCTTTACTGCAGAAACTTAAAATGTTGATTTGTGTTATTCAGAATAATCCTGTATTACATTTCTTTGTGAAAATGCAAAGCAAAGTCATGTTAAAATGTTCTGGTGGGTTCTTTTACACCTTCCTAGAGAAAGGGATTTACAAAAACATCAACCAAGTATATAAGATAACCTACAGAAATACAAAAATTCATTTCCCTTCAGTATTTAGTATTTTTCATGAACCAGATTTCGAATTGAGAATAAGAAACACATTTTAGAATCAGTTTACTCAAATCTTATAGAGTGGCATTTCATTAAATTAAATGCAAAATAAGCTAATGTTTTAAACAAAAGTGGCCATTCTTGAGCAGGTGTTTGTAGTGTATTTCTTGTTTACACCCTACCTTGAGTTAATGGATTTACATGTGAATTGGGGCAAGTTACCTATTTATGTCCATTATGTTCAAATAATATTTTGCCCTGATATGTATTTTGAAAAATGAATTCTGGATGAAAAAAATAAACTTACTGTTGCCATTAAATAAACAGTTCATCATCTTAGTTAAAATTGGGTTCTTTGCAGAGTATGCATAAACATATTCAGTTTTTAGAGGACTGTTGTATATCTTTACTTAGTTTTGCAAAATATTTGCATGTTTAAGTCTTAATCATATCACATACTAGGTGATCATTTTCTATTCTAGGACATAGGTGATTAACAGCATCACTAGAAGGATGAATTATATTTGGATGTTGTTCCTAAATTCAAAGTTAAAGCACAATCACATCTAGCACACTTTAGTCTATCACTTAAAATCGTTTTTTCTTCATATCTAAGGAATGTAACATGATTACATCCTTTGAGATTTTTGAAAGATGACCTTAAAGTGAAAATATATGAAAGGCTTGATAAATAATACACTTACAAGGCATGTACTTTTTTTGTTGTTGTTTAAAAAGAATTCCTTACCAAATCTGAAATGGACAGCTCTCAGACTCTGGGGACCCTGACTGCCACCATCTCTCTCTGCTGAAAGTCACACTAACCCAGCCTTCAGTATCTTTCACTGGCCTTTTGCCTTCAGGGAAGCTAGACCCTCATTAAGAAGCAGAGTCCGACTTTTCAGGTCATGTCAGTGCCTGACCCTTCTAGAAAATTCATATTTCAGTATCCTACAGATAAAATGAAGTTCAAATAGACACTGTCTTCTGCTGCAATTTCAGTTTATGGAGCTGTAGTCTAACATAAATTTTTAAAAGTTTCCTAACTCTATGCACATGTCAACTCTGGAAAGAATTCAGCAAAAAAAGAAGTCTACGACTTTAGCAGAATACTGTGGATTCAGCACTCGTATAGCTACATTGAATAATGCGGGTAAGTTAAGGAACAGATGTACAAGCATGGTTTTTAAACCACAAAAAGAAACTTTAACAATAGTTATCTCTGGGATGTTGGATTCAGAGTTGTTGTGGGGCATTGAAACTTTACTTTTATTGTTTGACTTATTTGACTTTTTTGAAACATAGGAGTTATATTTTTATTTAAATAAAATACTACTATGTTTAAAATAGAGTATATCCATGTATATTTGCTTTCAGATAACAAGAGAGCTGGAAGGGACACTGAAAAATCATCTGGTCTACCCAGTCTCCTATTAACTAGCAGGTGGTTTTTCAGATATTTCTTGCATCTTGATAATGGAGACAACTGAAAATGTTCAGACACATTGAAATGAGATATGAGTTAGATAAAGTGGAGGATTTCCAACTGAGCCAGTTAAAAGCTTTAAAAGAGAATGAAACACCAATCTTCCAGAAGCATCATGACACCCTAGATGGAGCCAGAGAAAATATTCCATGGAGGAAACTAGATTGGAGTGCAAGAAAGCTAGATGGAAGTTCAAAGAGAGGCAGCAGAGGCTAGTCTAAGTATAAAGCATGGGATCTGGAAATGGACAGGCCTGGCTTTCTAAGCAGCTGTGATCCTTTCTAGTCGGGTGCTTTGGACAAGAGGTTTATTCTTCTCTCTTATCTGATCAAACGAGTAATAAATGGAGATTGCAGCACAGTATGGTGGGCAGATCAAATAAGCTTATGAAATGCTTACATTATGGCTTACAAACAACAACAACAGTAAAATATGCACACCTCAATAATTTAAATTTTTCGTTTTTAACATTTTTACTAATTACCAGGTTAGATTTGGTTTTAGTTCTCTAGTGTTTCAAAGAAATGATATGAATGAAATATTTCTTAATTTTTAAATTAATCTCTTTTTGTAACCTGTACTTTCTCATCATATTCATATTATTGTCCCTAGTGAAAGAATCAAACTCAGATATATAGTAGTCAGTTTCATTCATTTTTGTTCCTAGATGAAGTGCTTAAAGCAAAAATTTTAAGAAGGCATCAATAAAAAAATAACATTAATTCTACTTCTGTCAATTCTTCCCTTAATATGGGAATTCAGACTTGAAAAAAAGGTTGTGGATTTTTTTTAGTTCACTTAATCTTCCAGCAAGCCTTGAACTTGCAGTGAAAAAAGCTTCTATGATTTTGGGGAAGAGATTTCTCTAGATACTTCATCTGTTTTTGCTGTACTACAATTTTTGCACATACAATTAGAGACAATTTGTCAGTGCTCTCTTCTTATGACTATGGAAGTTTATTTTATATTCATTGACAACATTTTGGAAATTATACATTCTTTTAAATTTTAAAATTAACATGAAATGTCTGAGAAACTAACTCTTTCTCCTCCTCAGTCTTCTCTGAAATCATGGTCATCATAGGAGGAGGAAAGCCACACAATCACAAAAGTATATTTTGGTTTGTAAGGAAGTTGCAATAATCCTATCACTTTATTCTTCTGAATAGAGCCTTATAATTAAGTTCTTTTTACCTCAATCGTGTGTATTTGGGGATGAGTAATATTGGTGGGGAGTGAGAAAAGAGTGCTTCAGGGTTTGTCTGGCTCATTGTTATCACCAACAAGTTTTCTTCTCTGCAGGGATGAGGGAATGAGAGGAAGACACACTGTTCTTTCAAAGAACTTCTTTCTTTCTCTGCCAAGGACTTTTATGAACTGAGTTCCTTCTACTTTCAGATTACCTCTTATTTAAATGCTCTCCTTAATCACTATTGTTCTTTCAAAGTTCACCCAGTGAATTTCCATGGAAAATAGTATTTTTGTAAAATAAACCATATATTATAAACATATTAAGAAAAAATGTTTTAAATGGGTTCATAAATACTAAAAGTATGTTAGAGATTTCAAAACTCATTCAAGCTATTCTTTGATACATTTTCTTCAGTTGAATGCACTTTCAAAGGGTCACTCCACTTCTGTGGTTTACAATTAATAAAACTGAATCACATTCATTTTAAATTTTTAAAATATGTTCTTAAAACTTTGAGGCACCTAAAAATAATTTAACTATTAAAAATAAATAATTTGACTAGGTTTTGTGAAGGAAAGCAGAAGGTGTGAACAATACATCATTCTTATACTTTTCTGGCACTACATGTGTAGAACTGACACTAATGTCTACTCTGTAGAAGAATTTTTCTGACTTGGGGTAAATGTGTTAGAATATGACTAAGCTTGCAGACAGAGAGCAATTAATGTGTGTAGATGGAAATCAAGAGGTCAACCTAAAGGCATACCACTTTAGAACAGTTAAGAGTAACATATCACAGAAAAATATACAGATACAATAAATGTAATGAAGGATGAAATAGTGCTCAAGAGTTAGAAAAAACTATTTGGAATGAAATTTCAAATAGAATTTCAAATGGAACTTCAGAGTCTGTGAGAGAAATTCAAAGACAACTCCAACTTAAAAATGAGGGGGCAAGAGGCAAAGAGCCAACTGTAAAGTCATTAGAATCTTCACCCAGAGAGTCTAAGGCCCAGCCTGCATACACCTGATATGAGAAGCTCAGAGGGGTTGGGCCTCATTAGTACTTGGATGGGAGAACCTTCAGCTAGATGATAAATGCTCCTCAAGCTCTCAAACTGACTCAAAAACTTAAACAGGCCAACAGTTCTAAGGTCACAGCAGACCTTCTAAAGGAAAACCAACCCCAAAACAACAGAGGCAATTCACCAAAAATTCTATGTTAATTTTATCTCAGGTTCATAAAAGACAGAAATACAAAGAGGGCACAGCACAGTTTTGAGGAAGAGAAAGAAAAAAATAACTTGGCAGATCATGGCCACATTGAAAATGATTGTCAGGATAAGGGGAACCTGTGAAAGGATATCATAGAGGCCAGCTCAAAGTTTTTTGAATTCAGGAACAAAAAACTAGAAGCATTTAAACCCTGCATCTTGTTTTCTAAGCAACCAAACAAAAAATCTGAATCTAGAAAACAGATGAATCACGAGTGATTATCCACTTTATCATCATAGTTAACCATCAAATTCCTTACATGGTTATAGCTACACGCATTCAATGTTCATGTACAACTCCAAATAAAATCTTTGTCTCACTGTCATTTTTATAAACTCCAGTGGCTTCCCATTGCATCAAATAGAATCCAAACGCCTTACCCCACAAACATCACTCTCCATAATTGCCCTGCTAGCCTCTCTAGCATGTGTCTTTTTTTTCTTCCAAGCACTGGGCACCCACAGCTAGACCCTTGTTTCTGTCCTCATCTGAGTTGAGTCACTTGCTTTTCTCTCTGCTTCGAGAACTCAGAACCCATTTTTGGCCAGGCACATTCTTTATCATCATTCATGTATCAGTTCAAATGTGGCCACAGCTTTCCCCACAATCCAAAGATGGTCACTCAACTCACCCTGATCACCTCAACTTTATCATCATACTTCCCTCATAGAAAATACAAACATCTAAAATTATAGCATCGTTGTTTGTTTGCTAGCTCACTTGCTCACTTTGTCTAACTTCCATTTCCTGAAGATAATCTCCATAAGAATAGTGGGTTTATCTCTTTTGTACATTGTCATGGCTCTAGTGTCTAGAATAGACCTTGGCCCCAGAACATACCCAAGTATTTATTGAATGAATAAATGACTGTGTTTCTGAACATGTATTTCAAGGTATTTAATAACACTGTCAGGAAAGGACTAAGATAACCCCAAATACCTAAAATATGAACTATGTTAATCTAAGAGAATAAATATCTTTAGCAAGGTATGAAGTTCTAAATAACACCCACACTCTTCCACTATTAAATCTGATGCACTAAACATAATAGAAGCACCAAGGTTCTATCTTCACAGCATCAGTTCATGCTAGTTGGTAGGGAACAACAGTAAATCAGCAGTATTGCTTATAGGACTCCGATCAATTCAAGTTAATTAGTTAGTAGTTGTGGTGTTACATATAACATTTAGCCAAGGGGTCATTTCATCATCTCATATGTTTGTAAGTAATAGTGAAGACAGAGATTAGGGATAAGAGGCAAAGGAGTCTTAACAGCTTTAAAGGGATGGTCTTGATTGCTATTCTACACAATATTCATAAGAACAGCTACTATTTATTGAGCCAAATACTATACTAAGTCTTCTATATACATATTTCCCTTTAATTTTTACAACAGCCCTGTGAGGTAGCATTGTGACGTCTGTCTTTAAGAGAATAAAGCCAAAACTCAAAGAGGTTAATTAGCTGCCCAAATTACACATCTAGTAGATGGTGGAGCTGGGAGTTAAGTATCACTTAACTGACTTGCACAAATTAAAACAAGAGTTCTACACATTGAAGAGACTCCATGAATAGATATCCTTTGCTCTTCTTGGTCTTGTGGGAGAATTCTCCCTCATCCTTTCGTCTGGCACCTTATGCCCCAAAATCCAGGAACTCACCCCCAAGCCTGCAGCTACCGGTACAAACCAGATTGTTTTCATTGATCTTGACATTACGCTCTCAAATCTAAGTGGCGAAGACTTGTCTTCATTCCTGTTCTGATATTCTTTCTGCCTGTTAATATCATTCTCTAAGATAAGGTTTGGCTTTCACCTTGGAATGAAGAAGGGGAAAATGGCTATTATAATAAGAATAAAATTAAAATTGAAAACTCAAGGTATGTCTATTTATTTTGAATTTTTCAAAATGCATCAAACACCTACAGTGTTTGCAGGGCAAGGGAGACAATACTTGACACAGATGCTTCCACACACTCAACCTGGGTTCATATCAGAGGTTGCTCACAAATCATGACATTTTCTATTGAACCTAGGCAGATCTTGGCCTCAGAATCCTTATAACTTCCCCAAGAAGCTACCGTCAATCATTCAGCACTGTCATGAGGAATGAAACCAGTTTGCCAAACCTTTGGATGGAGGAAATGAAAGTTAACCAGGCTTTGAAGGATGAATTAGATTCCACTTTGTGATAATGAAGGAAAGGATATATCAGATGAAATGAATTTTATAAAAGAAAGCACAGAATCAGGAAAGCAAAGAGTTCAGAAAAACATAGACTTTGTATCATAAATACTGTGTATGGAGTAGTGAGAGGAAAGAGTGAACAGTCCAGGTGCCAAGGAAGTTGCTAAACGCCCTGTTAATATATTCAAAATGTGTTTTCTGAGCAAGACAGGAGCCTATTTATAATAGCTGCTTAAAAGGGATTAAGGTAGAACCTAGCAACAGGATGAAGTTTGGGGAGCAGGGATAGAGAAACAGACAGTACTAACCAGTTAAATGGCGATGATTAGGGTCAGATGAATGACAATATGATTATGCACTTGATCCCAGCCATGGCAATAATGAGAAGGAAACAGATATATTCCAAAGACCGGATTGTTAGAACATGGGAGGTAATCAGTCACAGGGAGTGAGGAAAAGGAAAGAGGAGTAAAAGTCATGTAATTACAGCAAATGGTTTGTAAGGGTATTGCCAAAAACTAGAGTGGGCACTTAGAATATTAACTCGTTTAGTAGTCACATTTTGTGAGGTAGATACTTTAATTATCCTCACTTTACAGGATAGGAATCTGAAGCTCGGAGACATCAGGTAAACCCTCCAGGATACATGACGAATATGACTGAGAAGGAATTTACATCTAACTCAATCTGGCTGCAGACTCCTCCACTAAAACAGTTCCTTGGGCCAGCGGCATCAGCATAGCTTTGTCTTCTAATGCAAATCTTCAGGCCCCAGCTCAGACCTGCGGAATCAGAAACTCCAGAGAAGGGCTCTACCAATATGTGCTTTCACACAAGAGCTTTTGCTCTCACTAAAGTTTGAGAAGCACTGAACTAAAGCACTATACATATAATTTTCCTTCTTTCTCCCACCCCAGCTTTGTTGATGTATAATTGATTCATGACATTGTGTAAGTTCAAGGTTCACAATGTGTTGATTTGATATATTTATAAATTGCAAAATGATTACCACCATAGACCACTCTATATATTTCACAGCTGGTTGAATCTGAGATGTAATGCCTGGATGACAAAAGGTTGAACAGACTTTAAATGAAATGAAGAGTTAAAAAGACAAACTATTTGAAGAAAAGAGGATGAGCTTGCCATCATCCCTGCTGAGTCTGGGACACCAGAGGGCTTTCCAGTTAAAGATGATCAATGAGTAGAGAGTGAGCAATGAAAGGCCAGAACTTGAAAGAGTATGAGGCTAGAAATAAAGATAAGCTCTACATGCACAGAGTGCATTAGCTGAAATCTCGGAAGCGGATGAACTCTCCAAAGCCTTCCAGAAAAGGTCCAAGGGCAGCACATTGTCTGTTTTTACTTAGGGAATAGAATAGAAAGAATATCCAGAACTGGAAAGATGGAGACTTTTTGGAAGAATCCACTGTCACCATGCATGTCACCCAGACTCTGCCAGGCACTTAACACAGGCTAAAGTCAAACTGAAAAAAAAAAAGGGAGAAGAGAGTTCTAGAAAGAAGTGATCAAACAGTGACTAGCACCAGAGGAAAACTAAGATGACTGAACTTGAAAATTTTTTTCAATGAATTTCTTAGAGAAAATAATATCAGAAAAATGTAGAGGGAGGGAATGTTTTGAAGGACTGTCATCAGAGTACATTGAAGGAAGCAGTAATGGCAAATATAGACAATGGTTTTAAGAACTTTTGCAGTGAAAGGAAATAATTAACGGGGATGGTGACATCAGGATAAAGGAAGATGAGCTAAATCTGCAAAAGGATGGCCAGTTATACAACTTCAGCGTCACTGTTCACAAAGAATATCATACAGTGTCACCCATGAAAATGGCATTGGTCATAGTCTACTGGGAAGGTCTTCTCTGGGGTCACTTATCACCCCTCTCCTACTGCCCAAGAGAAACACTAAAATCAGTCCTTGATTCAGGAGTCTAGTTTTGCATGGGGTGATAGACAAGGAATAAATCAAAATATAAATAAGCACCTCAGCTTTCCAGGGTCTTTAGTTTGACGATTCTAAAGTGAGAGAAAAGAGACATGTATAGTAAGAGATAAAATCAACTCAGGTTTGCAACATAATTTTGCATTTCCTCAGTGTGCTAGGTTCTATTGTTTTAACAATACCACCAGAATCCAGAAAAAGGAAACGTAACAGACTCTATAAAAGGGAGGGAAGGGCTTCCCTGGTGGCGCAGTGGTTGAGAATCCGCCTGCCGATGTAGGAGACACGGGTTCGTGCCCTGGTCCGGGAAGATCCCACATGCCGCGGAGCAATTAAGCCCGTGAGCCATGGCCGCTAGACCTGCGCGTCCGGAGCCTGTGCTCCGCAACGGGAGAGGCCACAACAGTGAGAGGCCCGCATACCGCAAAAAAAAAAAAAAAAAAAAAAAAAAAGGGAGGGAAGATAGATTTTTTAAAAAGAAGACATTGTGATTTTCAAAAAGGGGTTCCTTGTAAGGGAAAATGAGTATTTCAGAATGGATGGATGTGGAGTGAGGATGGTTTTGAGATTTCAGGGGCATAGATTTTACCAAGGTGAAAACATTTTTTTCTCGATAGTGTAAGAAGGCAACTGGGAAGATTCAGACCAACCACTTTGGGGTCTGAGTCCATACGTGCTGTTTACTATAAGCAATGACATGGGAAAGGTATTTGGCAGCTTGAAGCCTGTTTCCTCACCTGAAAATGAGAATGATAATCATACCCCTGTAAAATAAAAGTATCTCATAAACGTTCCCACAGGGATTAAATGAGGGCTTCCTCCAGGAGGGAAACAGGTGTGATTTCATGTCCACTTTTCACTTTCCTTTCTATGAGCTCAGGAAGAACACAGTGGGTAGTGAGAAGAATTTCTTCAAATCTAGTTTCAGGAGGAAGAGCAGTTAACAAACAGACAAGAAAGAACGCACTAATATCCACGTAACAGTTTCGGCTATCATGCTACACCTTTTCCCCAAAACTTGCATTTTATAGTACGACCCTTTTTATCCTTTTGTCAGAGCATATAGCCAATCTGCTGTTTAATTGGAAAAAGAATTCTGGAGAGACAGGTGCTCCTTCAGTTACTGATATCTCAAATGACTTTGTACAGAAGGATGCCCTGCCCACCGTGACTGTAGAGAGAGGATTCACCTTCTGTCCAGAGAGAATGCAAATCACCCCACATGCAACCCGACCTCACTGTGCACAGCTGAGTAGTACGTTTCTACTAGGATACAAATTTAATGACCTCATCCAGCACAGAACTAATTCAATTAAACTAACACATCAGTGGGAAAGACTGAAATGCTGAGCAAATCATGGCTTGTTTCTGAATTGACAGGCACCAGTAATAGTCATTCCATCTGTGGTTTTTCTCAACAATAAAGAATGTGTCTGCAGAGGCTTAGAAGCAGCAGCCAGAGGAGAAGAAGCAAGGAGGATGCCTGCATGTGGTGTTTACCTTGTAGGGAGCCCCAGACTACACCCAAGACCTCAAGGGTCTGCCCCAGCCAGGCACCTGGCCTCTGCAGATTTCCTAAGCTATATGTACTCGTACCCCTGGATTGGGTCTCACCAGATCACAAACTTTGTACAAGGGCAGGACACGGTTGTGTGTGTGTGTGTGTGTGTGTGTGTGTGTGTGTGTGTGTGTGTACCTAATGACCAGTCTGCAGAAACTCAATGTCACTGAAAAAAATCTCCAAATTCTAGGAAGGAGTTAGGTATCAGACGCCTGCAGCAGCAGCAGCCTACCTATTTGTTAAACCAAAGAGGTTGAGCAAATCAGAGTCTTAGACTATAGCTCTTAAACAGAGTTATACATAAAAATCATCTGGGAAACTTGAAAATTACTGATGCCAGGGCCCCAGAGATTCTAATTTGATTGTTCTGAGATAGAATCTGGATATTTATTATTGATGTTCCAGGAGATTGTCTCTGAAGCCAAGTTTAAGAATCATTCCTCTAGACTCTAGAACAAGGGCATCACAAGTAGTAAGTTCACAGGATCAAATCAGGGTCCCAGACTAAGAGGAAATACAGGGTTTCAGGCCCTGCTATTCCATGGCTTAGCATAACTACCTTTATGGCCGCTGGGAAACAAGACACCCACCTACCCAACACTCTTCCTCTCTCTCTGTGGGGACACTGCATCACTTGAGCTTTGCTTTTGTGTGACCCATTGCCTCCACAGCTGAAGATCTTGGCTGGTAACCAGGTTCTTGCCTGCATTACTCAGATGGAACCCCCTCCCCTACCCATCTTGGGGGAAATTGTACTGAATCCGAGATTCTCCCAAATGATCCCATTTACTATGGTTGGTTGGGACATACTAGATCAACCTTATAAATGAAGGCACCTCCACTGACAGGAGAGCAACAGCTCTCAGCTAATTAGAGCTCAGAATCTCAGTCCTGACCCTGAAAATTTATTCAGGCTGGCCCTCCACAGTTTTTGACACGCTCAAATGAGTCAAATGTAGGTCAGCTGGAGGTCAAAGGTATGCCTACTGTACTCCAAATGCTCTAGGCCCCATGGAGCTCCCAGTAAGACAGTTACTGCCCACTCCATCCTCCAATGCTCTCTGATTCACCTTTAAGAACTGACTATGAGACAGTTACCCCAGTAGGGTTATATTTAAGAGATATCATCCCCCTCCTGCCCTTGTACCACCAAAACTAAGAGAGCAACAGTCCCAATCCCATTAGACCCTATATCTGTTTTCCTCAGTCCTGGCAGGGAGCCCAAGTGTCCTAGGTCAACTTTATTCACCAAGATTCACATACAGACACCATTGTGAGCCCAAGGGACTCAAGCTCCTACATCTTCTAGATTTCCCAAACACTGGCAATCTGAATATGCCCTTCCCTTCCTGAAACAGAAAATCAACTGACCCCTGGAAACTATTCTCTGAAGCCCTATCAAATGATCTTTTTTTTTTCTATTCCTCTCATATGTCATATACCAATAGTCTAGTCTTGGAGTTCATACAGGATACTTCACACACCTTACTGCCATTTTCCAGAGTACTTTTTCTCTCTTCTCGCCTACACTGTAAAACTAAAATCTTCACCATCAATGAACCCTCCTTTTTATTATTTATAGTCTTCTGATAGCCTCCTCCCATTCATCAGTGACAGTGGTACCTGACATTGATTTTATAAGTAAGGTTATTGCCATTAATGTTGGTGATATCAGTATGCATATAGATCATCCAGTTGCCATCATGGTTTCTTGGTTTGTTAACCAACTCCTCTCTAATATTCACATCCTATATTTAATTATTCATATTGAGGTATGACTTAATCATTACCAATTAGTATATCACTTCCAAAACCACATTACAGACATGGCAGTTTAGTTACTACCTTGTAAATTTCACTCTCACTCTAGTATCTGTATTTCTACACTACTCATACCTTGACATTTTAGGACCATATCCCATTTCCATCACCCACCATCTTCCTTATGCTCTCACCCTCCTTCTTAGATGATTTACATTTCATTGTCCAGCATCATCATATCTTACATGAATCCACTTCAATATCCCTGCCCCCATCTCCTTCCACTGTCAAAAACCCCAAATTGGTTTGAAACCAATCTGTCACTTCCATACAGGAACCTGAAGATTAAACATGATGTAGATAAAAATAAACAACTGTGCTGAAGTGTCTTACTTTAAGTTTATAACCACAGCCCTCAAGTAAGTTCTCAGACTGGCAGCTCCAGCATATTTTCCTGGTGAATTCACTCTCTCACTTTCAAGGATTATTGTTTCACACCTTTTCTTCTCTTCTCACATCTCTAACACACCTCAGTCTCAGTTAACTTGCTGAGGGAATTTCCTTAACCTCCCACCTCCAACCCAACTAACTTAAATTCATCTGTAACAAATTCTCTATCTTCCCTCCTGATCCAGTGGAAGGCTGATGCAAAATTCCTTGCAAGACTTGTCTGTATCTGCTGGCTCACTTCCCCACCTCCTCTCTCTTATACCCATTCCAATCAGGCTTTTATTTTCACAGTTCTGGATGGTATTCTTGTCGGTTGTCTGATTGGTAATTCTCAGTTCTCTTTCTATCTGACCTCTCAGTAGCACTTGTCATGATTAATCACTCCTTTGGTCAACCCCCACTCCCTGGACATTAGGACAACGTCATTTCCTGATTTCTCTCCCAGCTCACTGGCTGTCCCTTCACTGTCGCCATTGCTGGATCCTCTTCTTTTTGATTTCCAAAGCTGGCATGACACAAAGTTCAGTCCTTCCTTTGCTTTTCTCCACATATACAAACTCCCTTCATCCGGTTCCCTTGCTTTATAAAATATTTCTACACAGTCAACCAGCAGGCATCTAAAGCCATCACATCTGGGAAAATGATTCACCCAGTTGCCCAGGAAAAAAAACCCTTTAAGTCAACTTTGATTTTTTTATTCTCTTACTCCTTACATGCAAGTCATCAGCATATCCTATCAACTTTAACTTCAAGCTAGATTTCAAATAAAAACTCTACTTTGAAAACAACAACAGTTGGGTCACCATTATTCAGCAAACTGTTTAGTGTTACCTGTATTTGGCTTGTGGATAACATTGATCTTTAAATTCCTTATTGGAATAGATGGGTCACATGTCTTCTCTTGGGGGAGGAAAGGTAAAATTATACACCTTGGCTAGTCATGGAAGAAATTTCTACAATTTCAGGTACCGAGGTAGAGTCTGGAAAATTGGTATCAGTGTGTATGTGTGTGTATGAGTGTGTGTATGCAGTATAAGAAGGAAAGATTATAGGTTATACTTGAGTAGTCAGACTAAAATGCTCTGCCAAATGTTATTTTGAACATTTTTACTATATCAGTTCAGCAAAATTAATGCTTATAAATGCTGGGAGCATAACTGAGAGAGAAAACCATTAGCTAAAGGCTATAATCTTAGCACATTGGAAGAAAATGATTTGGAGGATAAAAATGTTCAACACAGAACTTGAAATAAAAGGTTTTAAAATGCCCAGAATTTCATTCAGAGTGCAGAGACTTTGTGGGTTCAGAGACAAAAATCCCAAACTGGTCCATATTCTCCTTCCCATCCCATAAGGGATTCAAGCTTCAATGTTGCTTTGCAATCATGTCTATCTTATACGCCCATGTTTTTCCTTCTAATTTTTCTTCTCTTAGCCATCCCTGTCTTTCCCTTCCCAATACCTCCCACTGATTTACACCCACTTCCTGTTACTGCTATTGCACAAGCTTCTTAGTTGCTTTGATAAATCCCCAAACTTACCCTTCTAGAAACCATCTTACAGCCACTTCAGTGAGACAAATCTTGCTCTAGTGTCACTTTCATCAAAATACTCCCAACCCATGATTCATGACTCCATGTTTCTTAAAAACAAATATAACAGCTTCTATTTGTCTTTTAGATATGTGTTTAATGATTCCACCATCACCTTTCTCTAACATAAAGTATATCCCTCATTCCTTTCCAAACTCATTTCCCACTACAAATAGTCCCTATGTCCTGGTCCCAACTGAGAGAGCAGATGGTCTAGTAGAAGCTTTATTGGTGCGGCAGTGCCAAGTAAGTTCACAGAGGCTACATGTGGCTGACAGGAGTACTGTCAACTCTCCACATCTATGGGTTCCTTGTTGATTCAACCAGCCATGGATCAAAAATGTTTTAGAAAAATATATTCCAGAAATTTCCAAAAAGCAAAAGTTGAATTGGCTCCAAGCCAGCAGCTTTTTTTACATAGCATTTGCATGGTATTTAGGACTATTTCCATAGTATTTACAATGCATTAGGTATTCATCTAGAGATGATTGAAAGTATAAGGGAGGATTGCATGGCTTATATGCAAATACTATGCCATTTAATATAAGGGACTTAAGCATCTGCATATTTTGGTATCCTTGGGAGTCCAGGACCCAATCGCCCTCCAATACTGAGGGGAAAATGTATTGACTAATACGTCGTTTGAGCACAACCCTGAGCCCTGGGAGCTGGATGTTGGCAATGACTGAATTTTGCATTAACTCAGATGGAATTAGCTCCTGAATGTAGGAATTGAGAGGAGAAGGTGAGAACAAAATAAAAGTAGCTACATGTGGATTTTTTTTAAAAGACCATTTTCTACATCTGTAAAATAGATAGCTAGTGGGAAGCAGCCACATAGCACAGGGAGATCAGCTCGGTGCTTTGTGACCACCTAGAGGGGTGGGATAGGGAGGGTGGGAGGGAGACACAAGAGGGAGAAGATATGAGGATATATGTATATGAATAGTTGATACACTTTGTTATAAAACAGAAACTAACACACCATTATAAAGCAATTATACTCCAATAAAGATGTTAAAAACATTTTTTTTTAATTAACACTTTTTCACCCAGGGGGAAAAAAAAAAAAGAAGAGCTAGAACTAGAACTCTCTAGATAACAAATGTCAGACAGAATGAATTCTTTTTACTGGATGCAGCCATTGTTGTTAGTGTGGGGCTGAATACTGTAAGGTTCGGAACCAAAGCAGAAACCCAGAGCAAATCAGAATCATCTCTCTCCTGTGACCCACTAGACAATCCTTGTCTATGATACAAAGCATGCTGTTCCCTACCCCCATTTTAATAGCCAACTCAAATCTCACCTTGACTTTGATGTCTGCAGCCCTCACTTCTTACCTAATTCTCAGACCTCCATTAGCCCATGAGGAGTGTACAACATCACACAACACCTATATATATATACTGTTTATAACAGTCATTTCCTATTTCCCCAACTCTGCTGAGGCTATTTCTTTTATATCTACTATCTTTCCAATGTCATTGGGTGAAATGGAGAGAACCAAACACTACCTTTCCAACAGTCACTACCTTTCCAGTCCATCCTCACTCTGCTTTCACAGTAATCTCAAAACCAGAAATCTGATTCTGACATATTCCCACTGAAAATGCAATTGCTTAGAAGATAAACGTCAAACCTCTTGCATGCACATTCATCGTGTTCACCTAATGTATCTTTGCAATGTTATTTCCCAACATCTATTTCAAAATATAACTGTGCTGCCCACTTGAGATTTCCTGAACAGGGGGAAGAATTTGATGTTTGATGTCTCAGGCCTCTGCTCGATCCAGTGGACATGTCACTTGTAAGAATCCCTTTCTGATACTCCAAGAAACACTTGAATTCATCCTAACTCTATTCTCATAATGGTTTGCTTACATCTATAGATGATCTTAGAATTGTAAGCGTTTTCCGTGTGTTAACTGTTCCATTACCGTATGTTCCACCAAAGCCAGGGCACTGGGTACAAGTTCCAAAGTCAGTGACTTTCCTAGATTGTTTAAGAGATACACATTTAGGGTGAATTATAAGCCCTCTGTCCCAATACAGCATTGTTTGGGGGTAGGGGGGAAGGTGGATTAGATATGTAGGGTATGGCTTGAAAAGGTATATATCTTTCTGCTATAACCACAAGGAAGAGAAATGAGTATATGAATCAACACCGAGTAGCTGCTTTCTCAGTCTTGGGAATGCATGTGTATATGTTCTGAGACAAGAAAGAAAGTGTGGCATTATAGCAACAGAAAATACTTTGGTGCAGCCTGATTGACTTCATAGTGAGCTCAGCACTGGCAGTCACAGTCTCTTTAGCTATTCTGCTGCCATCTTATGCTGAGTTTTGTACTTATTCCTTTTTCTATGTTTGTCCATTACCATGGTTCACAACAATGCCTATTTTATAATTAACAAAGAACAGCCTCATTCTTAAATTTTTATAGGCATCCTGAATCTAAGGTTACCATGCAGAGACTGAGAGTCAGGTGCTCCTCGGTTTTCTTAGATTAGGTAAACCAGGAATTCTTTCTGTTAAGGACCCTGCCACAAATACTACTGATTTCTCTAACGTTAGACAACAATTTTGGCAGCACAAAGTAATGTATAACTCCAAGAACACACAAAGACCCTGAGATGGATTGATTTTTCAATTTTATATGGAAAGCAAAATTAAGTGAAAAGGAAGAGTAATTGTTCTGTAATATCAAACATTGGGGTTTCTGTTCATCAGCAGGTGATTTCCTTTGTCTGAAATTAGCCCATGGTGATATATAGGCTCCCCAGCTTTTATCTTCCATTTTAAATTAGTTTCTTGGGAGTACCATTTTCAGGCACAATCTTCACAGTTCTCATCCTCTCATCCACAGCTGCTTTTGTTTCTATTTTCCCAAGTTCCAAGTGAAGTATATAGTATGCTTACTTAGAGTAGATGATTGATATTGTCATTGGTGGGAATATACCCAGCTATAAATCCTGGGTCTATGACAAAGGAACTTTGTGACCTTGAGAATGGCATTTCACACTTCCAAGCTTCAATGTCCTCATCTAAAATGAGGACCACTCTTCTCTTGTAACTGTGAGATGAGGCAATAGATAAATGTATGGCCTAACACACAGTCCAGCTGAAAGCAGGCACTCAACGGATCCTTTTCCTCTAATGTAACGTTAGAAAAATTTCACATCATTCGGCAAAGCACTTAATTAATATCAAGTAAGTTCACCATTTACCCTGCTGCACTGGCCTTTTTAGTAATGATTATTGTTTAGTCTATATAATGAAAGTCCATGTGATAGATATAATAAGGATGCCTACTTAATTTGTGAATTCGTATTTCCGATTCCTCAAATACATACTTAGCATATCACATACACAAATTCAATTTATATGTCATATGTCTCTCAAGCTCTCACAGTAGAATAATGGACTCTAATATGAAAAATAAAATTATCGAATATAGAAATGTTGAATCCCAATTACGAGTCACACAAAAAACAGAGGACACTTTAAAATGATAAGCCATAATTGAGCTTACCTATTATCATCATCTATTCCCTAGGAGCAATCCATTTTCCATCCATGACCAGTATAATTGAGATTATAAATAAACCAGGTTGGAATCATTTTAAACTGCTGAATTTTCTTCTGGTACTGCACCTAGAGCACTGCCACATCTGGACAACTATTAAGTAACAAAGCTATTAAGAAGAGAGATGGTTACTCAAGTTTGCTGTCTCTTGAAGACTGTGTCTTAAGTACGAGCTGGGAAACAGGGATGATCTAAACACTGAGTTAGCACTGGTTTTAGCCACAGACTTATTCAGGATGTGGAAGCTTCTTGGGAGTTAACCATTTTATGTAAGTTTACGTAGTCAGCAGGTAACAGGCTGGAGTTTTAATTTAGATTTACCAAATTCCAAAATGTTCACTCTATATGAATACCCTGCTTTTCATGATGAGGTACAGAAAATATAGTGATTTCATTTTGTTTGATAGACTTCCTAGGAAAAATCAGAATTCTTACTGACGTTTTTCTCAATATTTATAAATGTTTGCAAATCATTCCACAAAAGGCATAAAATTTTTTAAAATATGTCCCTTCATTCAATCAATTAACAAAAATGGAAGGCCTTTAATGAAAGGTGTAATAAAGCATTGGTACATTAATGCGGTCTGGACTCATTGCAGCTGGATTCTTGAAAGAAAGAAAAGACATTTTTCTCCATTCTCCTTTCTCCCACTTCCCTGCTATCTTCCTCTCCCTATAATCCTAATCTGCCAGAGAGGGAGGTGGTTTCCTTTAGACTGAATTGGTCTCTCAAACACCACTTTTTGGCATTCAGAGTGTTTTAAAAGTCAGAAATTTTCACATGGAATCCAGAGTTCTAGCTCCTTTTGAGAATTTAAGACTATCTTGCAGTTGGGCCCACTGTTGGAGGTAAATTCTGCTACAGAACAAGAGAAAATGGCACAAGAAGTAGTACTGGTTGTAAACCATGTTGTCTACACATTGTCAACTGGGAGAAATAGCAATTCCAAGGACCACAACTTCTGATTTATCTGGCCATCATTTGCAGAAAGTCATTTCCTAGAGAGTAGAAAAACATGCCTTTCATTGGAGATAGAGAAGTAATGCTGCCTGCTTCTCTTCTCTGTAAGAGTTCAGCTACTGATCCTGCTGGGATTTGGGGCCCTTCCTCTTCCACTGCTGAAAGGGTTCCAAACACCATTTCCTTACTTGACCTTACACATTCCTTATAAATCCAAGAGACTATATTTATTTTGAAAAGTTAGAAAACAGAAATGTAGGAAGTTGATATTTACTGGTGCATGATGCTACACAGAGTATTAGAAAAGGAAATCAGAACTTAATTCTCATATTCATCCTACAAGAAGAGACAGAGGGGAGTGAGAGCAAGGGAGTGAATACAGACTCAGAGAGAGGGAGCATGGAAAAGTGCCTCAGGACTTGAAGGGAGAAGAAAGCCTAAGAAAAGTCATAGATGCTTGAGAACATCCAGCATGACACCTTAAGGGAAAGGCAAGTTGTAGAAACTGTCTTCAATCTGTGGAACATTTTACAATATGCAAAGCATTCAATGTAGCGTGATTTCATTAAACCTTCACACATCTGTGCTATGATGGGAAGTCCAGAGAAGAGATCTCCAGCAACCACTACATGTCAAGAAGCAAATCTCAGCTCGCCATGCATAATACAATGGATAAGAATTTTAGAACCTTCAGATGTTTTAGCAACACAGAAAAACAAAACAAGAAACGCACATGGATTGGGGAAAAGAAAGCAGATGCATCTGACTCTTCTTAAGACTACAGCAAGTATGTGATGATCAAGATGATGACGATGATGACAAGTACAGTAATATTTAAAGACTATATATAATATATATATATTTTGTTTTAGATTTACAGAAAAATTGAGAAGTTGGTACAGAAGGTTCCCTTATACTTTATATCCAGTTTCCTCTATTATTTCCTCTATAGAATGTATTTATATTACATCTTATATTATATGGTATACTAGCCACAATTAATGATCTGATATTGACACATTATTATTAACTCAACTCCTTAGTTTATTCAGACATCCTTAGTTTTGACCTCATGTCCATTTTCTGTACCAGGATCCTATCCAGGACTGCTCAGGTATTTTCTAGAATGTCCTACTGTTGGAATTTGGCTCATGTTTTTCTCAAGATTAGACTGGGCTTATGCATTTGGGGGAGGAAGACCAAAGAGGTAAATGCCATTTTCATCACATCACATCTAGTGTACAAAATATCAACATGATTTATGACTGTTCATGTTGACCTTTGTCACCTGGCTAAGATAGTGTCTGTCAGGTTTTTCTACTGTAAATTCAGTCCTTTTTCTACTGAAAACCAACCCCTGCCCCATTCATATGTACTCTTTGCAAGGAGGTCACTATATAAGCCCTTATCTAAGAAGTTATGCTCCCCCTCCTTGAGGGTAAAATATTTACATAAATACCTGTAATTTACATAAATTACCTGTAATTCTTCTGCATGGAAGATTTGTCTCTTCCTTTCCACTTATATATGTGTTTGTGACTACTGGGTCATCAGCTATGTTTTCCACATAACATTTTAGAATTGTCAAAGTGTGTTTTCTACCCATAATCACATTCAAACCTCATGATGGTCCTCTAAGGAGTACTGTGCTCCTATTGTGTCACTAAGGAAAGTAAGTCTCTTGAGAGGCTGAGGCACCAAGTTCAAGGCCTCAACTCTAGTTTATGGTAGAATGTTTATCAAATATCCCGTATTTCAGGCATTGCCTAAGACCTGGATGATAGTAGTGAGTGAGCAGATCTGGAACTTTCCTTTCTGAATCTTACAATATAATTTCAGATGCACTTTAAATAGGTAAGTACATAAATAAATATTTAATCCAACAACAATTGATCCTTTAAAGGAAAAGTACATGATACGGGTACTGTGAGAGTGAATAAAAACAGCACTTAGCCGCAATGAAGAGGGAAGGAGGAAGGCTCATGACGCATTGAGAATGTGATATTTAAGCTGAGCTCTTGAAAGAGTGATAGGTAATGAGTGGTTGCGGGTGGTTTCCAAAGAGAGGAAAAAGGGTAGGCAAAATGTGCAAAATGTCCTGACCTGGAAAAAAGCCAGGCGTGTTCACAAAGCTAAAATGAGATCATGAAAGTAGTGTCATAAGTAAGGCTGAATTCCTACCTGTACGAATGAAGAGATTTAGACACATCAAAAACCATGCAAGGCTTGCAGGCTAAGTAAGGTAATAATTTTTTAAATATTTTATTCCATAAACAATGGAATGTCACAAAAATATTTTAAAGCAAGGGAAGGAAATGATAAAATATAGGATCTAATTACTTTAATTCTGTGTCAAGATAAAGAGGAAAGGAGGCAAGGCCAAAATCAGGGAGACCAATTAGGAAAATATTTCGGCATTTAACAAGGATGGGGGTACCTCAGTCTGGAATGTTTGAAGTGAGAATTAAAAGAAATGATAAGATTAGAGAGTAATTTATGTGACAGAGTAATTTTTAAAAATGGATAGAAAAATGTAGTGAGATTGATGGGCTGTGCTAGGAGTTAATGATGACAACCTGTATATAAATATCATAAATAATACAACCTATATCCCCAATTGGGTGATTACCTCCACCTCTTTGGCTGTCAACATGCAGGAGATTGATAGGGAGTCTCATTCAGAATTGAATGTAGGCATGGAGAGGGAAGAGAGTCATTGACAGTGGAATCATGGGATCCAAGCAGGGGAGAGAGAAAGGTGGTGTTCATAGGAGGCCAAGTCGTAGGCAAAATGGAGAGTTTGGTGGAGTGAAAGAATTTTAGAGGCATGTGAACTAGCCAGCTTGTGAGAGAGAGGGTTTGACACATAAATGGAGCATTTTAACACATAATGTTAAATGGGATGTAGTTCTTGGTGATGGCAAGTGCCCAGATGTGATGATGAATGATGAAATGAGTGGCTCAGATGAACAGGAGATGAGACGAAGGGACTGAGAGATCAGGGTGCTGGATGAAGTGGCCCTGGGGATGCTGAAGCCCCTTATGCTAATAGTGATAAGAGAAGGCATTGGGCTGAGTTCCAGTCTTTAATGAATGAGGGGGAGTGTTCAAGGGTTGGTTGTTGGGAGAAATCAGGAGGAAGAAAGTGGTACGGCCAAATCTAAAGCTCAGCAGAACAAGGGATACATTCTTCCGTACCCACTATTTCTAGATTATTGTTAGTATTTGGTACTTATTATTCTCTCCATTCCAGGAACCTTCAACAGAATACCCAAGGGATCATAAATAAATCTCAAGGAGGAATTTTAAATCCCTCCTCCTGGGCAGTCAACTATTCTAAACCATAAATCTTTGGAAACAGAAATAAGTGAATCCAAATCCTCCTTTTTCATCACTTACCAGCAGTATCATCCCAGACATGTCCTGCAAATGTTCTGAATCTCAGTGTCCTCATTTGTTGTGCAGAGCTAAAATATCCATTGCACAGAGGATTTTTATGAGAATCACACAGAAGCATGCATGAAGAATGCCTGGCACACAGCACGACACTTCGACTGCCTCTGTTTTCTCATCACAGTACTCACCTCATAGAGATTTTGTAAAGATTAACTGGGTCCATGTAAGTAAGGTTCTTAGAACAGTGTCTGGCACATGTGGGAGGTTATAGAAGCACTGGCTATTTTTTATTACTAAAAGAAGCACAAGGTAAGACACCTGGTCCCCAAGTGAGCAATGTTTGTGTTAACATCATTTGTCTTCATTCATTGATTTATTTATATAACTTTTCTACAAGAAGGAGTCAGTGATTTTTCTCTTCTAATCTGTTTGTTATATGGATGGTGAAACAGGGCCTCAAGAGTATGAATCTCTGTTTTGGCCCCTCAGCCAGCTGTGGACCAGAGGAAACCCCAGTCTCTCAGTCCTGCTTCTCTGTCCACAGTGCCTGCTGGGCAGTGCCCTCCAGGGAGGAGCTGTAGCCAGTGAGGGTAGCACAGAAGGTAGAGGCAGGACCCACCTCCCCACTACCCCGTGGCTCAGGAGCCATGTAGGGGAAGGATGCCAGAGGATGCCTCGAAAACCCTGCCTCACAAGGAGACTGAACTGCCAGAAGGCAGCCAGGCCACAGTGATCGGAGTTAATTGGCCTTTATTTAGTGTCAGGGCTGCTCTGATATGCCTCGTTAACCCTGGTGACCGCATGGTGCTATTTAATGAAGATCCTCGCTTGCCCGAATCTCAATTTAAACAAAGCCACCTTTGAAAATCTCTAAATCCCACAGTGATCAATTTCTACTTGGGAAAAATCAAACGCTTCTCTGCTGGGTGGTCAGGAGTAGCACCAGAATCTGCCAACCTTCGTTAGGCTCAGGCCACAGCAGGTGGCGAGACTGGGGTCAGGGACGGACGAGGGGCAGCTCCAAGACAAGCCGGGCTGCGGGGTTGAAGCCCTGTGGATCTGTGAGGAAATCCCGACCATGACCACTCCCTTCCGGGGTCTGCAGGGCTTCTGCAGATGTGGAGCCACCTGTCGTTCTGCAGGATGGTGGCCTGCAAGAGCAGCCTTCTTGGGAAGTACCATGGGTGCTACTTTCCCTTTCACAGAGTCAGTAGGAGGAGGGAAAGGAAAGGCGCGGGATGGTCCCTCTCCAGGGATAAACGTAAAGGAAGGTATTTGCAGCTCAGTGGAACAAATTCAAATGCTTGCAGGCCAACTGGGTCAGAGAGAAGTGGGAACCAGCTAGCTTTAAGTGGAAGGGCTGGGGTAGACTACAGAATCCATCCACCAGCAACTGCCATTAAATTCTGCTCCAGGTTTGTGTAGCAATGGGGGCTCAGTGTTGTCAGATCTCCAGTTATTTCAAGAGAAGCAGGAAATCTGGATTGGTGATGGGTATGTGTGTAAAACCTCTCAGCGTGTAAATGTTAGTGACTAAAATTTGGTTGTTTTTAAAAACTTGTGCACCAAAACTTCTTCAGTCAAATATACAAGGATGTGGGTCAAATGCAGCCTGTAAGCTGTCCAATTGCTTCTGAGCTACAGCATCATACCTGGAGTGAATAATGGCCATGCCTTAGTTTCATCCCTTTCAATACAGCATCAAATAAATATTTTGCGACAGACGTTGGGCTAGCTGCTGGAGAGGTGTGATCTGCCTTCAGTGTGTCTTGTAAATAACAAGTATGGATTATGAAATAAGCAATCACTGCTGTGTAATATGTACAATGCAGACAAATACAAGGTCTTATGGGACAATATTAACTTCAGTCATGGACAGTCAGGCAAGGCTTCCTGGAAACAGTGGCCAAGACAAACGCAGTCTTGACATCTCAGCAGAACTGTACTTCTTATTTTTACTCTGACTTCTGATTGGTATGTCAACACTTGCTTAAATGTTTAGCTGGATACACAGAGGCTACCTAACTTAGTGTTCTTGGCCTCACTCCATCCCGCCTAGTAGGGCTACCAGTAATCTCAGCTTAACACACTGAAGGCTGAAAATCATTATGATTTCCCCATACTCCTAAATATACCACAAATAAGTGTAAGCAAAAAATAGAGATGAGTAAAGAAAAAGAAAAGCTGTGATATGAATATTGTATTTATTCCACTATTCTTGTGACATATTTTAACTCCCCCTCTTTTGTTAATAATCTTTTCAACTCCCAAATTTGTATTTCTGGAGTTGCCTCTCCAAAGGATCAAAAGTCACAAGATGACTCCACCCCTTGGACAGAGGATTTGCTTTTGTCACTCTGTGGCCCCAGGGCGGTGTTCAGGAGATGAGCACACAGCCCTGGACCTCTGAAGAAGAAGAATCAGCTGTCCAATTCTGGTTGGTCACCTGAAAGCACCTTCTGCACTCACCCCGAGGAGGTTCTGCACCAGCTCACATTTATACTGAGCTTGTGGGTCCTCATTCATTACTGCAGCAATTTTTTGTTTTTGGTGCGATTACACTGTTCATATGGTTACCCCAATGACACAAAGTGAAGGGTATATTAATTTGAATCTTAATCAAAGCTTATCTCAGTATAGAAACAAGGTTGATTTTAAAAAGATCAAAGAATGTATTGCAAAGGCCAGTATTTTGATAGGTTTGTCCAGTGTACTTAGTAAATGTAAGCATGCCTCTCAAACTTGAGACTTGATCTGTTTTCTACACCATTCAGAAGCAAGTGTGGGTGTGTGCTTTACATACAAAAAACATCTCCCTACAATTTTTTCCATTTCTGGGATAGGGTGTGGGTCACTCACTATTTCCTTTTTCTTTACTATTTTCTTTTTCTTTCTCATTCAGCAATGTTTACTATTTATTTTCTTCTTCATTCAAAAGATATTTACTACAATGAGCCAAGCACTGTACTGTTCAGTTTATTACACAACTCTAAAACCCAAAAGATGCGGAGAAAAAAGAGAGAGAATCTCCACGAGTCTCCTCCATTCATCAAAGCCAACAGGACCAGTGGCCTATGCAAACACAGCAAGATGGGAAGTGAATATCCACTCTATTCTGATGTTGAAATCAACATGAATTCAATAGTCCTTCATTGAACGTTATTGGGTGTAATGTCCTGTGCTGGGAGCTGGAAGTCTGCATAAAGTCAAACGCTCCTTCCCAAGGAGATTATAATCTAAGAGGAAAGATAACACCATGTACATGAATAACTAAAATATCAGATAGAAAGATATAGGGCCAAAAGAAGCCTAAAAATAAAGAGCTTTGCTTAAGGGCTTCAGAGAGGATAGACTTATTCTTGATCTAGAGGATTACAAAAGGCATCAAGGGACTGGTGGCCTTTGTTCTGAATCTTGTGAATGGCAAGTAGGATTTTAAATGCGTGGAGGTAGAAGGAAAGGAAGGAAGGCACAGTAGGGAAGGGAGATGCCAAGAGTGAATATTATACTGTGAGTTTGGGCAGATAAGGCTAGAAAGACAAACCAGTGTCACTGAGAGGCTTTGAATAACAGACTGGAGCTTATTAATCCTTTTAGACAATATAGAATATAAATATTAAACATAAATATAACACAGCTTAATAACATTAAGTTTTGTTTTAGGGTAATTTGGCTTCCCTGTATAGAACCTACCAAAGGCAAAGGATCCAATGGCAGGAAAAACTATTTAAAATGATGACAGTAATAGCTAATTTGAAAGCAATAACAATAATTGCAACACTTAACCACTTACAACGTGCCAGAAGTTATTTTAAGCCTCTTGCACATAGTGACACATTCACCCCTCTCAACCACCCCATAAAGTAGTTAGAATTATTATCCCCCACTTTACCACTAAGAAAGCTGAAACTGACTTTATGTACACATGGTCACTCAGCTTGGAAGGACAGAGAGGTTTTGAACCAGGAAGGCAGGCACCAGACTCTCCCTTAACCTCTGCACTCCGCTCCCTTGCAGAGATGCCAGCTCACCATCTTCATGAGAATCGATGAGAACCTAAACGGAGGAGTTGCAGTGGGGATGAAGGGAGAGAATTTACATGTAGGATGGGAGGAGTAGACATGGGAGACCACAAAGTAGCTCTCAGAAAGACAGTAGAGGTTACAGATGCCAGGACATGGAGGATGTCAAAAAGAGGAGCTGTTGCAGAGAGTCAAATGGTACAAAATAGCCAACGCAGATTAGGATTCTGAAAATGCTAGTGAATTTAGTTTCCCTGGGGTGCTTTTCAGGGCAGCAGTTTTAATGCCAGGTAAAAGAGTAGATTGCAAGGGGCTAAGAGTAAAGGAGTAATAAGGAAGAACCACTAGATAGAGATATTGCTGCTAACAATTTCGTGGTAAAATAAATCACAAAATCAGAAATAACAGTGTGTGGAACAATGACGGAGCTAAATAAATGATAGCTTTGCAGTTGTTACTATTACTATTGTTACGATTGTTCTTGTTATTATTTAAGGCGAAAAAATCTTTGGGGGAGGTTGGCAGAGAGAAAATCAACAGTAATTGGTGATGAAAAAGAAAACACATTTAAATATTCAAATTCAGTTTAAGTATCAGGCTATACCTGAATAAATAGTTTCAAACTGAATCATTATAAATCATTATAAGTATCCAAGTATTAATAGAGTCCAGGATTTAGATTCTGGATGTCCCAGAATTCAACTGAAGGTTTGGTTCAGGTATAATACTTTTCTAAATGTTCCGTTTCGGGATAAGACAGATGCCTGGGATTCTAACATTTCTCTGGATGTAGTTGTATCAAATATGAGATTTTGGAAGCGTGGGGATCATGAAGCAACTTGGACCCTAAAGTACATATGAACAGCACTTCATTGGGTACAATACACAAGGCAGATGTTAGAAAACATTCGCTGCATTGAGCAGATGTGGGAGAGAAGATTCTCTGAGAAATAACAATGTTATCAAGGATGTTTCCCTTCACTTCTTGAAGGCAACATCAGACCTTCCTAAGCCTTTTCTTAAACCCCAGCAGCTGGCACTGTAGCTGAATGGCAAACGGCATTATCACAGCTCCTGATACACTACAGTTTACAACAGACGTCCCTGGATGTAATTTTAGTATGCCTTCTAGCAGTTTTCTGAGGTAGCCAAGGCTAAGGATGTGATCCTGTGCGGGAGATAAGGACAACAAGGCTGTGTGATGTAGTACCTTGTTCAAGGTAGTTAGTAGGTAGGCTTGTCATTCACATCTAGATAACTCTGAACCCTTCGCTATTGTACAAATCCTTGTCAATATCAATGCCCTCTTTTTTCAGTAAAAGCAAAACATGGCATGTCATGATCTGGACTAAGATAATTTTCCTTTCATTGTTGTTGTTGTTTTTTTCCTGCTATAACTGTGTTTGACCTCTTTTAGTCAGACATCAATTATTGAGATTAATTTTCAATTTTTCATGCCAAAGCATTAGCACACCCCAGCTTGGTAACCAGGGAAGCAATAACTATACTGTTTGCCAAAAGACTAGGTGCCCTTGTCATCCATCTCTAGGAAAAAAGTTTGTTTAGACTTCTCATCCCTTATGTTTTCTCTTTAATAAATAGTTATCCAGCTAAATTATTCATCATGGAGTGCTTCCTGGAGAAAATAAATTCAAAAACATATTGTAACACCCTCAAGAAATGCATGTCAAAGCCTGAATGATTGCTAAGGCACACAAGTGCGGCATATGAGAAGCTCTGTAGTATGTGAGAGCAAAATAGGGCAGAGTCTGGGAATGGGCTGATATCACGGTCTTCAGAAAAGGAAGACAGCCACTGGACCAAGTTCCTTCCTTTCAAAATAAACTAATTAAGCACAGAGACTGCCTTTCACATTTCAACTGCAGACTCCACAGAATTAAGTAGTAATATGTAAAAACTGCAAGGATATAAAGCCACCAACCAAAAAAAAAAAAAAAATTCACTATCACAAGGTCTATCCTATAGTTCTCATTCATATGTCATGCTTTCCTCACGAATAAATCCCTGAGTGATTCACAGGGTATGTTGAATAGCAGGAAGATGGGCAAAATCAGGCTAATATTATGATCACTGGTATTTGCACAGTCTTAAAAATGTGAATCAGAGTAGATAAACATACTCTAACTTTCCATGAGAATATGCTCCTCTTTACCACACTTATAAAACTATAAGCCCTTTATATCATTATACATATATAGAGCCCCACCAAAGCAAAATACATGGGAATTCAAAGTATGGAAGAAGAGTAGTAGAATCAAAGAAAGTTAGATTGAGTTTACACATTAAAAACCATCTGCCTTTGTTTTTCCAATTAGGTAACAGCCACCCCAAAGGGATATATGCAAAGATAGTGCTACAACCTGGGTCCTCAGATTTCTAATCCAGTGTTCTCTTTACTCATTGCACCATCTTTCTAAACTCTAAATCTCTCTTATAATCTACACAGTTGATACCATAGATCTCATAAGTGCATTGAAGAATTTAGCAGATAGATTAAGGTAATAATCTTCTTAAAGAGCTTTGAGATTATCTGAGCTTCAGATAAAAAGTCATAATTAGGTTCCTTGCCAGTTTAACAGCATGAATGCAATTGTCAATGTCCAAGACATGAGAAAGTATTATAGGACAAAAGAAAAAATTCACAATGGGGGTCTTTCTATGCTTTTATGTAAAAAGCCTGTTGATGATGAAAATACCATGAGAGTCTAAGTTTGCTTCCTAAGACCTGATTAAGAAAGTATTTGCACACCTTCTTTCTTATGTATTAATTTCATTCAGCAAATTCAGAAAAAAATACAGCAGCATAATTAACATTAAAAAACCACAGCTTAATGTGACTTTTCAGGCAAATCTTTATTGAAATCGAAATTTCTCCTATTAAATGTTATCTTTGAAAAATTATTCAGCCTCTCATAACAATTTCTCTCCTTGTCCATAAACAACACAACTATTATATGCACAATAAAAAAATATAAATTTTACTCACAATTACAGTTCAGTTTGTAGCTTCTTCAAAGTCAAAAACTTAGCCTGAATCAAGACTTTAAAGACCTAAACTTTAAAAAAATCAACTTCAGGAAAATAAGAGTAGTTTATCCACTTTAACCCTAACGTTACAATTCAAACTGAGTTATTTTCCTTCAGAATTTGAATGCACTGCTACAATTTCTTTTAATTTCCAGAACTGTATTGAAAAGTCTAAAGTCATTCTGAGTGCTGATCATTAGGATGTGACTCTATTTTTCCTTTGAGAAGATTTTATGGCTTTCTTTTAACCCTAGTATTGTGAATTTTCATCACAATGTATCTTGGATATGGCTTTCTAAAAAATTGTGCTGGAACACTTAGTTGTAAATGTGGGGGAAATTTTCTTTTATTATTTCTTTGATTGTCTCCTCCATTGTCTCTTTCTCTCTTTTCTGCTATTTTAGAAATGTTTCTAGAGTCATTGTTGATGATCACCTGTGACCAATATATTCATTTTTCTAGAAGTCTGCTTTATTTTTCACATATTGTAGTTTTAAACCTGGTTTGATTTTATGTTCTGCCAACATATCACTTTAACTTTGAAAAGGGCTGCTCTAATGTGAAGCAAAAGCTGAACAAAGAATATATGTTAACACTCCATAAAAACCCTCTATCATGGTGAGTTTTGTTCTTTATTGTCTGTTTTTTCTTGAGGATCAAGCACATTTAGCCAAAGGTTTAAGCACAAGGCTATGAAAGATCTTTAACATTTCTTGCTCAGAAAGCTCAAGCACAGATTAAAACTCAGGGAAGAAGTATCAGTGAGGAGTAGACTGTGCATTTGTCAATAGAGCCACTTTCCAGTAAAATCAGACATTACAAATAAGGTAGAAATGGCTAGATGGGTGGGGAATGGTCCCTTACCTGAGATGTGTAGAAACTCAACATCTGGAAAACATCTTTGCTTCACTTCCTTGTTCTCACGCTCACTCTTGCTCTCACTCATTCACAGTCCCATCCTTTCTTTTTTTTTTTTTTTTTTTTTTTTGTGGTACGCAGGCCTCTCACTGTTGTGGCCTCTCCCGTTGCGGAGCACAGGCTCCGGACACGCAGGCTCAGCGGCCATGGCTCACGGGCCCAGCCGCTCCGCGGCATGTGGGATCTTCCCGGACCCGGGCACGAACCCGTGTCTCCTGCATCGGCAGGCGGATTCTCAACCACTGCGCCACCAGGGAAGCCCCCCATCCTTTCTTTATACCTAATCCCATCCACAAGAACTCCAAAGGCATCTTCTATTACACAAATAATCACTTCTTTCCAGTTCTCTTCCCAAATGTGGAATATATGTCCATGTTCCACAAGTTCATGTAGAATATATGTCCGTGTTCTCAGCAGAATGAGACCTTCCAGATCTACACTCCTATAAATAACATTTTTCTTTTAATTTTATTTCATAAATAAATCATGTTTAATTCTCATTATTTCACTTAGCACTTAGAAATTGCTCAAAAGAAAAATAAAAGACCTACATAGGGGCAAATATTCTTGTCTGTTCTGTTCATGGAAATGTTCTTAGCATTTACTACTATTTCTGGTCTGTGGCAAGAACTTAAATATTTCCAGAATCCACAGGTTTCTTACCTCCTTGTGTCTTTCCTAAAATATCACCTGCATTTCACGTGTTCTAATTTTTCCTATCCCATTGTTAGGAATGACTTGGAACAATTATTTAAGAGAACATCATTTATGATGTAAATGTTGTACTTTTTTTCTAACAGATAAAACTACTTTTCCTAATTGAAAACAAACAAACCTTCTTTCTTTGTTTCTTTGAAGAAACATGCTGAGAAAAACTTTATCAACCAGATCTGTACTATGAATTTATATAAGTAAACTTCAGTTTTGTGATTCTCTAACTTGTTTGAAAGCAGCATGGTGAGAGAGATCCTTCCATTCTACTCAGCAAAATGCTATAGTGGGGCTGTCTGTTTTTCTACACAGATGGTAATTCACAAATATAAATAAATAAATAAATAAATAAATAAATAAATATATATATATATATATATATATATATATATATATATCTCCTGGAGACTTCATGACATATTTCCAAAAGAACAACCATCCTGTAATGCTTACAAAAGTTCCATTCTTCTATTTTAAATCACTAGGCGAATTTAACTTCCATTTCTTCAGATAACTAGTTCAACACATATAATTAGCAACCAGCATAAAAGAACAAAGATTACAAGATTCATGTAAATAAAGGCAAATTATTTCACTTCTCTAAAGAAATATGAGCTTTCCCCTTTGCCATTAGTCAAAGGCAGACAATTAAAAACGTATTAATTGCTAGACCAGCTAAAATAAACAATGTGTCTTCCTATGGATAAAGCTCAGTTTAGCTGTTTTAATGTAAGAATCTGGGAACAGGGGTTGGGGAAGAAAAAAAAAGGTAAACTGAGACCCGAGGTACAAAAGATATCCTCTTGCTTGATGTCAAAAATGGACATTTTACTGATAATGGCATAAGCTTAGAGTTGAAACTTGCCTAAGGTCTTAAAATAGGAATGTCAGAGCTGCGATTTGATCTATGTGCCACACTCTCCTACATATTACTCTCCCACTAAATCTCAAATTATGACAAATAATTTATATTTTCAAGGGATATATTTAAATGTTTTTATAATTTGGATTTCATCCATAATTCGAATGCAACGTTGTCTTTTTTACAAGTTTTTTGCACCTACTTCTTAGAGATCATTTCTGACACTGCTATAATATATATAGAAAGTATGAATTTTTCTAGATCAGAAAATCAGCAGATCTCGTATTTTCTACCACAAATTCAAAGTATGTCATCTCCAAAAATGTGTGCATCCTTAACAAAACCTTTCCTCTTGCAACTTCCTTCTCCAGCATTTGCTTAAGAGAGTTACAAAGTTACAGGAGTGAAACACTGTTATTATGAAATTGGATGAATACACTTGCCCACCTCATAATATTGTCAAAAATCAGATGATCGCTACAAAATTGAAGCACTGAGCAAATGAGACAGAAGAAAACTCAACCAATAAAGAAATTATTAGCAATAACTCATAGAAGCCCTCTCTAAACACACTTGTATCAACATTAATAAAGGAAGATCTAATGTCATTCCATTTGACTGAAAGCCAAATCTACTGAACTTTCAGACAAAGTAAATAGCCTATTTATTCATGAATGAACTACATAATCAGATAAATGCTTCACTCTGGTCCATCTTCCTCCACTAGATTATTCCCTGACATAGTGCCAGAGATCTCTGTGGACTGAAAGTCTGTTTCCCCAAATGGAATTAGGAACACATTTCTAACTTTTCATCTTCCCCTTCAGTTCTAATTCATACTTCAAAAAATCCAACTTAAGCAGTCATCATTTAGAGAAAAAGGAATCTATAAAATTCATGCAGTGCTATTATCAAACTTTTATTTTAAACTAATCATAAATCTACATTTCCATCTTTGTGTTTGGAGGTGAAATAAAGGCCTTCGAATGATGACCATTTGTTTCAAATGCATATAATTTACAAATTCAAATAAATTATCCTTAATCAATGAGAATTTCCTTTCAATTTTAGTTTCTCATTTAAACTGACATAATCATGTAAAATTACATCAATAATGGTACGTTAATTGCCAGGAACAAAGAAGAGTTTTTTGAAATACTCAACTTAAAATCCCATGAGAGTTCCACTGAGAACTCTAGCCTAAAGCAGGAAGAACAAAAGGAAATGTGCCTTTACAGACTCACAAACATACCAAAAGCATTTTTGATTAGATCCACAACAGACATAAAATGTTATTTGCATCCATAAGGAAAAAAATGTTCATTGAATTTCTATTGTGGGAAAGGCATTTTGATATTAAACAGTTATTTTCCTTTCTCCAGATGTAAAAATAAGTACTCTTCATAAATAAATCTGAAAATATGATAGATATTCTATTGCTTAATAGATGGTATTAGAAACACTGGTTCATTCTATAGCAAAAATAAAGCTAGAAATAAGCTAGCACCACATACAAACGTGAATTAAAAATCTAAGTATAAGAAGTAAAACTATAGTTTTTAGGAAAAACTATAGGAGAATATTTTTGTGACATGGGGAAAGCACCAAAAAATATAAGCTAAAAATTTTAGTAGATGACAGAATGAGAGATAATATTTGTAATATTTAAGACTGATGACAAGAAACTCTTACAAATCAACAAGAAGAGAAATAGCCAAAACAGAAAACTAGGCAATGATATGAATAGAGAATTTACGGAAGAGGGAACCCTGATACTGATAAGTAAACAAAGAGAAGCTTAAATTTATTAGTAATCAGAAAAATTAAAACAATAATGAAGTATCACTGTACACCAATTAAATTGGAAAAAATTGGTGTAAGACACAGGAAAACCACTAGGTAAGATAATGTAACTCAGGACTAATGACCAAATTAAGTGACATATGCATTATGTCAGAGGAAATTTATTCCTAGATATACATCCCCAAAGAAAAAGTTGCATACTGTATGAAAGTATGTATGTTATTTACATAGTCATTTAAATGGCAGGGAGCTGGAAGAAAATTAGCCCTCCATTACTGAGATAAAGGATAAGTAAAATGTGGTAGATGCACACCAAGAAAGTATCTTGCAACAATGAGATGCAAAAGCTTAGATGCTCACATACAGGAATGCTTATATGGAGGGATCTTTAAAAATAGAGTGTTTAATCAAACACAACATGAAATAGCATTAAGTAAATAAAAATGTATGCATACAAAATAATACACATTCTGCAAGAATGCATACAAATCAAAATATACACATCATGTAAATTAGAATGGTGGCCTCCAGGAGACAGGGGAAATGGAATGGCAATTGGGATCAAGTAAACAAAATAGTGGGGGTGGAGAAAGAAAAAAGACAAGACTGGATGGTAAAAAAGCCAGAAGGCAATCAGCAATGGAAAGAATATTGCTGTGAAGTGTAAAGATCTTGAGTCCAAATGCTAATAGCCATATACTCTCTGTGACTTCAAGCAAGGTCTTTTCCTGTAAGATTATTTCCTTGCGGGCAAAATTGGGATAACAATTGTCACTTTATGGTACAATAATTAATATATTACATAACCCCAAAATATTTTTTTCTCTTTTTAAGCTTTTTAAAACCGGCATTCATATATGCTTATTTTATAGGAGAGTTAATGTCATCAGTGATACTTAGAATACAGTCTGAATTCAAGTTCGTTTTGCTTGACTCTAAAATGGTGAAAGAACACTACGAGAATATTCATGAGTTATAGAAAATGCAGGCTTTGTAAAAAGCATCTCATAAAACATTTCATAATTCCACTTAAAATCAAGACCCTTGTTTTTTTAAAATCATTCTGAGATATGCAGCTAATGCAGAATCTTAGCTTTATGACTACTTCCAATATTTTAAAATCAATATCTTCACATTTAAGGTTACAGAGAATACATTGTGAGATTGCCGAAAGATATTTTTAAATGTTCCTTATCAACTGAAACCTGGAACAAATACTACCTTTTATTACACTTTTTGGTGTACTAAACTTCAAAGGGAATTCTCCAAGCTCTTGGAAAATTAAAATGCTGAAGAGCAAACCAACAAAATTCATTTATTTTTTTCTTATTCCAAGATTTGAGAAAAGCATCATCTTGAAAGGGACTTAGAGTAAAAGTCATGTAAGGACTTCCATTCATTTTTTTAAATCACTGGTATATTCACAACCTTCTCAGAAAAGATACATTCCAATACACAGGGCAGAATTTCAGCCAGCCATTTATATTCAAAGGAAAACACATTGTAGAGAGGAAAATCTACATAAAGTCATGGTTCATTCGTTCATTCATTCACTCAAAAATAATTTATTAAGCACTGCTATATAGTAAAATAATCCACTGGGGCTGGACATATACTAATGACCCAAGCACACATATATAAAGAAGTAGGATCTCACCAAACAAACACAGAAGTAAATACTTGCTACATATAGAATTACCAATTGTGATAAAAATCAGTAGAAAAACAGGATTCTAAGAAAAGTGATAGGAAGCACCGGGTACTTAGAGGTTTCTGACAATAGAACTGTAACTGCCTCCTGATAGATATAAAGAGTGACCCATGCAAAAAGAGGCAGAAAGGTGTAAAGGCAGAAGGAACAGCAGGTGCAAAGATTCTGGGGCAGGAAAAAGTTTGGTTTTTGAAGTCACTGACATCAGTCCACAGGGCCTCGAGCCTGGTACACTGTGAAAAAATCTCCAGGATATAAAATTAGTTGGAGGTATCGCCATGAGGGCTCTGCAGACTATGGCAGGGGCATTTGATTTCAAGACAATCATCATGGGAAATCATCAGGAGTTTTGAGAAGACACTGCCTGATATGTGTGTTTAAAAGATCATCCAACTTTCATTTGGAGATGGAGGTAGAAGATCCATAAGAAGGTTTTTTCCTATCGGACCAGGGAGAAGAAAATAGTGGTCTGGGCTAAACAGATGACTGAGAAATGGATAGATTAAAGATATATTTAGGGAGGTTTGCTGATGGACTAGATGGAAAAAACAGCAATAATGACTCAGAGTTTTGGCTTCAGCAATGTGGCCGCTTGTAATGCTATGTGGGAAAGATTGAATGAGGGGATCAGGGATCACAGGGAGCAGGAAAGTCACCTGCAGTTGAGAAGAGTGGCTTCCACATCCCAGGAGACTCATGTCAGTGGGAGAACGTGGCTGGGAAGCAGGACTTCCCTAGGTGGCTTGGTATGGAAGTCACAGGTCTTTGGGACACAACTGACCTTTACTGACCATCTACCGTGACCTAGAGGCTTGCAGCTTCCTTCCAGACGATACCTCATTTACTTCCTCCTACAGGTCTGAGAGGTGGCTACAATCAGCTGCATTTGAAAGATGATGAAATCAAACATCATATTTTATATCTTGTCCAAAGTTCCTTGATAAATGATAGAGCTGGAATTCAAACCAATGACTGTAAAAGTACAGTGCCCAAAAGTTACCTTCAAGTTCTTGAAGTGTGTGTGTGTTGGGGGTGGGGATGTATATCCTGGGGTGGGGTATGCTGAATAATGCTTGGTTTAATCCACTTCTATCGGCATCAACAGAAAATAAGGAGGCAAGTCCTTATTCATATAAAGGTGCGGTTCAGACCTATTCATGCCAAGGTCTACCACGTGACAGGCACTGGGCAAGTTTCCAGGTCAGCAAAAGAGGCACAATCCTTGCTATTGGTTGGCCAAAAAGTTCGTTCGGGTTTTCCATAACACAGGATGGGAAAACCTGAACGAACTTTTGGCCAACCTAATATTACGCAGCTCAGAGCCTAACAATCTGTCATACTCAAAATACAATTTTCTTTACACAATGCCACACCAGTAGGCCTGTAGCCATGCACACACATGATTCACATACAAGGTCAAAATGGTGAGTGCCACAGGAGATAAAGCACCAGGTGAGCTCTAGCACTATGGGAGATAAAGTGCTATGTGAGGCAAAACACCATGGATGCTGAAAGCAGCAGGAGATTACTTGGGATGGAAAGGTCACAGAAAGCTTTATGTATCGGTTAAGCAAATGCCTGGAAAATCATAGGGTCTGAACTAGGTGATATTGGGAGGTATAAACAAAATCTGATTTCCCCTTCAAATTAATTATTAATATATAAACGGAGATATCAAAAAAGCAGTTAAACTCTTCTAAAGCTATATCAAAGGCTTAGAATAAAGGAGATTACATCCTTGTTCAGAGATTAGCAATCTTTTCCTATAAGATAGTAAATATTTTTGGCCGTGGACCACAAAATCTCAGCAGCACCTGCTCCACACTGCAGTTATAGCTAGAAGGCAACACATAAATGAATGGGTGTGGCTGTGTTCCAATGAAATTTTATTTAGGAAAAACAGGTTAGATTTGGCCTGCAGACCATTGTTTGCTGACCCCTACCCCGGTCTCATATTGCTCCCCAAATTTAACAGAATTACTGTCACTCAAGTTCCTGAGAATGCAAGGAAGAAACTGAATCTAATTAGGGCACTTCAGGAAAAAAATATATATATATATTGGAAAGAATCAATATAAGGTAAGACTGAAGCAAAGTCCTTTCTCTTGAGGGTTTTTGCCAGGAGAGTAAATATAAACAATTACAAAGCAACATGGCAAGCAAAGCCGCAAGAAGAAACTTGCATGTGGAGACCCAGTACACGGCGTAGTAATAACCACCATGGGTGAGGTGGTGAGGAGTACAGTGTGGGCTACCTTGTCAGCATCAGCCTCCTCAGCGTTCTCTCTCTGGCCTCTCCTGACTTGCCTCAGTGGAAAGAACTCGGTCAGTTAAAGCCACTAATTGAAACCCAAATATCAGTGAATTTTACAATGCCTTCCATTCTCTGGCTCCTCTCTCTTTCCCCATTTTTCTTTCTTTTGTGTGTGCTGTTAATAATGTTTGATTTTTTGGGCTTCCCTGGTGGCGCAGTGGTTGAGAACCCGCCTGCCGATGCAGGGGACACAGGTTCGTGCTCCGGTCCGGGAAGATCCCACGTGCCGTGGAGCAGCTGGGCCCGTGAGCCAGGGCCGCTGAGCCAGCGCGTCCGGAGCCTGCGCTCCCCAACGGGAGGACCACAACAGTGAGAAGCCCGCGTATCGCAAAAAAAAAAATAATAATAATAATAATAATAATGTTTGATTTTTAACAAAAGTTTTAACCAAACTGAACTTAAATCATTCATTCAACAATTATGTATTGGGGACCTACTATGTGCCTACTCTTGAGTGCCTACTATGTTACTACACTGTGGTGGAAACTGAAGCTCAGAGAGTAAAGAAGCCAATCACATCATCCCTACCCGCCTGGAATGTATAGCCCAGATGAGGGGGACACAAACAAGGTCACAAAAAAACATAACCACAGCCTGTGGTCAGCTACTCTGGAGGAAATGCACAAGCTGCTGAGATGGAGAATCCCTTGGGGAGGCATTCATTTAGACAGAGTACAGAGGAAGTTTTTCTACAGAGACCTTTATGTAATTAAATTCCCTTTAAATCGAGACCAGGAACACTTCTAGAAACTATTTCAAAAACACCACTAAGTTAGAGTATAGTGGGGCAGTGGTGGGGGGAGGAAGAGGAAGAAGAGTGAAAAATTAGATTGGAAAAACCAGAGAAAAGACCACACTACGTTGAGAGGACCTTTGTACCTTTGTAAGGTTTGGGTGTTTCCTCGTGTCCTCTTGCATGCAGCTAAAAGCCAGTGAGGATGGTTTTGCACTAGGGTGATGTGTCTTGGTTCATGAAGATCACTCAAATTGCCCTTGAAGAAGGGTTTATGGAAGGCGAAAGTGTAGGGATCACTGAAACACACAAGAGGTAAAACAATGGTGGTTTGCCTGGTATAGCTGGTGGTCCTGGAAATGCAGAGGAGTTGCTGAAGTTGAGATTTATGTTGGAGGAAGAACAAACACGTTTTCTGGTGGATGACTTAAAAGGTGTATAGGTGAGGGTGAGTTGGTGGTGGTGACACAGACAAGGAAAGGACATAGAGGCATCACGAGGAACCACAAGGTTTCTGGTGTGACCGCCTGATTGTATAATGGTGCCATTTATCATGAATAGGAAGAACGGGGAAGGAGTGAGTGTGGGGAGGAGAGCAAAGTGCTATGTGCTGGAAGTTTCTGAAAATCATCTGGTAGACAAAGAGACAGTGTAATACACAAATCTGAATCTCAGGAGAGTCATCAGGATACAGATGGTATTAAGCCATTGGACTGAATGACATCCTAGGGAGGAAGTATAGACAAAAAGAAGGTCCAGAACAAGTTTCTGAGAAATCATGTCCATAAATTTATTGAAAGAGAAAAACCAACAAACGTCTGTAAATTAGTAACTAGAAAAAGGGTCAAAAGGCAGAGGCTCCGGAGCAAAGTCTGGAATGTAAGCAAATGTCCCTTAGGAGAAGATCCATCTCTACTATAAACATAGGCAACAGATAGTGAACAATAAAGATGTCAAGAGGGTGTGCCAAGGAGAGGATATAGACTTTCATCACAACTTTGTTCAAAAGATCACAGAAAAGTATTCATTCATATCCATCATTACCTGTCCTAGGTCTCTGATAATTTAGCCAATCCGTGTTGCATCATAAGACTGGATTTATGTTTTTATAAGATTCTGCTGGCCTCTGCTGCTGCCACCAAAGTTCCTCTCCCCTATACACACTGGGACTTATCTTAAGTATTCATTTTATTATAATATGAAATGTGTATTTTCTCCACTGGACTGAAGGTTTTGCAAGAGAGGATTCTATTGTCCTTTTCTAAGTCCAACAAATTGAGCATCTAATTCTTTACATAACTGAGAGAAGATATTACCATTACAATGTTTATTACAATAATTATCAATCATTACTACAGAAATACACCAGTCTTTTTGCCATAGTTCCTCCATTCATTTTTGTAGGAAGAATACATTTAAAGGAATCTGGAAACTAGATTCCCAGAATCATTACATGTCAGAAACTGTTTGTCAATTGCCTTTACTTTGAACAATATATTAGCTAAGTTTAGGAAGCTAGGTCACACGGCCTTCCCCAAAGACACAAGAGTCATTGATCTGCTCTCCCCTAATGCAGAATATTGCTGAGGGGAATTCTGAGGTCACACCTTACACAGGACTTGAACTTGTTCCAAGCTTCCCAAAGGATTCCCTTTTATTTCAGAAGTCAAGCGAATTAGAATATTGATGCTGATTACTGTGTGCCAATTTTTCCAGAGTGTTGGCTTTCATACCACAGGTTCAAGTCAAAAAAGTTTATTCTCAAAATGTCTTCATATCTGGAAAAATAACTTTCAATATTGTTTTCTATCTCTACATGTTCATTTCTCCTTTTCAGGGACACCATTTAGATATGTTGAAACTTTTTAATTTATTGTTGTCTTCCAGATTAGTTAATTTCTTCTAATCTTATGATAGTTTTAACTCATTGTTTATTTAAAATTTTTGTTTCACTTTATTCAATTTCCATGCCTTTCATGATATATTTCAGCAATTTCTATTCTCCTTTGTGTTACATCCAATGTAACTTTCATTTCTTTGTTAGTTTTAACATTCTTTTCTATTTTCCTTGTTTTACCTGCTTATATGCCATCTCTTTCTGTTTTTTGATTTTGTTTTGGTTTGGTTTTGGTTGGGTTGGGTTTGTTTGTTGGGTTTGTTTGTTTATCTGTAGGACAGATAATGATGGGTGTGAATGAGTACTTTTCTGTGATCTTTTGTTTTTATTGCTATGCTTTTCCTTAATTTCTTGTGTTCTGGATCTCTGCTTCAACACTTTAGAAAGGTCATCGCTTTAATAAGGTATGTTGTTTACTTATGGTAATATATTTGGCCATTAGTTTCATCTTCTTCATGGCAAATTTTTCCTGGTGAATGTTTTTCATTTGTTTTCTATTCCATTCCACTTATTATTCTTTCAGTACCTTTGTATTTACCCTGTAACAGTTCCCTCCTTTCACCACCTTGAAATAGGGTGAGTCTTCTTAAACTATATGCAGGAAGTTTCTCTTTGAATATGGTAAGTATCTGGAATTCACTGGATCCCCACCCTGGGATCCAGTACAAAAGCAATTGTTCCTGGTTGACCTTGAAATGCATTACAATGAGCTTCTGTGTTTAGGTTTGTGTAGCCTTTACTTCTTCCCAGCCAAGAGAGATCAGCCACTCAGGACTGCTGAGATGGTAGTTTCTCCTCCAGCCTGGCCCAACACCTGACTGCTTCCTATACAGTAGAGGGTTTCAATGTGTCCTGTTTCAGCCTCAGGTCTCCCTGTTGTTCCATCATGTTCAGTGGGTTACAGGGACAATCCAACTAGCTTTTACTGTACCAAATAAGAGATTGTTTGCTCAGAAGGGTATACCATCTACTTTTGAAACTGCATACTAGAATCCGGAGCCCTTCCTCATATATTTGAGGGTTAGTTTCACTAAAGGTGTCTTTTTCTGATTGTTTTCATTTTCACAAGGAGAAGGGGCTGTATTGTCTTTACTCTGCCATTTTAAAGGCCAAAGTCTTCTACATTTCAAAAATACTTTATAAATTAATTTGCACTTTAACCTTATCCAGTTATATGCAATTGGTAAGCAATATTATCCACAAAAAGAAAAAAAAAAAGGAAAACAGTTCAGGGAACTGCTGTGATTTATCTATGGCCACACAGCAAACTAATATCATATTTGAATGAAAAATCATGTGCTTTTGCTTCTAGATTAATTTTCTTTCCATTAAGAACATACTTTATTTAGTCATTTTCCCCCTGGAAATTCCTCACAATGTTGGGCTAAGGGTACAACACAATATCAATTTAATCTGTGCCTCACATTTATGAAAAGCCTCAACTTTGCACTTATGTTCAATTATACAATGCGTACTGAATTTATATATTTAGAAATATTTTACTATCTTGTTTATCACTCAGGCATATTGTATTTTGTGTCAAAAATAATTTTTAAAGCCTTTTATAAATGCACTCATACGTTTAAAATGTTCCAGTTCTCTCTGGAACTCTATGGAGTCTGGGTCTGCCTTTGCTCTACAGTTACGTTAGGAAGGTCCTACTAGCAAGTCTCATATGCACACCCAGCTGGGGACCTCTGGAACATCAGGGAACATCATTAGGGATCCTATTTTACAGGTGGTCTCTGGTCCAAAAAGAGAAATAATGAGCTGAATTTGGGGGCTGAGAGCGAGACTCAAGGACAACTTAATTAAGATGCAAGACCCTTGAACTGAAGTGAAAATGAAGGCTGCCCTCAATACCAGGGCTCAAGGGTAGGGATTAATAAAGGAACATAGTGAGATGTCCCAGAAAGACAAGAAGTTACAGAGAAGTGGAAAGAATAAAAGGTCCAATAGTGTCTTCTGGCATAACATTTCTTACAAGGTCATCTGCCAATGCCATGTTCTTTATATTCAAGAGGAGTTTCTATTTAGGAACCTTTCATTGAATCTTCTCCACTTCAAGATCCCCTTTCATTATAAAAGTTATTCCCAGAGTCCATCAAGATCATTTATTGAGTGCTTCTAGTCAAACAGTGAAAAAGCGATATTCAAGAGAAAACATTAGTGTACTATCTCAAACACAAGTTCGAATCTCTTCTTTGTCGTGGGATAAAATTAGATATATGGTAAAAGAATAATCAGGATGAGAAAGGAAAACCCTTTAATCATTTTGTCCTGAATCAAATCCAATACTGAAGCATTCCTCAGAAGCCTTATAAGAACTTCACTTAGTGCTCACTGCACTCTCAATTATCACTGTCATTTATGAGTGATTTAAAGATTTCAAAGGTATAACAATTTTAACATTCATTCCTATACTAGTGTAGTCACAGACCATCCAGGAAAATGTCAGAATAAATAGAATTTCAGGTCACCACCTCCTGATCAGATCTAGCAGTCAAAAAAAGAAATGTGAGAAACAAAGAATGACTAGATTCAATAAGAACGCATCACGTTCAAAATCAATAAGTGATGTAATAAAAAATAATGACCCTGTCACTAAATACAAGGGTGAGTCAGTGGCAAGAATTATTCCTGCAGTGTGTCTCCATAAAGATGGGAAAAGCACAGAACAGCTATGGCAGAATGGATGGTTCCAAATTTAAAGTTATTAACTCAAGATCCAGCATTTGGAGAAAAGAAAAAGCAACAGTGATGACAGACTGAGGCACTCTTGAACTTGCTGAGAAACTAAAAGTCCAGGTAGAGGTTACAGATGACAGAACTGATGGAGAAGATAAAGGAAAGAAGACATTCTCATGTCTGAACCATGAGACAGGTGACAAAGGTGACAGATAAGAAAGTATCATATGTACCTCCAACATCTGGCACTCAATGGATTCACGGGAATGCAAGCAATAGGTTATAACACATTTACTGAAAAGAAGAGAAGAGTTATTTATGTTTATGTTATTTTAAGTTTGAAAGAGATTTGTCGCCATGTTTGTCAATTGAGAGTTTCTGGAAAAATGTGTTTCAAAGTTTTTCTAATAAAAGCTAACAACTATTGGGGCTTCCCTGGTGGCGCAGTGGTTGAGAATCCGCCTGCCGATGCAGGGGACACGGGTTCATGCCCCGGTCCGGGAAGATCCCACATGCCGCGGAACGGCTGGGCCCGTGACCATGGCCGCTGAGCCTGCGCGTCCGGGGCCTGTGCTCAGCAACGGGAGAGGCCACAACAGTGAGAGGCCCGCGTACTGGAAAAAAAAAAAAAAAAAAGTGTGTGTGTGTGAGGTTCCAGCTTGTGTATACGCTCATCTAGTGTTTTATTGCTACTTGTGTTTTCTTGGCCTTGCTGCTGTAATATTAAAAAACCCTTAGTTAGGGACCAAACCTGGCTTAGTGTGTTTACTCTACCTGCTGAGTCATGCTCCCACCTTGTTTCTGACTGGTGAAAAAGAGACAATACAACCTACAATTCAAGGCGTTATGTGCATGAGAAATACTTTAAGCTTAGAGTCCATCCTATCATGCATCGGTGTCTAACTAATGCAATTTCTAGTGGTAATAACAAACAGTAGCTTTTTTTTTTTTTTAGGTTATCCATGTTCTTTCTTTGCAAATTATAGTCAACTGATTTTAGGTTTTAATACTGTAGTTATAACTTGTCATTTTTTTTACTTGCTACTTTTTTGTCTATTTCCCCCATTAGCATTTAGTGTATTATTTTTACTTGCATTTTAGGTTTCTTTGTCATGACCCAAAAGAAACAATTGTATTTCTTTTCCTTTTTCTAGTACACACATTTAAAGCAATGTTTTACCTGTTAATTCATCCTTAAGATCATCCTAGGAGCACACTAAAGATTTTGAGATCTAGTAATTATATTTTCAACATTATTTTTCATGATTATTTAAACCTTAAGTAATGTTATCAGCAACAATGAGGTGCGGCATGTCTGCTTTATTCCTGTTTGTTTTAGGAAGTCTCTTGTATTTCTACATTAAAGGTAATGTTCATTGAAACACACTTTTGCCTTGTGAAAAAAGCAGCTCTCCTTCCTTTTTTTCTTTTTTCCGTTTTGGTATGTTTATGTCAAATAGCTGTTGAATTTTTATCAGATACTTTCTTGGCATTTGAGATAATTACATAGATTTTAACTATGTTTTTTTTTTTTGATGTGTTCTGTTAATTTTCCTGGTGTGATATCAGCTCAGCATTCTAGGGTTAAGTCCTGTGGTTTCAACAAAAAAAAAGCCTTTTCATATCTTACATCCTATTTGCTAATATTATTGTGGATGTTTTCATTCATTTGCTATACAACCAAATAATTAGTAAGCAAGCACTTACTGAAAAGGATTCTGCTGGGCTCTGCAGAGGTTCAAAGATGAATAAAAGAAGAAGAATGTCTAGAAACTCACTCTACTAGAAAGGGCAGACATAAACACAGCCATATTACTAGGCATCCTGCTTTATTCATCTTAACAATATAATTTTATTCATGGACAAAGATTTATTGAACTTTTATGTGCTTGACACTGTACTCAAAACAGAGGATAACCTGACAAAGAAAACAGCATGGCACTGACTTCAAGAAACTCCTAATCTAAGTGAAGACAGCCAAT
This sequence comes from Kogia breviceps, assembly GCF_026419965.1. Lineage (NCBI taxonomy): Eukaryota > Metazoa > Chordata > Mammalia > Artiodactyla > Physeteridae > Kogia > Kogia breviceps. The sequence continues at coordinate 53,357,972 of NC_081311.1, forward strand.
AATCATACAGGAACACTAATCAAATATCTGACAAAACGTATACTACCTGCCTCCTAGAAACTAGGCTTTATTTCAAGTGCTGAGGCTATGGCAGTGAACAGAACAGCTTAAACTCTGCCATTCTGGTGCTCACGTTCTCATGGCATGTAAGTAAGTGTATAAATACTCCTGCATTGAAGTCAGAACAGTATAAATGATAGGAACCTTTGACCTCACTTGGAAATCTTGTCTGGGAAGATGAAACATCTAGTATTTCAAAGAATATTAAGTATTATAAAGCCAAAACATGGCAAAATGAAAGACACCAGAAAAAAGGACAGCTGAAAAACTGGAGCCCAGAGAACAAGGGAGAAGAGGGGTCTGAGATAAAGATGCAGAAAGTACAGCTGGGATTTGTAGGGGTGTATAGACAATGCAAGCTGAGAACTTTTAATTTTTATCTTAAAGCAAAGGGAACTACAGGAAAAAATTTGTTAAATGTGTGGAGTAAAATAAGCAGATGTGGGTATAAATAGTATTTTCTTCCAGGTCACTAATTTCTTCTTTAACCATTATTGTACCTTTCACATCCAAGATCCCTAATTGATTTACTTAATAATTACTTAATTATTATTCTTAAAATAAGACAACAGTGAAGTCTGCCACATCTATTGACTCTTGTTTTCTTCCTTTCAGTTTCTCTGTAGTATGCAATGCTGTTTGGTAGTATTTTACACACAGCAGAACTCCTTTCAAAATTGGAGTCCATTATCTCACACCTGCCCCTGTGTTATCAACTAAATTTATGTAATATTCTAAATCCTTTGTTGTCATTTCAACAATCTTCACAGCATCTTCACCAGGAGAAGATTCCTTCTCAAAAAACCACTCTCTCTATTCAGCCACAAGAAGCCAACCACATCCATGAAATCTTTATTATGACATTGCAGCAATTCAATCACATCTTCAGGCTCCACTTTTAGTTCTAGTTCTCTTGCTATTTCCACCACATCTGTAGTTACTTCCTCCACTGAAGTCTTCAACCCCTCAAAGTCATCCATGAGGGTTGGAATTAACTTCTTCCAAACTCCTGTTAATGTTAACATTTTGACCTCTTCCCATGGATTACTAATTTTCTTAATGGCATCTAAAATACTGAATCTTCCAGGAAGCTTTTAATTTACTTTGCCCAGAACCATCAGTGGAATCACTATCTATAGCAGTTATAAGCTTAAGAAATATATTTCTTAAATAATAAGTCTTGAAAGTATAAATTACTACTTGATCCATGGGATGCAGAAGGGGTGTGGTATTAGCAAGCATGAAAACAAGATTAATCTCGTTGTACATCTCTATTGGAGGTCTTAGGTGACCAGGTGCATTGTCAGTGAGCAGTAATATTTTGAAAAAAAAAAAAATTTCTGGGCAATAGGTCTCAACAGTTGGCTTAAAATATTCAGTAAGCCATGTTGTAAGCAGATGTGCTGTCATCGGGGTTTTGTTGTTCCATTTATAGAGCACAAGCAGAGTAGATTTAGCATAGTTCTTAAAGGCCCTAGGATTTTCAGAATGGTAAATTAACATTGGCTTCAACTGAAAGTCACCAGCTGCATTAACCCCTAGCAAGAGAGTCGGCCTGTCCTTAGAAGCTTTGAAGCCAGGCATTGACTTCTCTTCTCTAGCTATGAAAGTCCTAGATGGCATCTTCTTCTAACACAGGGCTGTTTCATCTACATCAAAAACTTGTTGCTTAATGTAGCCACCTTCATTAATAATCTTAGCTAGATCTGCTGGATAACTTGCTGCAGCTTCTACATCAGCACTTGCTGCTTTACCTTGAACTTTTACATTACGGAAATGGCTTCTTTCCTTCAATGTCATGATCAAACTTCTGCTAGCTTCAACCTTTTCTTCTGCAGCTTCCTCACCTCTCAACCTTCTCAGAGTTGAAGAGAGTTAGAGCCTTGCTCTGGATTGGGCTTTGGATTAAGGGAATGTTGTAGCTGATTTGATCTTCTATCCAGACCACCAAAGGTTTCTCCGTCTCAGCAATAAGCCTATTTCACTTTCTCATCATTCATGTGTTCAGTGGAGTAGCACTTTTAATTTCCTTCAATAATTTTTCCGTTGCACTCACAACTAGGCTAACCATTTGGCATAAGAAGCCTAGCTTTCAGACTATCTCAGCTTTTGATATTCCTTCCTCGCTAAGCTTAATCACTTCTAGCTTTTGATTTAAGGTAAGAGACACACAACTCTTCCTTTGGCTTGAATGCTTAGAGGCCATTGTAGGGTTACTAACTGCCCTAGTTTAAATATTGTTGTGTCTCCAGAAATAGGGAGGCCTGAGAAGAGGGAGAGATATGGGGAACGGCCAGTTGGTGGAGCAGTCAGAACACACACAACATTTATCAATTAAGTTCTCCGTCTTATATGGGCAAAGTTTACCCCAAACAATTACAAAGTAACATCAGAGATCACTGATCAGAAATCATCATAACAAATATAATAATAATGAAAAGGTGTGAATATTGTGAGAATTACCAAAACGGGATACTGAGACATAAAATGAGTAAATACTGATGGAAAAAATGATGCCAATAGACTTTCTGGAAGCAGGGTTGCCACAAACCTCCAATTTGTGAAAAATGCAGTGTCTGAGAAGTGCAGTAAAGTGAAGTGCAACAAAACGAGGTATGCCTGTACAGGGACTTTGGGAGAAAAACAAGGCAAAAGAAAAAAAACAAATAAACAAACAAAATAAATCTGTACTTGCCTAGCAGCCCCATGGCAACACAAGACAAAAGATGAAAACTCACAAGTATTAAAACTCAGCTGGATCATCAACCTATAATACCAGTATTCTGGAGCACTTTGTTAACTGTCGACATGAAACAGGCTGTTAGAAGAGGGAAGGGAGTGGATTTGTAGCTCTCACAGGGTGTGTTTCAGTCTGAAAACTACAGTTGTGCCTACAGCCTTAGGGTCCTGTTTTCTCTGAGACCTGGGATTCTGGCCCTTTTCCCTTGCCATTCTTGCCCTCCTCTAGTTGACTCATTTCTGAAAGAAAGAACAAGAAAATAAGTCAGAATACGTGGAATGTATGTATGTGAATTATGTGTTGGAAGGGAGCATGTATAGAAACACGTGTGGCATGTGTGATGGGGGCATGTGTGTGAAGTGCTGGTGGGGTGTGTGTGTGCACCCAAGCATGTGTGAGGGGGTAGTCACTATACTATTTCATTGCATTCTGAGTAAGCAGAGGCAGCAAAAAATCCTGGTAGTATATTTAATAGGTAAAATTTCTCCACAGTTCAAGAGTTCCTGTTCTGATTACCTGAGAATTACGTGGTAGGGCAGGGGGATATGCTGCCAAGGTGGAACAAATGTGTATTAGTAAATGCCGCTAGAAATAGAAATGGGCCTGGAGTTCTGAAAAAGTTTCTTCTAACTATAAGTCCAGGGTGTTGGACACTACATATATGGACGGACAGACTGACTTTTGACCTATCATTTGGGAAATTTTGTTCTCTAATCAATTAAGAGTAAAACACACACACACACACACACACACACACACACACACACACACACACACACTCACTCACTGAGATCCTCTGAATTTCGTCTAGGCTCCAGACCCTTGACATCTCCGGCCATCTCAGCTGCAGCTGCTCTGACTGACACTCGGTAGATTTGGCGATTCTGCCCTCTAGAGTAGAGAAGCCTGCTCTGGCTGTCCTGGGAGGCAACTTCCAATAAAGTATCAGCACTAAGTATTGTTTTGGGCTCTGTTTTCCAGTAAACTCTTAACAAAACAAATCCTGAGAAGAAATACTTGAGACACTCAAAAAAGAACACTTTATATCAATGATTTGTGGAGAAAGATTGTTTCTGTGGAAATGATCTATTAGAGAAGAAAATTTCCATCTTACTACAATTCAAAAACAACCTGGCTTCTATACATGTGCAAAAACAGCATGATTTTCATATAACTTAGCCAAAAGCAAGAGGGAAAGATCAGGAAACAACAAAAAAGCTACACAATAGTTTATGAAAGGGACATGGAATATAAAGACAATTACAATGGAAAAAGCATACTAAAAATCCACATTGGAGGCACTGAAGAGCAGGATTAATGCTAAGGATATGGAAGATGAAGTTAAAAAGCTCGCCTACAATGTAGAAGAAAAGAACCAAGAAGTAAAAATAAGAGAAAAAATGGTGCATATGGAGGACAGAAAATGGAAAGCTTACTACATCTAATTTCTCATTATACTTAAAGAAGAACCCAAACAATTCAAGAAGAGTTATAAGAGAAAACTTTCTTGGTCAAAAGGTCTTACTCGGGACTTCCCTGGTGACACAGTGGATAAGACTCAGCGCTCCCAACGCAGGGGGGCTGGTTTCGATCCCTGGTCAGGGAACTAGATTCTACATGCATGCGCAACTAAGAGTTCACATGCCACAACTAAGGAGCCAGCAAGCTGCAACTAAGGAGCCCTGGAACCACAACTAAGGAGCCTGCCTGATGCAACTAAGACCCGGCAGAAGCAAACAAATAAATATTTTTTTAAAAAGTTCTTACTCAAATTTTAGGCATGCCCTTGGAAAAACCACCAAACCCAGATACTCTGCCACATCTCCAACAGTCCTGTCAGTTCTGAAAACCCAACCTTGGGACAACCTTTGGAATAACCCAACCCTTCCTTGAAGATGGCTGAAGTGTCTATACCACATGGAATGCTTGCCTAAATCCCTCACCCAAGTTATGCTCTCTGCTTCCAAAGTAACTTCCACTTCTCAGTTCTTATCATAATTGATATTACTGATTTAAGAAATTGTTCCATTCTGTCACTCAAACTATGTTATAAGCTCCATGAAGGAGGACCCTGTCTGTTTTCCACTATCTCTTCAGATATTTTCCAAGTATAGACAAAAATTTAAGACAAAGGAAAGAGATTAGTCATATATTGATAAAAGTAAAACGTATCACTTGCCATAAAATGTATTGGGCTAAATGGCATGACATTCAATGTTAACTCATTACTCTGACACTTAATCTAATTTTAAGGTCATTCATCAGAAGCCCATAGTTTGGTTAATCAGAGATTTCCTAGCATATACATTGATTCATTTCCTTTATTTTCATCTACTTTTGATTCTTCTGTATTTGTTACATACTCTTGTTTTCAGTATAAACCCTGCTTAAATTTTTCCATGTCTTTACCCCTGTTGGTTAGTTTGGGTTTCTTCTGCCCTGATGAGCCTCATGCAGAACTATCTCCCAATTCCTATGTTTGTATCTAAAATTAAGGAATTGGGTCCAGGCAGGTTTTGGGGAGTCTTAATTTGCATGGGCAGAAGAACTGGTTGAAGGCATTTAGATTCTGGTATCAAAAATTTGCATTTTAGGGGGACTGGAAAGCTGTACGTTGATGACACTATTTGAAAGATGTTGAGATATAAAGAAGAAGAAAGCAAAATTTGAGAGAATATATAAAACACAAGGTTGGAAGGAATGCTTTTGACTTTTATGTTTTGTGACCTAATATTTTTCTTCCTAGGTCTTGCCAATATTTTGGGGGTGGGGGGGGAATAAGTAGATTTCACATTAAAATATATGCCTAGAAAAAACCCTGAGTTCCAAATCAAGTCTACTCCATAATCAAGAGCTCTAATCATTTTATAAATATTAAAGATGTTGCAAAGTGAAACTGTCTTCCCTTGGTACTGTTCCAGTACTTCATCACCCCACCATGTGTGCAGGACAGAGAAGGAAACAGAAGCACCAGAGCAAAAATTCTACTTTGGGCTTTTTCCCTATGTGAGTTTTAAATATTTTTAAACTACAATTTATGAAAAGACATGGATTAAATGTGTTCCTAAAGATCTTGAAAAATTAAAATTTAAAAATAGTATTAAAAAGACGCAGAAGTAGAGAATGGACTTGAGGACATGGGGAGGGGGAAGGGTAAGCTGGGACGAAGTGAGAGAGTGGGAAGGACATATATACACTACCAAATGTAAAATAGATAGCTAGTGGGAAGCAGCCACATAGCACAGGGAGATCAGCTCAGTGCTTTGTGACCACCTAGAGGGGTGGGATAGAGAGGGTGGGAGGGAGGGAGACGCAAGACGGAGGGGATATGGGGATATATGTATAGCTGATTCACTTTGTTATAAAGCAGAAACTAACAAAAAAAGTAGCATTAAAACAAATAAAGGGGGCTTCCCTGGTGGCGCAGTGGTTGAGAGTCCACTTGCCGATGCAGGGGGCGCGGGTTCGTGCCCCGGTCCAGGAAGATCCCGCGTGCCACAGAGCGGCTGGGCCCGTGAGCCGTGGCCGCTGAGCCTGCGCGTCCGGAGCCTGTGCTCCGCAGCCGGAGAGGCCACAGCAGTGAGAGGCCCGCGTACCGCAAAAATAAAAATAAAAAATAAAGGGCTTCCCTGGTGGTGCAGTGGTTAAGAATCCACCTGCCAATTCAGGGGACACGGATTTGAGCCCTGGTCCGGGAAGATCCCGCATGCCGCAGAGCAACTAAGCCTGTGCGCCACAACTACTGAGCCTGTGATCTAGAGCCCATGAGCCATAACTACTGAGCCCGCCTGCCATAACTACTGAAGCCCATGCGATGAGAGCTGGTGCTCCGCAACAAGAGAAGCCACCGCAACGAGAAGCCCTCGCACGGCAACGAAGAGTAGCACCGACTCGCCACAACCAGAGAAAGCCCATGCAGCAACAAATACCCAACACAACAAAAATAAATAAATAAACAAATAAATTTTTAAAAATAAAATGCAATATTACATATGGTTATATGGCATATACCAGGCATGTGATATTGAGAAACAGGTGTGATATTTAGGAGTTTTTTTCTTTTTAAGATAAGGAAGCATATTTCTAATAAAAGTCCTACAAACTCCTCAACTCCCATCCTCAGCTATTCCCCCTAACTCAAGGAAGATCTTCTGAATCTTCTTCCTTCAGAAGATCCTTAACGTAACACTCTTGATTTTAACTATCTACCATAAATATGACCTTGAAGGTTTCTTGAAGCTGTTATTCAATCTACATCTGCATTTATAAGAAATCCACTTCTACCCCCAGCTGGGATTCCGCAGCTTGGATTTACATTCACCTTCTTAAAACCTTTTCAGCTACTTTATCCCTGAAAATATAGTCTGTATAGTTCAGGGCCTTGTAAAGTATATGTCACTATATCCTAAGCAAGCAAAGACAATTCAAAGGTGTTCAGCAGGTTTGGGTACATATATTCAATAATACCAGAAAACATGTGCATGCCCATGTGAATGAAGAATCGTAAGGTCTTCCCACTCTTGTCTTTTTCTCCTATTTTAACAGTAAAATGATTATCTCATTTCAACTTGTATGTCTTCTTTGTTGTTTTTCTATTTTTTTCTCTGCATGTGTTCTGTTGTCTTTGTTCATTGTGAATTTTTTGTTATGATTTTTATGCATTTATATATTAGTCTATTTGATTTATAATGCTTTTGAGTTAAATTTGTGTATTTGTTTGTGTGTGTGTATCTTATTGTTGTACTTCTAATTTTTCCTCCCAGTATCGTGCTACAATATTGTTCCCTTCTTTCTTTAAATCCACAGCATTGAGGTGAAATTTGGTAAGGAAGATATTTTTATTCGTGTGATACCATTAAAAGTAAGTCATTTTAATTCATTAGAATCTTGTGTACCCATTAATATGAAAACAATTGAGGTTCTAGAACTAATTTCCTATGGTAAACTATTTACGCTAGATAAAAGCATCTAGAAAATTTAAGGAAACAGAGTTAATAAATTTATATACAGAGAGCCCAAGAAGTAATCATTTGGAACAGAATACAAAATCGGGTCAAAATTGTTGAAGTTTAATGGATGTTTGTGTAGAGTCAGTTTGCAAGAACTTATTAAAATGGATCCATCTTTCACAGTTGTATAAGTAAAGATGTAGAATAATAGTTCAAGAATTTAATTTCTTTACCCAAAATTGTTTACAGTCTGGAGAAGTGAATCTCAAGTCAGGATGATTTTGCCTCCCAGGAGACATTTGACACTGCAGACAATTTTGATTGTCACCGTTTGATGGAGAGGAGGGGCATGTTGCTACTGGCATCTAGTCTGTAGAGGCCAGGGATGCTGCCTACCATATGCAGGGAGGCCCCATGCTCCAACAGAGAATGATCCAACCCCGAATTTTAACAGTGTTGAGGTTAAGAAACCTGTGTCTGTATTAACATAATTCTACTAAGGACATATTTATTACTGATTGCTCAAGATGAGATGTCCTTTGATGTAGCACGTTTCATTAATATGTGTGCACGACAATTTATGTTTTTCTCACCATGTCAAATACTTCTATGATCATTTCAAGAAGCACTTAAAGAAAGAATTCTAACAATGGGAAAACTCAGATATTCAAGCTGAATAGTTTTTTGGTTTTGTTTTTAAGTGCTTTATAGACAGGGTTCTTTTCTTGGGCATTCTTTGCAATGCAAGTCCAAATCCTCACTTCCCTAGATGCAATCAGCCTATAAATCACATAGAACCCCGTTTCTAGACCTTTATTTCTAATCCTAGTGTCCACAAGACAAAGCTTCGGGAAACATTTTTATTAAACTCAGATTAAAATCTAAAAGTAGACGAGACTATGGGAGTGACATAAAAAAGCTAGAAGATGGCTTTCTAGGTAAAGAAGAGAGCATAAGTAAAGATGCACAAGAAGAAAGACACATGAGAAAATCAGGAAAACACCAATCACAGCAGAGAAGTCAGGCAGAGAAAATGTGAGAGCCACATACAGAGGCTAGGGGTGCCAGATTATAGAGTGACTTGAATGAGGATGGTACAGGATGTTGCTGAGTCCACAGATGAAAGCCTCCTTAGGAACGGAGGATGCTGGAGATGCCATATTGTCCACAGTGTGAAGCAGAGTGTGTCCTCAATGACTGAAATGAACTGGATCCCAAATCTCCCTGCCAACATATCTAACATAATAAAATTTTGCTTCCTGGATAACAAACGAACTTAAACATTACCTCCCTATTCCAACTCTGGACTGAATTTTTTCAGTGAATTTTCACGCAGTTGGTAAAAAGAATAAATCAGGAAAATGTGTATACCAGCAAGACTCCTAATATAATTTTACCTCCTTAAAATGTATGATATAATCTAAATGCTTATACAAAATGGCATTATTTCATTATTATTAATGACCCCATTATATTTACCTTCCCATTTGCGTGACAGAGAAAAGGTGGTATCTTACTTATATGTTAAACACAGGATACTCATTCATATTCATTAATTTTAGCTGATCAATCTTTCCAAAAGTATATTTTCTTTGGGTATTTGATATACATTATTAGAATACTGAAAAGATGTTCAAGAAAATATCCAGACCAAAAAGAAAATGAGAAAAGTAAGAAATGAGGATGAGAGCCAAGGGGAAAAAACGAATTTGTACTGAAAGAAAAATGAATTCCATTTAGAAGGTAAAATAAGATAGGCACTTTAAGGAATATAAAACTAATGAGAGACATAATGAAATGAAATTTTAATAACCTTTCACTTTCTAAAATATGCATTAGTGTCAAATATTTGCAACCTTAGTTCTGCAGTGACTGACTAAAGAAAGAAATGTCATATTAGACACTGGTTTTTCAAATGTGCTCAGATGTGGGAGCACATAGAAGCCATGTATCTGTGTGTTTAGAGATTACTCACTACACGCCAGGCACTTTTGCAGAAATCGCTACACAATTTTCTTTAATCATCACAATAACCTATGAGATAAACACTATTATCATCCACACTTACAACTGGGAAAAGTGAAGCACGAAGATATTAAGCAATTTGTCCACTGCTGGATCTAGGACAGTGGTTCTTAGGCTTTAGGCAACATCAGAATCACCTGGAGGGCATGTGAAAATGTAGATTCTGGGCCCCACCCATAGAGGACTTAATTTAGTAGGTCTGGAGTACGGCCTGAGAATTTGCATTTGTAACAAGTTCCCAGGTGATCCTGATGCTGGTGGTCCCGGAATGACACTTTAGAACATCTGAGCTAGGATTTGGCTAAGAGTGATGGAGCCCAAATAGTCAGGATGCAGAGTCCATGGTCTTAACCACATTAGGAGCGACCAGAAATGTGGCCACATTACACATGTGACAAAGCTCACCACCCCTGTAGACACTCTCACCAAAACCCTGTCATATGGAGTAGAAGCTGCTGTTTCCAAGTTCTATTTTTAGCTCATCCTAGGCCTTCCTGGAAGATGAACAATTTCAGGAAATAAGTTGAATAAAGAATAACTTTAATTGAAAAAATCATGTCTGTTAATTTCTTTCTTTGAATTGTAAAAAGACTATCTTAATTCAAGATCAGCAGCAGAATTGCTTTGTCTAGGTTTGCTCAATATAGGTGATCTGCAGAAACACAATATGAGAATCCCTTTTATGCTAAATGGTAGACTGGACAAAGATTAGAAAATCTGATTTCTGACGTCTAGTTTTTCAGTAATTTTCTAGGGAAGAAAAGCATGTCACTCTCTGTACCTGTAATCATTAAGCTGAAACACAGCTTTTGAGTCCAAAAAAGCAATAATGCTGGTTAAAACATTTAGAAAGATACGGTGTTAAAAATATGTGAAAGACTTTTCTGTAAAACACCACTGATATTTCAGACTATGCACCAGAGTAGATATCAAATTATAAGATAATTGATTTTCAACACTTTCTAAGTGCTCCTTTTCCTTGGTTCTGAAGGAAATCATCTGGCCTTGTGAAGGAAACATAAAATACACAGAAATACCCAAGGATTTTCCTTACAAACCATACACTAAGTCAGATGGTTTGCAGTAAGGAATTGGCATATTTTCTATAAGTGATTAAGTATGATTTTAATTGTTTACAAAGCACCAAATCTAGATAATTTCAAAGTTCTTAAAACTACAAAGACATAACTGCCTGAAAAAATTAGGTCCACAGAATATTAGAAATACCACACTTTTTAAAATGTTTAACTACAAAGCTTCAAAGTACCATATATAAGTCAGATGGCATAACTGGAAGTCTGTCTGTCTGCCATAAGCTGAGGTGTATGAAAACAAATTGTTGAAAAACAAATGCTTGCTTCAGCCATGAACTATGTAATTTATTCAGAACACTTTGGCTGGTCATGCTAATGACTTGAGAAGTAGTAACAGAAGATGATTCTGCATAAAATTGTCTTAAAGTTCACGTGACACACACCCATCCACACACACAGACACACTCATATTAATCATGGTAGTGGCACTGATGATTACTGATAAAATTAAATAGATTTTGAATTGGAGATGAACAAAGAATAGCTGGAAGCGAGACTTCTATCATATTAAGTTTAAAAGAATGATGAAAAAAAAAAAACCAAGAGGTGAAATGAAACTAGAAGAATGAATCCTGAGTATTTTAAATGATCTGATAAGCCATATTTTCCCATTTGTTATCACCTGAGAAATCCTGCATTCAAATTTGATTTATAGTCATTTTGCTCATCTGACCTATTATTAAATGCATCTGTTCCAGAAATACAGCCAATTATTTCTCATAATTCTTCACATGTCTTATTATAAGAGTTAAAAGCTTTTTGCTTAATGAAATTTCACTGGACTTGAAAAAAATTAATTTCTTCTCACTGTAATGATAAGTGTTGGAGACACACACATTCTTAATTAATTTCACATTAATAAAGGAGGGCTTCCCTAGATATAAGTGCTTAACTGATATTTGCCATGAAGGGGGGTCATGAGCAAGAATCCACAAACTTTAGTAAGATGAATGAGAAACAAAGTGACACCCTAGCTGGAGGAAACAGAAACTGTGCATTTTTACTTCCCTACTTCTATTAGTATCTGAAGAAACTTGTGAAGAAGTCACTGTGAAATAAAGGTCTTTGTCAAAAATGAAAATAAAAAAGCATGATAGAATACAATCAGATACCTGCCTTACTCACACACTGGGTGGTCGCACACCCCAGGAGAGACAGTGGGCTGCCTGCAAGGATAAGCATCAAGCCATGGACAGGCTAGTGGAGCAATGTTGTTGGCTGATGACCCAATCGATGGCCAGAGCTGCTTCTCCTTCTTGGTCATAAAATTCCTTTGGTTTAAGGGAGGCTTGACCCTTTCTCCAACCCTAAGGTTGAACCTCTATTAAGCCAAAGAAATCCTATCAGTATCATTGCTCTTGTCCTGAAAGAATGGGTCTGTGGCATAAAAACAGCCACTGAGCCTATGGACACTGCCATCTTCCTAGCTGCTTAGAACCGTGGCAGCATCTTGGAAATTGAGTATATCCAGCCAAAGACAGTCACTGTTCAAAAAACTCGGTGGGGGCTTCCCTGGTGGTGTGATGGTTGAGAGTCCACCTGCCGATGCAGGGGACACGGGTTCGTGCCCTGGTCCGGGAAGATCCCACATGCCTTGGAGCGGCTACGCCCGTGAGCCATGGCCGCTGAGCCTGCGCTCCGCAAAGGGAGAAGCCACAACAGTGAGAGGCCCGCGTACCACAACAAACAAACAAACAGAAAACCTCAGTAGGCCCTTACCCATGGCTTTGAGCTATTAAATTAACCAATTCTGGAGTCATTTATCTCCATTATTCTCGTTATTTGAAATTAAGCCAACAAACAAAACCCAAGAAACCTTGCTCTGACAATATATTTTCATATGTTTTCTGTTTCTGGAAACATCTTTAGTGACATAGCAAGATAATGTGTTCTTTCAATTAATTAATTTATTTTCTCATTCTTTCATTCAACAAATCTCTACTGTGTTGCCTACATTACCCAAGATGCTGGTATAGGTAACAAAAATAAGCACACTGATAATGCCTTATATTTTAGAATATAGACTGGAAAAGTACTTTCCCCACAATATTTCATTATTTTCTTACCCAAAATAAACCCATGTTTAGGAAATTGAGGTTGAGGGAACTTGCACCTTGCCCAAAATTAGAATGTTGGGTGATAAGACCTTTGATTCCAAGTAAGGCTGCCAGCACCCCCATACCTGCTCCCTCGCTTGTGAGTCACATGTTCAGGTTCTAGCTGCACTAAGTTCAGAAGCCATTCTGACCTGAGTACAAATCCCAAAGCTTTCCCTGTCTTTGGGGCCTTCAGCAGGGCCTGGGAGTCATGGAACTCATAGAAATCCACCAGCATTCCTATTTAAGCAGCTGTAATTGTGCAGTCCTTTGGGATACAGAGAGAAAATATTAGAACTTTGTAACACATTCATTTCTAAATCTTTTCTTTAAAATTTTTGATGTTTATGTATATTTTATAATGTTCACAAGGTGTTACTTCTATCATGCACAGACAATTCATAGATAATCACACATGAATTAATGTTTCCTACTCCTAATATTGTTACATTTAGGTTGTGTGATCAAAATTTTAATTAATTTTTATTGGAGTATAGTTGCTTTACAATGTTGTGTTAGTTTCTGATCAAAATATTTTAAGATCACTGATCTAATTGTTTCTGACTGCAGATTGGAAAGTGACATGCCTACATGACTGTTTTGTTTCCCAGGCTGAATGTTTTACTAATTCTGGGACGTGAGTATTTGGCTCTGACCATATACTGTAAACAGCAATGTGCAAGATCCCTCTACCTTCCTAGATAACCCAGCTCAAGTCACAACTTCTCTAGAAAATTCATCTCCTTATCATTGAGTCGTTACAAAAAGCAAATAAGCTAATTTATGTGAAAGCAGTTTCTAAGTTGTAAAACACTATGAAAGTGTTACGTTTAAGACAGTGGTTGAAATTTAAAAAGTGCTTGAATTAAAGTGCTTGGAATCACAATGAAGGGAACTGATTCTTACTGAATGCTATTATTGCTTTTCAGATACTATCTCACTGAGTCTCCACAAAACGTTGACTATAGCAGGACAAGTATGCATTTTGCATTTGTGTGCTGATGTACAAGGTGCTTTTCATTTGATCCTTAGAACAAGTCTTGGAAGTATTTATTAGTTTGAACCATAAGAAACTGCTGTTTTCCTAGGTCAGTTAAATATCAGCAATGTCATATGGTTCCAACTAATAGGAATATGATCATTTTACATATGAGGAAATGAAAACCAAGCAAATTGAAGTGACTTGCCCAAGAGTGAAGAACCAGTAAGTGCAGGACCTAGGAAGAGAACCCATGTCTTCTGTCTCCACAGCCCCCTCCTGCACGATGACCCACACGGTGATCTTGCCATTGCAGGGACCTAAAAAGTAGACAGCAAGCATCCTAACAATCTCAGCACTCTTTGTCACCTTAGGTCCTTGCTAAAGGGGCACAGTGCACTGCATTTCAGAGGAAGAGGTATGTTAATGGCACCTCTAAAATACGCTCTGTGCTGCCAGCCTGCTGTCCTGTCTCTAAAATCTAAATTAAGTTAGACAAATTAAATACTATGTCATACTATGTGCCATAGCAATAGCTAAACTCATTCTGGAAGGCTATGCACACTCAGCTGAATTTTACACTGGCTTGCTGACGGCCTCCTAGATTTAAGCAACTATTATTTCCAGCCAGTCCTAAAGAATGGTATCTCATCAGCCCTATGCAACAGTGCAAACCACTAAGGAAAAGCACTCATCTTTGCCAGAAGGTGATTTTTAGAAACCCTGCTCTGTCTCAGAAGACTCACTTGGCTACCTGTGAGCAGGCAGGATGCACACTCTTATTCAGCCACTCATGTGATGGCATTTTTCTGCCAAGGATGCCTTTCTACGACCCGGAGTCAAATCTGGCTTTTCCTTAGAAAACGAAACAAACAAAATGAGAAAGACTTCACCTCAAATATCTTCATTATCTAATCCTGCATTTACCTCTGAGAAGCTGTTTGAACTCCTTAAAGAACTCTTTAAAGAAAAGGAAATGAAGGACCAAATTTCTAAATGCTGCTATATTTGAGCAAAAAGTCCTATAGTTTAAACCTTGGTTAATGGCTTAAACTTGAATCAGTGGTTTGCTTTTAGAAATATTCGTAATTCATTCTAATCATTAAAGAATTAAAGGAATAGGTGATAGGATGCCTAAGGTAGTATTTTAGAAGTACTCTTATTTAATTCCATCTACTCAGGAAACTGGAAGGAAGACCATCTGGATTTTAGAAATCCAATAAATATTAACATTTATCAAGTTCCATATTTATGGCAGCTTTGTTAATTAACTCAAAAGGTCATTTCTGGCACTCATAGGATTGTGTAAGTACAAAATGATGATGGATCCGTTACACTATACCAAGACATGCAGTCTGTTTTTACCAAGTACCAATGAACAACACAAATGCTTATTTCCTTACTGGAAGTCTCTGCATTAATACCAAGGAGATATTTTTGAAGATAATTATAAAATATTTACCTATTTTTGCATACAAATCAGTATGTGCATAGATCTGAATGCTCAATTTTAGGTAAGGTTTAACATGTGTATTCATGTGTTTTGACAATACTTGCAGCATTAAACAGGCTGTCAATTTGATATTGTGTTGATTTGGGGTGTTTTCTCCCCGACCATTTAGCTTCCTCTTTGATTTTTGGTCTCATTGCCTAGCTGTTGGCACAGCGAGAAAGCAATTTTCTCCAGAGTCAAAATTAGTACCGTGCCATGAATTATTCAGCTTGACACATTGCTTCTTGCAGCACCCTGCGCTCTTCCAGCCCCAAAGTTTAAGTCTTCCCTTTCACACACCCCAGTCTCCATTCAACCCCCTGCCCTTCACTTCTCCCCTCTTCCAATATGGCCAGCCAGCAGGCAGGCACCCTGGCACCTGACTGAATTTGTTGTATATTTAAATTTCAAGTCACATAGCCGCCTCCTAGCTGGAGTGCTTCAGAGTGCGATCACATGAGGCAGGCTGTTTCCACATAAAACAACTTCAGATAATTTCTGTGAAATGGGAGCCAGCCTTTAATAACTTCACCTTAAAATAGACTCATTGAGAAGAGTCTGACCAAGCCTCAGATGCCTAAATAAAAGTAATATTAACTCTATCTTTGAAATCTTTATATTTGGCAAATTTAGCGTTCTCTTTTTCTCTATACAAAGCCTCTTGTCTGGATATGTTGTAGTCATATTTCAGTTTTCTCCCTGTTACTGCTCTATTTTCTCAGGAAAATCTTCTTTATATATATATAAAATATATATCAATATTAATATAGTTATATCCTAATCCCATTCCTTCTCGAAGTAATCCAAATCTTAAGTGAAAGAATTATACACTTATTATATTTATTTATTTTAAGTATATATCCTTGCTTTTTTCATTAACTACATTTACTTATGAAATTGTCATAAAGCCACTCTTTAAGTAACACAAGGTTGACATTGCCTGGGGGAAGTTTTGGAGCTGCATCTTACCTAGACTTAGGATAAGATGTGAAACTGAAAGGATTTTAGAGCAAATTAAAACAAAAGAACACAAATGTAAAAGTGATAAAATAATACCTCCTTTAAAAGTTTTCCAACTAAACAAAAACAACACATTCACAAGAGCCCTATTGAACTGTCTTAAAAAGGCACTCGAGATAATTTTTCCATTAAAAAGATGCTCCAGAATGTAAAGTAATGACCTATCATTTTATTGTTCCAACTAATAGCCAGGCCTTATCCTGCAATGATAGAGTTATTCAAAATTTAGTGGTTATATCATATCATTGGGTAAAAAAAAAAGTTTCTGATCACCCAATTCCAGGGAGCAGGGATGATTATTAAATAAACATAATCCTTAAAGTACATAATTCTACTTATACGTAAATGATCACTGACAGATGTTAACACTACAGTTTTCTATTCAAACACATTTAATTGGGACAAGATAGACCTCTTTAAGTTAGAAAATATATCATATTCCTTTTAAGAGAGAGATGGTCTAATATGTATGTAAACTTCGGAATTTAAAACATTGAAAAATAAGTTCAAAGGAATGTTGATTTTGATAGATGGCATCCAACTCATCTATGTTGGCCAGTGGCATGATACGCAGCATTTTACTGTGGTTGCTGAAATGATTAACTGCGTGCTAAGACTCAGAACATATATTCTGAAAACTTCCAATGCTGCAGTCAGTGTTCCACTTGTATTTTAACAGATTCCTTGAAGATGTTAACTTTGTGATTCTTGATTTATCCTTCCAAGTACAATTTTATGGTTTGAGTAGTCAATGTTTCTCTCCCCACTGCTCGTTTTTCCCCTATCTTCTTCCCATCTCTCCTCTCAATGTCATGGAGCTATAAGAAAAGAGATTCTGGTACAATCCCTGGGGATTAGCTGATGAGCAGGGACCATATGTTCCTGACTTTCTTCAGAGATTACTTTGTGTATTACATTAACATACCAACTCCCCCAAACAATTCTGGATAACTTTATATCACACAAACAGCTTGCTAATGAGTCATGGTGGCAGTTGCCATATTTTAGTAATATTTATTAAATTGTTATGAGGCATGAAACTGTATTGCTTTATCTCTGTGATGAATTACTTAAAAGCTAGAAGGTTTTGTTTTTGAAAATAATCTTTTTTTCCCTCATATGTATTTTAGATATTTTTCCTCCTATTATTGACATTCATTCAGGAAAGAACAAAAAAACAAAGATCCTCAAACATACTTTTGACTGTTCTTTTACCTAATTGACAAGATGAAGAGCATGTGGGAAGCATTATGGTTGAGGGTGTGGCACATACCCTTTAGTGCTCCAGCCTCTTCTGAGAGTTTTAGGTGAGAGAATGAAAGTAAAGCGCTTCAGAATAAACACTCATTGCAAGGATCTACTTTCATTATTTACAATTTTGCGGGTCATGCCAGTAACTTATCAAGGTATACAGTTTTAAATGTCAGATTATAGTAGAAATGGAATACAGGTGTAATTCTACGATACCATTCCCAATTGCATTTAAAAGACGTCCAATTTGACTTAATCATTGTTTAATCTAAAACGTATCAGAAAGGCTTAGCACATTAGTTAGAGCTGTGGCCTTTCTCCAGACAAACTTGTTTGATTCGTTCTTACATAATTTATATCTATGAGACTGAAGTAAGTTAAATAACTTCCTTATGCCTCAGTTTCCTCATCTATTAAATGGTAATAATAATTGTTAGTCTCTGATAGTTTGGGTTAAATGAGATAGTGCATATAAGGTGTTTTGCAAAAATTCAAGGGTCAAATACTATAAGCAACTTTAAGCTGTAAATCAGTTGATGCTAACTATTCTTTAAAATGACAGTTTCCTTATACATCTTTTCTATTTTTACAAAAAATAAAGTCAGCTGCTGTTTATTGAGAACTTACTATGTGCCAGGCACCATTTTAAGCACTTTACATGTGCACAGTCATTTGAACCTCACAAAAACTCTACAGGTTGGTATGTTATTCACCTCATATTATGAATAAGGAGCTAAGGGACAGAAAGGAGATGTTAACTTACCCAAATCATCCACTAGTAAGTGGCCCATGCTCTTTACTACTGAACTCTAAGTGCAAGTAAATATACATTTTCCCCTGGAGACCTTGGGATTTCTTTCCTAATTAATAAAAATAGAAGATATTAAAAATTATTGCTGAAAATAATAATTCACTCAGTCAGCTAGGACAATTACAATGATCGCCTAATACTATCACACTATAATCAGGAGAGAACCAGAGACATCCAGATTGGAACAAACCTTAAAGGTCATTTAGTCTGGCAACTCATCTGGAAAGCCTATTGCTTCTCAAGCATGTTCCTGTTTCCTTTTGTCAAAAGCAATTAGGAAAGCAGAAATGCAGATAAAAGGACTTAGCATCCAGGAACAGGAACTATAAAGAACAAGAGCCAGCTAGTCAAGGGCCTGAGCCTGTCCCAGCCACAATTTCCTTCTTTGTAACATGGAATTAATAATATCAACCTTATAGTTTGGTTTGAGGCTAAAGTAGACAAAGTATGGGAACATACCTTGCAAATGTGCTGCATGATTAGTTTTCAAATGTACTATTTCTCCTATTTGGGGCATAAAGATGAGGATGAATTTACAGATGAAGAAATATAGAATACATAAAAAATAGACAAAAATATTTTAATATGTGGCTTGGTGTAAAGGTCACTGAGATAGCTACAATACAGAGCACACATTCAAAGCATCTGGATGTCGGAAAGCAAACAATTACTTCAGCCAGCCCAAAGGGAAAGCCAAATGAAAAGCAGTGAATAGTCCTCAAGGGTGGTTCAGTCTGTACATAATAACCCTAGTATTGGGGAAATTAGAAGAGATGGGGGACTCTACCTCTGGAGATGGGACTACTATTCTAAATCTATTCTCAATCCCTGAAGCAAAGGCGTAAGCAATAGTGGAGAAACTGAATATTTGAAGATGCTAATTAAACCGGAGGAATTAAGGTGTTTTGGGGAGTGAGAAGAGCAAACAGCAACATATTCCTTAGAAAGGAAAGTCTCCACTTTCTTAAACATACCAAGGAGTCAAAGAAACAAAGAAGTTTTAGGTAGAAGGAAGAAAAGCAGAGCTTCATTGAAGGGTATGTGTGTGGTTAAGAGAGGCTTAGTAAGTTTGATTTTTTTTTTTTTTTTTTTTTTTTTTTTGGTGGTACGCGGACCTCTCACTGTTGTGGTCTCTCCCGTTGCGGAGCACAGGCTCCGGACGCACAGGCTCAGCGGCCATGGCTCACGGGCCCAGCCGCTCCACAGCATATGGGATCTTCCCGGACCGGGGCACAAACCCGTGTGCCCTGCATCGGCAGGCGGATTCTCAACCACTGCGCCACCAGGGAAGCCCAGTAAGTTTGATTTAGAACAGAACATTGGAATAGAGAATCAGTAAGGATCAAAGTATTACTGAGTAATGATTGAGAACCAACTGTGATTAAATAACAAATAATGTGTGCTTCAAAGACAGGAAGAGCAGAGAAAATAGTGATATCTGGAGTTGAAAAATAGATGTGGTAGAAGGTAAAGAAAGTAAGACCGGGTAAAGGTAGGAAGGTACCAGGTAAACTGTTGTGCTGAGGATGGAAAGAAAGCAAGCATGACAGTGATGGGAATGCAGGCACTCATTGCTCTGAAACATCCTCCTCTCCACAGTCGCTATGCAGCATTCAGTGCCTCCTGACTGCTCAGTCCGAACCAATATGGGTCGAGACGTAAGCATGAATGCCTAAACTTCCTTTGCATGTCCTCTCATACCAGCCCAAATCTGTCACCATTGATCATGCCCCCTTCACAAACTTCATTCCTGAACTGTCTTTGATGATCCTGTGCTAATTCTTACACCTCTTACTGAGCCTTCTTGGTCTATCTTTATGACTTCTCCTTTTGCTTCCATGTTTGTGGACATACCTGAGAGTCTGCCATTTGTTGTCTTTTTTTCTATAGACCATTTCTCCAGCAATGCTCATTTACTCGTGCAGCTTCGCCTGGCACATTAAGCCAGGTCGCCGTTAGTTCAGATGAAAAGGAACAGGTGGGATGCGGAAGAACCACAGAACTGAAATCTGCAAGATTAGTCCTAACTTAATGTGTAAATAGAGGAAGAGACAGAAGGTCAGAGCCTGAGTAAATTGGAGAATGATGATGTTATCTGTAAATGTAAGGACATCTGGTCGAGAGACGGGAGGATGCACCTGGTTGAATTTGGCACAATGTTTAGTATCCTCCAAACTTCTCGTATATGTCTTTAATATCATCTTTCTGAGTTAATGCCCACATTACATCTACCTACTGTCCACCTCCACCTGTGACACATATAATGCTGTGCTCAGCAGATCCCATTTCCTTCCCACCTTTTGGGTCCACGAGAAGACTGCATTTCGGTTATGCTGGGGCCATGTGACTAGGTTCTGCTCAATGAGATGTGGGCGGTAGTATCTGCACATACAGAACTGACCACAAAACCCTGTTCAAGTGTCCAC
Organism: Kogia breviceps; assembly: GCF_026419965.1. Taxonomy (NCBI): domain Eukaryota; kingdom Metazoa; phylum Chordata; class Mammalia; order Artiodactyla; family Physeteridae; genus Kogia; species Kogia breviceps. The sequence continues at coordinate 53,378,915 of NC_081311.1, forward strand.
AGTCTGCCTTTGCTTCCACAGCAACCACGGAGTTCACGTGTTTAAGATGGTAGCATCACAAGATGGAACGAGCTTGAATTACCAGACAGCTCTGAGAATGTATGTCAGAGTCCTAGTAGATAACGTGTGGCTCACACAGATTGAAAAAACTGAGCAGGATGCAAAGGAACAAATTCCATAGGCAAGGACAAGTTTTACTGACAGCAATGAAGAATGATGCAGTGCCCCAGGTGTTTACCAACAATGGGGAGACATTCCTACTCCTCGGCCTGAAGAGGTAAATGAAGGATATAGAGTCCAGAACCCAGAGGGAGAGTTGCATGAAGAACGCCACTTGATTGGAGAATTTCTCTTTAAAAGAAGCACACCGCCAGGAGAGAGAGCACGGCAGAAATAAAAACTCAACCTATTCCCTTCTGTTCTTCAGTCATTTTCTGTTATTGTCCTCCATTGGCTAAACCCAACCAGCAATAGATAGCAAAGGAGCCCCTGATGAAGTCTAATTAGGACAGCCTCTGAGGCACACAGCAAGGTGTGTGGAGGATGGGCGTGAATAGAGTGTCAAAGAGAAGATGTCTGGCACAGAGCAGAGCCATCAAAGAGAACTACCAGACCCTCATGAGACTATGACATCAACAGGAAATAGACTTTTGTTGTATTAGGACACTGAGCTGTTTACTGTAAACTAACTACAAAATAACAATAGTTATCTTGACTAATGCATAGCTTGTATAGACTGTCAGCACCTCTGATTCTATAAAGTTCCTGCTAATGCATGGGTTATACAGTGAGGTGGATTCTAAAATATAAGAGCACTGTCCTGAATTGTATGGTACAGTCTACTTCAATGAATCAAAGTAGAGACACACAATGTTACCTTAAAGAGTTAGAAAATGTCTCACTCTAAAAAGAGTTTCTTGTAACCTGACTGATGCTTTTTTTTTTTTTTTTTTTTTTTTGCGGTACGCGGGCCTCTCACTGTTGTGGCCTCTCCCGTTGCGGAGCACAGGCTCCCGACACGCAGGCTCAGCGGCCATGGCTCACGGGCCCAGCCGCTCCGTGGCATGTGGGTTCCTCCCGGACCGGGGCACGAACCCGTGCCCCCTGCATCGGCAGGCGGACTCTCAACCACTGCGCCACCAGGGAAGCCCTGACTGATGCATTTTTATTTAACATATTGAAATAATCAATCAAAGGTTTAGTTAAATAAGGAAGAAAAAAAATATTCAGAGATAAAATGTCGGCCATCATCCGAACCTGAACTAGTGCAACAGACTGCATTCCAGAATGCTAAATATTCCCAATATCCTATAAGAGGATCATTCTCACTCATCTCTGCCTGCTTGAACTCGGGGAGGGTATAATATTTGCTTTGTCTAATGGAACATGGGCTGAAGTGAGATGTGTCATTTGCAACAACTTGAAGAGCTGGTGGTATGTGGTTCAACGTGTCTCTTTTCTCTCTGCCATGACAACCAGCAGTGATACAGACAGAAGCCATCCCACCACTCTAATCATGAAGTAAACATAACATGGGCCCGACAGACAGCCGATGTGAAATGGACACATAGCTTGAGCAACAAAGAACCTTTAGCATTTTAAACCACTAAGATATGACCCAGCTATCCCGCTCCTGGGCATATACCTAGAGAAAACCATAATTCAAAAAGACACATGCACCCCAATGTTCACTGCAGCACTATTTACAATAGCCAGGACATGGAAGCAACCTAAATGTCCATCAACAGATGAATGGATAAAGAAGATGTGGCACATATATACAATGGAATATTACTCAGCCATAAAAAGGAACGAAATTGGGTCATTTGTAGAGACGTGGATGGATCTAGAGACTGTCATACAGAGTGAAGTAAGTCAGAAAGAGAAAAATATCGTATATTAATGCATGTATTTGGAACCTAGAAAAATGGTACAGATGAACTGGTTTGCAGGGCAGAAATTGAGACACAGATGTAGAGAACAAACGTATGGACACCAAGGGGGGAAAGCGGCAGCAGGGGGTGGGAGGGTGATGAATTAGGAGATTGGGATTGACATGTGTACACTGATGTGTATAAAATGGATGACTAATAAGAACTTGCTGTATAAAAAAAGAATTTAATTTAATTTAAAAAAAAAAAGATTTTTGGATTCACTTGTTACCATGGCATAACCCAGCCTATCTTGACCATAGGGATATGGAGACTTGACAGAGAGATTTCAATTGCTTGTCATATCAGCAGGGCCATTTCTGTGAGCAAATGAATGCACCACACTGTTGTTAAATGTTTGATCCATTCAACTTGCATTGTTCTAATTCCTTGTCCGCCAAGGAACCTTCTGCTTTTTATTCTTATGATTTGATTTTCCATGGTGGTATAACCTCCAGGGAGAAAAGGGGCTAATAAACGTAACATATTAATACAGTCTTTATTTTATTTTGTATTATAATTTATTAATTTTGCCTACTGATTTTATATATCTCTTACAATCTTTGTTAATGTTAGACCACCCGCGAAAGATGGCTATGTTCTTGATTTGCAAACAAAGTCACAGTTCTAAGCAATGCTACCATGTAAAGTATCTCCAAAGACAGTGACCTGACCTTCCAGAGTGACTGTATCTTGCCATTACTACGTGGAAGAGAGTAGGCCACTTTCATCTTTAAACCTATATGTCCATCAACAGAAGAGTGGTTAAAAAGATGTCTCTCACACACACACACACACACACACACACACACACACACACACACACACACACTCTGGAATACTACTCAGCCATAAAAAAAATAAAATTTTGCCATTTGAAACAACACAGATGGACCTGGAGAGTATTATGCTAGGTGAAAAAAGCCAAACAGAGAAGGACAAATACTCTATAATATCACTTATACTTGGAATCTAAAAGATACAAAAAACTGGTGAATATAAGAAAAAAGAAACAGACTCACAGATACAGACAACAAACCAGTGGGGAGAGGAACTGGGGGATTAAGAGGTACAAACTATTATGTATAAAACAAACTACAAAGATATATTATTCAACACAGGGAATATAGCCAATATTTTATAATAACTATAAATGGAATATAACATTTAAAAATTGTGAATCACTATATTGTACACCTATAACTCATATAATATTATACATCATCTATACTTCAATAACAAACAAAAATAAATAAATAAAAATGTTAATTACTATATCCAAACCCAAACCAAGCTGAATTTCTAAACCTCAAATACTGAAAGGCATTTCTGATGATTTTTTGTGCCTTACCATCTACTTCCAATCTGCTGACCCCTTCTGTGGAAACAGAATTCTCATTAGAATCCAAATCCAGCTCTTCTTTTCCATTACCACTGACTTAATCTGAAGTCTTGCTTGAACTTTTCCAACAGTCTTCTGGCTGGTGTCTCTGTCTTTGCTCTTCTCTTTATAATCCATCCTACATATGACTCACAGATGGTCTTTCTAAAGCACAGCTGGGGCTTCCCTGGTGGCGCAGTGGTTGAGAGTCAGCCTGCCGATGCAAGGGACACGGGTTCGTGCCCTGGTTCGCGAAGATTCCACATGCCGCAGAGCGGCTGGGCCTGTGAGCCATGGCCGCTAAGCCTGCACGTCCGGAGCCTGTGCTCCGCAGCGGGAGAGGCCACAACAGTGAGAGGCCCGCGTACCGCAAAAAAAAATAAAATAAAATAAAAATAAAGCACAGCTTCAAGTATTATTTTCTCTGCCCTAAATAATCAAATCATCCCCTATTAATCCAACGACTTCACCCTGATATTCATGTCCTCCCCGGTGCGCCTTCATCTAATCTAAAACATCACCCTATGTGCATATCACACATCAATCAAAATGAACAGTTTGTTTTCCACAAATTTGCTTTGGGCTAAAGGACATTTAGGGATGTTTTTTTTTTTTTTTTTTTTTTCTTTTTTGTGGTACACGGGCCTCTCACTGTTGTGGCCTCTCCCTTTGCAGAGCGCAGGCTCCGGACGCACAGGCTCAGCGGCCATGGCTCACGGGCCCAGCCGCTCCGCAGCATGTGGGATCCTCCCAGACCGGGGCACGAACCCGTGTCCCCTGCATCGGCAGGCGGACTCCCAACCACTGCACCACCAGGGAAGCCCTAGGGATGTTTTTATATGGACTAATCGCATTCAGTAATTTTGCTGACATATGTTTTTCTTCTAGTCAGCTCAATCCATGTCCACCCCTCTTGTAAGACTATGCCTTCTTCAACTATCAAGGGGGCTTCAGAAAAAGACAGGACTCTATCAGTCCTTTTGGTATAGACCTTGACATTTAAACCTTGATCTTGATTCAACAAATGAGGCATGTGGATTCAATCAGGGCATCCTGACCAGAGGAAAGGCTCAGCTCCATCTACATATATGTAGATAATATGATTTCCAAGTAATTATAATATGATTTGTACAATATAAAAGAATATGAATTCACTCAGTAACAATTGTTTATTGACTGAAGGAGGTAAAGAGCTGTATATGGAACTGTCCTCTCAAAAGTGGTCAGTGAAGCCTGTGCTAACTTAGACATTTGGATTTGTTTTCCTTCAGTTTCTCAAATGCTAGTCACTCAGGGAAAACTGATGAAGATCCATATACCCCTTTGTTTGCTCCTCAACCCTGTAAGCTGCCAGTCTAGAATGACCACACTCTAAAATTCCGTTTATCACAATTCTATCTCCAATGCATGCATCAAATGCTACCTCTTCCTTAAAGTTCTGACACCTCAGCCTACACCTCCAAACAACCGTCTGATGTGAGCCAAGTGGTTTGTGGATACAGCACTAAATTCAGTCTTATCTCTGAATCTATACCTCTGTGACCTTGAGGAAATTGTACAACCCATCTAAACCTCTGTTTCTTCCTCTTTAAAATGCAAACAATTAAACATACCTGATAGGTAACATAGGGGGTCTTCAGGAAATATTTGGTCCTTCACCTTTCATTACTGCTATATGGATGACTTACTATTATCTTGCTCTGTAAGCTTTATGTTCCTATGAAACATGACCTATATTTCACTCTTCCCTACATTTTTAGCAGAACTGAATATAATTTCTTATATACTAGACATTGAATTAATTAAATGATTGATTGATTAATGTTGAATTTATGTGAAGTGAAATGTACTTTGCATCTTTTTAAGAAAAAACACTTAGTACATATCACAGAAAAATCTACTGAAGGGGTTCTATAGTTTCCCTTTCATAATAGTTACCTTTCAAAGGTATCCTGCCTGGGCTTCCCTGGTGGCGCAGTGGTTGAGAGTCTGCCTGCCAATGCAGGGGACACAGGTTCGTGCCCCAGTCTGGGAAGATCCCACATGCCACAGAGCAGCTAGGCCCGTGAGCCATGGCTGCTGAGCCAGCGCGTCCGGAGTGGCCACAACACTGAGATGCCCGAGTACCAGAAAAAAAAGTTATCCTGCCTGATTACTTTTATGACGTTTCCTACTTACATCTTCTAAGAGCACCTCCTTTACCAGTTCCTTGCTGAAAAAGCCAACTTTTTTCAGTCCTAAATGATGATTTTCTCCTCAATAACCACTGCTTAAAGGTCTCCCATCAAAATGGCCACTACTCTTTAAGAAATTAGTTGATCTCCTTATATAAATTTCACTAAGATTTTTCTTTTTAATCTCAAGTATAGACCTGGAAATCCTGGAAGGCTGATTGAAACACCACAAGGGAGAATGGACAGTTCATGACAGGAATGATTTCAGGCAATTCATGATTTAACTGCTTATAAGAAATCAAAATCATTCTAAACAATGTGAAAGCGCCAATAACTTTTGGTGAAAGTACTGTCAAAATCCTATACGTTAAACTACTTCCCTCCAGAGAAAGCAGTCTAGGTTTTCTGCCCAGGGTCTAGGTCTTTCTGCAAGCCATCTGGCCCCGAGGGTTGCAACTGCAACCACATCTAGATATTGCCAAGCTCAAGCTGTCCACCCTGAACCACAGCCCTATAGTTCAGCCTGTCTCTTTTGCTTAATTGAAACTGAACTTGGCTCAGTTAAACATGATGTCTCTTTTGCTCCTTCAGTGGCAATAGGACATACATATTGCAAAGCCTTTCCCTGAAGCTCAAAACTCTAAACTCTTGAGTGTTAGTTGACCCCAAAAGAAGTTTTACCTCGGGGGGATAAGGAAAAAGAAGGGGCTTCGAAGACAAACAGGCCTGATTCCATGGCTAAACCCATCACCATAGTAGTTGTGTGACTTTGGGAAAGTGACTTAGCCTCTCTATTCCTATTTCCTCATAGGACTGTTGTGAAGATAGGATTAGATCACACAGTTGATATATTTTTCCACCTAATGTTGGAAATGTACCCCACTCCTCTCCTACTTTCCTATCATTTCATTCCTTGTGAGAAATAAGAAGGGTGAGTAATCCCATCCCATGGTTCTTTGTCTAAATTCTCTTTCTGCCTGTCTTTCTTCTAGTTGTTAATTACAAAATTATATACAAACAAATTTATTCAATGTTTCCATTCATTAAGTATGTGAATATCTGCTCGGTGTTAGGTATTGGGTAGGCACTGGTTATTAGAAGTGGGTATCAGTGTGTCAGGAAATATCCAGTCTGATACAAGAGTCAGTATTACTGAACTACTGCTACCACTGCTGCTACCAATGCTACACTACTACTACTAGTACTACTACCACTACTACTACTACTACTATTACTACTACTACTACTACTACTACTACTACCATCACACTACTAGTAATATACTACTACTACCAGCCACAACAACAGCACCAACTGTCTTAATACAATAAGCACTGTATAAGCACAGAGCTAAGAATCAACCTCTTCTCTTGTTCATTATTGTATTCCCGACACCTACAAGAGCTCCTGACATTTCAGCAGATAAGGAAGGTGTCAGCAGAACTATGTTCCTTCTGCAGGCTCTTAGGACACATCCGTCTTCTTGCCTTTTACAGTTTCTAACCCTACTTTGCGGATAAGGAAACTAAGGCTTAGGGAACTGTCCACCATAGTAATTCCCTAAGTGCCATGACAGGAGTATGCTTCTTTCATTATTCAACCTCCACACACACACATGCGCACACACATATTCAGAAACCAAGATTCTGGACACTGGTCTTTAAACTTTTTGAAAGAAAAAAATAGTGTATTTTGGAAACTAGATTAATACAGCAGAACTTGTAATGCTGTAGACAGGAGGCATAGATTATTTCCTTGATCTCCATCTAAAATACTAGCTTTTTTATGCAGTCGTCCTAATATTACATAACAGATATCACCCTGCAGGTAAGAAATCACTATCTTTGCTGTCTGTCCTTATACAAGTTTATACAAGTGCAGATAAATGAGAAAATCAAGGTTTTAGATAAAGGGGCTCAAATATACATTTGCATAAACAAAGTGGTGTAGTAAAAGACAGACTGGTTTCTCTGTTGACTTAAATTCTCATATGAAAGAATTTCCCAACCTATGTACTTAGATCATGAACTGCATTCAGTGAATCAACTTCCAGAACATGTCCTATCATGAAGAATTAAGCAAAGCTGCAACTAACATCCCAGAACTCCAGGGAGAGAAGATTCCAGGAAATGTCACAAATTTGCTTCGTATTTTTGGTTTAGGTTTGAGAAGCTTGGCACTGTACACTCTACTAGGCTTTAGGGAATAAATGAATAAATTAGTAAAATAATTAGTATATACCTTTATTTATCCTTTCTTGAGTTATTGTAAGTATATTACAGTTAGAATCAGGACCTTACACGCAACTGATATTCTATAAATTCAAACTGGAAAAAAAGGGTGAATGAATGAGTGAGTGAATAAATAAATGATCCAACACTTTTTAAAACCTCAGATGGAAATATAGCCTTTCCCCAAATTAAAGTAAGTTGATAAGGACTGATTGTGTAAGAAGTTTTGGGGATTTTAAATCTCCTGTGCTGATCTGAACTGCATACTGGAATTATATCCGACTCAGACAGTCAGCACATGTAATGTTGTTACCCATATGTCAAGAATTTCTCTACTTTCTTTTTAATAAGACAGCCCAGGATTATAAATGCTATTCTTTCCTTCTAAACCATCTTTTATTTTGTTTTTTCCTCTAGGAGCTATTGCAAAGATAAAAATCTACCCTTTGTTTGATCTGCTACCCAGGGAAAGAGTGTTTATATATCTTTTTCTTCCATATTGCATCTGAAAAATCATGAAAGTAGCCAGATAAGCTGTATTTCTTCAAGGAATATTTTCAATGACTATGAAGTGATAGCTAAGTGATATATTCATGATAACTAAGTGCTTAGAAGCAGAGGCTTTTAGTGGAACAAGTATGTAAGTTTCAGACAAAATATTCATTGACTTTCAAACACTAGATGCTTTTACATATTTGTAATTAAATGTCCTCTCTTTTGATCAGACTAGTCAATTATGAAGAATTCTAAAATACTTCAAGAGCAATTTAGACAAAGCAGATATGTCAATGAACAATTTAGTTATTGCTTCTGTTTTGTTTACTATAATTACATATTTGGGGACTAAAGAATTAAAGACAAATTTTTCTAAAAAGGAAAACATGAATAGCCTAAAGATCTCAAGACCTTTCTTTGTTTCTCAAGTTTATCAGAATTACTTACATTCTAGAACAACCTTTCTTTTTCTAGTATTACCTGAGATCAAAAGTACATGGACTTCAGGTACCCTTTTGCCCTCGAGTGCTGTTTATCTAGAATAACATTCTTTCCTTATGATAACAGGCACAGCATTACCTTTTGGGGGAAAAAAAATGGGACAACATCCAAAAAATGAGTTTAAAGTAAAGTTATCAACCAGAATATAAGCCCACACCAGATCCCAAAGAATAATAAAAACAGCAAATACACTGTACTGATTATGCATTATTCCAAGCACTTCACATATATAACCAAAGTTTATAAACTTTCCTTCTTTGCAGAACAATTTTTGGTCTGTGGCTTGCGTCCCTGACATATAGTCTACATAGAAAGTATCCTGAAGCCCTCATGTCAGAGAAATGAAAACTCAGAGAACAGAGTTGACCCACTGAATTCTTCTAGTTCCTTGATAAAGAATACCTCTTTGAAAAGAAGAAGACCCATATTCTTAATTGCTTGTCTCATCATAAGTAGAAAGACGGTCTTTGACCAAAATCAAATGCAAGGCTAGACCTACTGCACATGTACAGGGAGACATGAACAAGGACTTCTTCCAAGGCTGCCAACACTGTCCTATTCTGGTAGCCTTCAATCCAGCCCTCTGCAGCTTGCATGCTCTCTTTTGTCTGAGCTCTGGGGTGGCTCCCACCATGGGCACTTTTCTTCCAGCCATGTGGCTTGGACCAGTGCCTATCCTAACACACCCACAAAGTAAGAATCCTTATACCTGCCCCACAGACATACACGAAGGATCCAACCCAAATTGATAAGGGGTCTGCAGGATGAATTGGGAAGCCTTTCTGGAATTGTTGACACTTCAACTTAGCCTTGAAAGACAAGTAAAGATTGGCCAAAGGAAAAGGAGGTAGGGAGTTTCAAGAGGAGAACAGGGCATCTTAAAAGGCAGTGATGCCAGAGAAAGGATGGAATATCTGAGGAAAGTTAACATTTCTAGGAACAAGAGATCAACCTGTGTCTTCCTTGATAAAATAACTTTTACCAGGGGGCCTCCTAGAGAAAATACACTAAAACCTGTTGATGTGTAAGTCTCACAACGGCATAATGATATGTATTATTAAAGGCCCACGTCAAATGCCACCTACTCTGTCAAACTTCGGAGGAGAATTCCTCCCACCCCTGCACTTGCTTCTCTGCTCAGACCGCTGTCTGACTCATATAGTGAGATGTGCATGATGTGTCTCTTTCCTTAGATCACGAACTACTGGGAGGCAGCAACAGTCCTCCCACCACCACATGGACTGACCTTCCGGAATCCGTGCCTACACTCTAGCTTTCCTTCCTGTCACGAGGGAAGACAAGGCTATATTGCTGTCAGAGATAGTCCCTCCACTTATAATCTGGATTTCATGTCTCATCGACTTAAGGACGTTGTTCCCATAGAAATCCACCTCCCACCTTGCAGCATCCATTCCTCATCCTCCATACTTCTCTGCGTACAAAAATATCGAGTTGCCGTTCTTTGACCCTTGTGTCTCTCCACCTACAGCTGGGCTCCTCGCTCTTTGTCACAGCACTCCCCCAAAGTCATCTGTGCATACTGTCTGCATTTCCTCAACTCACATTTTATCTTCAACCCACACATACACTTACATCCCAGTCACTCCATTAAAACTCTTCTGACAAGGTCAATGGCAGCCTCCACCTTGCCAAATCCAAAGACCATGTCTTTGCTTTCATCTTAGTCTCTCAGCAACATTTCATGTTGCTAACTCCTCTCTTCTTATATACATTCTCTTGGATGGTGTGGCATCCAGAATGTCCAAACTCTCCTTCTAACTCACTGGCAGCTCTCTCTGAATTTTCTTTACCGACTCTTCTTCAGCACTGGACCCCTAATGTTGCAATAACTCACACTTCAATCCTGAGACCTCTTCTATATTCTGTCTCTGATGTTTATCTCACCCTGGTCCATGAGTTACTCTATCTCAATACTGTTGAGTCTCCCATTTATGTCTACAGTAGTGGCTGCTCCCTTCAGGATATTTATACAACTGTCTACCTGGATATCTAATATAGATTTCAAACGGAACAAGATTTGTTTTCTTACTTTTAAAACTGGTTTTCTTTTTCCCAGACTTCCCCCTTAGTAAGTCCCAAGTCTAAAGCCTGGAGCCATTGGGGATTTCAGTCTTCATCTCAACATTCACATCAACTCTATCAGCAGGCAATGGTGGTTCTACCTTCCAAATACTTTTTAAAATTGCTACATTCTTTGCATCTCTACTGGCACCATTATAGGCCCAGCAACCAGCAACTCCTACCTGGAATTTCCCCCATATAGTCTTCTTCAGTTCTTGCTCCTCTAACAATTCATTTTTTTATAGCAGGGGCTATTTTTTGTAGCAGGGGCTTTCAAGATGTAAATCAAGTTATACTACAACCCTGCACTAAACCCTCCACTACCTGCCTTAAAAACCCTCTAAACTCGAAACCCCTTTCTATCTACCTCTTCCAGTACACCGCACATTCTCCCTCCCTGTCTCTCTCTACCTCTCCCCACTCCCTCTCCTTTTCTCTCTCCCATCCTCGCCCCCTGCATACTATAGGCTTGTTCCTAATCTCAGTCCCCTTGAGGACCTTTGCAGTTGCCACAGCCACTGCCTGAACAGTATGCTTCATCATTAGTATCTCAAGTCAAGTGTCACATCTTGGAAAGGTCTCCCTAACCACCAAACCAAAACACAGTATTACATTACAGTCGTTTTTCTTCTTAGCACTTAGCACCATAAATTTCTTACCTCTCTTTGTTTTCTTGTGGAGTCCGCTTTTATCCACTAGATTATAAGCTTCATGCGTCTCTTGTTCTCTGAATATCTCATGCACATAGGACAGTACTTGGCACATAAACACGGTTCAATAAATACTTGTTAAATGAATGAAAGGATACGTTTGTCTAGAAAGACAAAGAGTAGGTACAATGCGGTACCGGAAGTCAAGAGGGAGGGTTGGCAAAGTAGTGTGTCTCAGGGACTCAGGGCATCCTTGACCTGGAGTTTATACCAAGGGTGTCCACAGGTCAGCTTGACTTTGGGCCACTAGGTGGGCTGTGTGGTGTCCTCAGGCAATTCCAGCAAAGAATGAGTCACAATGACCCCTCTCAATAGCCATACCCTGTGCCCACTGCTGCCAATTACTCAGCTTCAGCTCTGAGCACAGTACTGTAATTACACCTGTTACTAATTAAAGGACAAAATAAATGTGAAGTGCCAGTGAAATACCGCACAGGAGTAAAGCAGTAATTATATTTATTGTATAATTTCCATTTGGCAATTATATTGATTGTACAATTGAACATACTACATAATGGTGATAATTACAATTGTTAACATTTTCTGCTGGGAAGAATCCAAGTGGGTAAACAGGTTGCTTTGAGTTACTGACAATCAGAAGGGGGAGTCTGGAGTTCCTCTTTAATTCTTAGACATATTGATCACACACATTTCCTCGTGAAATACTGAAGTTTGAAAAACAGACCTTTCATGTTTTGAGAAGGAAAATCAATTTGAACCTTTCAGTATTTTGCATTGATGGAAACAGATAAATGCAAAGAAAAATCAAACCCAGGGGGGAAAAAGGGAAAAAGGGAAAGTGTTCCTATGTCAGAACTGAATTGGCAATGGGTCTCCACCACAGGAGAGGTAGGGAGGAAGCAAATCCCAGGGCATAAGAAAATGGGCACCAGCTGAGGCCCGAGGGCAAATCAGTCCTTCTTGGTGGATCACATTAGCATAAAAGACCTCACACCAGAGTGTCCTGAACAAGGGATGAGAACAGTGCTTGGTAAGAGAGCATGCAGGCCAAACCATAATCCCTTTGAGTTCTCCTTTCTCACTCAGAAAGAAGAAATATATAGTAGTTTTACAATGAACATGTCTTTGGTTGAGTCACCTTCATAAAATGAATCTTGGTAGTATACATATATTTGATATTGCATTTTCTGTACATTATTAATGGCTCCCAGCAGAGGAAGGAAGGGGATTAGAAGTCACCTAGTTTGTGCTTTTCTTCATCACATGGCTTTGGAACATGACCATTATGGAGATCAGTACAGTCAGCAATGTAATAGCTATGGCAAGGAGGAGGTGAACTCTACAGAGTCCTGGCTGAACAGTGGAGGAGCAGGTGAAGGAGAGACTAGAATTATACTTACACATAATTGACAAAGGAGGCTTTGACTCATCATGAAACCATTGCTTGGGCTTCCCTGGTGGCGCAGTGGTTGAGAGTCCACCTGCTGATGCAGGGGACTTGGGTTCGTGCCCCGGTCCAGGAGGATCCCACATGCCGCGGGGTGGCTGGGCCCGTGAGCCACGGCCACTGAGCCTGTGCGTCTGGAGCCTGTGCTCCGCAACGGGAGAGGCCACTGCAGTGAGAGGCCCGCGTACCACAAAAAAAAAAAAAAAAAAAAAATTGCTGTTCATTTGACAGCCATGGGCCTGCTTATAAGTAGATGCACTAACATTAATTCATTTAAGAAATACTGTGACTTAGATAGAATTGGTATTTCCTGCATTTTACAGGATAACAAATTTAAGGTTTCAGCAGACACTGTGCATTGTTACCCAAGTCCATTAAATCCTGAACAAAGCTGCACCCATGTACTCAACCTTCTGCAAAGAGACCACCAGCTCCAGCTCAGGGGTAAATCTGGATTCGTCTAACCAACAGAGGATCTCACTCTGCTTTCATCAATCAAAGCAATGTTACAACTCTTGCAAGTGACTCGCTGGGGTGATACGTGACCCAGATATGACCAACGTCACAAAAGGAAATCCTGGGGGTGAGGAGCTGTGGGAAAGAAGTTCTCAGTCTTATGAAGGATACAGCAGAAAAGACATGTCTGTTGTCCCTCAACCGGAGCTGGTTATGTCTGTGTGTAATGCCTGGTCCTGTAGAGCCAACGTGTGTGCATGAGGGGGAAAAGATGAGAACAAAACTGAGATATTGAGGATGGAAGGACAGATGGTTGGGAAGAAAACCTAGATCTTAGGTATTATCGTGGAGCCACTGAATTAACCAGCCCAGAACCACTCTGCCTCTAAGTGCTATTGTTAAAGGCATTTTCAGGAGCGTTTTCTCTGCTTCGCAGCTGAAAGCTCCCTCACTGGTCCAGAGGCACAGAGAGGTAAACTGATCCATTCAAGGTCACAGAGCAAGTAGGAAACCTTGTCCCTGAACAGTGTAATCAATAACTCCCAACTTTCCACTTCTTCAATTTCTGGGGGAAAAAAATGAGGAAGGGATGTTTGGATATGTATAGAAGCAAGAATCATATCTTTTTGCCTATATTTCTATCAAAATATAACTACTTTGGGGGATTAAATAGAACCATAAACTACCTTGCATATGGGAAAACACCATACATTTTACCAAATTTATAAAAGAAAGAGCTTAATTTATCTGTTTTAATTAAAAACTAGTAACCATTACCTTATTTGTAAATTTTTTAAAATCTTACGTGAACATTCTAAATTTGGATATTTTTTCCTGCTTGAGAAGCAAAAAATTTATAAATGATAATATGAAAGTTAATATTATTTCATGACAATGTGCTAAGCTCTTTGAGGATGCTCTAATATGACCCTCTCAGCAACATCGTAAGGTAGGTATTATCATTATCTCCTTTTATTAACAAGTTATTGGGCAAAGTGGTTTTGTCCAAGGAACTTATCCTGCAATCACCAGTCAGCACCTTTGTTCCAAAGTCCTTGCTCTGAACTGCATGCTATATTGTTTCCCATTTTAAAATCTTCTATCTTGCCTTAAAAAATTTTTAAGTATATACTTAACACATACAATCACATTTATTAAGAAAACTTCAGAAAATAGACAAATTTTAAAAGGTCAGGATTATTATTATTATTATTATTGAATCATTTCTTATATATTTTCTCATGAATAGGGCCATTCAAAACTATTATATTTATATAAAACTTAGTCATTTTCAAAATTTGCCATTTCATTGTGGGCACATCTAGTTTACTTGATTTTTCCACTACTTTTGAAATTTAGCACAATATCCTAAAGTAGCTTTTTAATTTTTTTTGCGGTACGCGGGCCTCTCACTGCTGTGGCCTCTCCCGTTGCAGAGCACAGGCTCCGGACGCGCAGGCCCAGCGGCCATGGCTCACGGGCTTAGTTGCTCCGCGGCATGTGGGATCTTCCCGGACCAGGGCACGAACCCGTGTCCCCTGCATCGGCAGGCGGATTCTCAACCACTGCGCCACCAGGGAAGCCCTAAAGTAGCTTTTTTAAATGAAGTTCAGTCTTCAAAATAATTTCTGAAAATGTACATTCAGAAACGCCACCTAAGTAAAGGACTGTCAATGACAGACTATGTCTTTTCAATAAACAAGTATATGCCAGAATCCGTGTCCCAGCCATCTTCATAATGGGCTTCCTCAGAGATACGGTCAGCCTCAATATTGATGCTAGTAAACATATAAGAAAACCAGCAAGGAAGGGAATTCCCTGGAGGTCCAGTGGTTAGGACTCTGCCCTTTCACTGCAGGGGCCTGAGTTAGATCCCACAAGGCGCACAGCTCAGCCAAAATTTTTTAAAAAGGAAAGAAAAGAAAACTTGCTCATAGAAAAAGCCAGCACTACAGGCTGTGGTTTGAAAATGACAGTAACAAACCCTGGGTTTTATTATTCTCATTCTCAGTCAAACTTCTGTTTCCTCAAACAGCAAATGCTGAAAACTTTTATCTCACAATACAGCTTCAGGACACATACGATTAGTAGCAAAACATGGATTCTGGAAATACCTTTAAATGTGTTTCACCAAGAAATTTAAAATAACTGTTAACAATTAAGAACTACCATAAATAAAGTTTTCATAGTCATGATATAAATATCCAGAGGTGAGGATGTCTTCATGACATGTCAGAAGCCAATTAAAACTGTCTCACCTCAAGAGGACAGCAAATAAGAGCATTCGGAATAAGTCATTTTTTGTCTTAAGTCATTTCACCATATCTACTCACAGCCTTAGAAACATGTCAGTCCATACGTGTTCTCTAGTTCCATCACATGCATGCTAAGAAATGCTTAACATCTGGGGTCTAAAAAAATATCGCATCCTGAGCACTTTACTGTATTAATTAATTTATATTTTGCACTGAGCTAAAATAAATACATGAAAATAAACTGAATTATAGTACATACCTACAAAAAGGTCTCCAGGTGTAGGATGAGGGCCTACATTGGACCCTGATCTACTGGAAATAAGATCTGATAAAATATTTATGATGCTCATGACATGAGGGCGAACTGGGGCTTGGCAAAATGATTACCATTTCTCCCATGTGTCTTCATAAATGGGTTTGCCTGTGTTTCAACTGAATCTACCATGTGGAGACAGACAACAATCTCACAGGCCAGAAGGCCAATGTTCTAAAGCCTCAGAATTTCCTACAAAAGGGACTTGAATGTGCAGAAAGTCTATATACAAAGATGTATTTTATATATATTTATTTATATATATATATATAATCTCATATGACATATATATCCATAGATATTATTATATCTATATATATCCATAGATATATAAGTCCATAAATGTTTGCCCAAATATGGACCACTCTGTGACTTCTAAGTAACCCCGTCAACACTAGCCCCAAAATAGAAAGGGCTGAATCATGACCACAACCAGATATTGATCACGTGCCTGTGCATCCACTCTGCTCTTGCATTCTGGTTGCAATACATAATGGACATGTGCACGTATGTCATGCAGACTTGTGGGATTCATGTTAAAATTCTGAGGTGTTGGTGGAAGTGGGCCTCAGAGGGTCACAGCCTAACTCCTGTCAGTGGACAGAACTGGCTCATAGTTGCCCAGCTCCTGTAGGATGAAGCTTTTTAAGGTGATTCCAGGCACTGGGCATCACTGAAGAAAAGTTAATCATCACTTCAGTGAGGATAGCAAAGATACTTCTCCTCTGATTAGTGTTGCGTGCCTTTTTATTGGTGAGGATTTAAGTAGGTATGTGCGGACATGTGGGAAAGAGAAATGAGATATTGTCTGTCCTTTAACAATTCTCTATGAGTTATAATCTCTTTGGGGCTCTGCATGCTTCTGCTAAAGACATTATCTTGTTTTTAAGCAATGAATTCTTGAGTCAGTTATTCACTAAGGTGATTCTTAACAATTTCATGCCCATAGAGACATTCAGACATGAAGTGATAAGGTTTCTGCTGCTACCTAGTGACAGAGAACTAGAGATATGAAAAATAGTTGATACATCTGTGAGGAAACTCACCTTTTCAAAGACTATTTTAAAAATAAAGACATATGATGCCAGTTAGAGACTGGATAATATAGGGTCATAAACTAGATGAAACTCTTTGGATTGGGTGATAAATCTATACCTGACCTTATTTTATTCTTTATTAAAATACAACCAATAATAAGATGTAAAGATGTGATAATGCAGCCTTTGAGCCTTCTCAGAACTGATTTTGAAAGATCCTGAGCCAACGCTAACATTTAGTATAATACCTAGACAGCCAGCTTGCCTGCCCCACACGTTTTTGCTTCTGCATTAACTGATGAAACACGCATTCCAGTAATATCTTCTTCAGTGTAGGCTAGTGAAGTAACAAGGAGATCATGCATGTGTGTGCAAATAAATGTTTATTCCTATGTAGCATATTCCCAGTCCAATAGGCTGGAGCATGCAAGGAGTAAAATAATGCATTTTATTTGAAAAATTGATTTCAATTTAGAATTCTTTTGCCCATTAAGACAAATTTAACTGCGCTCTTTAGAGATTAACTGGACACTGATGATCCATCTGCAGAGAAAGGTTTGAGGAGGATCAGAGACAGAAAGACAGGAAAGAGCGGGGTGAGTTAAAGGTTAGCAGAGGCAAAGCCAATCCCCTAACTTCCAAAAAAACACTATGCCTTAAAACAACAATTGGGGGGACTTCCCTGGTGGTGCAGTGGTTAAGAATCCGCCTGCCAATGCGGGAGACGCGGTTCGAGTCCTGGTCCAGGAAGATCCCACATGCCGTGGAGCAACTAAGCCTGTGTGCCACAACTACTGAGCTTGTGCTCTAGAGCCCGCGAGCCACAACTACTGAGCCCACGTGCCACAACTCCTGAAGTCCATGAGCTTAGAGCCCATGCTCCACAACAAGAGAAGCCACTGCAATGAGAAGCCCACGCACTGCAGCAAAGAGTAGCCCCCACTCACTGCAACTAGAGAAAGCCTGAGCACAGCAACAAATACCCAATACAGTCAAAAAAAATCCACAAAAAAACAAAAAAAAATGAAAAACAATTGGGCAGATGCTTTAATGTCAAACATTTCTTTTGTAATTTCCTAGCACATGATTGGGCATGTGGTAAATGTTCAGTAAGAGTTTGAGAGGTTGGGTTTTTTTTTTTTTTCTTTCTTTTTTCTTTCTTCTCTTTCTTTTCATTACTCTCTCTCAAGAATGAGCCTAATGAGAAAGCTGTAAGACTTTGAGCCAGAGGTGGTCCTGAGCCTGGATCTCCCTGAGGCTGGCCTCTTCTTTTCATTTATAACAAACTGTTTCCAGCCTCTTAAATAGTTATATACTGATCTCTCCCAAAGGGTCACAAGTAATAGGCTCAAGATGCTGCTGCATTTTACTCACACTGTGTAAAGCACTCGAAGATGCCCTGTCAATTAATTAGCAGCCTCACTGGAATGAAATTATGTAACCAAGCGTCTCATTTCAAATTAGCAATAAATGTTTACCAGCTCACAGGAATGAGACTTTCAAGGGGCCTTCATCCAGACCTTGCTGGTTTTGACAGGAAGTTAGTGTCTCTCCATCCTTTTTCTAGTAAGAGATGCAGGATTTTAATGAATCCCAAAGATAAGTTCCATAAACCAGTCAGATGCCAATTATTTACATTATGCAGGAGCTGGTGACTTCCCAAAAGAACACATTCTTACTTTGGGCAAGTCTATTTACTAAGTCCCCAAGGAATTCATTTGCTTCCAGAATGTGAATGGCAAAATATATTTTTATCAACTCAGTGTTTGCAAAATATCACAAGGATTGTGTTTGGTTTTTTATATATCAAAAATCAATTGCTATATTATATATAAATAGGAATTTTAAGTTGTTCTATTATTAAAGACCTCTGGCTTCTTTCAGCACCCTTTCAAGTGTTTCTAAGTATTTCCGTATCATGGTGGATACTGCTAATTTCCCCCAGTAACCACTCTCTGCGTATCTCTTCTAAATGAAACCCCTTCCTCTATGACAAAGTCTTAACCTTGCCATTTGGTCAAGTCCTTGCCAATGGAACATAAGTACCTGGAAGGACGTGTGCAACTTTCACATCATTTTATTAAGAGCCACTTGCCTGCCCTAAACTTCTCATCTTTGCCCCTTGTAGAAAGGGGATATTGTTCCAGTGAGCCAGGATTGACTCTGTGGATGAGGAAAACTCCTTGTGGAATAACAGGACAATTAGGTACAAGGAACTTGAGCCCTTCAACAACTGTGTAGAGCATGCCACCATCTTCCTGGCCTGCCCTCCTTTCTTTAGATCAGAGTTTCTGAAACTTGTCACTATTGTCATTTAGGCAGAATAATTCTTTATTATGAGAGAGTGCTCCAAGCGTTGTAGGAAGTTCAGTAGCATCCCTGGATACCAGTGACTCCTCTCTTGCTAGCTGTGGCAACGGTGAATGTCTCCAGATGTCGCCAAATATCTGGGGCAAAATTTGCCCCCAGATGAGAACCACTGCTCTAAACAGTTCAATGAGTGAATAACCTTTTATCTCATTCAATCCTCTGTATTCTTGGGTATATTTGTTATAGTAGCTCAAACTAGCAGTTCTCAAAGTGTGGTCTGCAGAGAACCTTTTAGGGACTCTGTAAGGTTAAAACTATTCCCATAGTAATGCTAAGATCTAACTTTTCCTTTTCACTGTCTTGACATTTGTACTGATAATGTAAAAGCAATGTTTGATAAAAATGCTGGCTGCCTAGTATAAATCAAGGGAGCAACAGCCATTTGTACTAATATTCATCATATTCTTTAAAGCTATGTACTTTTCGGGGGAATGCCATTTCCACTTAAGAATGTCCTTGATGTAGGGCAATAAGCCTTAATTTTAATAAATCTCAACTACTGAGTATAAATCTTTTAATTATTCTATGTAATAAAGTGAGAGTTATGCACAAAATACTTCTAATAGATACAGAATTGTGATTGTTGTCTCAAAAGAACTTATGCAATTGAGTTGCAAACTGAACTAGCTACCTTTTTCATGTGACACTATTTTACTTGACACAGTGTTTGATGGACAGAATAAGGTTTTTCAAACTAGCAGATACTTTCTCAAGAAACAATGAAGTGAACCTGTCATTTCAGAGAAAACAACTGAGACTATGTTAATCATTAGTTGTTGCTAACGATAAAATTCAAGCAATCAAGTGAAAACTAGAATTTTGGAAAACTTGTATTCACCACGAGTTTGCCATCATAAGACATTTCTGACGTGATTGGTGGTCAGATCAATTTTAAAATTTTTCATAGTATTATATGATCACCAGTCAATATTTAGAAGATCTACTTAACTCAATAAAGTAATATTTTCCAAATGAATGATACATGATGTCATGGAATGATGTGCCGGTAAAAGACTCATTCACAGCAGAGTATTGATCAATGGATTTTAACATCATGGCATATGAAAGTTTATATACGTTCAGATTTCACATTGCTATTAATGTTAAGAACTACTACCGTTGAGTTAGGGTATCTAATTAAAAAACATGCAAAATCGTTTGATTTGGCCACAAAAATAATCCTTCTTCTTCCAAACGCATATTTGCATGAGGTCAGTTTTCCTCATATACTTCCACCAGCCCAACAAAAGACAAGGGATTGATTACAGAAGCACATGTAAGAATCTAGGTGTCTTCTACTAAGGCAGACATTGAAGGGATTCTCAAAAAGAGAGAGCAATACCATAGCAGGCTAGCAAGATGGAGGAATAGGAAGCCCCAGATCTTCCTTCATCCCACAGAGATACTTATTCAGAAACAATACACAGACCAATATCCTTTGTGAGAAATCTGGGAAACAGTTATGAAGCTCCTACTACCCAGACTGCACAAAACCAGCTACAGTGAAACCAACAGGAAAATCTGTGGCACCTTCTTGACACTAGTCCCTCTCCCTGGCATAGTATCACACGATTGGGAGGAAACCACTAGCTCCTGGCTTCTTCCTGGGGAGGGAAAGAGAAGACTGGACCGTATGTCCAACATTCTGACTTTCATGGGAGGATCAGGGGAGCCTGCCTGAGGAGTGGCTGCTATCTCACCTGTCTCAGAGCACAGATGGGACTCCAGATGCCTGGAGGCTGCTGAGAGTTTAAAAGAGCTGAGCAGTGTGCTGCTGACTCAGAAGACCCACGGCAGAGCAGACAGATACCACAGGGAACAGGGATTATAAGCTCCTGAAATAAGCAACCAGCAAATTCCTCTAACTAGGAATCTTCATGCACAAATCCAGAGAAGATACATCCACAGAAAAGGCTTGAAAAGCTCTCAGAATCTCCAGGCAGGCTGATTGGTGAAGGTCTCCCCCTGTAAAAAGCTAGTACATAAAGGAAGAGAAGTGGTTGCTTTTTCAAATGTGCAGATACCAACACAAAGTGACAAAGAATGTAA
Source organism: Kogia breviceps (assembly GCF_026419965.1). Taxonomy (NCBI): domain Eukaryota; kingdom Metazoa; phylum Chordata; class Mammalia; order Artiodactyla; family Physeteridae; genus Kogia; species Kogia breviceps. The sequence goes on from NC_081311.1 coordinate 53,400,308, forward strand.
AGAAGCAAAGGAAAATGGCCCAGGCAAAGGAACAATATAAATCTAGAGAAACTGATCCTACAAAAAAAAAAATAAGATATATGAATTACCTGACAAGGAATTCTAAACAACAGTCATAAAGATGCTCAATGAGCTCAGGAAAATGATGAATAAACAAAATGATAATTTCAGCAAAGAAAAACTATTTTAAAAGAACCAAAGAGAAATTGGGGGGCTGAGGATTGCAGTAACTGAACTGAAAAATTAACTAGAGGAGTTCAACAGCAGACTTGAACAAAGAGAAGAATCAGAGAACTCAAAAGCAAGTCATTTGAAATTATCCAGAGGGGCAAAATAAATAAATAAATATAAATAAAAATGAGCAAAGAAAACCTAAATCCTATAAGGATTCCCACAGTTTGTTTATTAGTCCCAGAAGGAAAAGACAGAGAGAAAGGTGCAGGAAGTTTATTTAAATAATGGCTAAAAACTTCCCAAATCTGGAAAGGAAACAGACATCCAGATTCCAGAAGCCTAAAAATAAATCACAATTAAGATCCAAAAAAATCCACACTGAGATAATTTACAAATTGCCAAATGTCAGAAACAAAGAGAGAATTTTAAAAGTAGCAAAAGAAGAGAAATTTGTTTTGTGCAAGGGAACCACATAAAATTATGAAAGATTTCTCAGCAGAAACCTTCAGGTCAGAAGGAATTAGAATAATATCTTCAAAATGCTAAGAGAAAAAAAAAACAAAAAACTGCCAACTGAGAATACCATGGCTGGCCAATAAAAGAAAGAGAGAGAGAGAAAGGCTGAGGAAGTTCATCACAACTAGACCTACTTTATAAGAGTGCTAAAGGGAGTTCTTCAGGTTAGGACAAAGGACACTAAACAGCAACATGAAAGCACATATGAAAGTATCAATATAAAGTTTGCAAGTAACTTTAAATACAAGGACAAATACAAAATACTGTAATACTGTAACAGGGATGTATAAATCACTTTTAATTTTGGTATAGAAGTTAAAAGACAAAAGATAAAGCTAACTATATTGAAATATGTTAATGGATACACAATACAAAAGAAGGTAATTGGTGGAACTTCCCTGGGTGTCCAGTGGTAAAGAATCCACCTTCCAATTCAGGGGACGCGGGTTCGATCCCTGGTTGGGGAACTAAGATCCCACATGCTGTGGGGCAACTAAGCCTGCATGCCACAACTATTGACCTCATGTGCCTCTACGAGAGAGCCCATGTGCCAAAAACTACAGAGTTCACATGCTCTGGAGCCTGCGTGCCACAGGCTAGAGAGAGAAAACCCAACTAGAGAGAAGCCCGTGCACCACAACTAGAGAGAAATCCAAGCAGACTGCATGCCGTAGTGAAGAGATCCCACATGCCTCAAAAAAGATCCCACCATGGGATATCACCTCATGCCTGTTAAAATGGCTATTATCAAAAAGACGAGAAATAACAAGTGTTGGTGAGGATGTAGAAAAAAGGAACCTCTTGAACACTGTTGGTGGAATATAAATTAGTGCAGCCACTATGGAATATAGTATGAAGGTTCCTCAAAAAATTAAAAATAGACCTACCATATGATCCAGCAATTCCACTTTTATCTGAAGAAAATGAAAATATTAAATCAAAAGATACATGTTCACTGCAGCATTATTTACAATAGCCAAGATATGGAAACAACCTAAGTGTCCATGGATGGATGAATGGATAAAGAAAATATATAGACACAATAGTGTTCATCCATAAAAAAGAATGAAATCTTGCCATTTATGACAACAAGGATGGACCTTGGGGGCATTATGCTAAGTGGAACAAGTCAGAGTAAGACAAATACCATATAATCTCACTTATAAGTGGAATCCTAAAATGAATAAATAAATAATAAAACAAGTTCATAGATACAGAAAACATTTGGGTGCTTGCCAGAAGTGGGAAGTGGGGGGAGTGGTGTAAAACAGATAAAGGAGGTCATAAGTTATAAACCTCCAGTTATGAAATAAATAAGTCATTGCAATGTACAGCATGGTGACTATAGTTAATGACACTGTATTGCATATTTGAAAGTTGCTAAGAGGCTAGATCTTAAAAGTTCTCATCATAAGACAAATAAATTTTTTCTGTAACTATGTAACATGACAGACATTAGCTAGACTTATTGGTAATCATTTCACAACATATATGAATATCAAACTATTGTATTGTATACCTGAAACTAATGTAATGTTACAGATCAATTATACCTCAATTAAAAAAGGAATGAAACACAAAGGAAAAGAAGAGAGCAAGAGAGGAAAAGAGAGACAAAAGAGCTACAAGACAGGGCTTCCCTGGTGGCGCAGTGGTTGAGAATCCGCCTGCCAATGCAGGGGACACAGGTTCGTGCCCCGGTCCGGGAAGATCCCACATGCCGTGGAGCGGCTGGGCCCGTGAGCCATGGCCGCTGAGCCTGTGCGTCCGGAGCCTGTGCTCCGCAACGGGAGAGGCCACAACAGTGAGAGGCCCGCGTACCACAAAAACCAAAAAAAAAAAAAAAAAAAAGAGCTACAAGACAGAGAAAACAACTAAATGTCAATAGTAAGTCCTTCCCTAACAACAATTATTTTAAATGTAAATGGATGAATCTTCCCAATTAAAAGACATAAAGTGGCTGAATGGATAAAAACAAAAAAGAGCAAGATCCAATTCTATGCTATCTATAAGAGGCTTATTTTAGACTTCAGGATATATATAGTTTGAAAGTAAAAGGATGGAAAAAGATATTCCATGCAAATCGTTCCCAAAAAAGAGCAGAGATCTCCATACTTATATCAGACAAAATAGACTTTAAGTCAAAAACTGCCAGAAGAACAAAGGGACAATATATAATGATAAAAGGTTCAACTCATGAGGATTAAATAACAATTATAAATATATATGCATCCAACATGAGAGCATCTAAATATATGACAAAAATATTGACAGAATTGAAAGAAGAATTAGACAACACAAAAATAATAGATTTCAATACCCTGCTTTTTAATGATGTACAGGACATCCAGACAGAAGATCAATAAGGAAACTGATGATTTGACCAACACTATAGACCAAACAGACAAATACAGAACTTTCCACCCAAGAGCAGCAGAATACAAGTCCTTCTCAAGGACACACAGAACATTGTCTAGGATATATCACATATTAAGTAAAAAAACAAAACTTAACAAATTTAATAAGATTAAAACCATGCCAAGTATCTTTTCCAACCACATGTCATGAAACTATAGATCAGTATATAAGGAAAACTGGAAAAGTCACAAATATGTGGAAATTTAACAGTATACTATTAAACAACCAATGGGTCAAAGAAGAAATAAAAAGTGAAATCAAAATATACCTTGAGGAGGAATCAGGCTCCCTGACTTCAGACTATACTACAAAGCTACAGTAATCAAGACATTATGGTACTGGCAAAAAACAGAAATATAGGTCAATGGAACAGTATAGAAAGCCGAGAGATAAACCCACACACATATGGTCATCTTATCTTTGATAAAGGAGGCAAGAATATACAGTGGAGAAAAGACACCCTCTTCAATAAGTGGTGCTGGGAAAACTGGACAGGTACATGTAAAAGTATGAAATTAGAATACTCCCTAACACCATACACAAAAATAAATTCAAAATGGGTTAAAGACCTAAATGTAAGGCCAGACACTATCAAACTCTTAGAGGAAAACATAGGCAGAACACTCTATGACATAAATCACAGCAAGATCCTTTTTGACCCACCTTCTAGAGAAATGGAAATAAAAACAAAAATAAACAAATGGGACCTAATGAAACTTAAAAGCTTTTGCACAGCAAAGGATACCATAAACAAGACCAAAAGACAACCCTCAGAATGGGAGAAAATAGTTGCAAATGAAGCAACTGACAAAGGATTAATATCCAAAATTTATAAGCTACTCATGCAGCTCAATAACAACAAAAAAAAAACCAAACAACCCAATCCAAAAATGGGCAGAAGACCTAAATAGACATTTTTCCAAAGAAGATATACAGATTGCCAACAAACACATGAAAGAATGCTCAACATCATTAATCATTAGAGAAATGCAAATCAAAACTACAATGAGATATCATCTCACACCACTCAGAATGGCCATCATCAAAAAATCTACAAACAATAAATGCTGGAGAGGGTGTGGAGAAAAGGGAACTCTCTTGCACTGCTGGTGGGAATGTAAATTGATACAGCCACTATGGAGAACAGTATGGAGGTTCCTTAAAAAACTAAAAATAGAACTACAATATGACCCAGCAATACCACTACTGGGCATATACCCTGAGAAAACCATAATTCAAAAAGAGTCATGTACCAAAATGTTCATTGCAGCTCTATTTACAATAGCCAGGACATGGAAGCAACCTAAGTGTCCATCAACAGATGAATGGATAAAGAAGATGCGGCACATATATACAATGGAATATTACTCAGCCATAAAAAGAAATGCAACTGAGTTATTTGTAGTGAGGTGGATGGACCTGGAGTCTGTCATACAGAGTGAAGTAAGTCAGAAGAAGAAAAACAAATACCGTATGCTCACACATATATATGGAATATAAGAAAAAAAATGTCATGAAGAGACTAGGGGTAGGACGGGAATAAAACACAGACCTACTAGAGCATGGACTTGAGGATATGGGGAGGGGGAAGGGTAAACTGTGGCGAGGTGAGAGAGTGGCATGGACATATATACACTACCAAACGTAGGGTGGATAGCTAGTGGGAAGTAGCCGCATGGCACAGGGAGATCAGCTAGGTGGTTTGTGACCACCTAGAGGGGTGGGATAGGGAGGGTGGGAGGGAGGGAGACGCAAGAGGGAAGAGATATGGGAACATATGTATATGTATAACTGATTCACTTTGTTGTAAAGCAGAAACTAACACACCATTGTATAGCAATTATACTCCAATAAAGATGTTAAAAAAATAAAATAAAATGCCCGACTATGCCCTTGAAATAAAGTGAAGTTGAGGTATTTTTCCCTCAAAAAAATAAAATATATATACCTTGAAACAAAAGAAAATTGAAACACAACATAGCAAAACTTATAGGATGAAGCAAAATCTGTACTGTACTAAGCAAGGAATTTACAGCAATAACATCTACAATAAAGAAGAAGAAGGATCTCAGATAAACAACTTAACTCTGCACCTCAGGGAACTAGAAAAAAAAAATAGGAAGCCAAGATCAAAGTTAGCAGAAGAAAGGAAATAATAAAGATTAGAGTAAAAATAAATAAAATAGAGAATATAAAATACGTAAAACTAATATTTTTTGAAAAGATCAAAAAAAAGACAAAGCTTTCCCTAGATTAAGATAGAGAAGACTCAAATAAAATCAGAAATGAAAGATTAGACACTACCAATGCCACCAAAATAAAAGAACAACTATACACCAACAACCTGTATAAACTAGAAGAAATGAAAAAAAATTCTAGAAAAAAACAACCTACCATGATTGAATCACAAAGAAATAAAAATCTGAACAGATCTATAACTAGTAAGAAGATTGAATGAGTCATCAAAAACCTCCTAAGAAAGAAAAGCTCAAAGCCATATGGCTTCACTGGTGAATTCTACAAAATATTTAGTGAAAAACTAACATCAAATCCTCCTCAAACTCTTATAGAAAATTGAAGAGGAGAGAACACTTCCAAACTCATTTTTTATTAGACCAGCATTACCCTGATACCAATGCCAAAAAAAGATACTACAACAAAAGAAAACTGCAGGCCAATATCCCTGATAAATATAGATGCAAAAATACTCAACAAAATTCTAGCAAACTGAATTCAATAGTACATTAAAAGGATCACACTCCACAACCAAGTGGGATTTATCCCTATGATACAAGGATGATTCAACATATAAAATTAATCAATGTGAAACCCCACATCACAAGTACAAAGAATGAAAATCAATAGTCATCTCCACAGATGCAGAAAAAGTAATTGACAAAATTCAACACCCTTTTATGGAAAAAAAAAACCACTCACACTCAATGAACTAGGAATAGAAGGGAATTACCTCAGCATAATAAAGGCAATATGTGACAAGCCCACCACTAACATCATACTCAGCAGTGAAAAACTGAAATCTTTTCCTCTGAGATCAGGAAAAGGCAAAGATGCCCATTCTCACTGCTTCTATTCAATACAGCACTACAAGTTCTAGTCAGAGCAATTAGGCAAGAAAAGGAAATAAAAGGTATCCAAATCAGAAAGGAAGAAGTAAAATTATCTGTTTGCAGATGACATCATCTTATATGTAGAAAGCCATGACATGTCCACACAAAAACTGCTAGAATAAACAAATTCAGCAAAGTTGTAGAATACAGAATCAAAATACAAAAATACAAAAATCAAACATGTTTCTATACATTAACAATGACCAATCCAAAAAGAAATTTAGGCAAAAGACTTCTACACTAAGAACTATGAAACACTACTGAAAGAAATTAAAGAAGATATACATAAGTGGAAAGACATCCTATTTTCATGATTGGAAGACTTAACATTGTTAAAATGTCCATAACTAGTAATACAATCTACAGAATCAATGCAATCCCTATCAAAAGCCAATGGCAATTTTTACAGAAATAGAAAAAAAATCCTAAAATTCATATGGACTGACAAAGGATCGCAAATAACAAAAACAATGCTGAGAAAGAAAAATAAAGCTGGAGACCTCACACCTTCTGATTTCAAAACATATTACAAAGCTAGAGTAATCAAAATAATATGGGTACTGGTAAAAAGACAGATATATAAATCAATGGAACAGAGTAGAGAACCCAGAAATAAACACACACATGTACAGTCAACTGATCTTCAACATGGGTGCCAAGAATACACAATGGGAAAAGGATAGTCTCTTCAGCAAAGTGTGTCGGGAAAACTGGATATCCACATGCAGAAGAATGAAACTGGACCCCTATCATACAGTCACAAATATGAACTCAAAATGAGTTAGACTTTTATGTAAGACCTGAAACTATAAAACCTGTAGAAGAAAATAAGGGACAACATTCAAAACATTGCTTTTGGTAATGACTTCTTGAATATGACATGAAAAGAACAGGCAATAAAAGCAAAAAAGACAAGTGGGACTACATCAAACTAAAAAGTTTCTGCACAGCAAAGGAAAAATTAACACAGTGAAAAGGCAAACTATAGAATGGGAGAAAACATTTCAAATCACCTATCAGATAAGAGATCCATATTCATAATATATAATGAACTTTTATAACTCAGTAGTAAAAAAACACAAATAACCCAATTAAAAAATGAGCAAATGACTTGAATAGACATTTCTCCAAAGGAGATTTACAAATGGCTAATGGGTATATGAAAAGATGCTCAACGTCACTAATTATCAGGTAAACGTAATTCAAAACCACAATAAGATATCACTTCACACCGGTTAGGATGGCCATTATAAAACAAAAATAAAGACAAAAAGCAGACAAAATAAATCCAGAAAGTAACAAGTGTGTTGATGAGGATGTGGAGAAATTAGAACACTTGTACGCTGTTGGTAGGAATGTAAAATAGTGTGGACACTATGGAAAACAGTATGGAGGTTCCTCAAAAAATTAAAAATATAACTACCATAAGATCAAGAAATCCCACCTTTGGGTATATATCCAATAGAAATGAAAACTGAATCTTGAAAAAAGATATTTGCACTCACATGTTCACTGAAGCATTATTCACAATAGCAAAGAAGTCTAAATAACCTAAATGTCCACTGACGAATAAATAAAGAAAATATGGTATATCCATATAATGGAATATCATTCAGCAATAAAATGAAAGGAAATCCTGCCATATACTACAACATGGATGGACCTTTGAGGATATTATGCTAATTGAAATAAGTCAGTCACAGAAAAACAAACACTACATGATTCCATTTATATGAGGTATCCACAGCAGTCAAACTCATTGAAGTACAAAACAGAATGATTGTTGGGGGGTGGGAACATAGGGAGCTGCTGTTCAATGGGATAAAATCTCGTTTACGCAAGATGAAAAAATTCTAGAAATCAGCTGTACAACAGTGCACTTAGAGTTAACAATACTGCACTGTATCCTTAAAAATGTGTTAAGATGGTAGATCTCACATTATGTGTTTTTTTATACAATAAAAAAATTATATAAAGCAATGCCACTTTTCTCACTTTTTTTGTTTTGGAAAATTATTTATTTGTCACTAAGAATATAATTTATATTAGCATGCAATGGTTTTCTTTTTATTTCCAAAATTAATCAATCAAATATTTTTGTTTTCTCATTTTATTTTTTTATTGAAATATAGTTGATTTACAATGTTGTGTTAGTTTCTCATTTTAATTTTTAATATCATAAATATTGATAGATATGGCTCACTGAAGACTCCTGCAGAGTCTTCAATAATTTTGATGAATATAAAGGATTCCTGTGACCAGAAAGTTTCAGATCCACTAGTTTAGTTAGATTATACTCTCAAGAATATACACACCCAAAATATTTTTTTCATATATTGTTTTTTTTTTTTTTTTTTTTTTTTTTTTTTTTTTTTTTTTTTTTTTTTTTTTGGTGCTAGGCGGGCCTCTCATTGTTGTGGCCTTTCCCATTGCGGAGCACAGGCTCGGGACGAGCAGGCTCAGCGGCCATGGCTCACGGGCCCAGCCGCTCCACGGCATGTGGGATCTTCCCAGACCGGGGCACGAACCCGTGTCCCCTGCATCGGCAGGCGGACTCTCAACCACTGCGCCACCAGGGAAGCCCTCATATATTGTTGATTGCACTTAATCAACATGTAAGCTTTTAAACATTAGTGTTAATGGACTTACCTAAAATTTAGTTTCTTTGTTTACATAGTGTTTTTTATTTTTTAGAAATAATTAAAATATTGCATATGAAGTAACATTGGTAACATTTTCTTATGTTTATGATTAATTTCTGCAGATAATTATTAATTCTTTGTAAAAAGGATCCATAGATTATTCTTTTAGTGTTTCCTTCAATGAAAAAAAAAAAGCTCTCTGGCCTTGAGAGTTATTTTGTGATAAAGCAAAAAAAGAGTAAGTTTAAATAAAGCAATAAAGACAAAATTGAAAAATACTAGTAATATAAACAGAGCAAACAGTAAATGACTACTGCTATATTTCAGGCACTGATGTATCTACAACAGCCCTGTGAGGTAGATAATATTACCATCATTGTGCAGATAAGGAAAGGTGAGGCTATGGGGTTTAGTAACTTGTCTAAGCTGGCAAGTGGTAGAGCTGAGATTAGGAGTCCTGGAGCCAGAACTGAGGCACCTCTGTCTTCAGAGCTGGTGGGTGTGTGTGCTTGTGTGTGTGTGTGTGTGTGTGTGTGTGTGTGTGTGTGTGTGTGTGTGTGTGTGTGTGTGTGTATTCTTTAAAGGGATGGAGTTTTGTGTTGTCAAACGCACGCATCTTCCGAGCTGCTATGTCATTTGAGCTAAGGAAAGCAAATCCAGGTTAGCAGCATTGCTACCAGCTGTGAAACAGGTCAAGAGAAAGAGGAATCACTGAGCCTGGGAAATTACCACGGGGCTCAGGGGATGCCAGGTTGCTGCTCTCAGCTGGAGACAAAAATAAATAAACTTGTCCTGTAAAGTGCAGGAGGTATAGGCAACTCCACAGCACTCGCCCCAGACCAAACACAACCAGAAAGCCAGTCACAGTGACAGTGAGGACGGAGCTCAGCTGGCTCAATCCAAGTATTTTCTTCCCTTGCACGTTTCCTGTGAGGCATAGCCAGTGTGTCTAGGTGTGGACAGAAATAAGTAGGGAGCATCAGGTACACATTTCTATCTCTTTCCTCTATGCTGCTGGCAAATAGACGCACGTAAGAGGTAGTGAGTTCTCTGGAATTCCAGAGAATTGATATGCCAACCATTTCTGCTTGACCTCAGTATAACAGAATGAGTAGTTGGGTAGGGATAAATATACTCTCTTGAAAGAGGATTGAGAAAGAGAAGTGCCTCCCTAAAGACTAAGAACACCAGAAGTTATTTAAGGACAGCATTTTGGTATAATATTGCATTTCCAAAAGTATATTCTGCATGGGAAACTCATGAAAGAGTTCTGAGGTCAGGTAGATCTGGGAAGTACTCTGTGGTGTAGTCAAACCTGGAGAATCACATTATAGTATCAAAGGCTTTGAGAACTAGTGCAGGGAAGATACTTATGTATGTTGGTTCAATCAAGAGTTTTCCAAGTTGGACGCAGAGATAATGAGTTACGGACACATTCTGGACCAGTGAGATGAGACAGCATGGAGGGCCCTGGGCTGAAAAGAAGTAAACATATGTAACCTGGGAAGATCCTTAACTTCTCTGGAGCTCAGTTTTCTGCCCTGGGAAAATGGGCTTAATCACAATTACATCATACAGGTGTTGTAAGAATTAAATGAAACAATACATACGTAACATTAATGTTACCTTAATTAATGCTACATTTATAAACGTAGCATTTATATTAGGTATGTAATAAACAGTTATCCCTCCACTTAAACATGTAGTGGAGTCTGTGGTGCCATTTTTTTTTCCTGCCTGATAGTTACGGAAGCAATTATCCAAGGTACTGAGAAACTACCTTCACTAAGTACAGGACACTGTACTGGGAAAACCATGATGGATAAGATACAGTATCTGTTCTTTTGAGGATTCACAGTTCAATTAAGGAGAAAGACATATGAACAGCTAACCACATGACCTCTCCTAGAGGTTTTCTGTTTGTTTTGTTTGGGTTTTTTTTTTTTTTGTACCAAGTGTTATGGGAATGTTTCATTTTCTCAGAGCAAGTCTAGGAAAATTTCAGAACTGAGTCTTGAAGGATATATGGTAGTTTCCCAGGCACAACAGCATAATATAAATATAGCATTTAAACAAAGGGAAAATTGCTAACTGATGCCCAGAGATGTGATGCATTCAGCATTTAGAGGAATATGGGGCCATTTGGATAGAAATAGAGAGGAAGAGAGCAGACCACTCAACTGAAAGAGCTGGAGGAGGCAATGCTGTAACAGACATTGCCTCCTAAAGGAGTTTGGATTTTAACTTAGGGAACTCTTGAACAACTGAAGATTTTTACATAGAAATGACAAGATCAGATTTTCGTTAAAGAATAATGATTCTGATACCAGCAGGGAGGTCACCTGGGGGAATCATACTAGAAGCAAGAGAGTAGCTAGAATCCAGTCTTCTCCACTTGCCTGTCTTCACGATGATGAGGCCATGGGACAGAGCAATGCTCAAAGGCAGAGGACAGCAGGTGGTGGTAAATAGAAAGGCCATATAAAGTTATCTCTTCATGTTCTAAATGTTGGGGAAGGGAAGGATAGAGAGATAGGAAGGTAAAAACTAATGACTGACATTCTAACTTGGATAACTGTGAAAACAATTAACATCATCAGAAAAAAAAAAAAGAAGGGCGTGTGGGGTTTTGGAGAAAGATAATGGGAAGAGATTTTCCCGTTTAGTGTCTGTAAGTTGAAATTAACAATCCATTGGGCGTAAGGTGACTTCAAGCATTGTAAAATTAGACACACCGGTCTGGAGTTTGGAATCCTAGTTGAGACTGAAGGTGGAGCATTGAAAGTGATCAATTGAAAACGTCCTGACCCTGAATGAGGGTGCAGAGTACACCAAAGCCTATCAGAGTAATAAGCTGGAGGTTGAATATGCATGGAAAGGAAAAGGATAAAGTGGAATTTATGCTGCCTTCAGAAGGATTGTAATTCAGGCAGGGAGATGAAACTGATATGCTGTAAAGGAAGGAAAGAAAAATTAAGCGCTAAGCTCTGTGCTACTTATTATAGCTTCAAGAGTATACAGAATACTAATTAAGGCATGAAACGGAAATAAATGAGGCATTGAAGGACAGGTGGGATCTCTAAACTCAACAGGAAATAGAAGAAATGGAGTTTCATTGTCAAGGGCAAAGGGCCGAACAGATATTCATAACAGAATTATTAAAGGAGGCTAGAATGAGGAAAGATTGGTGTAATGATGAGCAAAATTATAGGGATAGGGAAAAACATGTACGTAAAGAGAAACCAGGGTTAAAGTTAAATTACAGGAAAGATATAAGGATAAAGGGAGAAAAGAGAAATTACCCAAGATTGAAAAGAGGGATATGGAATTAATGCGGTTACAGTAATGTGACTAAAGATACTACAACACTTAACATATAGGAGGGGCTCAATAAACTTTATGTTTTTCTTTGGCTTTAGAAGGAGTTCTTGTATTCAATCATGATGTACCACAAATGGTAATTTTGAATGAGGTGGAGGGGAGCAAGATGGGTGCCAGGGGAAGTAAGGTGAGTGCTGTAATATTCTAGATGAAACATGAGGATCTGAGTTAAGGTCATTAAACCTAAAAAAAAAAAAATTGTAAGGAATTAAACTTCAAAGTAGTCCTAATATAATAGATAAAGGAGAAGGAGAAGTCAGTGAAGACCTCAGGCACACAGAAATAGTTCTACTGAACTCAGTACAAAATTGAAACAATGTTAACCAGAGGTACAGAGGCCACAACTATATGCGTGTCAGTGTGGGCTTATGTTTTTGAGCATCAAGCTGCACTGGTGGTTGTGTTACATCTGTGGTATGTGTACCTAAATGTTTATCTTTGTGTGTTTATCTGCCTTTGTCTCTGGGTTTCACTTTGTATGCTTTTTTTCTGTTTGTGTGTAACTGTGTGTGTCTGCACACAAGTACACTCATGTCTCTATATATTTACTTAAGTGTTTCTAGGTCTCTGGGCCCCTAAATGCATGAGCCTTCATCTTGATTTTGTGTGACTCTGCCATTGTCACTCTTGGCTGTCTCACTGTATCATTTGATAAATGCCCTCCCATCTGTAAGTGCATGTCTTTGCTATGTGGCTATGTCTGTGTTCACATGCTTGAATACATGTCCATGTACATGACAATTGTGGGGTTTTTTGTGCCCATTTATGTAGGTCTGCACTATGTGCGTCGGTGTGTATGTACGTTTGCATAAATGTGCATATTTCCTAAAGCTTTACTGCAGCATACCAGTTGGTACTTTCCACAGCAAATGTAAAACTGTCAAAGAGTCCTGAATGACAAATGGGAAAAGCCCCCACTATCTCCCGCTCTACTGGCCTTTTTACTTTTAATAGAAAATTGATCTTACCTTTTACAGCCTATTTCACTACATATCAATGTGCAGAGGCAACTATTTCCATGCCACTAACATAAAGCCCATATCAACCCGAAGTGATCTGTTGTGTAAACTGGATCTGAAATTATCTTCTTTGCTTTATAATGGTGGTGAAAAACCAAGAAAAGCCTTTCTTGAGCCATAAAATGTAATGTAATTTAACTCAAAAGTCACCCCAGCTTATGGATTTTCCTGTACAGAAACTTTCACATTAGGGGCCTGTGGTGAAGATTTCCTGTTGATTTTGGTAAATTCTAGAAGTACTAAAGAGAGGTGTAATTTCACTTTTTAACCCAACTATTGGTACCATAACTGTGATGAATCACTGCTGCTGGGGCTGATATGAACAGAAAGAAAGAAGAGGGAAGGGCCTGAGCTAAGTGATTCACCATAGCATATGTTATGGGTCAAGTGGGAAGGGCCACACAGACCTTTGTGCTCAAGTCTTACAGACAGCCAGAATTAGAAGGCCATGACATTTGTATACTGGCATGACGAGCTCTGTGGCTGGTAAGACTCAAGGCAATCTCTATTTTTAGATATAATCAAGCTGGATCCCACTGAATATTAGCAGTAGCCCCAGGATCACCATGTAGGATCTTGGAGGCCTGGAGCTGAGATTCAAACCCAGATTTCTTTGTTACACCCTCCAGCTGATGAAGCCACTTCCCAAAGGACATATATCACAAGAGCTTGCTAAAACCATTTTCTTCAAGTTTGGGATTCATTGTCCATATTAAAAACAAATCCAAGACAGATAGAAACACAGCCTTCCTTGAGTACAAATTTTAAAGTCAAAGCAGCTCTACGCAGATTGGATTTTAAGCTCTTTCTCCTATGGTGTTTCCCAATTTCACACCAAAATGTTGCCTATTAATAGGCGTCTTGGATGTCAATTCATTAACTATAATTCAGATGGAGTGCAGCAGAGAACAATATGCCTGGGTTTCACTACCCCATCCAGAAACCCCAGGCCAGATGCTCAGAGCATGCTTGTGCTACCACCACCTGCCCACTGATGCGAGACAGAGTACCTCAACCCCAAACGCTGGGAATGAGAAAAAACATGAACACTCATAACACTGTAAAAAAATGAAGGCTAGAAATCTAATGAGGATCTTGGGAAAGCTCACACTACTTGCTAGTAATTAACATTTAGTAAGTGTGCATTCTATGCCTACATTATACCACACATTTCATAGACGTTATCTCCTTCAATCTTCACGGCAAACTTCTGTGAAGTTTGCTGTGAGGAATATGTCTTATTCCCCATTCTAAAAATGAGAGACTTGAGTGTTGGTGAGACCTTGTCCAAGGTCAAACAGCTAATAAATGAAATGCTGAGTTTCAAATTTGGGGGTCCAAGTGTGAAACATATGGGCTTTTATGGAGAAAATAAAAACACAGCCTTAGCAAGCAGCATATTAAGTTTGATGCGATTACACAGATAGTGCCTGGAAAATGTTAGACTCTGATTTTAGCTTTACCTACTTACAATTCACTGACTCAGAAGTCAAGGGACTACTATTCTGAACACCTGGCCACGTGCCCTCTCTACCTTTCAGATATACTCTGTGAGCTGAACAGTGCGGCACACCTTCCCCCACCCATGTCATTGTTCTGCACAGAATGAAAGGTAGTATATTTCATACACAACAGGCTCAGAGCAGGTAGAGCTATGTTGAGGCAGTCGATTCCATTATAAAGTCATCTCTGGTAATGTGCTGAGTGAAGAATTTGGATTCAGAAGTATACATTAGAAACTAACATTTGTTTGTGTCCTACAGTAGTTCAGAGAATTAGACAACAATCAGGAAAGACATAAATAAGTCTAATTGTTGTAGACCATTGGTCCATCAGAAAAATACCTGGTAAATTTAAGGCTTAAGATCTAAGCTGAGAAGGTAATTTGTTTACAGACAAGTAGGCAGAGGGTAGAACCAATGTCTACCAAATCATCTGCCAGGTAAGGAGATCCTACCTCATTTAAGCATGAGAGAGAGAGAGAGAGAGAGAGAGAGAGATGGGGTAGGGGGGAGGGGGAAGAAATTCTGAAGAGTAAGGTAAAGAGAAAAGTAATGAGAAAACTCAAAAGAAAAACATAATTATAAAAATGAGCTACTGAAAGATCAGAGGAAAATTTGAGGAAACTACATAGAATCTTTAATAAGCAACAAAACTACATACTTATAAAGAAACAGGAGAACTACACAAGAGAGAAGAAGTTGAAATTTAAAACCAAGTAGGTAAATGATAATAAGGTAAATGAGTTAAGGAAATATATTAAGCAAACTACAAATCGTACAATCCAAATTCACACTGGAAGCAGAAAAAAGTAGAATGAAATCTACGGAAACGTAAATCTGCTATTATTAGAGATAAAAGCTTGAGATATACTTTCAGAATTCAGATGGAAAGTGAAAAACAAAGAAGATACAATTATAAAAGAGATGTCAATGTGTAAAGAAGAGTGAGTATGGAACCCTGAAATACAGATAATTGTTGTTCCTGAGCACAAGAACAGATTTAAAGAAATTGGCAAAATAATTAAGATATCTTAAAAGAAAACCACTTATAAGAATTATTTTTGCAAACTGAAAAGAGTTCTTAACATTTCAAACAAATGCACACAAATAACAATGCAAACCTTAGTACCTCTAGCTGATATCTTAGAATTATAAGAATAAAAGAACTTTATAGCTATGAATGAAGATACAAATATTAAGCTGACATAAAATTTTACACATATGAATAAAATAGAAAGACATTTGCAGATGCACAGTATTTAAGATGGTAAGCTGAACAGAGCATTGAGCTCTGCTTCATAATGAAACTTGTAAAAATTATCTCCAGTAATGGAATTTCAAGAAGGCATGAATTCACATAAACAGAAGGAATGGGAAGCAACAAAACCAAAACAATTTTGGATGCTGGAAATCTGAGGGAGTAATGTAACTGGCTCAGCCAGCCAGAGAAAGATGAATAGTTAATCTAGAAGCTAGAAAAACTGATAAGAAACTCAGTTTACATTGAAAACCTCCCCAGATCTGGAGAAATGACAGAAATGAAATCTCTGGAACTGAGATATAAAAAGCAAATTAAAAAATGAAGGACTTGTTGAAAATCCGGTTAAGAAACATATAGATCCCTCTCTCACTTTAGGGTCCTCCATAGAGCTGGGTTACTCACCTTCCACAACTATGGAAGCAGATTGAGTTTGAGTCCCCAGAAGGTAAAACAGAGTCTCAGGACCACATCACTCACAGTTGAGGATTGGACAAGTCAACTATGATCATTATTCTGAGTAATCTGACTAGGTGAGGTTGACACAGCATTGTGAAAACAAAATGCTAAACACTAGAGAATTAAATGAAGGTTTACTTTCACCATTCTTCCCTCACCTTTATCTCCATATTTTCATCATTGTGTATATTCCACCTGTATAGTACAGTGGAAGGTTTATTTTTCCCCCCCTGGGGAATCTGACTACCCCCAAAGGACATGGGAGATTTCCTAGTGAGATCTTCCAGGATAGTGACCAAAGTAGACAATTCTCATCCACCCATAAAGAGCCCCCAAATAGGTTTTGGGCACACTGTATCCATATGAGCAGATATGCAAATATTGACGAACATTTAAGAAACCCATTTTATATGAAAACAGAGACTAATACAGAAAGAACACAAACAACTGGAGGAATCTTAAGCTGTGCAAGGAGAACTTTTTAAATAACTAATATATGGCTGTTAGCATAACTGACTCCATCCTGGGCCCATTCAGTTCCTCCTGTCCTTCCACTGACCCTACCCAGGGCTGTACTGCATAGTAAATCTCTTCTCTGTCATTAAGGGCTTTGTACTACTAGACATTGTTGAATGATCATTAGTTCTGGGTGGCCTCTATGCCCAGTGAGTCTCCAAACAATAATGAAGATCTTCCCTGACATATTCCCAACACCCAAGAAACTAGTTACTCATTGATAAATCTTGACTTAGGAATGCACTTCCTGTTTCCAAGCACATACCCCCCTACCCTAGGTTAACTATAAAATTCTCCCAGTGGCCCCTCAGAGATGCTGAGTACAGCTGTGAATGCTTCCAGATCACCATCCACCCAAGCCTACCCTGTGAGTAAGTTACCCTATAATAAACTGATCCATGGATCATATGGAGCTGCCTGCCTCATTGTTTGTTCTCAAGATAACTTCTCAGTTCCGTGGGCAATTTTCAATCCCACAACTAAAAGTAATATCCTCTGAAGAAAGTTTAAACAATGTTAAACCTCTAAGAACTTACTCTAGAAACAAACACATGTGGCTGAGTCCACACATGTTGGGAGACAACTGCATAATTAGGACTTATCTGAATTAACCTCAATGAAAATACAAAGTAGAACAGGAAATAAAAATGGACTAATTTGAAGCTCACATATATTTTATTAAAATTTGACAGTAAACACAGCAATTATTAAATTCTGTACAAGGTGGACCATTCCCCTTGCTGTTCTCTTTGGATGCCAATGCCACTAGGTCATATTGAGGGTTAAATTAATCGTCATTTGCTTATTCTTAAGAGAGTCATGTTTTAGGAGTGGAAGTAATTAGCCCTAGACTGAACACTTCAAGAATAATGAGCCCTAGACTGAACACTTGTTTTGCTCCAGTCCAGCCTAACAAGTCATAAAAACAAGAACTAAAAAGATCAAATGCTTTCCAAATCAATGAACTGCATCCCAGAATGAAGCTAAAAATTATGTATAGGAATGAAAAAATACCCAGCATCTAAGAAGCAAAGTTCACAATATCTGCTATCCAATAAAAAATTACCAGGAATGTAAAAAAAGCTGGGAAATATGACACATGATGAAGAGAAAAATCAGTTAATTGAATTAGAGACATATTTGAAATAATAATGGCTGAAAATTTCCCTAATTTGATAAAACTATAAACTCACAGATCCAAGAAGCTCAAGGAATCCCAGTACAAAAATGGGATTAGAATTACAGGAATAAAAGAATAAAAGAACTAAACTATACTATACTATACTATAGTAAGGACTATATATATATACTATATATACTATACTATAGTAAGGAATACTATACTATACTATGGAATAGAATAGTATAGTATTCCAACTATACTAAGGAATAGCATAATCAAATTTCTTAAAATCAACTATGAAGAAAAAACCCTAAAAGCAGCAAGAAAGAAAAGATACATTATATAAAGGAAGGTAAGAATGACAGCAAATTTCTCATCAAAAACAATGCTGGCAAGAAATCAGTCAAGTAACATCTTTAAAGTACTGGGTGAGGGGTAGGGTATGGCACTTCTTAGCAAAAATATCTTTCAATAATGAAGGTGAAATAAGACTGTTTCAGACATAAAACATCATCACCACTAGACCCACACAACTAGAAATATTCAAGCAGGTCCTTCAGGCAGAAGGAAACTAATATAGATAAAATTATGGATCTAAACAGATCAATGAAGATCAGAAATAGTAACTCATGGGTAAATACGTAAGTTTTTTTCTTAATATTTAATTTTTTTAAAGACACTTGATTGTTTAAACAAAAATAATAATGCAGCGTGTAGCTTACAATATACATAAAATGTATGTAAACAATAGCACAAAAGCTAAAGAAGAAATGGAAGAGAGCAGTGTATGGTTCTTATACTACAATGAAGTGATGTAATATCACTTAAAGGTAGATGGTGATAAGTTAAAGATATATGCCATAAAACCTAAAGCAGTAGCTAAAATAATAAAGCACACATTTATATCTAATAAGCCAGCAAAGGAGAAATATGGAATCATAAAAATATTCAATTAATTCAAAAGAAGGCAGAAAAAGAGGAAAAGAGAACAAAGGACAGATGGGACAAATAGAAAATGAATAGCAAGAGAACAACTGGCAAGCTTACTTATAATTTTAAAATGTTGACTAGATGTACTTAGGTTTGATAGTCATTTACTTCCATTTGTTTGGAATGTTGAAACCTCTTTCAATTTGCAAAAAGAAGCCTTGCTTTTTCAAGGGTTATTTTCCTTTAGCATATCTTAAGATAGGCTAACTTAGCAACATGAAATATTAATCTCTTCTGCACACTCCACCCACACCCACCCTGAAAAAAAGAAGAAACACATAAATGCAATTAAGAGGTAAGTAACAAACCAGAAAGGAAAAAATACTTAATATATTTATGATAAAGAAACATTTCAATATCCTTTAAATATCAAGTTTTACAATGAGAAAAAGAAAAGTGATCCCAGTAGAAAAGTAGGCAGCAAATACGAGTGAATATTTACAAAAGGACAACAAATATCTGAAGAAAGTATAAAAAATATCAGCTGTTCCCTAACTTTGCAAATGCAAATTAAAATAAGCTATTCTGCCTACAAATCAACATTATTATAAATTGCACTATTCTGTTCTGCCAAAGCAAAGGGGAAAAGTCACCTTCATATAATTCTAGAGAGACTGTAATCAGTCTGCAAATAAATAATTACTGAGCATCTATTCGTTCTAGGTGTCAGACGTGAAGTGCAATTTATATTTTTTAATCAAAGTTCTTAAAATCATTCAGGCCTTTTTTTCCAGTACGTCTACTGACTGAGATAAAATTGCAGGTTTAGCTTGCTAAGGAGAGTCAGGGAGTTAGAGTAGCAGCCAGTGCCCCCCTTCTACTAAGACCCAGCTCAGTTGCATATATGGTTTGAAAATCAGTATTATATGCAAATAATAAATGAAAAAAATGTATATACACAGTACATACATATAATTATTTTAATAAACAAGTTGTATTGAGTATAAAGAGGTATTAAAATGTGAGTTTTTTTGAAAAAATATATTAAAGCAAATATGAAAAAGATTGGAAGAGTAAATACTATAATGACACCTATAGCTTCTACCTCTACTTGTATCTCTACTTCTAATACTATTGGTTTATGTCTTGAATTCCAACTTTCCCTTGAACCCCAGACTACTATAACCAGGTTCAAGTTAAAATGTCCAAAAATAGAACTCTTCATTTCCCCTTCTTTGGCCCCCTTCCCCAAATTGGCTCCTCCCTTAGTTTTCCATTATGAGTAGCAGAAAATGTTGTTTTTCTGGACTCGTTTTCTTTTTATCTCTCTCTACCGGTTTTCAGCCATGTACTGCCATCTCTGTCTCCAAATCATACTGCTAACCTGACCTTTCATCTCCCCCACCTCTACTTGTACTCTTGTTCTCTAAAATCCATTCCACATACAGCAGCCAGAGTTATTCTTTTTTTTTTAATATTTATTTATTTGGCTGTGCTGGGTCTCACTTGTGGCACATGGGATCTTTTAGTTGCAGCATGAGAACTCTTAGCTGAGGCACACATGTGGGATCTAGTTCCCCGACCAGGGATCGAACCCAGGCCCCCTGCATTGGGAGTGTGGATTCTTAGCCACTGGACCACCAGGGAAGTCCCCAGAGTTATTCTTTAAAACTATAGATCCACCCACCTAGAGGGATGGGATAGGGAGGGTGGGAGGGAGACTCAAGAGGGAGGAGATATGGGGATATATGTATATGTATAGCTGATTCACTCTGTTATAAAGCAGAAACTAACACACCATTGTAAAGCAATTATACTCCAATAAAGATGTTTAAAAAAAAACAACAACACTATAGATCCAGTCATATAGGTCCCTTGCTTGAAACTGACCTATTACTTCCCATCACACTGAAAATCCATACTCCTTACCATGGCATCAAGGAGCCTCCATTCTCTGGTCTTAGAGACCAGAGAATGAATTTAGATCTACCACTGCTCATCTTGCCCGTTAACCTGAAGGCTGTAGCCTCAATCAGGCCAAAAGTGTCCCCAAGCAAGGGTGTTGCTTTTGCTCTTCCTAGAATGTTCCTTCTCAGTATTCAGGCCTCTGCTCTGAGAGGTCTTCTGACTACTTCTAAATGAGCACTCCCTTCCCTGCCTCCGCCTAACCCTACACACTGGTATGTCAGGGACTTTCCACCATTTATGGCCCTAGCTGAATTCATATTTCTCATTTGCCTACTGATGTATTGAGTGGCAATGATAGCTAATCAAAAATCTAAGCCCTTAACAACTATATTGCTTAAACGTTAATAATACTATACTTATATTCAGATACGTTTTTTCTTCTTTGTGCTTGTCCAAATTATCCAAATTTTATACGATGGATAACATTTGTTTAAAAGCCAGAATAAAAAGTTCACATGCACAAAACTTAAAGTAACAACAGCAAAGCTTAAGATGCACAAGAAGGGAGGTATTTTCCTTGAGAATTAGATTAAGTCATTTCTTCAGTTGTGAGCAATTTTTAAGATAATCTTTGTTTGAGTGGAAGGTCAAATGAGAAATTTATTATACAAGAAGAGAGAATTGTATAAGATAAGAAAATCATGGGAAAGAGCTGCTGGTAAACCTGGAAGAAATTGTATAGGTTAATTAGACCTCCTGAAAAGAGACAGGGAAAAACAGGGAGAGAAAAGTGGCCTCTTTTGCTGGCATGAGAGATTTACATACTTCAAGCCACAAGGGAGAGGAAAGAAGAGCACCATAGGAATTTAACTGAAGATCAATAGTCTTTGGCCCAAACTCCATTCTCTGTTGCCCTGCCAACTGGTTCCCTTTGGAGTAAGAGCATTTTAATAAAGTAACCAGTAATTAGAAGTGGAGCTTCACATGGTTTAGCTGACTTTGTTTTAGGTGAGGGACCATGGAGAGGTTTGGAGAGCTTTAACATACGAATTAAGTAATGAAGGGAAGACATTAGCTTATGTATAAAAGGGTTAAATTGAGTTCATATGCTGGAAAGAGCTCCTGGCTTTCCAGTATTCTGAAAAGGAATAAATCCCACAGTTACATGTCCCACAAGGTTTTGGTTTTACTTACTGGCTTCTCTGCCAGTAACAAGAATCATAGACTGAGAACAAGTGGATGTTCACTCACTTGATACCTCAGTGCATTCGCATGGGTTCAGTGAGAAAGGGCAGCTAGCAACTTGTTGCCTTCTCTTTGCCCTTACCTTAAGGAGGGTTTCCTCTGTCCAAAAAGAGATGAGGAGTAGAACAAGGAGATGACACAGTGACTGACTTTTGCAATGAGAACAGTATTCTTGGCACACAAAATGATCAACAAAATGATGGCACCTCTTCAGACTGGGCAGGGCACTTGGTATTAATGCAGCCTGCCCTGTAATGTCCCCCTCTCCAGGAACCGCCCCCACCAAAAAGATGAAAACTTGGTGAATGTTGTTGAGTCACTTGACACTTTTCTATGTATAACTTTAAGCTCACAAGTACGCAGGTACAATGGCTATCCACCTCTTCTTTAGCTATAATGTTTGAGCTCCTTAACCTGTCCTGGAAATCAATCTTTACTTGAACTAAACTCAAATTCAACAGATAATTGCAGAAGTCTTGGAGAATAAGAATTGATCTTTGAAAAAGGGGTCTATTTTCTTTTGCTTTAAGAACAAATCCATTCTGGTTACATAAGGTTTTGTTTTCGATTCCATTAAGGAAGTTTTCCCTCTCTGTATAAGCTTCGTGCAGCTCATAGGAGAGTTTGGGAATCACTGGTAGGGGGATGATCAAGAGTGATGGGCCACATTGTCATATCAAGCCATTAAATATATTTATGTAAGAATATTTATGTAAGAATCAATACATTGCAGTACATGAATCTAAGAAGAATGTAAAGAACCACCTTCCCCATGGCTGACCGGCCCATGAGCAACCTTAATCACTTTACTTAAATTCAAAGTAAGCCAGGATTTCCATCTATCAAATAGAACTAATTGCAGTTGATACCTTTCTTTCCTAGAGGGATGCTGTGATCATTATTCAGACAGTGTGGGTCAAGCCTAGGATTTAGTGACAACAGGCCTATTATTGAAAAGCAGTGAGTGAAGATGGTTGAAAGTAGAACAGGCTTTTAATGAAACAGACCAGAGTCTGACATCCAGTAACTCCATTTACTACCAGTGAATACATGAAATGCACTTAAAGTCCCCTTGCCTTAGCTTCCTTATCAGTAAAATTGAGAAAAATATTACTCACCTTGGGCAAATCCATGTGAAGACTGTAGCCAGTATATGCAAAGAACTGGCCACTAAAGATACAAAATAAAATGATGTGATCATTTTATGTATTTTATGGATCACTTACCCTAGAGCAAGTGCTTCTTTATATGTGCCCCCCTTAGAGCTGGGACCCACTGCTCGTGTTTCCGTATCATCCACACAGTTTCTGAGAGCAGTGCATTCCATATAACAGACAACTAATTCGCAGTTGTGAAATGAGTGACTGATGACTGAGGTCCCCTAGCTTCATGTACCATTTCTATGCTGGTGACTCTCATATCTTTCAGCTTGAATGCCTTCCTGGAGTTCCAAATTCGCATACTAATGGCCTGATCCCCACCCGAATTCCTGATATCTTTTAGGACGTTCCAAACAGAATTAATAATTTCTTAATTTTTCCCTATACTCTGTCCCTTTCCATTTTTTCTCTTTTAGCAAATAACATAATTCATCCTGAGCTCAAGACAGAACGGTTTAACCAATGTCTAAACTCACTGACAGTGTATTATAGTGTATATTTCCCCACACCCCTCAAAACTCCAGATATTGCACATATTTTAAAATTTTGCCAGATTTATATTTGTTCTAGTTTCTACTTCCCTGATTTAGAGGGAGTTTCATCTTCTTGCTGATCATTTATAAGTCCTGTCCATTCAAATACCAGTGTCTAGATCAGATGCTGAAATTGTTTCTATACCACCACCTGCGCTGACCAAGGGCTGAGTGAATTTTAGTCTTTATCGTTGAAACATTCTTTTCAGTAGTCCACACTTTAGAAAAACCCTGCATTTAGAGGCAAATACTTGGTTGTTCCCTGAGTTATTTAAATTGCTTACGGTGTTTTTCTCACTTACGGTCCCATTTCTTGTTGCTTTGGTGAAGGACACAGGACATAGAATTACACTGGGTCCTTCACCAAATTTCTATAATTTCCTTTTTTGCCCCCAAATTGAGTCACCTCCTCTCCCAAGCCATAAGCATATTGGGGAGTCAAAACATTGCTAAGAGACAGCAGAGTAAGTACATTATCTTGTTTCAGATAATCACTCAGCATAAGATACTTATATGATTCTATGGTATTTAGGTGGTGAAATGTGATTTCCTTTTTTTATTAATTTTTTGAGAAGGTTAATTAAATTCATGCTTGTCAACCTAGGTAGAAATAGAGTTTAAATTCCTGCAGGCTCTGTGAGCTCAGTAAATATCTGATCAAGAAAAACAAAAACAATAAACAACCTGTTTTTGTAACCTCTAGGCACAGTTCAAATGCTTTTTTATTTATGAAGCCTTTCCACCACCTCTCAGTGAAATGAAATTTGGATTTCACCTTCCACTCAATTCCTAGGTCCCTCCCCCAAGTGACTTCCTGACAGAACTCACACATAGCTTTCTATGTGGGTTAATCATGTGTCTTTCCCTTTCTAGTTCATTTTGAAAAGTGACCTGTTTTTATTTGTATTTCTACCTCTCTTCCCAGAAAGCCTAGGACAATATCTTGCAAATGTTAAATAATTCCATTTTCACCACCTTCTATTCTGTATCCCAACTTGCAAATTATATTCAATCAAAATTTATTATACACCTACTGTGTGCTAGGATGGTGCCAGAGGCTATGGGGCTTAAAACCTAAATAAGGCATCTATTTCTTAGGCTCTTTCCATTTAATCATAGATGCAGAAAAGTAAAACATGCTTAAAATACTCTGTAAAAAGAACTGTAAATGGAGTGAACTCAGAGCGCTATGGGAGTACAAGGGGTCCAGTCATCTAGGTAACCCAGAGGGAGAGATATGAGAGAAATAAAATGGTACTGGAACTAAATCTTGAAGGATGAGTCCAATAGATGCAGCAACAGAAAAGGGGCATGGCAAACAAAGGCAGCATATTTACAGAGATATGAATACCAGCAATGTAGTCACAAAACTGCAAAAAGTTAGAGGCATTAGGGGTCATGAGAGAGTGGGGGAATGTGAAGTTGGGGTGGCAGTCAGGAGTTGGATCAGGGCGTTAAATGCCAGACTAAGTTCCTGAGTATGATGAAGGACCACTGCATATGCATGTCTGTCATCGACCCTAGCTTCCTAAGCTGCCGCAATCAGCAGTGTTACTTTCAGGAGATACACCTGTTCTGTAACTTGCAGCCTTCATGAAAGACTTTGCTTTGTTAGATTAAACCAAATCATGATTCTTTGTTTGTTTTTCATATATGGCCTTCCTATTGTTCCACCTTTTTTCTGTTTTGTTTTCCTTCCTCCCAATTCTCAAAGAAAATGAAATTTGCAGCACAGAAAAAAAATATTCAGCCAAATCCTCTCAGTTTCTTCTTGTTCCTCACTTCTCATGCCCTATTTGAATTAAGATCCTTGTCATGTATTTTTCACACCTTCACCTGAATGGAAAGCTTGAGTGTCTAAACTAATCCCCAGGAGAGATTTCATTTCCAGTGTGCAAATGATCAGGTTGAAAAAATGAAAAAAAAAAAAAAACTCTTATTTTAATCCAGTGAGAGTGGTTAAAAGAGAGAGAGATTCCCATATAAATAATAATAATATGCCACATCTCTCAGGACTTCAAGAGCCAGCATTTGTGGCATTTTACTAACATGTGAAGAAAAAGTATATAAGCCCAAAGGAATGATCTCAGAACAATGTGAGAGGAGAGTTGATTTGACAATAAATTTGCAAAGTCTCCATTCACAATTGGCATCAGCTGTAGCCTCATTAAACTCAACAGTTGGACCAGTTAGAGAAGAATATACATCCAGTGTATCCAAACAGATGCACTTTAGGAAGACTTGAGATTTTAACACCACAAACACCTCTCTTAAAGGCCTCCTTTTTTAGTCTCTTAAATACAATACACACACACACACATATATACACAAATACGCATTCAAATGTACTCTCTAACAGATATCATAGACATGTTTATGGGCAACTAATTAAAAAACAAGGCCAAAATATGTTATTCAAATACTTAGATGACAAATATAGAAAAATTTTTGAGAAAATATAAACTTAACTCTTGCCTTAATGAAAAATTATTTTTTTTTCCAATGTACAAACCATATATTAGCCATTTTCTTTTATAAAATGAATTGGGAATAAATTGCTAGCCACTAAATACAACTGGGTTGCATATTTCATTCATTTCAGCATGATTCATTTACCATCCCAGCAAGACAAAGGATTCCCTTTCAGGTAAATGGAGATCATACTTTTTAAACCGCCTAAGCAAAAGTAGTTTATTGTTACAATAATCATTACTGGGCACAAAGGTAGGAGACTGACCTGAACAACCCCACAAGGCTCCCAATCCTAATCACATGATGTTATCTTCTCAGAAGCAACAGTATCATGAGCATAACTCTCTCCTTTGCCCTAAACATCACTCACTAACGTAATACAAAACTGAAAGATCTTTATTCCATCTGGCCCATTTCCTAGAAGATAGACTGCTGCTCAAATTTCTTATCTGGCAAGAAATTCTCTATACCTCCCTCACTCTTATGTATACTTTACTCTGCATTCACACCATACATACTCTGTCAGTGGTACTCATTTCTGCCACTTTATCTACCTAGCATTCCTTGCCTCTCTTCTGTTTGGATTTTCCAGTTAATATTACATTTCTCTCTAACAGACCTTCCTAACCTCCTGGAACTGGCATCCAATAGATGTGTTGAACTGATGCCACAGTATTTTAAATGCTTCAGGGTTAATTTATGAATAGCCATATTTTGCAAAGTAGATTTCCTAACACACAAAACTCTAACCTGTTATCAGTGCGATCTTGAAACGAAGCAAGAGATTTATAAGAAAAAAAATGAGATATTGGTTATTTTCTTTAACAATCCAGCAGGCTGTTTCTTTGGCTCATTTTGTATTAAAGATTGAACATTCTTTCTGGAATAAGATTTGTAGCTATTAAATAGCTTTTTATACTTTAAAATGACTGCTTGGTTAAATGCAAAAACAATATACTTTCTTCAAGAGCAAGACAGCCATTAGTCAGCTCACTCTTGAGTTACATTCGGCCTTAAATTTTGAGTGGCAATATTCACCATTATTACTGGATGATAAACTGCAATAAGAAAATATACTTCTCTTCCCTGTAAACTCTGTCTACTCTAAATGGGCTTAGCATTGCTTTAATAGTACATCCAAAGATACCCAAAGTCAATGTCCCCCGAAGCAAATAACAAGAATGTTGGACTTCATTATGACCATTAAACTTCATAATGACCATTAAATCACTGTCATTACTATCATTACTACAGACAGGGTTTCCTGCCAAGGCAATTACAAAGTAGTTTAAAGAAAATTAAGGAATAAATTTAAAATATATAAGTTCCATTGTTGCCATGGTAACCCCATGTATAAACTACTATGAAGTTCTAAAATAGTTCCTTCTCATGAGATACTAATAACAATGATACTTCCAACTTAAATTCACATGTATTGCAGTTCCATGCTGATGAACATACCTATATTATTAACAGCCATGAAAAATGTAACAAAATATAAAAGTATTAGGCATCTCAAACATACCAACATCATCTTAAACTCCATGGGTCTTCTTCCAAACCACTCAGATAGGAAGACACCTTGGGACCTAAAGTTTGTAAGGGGATAAATTCTTTAAATTCCAAATTCTGGAACTTCACTGGAAGCTTCTTCTTCATAGACCTCTTTATGGAAATGTTTACCCAAGGGACATTTCTATCAATAACAGGACACTTTGCCAAATACAATGGCAGAATTAATAGATGATATCGACATTAATTAAGGGGAAAAGAAGCTGGCTAATAGTTACCAAGTATCAACTATTGCCAGGCATTTCATATAGGCTCACATCATCTGATGAGGCAAACTTTATTTTATAGTTTTTAGATAAGGGAGCCAAGGCTTAGATGAATTATGTTACTTGGACATAACACTCCGCTGTTGAATAGAACTGATACTGGGATCCAGGTACATCTGACTTTAAAGATAAAAGGCGACATAATGAATATTTGTAGGAAAAATAAATACAAATTTTATAAACAGTCTATTGAAGTGTAAGGAATTAATATTGATCTTTCTTTTTGAGAATCCAGAAAGTTAGCTTTTGTCTAAAAACATTTCATGTCCACAGTAATAAAGAAGACAAATTGAGAATAAGCTGCTTTAGCTCCCCCCAAGATGGAAATGGCCAAATCTTATGAACAAAGAAAACTCTCTGCTTCAACACTGAGCAATATCATTTCTCCCATATTTCTATATTTAAAAGTATTTTTCTATTGAACAGTTACTACCATGTAAATCAGAAAATAATCACTTAGTTTTAGAGTAAAACAGATACGCATAAAAGTGAAGAAATGGTAGCAGCTGAGCTTAGGAGAGAGGATTCTGCTACTTTCTTTACATATATTTCTATACTCTTTTCTATATTGAACTTTTATCCATTTTTATAAATGGATGAAATATAAATTATGGAAATGAAAAGCATATGTTTACACACATTTCAAATAAGGCTACATGGTCTTGGGTCACCAGTCAATATTGCTTTAATGAAATTAATTACTGTACAACAAACTTGAAACAAATTCACAGCCTGCCTCAGCCAGCAAAGTAGAGGATGCTGCTTTATTGAACAGTCTCTGTCTTCCACCGTCTTTGATTATACACCTCACTCTGCCATCATAAATAAGATACCAAATTAGCAGGTACATGTCAGCAGTAGCCATTCCCTCTTTATTATCATATGTTCATAATTAGCATTTATACAACAGCCATGTGAGAGCTGGTGAAGCCTGAGGCCCAAAGGAGAGTGCTTATGGCATTTCCTTATGTCTCTTTCATAATTACAGTAATATATGGCACAGTAGACAGGAGATTAGGGATATTTCATCACTGCAATAACCATCTTCTCAAAAAGCAGTTTCCATTATCTATAACATATTATATAATACCTATTTTTAAAAAGTAAATG
Source organism: Kogia breviceps (assembly GCF_026419965.1). Lineage (NCBI taxonomy): Eukaryota > Metazoa > Chordata > Mammalia > Artiodactyla > Physeteridae > Kogia > Kogia breviceps. The sequence continues at coordinate 53,429,640 of NC_081311.1, forward strand.
GATGGTGACATCAGCAAGATGGCTGAATAAGACATCCCACATTGCATTCCCCCCCCCCATCAACAATAACGATTCAGCAATGACCCACAAACAAAAGTGCCTTTGTTGGAGCTGTGGGATCCAACACCATATGCCAAGGGACCTGGGAGCAGTATCACTCACCTGCGTATTGGGTGACAGGCATACAGATTTTTGTTCCAGCTGCGAATCCTGCAGTGCCCTCTGAACCAGCACCAACCCTTGTCAGCCACAACCCAGGAGCCCCTGGAGAACACTGTCTTAGACAATCACTCATGGATGAAAGAGACTTTGTGGGAGGCTCCCAGCAGAGGTGTTCCAGCATGCCACTGGAGCAAAAAGATATGAGTTTGGATGCACTGGAAAGTTTGGATGCATATGAAGAACAGTGTAACTTTATCCACGTCACCCTTCCCAGAAGACAGCACAGCTCAGTGCCAAAAGAGATCTTCCTCAGCCCCAAATTTCTCTCGTTGAAGAAAGTGACAGCATGTGAGTGACTTCCTGAGTTCTGCAGCTGTGTAAAATGCTGCCATATCTCTCTCACCTCATCCAGAATACTGTGTCATTACTGAACTACAGGGGGATGGGAAGAGCCTGGGAGAGCAGAAGACAGGACTCTCAGAAGGCATTAAAGTGATGCAGATGCTACCAACGGTATTGTGTACCCCCATCAAGAAGCCTGCCCAAGAGCCACTAGAGACACCTTGTCCACGGATCCCACCAACTGGCCCATGGGCACTCCCAGCATTCTGCATGCCTCACCCATACACAACCCCACCTTGGGACCAGGTCCCTGTACAGTGCTGAGGGATAGCTTTGGCAGATAGCTAGTGAGTATGCAAAGAAAACCTGCCCCAAACCGTAGGTTAGGGAGAGACCACAAACTTGAGCTTTAGCACTTTCTCTGGAAAAGCAAAAGGGAGGTTGTCAGCATCCAGCCTACTGCATGGCAGGATCAAGGGAAAGCATATAAGCTAGCTAGTGGGAAGCAGCCACATAGCACAGGGAGATCAGCTCGGTTCTTTGTGACCACCTAGAGGGATGGGATGGGGAGGGTGGGAGGGAGGGAGACGCAAGAGGGAAGAGATATGGGAACATATGTATATGCATAACTGATCCACTTTGTTATAAAGCAGAAACTAACACACCATTGTAAAGCAATTATACTCCAATAAAGATGTTAAAAAATAAATTAATTAATTAATTTGATTAAATTAAAAGAAAAATTCAGCCACAAGAGGGAGCAAGAAGTATGAAGCAAGCACATACATAGGTCACTACCATGGCTGACAAAAGGTATTTCTCCCCTAAAGTAAGTCATTAGAGACTGGAGGAGGTGACTGCTACTTCAAATGTGAAGACAGCAATGCAAGACTTTAAGGAACATGAAAAATCAAGGAAACATGACAGTAACAAAGGATCATAATAATCTTTGAGTAACTAACCCCAAAGACATGGAGATCTGCAATTTGCCTGGTAAAGAATTCAAAATAGCTTTTCCAAGCAAGCTCAAATAGCTACAAAAACATAAAAACAAAACAAAACAAGAAAACCCACAGAAAGACAATCCAACAAAATCAGGAACACAATACAGGACTAAAATGAGAAGTATACAAAGATATAGAAATCATAAAAAAGAATCAAACAGAAATTCTGGAGCTGAAGAACAAAATAAATAAAATGCAAAATGCAATAGAGATCATCAACAGAAGAATACATCAAGCATTTACTAATGCTTACCTATCAATAATTACTCTGAATGTAAAAGGATTAAATTCTCCAATCAAAAGGCATACAGTAGCTATTGGATGGATTAAAAAAAAAAAAAAAAAACAGGATCCAATTATATTCTGCTGACAAGAGACTCATTTCAGGTTTAAGAACACACATAGGCTCAACATAAAAGGATGGAAAAAGACATTCCATGCAAGGATAAACCCAAAGAAAGCAGGGTAGCTATATTTTTATCAGACAAAAAAGACTTTAAGGCAAAAACTATAACAAGAGACAGGGATGATCATTATATGATAACACGTTAAACTCATCAGGAAGATATAACAATCATAAATATATATGCACCCAACATTGGAGCACATAAATATATTAAGCAAATACTGACAGATCTGAAAGGAGAAATAGCCAATACAATAACAGTAGAGGACTTCTAGACCCCACTTTCAACAATGGATAGATCATCCGGACAGAAAACCAATAAGAAAACCCTGCACTTGAACTGTGCTTGAGACCAATAGATCTAGCAGATATATACTAAACATTCCATCCAAAGCAGTAGAATACACATTTTCCTCAAGTGCATATGGAGCATTTTCCACATAGATCATATTATATGTCACAAAAAGTCTTAAAAATTTAAGAAGATTGAAATGATATCAAGTATATTCTCTAACCAATGATATAAAACTAAAAATCAACAGGAGGAAAGCTAGAAAATTCACAAATATGGTAAAAAGATACAACACAATCCTGAATAACCAATAGTTCAAAGAAGAAATCAAAAGGAAAATAAAAATATCTTGAAGCAAATAAAAACGGAAGCACAACATACCAAAGCCTGTGGAATGCAGTGAAAGCAGTTTGTAGGGGAAGTTTACAGCAATAAATACAAATATTAAGAAACAAGAAAGATGGGCTTCCCTGGCAGCGCAGTGGTTGAGAATCCACCTGCTGATGCAGGGGACATGGGTTCGTGCCCCAGTCCGGGAAGATCCTATATGCTGCGGAGCAGCTAGGCCCGTGAGCCATGGCCACGGAGCCTGTGCTCCGCAATGTGAGAGGCCACAACAGTGAGAGACCCGCGTACCTCAAAACACACACGCACACACACACACACACACACACACAAAGGAACAAGAAAGATGACAAATAAACAACCTAGCTTTACACCTCAAAGAACTAGGAAAAGAAGAACAATCTAAGCCCAAAGATAGCAGAAAGAAGGAAATAACAAAGATCTGTTGTCTAAATGAATTAGACAACAGAAGAACAACAGAAAAAATAAACAAAGAATAGAACAATAACAAATAAGGAGATTGAATCAGTAATCGAAAACCTTCCAACAGAGAAAAGCCTAGAATCAGAAGGTTTCACAGGTGAATTGTAACAAACATTTAAAAAATAATTAACGACTATCACTAACAAACTCTCAAAAAAGTGAAGAAGAGTAAAACACTCCCAAACTCATTTTACGAGGCCAGCATTACTGTGAAACCAAAACCAGGTAAGGACACAAGAAAAACTACACACCAATATACCTGATGAATACAGATGCAAAAATTATCAACAAAACATCAGAAAACAAAGTTCAACAACACATTAAAAGTAGGATTTATCCCTGGGATGCAAGGTTGGTTCAACCTACACAAATCAACTAATGTGATACACCACATTAACAGAATAAAAGATTAAAACCCTATGATTTTCTCAATAGATGCAGAAAAATAATTTGAAAAAATACAATATTCTGTCATGACAAAAACTCTCAACATAGTGGATATAGAGAGAACATACCTCAATGTAATAAAGGCCATATATAACAAGCCCACAGCTAAAACACACTCAATGGTGAAAAACTGACAGCTTTTCTTCTAAAGTCAGGAATAAGATAAGGTGTCCAGTCACACCACGCCTATCCAACATAGTACTGGAAGTCCTAGTCAGAGCATCACACCTGGAGGCTTTTTCTAATTGATCCTTGGTCGTGCGTTATTTCAATTCCAGTACACAATGACTTCCATGTGTCAGGTGCTGTGACTGGTACTGCAGAATCCCTCACAAGGCTGAGCAAGAACCAGCCTGTGCAAGATGCCAGCTTCCTGACCTCTTTCCTCAGCCATTTCTCTTTTACATGTCTCCATGCTTGGCTCCTTTGCTGAGCTGAGTTTGTGCATTTGTTTTTTGTTTTTGTTTTGTTTTTTAACATCTTTACTGGAGTATAATTGCTTTACAATGGTGTGTTAACTTCTGCTGTATAACAAAGTGAATCAGCTATACATATACATATATCCCCATATCTCCTCCCTCTTGCGTACACCTCCCACCCTCCCTATCCCACCCCTCTAGGTGGATACAAAGCACCGAGCTTATCTCCCTGTGCTATGCGGCTGCTTCCCACTAGCTATCTATTTTACATTTGGTAGTGTATATATGTCCATGCCACTCTCTCACTTCATCCCAGCTTACCTTCCCCCCACCCCGTATCCTCAAGTCCATTCTCTACATCGGCATCTTTATTTCTGTCCTACCCCTAGGTTCGTCAGAACCATGTTTGTTTTTGTTTTTGTTTTTTTTAGATTCCATATCTATGTGTTAGCATACGGTATTAGTTTTTATCTTTCTGACTTACTTCACTCTGTATAACAGTCTCTAGGTCCATCCATCTCACTACAAATAACTCAATTTTGTTTCTTTTTAATGGCTGAGTAATATTCCATTGTATATATGTACCACATCTTCTTTATCCATTCATCAGTCAATGGACACTTAGGTTGCTTCCATGTCCTGGCTCTTGTAAATAGAGCTGCAATGAACACTGTGGTACATGACTCTTTTAGAATTATGGTTTTCTCAGGGTATATGCCCAGTAGTGGGATTGCTGAGTCATATGGTAGTTCTATTTTTAGTTTTTTAAGGAACCTCCATACTTCTCTCCATAGTGGCTATAACAATTTACATTCCCAGCAACAGTGCAAGAGGGTTCCCTTTTCCCCACAGCTTCTCCAGCATTCATTGTTTGTAGATTTTTTGATGATGGCCATTCTGACCAGTGTGAGGTGATACCGCATTGTAGTTTTGACTTGCATTTCTCTAATGGTTAATGATGTTGAGCATCCTTTCGTGTGTTTGTTGGCAATCTGTATATCTTCTCTGGACAAATGTCTATTTAGGTCTTCTGCCCATTTTTGGATTGGGTTGTTTGTTTTTTTGTTATTGAGCTGCATGAGTAGCTTGTAAATTTTGGAGATTAATCCTTTGTCAGTTGCTTCATTTGCAAATATTCTCTCCCATTCTGAGGGTTGTCTTTTCGTCTTGTTTCTGGTTTCCGTTGCTGTGCAAAAGCTTTTAAGTTTTATTAGGTCCCATTTGTTTATTTGTGTTTTCATTTCCATTTCTCTAGGAGATGGGTCAAAAGGATCTTGCTGTGATTTATGTCATAGAATGTTCTTCCTATGTTTTCTTCTAAGAGTTAGATAGTGTCTGGCCTTACATTTAGGTATTTAATCCATTTTGAGTTTATTTTTGTGCATGGTGTTGGGGAGTGTTCTAATTTCATTCTTTTACATGTAGCTGTCCAGTTTTCCCAGCACCACTTATTGAAGAGGCTGTCTTTTCTCCACTGTATATTCCTGCTTCCTTTATCAAAGATAAGCTGACCAGGGCTTCCCTGGTGGCGCAGTGGTTGGGAGTCCGCCTGCCGATGCAGGGGTCACGGGTTCGTGCCCTGGTCCGGGAAGATCCCACATGCCGCGGAGCGACTGGGCCCGTGAGCCATGGCCGCTGGGCCTGCGCGTCCGGAGCCTGTGCTCCGCAACGGGAGAGGCCACAGCAGTGAGAGGCCCGCATACCACAAAAAAAAAAAAAAAAAAAAAAAAAGATAAGCTGACCATACATGTGTGGGTTTATTTGTTTGTTTTTTTGAGCACCACATACTTCTGATCCTTAGCATATATTTTTGCTGTGTTTTGCACAAAGTGATCAAAATTCCCATCTAGGCTTTCTGTAAGTTACTGTTTTGTCACTTTTCTTTTCTTTCTAACAAGGCTCAGGTTTTGTCAAGATTCTCTTTTCTAAAACAGAACTACTTCAAAACATAAGTAGTTTTTAAAAATCTTTTTCTTTACGTATCATTATTTTGATATACACAATGATAAAAAAAAACAGAAAAGGTTCTGGGCTTAGAAAAAGTATTTTGTGAAATTTGGCATGTAGGTCTTGAAGACTTAAAACTTGGGCATAGATAGCCTTGGTTAGCATTAGAAACAGATGAAAGACAGGCATTTTACTGTTTTGTAAAGTGATCTGAGTGTGCAGGTGCCCTCTGTTCTGGAGTGTGTGATGTCCATCCTAATGAACTCATATGCTTTGTTGGTTGGTTTGTGTTTTAGGCTACAGGATCCGGTTCTTGTTTTTAATGAGCAAGTTTTTGAAAATCAGGAGATGTCAACTTAAAGAGCAAACGAAAAACAGTCTAGATTCTGAGAGCCTCTTCAAAGATCAGAGAATGGGCCGCCTCAGTGTAGCCACAAAAGGAGTGGGGCTGGGCCTAGCTGCCTCCTCTCAGCAGGGCAAGAGTATCCCATCAGTGATACACACACATTTGTATCACCTGCTGGCTCCTGGGTACTTCCAAGTCTTCATCTCTTGCCAAGGGATGATATCTAAAATATTTACCAGCACACAGTGGCCCAGCCACTGCCCCATCTGAACAGTCACGTACTGGAAAAGGGTCCTGGATCCTTGTAACTGTGGTGCATGTTAACCCTTTAGTTGCTGGACCTATGGCAGTGCAAGGGTCCCCAAAGGAGGGGTTAAATTGGTGGGAACAGCAGGGAGTACAGAAGGACAGGTGCTCTTGAGCTGAAGTTCAGCCCTGCCTATACTGCAGCAGAGTCGCATCTCGTCAGAACTCCTGGCAAAGCTGATCCAGAGTGGATTTCACCTCACTTAAGAAGTAGAGTTAAAGATCTGCTAATTCTCTTCCATTCCACATCCACCCTAGGACAATGGAAATCAAGCTAGAGACAGGTAAAACTAAGGGGAGGGCCAGAACTGGACTGTAGACATAGAATTTTCTACATCTGGACAGAAACAGTGTGTATGACAAGCCATAAAAACCCTGCAGAAACATGTAGCCCACTTATTAAGCTGACATTCCCCTAAGAAGCTTTAGGAAAAAAATCAGTTTTCTAAATTCTCAGCATACGCTACAAGACTGTTAATATCTTATTCAGAAAGCATTAGGCTCAACTCCCAGGCCACACATTTCTATGGAGCAACTTTCTGGTTAGGTTTCAAAAATATTTGCTTCATTTTAATTGATTTTTCTACATCCAAGAAACAGAAAAAGCTCATATTATAAATACATAGAAACTGTTTTCAGGCAATAAAGTATATGAAAAAAATGGCTAAAATAAACATCTGGGAACATAATACAGCAATTAAATAATGGCAAAAAACAAATATAGGGTGGCCCAGCTAATCAATTATATTTGCTTTTAACTCTCTTATTTATCTCATGATGGTATCAATATGAGATACATATTGATCGCATAATTAAGAAGCTAGGTAGCTCCTGGACTTTCCCGGTGGTACAGTGGTTAAGAATCCACCTGCCGGTGCAGGGCACACGGATCCAAGCCCTGGTCCGGGAAGATCCCACATACTGCGGAGCAACTAAGCCCATGCACCACAACTACTGAGCCTGTTCTCTAGAGCCCACGAGCCACAACTACTGAGCCTGTGTGCCACAACTACTGAAGTCTGTGCACCTAGAGCCCGTGCTCCGCAATAAGAGAAGCCACCACAATGAGAAGCCCGTGCACCACAACCAAGAGTAGCCCCAGTTGGCCGCAACTAGAGAAAGCCAGTGCACAGCAACAAAGACCCAATGCAGACAATAATTAATTAATTAATTAATTAATTAATTTTTAAAAAAAGAAGCTAGGTATCTTCTTAATTAGAAAATTATTTCTAATGTATTAAAAGGTTTTTTTTAGAATTGGTTTCATGTAAGAAAAAATCAGACAGCTGTGGACAGTAATTTGATACTCTTACTTACCTGCAATCTGGTCTCAAGCTCCATTTTAATCACTGTGCCCTCAGGCCCTAAACTATTATCCACTGGGTCAAATTTAGCTGGGAAGCAAATTTTATTAGGAAGGTTTGATGCTTGAAAAAAACGACATGAGAATGCTTTAGGTGGGGCCTGCTCAGTTGTGTAAAACGTCAGCAGTTCTTACCTACTTAACCCATCCCACAGCTACCTTTGATGGTTTCACTCATTTGTGTTGTCTGTTTGGCCCCCTGAAGTCCAATGACTGACAGGCAAAGGAAGACAAGTGCATTGTGACATGGTTGACAAGCCATAGATTCAAAAGAAGGAATTGGGGTTATTCAGCCAGGAGACAAAAAGGCATCTTGGGATTTCAAAGGTTTTAGAAGATGAAGAGAAGACATATTCGGATAAGAGATTCTCAAAATGAGAATCAGCATCGTCAAGATAAACCAGGAATGTGTTAGAAATGCAAAGTTTCAGGCCTATCCTCAGATCTACAGGAAATCAGAAATTCTAGGGTGGGGACAGTAATTTGTTTTACCCTCCAGGTGATTCTGATGCACATAAATGTTTGAGAACCACTTTCCTAGATGCAAAAAGAACAACCAGGAAAAAATAGGTAGAAATCACAAGACAAGATATTTCAGTTTATGGTAAAGAACTTTCAGTCAAAACCTTTTAAATGACCCAGATTAAATATGGCAGATGGGAGAATTGGGAATAAATTCCCCGACACTGAAAGTGTCACCCAGAGCCAGAAAAGATTCAAGTATCAGTGCTATTTTGACTTGGATGAGTTCAAAGGAACTTTCTAATCAGAAGAGTCAACAATTCCAGGATCTTAAGTTCTCACAGCTCTGACTCCCAGCATGGGAGAAGAAGCACTGTTAACCATAAAAGCAGATGAAAGGCACAAGAAAAATGAATACACTGTAAGAATACCTGCAAGTGAGGCTAACAACTTGTTAATTTCAGAGCCTCATGAAACGTCTTTTAAAATTATCTTCTTTTTTGTAGAATATACTGTCAGAGGGCCCATTAAAAAACACAAGTATAGGCAAAACCTGTTTGCGTAACAGAGAGAAAAAATTGAGAATGTAAGTACGAGGAGCAATTCTGGAGGCTGAGCTAATGAAGTCTGCAGCCACCATCCTACAGAATCATTTGGAGGAAAGCAGAGCGATCACAGAAATAAATTAGTGAAGTCCTTAAACAGAGGTTGAAATGTTTGTATATGCATGATGACTGGTGAATACTGTGAATTCAGAAGTGGGCCTCCCTACACAAAAGATCTGGGGTGCTCTACAAAGGGCCCCACTGAGGCTATCTGGTACAGGCACAGCTGCCTATCCCAGCCTGGGCAACACCTCCTCGGTTCATTAGTTTTGATCAGAAGGACCTAACGATTGCCATTCGTATAATATTTTTGGAGGCAGTATATATTCACATTAAAGTTAGCAGGATAGTAAGCTACTATCCTTATTAAAAGGATGGAATTGAGTATTCTCAACTGATCTGTATTTGTCTCTTTAAGAAGCTGAACCAGAGAATTCTATAGATAACTTTACAGGCTGGCCATGTTTCTCTGATTTGCCTCTTATAGCCAAGATTCTAGTGTCCAGAGGTCAACTTAAGCTAAAGCAACTAGGTAAGTAGCCACCCTATGGACTTTCAGGTGCCCTACTTACCACATTACAGAGGCAGGCAGGTCAAGTATGAATCGGGTGTTTAAGGATCCCAGAGGAAATCAAAAGTGAGATCAAATGCAAGCTGCACCACTTACAGCTACTCAGACAAATCACAGATCTTCCATCTATAAAATAAGGATAATAGTAATACCTATTCCATATGACTGTTGGGAGAGAATGGTCAGCATTCAGTGTATGTTAGTTATTTGTAAGTGGTTCTTGGGGTCTGCTTACTCCAATCTGATCTGATGCAAACACTGGTGACCCTCAATCTGCAAACTGGACCTGCCCAGTTCCTAAAGAATTCTGAAAAAGCCTGGAAATACATCAGGAGCTTGGGACAGTGGTCTGGCACCCATGTGGGTGAAAGTCCAAGTACTACAACTCCCATTAAGCAGTAACTGTTGTTCTGTTCTTTTCTTCTACAGCAGACTGGGGCCCAGAGAGTCTCTTCACTTTTGTCAGCTTATGTCACCAGGCTTCTCTCTCTATCAGAGAAGGCTCCACTCTCTTGGTCAACTGTGTAAATCACATCCCAGGCCCTGTGATGAAGACCAAAAACAATTATCTTTGCAAGGAGCCTGCGGTTATCCATCAGTGAGGTCATAACCAGCTTAGACCAGGCAAGTTATGAGTTACTCTCTCCCCTTTCCCTATCTCCCACCTCTTCCTATATCCCAAGTACCAAAGGTAAAGAAAGTATTGCTGTGTGTTTGTGTGCATTAGCAAGGCATATTAAGGTCAATATTATTATTGGACTTCCCTTTTATCCACTGAGGAATTTTAAGAACTGAGACAAATAGAGTATATACCCTGCATCTCCCCATAAAGCATAAGGGCACAAGCTACTGCGGAGAGTCTTGCGGCAAATGATTGTTCTGTAGGGTTTTAGGCAGGAAACACACCTTTACAGTTTGTCACCCAAATGGTACATGAAGTCTGAATTTCAACAGTTCATACTTCTTGAATGGCTAAGCCTTGTGAATCTCCTGCGTGATGCTCACCAGCTCACTTACTAGAGATGATAAATCAGAATTCAGGAGCCGAGACAAATAACACAGAGATCACTTGCAATGTATTTCCAGGATAAAATTCCAGACACACTGAATGGTATTTGAAGTAGGATATATACTAAAATACTGAAATATTCAGTTCTTTATAAACAATTCCAGCCTTGTGGTTAGAATTCTAGTAGGATCTGGAAATAGGCAGGTTCTGTAACTGTGTTTTACAGTCTTTGTCTCTGCATTCTCTTTGGTAGAAACAGAACTAGACTTTAAATATTTGCATTGATGGTTAATATTGAAAAATGTATTTTCCTAAACAGGGCACTGTCAAAAATAGTTTGATACATGCCTTTTGTCATGATTTGAGGAGTTTAACTCAGTCATAAAATATTTCCTGGTGGCCACTCTAAGCAAATATGATTTTAACATGCTGTCCCCCTCGGTGACAAGGCGTTGGCTAGTCATGTTTGAGTTTTGTATGGTTCATTGGCTTTCAAGGTTATCTAACTCCTTACCATTGTTCCCTGTGGAGAGGGATGCCCACTAAAGAATACGAACAAGATACCACTTGATATGTATTCAGAAGAGCCATGTTCTGGGATTCTTCCAAGTTTGCTCTAGACATTTCCATTTTACTCATGAAAGACTTACTATACTAGCTGAACAGAACTGCATGTGCCAAATTATTTCAGCTGGAGTTGGTTATAGTACCAGAGCAGTATTAATGAAGTAATTAGCTCACAGCACACATCAAACTAATCATAGAGCTTCTCAATATAAATGTAAAATGGACATTGGGACTTCCCTGGTGGTGCAGTGGTTGGGAATCCACCTGCCAGGGCAGGGAACACGGGTTCGATCCCCGGTCCGGGAAGATCCCACGTGCTGTGGAGCAACTAGGCCCGTGCACCACAACAAGTGAGCCCACGTGCCGCAACTACTGAAGCCTGCGCACCTAGAGCCTGTGTTCTGCAACAAGAGAAGCCATCGCAATGAGAAGCCCGTGCACCACAACGAAGAGTAGCCCCCTTTGCCACAAGTAGAGAAAGCCCGTGTGTAGCAATGAAGACCCAATGCAGCCATAAATAAATAAATAAATAAATAAATAAATAAATATTTTTTAAATATAAAGTGGACATCAAAGAAAAATATTCCTATGTGATACAAAATTAATAATACCAATAATAAAACCACTGGTGTTTTAAGTTGATGCTGAAGCCATCATACAAGCACCCATGGCTCCTTCTCATGTATATTATCCTTTTGCTTCTTACAGAAATCTTGGGAGAACACATGAGCCTTGACATTTCCAGTTTATAGCTGGGTATTCTGAAGATCCTCAGGCTTAAAGAAGAAGGTCAAATATACTATATGTGTATGCTGAAGTGTATTTCTTGTTGATATTTACCAGTTTGGGACCAATCAGAAACTAGGAAAATATTTGGTAGTTCCTTTCACTTATGAAAGCAAGCACAATTTTCCATTCAGAGCTAGCAAAGATGGCATTTCACCTTACAAATTCCTTGTGGCCTGAGGTCCGGGGAAACACACCACACTCAGCTCTAGCATACACGTGGAGCCAGCCACACCAAGGAGAATGGCTTCACTTCAGCAACTGATTGCAACACTAGCGCCCAGCAGTGTCAGGGCAAGGCAAAACAATGCACTCTACTGCTTCCCTTTTGAAGCCATATCCCTTCACAAGCTACTGGGTTGCTGTCCCATATGTACAGAAGTAGTTTTAAAAAAAGAGTGGGATAAGAAAGATGGAAACACTACTTCCATAGAAGAATGAACTCAATTCTCAAAAGGAATAGGAAAGAGAACGGGACTAGCACTTATTGTATGCCAGCTTTGTCTTGGGTGCACTACAATTACTATCCAATTCAACCCTTCCAAGAAACCAGTTAGAAGCATTTTACATCCTCTCTTCATCCATGAGGAAACAAAAGATCAGAAGTAACTGATCTGCTTCTGTCACAAATGTCACACAGATCTTCAGTGGCAGAAGCAAGAGTCACACAGACTATCTGAATCCAGAGACAAAGTTTTTTCTACTTTTATACTTCCTTTTCAAAAAATGATGTGTGTCCACAGGGGGAGGGGCTGAGCATTGCTCTCCTAGATTTACTTTTCTCAAAATGACTGATATGGAGTTGATTTGTTTCTCTGGAATTTTATTACATTCCTTCTTTTTATTAATTAGCCTGTGAGACTACTCTCCTTAAACTGAAGATTATACCAGAATAGTTGCAAATTGTCACAAATATAAGTGAGCCCATTTTTTACCTGTGGGAGGTTGGCCATGTGTCCTGGGTGTTGTTGCCCATTTCAATACACAGGTCACAAATCCTGGGACACGTGAGCACAGGAGACATCTGAAGCAGGTGCTTTCCTGACCCAAGGGACCAATTCCCATTAGAGCTGCTTCAAAGATCACTTAATAGAAGATATATGTGGCCAGGGTAGAAACACGGTGTGGAATAGATGAATGCTTGTTTTACATACCTTAAATCAACCACATGGTCGTTGACAAGGTAATTAAACAAAAGTCCCAAGTGAATAAGAGCACAGAAGAAATCATAAGGGTCAAATTTCATGAAGGCAGAGAATATCAGAGTATAAAAGGAGAAAGCAATTAATATTTTCTCAATACCTAGAGTATTTCTAAGTCTGGTACATCTGCCCTTTCATTTAACCCTACGAGATATATATATATAATTATCCCATTTATACAGACAATAGACTAAGTGGCAGTAAATGAAGGCCCCAGGACTACCTGACTCCAGATTCCATGTGTTTACACTAAATCATTGACTCCGATGGGCAAACAGATGACCAACTACTGATACAAATTGATTCACCTGCTTAGAACAAATACAACACAAGAGGCAACTTTTAAACAAGAATATGGGCAGACCCTAGACCAGAAACTTTCAATATAGGCACCGCTGTGCTTACTACACCAACCATTGAATTGAATTGCACATTATGTAATCACAGTAAGCCACTGAAAAGTAGCACACTTATCGTGCTCAAAAAGGCTAATAGTTTTGGTCCAGCTTGAGGCATTTAAACCTACACATATGTTCTATTTCAAACCCTACACATTAGTAAGTGACATTTCGAATTCTCAGTAATATCCCTGGCTCATCCTTACTGTCTTTAGTTCATGGGTATTTGGTCTCTTCTCCTTGCTTTCTGGATTCCTTTCTCTATGCCTTGACTCCAGAACCTACCTTTGGCCTTTTGGTCTTTGTAACATTTGGATATCAGTCTGCACCTTCAACTACGGCCTGATCTAAGTTTATTTCATTCATTATTCTTCTGCTTTTGGATCCTTTTGGTCTTTGTAGTCTTAAGAGGAAGCACACACCTTATTCCTGACTCTGGAACCTCTCTCAGTAGGACAGCCCCCAGCACCTCCAAGAGAAAGACAATATTTTTGTCATAGAATTTTCTATTGTAAATGTCTTCTTCTTTACTGTCCGTAATGCCTTGCCATGTTTACTGATCCTTCCCTGAACTTAGCTGAACACAGAATAATAGATGCCCATGGGGACCCTACTTCTATACACCCTGAGCCCAGTATAAACATAGAAATTCACATGCAAAGGAGAGGCAGCAACCGGAAGCACAGGTTCCCACTGTTCCCAATATACACCTATGCTCACCCTCTCTCTAGGCCCAGGACCACATTCTGAACCCCAAAGTTCTCAGGACCACTTCTGCCTTCCTTGCAGGTGCCTGGCACTGTCTCATCTGACTACCTATTATTTCAACCAATTCTCCTCCCTGTGTATGCATTTGTTTGTTTGCTTGTTTCCTCCTGGAGGGTCGGACATTAGACAGCAGACTGAGTACTGCTACATCTGAAAGGATCAACTAATGCAATAATCATCAGCATTCACAACTGCTTCATTCCCGGAATACAAGGCTTTGGGATAATTAATACTGAAGCCACATTTTTTTTCAGTGTTCTGTAATAGGATATTCTTAGATGGATTAGGTAAGAACTACCAGTAAAGCTTGATTAAATGCAGATTCTTGGCCTCACCCTGTAATAACCAATTCAGAGTTCATCTTGGTAGGGTTTGACAGTAAGCTTTCTAAATATGCTTTGTTTTTCTTTTTAAGCAGCATAAAGTGTGAGAACCTCTGGTTAGGTAAATAACAAACCACCAGCAGCTGGAAAATCTCCCAGAGAAAGGCATGCATCTTTGGAAGAGGGGGAAAAGAACAGGTGAAGTGCATCAGTGTAGCTCCTGCAATGCTGCCAACTTAGGGTGTTCATGTATCTGGTTAGTGGCATAGTTTAAGGAGGTAAATGTTTTTTGGGAAAAAAAATTAGTTACCTAATTCTGCTTTTTTATTTCAGTTGTTATTTACAGTAAAAGTAATGAGAAGGAATTCTAGCATCCAGGATGATTTGGCAGAATTATGCAACTTATAAAAACACAGAATGTGTGTGTGTGTGTGTGTGTGTGTGTGTATGTGTGTGTGTGTGTGTGAAATGTTAGGACAGGTTTGTGGGGGTCATTACTATAAAACTACTGCCCAGGACTCAACAGCTGTATAGTAAATAGACATGTTGTTTCACCACTAGAGTCACAAAATAAGGCCTGTGCTGTGGGGTTTCAAGGGAAAAGATGTGATCAGCAGAGTGTTTGCTAAGTGATGATTTCCTCCAGCCTTCTTTCTGGAAAACCCAACTCTACAGTATGCAGTACAAAAGGGTGAGGTAAACGGGCCCCATGTGGCAGGAGACCCTGAGAGCACCCCTACTGCGTTCAGTCTGCAGGTTGCAGAAACGAAACAACTCCTTCAACTCAGCATAAAATGATGGCCCAAATGCCTGGCAAGTGTTTAGTTCCAACGAATCACCTAAAAGCACATTTACAATGGAAGAAATCAGGAGAAATCTGTAGAAATTCATTCTTTGAATCATTATAGGAACAGAGAGGAAGTATATGAATTATAAACACAAACTGGATTATGCACTCACATAATCCTATGATAGTAATAGAGTTAATGTCTACCTGTTTGAAGCTTAATCCTTTTTTATTCTCCATCCTTCACTCTAGTGAATATCACTTTTCAGGAAAATTGTTTTCTCTCTCTTTTTGGAAAGACAGAAAAGTCCTTCAGCCGGTTCCTGAAACCTACCATACTTCCTTATATTAAAAAAACACACACACACACACACACACACACACACACACACACACACACACACATATATACATATGTATGTGTGTATACATACACTTGGGTACAGATATTTCAAGTTAATGAAAACTGATGAGTCAAATAAATTATAGAATTGACCTGTATCCATTTATACACAATGAAAATAAAACTGCGTAAGGCTAACATATCCAGTGTTCTCTATTTTAAGGTCTTTTTAAAACTACTCCAATAGTGATATTATCAGTATAAAATGGTATCCATTTGATGGAAGTGTGAAGTCTGGTGCCAAGAGACAGACTGACATTATTTCTGCTGAGACTAGAAGAAGTCATAAATTATTCATGTGTCTTAATTTTTGGAAAGCAGCTTAATAAAATGAATTAATAAATAAAATGCCACTATCAAACAAAATTGCATCAGCCAACTTAAAGACAATTTGTCCAAGTTTCAACAAATTGACAATTTAAAGAGTGAACTCTTTAGTGTGCTTTGCTTCGTGCATATAATTTTTGATTGGGAAGCCATTGTCAAATGGGACATCTGCCTTGACAATTCTTAGAGGGTTCTCTAGTAGCTAAGAAAAATATAAACATGTTTAAAAACAGATAAAGAGTGAGAGTTTCTATAGATCTGAAATGAGTGGCCAATCAATAAAATAACAAGTAAAGGGAGGTGTGTAGATAGTTAGCTAGGGAGTTCGAATCTTAACAGAAATAATAGGAAAGTTGACTGTGAAAAATTAAAACATATATTTGAAATATTTTTATCAATTCCACCAAAAACACTGTTGATCTGTTAGCCGGATAAAAAAATAGCATATGCAGTTTTTGATTCAGGTGCTAGGTCGTATTTGAACAAGAATTAAAAATCTTATTAAAACAGAAATAACAGTTAAAATCCTGTTGTATACAAAAAAAAAATATTAAGAGATTAACTCATAAATCTCGTGATCCATCTAAACACAAATATTTAAAATAATTTTCTGGTAGTTGCACACTGCCTTAATGTTTGCCTAACCTTCCAATATAAAGGATTTTAAAGTAAGGATGAAACAAGTTGTGAATTTTGGAGGGGATGTTTTTGAGTACAGCACTTTCCCTAGCTTCTAATAAATGGACTCTTCAAAGGAAAAACTATATATATATATATATATATATATATATATATATATATATATATATATATATATATATATATATATATATATTTGTGTGTGTGTGCTGCACTACTCACTTTGGCTTAGACTTAGTCCATTCCAGAATGTTGTTTCAGAATGTTATCAGCATATTTATTCTCTCCTTAAAGACTTCAACAATAGTGTAACTGTCATAATATTGAGAAAGCTTGATGCCTCCAAAAGAAAAACAAAAATAATGGTAATATAGTTTACAGCCAGGACAATGAAAATGTAACTGTAAGCTTTATTAACAGTCTACTTGTATCTAGTTAGTTCACTACAATTAAAGCAACAAATACTACAACAAAACTATGTGACAAGGGAAAATGAGAGGGGATTGGCTCAAGACAGTGGAGTAGAAGGATGTGTGCTCACTCCCTCTTGTGCATGTGTGTTTCTTCCAGAAACACAACTAAATGCTGAACAGTCATCGACAGGAAGACACTGGAACTCACCAAAAAAGATACCCCACATCCAAAGACAAAGGAGAAGCTGCAATGGGACAGTAGGAGGGGTGTAATCACAATAAAATCAAATCCCATAACCACTGGGTGGGTGACTCACAAACTGCAGAACAATTATACTACAGAAGTCCACCCACTGGAGTGAAGGTACTGAGTCCCATGTCAGGCTTCCCAACCTGGGGGTCTGGCAACAGGAAGAGGAATTCCCAGAGAATCAGACTTTGAAGGCTAGCAGGATTTGATGGCAGGACTTCGACAGGACTGAGGAGAAACAGTGACTCTACTCTTGGAGGGCACACACAAAGTAGTGTGCACATCAGGACCCAGGGCAAGGGGTGGTGACCCCACAGGAGACTGAACCAGACCTACTTGCTAGTGTTGGAGGGTCTCTTGCAGAGGTGGGGGGGCGGCTGTGGCTCACCGCAGGGACAAGGACACAGGCAGCAGAAGTTCCGGGAAGTGCTCCTTGGCATGAGCTCTCCTGGAGTCTGCCATTATCCCCATCAAAGAGCCTGTAGGCTCCAGTGCTGGATTGCCTCAGGCCAAACAACCAAGGGGAGGGAACTCAGCCACACCCATCAGCAGACACTCGGATTAAAGTTTTACTGAGTTCTGCCAACCAGAGCAACACCCAGCTCTATGCACGACCAGTCCCTCCCAATGGGAAGCTTGCACAAGCCTCTTAGATAGCTTCATCCACCAGAGGGCAGACAGCAGAAGCAAGAAGAAGTACAATCCTGCAGCCTGTGGAACGAAAACCACATTTACAGAAAGATAGACAAAATGAAAAGGCAGAGGACTATGCATCAGATGAAGGAACAAGACAAAACCCCAGAAAAACAACTAAATGAAGTGGTGATAGGTAATCTTCCAGAAAAAGAATTCAGAATAATGATAGTGAATATGATCCAGGACCTCAGAAAAAGAATGGAGGCAAAGATCGAGAAGATGCAAGAAATGTTTAACAAAGACCTGGAATAATTAAAGAACAAACAAATAGAGATAAACAATACAATAACTGAAATGAAAAATACACTAGAAGGAATCAATAGCAGAATAACTGAGGCAGAAGAACAGATAAGTGACCTGGAAGACAGAATGGTGGAATTCACTGCCACGGAACAAATAAAGAAAAAAGAATGAAAAGACATGAAGACAGCCTAAGAGACCTCTGGGACAACATTAAGTGCACCAACACTTGCATTATAGAGCTCCCAGAAGGAGAAGAGAGAGAGAAAGGACCCAAGAAAATATTTGAAGAGATTATAGTTGAAAACTTCCCTAACATGGGGAAGGAAATAGCCACCCAAGTCCAGGAAGCACAGAGAGTCCCAGGCAGGATAAACCCAAGCAGAAACACGCCGAGGCAGAAAGGAATCAAACTGACAAAAAATAAGACAAAGACAAATTATTAAAAGCAACAAGGGAAAAACAACAAATAACATACAAGGGAACTCCCATAAGGTTAACAGCTGATTTCTCAGCACAAACTCTACAAGCCAGAAGTGAGTGGCCTGATATATTTAAAGTGATGAAAAAGAAGAGTGTACAACCAAGATTACTCTACCCGGCATGTATCTCATTCAAATTCAATGAGGAAATCAAAAGCTTTACTGACAAGAAAAAGCTAAGAGAATTCAGCACGACCAAACCAGCTCTACAACAAATGCTAAAGGAACTTCTCTAAGTGGGAAACACAAGAGAAGAAAAGGACCTACAAAAACAAACACAGAACAATTAAGAAAATGGTAATAGGAACATACATATTGATAATTACCTTAAACGTGAATGGATTAAATTCTCCAACCAAAATATACAGGCTTGCTGAATGGATACAAAAACAAGATCCATATATATGCTGTCTACAAGAGACCCACTTCAGACCTAAGGACACACACAGACTGAAAGTGAGGGGATGGAAAAAGATATTCCATGCAAACGGAAATCAAAAGAAAGCTAGAGTAGCAATACTCATATCAGATAAAATAGACTTTAAAATAAAGAATGTTACAAGAGACAAGGAAGGACACTACATAACGATCAAGGGATCAATCCAAGAAGAAGATAGAACAATTATAAATATATATGCACCCAACATAGGAGCACCTCAATACATAAGGCAACTGCTAAGAGCTGAAAAAGAGGAAATTGACAGTAACACAGTAATAGTGGGGGACTTTAACACCTCACTTACACCAATGGACAGATGATCCAAACAGAAAATTAATAAGGAAACACAAGCTTTAAATTACACAATAGACCAGACTGATTTAATTGATATTTACAGGACATTCCATCTGAAAACAACAGATTACACTTTCTTCTCAAGTACACACAGAATATTCTCCAGAATAGATCACATCCTGAGTCACAAATCAAGCCTCAGTAAATTTAAGAAAACTGAAATCATATCAGGCATCTTTACCAACCACAACGTTATGAGATTAGAAATCAGTAACAGGAAAAAAAAATGTAAAATACACAAATACATGGAGCCTAAACAATGTTACTAAATAACCAAGAAATCACTGAAAAAATCAAAGAGGTAATCAAAAAATACCTAGAGACAAATGACAACGAAAACACAACAATCCAAAACCTATGGGATGCAGCAAAAGCAGTCTAAGAGGGAAGTTTATAGCAATACAATCCTACCTCAAGAAACAAGAAAAATCTCAAATAAACAATCTAACCTTACACCTAAAGGAACTAGAGAAAGAAAAACAAACAAAACCCAAAATTAGTAGAAGGAAAGAAGTCATAAAGATCAGAGTAGAAATAAATGAAATATATACAAAGAAAACAATAGCAAAGATCAATAAAACTAAAAGCTGGCTCTTTGAGAAAAACAAAATTGATAACCCTTTAGCCAGACTCATCAAGAAAAAGAGGGAGAGGACTCAAATCAATAAAATTAGAAATGAGAAAGGAGAAGTTACAATGGACACCACAGAAATACAAAGCATCCTAAGAGACTACTACTAGCAACTCTATGCCAATAAAATGGACAATATGGAAGAAATGGACAAATTCTTAGAAAGGTATAACCTTGTAAGACTGAACAAAATTCTTTGAAAGGTATAACCTTCCAAGACTGAAAGAAATCAGGAAGAAATAGAAAATATGAACAGACCAATCACAAGTAATGAAATTGAAACTGTGATTAAAAGTCTTCCAACAAACAAAAGTCCAGGACAAGATAGCTTCACAGGTGAATTCTATCAAACATTTAGAGATGAGTTAACACCCACCCTTCTCAAACTCTTCCCCAAAATTGCAGAGGAAGGAACACTCCTAAACACATTCTGTGAGGCCACCATCACCTTGGTACCAAAACCAGACAAAGATACTACAAGAAAAGAAAATAACAGACCAATATCACTCATGAATATAGATGCAAAAATCCTCAACAAAATACTAGCAAACAGAATTCAACAACACAGTAAAAGGATCACACACCATGATCAAGTGGGATTTATCCCAGGGATGCAAGGATCTTCAGTATATGCAAATCAATCAAGGTGATACACCATAAGAACAAATTGAAGAATAATAACCATATGATCATCTCAACAGATGCAGAAAACGCTTTTGACAAAATTCAACACCCATTTATGATAAAAACCCTCCAGAAAGTGAGCATAGAGGGAACCCACCTCAACATAACAAAGCCTATATGTGACAAACCCACAGCAAACATCATTGTCAATGGTCAAACACTGAAAGCATTTCCTCTAAGATCAGGAATAAGACAAGGATGTCCACTCTCACCAGTATTATTCAACATAGTTTTGGAAGTCCTAGCCATGGCCATCAGAGAAGAAAAAGAAATAAAAGGAATCCAAATTGGAAAAGAAGAAATAAAACTGTCACTGTTTGCAGATGACATGATACTATACACAGAGGATCCTACAGAGGTCACCAGAAAACTATTAGAACTAATCAATGAATTTGGTAAAGTTGCAGGATACAAAATTAATGCACAGAAATCTCTTGCATTCCTATACACTAACAACAAAAGATCAGAAAGAGAAATTAATGAAACAATCCCATTCACCACTGCAACAAAAAGAACAAAATACCCAAGAATAAAGCTACCTAAGGAGGTAAATGCCCTGTACTCAGAAAAGTATAAGACACTGATAAAAGAAATCAAAAATGACACAAACAGATGGAGAGGTATACCATGTTCTTGTTTGGAAGAACCAATATTGTGAAAATGACTATACTACCCAAAGCAATCTATGGATTCAGTGCAATCCCTATTAAATTACCAACGGCATTTTTTTAAAAAGTAGAACAAAAAAAATCTTAAAATTTGTATGGAGACACACACACAAAAAAAATCTTAAAATTTGTATGGAGACACAAAAGACCCCAAATAGCCAAAGCATTCTTGAGGGAAAAAAAAACAAGCTGGAGGAATCAGACTCCCTGACTTCAGACTGTACTACAAAGCTACAGTAATCAAGACAGTATGGTACTGGCACAAAAACAGAACTATAGATCAATGGAACAGGATAGAAAGCCCAGAGATAAACCCATGCACCTATGGTCAACTAATCTATGACAAAGGAGGCAAGGATATACAATGGAGAAAAGACAGCCTCTTCAATAAGTGGTGCTGGGAAAACTGGACAGCTACATGTAAAAGAATGAAATTAGAACCCTCTCTAACACCATACACAAAAATAAACTCAAAATGGATTAAAGACCTAAATGTAAGACCAGACACTATAAATCTCTTAGAGAAAAACATAGGAAGAACACTCTTTGAAATAAATCACAGCAAGATCTTTTTTGACCCACCTCCTAGAGTAATGGAAATAAAAACAAAAATAAATAAATGGGACCTAATGAAACTTTAAAGCTTTTGCACAGCAAAGGAAACTATAAAGACGAAAAGACAACCCTCAGAATGAGAGAAGATATTTGCAAACGAATCAATGGACAAAGGATAAAAATAAATAAATAAATAAAGCAACAAATACTACCACAGTCCTACCATTCTAATGTCACCAGTTACATCAAGTACAAGGATATTAGAATCTTTCATGTGATATAATGTCATTAAGCACAAATATAGTGAGGCATGATGCTGTCATTTATAAACTTAACTGCTCCATATTTTCCATGTTGGTTCAATATATTAATGACTTTGACGCATCTTAAATGCAAATTAATAACCAGAAACAAAAAGTTACTGCTGAAACTGCAGTTATGCATGGCATTACTGTTTTGCTCAATGAGAGACCATATTTCCGAAGCTTGCTAATTAGAAACAGTGTCCGCAACACAGTGCCATTGCTTTGTAAGCAGAAAACACCCAGCATTACCAGGAAATAAATTTCCACTTTGTCTTGGATCTTCCTGATAGAGAGTTCAGTTTTATTCACTACCATGTTTCAGAGTCATAATAAAGTATGCCAGTATCATCATTCTAGGAATAGTGTGAGTGGAGGCCAAGGAGATGGCACCCAATGGTCTTATCTGCATTAATGTGAAGAGGTATCTCTTTATATGTGAACAAATGTCATAAGACAACTTGGAAAGTGAATGATTAAATTGGTTAATAATGATTTCTTTCATATTGAGTGTCTTACCTTTGGGCATTTTGCATTTTTTAAAGTTTTCTTCCCCTAAAAAACTGTTTTAAGTATGTGGGGGTGGATAAGTAAAACAAAACAAAATACACACACATACACAAAGATACAAACACACACTTTTGTTTAATTGAAAAAAATTTATTTGGATAAAGTAAAAGCCTAGATAATTGAGTTCTATCTGTGAGGTAATCTAGAAAATTTTATATCATCTGCTACAGAGCCCAGTGAAAACTGAACTTTAAGGGACAAAAGGCAAAAAGCCGATTATTGTTGTTTTGTTTTCTTTTGACCTATTTATCCATTTTTAAATGATAAAAAAGATCAGGAGTCTAAATTTGAAATTTTGATTGTACTTATCCAAGTTAAGAATAGGGATCATTCTGAGTTAGATGGAGAAAGCACCAACGGAATGGTAAATCTGGTCAATGAGTGAAATAGATTCTGATATTTTATTGGTTTTTTTGTTTGTTTGTTTTGTTTTTTTTGCGGTACGCGGGCCTCTCACTGTTGCAGCCTCTCCTGTTGCGGAGCACAGGCTCCGGACGCGCAGGCTCAGCGGCCATGGCTCACGGGCCTAGCCGCTCCGCGGCATGTGGGATCTTCCGGGACTCGGCACTAACCCACGTCCCCTGCATCAGCAGGCGGACTCTCAACCACTGCTCCACCAGGGAAGCCCAGATTCTGATATTTTAACTTAATCCCATTATATCATGAAGCTTCAATAATCAGTTTTTAATCTGTGACTTCCCATCGCTGTGTCCACAGTGTTCAGCACAGCCCCAGGCACACAGTGGGTGCATAATAAATGCTTGCTACTTCATGAGATCCCATGACCTAAGTTGTTATTTTGGCACAAATGATCCTGAAACAGGACATGAATTCTGTTATTTCAGTCTCACTAATGACTGCTTTCTCAAATCAATTAGTTCTAAGGGGCAATGACTTGTACTGTTTACTAATGTATCTAAATAACTGATTAGACAGGCCACCAAACAGTTATTTCTGCCCCAAAAGCAGCTGCGGAACTTCACCAATTCCTGCACAAACCCACTTATTCATCATAATTTTCGCTCAAATATAGGAAATAAGCTAGCTAGACCTGCATTTGCATTTATGCCTAAAATCGGTTAAAATAATCCAAAGTGAGAGGTAGTTATATTTCATGCATCTGGTTAATACTCTGGCACCAGGTGCTCAGTGTGAATTCAAATATCACATTTTTATCTTCTCACAACATACAGGCTCAGAGCAGGTTTTTGGTTCTACAAGCCCAATCCTGACTGGGAATCTCAAGAGTCTTAGCTACCACCCCCTTTCTTCTACACATGCCTACTTACAGGTATGTAATGATCTTGCAGGGTCCGAAATTTGAAATCTATGTGGAGAAAGGGATTCAGGATGAAAGGAGTTCTAAAACTAGCTTTAAACTCACCATGCATATGAAAAACAATCAGAAATATTACTGGAAACGTAAGATAAAATGAACCCTCTGACAATGCAGTCTCTGGCTTTGGGGGAATATTGTGCATTGAGAACATTATGTAGAATTTTTAGAGTACTGACATCTCAAGCAAATTACGATGACAGCATATGCATGGTGTGCTTTTATCATCGACATGCTTGGTATTGGCTGAATTGTTCTGGTCCCTAATTGTAAACTCAAGGTGGAAAGGCTAATCTGTTTATTCTGTCTCCTTGTAGGAGTGCAGTGAAGAAACTGGAAATTTACATAGCTCTTAAAAATGTTTCTGAGTACATTTTGAGTTGGAGGCATATAACTTATTTTTAATCATCAATCCGTGACTCAAAGTTTATCAAAATGATGGGCATCAGAAATGTTAAGGTAAAGGATTTTAATGGTCTCTGCAAATTTGTTCAATGTTGAATTGAAGATCTAAATCCGTTATTCATTCCACAACAAATGCAAAAGGCACTTCCTTATCATAATCTAACCCAGAAATGGTTTTCTGTCATATACGGAAGGCACTGACTGGGGAGGAGCATAGAAAGTGAGTTTTAATGTAAGGAATTCATATGTCATTTCCTAACAACTACTAAAAAGCATCTCCTCCATATTCACACCACAAATTGAATTTTTAAAAACACATTTTTAAGGTGAGATCCCTAAGACATGCATTTATGATAAAGTTCTTAGAAAAAATGAAATAGCACTTAAATATTAATAATGATCAATAAAGGAAATAAATGCAATGCCATTATGTACATACCCTTAAATGATGCTACATTATTAATAAGGATGATTGTCTGGAACTGGATATGTCCCAGCACACATTTATATATGGTATAGAAGGAAGGCCACTGACGACTGAGTAGATCTGAACACAAGTCCAGCTCTGTCACTAATTAACGCTATGACTTTGGCCAAGGCACTTTCCATTTACGGGCTTCAATTTCCTCATCTGTACCTTCCTAGTATTTGAATTGATTTTTGAGGTTTTTTTGAGCTAAACCATTCCATGATTTGAACATGAAGAACTTAGAGTGCCTACAATGAAGGGGACAGAGCATCTATCTTTTACCTCGCCTCTGGAGTTGAGCCTCCAAGCACTGACCCCAGTCAGCGGGGGGCGGGGGCAGGACAGAGTAAGTGCAGAACAGGGTGGGGACGTGGGGATGCCTGTCTGTGTCTCTGGACAGCCTGTGTTCTGAATTGTGGTAATCAGTGGCTGTGCTGAGAGTACAGACTGGAAAGTCCTCCCCGCGGGCAGGCTGAGATGGGCTGAAGCAGGCTGAGACTTCAGGAAAGGATTATTTTGCAATAAGTTATGGCACCCACTGAAGAGGAGGAAAGGGTGCCACCCACCCCTTCTACCTAGACTTACTGTGCATGTTTACAACCAAGTTCCCAAAACCCCTGGGTCCAAAGTGCTATTTGAGTTTTGATATCACATCTCTGGCCATAACATGAGAGTGTCAGAGCAGAGATTGTACATTTGGGGAGAATGTGGGTAGGAAAGATGCAGATTACACATTTCTCAGGACAATAAAAGGCTAAAGATTGTACCGGACTATAGGCAAATGGCTCAGTACATTATGGAACCTAAGTCATGGTCCGGCTTATTTGTCATACTCTAAAAATTATAAACATTTCATCAAGAGATGGTTAGTTAGAGAACTAACCAACAAACAAAGCAATGAGAAAACTAGGTGTGCCTTCTGAAGAGAAGGATTCCTCTCCTGGGTTCAAGTATTCGGGTCTATCCCTATCCATTTCCCAGGTTTGCCTTCCGATCTTACATTTCATTGACCTGAGAGCTCAGCGCAGCTGCCCTTCCGGTACCCGCAGCCACTCCTGCACGGAGCTGAAGCCACATGGCCCACAGTTCTCCTCCAAGTGTTAGGGCCACAGCAGGAGAACTTTAGGAAAGGATGGCTTTTGCTCAGAAATTGAACAGCAATTCCAAACAACTTTCCCACCACACTAAGACCTAAACAGAGAGAACAACTTTTTTTCTTCCACAATGGCCTGATGTCCAGAGAGACCTGACAGTGACTTGACCTGAATTAGCAGCAGGGAAGACAAAGAAAAGTGAATATTTCTGGACTTATTCTGAATGTATAAGTATGGATACCTGGGTGTGTGTTGTCTGGAGAAAAGAAAGAGCACCATGTGTTTGCATAAGCAAGTGAGTAGGGGACACTGGAAGAGGATCAACTTGGGGAGGGAAGACAATTAATCTGACTCCAAACACATCTAATATGAGGTCAATAATACATACGTAGAATGGAGATGGATACGTGGGTCTGGAACTTATAAAAGAAGTCTAGATTAAAATATGCATTTCAAGTTACCAAAAAGAGCAACAGTATCTGAAGCCATGTAACTGACTAGGTGGCTGATGGCAATGAACAGCAGGGAGAGAAGAGAAAACCAGGACCAAGCTCTAAATATTGATAATTTCAATCTTTAAACGCTAAAGGAGAAACCAGCACAGGAAATTAGTAAGAACTTGCCAAAGGCAGGAGGAAACCCGGGGAAGTGTCATCAAGGGAAGAAACTGTTTCAACATGAAAGACTGATCTCTAGGTCAAGATCTGAAGTGAAGTCAAATAAAATGTTAAGAATTTTAAATACAATGTGGTAATCTGGATTGGATCCTGATACAGAATGAAGACATAGGTGGAAAAACTGGTGAAATCCCAATGAAGTCTGTAATTTAATTAGTAGTACTGTAACAATGTTATTTTTTAGTTGATAAATGGAAGATGATTGTGCATGATAGTAACATTAAGGGAAGCAGCGAAAAGGGTATACATCTTTGTATTACCTTTGCAAATCTGTGAATTTAAATTCATTTTAAATAAAAATTTTAAAATATTAAATGATGGAAGAGTAGGGGTGAAATGTCATTAGCATATTTTAAGTCCCTTAAGCAAATGATTTCTGGACTTGAAATGTTGTATGATTTTTTTTAATCTAGAAATTAAGGGGTGGGGGGAGCCAGACAGCTAGAGGAGGGTGTGGTAGGTCTAGGAAGGATTTTAATTATTTGTTTCTTTTAACTGGTTAGAGTGATCAGGAAGAGAGGGAGAGATCAAAGATCCAGAGAAGAGTGTGAGTGATAATTCTGAGAATGTAAGAATAAAAAGAATCTAGAACTTGGTGTGATAGAAAGAAGAAAAGAAAAGTATGGGAAAAGCACACTTTCTTTAATAGAAAAAGTTGAGGAGGAAAGGCAGAGGTGGGGATGGGTGAAGAGAGGTGCTTTTATAGGTTAGCCATCAAGCTATCCCGGGTTGCTGAGGGAGCACCTACTTGAAAGCTTCTTCAAAATACCTCTTTACGAATCAGAAAGATACAGTCACTTATCATTCGTTGGAATAACTTTAACAGAATATAAGTCACGCTAAATGTAAAGCCATGATTTGGGTTAGTTAAATTAGATCTGCTTAAAATTAGAGTAGATGTTTCCTCAGGTTTGCCAATTGCTGACTTAAAATAATGTTCTCAGACTATAGTAAACAGCAGTTTAGTGAAGATCATTTAATCTGAGTTGTACATAAAGTCTACCTCGGGAAACTAATTTTGGAAGATAGCAAGCAAACACACACACAGACACCTGCGCACGCACATAACCTAATACACAGACATTGCTTAAATTTATAACAAGGGAGCTGCCTCTGTCATCTAAATGAAAATGATGACAGTAAAGGACATTTCAATTGTTTCATAAGCTTGTGGTAATATTTCTTTCATCTTTGTCAGATTACTAAATAAAGTAAGGAGATTTGACAGCAAAAGTGTAAGAGCAAATAAAAGGGTAATGAAAACTGATAATATGAGGGAGTCAGTAAGCATGGCACAGTTCAGCATGACAAGAAAAATATTGCATTTTGATGTCATTTCTGAGTAAAATGTGTTTGTCAAACTGGGATGGTAACTGGTCTATTGAGAAGCTGAAAATCGAGCCATTATTGGATGCTACAATGTTTTCCTGTGTCAAGTCAATAGTCTGTGATGAATGACATGACTGAAAAGAAACAAAAGATTATACCATGTCTTTCTTGCCTTAGAAAACATTTATTTGGCATCCAAAACTGTTAAACTTTTATATCCATACTAATTAGGGCTGGAAGTATATGTTCTTTGGGAACTTCATGTGTGTCAGGCAAGGATTATATGCGAATTTCCACAAAATATACCGAATCGAATTTCATTTAATCATCACAACAGCTCTATTAATCCCATCTTGCAGATGCAGATGTAAAAGCCCCAGAAGTTTTAGTCTCTTGCCCAATATGCCGGATTCCAAACCTAGGACTCACTGATTCAAAAGCTAACTCTCTGCAGTCCTTCTTTGTCCAGCTTATTATCAAAACGAGGTCACTGAAATGCATGAAGGAATGGATGGATGAGTATTGAAAACAGCATCTAAATAGTTTTATTGAGGGCCTGGGGGAAGGATCTAGTCTTTCCTTAACATCTAATTAATATGCAAAACTGAAGTATTGAGATAGGTGTATAGTCCTGAATATCAGATGTCGAAATTTGTTTCCCCTGTGAATGCAGGTAGTCCTGGAGACCACAAGGAAGAAAGTATAGATTGCTACTTCCTAGTTTATAAAAACCAGATGTTCCAGCCATGCTCCAGAATGATTAAATCCAGAGCTCTGGGAGTAGGACCCAGGCATCCACATTTCCTAAATCTTCCAGATGCTTTCAGTGTAGAGCCAAGGTTAAGAACTACTATTTTAGAATTCTAGGGCCTACATTTGGTAGATTTAGACTTCCTCAGAAACTAGTGGGACTAGTAGACAGAACAGAATATTGGGGTGAACTGAACTCTTAAATCCTAGTTTTAGGTTCCCCTACTGTTCCCAGGTTGTTTGAGGGCAAACGTCAAGAACACGGAAGGAGGTTATCGGAAGAGGATGCCGGTACCCCACCGTTAGCAGGGCGATCACTCTGATGGTGAAGGGTTAAGTCTAGTTTACCTAACAATAAACAGGTGCTCATAGTGACAGTAAGGTAAGCTGAGGAAAGATGGGCTCCAAAATCCTCTGTGCTTTCAACCCCTCAACCCAAATGAAACCCTAAACTCAAGGCTGGCACTTGGTAACTGGAGCAAGAACAGTGAAGAGATTAAACAAAAAATGAGCCGCAGGGTCAAAGCATTCTCTTTTGGGGGTGAAATGAGTGTCTTTGGAGCTCAGGGAAGGGGGAAAATATGCTGATGTTTATAAAATTATTCCAAGTCTTATAATTATAATATTTGGAGAAATATTTCTAATAGCATGCCTTTTAATTATTGAGACATGTTTATACGTAAAAGGTACCATGATAGGTGCTCTGTGTACTCGGTTTACTCAGCCCTAAAAATAGTTCTACATAGGAGGAGACCAAAGCACATTAACACACGAGGTAAGCAATTGTGGTGCCAAGGTTTGAACATACTTCCATGTGACTCCATTTTGCCAAATTTCCATTTGGGGCTCTTAGGTGTTTTTTCACCCTCAAGGTGATCTTTGGCCCAGGACCTATTCTATTCTAGAGAAATCTGAGCTGGTATCACAGAGTGGACTGAGGATATAAATGAGAGAGAGGGAGAGAGAGAGAAAGTGAGAGAAAGAGAAAGTCATAATGGCAGTGGACATTGTATAGTGGAAAAAGGCTGGGTGTTTTGGAGTCAGAATATGAGTTTGCATTTCACGGACTTAACGAGAATTAAACAAACTCATGGAAGGTAAGGATTATGCCACATGTACTACAGGACAAGTTCCCTTTCAGTGAAATAATTCTACATACTCGAGATTGTCAGGTTTCCTCTTATCTCATCCAGGTCAGCATACCAGGATCAGAAAGGTGACAAGTATTCAGGGAGGACAGTATCCAGAAATAACAATCATATAATTGGCTGCAGTTGCCCTTGTGCAATGTCACCCGAGAACCTGAGGTAGGAGAGAGAAAGGTAAGCAGCTCAACCTTCATTACTGAAAGAAAGATAATAAAAGAAACAAAGTGAGCATCAGACTATGCAAAGGCCAAGTCTGACCAAGTGTCTGCAAAGGGAGAGTAATGAGCAAAACACACCAACAAATTGGCCCTCGAGTCGTGCAAACTCACATGTCTGTGCCACAAGCAAAAGCAAGCAAAGCAAATACTATGCCGTAAGCAAACTCCAAACCAAGGGGAAAAAACTCAAATTAACTCGTCTAAAAGATGGTTATTTATGACTGCTATGAAGAAAATCAAGGTCCTACTTGTGGGAGAAGTTTGATGTAAGAAACCACAAAGGACCAAGCTTTTAAAACAAATAAGAACCAGTTATTATGAAGTACAATAGTGGTAACAGAGCATTTACCTAATGCCAGGCACTATTCTAAATACTATACATGTGTGAATTCATTTAATTCTCCCAACAGCCCAAGAGGCAGTGCTATTAGCCTCATTTTACAGATGGTGAAACTGAAGCACATGGAGGTTAAGTGACTTACTCAGGTCATACTGCTAGTAAGAGATATTTCAGGGGTGTAAATACAGGCAGTCTATTTCCAGACTCCAGGATTTTGTCTGTCCTGCTCTACTGCCTCTACGACAAAATTCTATTCAATAAACATGTATCAAATGCCTATGATACAATGGCTTTGCAGGAGGACCAGAGACATGAAACACATCGTTCATATTCCTGCCAGTGGATTTTATAGAATGATCGAAGAAAATCATCCCAAAGACCCAAAGGACTATAAATCTGTTATACCAGCTCTATATAACACAACACAGTTTTCTGGTAACACTAGAAGACATATAAACGCATGAGGAAAGCTGGTGTTTGTCAGGAAGAAAACAGGAATCGACCCTTCATTCACTGATGACTGTTCAAAGCATTTCAGGTAGAGTATATCTCCCTGAATCTTCTCTTTGAAGTAAGTATTTCCCCCAAGTTTAGAATTGAAGAAACTGAGACACTTACTTACAGGAATGGTGGCAGAACCAATATGTGCCCCTCAGTCTAATTCCAGAGTCCGTGCCCTTTCCCCTCTCTTGTACACCTCCTGTGAAAATTCCTATGAGGTGGGTGGAATTGGACATAGATGTCAGAAGATGATCGTGGGTGTCATTGGGGACCAAGTGAGGGACAAGAAGAAAGAGGTCCTGCAGCCATACTATAGCATACCGGAGGAATCCAGGCTTTCTTGAAGGGACACGGAGCAGATGGGTCAATTTTAAGGAAGCATGGGACACCCGTAAGTATATTAGTTGGGACTACTTGTAGAGAAACTGGAATGATAGAGATAAATGTTCCTAACTGGCAGTGGGGATTCTGTTGGTGCTTTTGCACAGATTTTGATCCACACTGCATCAGAGCAAGGTAGGTTAAGCTGGTGGCATCCATTACTGCAGTGACAGAAGACAGAGGAAGTGGAAGAAGAAAATGGCAGAAGGATGAGTTAGGATGCATGTGCAAGAAAACAGACAAGCAATGATGAGCCTCCCCACGGGCACGGCAGGGGTGGTGGGAAGCACACCGATGGCCCTGCATCCACGGCTCTCGGCCACTGGCTCCGCGACTCTCAGTATTCGTGCACAGAAATGTCAATCAAACTTTTTTTTTTTTTTTTTTTTTGTGGTATGCGGGCCTCACTGTTGTGGCCTCTCCCGTTGTGGAGCACAGGCTCCGGACGCTCAGGCTCAGCGGCCATGGCTCACGGGCCCAGCCGCTCCGCGGCATGTGGGATCTTCCCGGACCAGGGCACGAACCCGTGTCCCCTGCATCAGCAGGCGGATTCTCAACCACTGCGCCACCAGGGAAGCCCTCAATCAAACTTTTATACATCTGTATGAGTAACTAGACTTCTTGTCCTGTTTTAATCCTTGTACAATTTAGCCCTTAAAAGTGATAAATTCACTGGTAATAATAATATGATTTCACTGGTAAAGGTGTTACTTCTAGTTAATACATTAGAAATCTCCCTTAATGCTCACTTCAACATAAATGTATAAAAGCAAATTTAATACCTGACTTGACTTCCATCATTCTCTGAGTGAAGAGGAAAACAGAAGCCGACCCGGCATCACGTATTGTATAACACATACAATTTCGGGGTTCTCTTATGGACCCCAGGCTAACAAGCTCATTTGTGACTCATGGGATAGCCCTGAACTTATTTTTTAAAAGATGTATTTCCTTTTTTATAAATTGTAGATTAAATATTACTGTTGATTTTAACTAGCCTAAAATCTTTTAAAGAAATTTAGACCAAATCCAGACACAGAAGCCATTTTCATGGGTCTCCTGTTGTTACTAGGCTGAGTCATTCCTTTCCATCATTGCTTATACAGTGGGAGAGGACCTGGGTGTATATATAGCACTTATACTGGGTCACTTACTAGAGAAGAAATGGCTTGGACTTTCTTTGGAGGAACTGTTCCATATATATCACTGCTTCTTGAACAGGCTGATACATTTCAGACAAAATGTTATTTTCCAACAGAATCATCAAAATCCATCTTAATTTAAAATAATACTTTCATTTACATTAAAAGTATGCATTTATTTTAGGCAGTAATTATGTCATCTTGCCTTACAACACTATCCTTGTGTTGCAAGGTGGGAACAGCAGAGGTGGAATTCTTAACAAATAGCACAGGGTTCTTTCACCATCACCCTCAGTCTACAACCACATCATTTCTATCCCAGGGCTCCAGAAAGGAGGAAGAGAAGTGCTCATGTTTTCAGAAATGTCACCCCAAATTTTAGAAATACTGGGGACACATGACACTTCTTCACCCTGCCTCAGCACAGCACTACTTTATCAACATGACAAGAAGTTGGTAACAACAAGCAAACAGAAAAAGAAACCTCCCCACATAACTGCATGAATGAATTTGTCACTTTTTAAATGGTTGTTTTTTGGCAGCCATGTATCATTTGACAAAAATCTCACAAATTTAGGACAAAGTTTATGTAGTGGCTCCAGATAATGAGCAGTCAAGAACACAAACTCTCCAGGGCCAGAAAGACCCAGCTCCAAGTCTACCACCTCAACACTTGGCTGGCTGTGAAACTGGTAAATAATTTACATTCTTTATGCTGCAGTTTCTTTACCTGGAGCTTGAGGGTAATGATGCCTATCTAACACAATTGTTGTGTAGATTAAGTAAGCAAGGAAGATAAAACCTTCTAACCATTTTGTAGCCTATGTATAACTCTGCATAAGACCCAACAGAAAAAAAAAATTCAGGTAGGCAGGTAGATGGACAGAT
Source organism: Kogia breviceps (assembly GCF_026419965.1). Classification (NCBI taxonomy): domain Eukaryota; kingdom Metazoa; phylum Chordata; class Mammalia; order Artiodactyla; family Physeteridae; genus Kogia; species Kogia breviceps. The sequence continues at coordinate 53,463,311 of NC_081311.1, forward strand.
GAGAGATTAGATAGATAGATAGATAGATAGATAGATAGATAGATAGATAGATAGATAAGAATGTCAAAACACCAACTCAGTTTGCCTTTAAGCAAGAGATTAAGTTGAGAACTTTGCCTAATGGCTCAGCTGCATCTTTAAATGTGGTCCACAGAGATGCTAGCCTATCTGAAGGACCAACTATGGCGCAACTGTGAATCTGAGTATGATTAGTCCATGGAATTCCATAACTATGGAGAAGCCTGCTTGTATTCTCTAACACATTTGCATAGGCTATGATGCTCTTTTTTTAAAAGAACTTTCCATGCCTACTGCAAAGAAAAAAATCTTCTATTTTCAGCATTAAAAATACACATGATTACCCCTCAAAAAGGCAAAAGAGAGAGAGAAAAAGCAAGAGAGAGAAAATTCAGAGAAAACAAGGTCATGCAGTCTCTCATATTCTTTTTACATCCTAAAGATAAATGTTAAGGTCTGGGGAGAGGCTGGCTCTCTCCTTTTCCTGACTGGGCTGGAACAAAATGTTTAAATAGCTCCATTTCAAACCTGTGGCTGCATTTCTCACACTATTAAAAAAGAAAAAGATCCACAGTCATTTTCAGTACAAACCCCATTCTAAATAAAGCTTTTCATCTTTTCTTGACTCTGATTCCTAATTTAACACAATCTCACCTCTCTTTCTTATCCAAAAATCACTTTTCTGGCAACTTTGACTATTCTTAACAGAGGCGTGAATCAGAAAAGAAAAAAGAAGGCCCCTCAATGGCTAAGGCACAGCCTAAAAATATATATGCACCAAAAGCGCACATAGGACTTGGTTTCTCAAGAAAGAAGTCCTTACTAAGAGCCTAATCACTCTGGCTTTATACGTATTACAATCAATTTGGCTGATCTGGTTTCACAGCCATTGGAAGGTCAGCAGAGCAAATCCCAAGACAATGGCAGTGAGTCAAGAAGTAAGGATTAGACATTCATCCTAACAATAATAATAGCTGGTGGGCATGCATCAGCTCTGGGGATGCTATTGGCCCTCTTCTCTACACTGTATATGTACCAACTGACTTTATCTTTACAACCCCATTTTTAGAGTTGAGGACATAGATGAGCTGAAAGATTGAGTGATCAAGCAATGGAGCTGGAATTTGAACACAAGCAGTGTGGCTTCAGGGTGACAATGGAAGAAAAAAAGTAACACACACACAGTGCAGACATGCGGACAAAAGAGCTAAAATTAAGTAGCCTGGGGTCATCCAGGAGTAGGGAAGATAGGGGTGGGCTACAAAACTCCACAAGGTTCAGTAGCTCCTGCTAGCTCTAGACTCTGATCACAGTGTTTCCCCTGAGCTCCTGCACAAGACCCTCTGGGCAATGCCACATGTCAGGTCCTAAACAGTGATAAGAGGGGAGTCTCTTACAGGCAGCTTCTCTTTGGTTGGCAGAAGAATATTATGTCTTGGAGGGACAATGTGTGGGATGTCCCCCACCACACACACACATAATGACCCTCCAATCTTCATCTTATCATTCGAGAAATAAATAATTTGACAAAATTAAATCGTATAAAATGAATTTGACAAGAATGAAATAAAAACACAAGAGAAACCCACATGACAGGGATGAAAAGTGAGGAAGCATCATATATTTTAGAGTATTCTCTTGTCCATCAGTTAATTTGCCTCCCTAGAGAGCTTCTAGGAGCAGACCCAGAATTGGGGACAGCAAAGATATAATCCTTGAGCTGACAGGGAGAGTAGGATATGATATCACTTATACATGGAACCTAAAATATGACACAAATGAACCTATCTACAAAACAGAAACAGACTCACAGACATAGAGAACAGACTTGTGGTGGCCAAGGTTGGGGGGGTGGGCAGGGGAAGGGGGAAGGATGCACTGGGAGTTTGGGGTTAGTAAATGCAAACTATTACATATAGAATGGATAAACACAAGGTCCTACTGTACAGAACAGGGAACTATGTTCAATATCCTGTGATAAACCGTAATGGAAAAGAATATAAAAGTTGTATATATATGTATAACTGAATCATTTTGCTGTACAGCAGAAATTAATACAACATTGTAAATCAACTACACTTCAATTTAAAAAAAAGAGTAGACAGATGTACACTCAAACTATGATTTAAAAAAAAACACACACAGCAAAGAGGTGAGAGGAGAATGTGTCGAGAATAATGAGAGTATGATGGAGTGAACAATCCTTTCTTCCTGGAGGAATTGGAAAGTTTCCTAGAAGAAATTACCCTTAAATGTGAGCCATGAAAGATAAAGCTAGGTGGTTGCCCCCCACCCAAGGCAGACCAGAAGGGAAAGGAATCCCTGACAGTGGGGGGCTGAGGGCATGCAAGGGCTGGAGGTGTAAAACCATGGGGCTGGATTCAGGACCAGCCAGCCACTCCGTGAGGCATGATCCTAGAAAGGGAATGGGCTGGAGCTTGAGAGGCACGGCTAAAAGTAAGGGCATGGCCCACTGAGGGCTTCTATAATGAAAGCAAACCCCCAGTCCATCAGAGTCCTGGAATGGAAAGAGCAGTGCAGAAATCTCAGAACATCAAATCAGGAGTAGCTATGCAATTTACAGGAAGTCAAAGGCCCCCACTCTCTCTTCTGTAAATCGGGTGGGTGAGGAGGGTAGACTGGGTGAACTTGAATTCTCCCCAAATCTAACTGTCCCAGATACCAAGACTCATTTGGGCATCGTGGCATGAGTCATTAAGAAGAGTTATATGTATATTAAACACTTCTGTTTACAAAGGGAAATGATTGTACAATTATATTTTAGAAAGATTTACTTCAGAAACATTGAGAACAGAAAATATACATTCTTCAATGGGAAAGATTTGGTTATTTGAAAGTGTACTTATATGAGATCCTCATCCTCTAATTATGCAAAAAGAAAATAAATGCCACTGAAATAACCCTCACCCCAGGTAAAAACATTTAAAATGGCATATCTGAAACCATTCATAGTTTCTAAATTAATGTTGATACATAGCATTTCCTATTCCCGTAAAGTCTAAAACAAGACATTTAAGAGCTAGATAGTGCTTTGTTAGCTACTCAGCAAACCAAAGGGCTGTTTAAGAATTAATATCTGAGCTGCCTTTAATTTTAAACTTGGCTATTAAAGATTCTGTCTTTCCCTCTTTTTCAGGGTTTCTTATTGTAGTAAATGAATAAAAGGATACTGCATATCAAAATGTAAGGGACAACTTACCTGGAGCTAACCACTTAAAGTTTTAGGATAGTGCAGCCACTGTTGTTTCATTTCTGGATATACGAAGTCCAATTTGTCGAGGTTAAAAAATGTTGAGGTTAAACAACGATTAATTATAAAAATGCCTGCTTGTATGACATTTGATTTACAAGAATTTATAATTGTAGCCTGGTAGAGGTGCTTGGTGGGAAAGCATCCTATTGACTTCAGTCAAAACTCAGAATTCCCCAGGAGCTGGAGCTGTGGGGTGATTCCACAATACTTGGGAGTCCACCAGGCTAGATAAGGCACCAAGAAAATGTCAGAAAAAAGAATCTTTGTATAATGAACCAAACACCTGGTAACCACTCTTGAATCTGGTATAATTCTAGGATAAATATTCTCTTTCCTTTTGAGGGCCTTAACTCCCCTTCTGGGCTTGACGGTCTTTTTGAGATCCACTTGAAGCTGTGCTTCCCTGAGCCAATCACACTACGCACATTGAACAACCAAGCCCCTGAGGGAATCAAAGGTCTCAGCTCCAAGGGAGCTGGAATAACCAGTGCAGTGTCAAGCTGGAGGGAGAGGATATTTTTTCTTACACAGGATCCAGAAAACAGGCTGCTGCAAGGTTCCGACATCTCTCAAAGAGCCTTTCAAATCAGTCGCATTAAAAACAGCACAAAGGTCAAACTCAAAATTATTAGATTTCTTGGGCTCTTCGATTCAAGTCTCAATCAAGCTTAGCGTCCCTATTTGATTACATAATTTAATTCTGCCCTACAAACAAAATGTCACACAATTGAAGAGTTGTGGTTATATCTGGAGGGGCCTCTTGAAGATGCCCTTGCATTTACCCCGTGTCCATGAAGAGATACGGAAGCTCTGGGTAAAACCGGGGGAAAGCTTGCTTGGAGAAAGCTTGCTTGGAGAAAGCATCAGCTAAGGCTATCCTCTGAGTGAGCAGGCCTCCTAGAGGGTCAGCAAGGGCTGGGGAACAAGGTAAGTGCAGAATAGATGTAGGAAGAAGCCACAGGACTGCTCTGAGCCTCCATTGCCTCACATATGCAGCAAGTGATGTGTTAAGATGACCAGGTCTTAACTCACTTTTGCTATTAAAAGCAGGAATATTGGGAGGGTACATGATAAATGGATTTCCAGTCCCTGCCTTTTTCCAAGAGAAAACTGAGCAATTATGAATATATACAAATCCTCCAAATAGGTGCTATTTTTCAACGATCTCAATTCATGTCAGTTTAGCAAACACACAGGGCACCTGCATTGTGTGAAGGTGCTCTGATAGAAGAGACCTAGACTTGGCCCTTTATGAGTTTACCCCCCTAACCACAGCCATTCTGATGATTCATCATGGAGGAGACCTTCCCAGGGAAAATTCTGACTTATAGGAAGAGCCAGACATAATGTTGATTAAGCACAGCCACAAATCAGGGGCAAATAAGGTTATACACAGCCTATATTTCTAGTATGGTGCATAAACCTCAATCAGAAGATATTCCTAAAGAGGAGTTGCCCCATTCCCTGAGCAATTTCAGTATTATGAGAAGGTTTGCACTTCTTTCTCCAGATGGCTTCTTGGAGGGGGATACTTTTAGCTGAATGCTTATGCAAGCATGTATGTGCATGTGTGTATGCTTAAAAACTTTTTTTGTAGGCACAGCTTATCTACAAAGGATACTCATAAACTGAGATTCATAAAGCCAGTTAGCACTAAAAATTTTCAGCACGTTGAGTTTCTTTTATTCCTTCTCTCTGGGAGACTTTCCTTATGGGTCAAGTTAGGAATAATTGAACTAAAACCAAGTATACATCTAAGAGAAAAGAAAACATTTATCTACACAGAAACTTGCACAGTGATGTTTATAGCTGTGTTATTCACACTAACCAAAAGGTGGAAACAACCCAAATGCCCATGATCTGATAAATGGATAAACATAATTGGGTATATCTGTACAGTGGAATGTTACTTGACCATAAAAAGGAATGAAATACTGATGCCTATAACATGGATTCACCTTAAAAACATTACTCTAAGTGAAGAAAGCCACGCACAAAACTCTACATAATATTGTATAGGAGCACATTCATATTAAGTGTCCAAAACAGGGAAATATATAGAGACAGAAAGTAGATTAGTAGCTGCCTAGGACGGGGGAGTGGGGAGAAGGATGGGAGAAGGGGTGAGAGCTAAAGCATACAGGGTTTCATTTGGGGTGATGAAATGTTCTAAAATTGACTGTGGCTATGGTTGTACATATCTGTAAATATACGAAAAGCCACTGAATTGTACACTTTAAATGGGTGAACTGTATTTCAATAAAGTTGTTAAAATTTTAAAAAAATAAAAGCAAACATAAACCAGCATGAAAGCAGCATGGTAGTGGACCCTTTTTAACTTTGAAGATATGTCTATATCCCAATCCAGTTTAATACTATCCTTCCCCCAGCCACAAACTCTTTAGTATTCAAAGGAAAACTATTAACACACACTGGTCTCCCTTCCTCAAAAGTCAGCACACTTCTTTGCTTCTGATAGCTCAGCTGGTGAAGGTAGGTCCATGAACACACCTGGACCTACTCTTTCCCAGAATCTTCATGTCGATTCCAAAGGGAACCAGCAGTTTCAGTATGAAGGACTTAGTGCTGAGTGTCTCCATTACCATGGATAAAACACCTCTTGTCACTACTGCTATCTTCATTTATAAACCACAGGGTCTTCTTCCATATTTTCTAGCTCTAATTATGATGTTTATAAGAAATCTATATTCTCTCTCTTATTTGGGGAGACAACCTAGCAAGCAGAGATCTGAATTGACTACATGGAGTGCATCTTAAAATTATTATCACTTGATGGACCTAGAGACTGTCATACAGAATAAAGTAAATCAGCAAGAGAAAAGCAAATATATATTGATGCATATATGTGGAATCCAGAAAAATGGTATAAATGATCTTATCTGCAAAGCCGAAACAGAGACACAGACATAGAGGACAAACATATGGACACCAAGGGGGAAGGAGGGGGGGTGGGATGAAATGGGAGAGTGGGATTAACATATATACACTACTATGTATAAAATAGATAGCTAATGGGAACCTACTGTATAGCACAGGGAACTCTACTCAGTGCTCTGTGGTGACCTAAATGGGAAGGAAACCCAAAAAAGAGGGCATATATGTATATGTATGGCTGATTCACTTTGCAATAGAGCAGAAACTGACACAGCAGTGTAAAGCAACTATACTCCAATTTAAAAAAATTCATTGAAGCACTATTGACAATAACCAACACATAGAAGCAACCTAAATGTCCATCAGCAGATGAATAGTTAAAGAAGATGCGGTATATATACAATGGAATATTACTCAGCCATAAAAAAGAATGAAATAATGCCATTTGCAGCAACATGGATGGACCTACAGATGATTATACTACGTGAAGTAAGACAAAGAAAGACAAATATATATCACTTATATGTGGAATCTAAAAGAATGATACAAATGAACTTATTTACAGAATAGAAACAGACTCACAAACTTTGAAAACAAATTTATGGTTACCAAAGGGAAGAAGTGGGGGGGGGAGGTAAATTAGGAGTTTGGGGTTAGCATATACACACTACTATATATAAAATAGATAATCAACAAGGACCTACTGTGTAGCACAGGGAACTCTACTCAATACTCTGTAATTACCTATATGGGAAAAGAATCTGAAAAAGAATGGATATATGTATATATATAACTGAATCACTTTGCTGTACACCTGAAAATAACACAATATTGTAAATCAACTATATTCTAGGGCAAAATAAAAATGAATTCAAGCAAATAGTTATTATCACTTTTTATCAGACATAAGGACTAATAAGTATATTCATTTGTTTAAGAAACCCACCAATCTACTCTGTGTCTTACACTGCTTGGAGTACAAAGAAGACTTGGACACAGTCCCTGCCTTGAAAAGGTTACAATATTGTTAAGTTAACTAAACTGTAAACAAATAAATATATCCAGAATGACAGGTGCTAGAGTAGGGGTAAATCTAAAGTGCCCCTGGAGGATAGGGAGGAAAGAGGCTAATGTTTCCAGCATCATACAAAAAGGAATTTTGTAATTTTTAAAGATCTATATGAAAATGAAATCAACATTTTTAATTTAAAAAATTTTAATAAAATTTTATTTTGTAATAATTCTATATTTACTGAAAAACTGCAAATATACGACAAAGAGTTCTCACATATCCTTCACCTTGCTTCCTCGAAAGTTAACATCCTACATAGTACAATTATCAAAACCAAGACATTGACATTTGTGCAATACTACCAAGTTACAGGCCTTATTCAGATGTGTCCAGAATTTTCATTACTGTTCCAGGATTCAATCCATGATACTATGTTGCACTTAGTGTGTCTCACCAATTTCTTGCAATCAGTGTCATTTTGTCAGTTTTTCTGTGTTTCCTAACCAAAAATCACCTTTTTACGTAAAAAGAGTCAAATATCAGCAACACAGTATGGCTCAACCTAATGGTATTAAAGTTGCTGAACGTCACAATGGTCTGTGTGCCATCTCTGTGAATGTGTGGTCACAATTCAAGTTCATCATGACATCCATCAGTAGGTAGCAACATGATAATACAAAGCTGTGGTCAAGAGCACAGGCTCTGGGGCCAAATGGCCAGCACTCACATCCCAGATTCATCACCAAACAGCTCCATGACTTCAGAAAATTTCATTAACATCCCTCTCTTTAGTATTTTATCTGAAACACAGTCTTCACCTCCATTCAATTATTGTGAGGATGTGTGGCTGAACTACACTGATTCCATTTTGTCAGCTTCATCTTAGGCCACCAATCTTACCCCCTCCCCTTTTGGCATGACTGAACTTTAGCCTCCTCACGAAGAATGTGCCCGAACTGGATAAATTTCCTATCAACTTTTACCCTTGCCTTCATCTGATAAGAACACTGGAAGGATGCCTTTTGCTGACACAGATGGTTAATGGTCATGAGACTCTCCCCAGGGGAGGAAAATCGCTCAGTTCCTTCGGTGGAGACTTGCTTCTCACTTGGTAGTCAGAATCTATTTTTGGTTTTGACCCCTTTAAATTCCCCTGTATCCCTTTTGGCAGCATGCAGTGTGGCTGTGAATGCCTATGGACCATCATCCGCCCTATCCTTCCTGCCTGTTTGTAAGTTACCCACAATAAACTTCATAGTTGCACTGTATGGGGTTGTGGCTTCATTTTTTTGGTCTCCAAGTTCCTCCTCAGTTCAAAGGATGCTATTCAGCATCTCTGCCTCCCAAAAAAGAATTAAATGAGACAATTTATGGAAAGCACTTAGCACATAGACGAATTTTCTGTTGCTACATCTCTTCCTGGATGTCTTACATCCTCTCTATTACTATTATCCCAAGTGCCTCCAGTTCTCATTCATTTCATGAAAATCTTGACAAATATCAGCAAAGCAGGAAGTGATTTGTGTTTCAGAAAGGACATACAGGGGTAACAGACAGAAAAAACAAGACGAGTCTGAGTGAGAAAAACAATTTAGGCACATTATTCCATCAACTTTCACTAGGCATTACAGCACATGGCTATACAGTCATCATTAAAGTTTGCCTGAGCAATGTCCCTTCTATAATGAGACCGGGATACCACTGGAAGACACACCCATTGCAAACAGAACACTGGTTGTGGCCTGGCAAATTTCAGATTACCATAGTTATGGCTGGTGACATTGTGGAGTGACTTCAAAAAGATCACTTGAGATTTTAAACCATAGAGTGACCTTCAGAATGTCACCTAAATCTATAAGCTCCATAAATAATAGATGTGTCATAATTCATTAGCAGGTTGTAGCAAGCTGTAGTCCTCACTAATGAAGAAGCAAAATTTAACAAAGAAATGTGCAAATATCAACTGTTTAAGAAAATACTTGATAAACATCTTCACCAAATTACATTTAGTTTTGCCATTTAAATGGCCTCCTGTGGAGTTAAACCACACTATCAAAACCAGCTACTGCCTATAAAACCTGAAACAAAGGCAGTAACATTTTCTGCTTGATTTGTACAGAGCCTGTTTCCTCATTTTCCCAGAAAAGAAATGGCCTCACAGTTTGTACACTTCTTAAGGCTTTTCCTCCATGTTTGGTCTACAAACTCTCTTATAATTAAAAAAAATAATGATAAATAAACAAATATAGAAAGGGTAGACTACACATTCTCACATTTGCATAACAATGGGTAACCTTCCACTATGTGGATCTGTAAGAAGATTGATGAAAAGATGATTTGTGAGTACTTAATAACAAAATGCGTTGATCACTAGGCACCAGCATAAGCTCATTGCAAATTAGTCTGTACTGGTAGACTGAGGAATGTTATAGTCAGATATTGTATTGATTTTACCAAGGAATTTAATAGAGAACCTTATTATATATTTGGTAATAAAAAGAATAAATGTGGCCTATGGGTTAGTTTGGGTCAGTAGATTCACAGCTGGATGAAAGAAGGAAGAGTTCATAGATGGATCTTTGTCAACCAAAAGGGCAGGCCTGGTGAGGACCAAGGACCGCCTCCTCCTTGTCCAGTGATCTACAGGATGACAGAATTTTGGGAAGTCTCAGAAAATGGCATAAGGAGCATGCTGGTGGACGACGTGACACACTTGAAGGCAGAGCCAGTGCTCTGGTTTGTATTTGTCTCGAATCTGAAGAATATTTATTAGGGATAATGTCTCATCTAGTTTTGAAACTGTCAAAAGTAAATCATTTTTTCAAAGATACAAGAAGAGAGACCTGGTTTAAGAAACGATTATCAGAATGTCTTGGCATTCAGTTGACCATAATGTAGTGTGAGCTAATTAGTTGGAAGATGTTCAAGAAGGTAATTCAAGTTCAGGCTTCCTGAATGAAGTCTCGTGTTCAGACCAAGAGAGGTAAAGGTCCCATTTCCTTCTTCTGAAGAGATCACAGTCCATTCAAAGTAGTGTGTCCCACATTTGGGGACATATTTTTAAAACTTTGACTTTCAATTACTTCTGGACTTACAGAAAAGTTGCAAAAGTAGTACAGAGAATTTCTATTTTCCCCTCATATCTTACATCTTTAACATTGGTAAAGCTCTATTAACCTAACTAAAGACTCTTTTTTCCCCAGATTTTGTTGGTTTTCCACTGATTTCCTTTTTCTTGGGAACAACATTTTAAGAGCAACACTAACAAATCATGACACATTCAGAATAGGGCCTTCAAGAAGGCAAAGGATTTGGGGACCAGGTAAGTGCAGAATATTGAGAGTAGCACTTTTTCTTCTTTTCTCTATCCAGACTTACTCCCCTGGTGATCTTGGTCTACCGGTTTTCAATATCAGCTATATTCTGATGACTCTAACGTTTACAGTTCCATCCCAGACCTCTCCCTGAATTCCAGATACATCTACACAACTACCCTTCGACATCTCCACCAGGATGTCTGATAGACATCTCAAATTGAAGGTATATCTGACAATATGCCTCCCAACGCCACACTGTTCTTCCTGCAGTCTCCCCACCCTTCTAATTGCTCCTTGATTCCTCTCTCTCTTACTTATTCCATATCCAATTCATGAGAAAATCTTGCTTATTGCCGTTGAAACCATATACAGAAATCTACCCACTTTCCATCTTTACACATCTACCAAGCATCATCTCATAGAATATCCTCCTTTCAGGTCTGTGCTTCCATTCTTGCCTCTCTCTGCTCTGTTTTCAACACAGCATCCACTGCAATCAGGAAATATAATCAAAGTCTCCCATGGCTTCCTACCTCACTCTAAGTAAAAGCCAAAATCCTCCGGTGACTTTGTGAAGTTTATTAAATCCAGCCTTCTTTTATCTCTGACATAATCTCCTAACACCCTCCCCATAATCGTTTCACACAACAATACCATTTCCTTGCTGTTCCTCATCAGGCACAATCCCATCTTAAGAACTTTTCATTGGCTTTTCCCTCTTCCAAGTATATATTTACCCTAGATATTTGTAAGGCTGATTCAATCTTACCCTCTTGTCTTGGCAAAGTGAGGTCATTCCTGGACCTGGACCAAAATGCAACCTCCCTTTTCCCCTCCCCAATTTTGTCTCTGCAGCACTTACAAGCATCAAACAGATATACTTGGCCTGTTTTGTTCATTGTTTGGGGGGAAGAGAATTGGACTATTTGGTTCACTACTATTTCTCTAGCACCTACTATATGCTCACCAAAAATTAATTAAATGAAAGAATTGAAGCATCACTATAATTAGGCATATGGGTTTAAGAGATACACCTACTATGTATAAAACAGATAAGTATTTACAAGGATATATTGTATAGCACAGGAAATTATAGCCTGTGATAACTTTTAATGACATATAATCTTAAAATACTGAATCACTATGCTGTACATCTGAAATGAATGTAATATTGTAAATAAACTATACTTCAATAAAAATAGTAATAATAAAAGAAGAGCACTTATTCTAGAATCAGACTGACAGAGTTCAAATGTCAGTTTGATTGCTCACAACCTGCAAGGTATTGGTCAAATCATTCAACATTTTCTGTGCCTCAGTTTCTGCACCTAGTACATGGTGATGATAGCAATACTTAACTTGCAGACTAGTTGCTAATGTGACAAAAATTGTTGTCAATTAAGTGTGACAGTTCATAATATACTGTTTGAAAAATATTGTGTGCTCACTAAATATTATCATTAATTGATTAGAAAGTAAGAAGCAACAGATGATATCACCATAAAATTCCTAGTCAGTGAGTCAGTATAAGAGATCAGGACTTTGGAATCCTTTGATCCGAGTACAAATCTTAGCTCTGTTTTTATCTAGCTCTGTTTCCCTGAGCAACACAATTAGCCTCTATAAATTCTGGAATCCTTAACTATAAATTGGAATAGTAACCCCACTTCATCTGTGTCCTGGGAAGACAAAGTAAAATAGTATAGAGTGCTCAGCACTATTCTTGGCATCTACTAAAGTACTGACTAAACAAATGTCATGATTGTTATAAAATCTGGATATTCATTTAGCCGGGTGATTGTCCCTTTCACCTTTCCTGTGGCCTTTTCCAATTATTGTCCATATCTCTGCAGCTCAAGCTTGCTTTCTAAGACAAAAGAGCCCTGTGCCCTACCTATTCTTTGGAAACTTGGCTCTCATGGAAGTGACATCAGGAAATAAATAGACCATGTTATAATTCTTCTAACATTAGTGGCTGATATAATTGATACATTTATTCCAGAAACATTCACTAATCCATTTGCCAGGCTCTGTGCTAGGTGTGTGTTAGGTATACTGTGGTGACTAAAACCCAGTCTCTGCCCAGGCTCTTCCATTCTAGTTGGGGGGTAACTGTGCCGTAAGTTAGCCCTCCCAAGGCTTGTTATTAAAGGAGAAACCTATATAGTTAGTATTGCACAAACTGACTGGGGACAAAGAGATCTGGACAGAGGCCACACTGGGTAACTATATCTGTATCACACATAGGCTTTGATACAAATAGTTCTTCTACTTTGGCCTCCATTAATCATTAAGCAACTATTCCATAATGAACACCAGAGTACTGATCTCCTACTCAGGAACCAGGGCTGGCTAGTACTACCACGGCTACTACTATTATTTTTGCTGCTACTATTATAATTACTTCTACTACTACAAATACTATTACCTTCATTATTTTTTCAATTACTCACCTAGCTTTTCCCTTATGATATTAACATAAGTGGCCTCCAACCTTTCTATTTATAAGTCTTACAATACTGAGCACACTGTCAATATTGATATAAAAATTGTCAAATATAGGAAAGCCAACTATATTAGCAAATATAGGAAATATTTATATTCAAATCATTAAATATAGGAAGGTCAATTTTATTAGGAAAGGAAATTGTTAGGAAAAAGCAAATGAAGACTAGTAGACAGACAGGCATCCATGCATCATGGTGACATTTCAATTTATCTACAGCTCCTCACAGACTTCCAGTACGATGACATTCAGTCAGCATTCATTCATTCAATCTGGGGCACTGGAGGTCTGAGCAATAACACTATTAATCAGTTCTCCCTACAATCAACCCAAAGAGCAGATACAGGAAAATTGTTGATATATTAGCAAATGTATCAGTAACAGCTTACCAAATACAGTTAAAGAAGAATGATATTAACATTATAGATTAGTACAAGTCAACTGTAAGAGCCACAAATGCCCTTTACTGTGCATTGCGATTGTAAACTTACCTGATTACTTTGTTGCTCTTTAGTTGGACTGACAAAATGGCATGATACCATGTTAAAGGGCAAGGCCATGTAGGACAGATCCAACCTCAGGCAAGAAGCACATGTACAAACATGATCTCTAAAGAGCTAACTGACAAAGCAGAGCTAACAGATGGCTGGGGTCCACTGTGGCAACTGATAAGCTAACCATAACCCTAATTCATAAATAAACTTGATATTGCATTTTTCAGCTTTTCTGACTCACCCTGCTGATATGGAAATTTTCATCATTTCAGGGAGAAATAAGCAAACCATTCAACTCAACAGTTCACTCATTTTGTTTTTTGGTCATTTCTTTTTTCTCATTTTGACTCTCTCCCTCATTTCCCACAGTGATTATCACACTACTTCAACAACAAAAGGAAAATAGAGGTATGGACGGAGAGAGATTTATTAAACACCTACTAAATGGCTAGCCCTGTAGAATGACAGTGGAAAGAAAACAGGGTTTATCCCCTACAAGTCGCCTACAAGCTGGAATCTGCTCCAGTTCTGCACCTGAATCTCAGTGCTGGTGTGTAACTGAAGCTATACACTGGCAATGTTAATTTATTTTCTCAGTTTTTCCTTCCATAAAAATTTAAGGAATAAATGACATGCTATATTCAAAGCACTTAGAAGTTGGCATATAATACATGTTTACTAAATGACATGAGCTATCATGCAAAAGTTTGTTCTTTCAATGTTTGATGATCCTGAGCAACTACATCTTCATTTTAGGGTCTTCCCAACTAGATTTCAATGGTCTCTCCTTTGAGTTCCTTAACATGTTGCCACGTTTTTCTGTTTAATCTGGCATCACTGTTTTGCATGGCCTTGAGTGATGTGCCATGTCTAGTTCATCTCAGTATCCCCTACCACACCCTGTATGTCACCTAGCACACAGACATTCCTTAAATACATGAGGAACTGAATCTCCACATCAAGGAGGACTAGATTGAATTCTAAACATGTAACACTCTGCAGAAAGATCATTTTCCTTTAGAGCAGAGTGCATCTTCTCAAAAACATTTTTGTAGATCCATGTATATAAATGTTTACTCATGAGTTCACATGATACAGATCCAGAGTTAAAGAACTTAAGAAACTGCCCAACCTTATACATGCAGATGATCAGGATTCTGAAGGAATGTTGAACTTGTAAAACTACATTGTATCTGAGGGTCCTCAGCTAGTTGAAATTGGGCTGTGGGCCTGGTGGGTAAACCCTCCTTAGTCTTATTTCTATCATCCACACAATTGGCTTAGCATTACTGACTGTACACTCTTGGTTTCACAGCTGTTTTTCCATCCCCAGGCCAGGAGTTTAGTCTGACTGCTTCCAAGGTTGGCTCATTTGGCTTAATGCTGGTTACTCACCTTTGCCTGACCTTACCATGCCATAATGGCACTGAAGGCGAGGACCCTCTGTTTAACACTTGGTTGCCTTAGGTAACTGTGATAATTAGGCTGAAATGTTGGTCTATGTATCAGACTCAACAGATCTAAAACTGTCAATGTAAGGCCAGTGGAAAGTTAATGTATATAGAGGAGCCAACTAAATCATAAGCCTAAATATGCAGACCTCAGACAGAAGAACTGACCTTTGCTGTAATGAATAACCTTCAGGTCATAGCTGCATGGAATTAGTCACCATTATTCAACTGAAAAAACCATTAAATATGACATAAGGCTTGGAATTACTAAACATCAATTCTGATATCTCTATGTGTGCATATAGTGTATGTGAATGTGTATATATACACATACATGTATATTTATTTATGGATGCTATAATAATTGGTAGATTTGTACAAATATTGTATAAAATTGTAATCATACAACACATGCTGTTTTTAACAAGCAATGTCAAGATTTCTGCTATTTATATTCTTTTTTGTAGCCATAATAACTATAGCTGTTTATTTTATATTTATTTATTTATGTATTCAGCACTCACTACATTTTTTACATGGCAAATTTCCATAGCATTTCACAGTTTAATATTATTTCATCTTTTCTAAGAGTAGTTTTACTCAGAAGGATTAGGGCACAAATTTTCTTGAATTTTTAAAAAATATATTACAAATCTCTGCTTCCTAAATAATAGCTTGGCTAAATATATATTATTTCATACCCCACTCTCTTTTCCTCAGAAATGTGTAGATATTTTTAGAACAAGATACTAAAATGGAGATGTATGAGACCAGCCCAAGCTTTCACCTATTAAGTGCCTACTATTTCATAAAATTTTCTTTCATTTATAAATTTAGTATCATAATCAAGACTCCTAGTTCTGGCCAGTTCTCTATGCACTACTACACCAATCTCTCTCACTAATTAAACTAAAATCTCTGTACAGAGATACAAAAGCAGGTTACTTCTTTTTTTTTTTTTTTTTTTTTTTTCGGTACGCGGGCCTCTCAGTGTTGTGGCCTTTCCCATTGCGGAGCACAGGCTCCAGATGCGCGGCTCAGCGGCCATGGCTCACGGGCCCAGCTGCTCCACGGCATGTGGGATCTTCCCGGACCAGGGCATGAACCTGTGTCCCCTGCATCGGCAGGCGGATTCTCAACCACTGCGCCACCAGGGAGCCCAGCAGGTTACTTCTGAAATGTAAACAATGGCAGGCAGAATAGAGACTGAAATCAAAAAATTGTAGAACAAGCAGTACGAGGGAGAGTTTATTGTTATTTTCCCCTCCTCTAACCCTTAGCTTTGACAAGAGGGCAAGCTGAATTGAAAAAGTGTACAGCAGGTACAGACAGGGAAAAACAAACAAACAAACAAAAACAGAGGAAACCTCTATTTTAGGGATATTACTGGGAAAGGGGGCCTCTGGGAGCCAAAGCATATATAGGAATCCTTTCTTCCTTCCTTAACTCCTTCCCTTCCTTCCTTCTTTCCCTTTTTCCTTCTTTCTTCCTTCCTTTATGTACTTATTTAATTGTTTGTTTATTTGTTTATCTTCCTTCTCTCCTGGTCTTACCAAGTGGTAAAAAATGCCCTTCTGTAATGATGGCAGTGACAGTTACAGGCATCTAGAAGCCAAAAAGAAAATCTATCACTCTGGCCTAAAGAACTGGGAGGGGCCCTTGAGAATGTTAGGGGAGTTCAGAAGAGGAGAGAGTTACAGATGGAGATGCCTTCATTCTGTGTATGACAAACTTCTGGGCTCACTGCTAAGTGGAACATGCATGTAACAGACCAAGGAAGTATAGTAAAGGCTTTGAAAACAGAACTATGATATAAATACCACCCAAGTTCCAGAATAACCCATGAGTGGTATACTTGTAGGACAGACAAAAATAGCATAACAAAATCCTTTGAAACAAAACTAACAACAGATTCACGGCCCACAAAAGATGAAACCAAACTCATAGTCTGAACCTAAGTTGATTACCTGTTTGGTTTTTTTTTTTAACTGTTCAGCAGGACCCAGAGTCACACGGTATAATAATGAAAAATGTTCAGGCCATAATCCAAAATTACGTGAGATACAAAGAAATATCAGTCAGACTGCTAAAAACCAAAGATAAAGAAAAATCTTGAAGGTAGCCACCAAAAAAGAAAACAACACATTACATGTAGAGGAAGAATATCATAACTGTGGATTTGTCATCAGAAACCAAAAAGGCAGGGGACCTTCAAGATGGCAGAGGAGTAAGATGTGGAGATATCTTTCTCCCCACAAATACATCAGAAATACATCTACATGTGGAACAACTCCTACAGAACACCTACTGAATGCTGGCAGAAGACCTCAGACTTCCCAAAAGGCAAGAAACTCCCCCACGTACCTACAGAGACAAAAGAAAAGGGATGGGACCTGCACCAGTGGGAGGGAGCTGTGAAGGAGGAAAGGTTTCCACACAGTAGAAGCCCCTTCACGGGCGGAGACTGTGGGTGGCAGAGGGGGGAGCTTCAGAGCCGCGGAGAGGAGCACAGTAACAGGGTGCGGAGGGCAAAGCGGAGAGATTCCCGCACAGAGGATCGCTGCCGACCAGCACTCACCAGCCCAAGAGGCTTTTCTGCTCACCCGCCGGGATGGGTGGGGGCTGAGAGCTGAGGCTCGGGCTTCAGAGGTCAGATCCCAGGGAGAGGACTGGGGTTGGCTGTGTGAACACAGCCTGAAGGGGGCTAGTGCACCACAGCTAGCCGGGAGGGATTCTGGGAAAAGTCTGGACCTGCCTAAGAGGCAAAAGACCATTGTTTTGGGGTGTGCGAGGAGAGGGGATTCAGAGCACCACCTAACCGAGCTCCAGAGACTGGCACACACCGCGGTATCAGCACAGACACCAGAGACGGGCATGAAACGCTAATGCTACTGCTGCAGCCACCAAGAAGCCTGTGTGCAAGCACAGGTCACCATCCACAACTGCCCTCCCAGGAGCCTGTGCAGCCCACCACTGCCAAGGTCCCGTGATCCAGGGACAACTTCCCCGGGAGAACGCACAGCGCGCCTCAGTCTGATGCAATGTCATGCTGGCCTCTGCTGCTGCAAGCTCACCTCCCATTCCGTACCCCACCCTCCCCCACCCCCGGCCTGAGGGAGCCGGAGCCCCCTAATCAGCTGCTCCTTTAACCCCTTCCTGTCTGAGCGAAGAACAGACGCCCTCAGGCAACCTACACGCAGAGGCCGGGCTAAATCCAAAGCTGAACCACAGGAGTTTTCTGAACAAAGAAGAGAAAGGGAAATCTCTCCCAGCAACCTCAGGAGCAGCAGATTAAATCTCCACAATCAACTTGATGTACCCTGCATCTGTGGAATACCTGAATAGACAATGAATCACCCCAAAATTGAGGCGGTGGACATTAAGAGCAAAGATATATATATTTGTTTCCTTTTTGTTTTTGTGAGTGTGTATGTATATGCTTCTTTGTGTGATTTTGTCTGTACAGCTTTGCTTTTACCATTTGTCCTAGAGTTCTGTCTGTCTGTGTTTTTGGTTTGTTTGTTTTTGATTTTTAGTATAGTTTTTAGCTCTTGTTATCATTGGTGGATTTGTTTTTTCGTTTGGTTGCTCTCTTCTTTCTTTCTTTTTTCTTTTATTTATTACTTTTTAATGTTAATTTTATTTTGTTTATTTCTTTTTAAAAATTTATGTACTTATTTATTTATTTTCAGCTGCATTGGGTGTTCATTGCCACTCACGGGCTTTCTCTAGTTGTGGCGAGTGGGGGTTACTCTTTGTTTAGGTGCGCAGGCTTCTCATTGTGCTGGCTTCTCTTGTTGCAGAGCACAGGCTCTAGGTACGCAGGCTTCAGTAGTTGTGGCAAAGGAGCACAGTAGTTGTGGCTCATGGGCTCTAGAGCACAGGCTCAGTAGTTGTGGAACATGGGTTTGGTTGTTCCACAACCAAGATCCGTGGGATCTTCCCAGACCACGGTTCGAACCCATTTCTCCTCCATTGGCAGGCGGAATCTTAACCAGTGCACCAGCAGAGAAGTCCCAATTTTTTTACTTTTAATAATTATTTTTTATTTTAATAACTTTATTCTATTTTACTTTATTTTTTTCTTTCTATCTTTCTTTTTTACTCCCTTTCTTCTCAGCTGTGTGGCTGACAGGGTCTTGGTGCTCTAGCTGGTGTCAGGCCTGTGCCTCTGAGGTGGAAGAGCTGAGTTCAGGATATTGGTCCAACAGAGACCTCCCAGCTCCACGTAATATCAAATGGCAAAAACTCTCCCAGAGATCTCCATCTCAACGCTAAGACCAAGCTCCACTCAATGACTAGGAAGCAACAATGCTTGACACCCTATGCCAAACAACTAGCAAGAAAGGAACACAATGCCACCCATTAGCAGAGAGGCTGCCTAAAATCATAATAAGGTCACAGACACCCCAAAACACACCACCGGATGCAGTCCTGCCCACCAGAAAGACAAGATCCAGCCTCAACCACCATAACACAGGGACTAGTCCCCTCCACAAGGAAGCCTACATAATTCACTGAACCAACCTTAGCCACTGGGGGAAGACACCAAAAACAACAGGAACTACAAACATGTAGCCTGCGAAAAGGAGACCCCAAACACAGTAAGATAAGCAAAATGAGAAGACAGAAAAACACACAGCAGATGAAGGAGGAAGGTAAAAACCCACCAGACCAAACAAATGAAGAGGAAATAGGCAGTCTACCTGAAAAAGAATTCAGATAGTAAAGATGAACCAAAATCTTGGAAATAGAATGGAGAACATATAAGAAACGTTTAACAAGGAACTAGAAGAACTAAAGAGCAAACAAACAATGATGAACAATACAATAAATGAAACTGAAAATTCTCTACAAGGAATCAATAGCAGAATAACTGATGCAGAAGAACTGATAAGTGACCATGAAGATAAAATAGTGGAAATAACTACTGCAGAGCA
Organism: Kogia breviceps; assembly: GCF_026419965.1. Taxonomy (NCBI): domain Eukaryota; kingdom Metazoa; phylum Chordata; class Mammalia; order Artiodactyla; family Physeteridae; genus Kogia; species Kogia breviceps. Next base: position 53,483,218 of record NC_081311.1, read on the forward strand.
GAATAAAGAAAGAAGAATGAAAAGAATTGAGGATAGTGTCAGAGATCTCTGGGACAACATTAAATGCACCAACATTCAAATTATAGGGGTCCCAGAAGAAGAAGAGAAAAAAAAAGGGGAATGAGAAAATATTTGAAGAGATTATAATTGAAAACTTCCCTAATATGGGAAAGGCAAGAGTTAATCCAGCCCAGGAAGCACAGAGAGTCCCATACAGGACAAATCAAAGGACAAACATGCCGAGACACATATTAATCAAACTTTCAAAAATTACATACAAAGAAAAATATAAAAATCAGCAAGGGAAAAGCAACAAATAACATACAAGGGAATCCCCATAAGGTTAACATCTGATCTTTCAGCAGAAACTCTGCAAGCCAGAAGGGAGTGGCAGGACATATTTAAAGTGATGAAAGGGAAAAAATTACAACCAAGATTACTCTCCCTGGAAACTATCTCATTCAAATTTGATGAGGAAATCAAAAGCTTTACAGACAAGCAAAAGCTAAGAGAATTCAGCACAACCAAACCAGCTCTACAAATCCGAAAGGAACTTCTTGAAGTGGGAAACACAAGAGATGAAAAGGACCTACAAAAACAAACTCAAAACAATTAAGAAAATGGTAATAGGGACATACATATAGACAATTATCTTAAATGTGAATGGATTAAATGCTCCAACCAAAAGACAAAGGTTCACTGAATGGATACAAAAACAAGACCCATATATATGCTGTCTACAAGAGACTCACTTCAGACCTAGGGGCACATACAGACTGAAAGTGAGGGGATGGAAAAAGATATCCCATGCAAATGGAAATCAAAAGAAAGCTGGAGTAGCAATTCTAATATCAGACAAAGTAGACTTTAAAATAAAGACTGTTACAAGAGACAAAGAAAGACACTACATAATGATCAAGGGATCAATCCAGGAAGAAGATAGAACAATTGTAAATATTTATGCACCCAACATGGGATCACATCAATACATAAGGCAAATGCTAATAGTGATAAAAGGGGAAATCAACAGTAACACAATCATAGCAGGGGACTTTAACACCCGACTTTCACCTATGGACAGATCATCCAAAATGAAAATAAATAAGGAAACACAAGCTATAAATGATACATTAAACAAGATGGACTTAATTGATATCTTTAGGACAGTCCATCCGAAAACAACAGAATACACTTTCTTCTCAAGGGCTCATTGAACATTCTCCAGGATTGACCATATCCTGGGTCACAAATCATGCCTTGGTAAATGTAAGAAAATTGAAATCATATCACGTATCTTTTCCGACCATAGTGCTACAAGACTACATATCAGTTACTGGAAAAACTCTGTAAAAAAATACAAACGCATGGAGGCTAAACAATACACTACTTAATAACCAAGAGATCACTGAAGAAATCAAAGAGGAAATCAAAAAATACCTAGAAACAAATGAAAATGAAAACACGATGACCCAAAACCTATGGGATTCAGCAAAAGCAGTTCTAAGAGGGAAGTTTATAGCAATACAATCCTACCTCAAGAAACAAGAAACATCAAAAATAAACAACCTAACCTTACACCTAAAGCAATTAGAGAAAGTAGAACAAAAAACCCCCCAAAGTTAGCAGAAGGAAAGAAATCATAAAGATCAGATCAGAAATAAATGAAAAAGAAATGAAGGAAACAATAGCAAAGATCAATAAGACTAAAAGCTGGTTCTTTGAGAAGATAAACAACATTGATAAACCATTAGCCAGACTCATCAAGAAAAAGAGGGAGAAGACTCAAATCAATAGAATTAGAAATGAAAGAGAAGTAACAACTGACACTGCAAAAATACAAAGGATCATGAGAGATTACTACAAGCAACTATATGCCAATAAAATGGACAACCTGGATGAAATGGACAAATTCTTAGAAAAGCACAACCTTCCGAGATTTAACCAGGAAGAAATAGAAAATATAAACAGACCAATCACAAGCACTGAAATTTAGACTGTAACTAAAAATCTTCCAACAAACAAAAGCCCAGGACCAGATGGCTTCACTGGCGAATTCTATTAAACATTTAGAGAAGAGCTAACACTTATGTTTCTCAAACTCTTCCAAAATATAGCAGAGGAAGGGACACTCCCAAACTCATTCTATGAGGCCACCATCACCCTGATACCAAAACCAGAAAAATATGTCACACACACAAAAAAACTACAGGCCAATATCACTGATGAATATAGATGCAAAAATCCTCAACAAAATACTAGCAAACAGAATCCAACAGCACATTAAAATGATCATAAACCATGATAAAGTGGGGTTTATCCCAGGAATGTAAGGATACTTCATTATATGCAAATCAATCAATGTCATACACCGTATTAACAAACTGAAGGATAAAAACCATATATGATCATCTCAATAGATGCAGAAAAAGCTTCTTACAAAGTTCAACACCCATTTATGATAAAAACCCTCCAGAAAGTAGGCATAGAGGGAAATTACGTCAACATAATAAAGGCCACATATGACAAACCCACAGCCAACATCGTTCACAATGGTGAAAAACTGAAACCATTTCCACTAAGATCAGGAAAAAGACAATGTTGCCCACTCTCAACACTATTATTCAACATAGTTTTGGAAGTCTTAGCCACGGCAATCACAGAAGAAAAAGAAATAAAACAAATACAAATTTGAAAAGAAGTAAAGCTGTCACTGTTTGCAGATAACATGATACTATACATAGAGAATCCTAAAGATGCCACCAGAAAACTACTAGAGCTAATCAATGAATTTGGTAAAGTAGCAGGATACAAAATTAATGCACAGAAATCTCTTGCATTTCTATATACTAATGATGAAAAATCTGAAAGAGAAATTAAGGAAACACTCCCATTTACCACTGTGACAAAAAGACTAAAATACCTAGGAATAAACCTACCTAGGGAGACAAAAGATCTGTGTGCAAAAATCTATAAGATACTAATGATAGAAATTAAAGATGATACAAACACATGGAGAGATATACCATGTACTTGGATTGGAAGAATCAATATTGTGAAAATGACTATACTACCCAAAGCAATCTACAGATTCAATGAAATCCCTATCAAACTACCAATGGCATTTTTCACAGAACTAGAAGAAAAAATCTCACAATTTGTATGGAAACACAAAAGACCCCAAATAGCCAAAGCAATCTTGACAAAGAAAACTGGAGCTGGAGGAATCAGGCTCCCAGACTTCAGACTATACTACAAAGCTATAGTAATCAAGACAGTAAGGTACTGTCATAAAAACAGAAAAATAGACCAATGGAACAAGATAGAAAGTCCAGAGATAAACCCACTCACATATGATCACCTTATTTTTGATAAAGGAGGCAAGAATATACAATGGAGAAAAGACAGCCTCTTCAATAAGTGGTGCTGGGAAAACTGGACAGCTACATGTAAAAGAATGAAATTAGAACATTCCCTAACAGCATACACAAAAATAAACTCAAAATGGATTAAAGGCCTAAATGTATGGCCAGACACTATAAAACTCTTAGAGGAAAACATAGGCAGAACACTCTGTAACATAAATCACAGCAAGATCCTTTTTGACCCATGTCTTAGAGAAATGGAAATAAAAACAAAAATAAACAAATAGGACCTAATGAAACTTAAAAGCTTTTGAACAGCAAAGGAAACCATAAAGAAGACAAGAAGACAACCCTCAGAATGGGAGAGAATATTTGCAAATGAAGCAACTGACAAATGATTAATCTCCAAAATATACAAGCAGCTCATACTGCTCAATATCAAAAAGACAAACAACCCAACTAAAAAGTGGGCGGAAGATCTTAATAGACATTTCACCAAAGAAGATATACAGATTGCCAACAAACACATGAAAGGATGCTCAACATCACTAATCATTCGAGAAATGCAAATCAAAACTACAATAAGGTATCACCTCACACTGGTCAGAATGGCCATCATCAAAATATCTACAAACAACAAATGCTGGAGAGGGTGTGGACAAAAGGGAACCCTCTTGCACTGTTGGTGGGAATGTAAATTGATATAGCCACTATGAAGAACAGTATGGAGGTTCCTTAAGAAATTTAAAATAGAACTACCATACGACACAGCAATCCCACTACTGGGCATATACCCTGAGAAAGCCATAATTCAAAAAGAGTCATGTACCACAATGTTCATTGCAGCTCTATTTACAATAGCCAGGACATGGAAGCAACCTAAGTGTCCATCAACAGATGAATAGATAAGGAAGATGTGGCACATAAATTCAATGGAACATTACTCAGCCATAAAAAGAAACTAAATTGAGTTATTTGTAGTGAGGTGGATGGACCTAGAGACTGTCATACAGAGTGAAGTAAGTTAGAAAGAAAAAAAAAAATACCGTATGCCTACACATATATATGGAATCTAAAAAAAAAAAAAGGTTCTGAAAAACCTAGGGGCAGGACAGGAATAAAGATGCCGATGTAGAGAATGGACTTGAGGACACGGGAAGGGTAAGGGTAAGCTGGGACGAAGTGAGGGAGTGGCATGGACTTATATATACTACCAAATGTAAAATAGATAGCTAGTGGGAAGCAGCTGCATAGCACAGGGAGATCAGCTTGGTGCTTTGTGACCACCTAGAGGGTTGGGATATGGAGGGTGGGAGGGAGACACAAGAGGGAGGAGATATGGGGATATATGTATAACTGATTCACTTTGTTATAAAGCAGAAACTAACACATCATTGTAAAGCAATTATACTCCAATAAAGATGTTAAAAAAAAAAAAAAAAAGAAACCAAGAAGGCAAAATGACAATGGAACAATATCTTTAAGAAAAACATCAATTCTAGAATTCTATATCTAATAAGATAACCTTTATAGAAGGAAGAAAAAATAAAGATATTCTCAGATGAAGGAAACCTGAGAGAAATCTTCAAGACTAAATATGTTCTGAAAGAAATGCTAGAAGTATTTCACACTGAAGAAAAGTGGTACCAGAGGAAAGGTTGTAACTTCTAACATGAAGGGAGAGTGACAGAAATGATAACTCAGAATAGATATATTAGAATGTTTTTGCCAGATTTGTTAGGTGTGTGTTAGTGTTGAAAGTGAAAATTAAAAGACACATTGTGGAATTTTCAATGTACATAGTTATAATACATATTACAACTATGAGACAAAGGAGAGGCTTAAGAGGGATCTATATGGTTAGAAGGCAACTAGATTTTATTTTCAGTGAAAAAGTTAATTCTTAAGAAGACTGAAAAGTTAGGAATGTATATTGTAATCCCTAGAGTACCTACATACACACACACACACACACACACACACACACACATACATACACACACACACAATAATTATATTAAAATAGCATACTAAAAACATTCAAATACTGTCAAAAGTTTAAAAAATAAGAAAGTGGGAACAGTGGAACAGAAGTGCAGGCAAAACACAAACTGATAATAAAATTGTAGACTTAAATCCAGCTATATCAATAATTACAGTATGCAAATGGTCTAAACACAGCAAATAAAATAAGTGGATTGCCAGTTTTCACTTTTAAAAAAGGAAAAGGCCCCACTACATGATGTCTTTAAGAAACCCTCTTGAAATATAATAATATAAATAGGTTAAAAGTAAAATAATGGGAAAGTTATACCATGTAAACACAAATTAAAAGAAAGATGGAATTGCAATATTAATATCACACAAGTTTTATTTTAGAACAGGAAAATTATCAGAGATATAAGGGCTATTATTTGATAATAAAATGGTCAATTAACCAAGATGATGCTACAATTCTGAATGTATATGTGCCTTTAAATAGAGCTTCAAAATAAACAGAGCAAAAACTGATATAACTGAAAGGAGAAATAGAGACGTCTCCAATTAATCTTGGAGATTTCTAAACTTCTCTCTCAGTAGTCAATAAAATGCATAGACAAAAATCAGTGAAGATATGGGAGACTTGAACAACAATATCAGCCAAACTTAAACTAAATGGCATTTACAAAACCACCCAACAATAACAAACTATACATAATTTTCAAATATCCATGGAATATCTACCTAGATAGTCCATACCCTGGGCCATAAAACAAACCTTAACAAATTTAAAGAAATGAAGTCATCCAAAGAATGTTCTCTTAGCATAAAACAATTAATTAAGATATCAACTACACAAATATCTTTGGTCAATCCACAAATATATAGAAACTACTATCACACCTCTAAATAACCCAAAGACCAAGTAAGAAATCCAAAAGAACCTGGAAAACATTTTGACCTGAATCAAAATGAAAATAGAATCTATCAAAATGTATGGCATAAAGTTAAACTAGTGTTTAAAGCAAATTTATTGCACTGAGTTTTTCTATTGGAGAATAAGAAAGCTCCTGAATCAATAATCTAAGTTATCACCATAAAAATGTAGAAAATAAAGAGCACATTAAACCCAAAGCAAGCAGAAGAAAAGAAATAATAAAGACATCAATGGTGTCAATAAAAACATGTTGACATAAATGAAATACAAAACTGAAAAGCAAAAGACAAAATCAGTTAAATCAAAATCTGGTTTAATTATAAAGTAGTAATAACTAAATAATAATTAAATATAAAAGTAATAATTCTAAAATAATTATAAATAGTAAAATGATGAAACTGTACCCAGATGACCAAGAAGAGAGATATCACAAATACCAATATTAAGAATATAAAGGGAATACCTCTAGAGACCCTACCAACATTAAAAGGACAGCAAAGAAATACTAAAAATAATTCTGTGCCCATAGATGAAATGTACCAATTCCTTGAAAGACACAAATGAACAAAACACACTCAAGAGTAAATAGGTAACCTGGAGAGTCCTATATCTACTAAAGAAACTGAATGTTTGTCAAAACTTTCCAACAAACAAAACTCCATACCCTGCTAATTTCACTGAAGAATAGTACCAAAAAATTTAAAAGAACAAATAATATAATTCTATATATTCTCTTCCAGAACACTTCTCAATTCATTTTTTGAAGCCAGAAAAACCTTGATAATAAAACCAGACAAAGGCATTATCATAAAATAAAATGACAGATCAGTATCCCTCATATATAGACAGAAACACATAACTAATGTTAGCAAATCAAAAACAGCAATAAATATGAATGGTGATACTTCACAACCAAGTGTAGCTTATTCTGGAAATTCAAATATGATTTAATATTCTAAAACCAATCAATGTATTTCACCACAGTAAGAGACTAAATAAAATTAAGATCACATTAACATGCCAGAAAAAAAACATTTCACATCTATTCATAATAAAATCTCAAACCTAAATAGAAGGGGATTTCCTTGATAATGGAAATCCTACAAAAGAAAGCAAAAACAAAAGCTACTACCATATTTAAATATGAAAGAAGTAATGTTTCCCTCTAAGTTCAAGAAGAAAGAGAGGAATTCCATTCTCATTACTCCTACTGAACACCATAAATGGAGTCCTAGCTAATGAAATAAGGTAGGACAAAAGTGGGGGAGGGAACAACATAAAGATTAGAAAGAAAAAAGTTTTTCTTATCCCTAGAAGACAAGATTGTCTATGTAAGAAATCCCAAGGAATGTATTTTAAAAAGCCCCTAGAACTAATATGTGAGGATAGGAAAGGCTACAGGATTTTTAAAAATTCATATTTCTAAATATTATCAGTAAAAGAATTGGAAATAAAAATATTTATTAACATTTACAAAACCCCTCAAAAATGAAATTCTTAGGTGTCCATCTAAAATAATATATGCAAGGTCTGTATGCTAAAAATGACAAAATGCCATGATAGAAATCAAAGAAGATGTAAATAAATGAAGAGATACCCCATGTTCATGGATCAGAAGGCAATATCAACAAGATGCTAATTGTCTGAAAAATTGATCTATAGATTCTACAAAATACCAATCAAAATACCAGAGGGTTTGTTGTAGATGTCAACAAGTTTATTCTAAAATGTTGATGGAAAGTCAAATAAATGAAAATAGCCAAAACAATTTTTAAAATAAACAAGGTGGGAGGACTCACAATATCTGATTTCAAGACTACTATAAAGCTACCATAGAAAGACAGTATCATATATGCAAAAGTATAGATTCAGAGATCAATGGAACCGAAAAGAGTTCAGAAATAAACCCACATGTATATACAGTCAATGAACCTTTTTTTCTGCAAAGGTATTTAGCAAATTATGTTGGACCAATCAATCATCAAAAAAGTGAATCTTGACCAAACCTCAAGCCTTATACAAAAATTAACTCAAATTCATCATACATCTAAATGTAAAATATACAATTATAAAAGTTTAGAAGAAAACAAGAGAGTATCTTTATGCCCTGAAGTTAGGCAAAGAGCCCTTAGACATGACACCAAAACCATGATCCAGGAAAGACTACATGAAATTAAAAGCTATTCCTGTGTGAGGGACGGAGGGAGGGAGGGATGGAGGGAGGAAGGGAGAGAGGGGCAAGGAGGGAAGGAGGGAAGGAAGGTAGACAAGGCACATACAGGGAGAAATATTTGCAAATTACATATCTGAGTTATATTTTACATATAATTGTTAGGAGACAATACTCCCTGAATATTTTCACATTTCTACACAGTCCAGGCTTCCTAAGCAATGTCATGTTTGAATCGAAAAGGTCTAGGAAGATGGAGATAGTGTATCATTCTGTGAAGATTTACACACATATTTGCCGGGAGTCATTTGCTTGCATCCCATGGTAGGTAATAAAGAGACCTTTCCCTTCCCTCTTTAGAGAGGATTTGTTTACATTCCAGAGTCAAAGACACCTCTTTGTCTCTCAGTCTCTCCCTCTCACTAGGTCATTCTTGCTCTTGTTCTCACTCTTTCATTCTCTCCACAGGAGAGGATGGGCTCACGTGCCAGCAGCTCCTATGTGAGGTTCCTATCATAATTTTGAGGTTCCTATCCTGTGAGGCACTCTCCCTCTCCAGACTGCATGTGCAGGGTAACATCTGATTCTCACATCACTCTTTGAGGACTCAAGGCACCTGTGCTAAAATGATGCTCATCTGATTCTCTGATTCAGAAAGCCTCATGTCTCTTGTCAGAATATATATATTCTGTTGCAGTCTAACTTGTGGGTTTACACATAGGGTAAGATCTCACAGTTTCAGACTTAACAATAAAGAACTCTCAAAACTAAATGATAAGGAAACAAATGACCCAGTTTTTAAAAAATGAGCCCAAAAAATCATACAGACACTTCAAAAGAAGATATACTGACAGCAAATAAGCACAAGAAAATATGTTCAACATCAGTAGTCATTAGGCAAATTAAAACCAAAGCAAGATACAACTACAAACCTATTGGTGTGAATAAAATTAAACAAATAAACAAACAAAAACATCTGGTAATACTAAATGCTGTCAAAAATGTGAAGTGACAGGGACTCTCATTCATTGATGGTGGTAATGCAAAATGGTACAGCCATTATGGAAAACAGTTTAGCAGCTTCTTGTAAAGTTAAACATACAAGCACCAAATGATCCTAAGTATTTAACCATGATAAGTGAAAATATATGTTCACACAAAATCTTGTATGCTAATGTGTGTATGAGTGTGTGTGTATGTGTGTGTAGTGTATAATATGTATAATGTGTGTGTGCATGTGTGTGTGTATATACTAGAAATAATATACTGGAAACTAGAAATAATCTAAATTTCCTTCCATAACTAGGGAATGAGTAAACAAATAATGGAACAAAGATACAATTGAGTACCACTCAGCAATAAAAATAAAGAAATATTTATAACACAAATTTCAAATGCATTATGTTAAGTGAATTAAAACAGACTCAAAACATATATGATATGTTTTCATTTACAGGATATTCTGGGAAAGTCAAAACTACAGGGACAGAAAATATATCAGGGTTGCCAGAGATTGAGAAAGGGGGAATAATTGATTATAAAAGGACAGCACGAGAGAAATTTGAGGAGTAAGAAAATTGTTCTGTTTTAACTGGGGTGTTGGTAAATATGATTGCATTCATTTGTCAAAGGTCATAGATCTGCACATCAAAAAGTGAATTTTACAGTATGTAAATTTTAAAATACATTTTAAAAAGCTTCCCAAGAAATAACCTAATCTGGTATTGTCTTGGTATAAATCAGGGCTTATTCTATTATATTTTAATCCATTTTTAAATTTCATGTGTAGGCTTTTCTATTTCACAGATAACAGATTCCTTATATTGGCTCATCCTTCTATGTCCTAAAAATCTACCATCTTCTCTCTGCTTTATATTTTTGTCTTTTCACTCATTGTGATTACCTTTCCCTGTCTTCTAAGTAAGTACACCAGTTTTCAGTCATGTTATTCAGTTTACTTGTCATTTTTACTTAATTTGTTTTGATTGGTACTGTCTTTATCCTCAATATTTTATTTTCTAAATTTTCCCTTCCCTTTTTTTTCTATCTCTTTCTCTTGTTTTGCTATCTTTTTTGAGTAGGGGCTCTGGTTTAATTCGTGTTCGTTTGTTTATTTATTCATTCATTCATTCATTCATTCATTTATTTATTTATTTATTTTTAGTGTAAAGCTTTAAGAAGAATTCTCCTCCTTAGGTTATATTTTCTTCTAGATTCCATGCTATGTTTTATCAGCTTTTTTTTTTTTTGCTATCTACCCACTTACTGGCCCGAATTATGATTACAGTTTCCATTCTGTTCCTTCTCATCCTGCCAATATTGTCCAGAATAGTTTCCAAGTAGTTTCTGTTTGTCTCTTTTTACTTATTTGTATATGACATACATCTTTTTCCCTAGTAGCTATATTTTGAGGGCTGAACACTTCTTGAGGATCCCTGATGTTGAAGTGCTCAGCTTAGGGTGAATTCATTCTTGGCTAGACTACCTTGGCTCTGCTCCCTTCTTGAGAATGTATTTAATGTACTGGACTGCATTCATTCTGCTTAGTGTTCAGAGATACTCATTCCCACACAGGCAGCAGTTCAAGTTTAGCACCATTCTCCTGATTTTCTTAAGCCCTAGAAAAATTGCTTCTTTCAGAATTACCCTTTGGTTCTTGTTTCCAATTTCACTGGTCTTTTCACAGAAGCTTTTTCAAGTCAGATTGGAATACCATTCACTTCACTTCAAATTTGGGAACACTAGTAGGAATTCTCAGATTTTCGTGAACTTTAAGAGCAAAAAAGTGAGGAATAGGACTGATGTCATTGCAGTGTCACAGCCTTCTCTCTGTTTACTTGATTAGCTATTCTTGAAGTTCATAGCATTGTTCTGTGTCATCACCCCCACCAACTTTTTAAAATTTAGTTAATGCTGGTAATATTTAAATGGATTTTTAGATTTCTTGTGTTTATTTTATTGGTGACTGGGTGAAGAAGATATTATGATCTGGCTTCCCTATTCCATCTTTTTTTTTTTTTTTGCAGTGCGCGGACCTCTCACTGTTGTGGCCTCTCCTGTTGCGGAGCATAGGCTCCGGACGCGCAGGCTCAGCGGCCATGGCTCACGGGCCCAGCCGCTCCGCGGCATGTGGGATCTTCCCAGACCGGGGCACGGACCCGTGTCCCCTGCATCGGCAGGTGGACTCTCAACCACTGCACCACCAGGGAAGCCCCCCTATACCATCTTTAAAAATAAAATGCTTCTTAAAAAAAATTCCAATGTCAGTTGGAAAAATAATGCAATTCAATATAACAACATCACAAACATACAAATCTCCTAAAAAGACAACATACTTCTAATGTCATGCTTTTATTTTGCAGACATATTAAATCAAATGATGTCTCTACAATATCCATTAATGACTCTCAAAGTCTATTTCAATATGAACAGAAAAGAACAAGTAAAATGTTTCATTGTCAATCAATTCCAGTAATAACACTTTATATTTGTGTAGCAATTTGCATGGAGTTTACAAAGCAGAAGGTTAATGTCTCTGTGTTAACCAAGGAAAGGATTAAAATTCTAATTAATATTTGGCTTTTCTGGAATTTCAAAGACATCAAATTAATTTCCACACTTGTTATCTCAAACCAAAGCCAGTCTAGCAGAAGGGAGGGTTATTAGCAGTGGGTGTCAAGAAATATTGGTTCCCTACCCACAAAATGTCTCCTCTGATATGTTGTATCACAAGGATGTTGTCATTGAAGGCTTATGTTTCACCAGCTAGATCTGTGTTAAAATATTCTGTTGAAAGAGGGAGAGGATTCCTACATAATAAAAATTCATGTTTCATGGAGTCTAATACCTGTATTATTTCATACAAGCAGTGAATTGTCATGAGACCCCAGACTTGACTTATAAGTACTGTGTGTAATTCAAAGGTAGACACACGTCAGAACCAACTGGCAAAATGCCTAAATAGCACTTCGTGCTCAGATGTGGTACATATATACAATGGAATATTACTCAGCCATAAAAATGAATGAAATAATGCCATTTGCAGGAACATGGATGGACCTAGAGATTGTCATACTGAGTGAAGTAAGTCAGACAAAGACAAATACCATGATATCGCTTATATGTGGAATCTATAAAAAAGGGGTACAAGTGAATTTCTTACAAAACGGAAATAAAGTTACAGATGTAGAAAACAAACTTATGATTACCAGGGGGTAAGGGCGGGGAGGGATAAACTGGAAAGCTGGGATTGACATATACACACTACTATATATAAAATAGATAACTAGTAAGGACCTATTATAGCACGGGAACTCTACTCAATACTCTGTAATGGCCTATATGGGAAAAGAATCTAAAAAAACAGAGTGGATATATGTATAACTGATTCACTTTGCTGTACACCTGAAACTAACACAACATTGTAAATCAACTATACTCCAATAAAAATTAAAGAACAAGAAAAAAAAAAAAAAAAAAAGCAAAAGAGAAGGTTGCCCGGGTGCACACCGCTGGACTTACTTGGTCTTGGAACTTGTCAGCTTGTCCAGATTCATCTTTCTGTTCCACCAAGGAAAAGTGTAAGTTGGCAGCCAGTGCCAAGCAGGGTAGAAACAGGGAGGATGCCCGAAACAAATGGTTTAGGCAACTGCTAGGAATGTCCCCCCAAATCCCCCTCTCGGGGCCAGCTAGCTATGAGCAGCGGGCTTCTCGCAGCCATCCCCATGTGTTGTCACGCACGCGGCTCTACTCCAGAAAACCCAGGGAAGACAGATGTCGCAAGAACACAGCAACCCCACGTTGGGTGCCAAAAAACTGTCACTGAAAGTGGGGTCCAGCTGCTCGCCTCTCAAAAGCCAATAAAGAGGCAAGCCTGATGGAGAGGGAAGTTTGCTTTATTTTGTATGCTGGCAACTGGGGGGTCGGGGGGTAACTCCTATCCAAAGGCTGACTGCCCCCCCCGACAACCAGTGAGCTACATGCAGAAACGGCAGTCAGCTCTGACAGTCGTCTTGAAATTGGTCATGTGGTGGTCTGACCGGCGTCATCTTGATTGCTTTATGTACAGTTAATCTTCAGTTCCAGGGTCTGTTTATTTCCATTTCCTTGAGGCCAATTCTCAGATTTGTGGCAGCTTATGTCGTGGCTATAGTCTGGTCATCACGTAGTTAACTTCTTCCACCTGGTGGGGGTTTCGGCATCTACAAGACAGCTCACAGGATACGGCTCAGAATATTATCTATAGCCCTTGAAGAGGAACTAATGGTCCTTGACTATACTTAATCACTAAACTATTATTATTTAGTCTTGTTGGACTGTTTTCCCTTGTTTCTGCATTTTCTCATTTCTCTGATTAAACTTATTTGGCTAAAGTTTTTTCACAGACAAAAGGGAGGCGGAAAACATGGCAGCGGGGTGGTGGGGGGCAAAGACCTTTGGGTCCTGCTCCATTTCAGAATCATGTGTAAAGCACGGTGTCTGGTGTACATGGAAAGCAATTAATAAATGTTAGACTTTGTCATGAACAGTGATGGTTCTGAGATTTTATGTCACTTGTAAACTAACAATTTATCCTGAATCCAGGCAGAAGATACAAGAGCCTGAGACTTTGTTACATAAAGGCACAGCAAGTAGCATGAGCTTCAAGTTTGCACTGGTTCCCCTTCCCTCTCTAAGTCCATAGGGGGCAGCTCCAAGCAGCTCAGGTAGATGCTGAATAGAAGGTGAATTGGTGTCAAAGCTGAGGAACCCTAATTTGGGGAGCCTGAATCTTTTAAAGTAGGCTGCAAGCAAACCTGCCTGACCTTTGAGCTAGAGGGAGACCTTATCTTTAATATCCTGGACAGTAAACAGATTGCCTTCTGCTCTAAAGGGAGACATCTCTCTCATCCAGGGTCACTTGTTCCACAAAGATCCTTAAAAATCAGTGCTTCTGTTCACCAGACATGCAGCAATACAAGACATCCATGTAGAATTATCTCCCAACAGACCTAATTAAGATGTGTTTCTTGGTGTAAATAAATTTAGGGAATCCTAACCAAAGTACCCTGTGAAAAAAAAACAAGATAATGAGTGGCTAAAGATTGGGAAGAGGTGTGGGGCTGAACTTTGTCATTTTATGATAGGATGGGGTTGAAGCCTGAAAGTTAAGAAGTGTATGTGTGTGTCTGGTTGAAGATGATGGATTCTTAACACGTGTTGACAGCCCATTAGGTAAACAGGCACTGCATTAGGCAATTTGGCACATAGCAATTCAGATCCAAAGGCTTTGATGTCAGACATACTTGGTTTGCATCAGCCCTCTGCCACTTATTAGCTTTGTAACAGCAGGCAAGATATTTGATAACTCTGAGAGTTTTTAGGTGAACAACAGAAATAATAATGAAGCCTCCTCCACAGTATTAGTGTGAGAGTTAAATGAGATCATGCACAGAGTAAGTGCCAAAGAAATGTTAACTATGGTAATCATTTATTTTTCTTTACTGAATTGTCTGGCAATCCTAATGACTATCCTTTTTCATCCTTGAAAACCATCGCTCAGCAGAAATTAGTCTTATGTTGCACATCTATAAATGTCAAAGCTCAGATTTTAACCAGGTCTGACTCTAAAACCTTTTTTTCCAAAACTCTTTGCACTGGACCACTGTGCCCTCTGTTAAGAGGCAAAGGTGGGAATCTTTGCAACTAAGCATGAAGCATTGTTTTTCTTGTCTTTTCTAATAATACATGTAATATTAAAAAAATAAACAAAATCCATAAGTACATAAACACAATCCCTTAGATACACTCTAGGCTGCTTTTAAATCTCAAACCAAATGTTATTTCTGCCAGGTTATTGGATTCCCATCTCAGATATACATAGAGTTCAAATGGTAACAAGCCTTATTTTGCCCTGATTTAACATTATTAGATATTCAACTCAGTTCTGGTTTATGTGCTCTTGAGATGGTTTAAAATCCCTTTCAGGCAGTCTGCTGGTCCACTCCCTGTCAAACTATGACAGCATCATACTGTAAATACTTTGCTAGTGCACTGGATTCTAATCCCAAAAGAATGGCGGATGCTTCATTAAAAACAATGAAATTCACCTGCTTTTCAGTTTCAGCTGTTGGCATCTATGTTTTCCTCATATTTCTTTCTACTTTTCTCAAATTTGGTAAAATTTGAAAATTTATTCCTAGTCCACAGATTTGCATCCCAACCAATTAAATAAAATGCAGCACATGAAGAGGTGCCATAGAGGTTTTTATACTTTCTCCACAGGTGAACTTTCTGACAGCCAAAGACAAATAATATATAAGTAAATAACAATGATAAATAAGAAACAATAAAATAGCACGGTCTAATTCAAGATATTTTCTCAGTTAGTTACTAACCCAATCCTATTGGAACTATGTATTCTTTTCATAATTTACATACTCTATTAATGTTCTCAAAAAACAAATACAGTACCCTTGGAAGCCATGGCAAATTAAATAGACAGGACTACACAGCAATCTACGTAGCAATATTGTGTGTTTGCAGATGCCTGTAGCAGGACTGTAGTGCAATACACTATGGAATGTCAAAAAGGGAAACCCACTTGTGTTTTATGTACTGTTGGCCCTCTGTATCCTCGGGTTCTATACCCATGGATTCAACCAACCATGATGTCAAATTTCCATCCGCAGTTGGTTGAGTCCATGGATGCAGAACCTGTGGATACTGAGGGCTGACTGTACTACACCATTTTATATAAGAGACTTGAGCATCCTCTGATTTTGGTACACGTGAGAGTCCTGGAACCAATTTCCCACAGAAGCCAAGGAACAACTGTACTTCGTCAGAGATCTTTAACGCCAAAAGGAAAATGTGACCCCATCAACTTCAAGGCCACCATGCAATGGATGAAGGAGAAGAAGCCATGAAAGGGAATGACTTGCCAAAGATCACAGAGCTGAGGAAGGTCCTCTGTTGAGGCAGAACTTAGAGCATTGACCAATTTCACCTTGATTATAATGCTTATTTTGGTAAAAGCCATAAAAGGATTGCTCACATTCTCTCCTATTGTGGAGGAAATTATTTTAAAAGGAGAGCTGAAGTGCTCAAATCCACATATCTTCAGCTTTGCATAATGCCTTTTTCCAAAGGCCTGAATCAATTCACAGCTTGATCATCTCAAAGAGACTTAGATACTGAAAACAAACAAACAAACACAACCTTTAACAAACATTCAACCGGTTTATTAGAAAACTAAAAGGGGCCTCTAGATTGAAAGTTGCCATGACAACTGGCAGGCAAAAATGAAGGAAGGGATGCTCTCCAGCTATCTCTTTGAACTGTGAATTAGGCACATGGCTCCACTGCCAGCCTACTTTCTCTTCTCTGGCTCTCACTTCCTTCCCGTGACAGCCCAGCTTCCTCCAGATCCATCTTCAAGTCATGCAAAGGAATAACCTTTGTTAGGGAGAATATAATGGAAGCACAGGTTGCCTCATTTCAGCAGTTATAATCACTGTAAATACTCAAGTGAAACAAGCTGCCACTGCACTGTGGGGCTTAAAGGGGGGAAAAAAGTAAAGCAATACTATAAAATATATAAAAGCCACTATTTTAATGGAGAGTGTGTCTATCCTTTATATACCAATTTGCTGCTTATCATTAACATAATACAGTAATATGAAGGTTTTCTCCAGCATTAACTTATTTGCCCATTGCCCACTTAAAATTCTAAAACTTTGACTTGCTATGTTTGGATTTGAAAGAAACCCCTGGAAATAAAAATCCAAGATCCCAAATTTGAGTCACATAATTTCCATCATTTCACATTTTATTTTCATACTTTGTTGATTCCTTAAAAAACATTCTCTTCTGGTTTTTAAATTGAGCACGCACTAGGAATGGATGGTAATTAGCTCTGAGTCTGGCTGATTATGGCACAGGTGTAATGATTTTAAGAGCGTATCACAAAGCAAAATGCTGACACTGTGATTTAGACTCATTTCGAGCTAAAAAGTTAACTCTGTTTATGACTAAAATTAAAGCAATCAATACATCATGTCTGTGAGGACAGCATACATAGAAATTGAATAATTGTGACGGGGAAAAGTCAAGTATGGTCAGTCACAGCTTCCCACTTCTACCTTCAACTCTATTAAACACCAAGTTGAGTGAGATAAAGTTTCCAAACTTCAAATAGTCACATAAAGAAAATAGTCACACAAAGAAAATTTATTCTTCCCTGGTCTGATTCTCATCACCTCTGCTAGTGACACAGCCTGTGCATTGAAAATCAACAGGAACTCTTTTGCACTTGGAAAGAAATGCCAAACTACTTACATAAACAGAGCACTCAAGTTATGCACGAAGGATTTTCAGTTCTCACAACACAGACAAATGTATCTCTACAAATCTGGACACCATTTAGAAAACAGAAGATACTTCACTAGTATCAATGGTTTGCTGTTGGGCTGTGGACACATTCATCTGTCAAAATAGCAACGCATGAATAAAGTACATTTGTGTTACTGAACCAAAGAGAAACAGGATGATCTCAAGTGGGTTATTGATTAGGACTCTCAGTGGCATTTGACAGAAATCACAGTCCAAGCAGGCTTTAAGCAAAAATAAAAGAAAGAGATGGAAAAGGAGAGAGAGCAGGAGAAGCAGTGGCAGAAGAAGAGGGAGGGGAGGGGAGGAGGGAGGGGGAGGGGGAGGAAAAGGTGGAAAAGAGTAGACAAAGAAGAATATATTGAATCATGTAACTCAGGAAATAGGGAAGTAGAGAATACTATGGCTTGGAAAGGCAAGGCTGAAGTCAGGTACCAAGCAATCAGCATAAATCAGTTTCTCTCCATCGCTCTGCCCTGTTTTCATCGTAGCCATTGTGGAAGAGCAGGTCAAGAGCAGGCTCTCCAATCCCTACCTACTCAGAGGTTTTGGATATGCTGGGAAATTTGAGAATCTTTTGCTCAGATATCCCAAGAACGATTTCATTCCCTCTCATTGTCCCTGACTGGGTTCTGTACCTAGTTCTAAAACCAATCAATATGGCCAGGGAGATAGGATGTGCTAATTGGCTTAGGCCTGGAGTGGGGACATCCTGAGGGGATCTGGAATAGTTGGGATTATAGATGATCTCTGAGAGGTTAAGAAAGTTTCGAATTGGTAAAGAAACTTTCTAAATTTTAATTCTTACCTATTTCATATCATATTTCATTATCTCCCTGGTGAAATTATTCTTTCAAATTCAGCTATAATGTGTTGAACAGCAGTATGTGCACTGCAGAATGCTATCGGAAAAGGGAGTTGGGATGATAAATAAGGTACAGCTGATGTTCTAAGGAGCTCAAGGTGGGGCTTGGGCAGAGGGCAAACACATGACACTGTGTCTACCTACACTGTTGGGGGGGGTGTGATAAGTGTAAACTGAGTTTACAAACAACATGGAAGTCTGGGAGAAAGTGGAGTTTATATGGCATGGACTTAAGGTTTAGTGTGTGATTCCTCAATAAATGCTCCTTTAGTTCAGAGATTAGGGAAAACAATAAATCCGCAGATACCACTAGAGTCCGGGAAGCTTCACACAGAGGCAGGGCTTTGCAAAGCAGGCAGGTAGCTAACCCCCCAATAAAGGAATCGCAAGACTAAGAATCAAGCTGACACAGAGACTCTGGGAACCATCTTTAAAACTGATTTAGGCCTTATGTCCATAATGTCTTAAAATAAGACTGTCAAATGGATTCGTTACTTTCTCATAAAACCACAAACCTGTTCTTCTGCCTTAAAGATTAAGTACTTTTAACAGAACTGCCCTTTACAAAGCCATGATAATTATTGCCTACGTAGCCTTTTTGCTTCAATGGGCACTCTGTGCCCGAATGAGGAATATCCATCTAGTGAGGGTCATCCTTGCTTATAGACAGAAGACCCAAATTGATAGCCCTGCCTTTCACCCAGGCTAAGCCTAATACATTATCCCAAATTCTCCAACCTTCTCTTACTAATGCCATTTCAACGCTGATAAAGAATTTGAAAGGAAGAACATCAGAAGGCAATAATGACACCAGACATTTCTACCTAAATTTGCCAGACTCTGAGATGGACTAATGATTTGACAGTGTCAATTGTGGGCAAGCCCCTCCCAAATATTTACCCTACTTTCACTAGATGATGGCAGGATCCAGCTCTATTTTTTTCTGCCCAGGATCCAATGCATAATTCAGAGAAGCAGGAAGCCACAGCAAACTGCAGAAATGTATTAAGTCCACACAGTTTCCTCTCTATCTTTAGAACGAGCAAGATGATGGTTCTTTCAATTGTGTGAATCAGGGATTATACTGGTTCAAGACCTAGATCAATATGAAGTGCATCTGATTTTATCCCGACTGAAAACCGGGTTGGGCTGAAAGAGTGGAAAGAAAATAAAAATCAATTTTTGTTTAGCTTTACTGGCTTTGCATGGGCTTTGGCAGAGGAGAGGAGTGGACTTAGTAAAAAAGCTGGATTACAATCTGATTTTCACAATTTCAAACAGTGAACAAAGTAAGATCTGATACTTAGAAATATGAAAATTTCTTCTCTTTCCAGCTAGTGTTTGTTGGTTCTCTGGAAAACATGGATTCCTTACTTTAAATGCCTGGTAGAGACAGTTCAGAAAGAAAAGCTTAAGGTACCCACAGATGCAGTCATATTACATATTCATCTATTTAGACTCCAGTTCTGTTACTATGACACTTTTTGACTATTATAAACAACTTATTCTAAAACTCTTTCACGTTTAGATTATGTTTTGTGATCCTGTAACAATAATCCAACTCTTCCTTGGTCTCAGTGTGCATTTGTAAATGGAAACTAGATTGCAATACCACTCCCTACCCTGTATGTTCAGCTGCATCTCCTCAGGGCATTCTTCCAGACTGACATATTCCAATTTGGGAGTATTGTGGTGTCCTCCAATGTGCTTCATGTGGGGACATGATGCACCCTGGGAGAGCATGTGTTTTCCAAAAGGAAGTTGGAGATTAGCCCTAAAGAATTTTGAAGAAGCAGTATCTGTCCTCTTAAGAGAGGCCAGAGACATTTCAGAGCAACAAGGCTCAGGGTTGAGATGTACAGGGTCCCCTTTGTGATAGGTAGGGCTTTTGTTTATACCATGGTAACAGCCATATGTAACAAATTGATTTAAATATCTGTTCCTTATAGTAATCATTTCCTGATGATACCATTTGTCCAATACAACTAGATATGTCCTTCAGTCTGTGTGGTGACTTGAGGACCACCCCACTCTCAAATGCACACTTCCATGGAGTCTCAAGCAGCGGTAGCATTACTGTATGAACAGGAGCTATAGCTTGGGGCACTGGGCAGAGACCTACACTGATCCATGTGAATGGAGGTACTCAGTACAACTGACATTCTTGTAGGGAGGCAGTGATCTCCTGGAGCTAACTCAGAGAAGAAGTGAGAAAAAGGGAAATGACCTTGAGCATGTGGCCTTGGCCTGGGAATGATCAGATACTGACATCTGAGGGATACGTCAACCCAGGATTTTAAAATGTTCAGGGAGATATGCACAATTACAATGAGAAGGATGTATATCCTTCTACATCTTGACTAAGGCCTTTCATACCAGAGAAATAATGCAATATTTCCAACCTTCCCTTACTAATGCCATTCCAACACTGATAGAGAATTTGAAAGGAAGAACAAAAGCAAAAGATAGCGCATATGGGTCCAAAATTAGAAGACTAGCTAAATTATGGTTCTAAAGTCCATAAAATTATTATAAAGCCATTGAAATGATACTACATTGTTAACACAAGTAAGTTTTTATGATGCCATTCTGAACTCTAAAAAAGCACAATACAAAAAAAATATGAATTTTAGGATTCCAATGAACACAAATGAAAAGTAATTGTGCAAAAATAAAAATTGCATGAGATGATGTTTTTAATATTAGATGTGTCATTATTATAAAATTGTCTTTAAATTATACAAATGGTGTAAATAAATGACAGGTAGTAAGGGAGAAAACAACTTTGCTAAAGATTGCATTATTAAGCAGACACTAAAAGTATCTTTGCCCAGTACTTAGATACATGGAGGCTTTTAGAGCATGGAAGGAAAAGCTCAGCTCTCTCCCCAGGTATAAAAAATGGCAATTGCAAGGAAGAGTGTAAGGTTATGAGGGCATTCAATCAGGCTGGCGGCAAACACACCTTCCCTAAAATTAGCTCTCAGGTCTCCCTTACAATGTACTTAATATTCTAGCACTTGAGTGTATGATTTATAAATATATAAATAAATATATACCATAAGGATGGACCTTAACATGTCTTTGACTCACTAGCTGGGTAACTGACCACACCTCAAGAAAGCTTTAATTTCCTAATTCGTAAAATAACGAGTATGAACTAGAAGCTTTTTCTCATTAAATACCAGAGATTATTGTGCAAAGGAAGGGCATGACCCAGTATTTTAGGGAAGTGGAGCTATGCTCCATGTTTTTTGAGATGTTTCAAATTCTTTAACTTTGCAACACTGTGATCTTGACTGCCTAGGTGTTTTTCTTAGAACAACAAAAAGGAAAGCAAATCAAGCAGTTCTCATTTTTCTAAAGTGGCTAAGCAACTTTTCTGTTAAGTATTTTAAATGGAGGATCCAAGCTAAGGATTAAATGAAACAAGAAATATTTGAGTTTCACGAAGGAGATTTTTGTGTTATACCTCAGAAACCAAATCTAAATAGGATTTCTTGGTGGCTGCAATTTTAACAAGCAAACTCAGCCAGCTCAAAGCAGTAAGACACTCACTTGAATGAATGATGTCTCAAGTGCACCCAGACTGAGACCATGCCCAGAAGAGACCACGCCTCCCACCCGCCCAAGTGCCTCCAAAGGCCTGGATTCATGCTTGGTTTTGGTTAGGAGAAGCGTATCCGTGAGTCATTCATAGAAGGTCAGTGGCCTCTTCCAGAGAGCTGGGCATAGATATGCCGTGTACAGTGACTTTTTGAGATATACATGGTAAAGAGAGTCTGGATTGTTATCTGGCATGGTTTAGGTGCTGGGATGAAGGGAAGGGAGCAAGAAAAGTGAGAAGGTGTCAGGGAGACAGGCCATGCTGGTGCTGGGTGTATGTGATCCTTGACCTGACTGAATGTGTTTAATGCAAAGTGGAGGAAACTGAGGTGCATGGAGATGTGACAGTTTCAAAGAGAGTTTAGGTGGCAAAACGAGGACCAAATTCCAGAAAACTCGCTGCATCCTGAGCAACCTCAGGCACTGTCCTAAATATATGGTAGTTTGCTTTAATGCTTAGTAGTCACATAGCTCAGAGCAAGAAATCCCCCCAGAGATGGGACAGGGGTCCCTCAGGTTGTACTTAGATGTGGAGAAAAGGGAAAAGATGGAAGTGAGGAGTAGCTGTGGAAGAAGAGAGTCGGGGCTTGGCCACATCCTCAGGTGGCCAGGGGAGAGCCAGGGGACCTCAAAAAGCCATGGAGCAAGATGGCCTGCCCAAGAGACTTTCAGTTTCTGTAATCTAGGTCCAGACCCTCAATCCCCCTCCCTTCTCCTTCAAAATAATTATCCTTAGCAATATGAACTGAAGAGATAGAAAATTACGCATCAGGACCCCCGAGGTGTCTGAACAAAAGCCAAAACCCTTAAAACAACAATTCATCCATTTGGTTTCCCCCCCCTCCAAGGGATGCAAAACTCAAATGCTTATAGAAAACAGACATGAACAGTTAAGTGTCGGGGCCGGGGAGGGGGGTGGGCGTTGGATGCACACGGAAGGGGATGCAGTGAACACAAAACTGAGGCCTCACATAAGGGCTAGAGCCTCTCTTCAGCTCCATCTGTCCACTGCTCTGTAGACTGCCCAGCACTGACTGATCTTTTGTCTTTTTCTAAAGAACCCAGCATGCAGATATTTATGTGAAATCTTCAGATTTTTTCAAGTTGAAAATAAAACATTACTTTCTTTTATGTTGTATTCACAATTGTATAAAGCAGCTTTATTCACAGTTGTATAAAACAGCTTTATGCACAGTTGCATAAAGATTTACTCATAACTGAATTTATAATTGCCGAACTTGGAAGCAATCAAGATGTCCTTCAGTAGGACATTTTTTACAAACTGTGGTATATCCAGACAATGTAATGTTATTCAGTACTAAGAAGAAATGAGCTACCAAGCCATGAAAAGACAGAGAGAAACCTTAAACTCATATTACTAAGTGAAAGAAGCCAATCTGAAAAGGCTACATACACTGCCTTTTATATACATTGTCATATAGATTCCAAATATATGACGTCCCAGAAAAGGCAAAACTATGGAGACGTTGAAAAGATCAGCCCTGGGTTGGGAGGGAGGGAGGGAAGCAGGGAAGGAGGGAGGGAGGGACGAACAGACAGAGCACAGAGAGTTTTTAGGGCAGTGAAACTACTCTGTATGATACTATAATAGTGGACACATGTCGTTATACATTTGTCTAAAGCCACAGAATGTACAACACCAAGAGCAAACCCTAATGTAAACCAGGAACATTGGGTGACGATGATGGGTCAATGTACGTTCACCAGTTATAACAAAGTATCACGCAGGTGTGGGATGTTGATACTGAGAAAAGGCTATTCATGTGTGGGAGCAATGGGTATGTGTGAAACCTCTGGACCATCCTCCTTTCACCTGCCAATGTAATCACCCATCTATGGCTAGTACAGGAAATGTGTGGGATTCTCAACTTAATTCCTGCAAAGTGCTTATAACTGGCACACCATTAGACACCTTTTTTTTTTTTACTATAAAATACTTTTTATCTCACGTTAAAACTTTTAGCATTTAAAGATTTATTATGCCTTTGAGGGAAATCATTGTCATGGTTTTGATGACAGACCTTCACCTCTTTCTCGCCTTCTGTGGCATTAAATATGGCTTAGAGCTCTCCCCTAGGAAACAGTCATCAGCATTCATTCACCTTTCACCAGGAGACCCTGGCTTCATCTCTTCTTGTTTTTCATTTTCACTAGACAAGTAATTTCAGCTCTGAGGAAAACTGGAAAACCACTTGCTCTCTCTCAGAGTTGTAACCTCTTCTGTATTTAATTATCAGATATAGTAAATCTTGAGTCAATTCCCTGTGAAGCCACCTTGGTACACTGCTATTTTGAGGTGAGGGCTGGTCAGCTTACTTTAAATCTAGATAAGGCAGGTTTGCTTGTCAGAGCTCCAGACAGTTCTGAATGTCCAGAAAATAAGAAAATGCGAGACCCTGTGGGTGGTGAGGTAAAAAATATAACGTTCAAGTTCTTATGACTTGTATGCTAGGGGCATTCCCTGAATTTTTCGGTTTCTTTTCCCACAATAAAAAGGTGTCTAGTGGAAAGAAGGGGCAAAATATACCACCACCATTCCTTTGGCTTCAAGGGAATGTGGGTCATTGTCCTCCATCAATCAGGCCCAGAAGTAAATGCAAGGAGTAAAGCACATACCCCATTCCCCACATCAATAACAGGCAAATAGAATCAATTTAAAAAAATAAGTAAGAAACACATTTATTTTTGTATTTGAAAAATAAAAGAGAAATAGTATATGGATCAGTTGCCAGTTAGGGTCTTGACTACCATGCCTTATCCCATGGGCCCTATTTGGAATTGTTAGGATATCTAAAAGGACAGGGTCAGAGAGGGATGGGAAGAGAAGGGGTAGAGAGAAGCTACCTACAGGAACTCAAATCCCTTCATGTCTCACCCACCCCAGCACTCTACCCTCTGTGCGTGGAGGCAGACAGGCTACTAGACACCACACTTCTTAGGAGAACTTGAATAACTCCTTCCACTGGGTCATTTCTAATGTTATCCCTTCATTTGAAATGCATGGTCATGATAAACAAAAGCATGTAAAATCCATTATGGCATCTAATAAAAAAGTTATGTTGGGAATAAAACCCATTATCCATCATCCAATGCTCCCTACGTAAAGATATTTATGGGATTATTTTTAACTCCAATATGTTCGCTCGTCCTAAGGAAGTGGTCAAATTCCCTCTTTCAAATATTGGGAAAATCCTCCTCCCCCAATACCTGCTATTGTCTTCCAGAATGTAAAAACCAAGCCTAAAGCTCTAACAGCAGTAATAAATAGTTACAGGAGGTAGAGGTACATTTAATTTTTCCAAGGGATATGAAATCAGTGGTTATCTAAAACATTTAAAATCATACCTTGCATAAAATAACCTTAATAAATATTTGTTAAATTGAGCGGAATTTATAACTCTTCCAGGAATTATGAAACAAGTACTTAGAAATGGAAACTCCACCATTTAAAATGAATGTAATTAAGGGTAATTAATAACTTAATTCAAATATATAACAACATTGAGACAAATTAAATGTCAAAGAGGGCTGATGACTTATTTTGCTTTAATCTCAAAAAACTAATGCATGATGAGCATTTTCTACACAACTAATAAATGTGGAGTTTAATTTTATCGTAGAAGAGAAAAACTGGCTGGTATGCATCTCTCTGTTTCTAAAATCATACATCATACTTTGACTCAATAAATGATGATTTTTTCAGATTTTGCATTCTAAATGGCTCTGTTATTTGCTACTACTTTGCCAAACTTTTATTATCCTTAGGTAGTGATGTGTCGTAAGAATCACAGAATCACAGATCAAAAATCTAAGGGGAATTCATACAGTTATCATCATCCATCAGGTAAATCAAGTATCAATATGCCTTTTTCTGGATGAGATAATCAAGGATACCGAAGACCAGTGGGCCTAGAGACAACTCAGTGCAGGTTTATCCCTGAGCCTTCCTACAAATACTCTTTCAACTGTTCCACAAAGTAATCGTCCAAGGAGAAGTTAAATGGCTCATGAAAACCAAACGAATCACTGTAAAATATACCTGAGGAAAGTAGATACAACCAAAGATGGATGACCTAGGACAAGACCTTCCTCTGATTTAGTTATCTTCAAAATGAGAGGGTTGGAATACAATTATATGGGACACAGTTCATCTTTAAGCATCAACACTGGTAGATTGTACTTAAGAACTGGGCTGTGAAGGCTTAGTGAGGAGGGGAGAGAGCACTCTGATTGATTAGTGATGTCTGTCCTCTGACCTCAGTGTGGAATTGAGGAGGGGCAGAATGTATGTCATGGATTGCCACCCAGAATAGATTTGCCCCAAGATATACTCCATCTCTAGTACTCCAAGGTCCAGGAAACATACAATTCTTATCTGCCCTCGATGTGATACAATGTGTTACTCACCCCTATCATTTTACTTAGGATTCCCCTCCATCCCCACCTCCTCCTTTTGCCCATTTCCTGTCCTCCTTTAAACCATTATGTCACCATTACTACCTTTCATTTTCCCTCTCATTCCATTTTGACTTTCAGAATTTTCAGCCTTCCTCTAAAATTCCAAAGTAAACCACCTAATTCTGCTCTTCTGCTCAGGTAGGGACATTCTTTCATTTCAGATTTTCTTAAGGGGGCATTTTGGCATGGTATTACTCCATACGTGTGGCATTTTCTTATGAATTCGGGACAATTTAATGTCTTATTACACACACACATACACAGACACACACACACAGAGTATACACTTATAGCAGAAAAATGGAAATTATAGGAAGTACAAAAAAAATCCATACCTCTATCTATATGGTAGTTTTTCATCTTAAATAAAATTATGGTCATGCTTCATATGCTATACCTCCATTCTTCCTCTGCCACACTTTTTGTTTTTTCTTTTCACATTACATGCTGAAATATATCTGGAGATGCAGTCAGTTCTTCAGTGGAAAGAACATACTGATGAGATGCAGGGAATTTGCTGTTTATCCTTACATATATCTCTTAAACATGCTAAGCTTTCATTTTTCTATCTGTAAACCTACTTACATGGGCAAATAGTGAGAATAATAAAATGGATTTAAAGGCTCTTGACTTCTCCCAAATGAGGAGAAAACTCAAAATGTATGAAGTTTTCTGCAGGTCAATCTAAAACTTTGGTACAATCAAAAACAGAAAAATAAAGTTTAAACAGAAATAATATTCAGCCACATATATGATATTTAATAAAGAAATGATATCTGAAAATATTTTTAAACTCTGACATATTCATAAGAGTAAGCAAACAATCCAATACCATAGGGAACAAAGGTTAAGAACAAGCACTTCATGAAGAAATGCAATTTTCTAATAGACATATGAAAAGATCATGAAGTTCAATTGATGCAAATTAAAGCAACAAAAAACTTATACTGTTAAGCATCAGAGAGGTAACATTTAACGTCATTCTTTAAGTCAAGAGATAGTTATCAAATGCCAACTCCATGCCAAGCCTGATGCTCAGGACAAAGTTATCAAAACTCACTGCTTTTGAGGTTTGGGGAGAATCTCACACATGTCCGGCAAAAGCAAGGTTTGGAAAAGTCATATTGGAGGAAATTTTAGCTGAATCTATCAACATTTTAAATCACCCTGATTCCTCCTTTGCTCTCACATACCAAATCCAAACATCTGGCAAATCCTAGATTCTTTCTACCCTCGAATATCAATACAATCTGACTCCTTCTCACTAAGCTTCTAGAACAATTACCCCAATGCTTCATTATCAGTTGTCTGGCCTACTGTAACAGTAGAATCTCCACAGGGATTCCAGCTTCTAATATTGCTTCCCTGAAGTCTATTTTTTTTAAAGCAACCACATTCATATTTTAAATGTAAATTAAATCATGTCACTTATTTGCTCAAAACAATATAATGGATTCCCATCACTTCAACAATAAAATCCAAAAACCTTACTATTCTACCTTCTTCTCCACTGGTATCTCCTACCAGCCTCCAGTTACCTCTTCACCAGCATCCCCTAACCCTCAGCCCCTGCTCATTCTACCTCAGTCACACTCACCTTTCGGTTCTCCCTCAAACATTTCCAGGATTCTTCTGTCTCAAGGACATAACATGGAATGCCTCACCCCCAGAAATTCAGATTCTGCCAAATCTTTTCCCATTGGCTTCATTCCTTTTGCCCATTTCCTGCTCTCCTTGAAATGATCCTTTTCTCCCCATTTTCCTTAACTCTGATAGCACTCCTGTCACCCTCCATACCCAAACCTTGCTCTATCTTTCCTCAGAGCACTTACTACTACTTGATATTATGCTGCTGTATCTTTTTTTCATATTTTATACTCATACATAAACTCTCATTTATTTGTTGATTGCCACTGGAATGTAAACTGCTAACGTACAGGAATTTTGTTTACTTTGCTCAGGACTTTATCTCTTTTTTGGGGGGTTGGGGAGTATATAGTTGCTTTACAATGTTGTGTTAGTTTCTGTTGTACAATGAAGTGAATCAGCTATATGTATACCTATATCCCCTCCCTCTTGGACCTCCTTCCCACAACCTAGCCATCCCACCCATCTAGGTCATTACAGGGCCCCAAGCTGAACTCCCTGTGCTATACAGCAGGTTCCCACTAGCTATCTGTTTTACACATGGTAATGTAGTTATGTCAAACCAAATTTCCCAGTTCATCCCACCCTCCCCATCCCTCCCATGTCCACATGTTTGTTCTCTACATCTACATCTCTATTCCTGCCCTACGAATAGGTTCATCTGTACCATTTCTCTAGATTCCACACATATGGGTACAAACAGCTCACGGAGCTCAATATCAAAAAAACAAACAACCCAATTTAAAAATGGGTGGAAGATCTAAATAGACATTTCACCAAAGAAGATATACAGATTGCCAACAAACACATGAAAGGATGCTCAACATCATTAATCATTAGAGAAATGCAAATCAAAACTACAATGAGGCATCACCTCACACTGGTCAGAATGGCTTTCATCAAAAAAATCTACAAACAATAAATGCTGGAGAGGGTGTGGAGAAAAGGGAACCCTCTTGCATTGTTGGTGGGAATGTAAATTGATACAGCCACTATGGAGAATAGTGTGGAGGTTCCTTAAAAAACTACAAATAGAACTACCATATGACCCAGGAATCCCACTACTGGGCATACACCCTGAGAAAACCATAATTCAAAAGGACACGTGTACCCCAATGTTCACTGCAGCACTATTTACAATAGCCAGGACATGGAAACAAGCTAAATGTCCAACGATAGATGAATGGATAAAGAAGATGTGGTAAATATATACAATGGAATATTACTCAGCCATAAAAAGGAATGAAATTGGGTCATTTCTAGGGATGTGGATGGACCTAGAGTCTGGCATACAGAGTGAAGTTAGCCAGAAAGAAAAAAACAAATATCGTATATTAACGCATATATGTGGACTTCAAAGACTTTATCTCTAATCCTAGAACCATGCCTGACATAGGGGCAGATATTTTTGCTTCATGAATGAATGAATGAATATAAATACATATAGAGACTTCCCTAGCAGTCCAGTGGTTAAGACTCCATGCTTCCACTGCAGGGGGCACGGGTTCAATCCCTGGTTGGGGAACAAAGATCCTGCATGCCACACGGTGCAGCCTAAACTAAACTAAACTAAACTGAAATAAAATACATATGACCTTTCATTCAGCAATTCTAATATGAGGAAATTATCCTAAAGAAATTACACAAGAGCAAAAGGAGGTGCATGCTCTGATACCCATTATGGCATTATCATTAATAGTGAAAAAATGAGGAAAAACTTATATGTCCATCAATATGGGAGTCACCAGACAAATTATAGCATATCCATCTTATATAATATAAATGGTACACACACAAAAAAAGAATGAGGTAGATCTATATGATCCAGTAGAGAAAGAGCTCTAAGGCATATTGTTAAATGAAATAAAAATGTAGGTCACTGGCACACCTATCTTTGTGAAAATTTGATAATGAACAAAAGGTGCCATATTTTATATACGGAATGTCAAAATAGCACCGTATATAAAAGAAGTCAGCAAGAACATCTCACAGATTTTGAGATGGATGTATTTTTAAACCCTGATTAATATCCTGACAGCCCTGTGAATGTGATCAAATGAAAGGAATCCTTCATTGCTGTGTCATTACCTGGCTGCCCACATATTATGCATCTCAGAGCAGGAAATCTTCTAATATTTCCAGGTAGAATGCTCCAGGATTTATATTAATAAGTAGTGATATTGTATTCTCCCTTGTCAGTTGTACACATATTCTTTTGTTCTGTTCTTTGTCAAGTTGGAAAAAAACAGATTATTTCTTATTTCTCTGTCCATCTTTCTAATTTTGTAAATGATGTATTTATTATAGACAAATTAGATAAGACATATTCTAAAGCAAATAAACAAACAAGCATGTCATCTATAAGCCTAACACCAAGAGAAAACCACTATTGAAATTCCTGCTTATTCATTTCATCAACTTTTCAAACTGTAGATACCCATACACTCTTCTCCAAATTTGGACTATTCTCTATAAGCAGAGCTGAATATTTTATTTCACCAAACATCCAATAAGCATTTCCCCCAAATTAAATATATATGAGAACAAACTTTCTCTTATTATCTGCACTCTATTTTAGTTTATATGTGCAATATTTATTTAATCATTGAGTAGATACAAAGCTCCTATTCTATACTGGTCACTAAAGTAGTTGCTGGCCATCTGGCTGTGATCTCTCCTTATATGCCAGAGAAGATAGATGCTGAACAGCAATTATCCCAAAGGCAGTTTCCTTCTTCCAGTTGCTTGGAATCATCTTTAATGTTTCATGTTGTTTCTCTCATCATATTTTCCAGTGGCTTCCCATCCCTCTCTGGGTAAAAAGCTCGCATCCTCACGGTGGCCTCTGAGGGTCCTTGCATTCTCATCATCTTCTGCTATTCCGCCTTTGGTTCTCTCTGCTCAGTAACAGTGGCAGGTATTCGACTGCATCAGATATGCTCTTCCCTAAAGGCTTTCATTTTGCTCCTCCCTCTGTGTAGAATGCTCTTCTCTCCATCCCCCTCCTCAGGTAGGTTTTGAATCACTTGTCACCTCCTCCTTGAGGCTTTCCTTTAACACTCAATTTAAAATCACATCGTTCACATGGGACTTCCCTGGTGGTGCAGTGGTTAAGAATCCGCCTGCCAATGTAGGGGACATGGGTTCAATCCCTGGTCCAGGAAGATCCTACATGCCACGGAGCAATTAAGCTCGTGCGCCACAACTACTGAGCCCGTGTGCTGCAACTACTGAGGCCCACGTGCCTAGAGCCCGTGCTCCGCAACAAGAGAAGCCACCGCAATGAGAAGCCTGCACACCACAACGAAGAGTAGCCTCCGCCTGCCTCCACTCGGGAAAGCCTGCACGCAGCAACGAAGACTCAGCGCAAGGAGGGAGGGAGGAATAAATTTTTTTAAAAAATCACATCAATTCCCTCCTCCATCATCCTCCATCATTATCCTCACACTTGCTCACTATTTTTAATAGCACTTACCGCCATCTGTCATATAACATGCCTTACTTATTTGCTGCTGTTTTGCTTAATCATTTGTTTCTACAGTATGGCAAGAATTTTTCTCTACTTTGTTCACTGCTTGATCCCCAGTATCTTGAAAGGCACCTAGCACACATAGTAAGCATTCAATGGGTATTTGGTTATTGAATAAATGAATGAGAATAATTAATATAAATTTTCTGAACATTACAAGGTGGGATTACAGAGTTCTATAGGGACAGAGTGCAAAAATTAAGTAACCAACCCCCTTTTGTTGGGTATTTCATTACTTAAAATATTTCACTATTATAAATAATTCTTCAGTAAAAATCTGCATACAGAAATCATTGCATATATGTCTTAACAATTTCCTTAGAACAAATTCCCAAAGGTATATGATAGGTAAGTACATACATTTGAATGACTTGATACATATTGCCAAACAGCCAAGAAGGAAAACTGTTGAAAGATTTAGCTACTTAAACAATGTGTTGTATCTTGTAAAAATCTAACAGGCAAACATATTGTTTCAATATGCTTGGCTTTGAAGACCTGGTAGTTTGAAATGTGTTTCATTTGTCTCTTGGCAATTTTAATTTCTTCTCTTGTGATTTGCTCAGTCATATCGTTTACTCTTTTTTTCCCCATCATTTGTCTTTTTGTCTTGTTAAAATATGAGCTTTTATTTATCAAATGTATTTACACTTTCTCTAATATGTTACTATTATTTTTCCAGTTTGTTGTTTGTGTTTCATTGTGTATATCTTCATTTGACACATTGACATTTTAAATTTTTGTTTCACTAAACTAATCCACATTTCTTATTATAGTTTTTGACTTTACGTCAATGATTCGAAATAACTCACCATCTCAAGGAAAGATAAAAATCCACTCATATTTTCTTCGTTGTTTTTTTTTTAAATTTTACTAAATTTAACTTAAGCCTTCTCCTTCTGCCTCTTCTTCCTTGAAAATATTGGCTCCTTTTTGTATGTGTTGAACTGGCTAATTTCCCCCTAGTATCCATAAAAGTCCTTCTCAATGTAAAGGAACTGACTACAGAGGTAAGAAGCCCTGTCGGGGAGCAAAGCGAGAAGCAGCTGTGGGTTCCATCAGTCAAACTTTCTGGTGTAACAGGACAGATTTGAAAGCAGCTGTTTTAAGTCAGACTTCGACTCATCCCATGTACTTTCCTCTTGATTTGACCAACATATTTCTTGACACATGTAAAGCGTGCGTAAGATCTAAGATTCGTTATTTTCTCGGATAATGAGCATCTTTCCAGATGGTGTTTAATCAAATATATTCATTCAGTAGAAACATGTTTGAGCTATCACATAATTTTCCTTGATATTGACACACTATTATTAATAAGAAAGGAGAATCCCTTCTTTGCTGTGCCAACACTGCACTGGAAAAAGACAGTAGAAGTTTCTATTTCTTTTGACAAACAAGTTATGTTAATCTTCCTATTTTTAACATTAATTTGTACCAAGTCATTCACTATAGCAGTTTTTAAAATTTATTTCAATATGAAATTTCTCTATCACTACTCGATGATTTTTTACGTGTCTTATAAGGTTTCTACAGTCAAGACTTCATTGTTTTACATTCCCCCCTTCAGACATAAATACAAATGTAAATACCAATTTTAAATGAATGAAGCACATAAACTGAGATAGATCTTGACTTAGAGTCAGCAGATGAGGATCTGGATCTTGTCCTTACTATCTGTATAACCCTGAGCATTAATACTTAAATTCTCTAATCTTCATTTTTCTCACTTACTATAAATGAGGATATATATATGTATATATATATAATGGATATATTATGGATGAATATATATACACACATATATGTATATATATCTACATACATATATATATGTATATATATAGATAGATAGATAGATAGATAGATAGAGAGAGAGAGAGAGAGAGAGAGAGAGAGAGAGAGATCTCATATGGCTATTGGTAAGTTAAATATGCTCACACATGCCTAGTGTCTCACCCATCACAAGAGTAGGTGTGTATTAACCTTCCTAGTGGCTTCTCTGACTTGAGTTCCCTGACGAGGCAGATTCATAGAAGCAGAACTTCCACTTGCCTAAGTAGTGTTCTTTACTATGACAACCTTGTCTTACTTTTCCAATCTCTCTAGTCCAAAAGGAAACTCAGCCTACTTCACAGATGCTTATTTGGTAGACGGCAGTTTGGGGTAGATGGAAGGAGACAGCAATGTGAGGTTCTTATTATATGACTGCTGGAGTGGGGTGAGAGATGGAGGGTGCCGAACTGAGCTCAGGTGCTTCTCCACACAATCTTTATCCGTGTGTTTCTCACAGGTAATAAGTGACTGCAGGAGGATCAATCCAGAACCATTCAATGAGTTGGCTAGTGAAAACCAAGATCTAGGTAGTAGTTAAAACCAGATAAGATCACAACTACCATTCAGGACTGTTGCGAAGGAAGGCTCCAAGGCAGTAAACTTGGTAGAGAAGCCAGTACCACCTCAGGAGTCTTGACATTTAGCACCTATTATTTCATTTTCTCCTGCTTTGCCTCTTTTCATGTATCTGGATTCTCTGTGCACTCTGTTTTCTGAGGTCCAGCTGTTCTGCCAAGGTTAGCTGAAGCCAAATTTCTAACTCTAATGCAACCTGACCCCTATCTGATACAGCTGTACCCTAGTAGCATAGCCATCTAAACTGCTGTTTAATAACATGCTCTGTGGTCCTGAAGACAGTAACAAGAAGAATGAGTTTCTCTTTGGGCACAGTAAATACCATCCCAGGATCATAAATTGTCTGAAGCAATTTGTGGATCTACTTATAATGTTCAAAACCCTAATCCAATTAAACTCTTCTGTGGACACGCTGTTACTCAAATATACTTCTTGTTTGGTTGGTCAACTAATTTTAAATATTTATAAGATTCCATTGTGATTTAGTGAAAACAGCACTCACTGTTATTATATTTTTATAGCCTCCAGCATGATTTTTAAATACACAGATCTGATTATTTCCTTTCATACTTTATGGCCTGAGGACAAAGACCAGGATGTATAAATTGAATAAAAGGCCCAACATGACCCAGCTTGGCTACTTCATCTGCCTCATTTCTCACCACTGTCCTTATGGAATTACTAGAACATTCTCTCCCTTTCCCTGTCTGTTCCCCCTGGTGTCACCCTTTACATATAAGCAATTTATCTTCATCATGTAAATCTCAATTCTATTATTATTACCCCAGGGACACCTTCGCTGAAAATTCCTCTTTACATGCTCCCACAGCTCTCATTTCTTCAGAGCAGAAACATCACAGCTTACCATTATGAGTCTATTTGTGAGTTTATGTGATTAGAAAATTTTTTCTCCACTAAGCTATAAACTTCTTGAGGGCAGGGGACAATGTCTGTTTTGCACGTCAGTACCTGCCACATAGTACACGCTTAGATAAATTTTATTGAATGAAGGAGATAGGGAATGAATGAGTTTTTATTAAACTGCAGATTTATGACCTTCTTTTACACATTTAAAGAATATTTGTATGCATGTCATTGACATCAGTAACTGGTGTATCACGCATGCTGTATCTTTTGTTTCTCCTACTGGTACTAGAAACCAAGTGAGACATTAAACACTAATTGTTAAAAGGCACTGTAAACAGTTAAATGCTCTACAATAGCATTAGTTGTTGCTGTCATTACCTCAAAGCTATAAAAAGGAAGAATGGTTTCTCTTCATTAAATTAGTCCTGAAATCCTAGTATGTATGAACTGGAATACTACTGTTCTACACGAGCCCATTCAAATATTCTTTCATTCATGAAATATTTATCAGTTGCACACTGCTCTAAGAAGATCATTCCTTAAAGGCAGTTTGGGCCTTTAAATCTGAAGGGGAAAGAAGAATATACTTAATTTTTTATGATAAATATTAACAAAAATGCTACAAAAATAGAAATTGTAAATTTGATTTCCATTTAGATCCCATAGTAATGCCTATATTCCTGAGGGTCATGCCACATGTCAAATGAAGCTGACAAAGTGCTATTCAAAAGAAATGACAAAGATTGTTTTGGCAACATTAAGATAATAATGCAAAGTTTCTTGAATAGCTCTCTTGCACCACGCTGTGTTAAAAATGACTGCTCAGGCTCTAACAGTTCTGATCTGGTGCTGCCTCTCTGAACAATGCAATACCAATCCTATGACATGGTTAGCCAGGGTGTAGCTGTTAGAAAAGAAAACAAAAAATGCCATAAAAAATAACATGAGGGCTTCCCTGGTGGCACAGTGGTTAAGAATCCACCTGCCAATGCAGGGGCACTCGTTCAAGCCCTGGTCAAGGAAAGTCCTACATGCTGAGGAGCAACGGAGCCCGTGCGCCACAACTACTGAGCCTGCGCTCTAGAGCCTGCGAGCCACAACTACTGAACCTGCATGCCACAACTACTGAAGCCCATGCGCCTAGAGCCCGTGCTCCGCAACAAGAGAAGCCACCACAATGAGAAGCCTGCGCATCTCAATTAAGAGTAGCCCTCAGCTCGCCGCAACTACAGAAAGGCTGCGCACAGCAACGAAGACCCAACATAGTCAAGGATAGATAAATAAAGTAAATAAATTTTTTTTTAAATGTTAAAAATAACACGAGAATATTTATTAAAATGGAAACAGTAATTAATACAAATTAAATAAATGTAAAAGAAAATAAAATTGAGATCTACTCCCTGGTATGTTAAAACCTGAGTTACGGTAATTATTTTCAAAAATGAATTTTCCTAGTTAACTAAAATGGAAAAAATTCCACTAGCTTCACATTTTCAGGAGACAGTTTGCAGCCTTGTGTTCACAATGAAGTAGAAATTCTCCACTGTTTGCAGGTTTGTTATACTTGCTATTTTTAATTTTCAAGTTAAGAAAAATTAAGTAAAAGATAAGTGAGAAATAAAATTTGCAGTCATGTTCTTTTATATCTCTTTTTTATGTAGGTAGAATTTCTTTTATATATTTATATTTTCAATAGCTAAAAGTGGATGAGCATTCTTGGTTTTTACTAGGGAGGGGCTACTGAAATGACCTCTATATGTTGACTCATGCCAATATTTGAAAATCATCTTAATGAGTTTACAGATAGGAATATCTATATACTGGATCCAAGGAATTCTGAGAGCCAATAAAACAGGATTAATTGCTTATGTTCTGAAAGAGAGAAAGAAAGAGACAAAGAAAGAGAGGAAGGGAAGGAGGGAGGAAGGAAAGGAGGGAGAGAGGGAGGGAAGGAAAGAAAAAAGAGACAGAGGAAAGAAGGGAGGGAGGGAGGGAGGGAGGGAGGAAGGGAAGAAAGAGGGGGGAGGGAGGAAGAATCTAAGTATCTTGGGTAGAGAACTGGCTGGTGTCTTCCTCAGCCACTGAGATGGTTGATGGCAATTTCTCTTGGTTTTAAGAACATTATATTCACTGTCATAGAGACAATAGACATAAATGTTGCATTTGCTTCAGGTTTTATGTAAGTGAAGCACCCAGTTGAACATTCAACAGATATGGAATTTTGAAAGTTGTATTATTATAATATTTCTGACAGTCCAGAAAGTTTAGTATGTATAGTCCAGGTTGCAGAAAACACATACTGCAGAGGCCCCAAATGGGGAATCAGTACAAGCACTCCTAGCCTCTGCCTTCCCTGCACCATTCAACCGTAAGTGAAGCAGAAGGCTTGTAACAATGAGAGATGACTTAGCCAGATTCCAAATTCCATATGCATGTCAAATTTAATGTTAGACAGATTATACATGTATATGAAATATATGCAAATATGTACATTTTTAACTATGTTTCCTATGGAAGTAGAAATGTCTTTGAAGAAAGTCAGTGAGTCTAAAAGGTGTTGAAAATCCAATATTCTAGAAGAAAAGGGTGGAATGATAAAGTATGTTGAGATAGGTGGTTGTTATAAGATGAAATTTTAATTTGTGTCCCATATTGCTCAGTTTCTTCACACAAAAGTCTCAACAAATAAGCTCATTGTTCAGTAATGGAACAATCCGTGTGTTAAATTCTTTATGTTTGCATGAATACTTGGTAGATGGTTATACGGGTATTTAAGAGTATTTTAGTCATACTGAGAGCCCTGGTTGGGGTTTTTGATTAAGATGGAAACACATAATTATTTTTCCATTTAAAGTGCAGAGATATACGTTCTTTCAATCCCAAAATTCTGCAAACTTTCAGTAAAGAGTAACACCCAGCTAATGGGGATGTCTAAACGCCAGGTGGAGGCTGTGGACCAGCCTTCAGGTTAACACATCCCAGGACTTCACGCATTTGTGGGGCACACTTTTAGCTCATATCTGTCTCGCAGAATTTGAATACCCATAACTCTCTGTGCATCAAGCCATCCTATCTTCACGTATTGCTTCATTAAACCTCAGCTTTATATTTACCCACCAAAGATTACATTTAATTCAGTTAGCTATTCAAACCTATTCACATTTTGATCCTTTCTAAAAAAATCTAGTCTAGAGCATCTTTCCCAACCACCATCTCCGACACTCATACTTTCCTTACACTTGCTCAGCAAATTACATTTTAAAATGTATATTTAATAGTGGTGAGTTAATCGGCACTTTATTAAGGTTTTTAACAAATATATTAATTTTAATGTATTTGTTATATCCTAATGATTACAAAATCACCATGGTATTTTAGTAAGCATATATTTGTTTTCATATTATTTCATTTGAATGGATCCCCATGAAAGCCTTGTAAGGTCAACTAGGCAAATCTCCATTTTACTAATGTGACTAGATCTTAGATGAATTACCTGTGATTGTAGAGCTACAAGCCATGTAGGATGGGAACAGAGAAATATTCTGGCTCTTGGTCTAATGATCTTTCCTTAAGCCATCCCTCAATTCACTGATGAAATTCTAAACCAGGAAATGTCAATGTATTTTCCCTATCTATAAAAGTCTGATCAAGAAAAATTATGTTTCATGTTGACAAGAGGTACCATTTCTTCACTGTCACCATGACAGAAGTATAAGACTGGATCTAAATAGGAGGCAGGAGACTCCTTCTCAGAAATCCAGATTAGTCACTCATCAGGCCAATAAACCCTCCTTGAAACTCAAACTTTTTTGAGTTAGGATGTTTTACTCTCCCAGCTATGTTGTAAAATGGAAATTAAATCTCCATGATGTAAGCTGGTTGGCAAGTCACACTTGAATGATCAAAGAAAGTTGGGAGAAACGTGTTCTCTCTTTGACTACATCACTTTTCTTTCCTTAGTTTCCAAAACATTAGCTTATAAATTTATCTCTACTAATAAGTCTATTTCAAGACAGAAGGACTGAGGGATTTACGAAGGGCACTAAATGACTATGCTTAGAAAGCAACTTCTCATATGACCAAAAAAGAAAAAAAATCATCCTTTGCCTCCAAAAAATATATTGGTTGTCTCTACCCAAATAGAGCAGAAATTGCGTATCAGTAGAACAGTATAGTTTCTGCTTGAAATATGTTTACACCTTCTCACCTCATATGTTTCTTTCAATTACTTTTCCTCTGCTATTCTGATATTTGTAATACTTCAATTTACTTTTTTCCCATTTGTATCTTGGTATAAAATAAAGAAAAACCAGGAACGTGAGATTGTAAAATGATAATAAACCTAAAACGCATGTGTAGTGATAGTTACCAACATAAAAATGTCAAAGCAGCCATAGATATTTTCATCCAAAGAATTGTAAGAATAGGTATAGAATCACAGAGAAATTGAATGGTTTGGGGTGGAGAGAAACTTTGGAATTAGCTGAGGTAGAGTTAAGTAGCATGTTGACAGCAAGACAGGCAGACAGCAAGATAGGCAGCTCCTTTGTAAGGCTAAATGGCAAAATTAATCCTCAGACAAGAGAGTTGCACATGACCCAGACCACTCTCATCAGAAACCCAGGTTCAGGAGCTACAGCAGGGGCCAAATGCACACACAGCAAAAGAAGAGACCAGTCCTTTTCCCAAAAGCAGATTGAGCTTTTTTTTTCTCTCTCTCTTCAGCATTTCTTTCCTGCATATTTGGTTTCCCTTCCACATTTTGAAAATGCTACTTCTCCCATTAAGTGATAGAAATAAATATTGCATAGCCTCGCTGTGTCTTGCCCCTATAGTCTCTTTCACCCACCTCCCTGGAGCTCACCCTTATTCTTAACCATTCTGTCAGTCTGCTTTCCCAGCAATCACACTCGCCTGCTCTTGGCATCCAGATGACACTGGAGTCTGGGCAGATAACAAGAATGAGGCATGCTGAATTCTCAGAGAGCCTGGACGTTTCGGGGAGCCTGGCCAGGGAGGAGAACCCTAAAGATAGAAGAAGGGCTTTATTTCCCAGGCCACTTGGATCACACCCAGCCAGGCCCTGCTGACACACTGTGCCCAGAGTCCAGACAGCTGCAGCCAAAGCTATCTTTGGAGAGTTAGTCTTTGGTTATCAAAAGCAAAGGAAAGGAAAGACTAATATAAATTTGCACCAAGCAGTGAGCCAATTAAGTTCTATATGTAGTTGCCTTTAAATATTTGCAAACAGACAAATCAACTGATGCAGTATCATCATCCTTGTAAGAGAAATGTGTGTGTGTGCATGTGTGACTGGGTGTGTATGTGTATATGTGTGAGTATGAAAGAGGTAGAACGGAGGGAAAGCCAGTAAGGGAGGCATAACAAACCTACCACATTCTCAGCGGGGGTGGATCCTTTTAAACAGAGGGCCCTTTGTGCTGCAAGCAACCTTGATATTTTGGATGTGTGAGTGTGAGAATAGAAGGCAGAGAAAGATGAAATATTCTGTATAATAGAGGAACCTTGATTTGGAGCTCCTGAGGGCAATTTTGGAGCAAGAAGGCTTGACCCAGAAATGGGAGAAGTGGGGGGAGAAAATAGGCCCAGGCAAAGGCCCACAAACATATTATCCCCTTATGACACTGCAATGTTTACTACACTCACCCTCCACAGGCAGGCAAATGCCTGGGTTTCACATTCTGAAGGATGTGGGGTAAAACAGTAGCAATAACCGTGAGCACAGGAACTGGAGGGAGATAGGACAATGAGAAGATCCAACACAGAAATTTTGTAAGAGTTTCACAATTTCACAGACCTTGGAACTGAAAGAGCAATACACATTCAACTAGATCTCCAAGGAACAAACAAGGACCCAACTGCATTACACACCTGGGTAATGCATTGTCTTAAAAGCTTCACACACACACACACACACACACACACACACACACACACACACACACACACACTCACCCCAAAACAACAACTTTGGCTCAAAGAACATACAAAATCACTTCAAGATTACAAATGGCGGAGATGGTAGCAATCAAATGGGTACCTAGAAAGGCCTGACCTCAAAACTTAACTCTTTCCACTCACAAGTGGCCCCCAACTGGCCTGAATGAGAAAACCAGAGTTAAGAAGAGCCATCCCCAGCATCCTGCTCATTCATCATGTTAGTCACTGGAAGGAGGCTGAGGGTGCACCCCTTTAGGAGAGAAAATCTGCAGATGGCCCCTCCTCCTCCCTACTCAGTGTAGCCAGGTGCTGGCCACAGGTTGGTCAGCACAGGCATCTTCCAATCCAAAGGCCACTGGCAATTTCTCTAAAAAACGACAAGGCCAGTTTTCCATCTAGACATCAGGGAACTCAGGTGAACAGTATTTCCATTAGAAATTATTGTACTCATTTTTGCTGGAATAAATACTCACAAGGCTAAAACAATACCAAAATTGCTAATCAGATGATATTCAATAAAAATTAAAGCACATTCTTGAAATCATTGTGTACAACACCACTTAAAATGTTCTCTACTGCATCTTTGATTTATGCATAATGACCAAAATTACTACTCTTGGAGAGAATAGATCTGTTGAACATGTTTAAAATCATTGTCGTTCAGACTAGAAGAATTTAGGGTAAAAGAGTGTACTTCTCAACAGTTTACAGCACACAGTAGGAAATATGTCAGCTTAAGGAAGTCGGTCTTCTACAATAGGTCTATTCTTCATAGCAAACCCCATGCTGTAACCATTTATTCATGCCCTATATTGTGTACCTACATTATGCTTGTTCTCATTAATTGTTGTGAGGGTCACAAAGAAAATGCCCCTAACCTCATAGAATGAGATGCACACACAGGTGACAACAAATGTCAAAAGACTAGGTTTTGGTGACTTAATATCAGCAATCATTACCATTGATTAAATACCTGCTGGGCAACTTTAAGTCTAACCTTTACAACCAGAAAAGTCTTTATTATTATATGCATTCAACAATAGGAGGAAACAGAAGTTGAGAGCAGCTAATGTGATCAGCAGCAAGGAACCTGAAAGTGGCAGAAGTGAGTTTGTATGTGTCCAATGCCTATGACTTTTACAGTAAGTTACAACATATTCAAGCAAAGTGATAATGATCAAGGCAAGATATGAGAGGCTGTTGGTCGTACTTAAGGTGAAGGTGTCCTTATAGATTGGCTTTAACACATACGTAGGTAGAGGGTCTTTCTAGGGCAGGAAAGATGTTGAACAAAGCCACTAACATGGAAAGCATAGCATCTGTCCTACTGTAGGATCGACTAATTAGGTGGACTGGAGCCAGGAAGATCAGCTGAGGATCATTGACATAGCACCAATAATAAAAAGAATTTGAATTAGACTCTAGGTGAAATGTGGAATGAAAATGAGAGAATGAGGCACATTTTCATTTGGGTTATTTAACAGACAACTAGTTCAAAAAGTCTCCTTCAAATTTATTCATTTTCTGCTAGAAACAGCATATCTTTCTTTCTATGACCTATCTCAGAAAATGGCAACTCCATCTACCAGGATCTCAAGAAAGAAGCTCAAGTGACATATATGATTCTTCCCTTTCTCTCACCCTTACTATTTTATGATTGTGAAATCTATCCATCTGCCTCTGAAATCTCCAATGAACTCACATCTTTCCATGTTCACTTTCTGTTCACTCATGAAGGCACAATCATTTCTCACCTACGTTATAGCAATACTCTCTTATCAGGCTCTCTCTCTCCAGGCTTGGCCCCTTTCTACCTAGTATGGGGAACACTACAATCCTGATGTTGTTTTGAAAAGCAAATTTGGTCACATGACTCCCTAGTTTCAAACTTTTCAATAAATGCCGTTGCTCTCAGGAGAACAGCACAATTCTTTTGGCCCTTTTCACCTGTCCAGCTTCACTTTGCAAGCACTTGTACACAACCATCTATTCTCCTCCCCAGACTGAACCACTTTTTTTAGTCTCTCAAATAACCCATGCTTTCTCTCACTGGAAACATCACACATGTTGCTTCATCTTGGCTTTCTCTCTCCTGACCTCTGTCCTTCACCAATATCTTCAGTGAACACACATGACAAATACAGACTTCAAATCATGTCTTCCAGGAAGCCTTACCTGATTCCACTGTCTAGATTAGTCATACCTACCATATAGGTTTCCAAGTCAGGTATTTTTCATTAAAGAATATATCATATCCAATCACAACGGCGTACTCACTTGTCTATTGTACTTCAATTTAGCATTTTGGTATGTCTGACTTTTTTTACTTTTTGTATCCTCAAGGCTTGAAGAAAAGTAGCAGGACCCTCAATATTTCTTTAAAAACAAGCCCTAATGAATAAATGAAGAAAGGAGAAACAAAAAATCAAACTCAAAGATTCGTCAAGGAACTGCTCAATATGTCCTAAATTAAACTTTTTTTACTGTATATTTTAAATGTATATTTTAATTGAATATAATAGAA
Source organism: Kogia breviceps (assembly GCF_026419965.1). Taxonomy (NCBI): domain Eukaryota; kingdom Metazoa; phylum Chordata; class Mammalia; order Artiodactyla; family Physeteridae; genus Kogia; species Kogia breviceps. The sequence continues at coordinate 53,526,926 of NC_081311.1, forward strand.
AGTTTTAAAACTTATACATGCTAAAACATATATATGTGTATATATAACTATTTAGCACAACATAAAAAGTCATTTATATTCCATGAAGGAAATGGGTTTTTGAAAAAAATAAATTCCAAGAACTAGAAGAAATAACTGGTGAATAGTTTCATGATATTGGTGGAAGAAATTTTCCAGGCATAACATCAAAGGCAGAGAACATGAAAGATCAGTATATTTGATTATATAAAAAGTTTAACTGTCTGTATCAGAAAGAAAACATAGCACCATTAACAAAGTTAAAACTAGAAACAACAACTAGGAAAAAAATAAATTGCAATATATGGCCAAGAATTGCTACCCTTAATATATAATGAGCTCTTGGGAAAAAAATTATTAAAAAAAGATGACCTGACCCCTCGCCCAAAGGGACTCCCAATTCTAAGTTTGACTAAATGTTCCCAGAACATACCACCCTTTTATTCCTACTGTAGCACAAACTGAAATGTAATATATCAAAGGACCATTTTTAATGCACAGCTGCGTTAGCAGGAGAGTAAAGGAATTCTTCAGAAGATTTCAGAAAAGAAAAAAAAAATTTAGAATACACTTGAGTAAGCAATGTAATGGAAAGGTTTCCTGAATTCATATGCTAATCACTGGTAGCCTAGGAGCTGAGCTATAGTAAGCCATACAAATAAGAAACCTAGGTGGAAGATCAGAGTAAAGACTCTGTGGGAATCCTGGATTCCTGAAACATGACAAGCCATTAGGAATACCATTTTCAGCTTTGGTTTCTGGTAAAGAATTAAAAAAAAAAAAAGACCCCCTTGATAAATTTTAAAATATTTATTTATTGATTTCGTTGGTTGGGCCGGGTCTTAGTTGAGGCAGGCTGAATCCTTAGCTGCAGCTCTCAGGCTCCTTAGTTGTGACACGTGCACTCTTAGTTGCGGCATGCGTGTGGGATCGAGTTCCCTGACCAGGGATGGAACCCAGGCCCCCTGAATTGGGAGCAGGGACTCTTATCCACTGCACCACCAGGGAAGTCCCATCCCTTGACAAATTTTTAAACAAAAGTTTATGCTCATGCTTAAAAACAGAATATACAACTTTGAACCTTTCTCCCTCAAAAAAACCCAAACTTAAGGTACAATTTAAAGTGTTTCCTGAGTGCTAAGATTCCCAGTTATCTGAAAGCAGCATACGAGAATCCCTTCTGAAAAAAATTTAAATTCAGCCTTAAAAACTACCCTAATAAGATCAAAGAATCAAAGATTAAAGGAACTTGAACTCATAATTTTTAAATCATTATATATATGAAGAAATAAGCTGTCATGAGTAACTCTAAGTGCCGTAAAGCACAGAATCAGACCTCTAATGATTGCAGATATAAGGTTTATTAGATAGAGATTACAAATCATGCAAATTAAGTATGTTTAAAGAAATAATAGAGAAGATTGACCATAAAAGTGAGAAAAATAGAGACCAACAAAACTGACCAGACGTATTTGATAAAGAACCAAATAAACCTATAGAAATGAAAAATAAAATAGCTAAAATGATTGTGAGACACTGCTGAAAAGAAAACTAGTACAATGAAAAGTAAATCTGAGAAAAATACACGGAATGAAGTACAGCTATATGAAGTGATGGGAAACAGGAAAGAAAATTCTAAGAAAACAATAACAGAGTAAGAACATCCAACATGGAGTAATGAGAGTTCAAAGAGCTAACAGAAAATGGGAGAAGGCAATGAATATTTGGAGACAAATGCATTGGAACTGTCGAGAATTGATGAAAGATACCGATCTTCAAAATCAGAAAGTCATGAATCCTAGACCTATATAAATTCTAGTGAAACTGAAGAATGCAAAAAATAAAGTTTAAAAAAAAGAAAACAGCCATTGAGAAAAAAAATGTTACCCACAATAAACAGGTTTCTCAACTTACTGTCTTCTCAACAGCAAACATGAAAGTCAGAAGGAAATAGAATAATAGTCTTAAGATGGTAAGAGAACATAATATCAACCCAGAATTCTATAGCCATAAAAGGATCTTTGAAAAATGAGGTCAGAATAAAAACATTTTCATTTCAACAAAAACTCAGAGATTACCCCAACTTGACTCTCAAAAAAAGAAATTTTAACTGATATATCTGCAAATTCCCAGATGGAAGGTCACAGCGGCAAGATTTTTATTCCTGACAGAATGTCACATTGTCTAACACTGTCCATGTCAAAATTCTCAGGATTTAAACAAGTCAGATGATCTTTCCAATACCTCAGCCTCTCCATTCTTTGATCTTCTCTCATAAAATGATTTTGTTTTGCATCCAACATTAGCTCTCATTTCTATTATTGCATCAGACCTTTCCATTCCCAACAATTGTCACCACTCCATCCTCTTAGCTTCAAGGACTCCACTCTCCAGTGGACTACCAGCTCCAGTGTTTCTAGGGCATTCCTTTTAATAATATAACTACAAAAAATCCTCAAACACACTGATCCTGCCATCTTTTTTACTGCCCTACTCAACTTTTCATATCATCAGTCTCACCTCACTCAGCTTAGAGTCTATGACATACAATTACAGTCATTCTCTTGCTCTCACAGTAAACTGTCTTAACCCTCTTTCGTGCCATTGTATTCACCGAGAAAAATTGCTAACTCATTGAACAAAATTCTCCATATATGTCATGGCTACACACACAGGTAATAATGATTGGATAAAAACACACCACCAGGTTATATATAACCATTAACTTCAAGTTGGGCCCTTGGAATTGCCTGGGAAGATTGCCCTTTTCCATTCACTAGGCTCCTTCTGCAAAGTGATGATTTCCCATCTTTTCCTCTTTCTTCTGAATGACCTTGCTTCTTATTTCCCTAAGAATTCAAAGGGAATTCCCACAAGCCCATTATGCATGTGTCTCACTACCCTGCACTATTATGGATAAACAATATGAGCTCCTACCTATGTCCAACCCCTTCACTAGCACACCTGATCCAATTTTTCTCACACACCTAAGATTGTTGCTTATTAATTCCCTCTCTTTTTCTTACCTCATAATTTTTCCCTACTCTTTTTACAAATGGCACTGCTACCTTTCCCATTTAGAAACACCATTTCTTGTCCTCACTTCCTATTATAATTACCACCCCATTTCTTTGCTCCCCTTTAGAGAAAAAAAACATTCTCAAAATAATTAAATAAGCCTATTGCCACAAATTGATCATTTCTCATATTCTCCTTATCTCACTTCATGCACACTTTCTCTCTATGTCACTACACTAAAACTGCTTTTGTTAAGATCACCAATGACTTCCCAATTCAGACTCTTCACAATTAAATTCCCAGTCAATTACCAGTTCTCTTTTTATTTGATCAGCAGCAGTTGAGACTGAGGCTCATTCCTTCTGTCTTGAAATATTTATCTTATTTGGCTTCCTTGACACCAGACTCCCTTGGTTGTCTTCTGGACACTCCTTTTCATGCTCTTGCACTGGTTTCTCCCCATGTCCCCAACCTCTAAATGTTGGAGTCCCCCAGGACTCAATGTTTGGACCTATTCCTTATATGCATATCCTCTCCCCTGCCCCCCACTGAGTATCAGAGTCATATATCTAATGACTACCTGTCATCTCAAGTTAGCTATCTAAAAGTCATCCCAAATCAAGCTCCGAAGACACTCCACCCACAACTCAATGAGATCCTCCTATAATCATCCCCATTCCAATTAATGAAAACATTATCCTTCCAATCCTAGATTCATCCTTGACTCCTCTCTTCCTCCACACCTCACCACCAATCCATCAGCAAATCATGTTGGCTCTACCTCCAATATATATCCAGAATCCTACCATTTCTCACAGTACCTCTGGTCTACGATGCCATCATTTCTCACCTCAATTATTGAAAAAGCTTTCTAACCATCTCGCTGCTTCTGCACGTATTGCACCACAGTCTATTTTCAGCACAGCAACTAGAGTAATCCTTTAAAAACATAGATCAAATCATTTCACTCCTCTGCTGAAAACCTTCTAATGACTACCTCGGTAGCTCAGAGTAGAAGCCAAAATCCTCACAATTGCTCATAAGGCCTCTGGATGATGGAGCCCTGTTACTTCTGTGACCTCATATCCTGCCATGCTCTCCTTTGCTTACTTTCCTCCCATTCTGTTAGATACTGTCTTGCTGCTTACACTTACCAGGCATGATATTACCTCATGGGCTTTGCAATTCCATTGCTTCAAGTGCTTTCCCATTATATTCCACTTGGTTCACACCCTCACCTCATTCAAATAGTTGCTCAAAGAACCCTTTTTCATTAAGGTCTTTCCAGACAACCCATTTCAAATTGCACACCCAGCACTCCCTGTCCTTCTTCTTCAATTTATTTATCTACATAATGTTTATCTCCGTCTGGCAAAATATTTATTTTACTTATTACTCTACTATTATCAGTTTCCTCCACTGATATACACTCCAAAAAGGCAGGATTTGGGTCTCTTTTTGATCAGCTACCTGTCCATTAAAAAATCATGCTCCCCTTCAAAGCAGAGAGATACTCCTAGGATGAAGGCTATATTTCTCAACCCCTGTAGCATCCAAACAGTGTCATTTAGTGAATTCTCAACTATGAAAATGGGTGAAAGTAATCTGTGTCTCTTCTGAGCCAATGTATTTAAGAAGAAGTTATTTCTTCCCCAACATTTGTCTGTCCCTATTCCTGCTAGGTGTTGAATATCAGAGTGAACTTAGGGGTCTCCATCAGCCTGGATCTCTGAATGACTATATGGATATGGCCCCTCCAGCCATCTATTCCCCTAATCCAACCATTACCTTCCAGTCCATAAGGAACATCTCATTGGCACTTTATATGAGTGAGAACTAAAATTTTACTGTGTTAAACTACTGAAATTTCAGGTTATTTATTACAGACACTAGCATTACCCTAACTAATATATTGCTGCCAGTGTTTCCCAACTCTGAAAACACTGAAATGCTCAAGAAGTACTTTTTGAATAAATGAATGAGCAGAATGAATAAAGATATGGGAGCAAAGAAAATGTTAAATATTTAAATTACCTTAAAACATTCGGTGAATTAATGAATTAAAGAATGAACCCACTGTTGGTAAACTTCCTGCTATTAGTTTCCTTGTTCCACATTTTCTTGTATAGTTGCAATGCTTTGCTATAATGTAGCCCCATATTTTCTTTGAGGAAACTTTTTTTCGTACATTTATTTTGAATTTCCCTTTCCTAAGTACTAAGCATTGCTCTTAGTTACCTTTAGCTGAATTACATTAAACAATGCTGCTCCTTCCTGTTTATGTTTTTCAAATATTTATATATCATTATCCTGAGCTCCACTTACTATTGTTGAGCTAAGTTACACATCACAAGTTTCTTGTTAAAAGAGCTCTCCATCCTCTTAATCGTTTTCTTCCTCTCACTTGAATTCTCTTTACTTTGTCTACACTTTCATCCTTAAAGAGATCAGGGGACCAATTTGGAACAGCTCAGTAGCTACTGAGAACAATGTGGCCAAAAATCCACATTGTTTTGGTTCTTGAGATTCCCAGATGCATTTAAGACTATGTGAACACCCAAGGCACAGAAATGATGGCCCATTCCTCCTGCGTTTCCTGTAACTAGTGCAGTTTTTGGAATATGGTTGGCTGTCAATGTAAGTCCCATGCATTAACAATAAATGAAGAACTGCATTATAAGATTAACTGGACCCCTTGGGTTACTATTGCCATTCCCTGTGGCCTAATTCAGTTTGCAGTCATCTGAATGAGTGTTCTTGATGCTGGTAAGTTATTTTCAGGAAAGACCAAGGAGACTTTTGGTCTTTGGATAAGGAGACCAGCAAATTCTTCACGGTCACAACTACATGCATTTCTGTTTTTGTTGTAGTGACCCTAAACCAGTGTAACATATTTAGGATTGCAGTTGCCTAACTTCAACATTGTTCATGAGAAGATGACAGTTCTGCCTGTCACACATTTCTAGAAAATAAGATGGAGCTATTACATTTCAAAAAACCATATGTGTAATATTTGGCTCCCAGCAGTAGTCCAATATTATTGCATATGCCAGTGCTGTGACCCACTTTAAGACGGATGAAGAAGAAATTTGCTAAGGGGATTTGTAATGTTTTAAAGGATCATTGAATCCCCTAACTAAAAGAAGTGCATTTTTCTCAATATAATAGTAACAGACCTAAAAAGGATCATTTCCTGAAAGACAAACGTTTGGTATACATGCCAATGATTCTATGAAATTCATTTCTACCACCTCCTACCTATTCTTCTTTCTCAGACAATGGCTGAGATTCAGGCTTTTCTCTCCTTTCCCCCTACACAGATCTGCTCCCTGAGATCTAGAGGAGAATGTTAAAAATTACTAACTGACTGTATTACCTGCATGAAAATGAATGTCAGATTTTTAATCGTTTCTTTAACACAGCAAGCTAAATTCAATAGCAAAACTATCTATTGGATTCAAAATTAGGGTGTGAATATGAAAGCAAATCACACAGTATCACGTCAACCCTGGATACTATTGCAACTGTCTTGATTTTAATCTCATGTACATATTTAGATTTTACTAATTTTTAAAAGCTTCCCACACTATCAAAAGATGCATAATTCAAAGAAAGCCACCCATAAGGAAATAACTGGTTCAAAAGAAAATGGTACATATACAGTCATTAAGAACAAATAATCTTAAATTATGATAGATTAAATGGGGATGAAATTTTTAAAGGCAATAAACAGATTATGTAGAAACACAAATGAAGTAATTATTCACTTGATAAATTCTCATAGAACTCACTGGATAAAGGCAAATAATTTAGATATTAGATGCTTAACATTTCCCCACTTTTAGTTTACTTATCACTGTATTTGAACAGAGAAAAGAAAATAGATGAAGAAATTAAAAATCACAGAAATTATAGAAGAAAACTCTTCAAAGCTGAAATATGGATCAAAAAACCGTAAAATATTACACAAAACTATTTTTAAAAAAGACATATACTGCTGTGTGATAGTACAGGATATCCACATACATACACACACACACTCACACTCACACACACACACCAGCTGACAAGTATCTATAGGAAAATAATGACATATGAAACTAATTTATCGTACTCTGAATGGAACAGTAACAACAATAGCAACATTTATTCAGCATTTGCCTTGTTCCTGGTACTGTGGTAAGACTATTATGTAACAATTTATTTAATCAACACCATCATGAAGTAGATAATAATTATCCTACACAACTAGTAAGAAGCAGAGCCAGTATTCAAACACATGCAGATCTCTTCTCTATGTTCTCAAACATCCACTGTACTGTTATAATTCACCCTTATGCTTATAGTATTGATATTTAAATTAACAAATATTTAATGAAGTGCATTAATAGTCAAGGTTATTATAATGACTCTTGAAGAATACCCCAAAAAGTAAAAACTGAGATCTTGGATTGCAAGAGATTGCAGTTATAACGTTACAGTAATTCAGATAGTGTGGCATTGGTGAAAGAATAGAATAATAGATCAATGAATAAAATACAGAGTCCAGAAATAGACTCATATAAACATAGTCAATTGATCTTTGACAAAGGAATAAAGGCAACACAATGGAGAAAACATAGGTTTTTCAACAAATAATGTTGGAACAACTGGACATCAACCTGCAGAAAATTAATCTACATACCTATCGTATAAATGTCACAAAAATTAATTCAAAATGGATCACAGATCCAAATGTCTAAAATATTCCTACAACTTTGGAGAAAATCTAGATGACCTTGGGTTTGGCAATGACATTTTAGCCAATACCAAATGCCTGATCCATGAAAGAAATAACTGAAGATTTGGACTTCATTAAAATTATACATTTCTGTTCTGCGAAAGACACGTTCAAAGGAAAGAAGACAAGCTCCAGACTAGGAAAAATATATGCAAAATAAATATCTGATAAGGGACTGTTATCCAAAATATATGAAGTTTTCTTAAAACTCAACAATAAGAAGATAAAACAACCAAAGATCTTAACAGATACCTCCTCAAATAAGATATATGGATGGCAGATAAGCATCTGAAAAGATGCTCTACATTGTAAGTTATCGGGAAAATGCAGATTAAAACAACAATGAGATAGCATTACATACCTATTAGAATGACCAAAATCCTGAACACTGCCAACACCAAATGCTGGTGAAGATATGGAACAAGGAACTCTCATTCATTGCTAGGGGGGATGCAAAATATTACAACCATTTTGGAAGCTAATTTGTCAGTTTCTTACAAAACCGAACATACTTTTACTATATGATCCAGCAATAGGAGTCCTTGGTATTTACCCAAAGGAGCTGAAAACTTATGCCCACATAAAAACCTGCACAGAGAAGTTTATAGCAGTTTTATTCATAATTGCCAAAACCTGGAAGCAACTAAGACGTCCTTCAGTAAATAAATGGATAAATACACTGAGATACATTCAGGCAATGGAATATTACTTAGTGTTAAAAAGAAATGAGCCATCAGGCCATGAAGAGACATGGAGGAAACTCAAATTCATATGACTAAAGGGAAGAAGCCAATCTGAAAATGCTACTTACTGTATGATTCCAACTATATGACACCCGGAAAAGACAAAACTATAGACTGTAAAGACATTAGTGGTTGCCAGGGGCTAGGGGAGGGATGGGTAGGCAGAGCACAGAGGATTTTTAGGGCAGTGAAACCCTTCTGCACATACACTATAATGGTGGATACATGTCATTGTACATTTGTCCAAATTCACAGACTGTACAACATCAAGAATGAACCCTAATGTCAACTATGGACTTTGGGTGATAAAGATGTGTCAATGTATATTCATCAACACCAAAAAGTGAACCACTCTGGTTGGGGATGTTGATAATGGGGGAGGCTATACATGTGGGGGGGTAGGGGTATATGGGAAATTTCTGTACCTTCCTCTCATTTTTGCTGTAAATATAAGTCTTCTCTAAAAAATAAAGTCTACTAAAAAAGAGCAGGATTGCAGTCTATTAAGTGTGAATAGATTTTTAAACATATAATTTCTAAGTGCAGTTCTGAGTAAGTTCTAAGGACTAAACAAAGGCAAGGAGCTTTGGTTGAGTTGTGTAGGGTCTAAAGCATTTCGTGGTTTGATAACAAGGGTTTAAAAACCCGGGTTGGGGCTTCCCTGGTGGCGCAGTGGTTGAGAGTCCGCCTGCCGATGCAGGGGACACGGGTTCGTGCCCCGGTCCAGGAGGATCCCACATGCCGCGGAGCGGCTGGGCCCGTGAGCCATGGCTGCTGAGCCTGCGCGTCCGGAGCCTGTGCTCCACAACGGGAGAGGCCACAACAGTGAGAGGCCCGCGTACAAAAAAAAAAAAAAAAAAACAACCCGGGTTAAGGGCTCCAAAGAATGAAAAGGATTCTGAGAAGAAATAAAAAGAAGATTACAGACGGATGTCAAAGTATAAATACTGGGGGAAATAGGGAGAGGTTAGTCGAAGAATACAAACTTTTGTTATAAAATGAATTAGGCTTCAGGATCTAATATATAACATAGGGACTATCGTTGAGCACCAGGTATTATATAACTGAAATTTGCTAAGAAACCAGAACTTAAATGTTCTTGCCAAAAAAAAAAAAAAAAAAGGAAACATGAGGTGGTGGATGTGTTAATTACCTTGATGGGGGTAATCCTCTTGCAATGCACAATCTATATGTATATCAAATCATCATGCTGTACACTTTTAATATCTTACAATTTTATTTTATCAATTGCATATCAATAAAGCTAAAAGAAAAACGTATAAATGCTGGTGTAAAAAGTGGCAAAGAACCTGTTAATAAAATGACAAAGAGTTCAACTCAAGTCGAAAATAATGTTTGTGGCAGGTTACAGTGCAGATTCGCAGGGGAGGGTAGTTATTGCCTTGGTCTGGGTGAGAAGGGTTACTTCACTTTGACCTTAGTTCAATAACTCCCAAGTAAAGGAACCACAGGGAGTTGGATGAGCATATTTAGTGTCACTGTGGAAGACATAATAATGATAATCTTTTATTAAGATAAACAAACAAACAAATCCCAAACAGGTCAGTTGATTCAAACACTATTTTTGAAGCTACTTCAAAATTGAATTGCTCAGTTTTCATCCCTCATACAAGAGATGATTAAAATGCATTATGTCGATCTGTGGCTAAAACCATCCTTTGTAAAGCAAATACTGACTTCATGTTTACTAATATTAATTTGGAAATAATATCCATAATCAGAGAGGTGTCAATAGCCAGTTCTTCGACTATGAGCTGAGCATCCTTGGTGATACTAGGCCAGTGCTGGGACACTTTGGAACAACTGGGTGTTAGATGGGGGCATAAATCCGTATGCAGAGTCAACTTCCCATGACTGGAGATTCTCTGTATATGAAGGTGATGGAAAACTTGGTCATTTTAAAGCAAAAGTCCAGGGGCTTCCCTGGTGGCGTAGTGGTTGGGAATCCACCTGCCAATGCAGGGGACATGGGTTCAAGCCCTGGTCCTGGTAGATCCCACATGCCGCGGAGCAACTGAGCCCGTGCTCCACAACTACTGAGCCCATGCTCTAGAGCCTGCGAGCCACAACTACTAAGCCCCTGTGCCACAACTACTGAAGCCCACGTGCCTAGAGCCTGTGCTCCTCAACAAGAGAAGCCACTGCATTGAGAAGCCCACGCAACATAAGAAAGAGTAGCCCCCACTCACCACAACTAGAGAAAGTCTGCACGTAGCAATGAAGATCCAATGCAGCCAAAAATAAATAAATAAAATAAATTTATTTTTTAAAAAATAAAGCAAATAAAGCAAAAGTCCATGGAGACCCCAAGCAGGCGAATGACTTCTCTCAAACAATGTAAGGAGCAGAGTCAGAGCTACTCCTCAGATTTCCTGAGTTCCATCCCACAGCTCCTCTCACCATTCTAACTGAATAATGCATTTTCTGATTGAGTGACCTCTTTAAAATTAATATCCTTTTATCTGCAGCTTCTGAGATAGGAAGCTAAAAATCAATTACTATGTATAGTTTTTTGGTAGTAAACGTTATAACTGTATTAAAATAGCTAAGGATGTATGGAAATAGATATCAATTTGAAGAATTCTGAACGTACTGATTTATCCCTTTTACTTCCATTAGATGTCCCCCAAATGGATCACAGCCTACAATCGCCCCTCCATTTTGAGAAGACTGCAGATGAGAAAATATAAATTCTCTCCAAAGTTAAAGAACCATGTTTTATATTAGACAAAGCAGGATAGAGACAGTGGGTAGGCAAGAGGATGTGGCGAAGGAAATGACCAGAGCAAAAATGAAGAGTGGAAGGAGGAATTTTAAGCAAGAACAAGCACAGTTGGAGAAATAGAACAGAGGGTAAGAACACTTTGAGAGAAAGCAGGAGGCAGAGCGGAGGAGGCAACGAGAGTGTCAGCCTTGGTGGTTAAAATGGTATCTGGTTAGCAATCTGTGACAGGCTCTCACTACTTTCCCCCGAAACACCTACAAAGGCAGAGAAAATCTAAGAGCAGATAAAGAAGACCTTCCACCCCACCAGCACCATACTGCCCTGTAGACCACAGCACAGATCCCATGCCAATGAGAACCCTAAGCAACTCTCCATCCATTCATTCATCCAACAATATTTGTTGAGAATATACTATGTGCTGTGAATAAACAGCATAAGTTCTGAGAGCAATAGATGAAGAAAATTAAAAATAAATGAGAGTGGGGTGACTGAGTAAATATGGAAGGCCTCTATGAGGTTGCAATATTGAGGCTAAGAGCATGTTTGAATGTTCTAGTGCATGAACACCAAGAGCAGTTAGGACCTTGTTCTCCCTCAGTCTCACCACCGTCTCAGCATATCTGCTCAGGGTTGGAATCTCTGAGAGAATAACTGGAAAGGAAGATTGTATGCTGCTGATGAGTATGTGGGGTGGAGAGATGGTAGAGAAAATATTCCATTCTACAATATATCATTCCCACAAATTAAGCACTATAGGCACAGAAAGAAAAAAAATGTAGATTCCTAAGGGTTATGATTACTGGAATTTTAATTTTATGGACTTTATGGATTCAGAATATCAGGTAGCCAGATGCTCAAAGGAGAAAACTCGGTCTCAAATCAGCAGGGTCACACTAGACGAATGTCAGTTTGGTGCCTTGAATTGGGCTGGAGGCTAATCAAATATATCTACTATTTAGCTATAGATCTGAGAAGGGAATTCAATCAGCATCCAAATGGATGCAGAAGAAGGGCCATGGGCTCTCCATAGACCCTATATCTTGGGAAACATGTGGTCTGGAATGAGCATTTGTCACTGCAATCTGAATATACAGAAAATCTCATATAAAATCTATAAACTCAGAAAATAAGAGAAAAAGGAGAAACAGCAGAGAGGCTCTGTGGAATACTGGTCTTTGAAAATAATTTTCAATAGTTACTAAAAAAATTTAGAAAGCTTTTTGGCAGCCTTCTTATCATAAAAAGAAATGTAATAAGGTGGGATTTAGGAAAGCTGTAATGGCAAAAGCAGAAAAAAATAAGACCCTTTGGAAACATTAAGCAACAGAAATTTTCTATTGAAAAATGTAAAAAGTGATGTGGAGAACACACTTGAGCCATCCAAAAGCACAGGAAAAAATGATAAAGGTTCCTCTTACGATTGACATTGAAGGAAGATAACAGAAATCAAAACCTAAGGATTGCAGACATTCCTAGGGAATAAAGCAGAAATCTAAGAAGAGAAGCAATTATCAAAGCCTTACTTGAATAAGTTCACTAACCTGGGAAAAGACCTGAGCATATCATGAGAAGTAGTTGCTATATTATCTGCAGAATCAACAAACAAACATATGTTCCTATCTTCATTTTAATTTACTGTTATATTACAAACTACAAATATTTTGACTGTCTAATTTGACTATTAGACAGTCAAAATATTTAATGTAAAGCAAAGCAACTGCCTGGAAATGCATCGATATATTATCCCTAGATATGCTGTGTTTCACATGTGAAGGTAACAGGATGATATTCTCAAATGTGCAAAAATTATGTAAAAATCCACTCTACCTGAAAGAGAAATTAACCAAAATTAAGAATTTAAGGAATGAGATTATGTGATTAAAAGAATTACATATCTTATTCTTCTAGCCTAAAATAATAGTTTCAAAACAAAGATATTTTTCACTAAATAATGATGTCACGATGCTACAGAATCACAAGAAAAATATAACAAAGGGACAACTTAAGGTTTTTTTTCTTCTATATTTTATTCTGCGCTAATATTTGACTGAGGTGAAGAATAAGACACACTTAAGTATAAATAGCCTACCAGCTCTCGAACTTGAGCTTGCTTATTTGTTTTCTTCTCCCTCAGGTACTATCAATAGAATGTAGATTTTTACCAAAGAACCATCACACAACACTTGAATTAAGCACTAAAAGAATCATTAACATTTTCTGCCATGCTTGTGCTGAAAGTTAATAATTCTGGGTTTGAGAAGCTCAAAGTCCTAATGTTATTTTAATGACATCATTTGTTTCCCAGGGACCAATGACACTGCCACAGATTCTCATACATTTTAAATGAGAAAGCAAGAAACTGTCTACATATCTAACAATCAATATAGCAGAATAAAAATAACAACCAAAATTTCAGGTCCTTTTAGGAAAAAAAGCTCTAATACAATGTTTTACAAATGTTACTATGTGTCAGTTTGCATTGTACTATATAATTATTATTCAAAATGATTTCTGCCTATAATTTTATTCAAGATATTTTGACCTAGCATTCACTTTCCCTTGACATTAAAAACAAATAAAAACTAAATGACAAAAATATCACAAGAAATGTCCAGCGCAGATAGCTCAAACGGCCAAATAAATTAGTTGTTGAAAAACTGTGAACATTTTTCATTTGAAAACGGGAGGTTAAGTCTCCCACATATTACTAATGCTAATGAATCTTCCTGTGAAAAAAAGTCAAGCTTCCATTGATAATTCTAAATGTATTCTGTGTTTACAAATGCACACACTTTGCCTCTCACGCGAGCCAATTAAATTTAAGAGAGTAGTAAACAGTGGAAAAATACAATATGATGAACTTCAAAGTATTCGCAATTTTTTTTTTACAATTCGGATGAGACATTGAATAGTAATTCTAAATATAACATTTTAAAATCTTAATATTCACCAGACATTTTAGACAGTTCTCACTGAATCCTTTGAAAACATAGTTGAAAATCTATGTTTATGCATGGATATTTGTGAAGATTAAAGCTAAATAAGAAAGCTACTCCCCAGCAATACTTTAAAAACTGCCACTGGAAATGAATGCAAGAGCAACAAATATCATTTCCAAGTTTGATTTTTCATAAAGTAAACATACTTGGATTTTTAAAAATTGTCTATAATAGTGTTATCCTATTCAAAATTAGCATATTCCCCATCTTCAACTAAGTTCTTTTTGTTGTTGGGCAAAAATCCTTCTGAAGTTCTATATTCCACCTGTGCCTGGTTGACCACATTAAAACACTACCTCAAAGTAAACTGTACTTGAACTCAAAGGATATGGTTTCAAGCCTCATTTGTGGTACCCTGTGACTTGATTGAGTCATTTCACCTCTCTGGGCCTCAGTTTTTCTAAATGTAAAATAAGGAAATTGGAGTACATGATCTTCAACTCTAACTCTCCATGTTGGGAAGATCACAATGTCATTTAATGAAATATATACATCAGCAGGCCAGCCACTCTTTCACAAGGAAAGGATAACAACAATAAATACACATACTGTCATATACCCAGCTGTCTTCTCAGCTACCTAAGACATTTTGAGGAATACTGTTCTAGACCAAAACCAAAATAACCTCTGTTTATGAGGAAAAGGATGTTTTGTGAGCAACCGTAGCTTACAAATGAAAGTATTCACTCTTACTTAAAAACAGTTCCCTAAAGTGGCTTTGGCCAGTATTCAACAATTAGGTTCAGAGCTAGATCCAAGAGAATTAAGTAGATTGACAGTAGACTGAGAGAAAGGCACATGCATCAGGAAGTAAGTAAAATATTGGTCACTTTCCTATTGAGAGAAAATAAAATCTGCCGGCCCTTCACCTCAGCTTGTAGTGGGATCTAGAATTAATTGAGGATTAAAGTATTCAAAGAGTAAAGTTATTACTTGTTACACTCATCACTAAAACCCTGTGAACACACTGCTCAGTTTCCTGCTTGGGGGAAGAATTCCACCCAAAAGCCACAATGACTCCTACAATAAAGGAAACAATAAACTCATAAATTTGTAAAATAGTCAAAGGACTTCAAAATGGGCATATTTGTGAAGAATCGGGTAATAATATTTTCTAAGTAGGTAGAGACATAGGTTAATTACTAGTAACATCCCACTTTGGCAAGAAAGCAGCACTCATGGGAGACACATGCATGACATTTGGTCCTTCCTAAAATCAGTTGACATGCAATGTTTTACCTGTTAACTCTAAATGAGGTACCATAACACTGAGTTTTCAAGCAAATCTGTTCCTTATTGGGTAGGTCTGAAGGCCATACTTCCCTATTTAGAAAGGCTTTTAGAAACTTCCTTGGTGGTCCAGTGGCTAAGACTCCATGCTCCCAATGTAGGGGGCCTGGGTTCAATCCCTGGTCAGGCAACTAGATCCCGCATGCCTCAACTAAGAGTTGACATGCTGCAACTAAAGATCCTGTGTGCTGCAACTAAGGATCCTGCCTGCCTCAACAGAGATCCCGCACGTGGCAATGAAGATCCCGTGTGCCGCAAGTAAGACCCGGTGCAGTGAAAGAAAGAAAGAGAAAGAGAAAGAGGGAAAGACAGAGAAAGAGAGAGAGGGAGGGAGGGAGAGAAAGAGAGAGAGAGAAATAAAGGAAGAAAGATAGAGAGGAAGGGAGGGAGGGAGGGAGGGAGGGAGGGAGGAAGGAAGGAAGGAAGGAAGGAAGGAAGGGAGAAAGAAGGGCTTTTAGAGGAACAAGATGACAGGCATGAACCTCAGCTTTCTTCCAAATATACCTAAAAATGCTAAGATATGCTGAGGCAAGGGGAAAAAAGTTTTAAATCTGACATTTTCTCTTTCTGACAGCAGTGTGTTAATGTAGTGAACAGAATGTGGACTTGAATGCCTAGCCTAACCCTTCCTAGCATGTGACAACAGGCAAATTGTTTTACTCTGTCCATGCACCTGTTAGAATTTTCTCTCGTATTCTTTAAAGAGCCCGCCACTGCACTTTTTATCTGCTAAACGTTCTAAACTTGGGTTGACTTGAAGAATGCATGTATTGGAATAGTTTGCTAACCAGGTTGAAGACAGACACATATGTAGGTACCTAGGGAGAGGTTTTTAATCAGGTGAAATCTAGTCCCTACAGATCAGAAAGAAAAATATCATGAAAGATTTTATATCTATCTATCTATCTATCTATGTGAATGTATATATGTACATATGTATGTATCTGTGTATGTACACAGATATATCTATATATGTGTGTTTGTGCATGCATGTGTTTGTATACAGATGTATGTATATTTATGTATATTGTATATGTATACATATGCATGTATGTATATGCATATTTGAAAATACTCCAAGTTCCTATGTCAGAACTGTATGGTTGGAAAACGGTGGTGAAACTTATGCATGTGGAAAACAACTTCCTGAGTTTAAAGTCTTTTAAAAATGTATGCATTCAGAGACATTTAAGTAGAAATGTCTATGGCAGATTAATATATTCACCTAAAACCTTATCACCTTTTATTTCTATAGTGAGAAATGTTTGGAGAACAGATAGACCTAGGTGTGAATCCTGCCTTTCATCCTTACTAACTTTGTACTGTGGCATAGTATTTAATCTTCATGGGCTTAATCAGTGAACACCTACTTCCAAAAATTGCATCTGGGTTATTTCACACAATTTGTGGCATCATTGGGTACTCAGGGAATACTTGCTTCCCATTTCCCTAAAAGGGGATTGGAAAGTATGGAGAGGGGTTGGTCAGATGAGTGGACATGGGAGGTATTAGTAGAGACCATCAGGAGAAAAGATGGGGAACTCAGAGGTGAGCCTGCTGAAAGCATACTCTTTCCAGTCTTCCTGAAGGCAGGAACACCTCCCTCCATGAATTAAGGCTAATTCCATGGCAAGGATTTCTGAGCCCGTCTCAAGGCAGCTGATGGAAATTTGGAACAGACAAGTGAAGCTCGGTAGGTTCACTGTTTTGTAAAACTCTGGGTTCCCAAGAGAATATAGAGGAAATCTCATGCCTCAGAAATTAATGATTGCATTCTGTTAATCACCAGCCTAACTTGCTACTGAAACTGTAAAATGCCACATTTCCCTAGAGCTGGAGCTATATACCCCAGTGCCATTTCCATAATATTTAACGCTATTCCCAGTGCAGGACTATAAATTCCACCCACAATTATTTGGCTCCTATTTGATAAGTGAATAGTCCCTGATACTGGAATCGAATTTCATGGCTAATAAGCTCTCTGATTACTAGAAACTGTCAGTATTTAATTTAAAAAATGTTGCTTAGCCAAGACAGTCATTATTTTCTAATGGAAGTTGGATCATTTCACAACATCCTTTCCTGCTACTGCTGGGGCATTGGCAGCGCTGATAATCACTCACAAATGGGTTGCCTTGCCCTGGAATTTGGTTGTACGATACAAGTAATGAGAAATTTTCCAGGAATTTTAAGCTGTACAACACATTATCCTCTTTATATAATATATCCGGTGTGTCTTCTGGGATTAGGTAAATTTGGTGCCTTGGAAAATATTATCAGAATACACTATTTTACAAAAATATACAACTGTGCAAGGTTTCCATAGATTTGCTCAGCACGCTCTTCTGAATTCAAGGGGATTTAGTTTCTTCAAAAAACAATCTGAGAATAGAATATGTGCCCTCCATCTTCCTCACTAGGCCAGTGTTGGTCAAGAAGCAGGAGCTGGATTATTAGGGAATGAGAACACGGAAAAGAGGGTGTTAGAAACCAGACTGACCAGCTGGGGGAGACAGGAGAGGGATACGTGTCAAGTTTCAAGGTGAAGGGAAGATGAAAAGACCAAAAAAATCTCAGAAGGGAGAAAAGAGAGAATGTTTTTCCTGCCTTGGGTCAGGGGCAAGATAAGCTTCTCCTACAGGATTTGTTTGGTGGAATGCATCATGTGCATACATGTAAGACAATGCAGGTGCCTGGGGATTGTTATAGCTCAAGCCTGTGGCCCTGGTGCCATGGAGACCAAACTCCAATCTGCTGAGCTCCACATTCTGCCCTGATGGAGCTGGGCATCATGCCCGAAGTACAGAGGATCCTCGTGCCCTGACTTTTTGGCCAGCCCCTGTGCCAGGGGGCTGTCTGGCAGTGCTGGACCCACTGATCATTCTCTGGAGTGGAGCCAGGGCCTGCGAGGCAGTCTGGCTCCATCCAGAGGTTTCTCTACCAGAAGGACAACTGTTGTCCGTGACCTGCTAAGGTGGCGTGGGGGTGGTGGTGGTAGGGGGCTGGTTCTCAAGTCAGCGTGACTAAAAATACATTCTGTCTGATTCAGAGGGGCATTGTCAAATTGGAATTCAACATAAGTGAGGAGTCCTGTGGCCTCAGTGCAACAGAAACTGTGCTCATGATTATAAATTATAACCCAATTCATCTCACATTGATTAGTAAAACAGCTTTTTAATAATCCGATCACCTTTAGAGTGAATCTGGCTAATGACGTGGGGTAGCTACAGTACGTCACTACCCCAAGATCTGTTGGCTAAACAGTGACACTGAGATTAGCATTGCTGTGACACTCTTTCCCTCTCTATCCAAAAACAAAAAGCAAACACACATTGCAGGGAGGAGAAAGGGGGAATGAGCCTTTATTGATAGATGTAAAAACATATGGAGAGTTGCTGTTCAACGGGTACAGAGTTTCAGTCATGCAAGATGAAAGAGTTCTAGAGAGCCACTGTACAACATTGTGCTTATAGTTAATGACACTGCAATATACCCTTAAATTTTTGTTAGGATGGTGGATATCATTTTATGTGTTATTTACCACAATTTAAAAAATGGTGGATGATCTTCTACAGGAAAGAAAGGCATGTTGATTTTAGCATCATATAGAATAAATCATGGGTCTTAAGTCATAAAGGCTTAGCTTTGAATGCCAGCCCAATCCCTTACAACGAAAAACTTATTTTATCTCCCTGAGCTTGGTTTCCTCATCTGTGAATTGGGGATAATAACCCATGCCTTTCAGGGCTGTTAGGAAGATTAAATGAGATAGCAATTGGGAAAGCATATAGCTTAACACTTGCCCTAGAACAGGCACCCTTCAAGTTTAATGTTCTTCCCTTTATCACTACAGATTTTTTTATGCTAGCATGTTTGTCTAATTTAAAGTGACGTATAGCTCTGATATAATGGCCTAAAGTGCAAGTCAACCTTTTAAGTTAAATGCAGTTCTTGCCAGAAATTCTCTCATGATAATTACCTTCTCTTGTTTCTTAAAAGCTCTTGTGAGTGGACCCATATCACTCCAAAGTCCTTTCCCACCCATGATTCTACAGCTGAGAATCAAAATAATAGACAACAAGGAGCAGCCCCAGACTCCACTGCAGAAAGAGCAGATGCACGTTGTTGCTCTTTACATATGCACAACTGCATAAGCAGCCTGGGAATGCAGATGATCGTCTCAACAATATATACTGTAAAACCTCAACTTCATGTGGAAAAATCTAGGTCACTCAATCTATGTGTCAGGAAGTCTTTTAACCATGACACATGGTAATTAATGAAACAATTGTCGATCACTTTATTCAGCACAATAAGTTGTACACTGTGGAACGCCACCCTAAAGATGCCACAAATCACACTTAAGGGTAGTATGAAAGAAATAATTGACCCTTTACCTATCCACAAAAAGAATCCAAACGAACCCTCGACAAAATTTGCCCCCAATCTCTAGGTATCAATTTTTGACTTATTCCTTAAATAGATGAGAAATACTTTTCCAACAGTTGATAGGAAATATTTAAATAGATAACTCATATATGGTGACATATTTTCAGAAAGAATAGTGATGCCACTGTATTAAAGAGAATGAACATGCAAATCCTGAAGTGATTTTAATAAGATGCCTGGGCTACAGTTTAGCATAGCAACAGTGCTAAAAATAAGCAATGAGGATACAATTTTTCTACTTTCATTAGAGAAAACACAGTGCATGCCCAAAGACGCTCACAAGGAATAAATACACTGTAAAGAAGAAAATAAGAACGAAGAAACCACAGGGTACGAATTTTATATCTCTGCCTTCCAGCTTCAGAACATAGGGAATTAAAATAAATCTATGTTTTAATATGTTGTCCTGAATACCACAGGCATTGATACAAATCTGTTCATTCCTCTAGCATCACTTTAGTGATAGAGTAAGGTTGATGCATCTGACCCCAGGTCAGTCCTCACTCCCTGGGACCCTGAAGCTGCAGTGAATTGGGGAAAGCTTGTTGAGTGAGTCTGGATGGAAAACACAAGTACTAGCTGTTCAAACTACAGGGCAGCAGGATAAAGAAAATCAAACCCACTGTATATAATGTAAACTCTATTCAGGACCATGGACAGCACTTATTAAAATAAATTCAGCTTAAGTCTGTGCTATAGAGACAATGTCTTTGATTTTTAGAGAACACAGGTAAAAATGAGGTGACTTCTCTGAGGAACTCGGTATAAACAGAGGTCTCCTGTGCTGAATTTTAGTCCACTGGGCTTAGGCAGTATGCCGGATCCTTGCAGGGGGCTCTGGAGGCTCCCAACAAGACAAGCAAGGGCCTCTGCCATCACTGAGTTCACAGTCAGATTGGCAGAGATAAAGAAAACGAAAAAAACATGGTAGGGAGGAGTGAACTTTAAACTAAATCATGAAGAATTTAAAGAAAGTGGTGACTAAAGAGGAGGTAAAATGCAGAAAGTAAGAAAGAATGATGAGCAAATGCAGATAAGGGGAAGACGTATTCCAGGGAAGGGCTGGGAGAAGCTAACATTTTCTACAGCTGTTTCCACAAATCATCTGCACTCATTGTCTCCCTTATCCTCACCTCAGCCCTATGAAATCAGGGTTATTATTCTTATTTTAGATATAAGGAAAATAAAACTGAAATAAATTAAGTAGTTTACTTCAGGTCATGCAAGTAGAAATTGACACAACTCAAATTCCACCTCATTCAAAGTCAAGGCACAGTCTACTGCTCTCTGCCCTTTTGCAGGAAGTATCCTGTGGTTTCCACAACACATCTACTGTTTCAAAAATACATATGCAAACATATACATTAAAATAGGAACCCACTGAAATAAGGATTCTGGGAAACCACAATTCTGTGTGCATATTTCTGAGATTTAAGGACCTTTATATATAGGCACTGTGGATATAGTATCTGCCTATTCATTCTAGGCTCAATGTTTAGTTAATTAAAATGAAGTACTAACAGGTTACAGATTCAGCTAATAAATGATTAGTTCCTCACATGCATGAGGGATTTGCAAGATTATGGGAACAGAGTAAAAAGTCCAAGAGAAGGAACTAGCTCTTGCTTCACTGCTTTTGGCATATTGTCATAAATACTAGAAGAGTACAGATTTTCTGACCACCTACCTCAAATCATTTCAAATGTAGCTTATTCTTACACAAAAGTGCATAATTTTGCAAGTACATTACTATAATGTTAAACAATCTATGATTTTAAAATCTCTGACATGTGGTTAAGCAATAGTAAGGAGAATACATTTTACAAATATAAATTGAGGTTCGAAAGATATAAAGGACTTTCCTGAGATCAAATAGTAAGGCAACAGGAAGGTCAGATAAACACAGAGTTTAATTTATTAATAATACGAGATGCACTGTGCTCAAAGGGAAATCTAGAGATGACTGGCCTCACTCAAACCCCTGCTGCATTGTAGAGGATGACAAATGCTTGCTGATCACACATGTGCTCTTGTACTCTCCACTCAAGTGTACATCCATCAGTTCTTCACTCATTCACTCACTCATTCATTCATTCATTCTGTAAACATCTTATAAATTTTGTCTATGTGCCAAATACTGTGAAAATTAAAAACTAAGATATAGTTCTAGCCTTAAAGAAGAGAAATTGAAAGCGACACTAAACATTGAATTATAATGCCACATAGTAAACACAGTATTTGTTATTCACAAGATATTCTGAGAGGTAGAGGAAAACTTAAAACCAGGTAGAAAGCACCAGGGAAGGCTTCCTAAGGTACATGCATGAAATTAATCTTAATGGAAAAAATACTAGTTATGCAAGAGTAGAAAACTATTGTGGGAAAAATCTGTGCTTCAGGGGAAAACTGCACTGTCTATAGCATACACTTCGAGGTTATCTGATTCTAACCTTGCATCGGGCTATTTCACAACTCTGTAAATTGTAGATAACTGACAGCAACACAAAATAATTTCTGCCTGGGCTTCCCTTGTGGCGCAGTGGTTGAGAGTGCGCCTGCCAATGCAGGGGACACGGGTTCGTGCTCCGGTCCGGGAGGATCCCACATGCCGCGGAGCGGCTGGGCCCGTGAGCCATGGCCGCTGAACCTGCACATCCGGAGCCTGTGCTCCGCAACGGGAGAGGCCACAACAGTGAGAGGCCCGCGTACCGCAAAAAAAATTAAAAATAAAAAAAATAATTTCTGCCTATAGACATGCAACATTCTGTCTCATGGAGTTTCAATTGCCTTCCCTCTTCCACCACAGAAGAGGCCAGTTTTGCCTCTACTTACACCTGCTTTCAATATTCCTGATCTATAATTATGTCTGTTCTTTGGATTCTCCTTTGAACTTGCTTATAGCATCTTACTGGTTCCCTTGTTAATGAGCTAAATTGAATATTTAATATGGAATCATTTTATATGTGCATGAGGGTCATGATTTTGCCTGTTTTTGAAAATGATTTTTTAACAAATATTCCATAGTAAAGATGTTATGAGAACAAATGAGTGTCTATAAGGAGCATCATGCACCCTGGGAACTACAGGGGCTTAGGTCTTGGAAAATAAAAGACGTTGGGCTTCCCTGGTGGCGCAGTGGTTGAGAATCCGCCTGCCAATACAAAGGACACGGGTTCGTGCCCCGGTCCGGGAAGGTCCCACATGCCGCGGAGAGGCTGGGTCCGTGAGCCATGGCTGCTGTGCCTGCACGTCCAGAGCCTGTGCCCCGCAATGGGAGAGGCCACAGCAGTGAGAGGCCCGCGTACCGCAAAAAAAAAAAAAGTGTTCCTGTTAATATGACTGAAATTTTATTCTCCACTGCAAGCCAATGTAGTCTCCAAACTGTCAAAGAAAGAGATATCAGAACTAAGGTACAATGTGCTATTACCATCTACAAAATGCATTAAATGACTCTTTTTTTCTTACTCATGAAATAAGAACTATAATGAGATAGTCCTCCTAGACCTCAAGAACTGCGAGTGTCAAAAGTGATTTCAACTTATTTCAATTCTGCTTAAACTGTCATTATTCCAATCCAGTGAGAATATAGTCCTCAAATTTTGAATATTCTGAGTATTCATAATTAGAATTTTCTACTCTTAGGAAGAACAGAGATCTAGCTGTTCTCTCCACTGCATTTATAAAACAACACAGCAACACAAGACATTACCAACTGCAGCAGCATTAGAAAAAATTGGGAACCAAGAGGAGATCGTAAAAGAAAAAAAAATTCCTTTTTATTTTGAAATATTTTAATCTATCTTTTCTAGTTAGAGTATCAAAGTTTTCTTCACTATTATTAAAATACATGTTAAGCTCTCTTTCTTAGGGACCAAAATAATTTCTGATTGGTAGTCTATAATGAATGGAGTTTGCAGATCCATCCACAGACCAGTATTATCTATTTCGTAAGTGGAAGCATAAAATTTAACATATTCTTTTTTCAAAGCAGTGGTTGGAAATATGAAAGAGTCAAACGAGATGAAGGTCAAAATCGCCCAGTCATTCACTCCCCAAGACCAGAGTCAGTATTAGTGTGATTATGTATTAATGCTTGGGTCATAGATGTCTACCTCTCCCATCCAGGAACAACCACCTACCTACTCTTGAACAGCCCATATGAGGGTTGTGCCCAAGGGATGGACTTACACGTGACAAGACTATTGTGCGTGTTTTATGTTCCTGAAAATGAAGGGCCAAAGTTAGTCTTTTCCGAATGCTCCATCCACAGAGATGGCCAAAGTCTACATGGGGGGAAGGAAATGGCAAGGTCATATGCTTAAATGAAATGGACTTGAGGTGGTCAAGCCAGCATACTATGAGAAATGAACAGGACTATAGTTCAGTGCCTGAAGAGAGCCGAAGAAATGGCAATGATCAAGAAGTTTATTTATTTACTTGATGCAGGAGCAGTGTCACTGCTATTACTAAGAATTGAGTTTAGTTACATATATGCCAGGCAGTAAACACTTCCAAACGTAGGATATCATGTGTTTTCAATTCCTCTTAGGAAAAAAAGAGATAATTTTTTAAAATACAATAACGTGTTAGTAATGTTTACTTATAAAACACGTATAGACATGAAATTACTTTCTATTTCTTTGATATGTGCAGTCACTTGGATAATCAAGTGATTTCTACCTATATTACGTTGAAATTATTAGCAGTAACTAAGAATAAAGAGTTAGAATATTATAATTAAAGGTTGAAAGAGGCATAGCTAACTTGTAAAATATTAACCCTGACAGATGCTTTCTAGAGAGTGTCTACTGTACAACACCCATTCGGATAGTTAATTAAAATCCCTGGTCCACCTAACATGAGTCCATGGGAATAACAGTGCTTCATTATCCAATATGACTCCACACTAATAGATGTGTGCACTCAATTGAAACAACTTTACCTAAAATAATGTGGCATTAAAGAGGTCTGATGAAATTGTATATTTAAATTGGCCCGGTCTGCCAGGATGGACACTTCAAAACCTTTTAGGGATGATAAATTTGCTGGGAAAATGAAACTGCCTTCTTCACTTAGGTGGACATCCATGTTTTTCAGACTCTTAAAAAGAAATATTTGAACATTTAGATATTAACTTTCATTTTGAAATCAGGTATTGTTGGGAGTTTCCTACATTTCAAGAATTAATTTCTACCTTTACTTAAAATATAGTCTACTTCTAATCATGTTACTACTTCCCCGCTTAAAAGCCCTCAAGAAGGCCCCACACACAAGATGAGTTGAGCTCAGAGCTCTAAAAGTTATATTCGAAACCTTCTTGGTTCTTGCACAAACCTATTTTTGCAAACTCATCTTCCATTTATTTCTTTTACATTCATTTTTGTCCCTCCTTGCCCCCATTCCCCTAACTTGGCAGGTGGAGAATCCCCCTACCCTACAAGGCCTCGGCTCCAATTCCATATTCTACCTTACACTTTTTCTACTCCCTTCAGCCAGATTGCAAAGTTTCAAAACTCTGCACCTCACAACACCTAGAGGTAATTTGAGTAGTACCTGTTGTTTTTGATAACACAAACTAGTATTCTTATTGCCTCACCTTAAATGTATATTAAAATGAATATTGTTAGTTCTTTTCAAGAAAAAGCTACTCAGGAGGTGCCTACTGTCCCCATGATGGCTGCGCCAGAGCCCCAGGAGCCTGGGAAGGGGAAGGTGGAATTAGAAGATCATGTGACATTGGAGCAGGAGGATTTACCTTGGTGACTTTAGGATGCTGCTTCCATTGTAGGTATAATTATGCAAAGCTAAGAATCCAGGAAAGACTTGCCATAGAAGGAATTAAAAACAAAATTTTATATGAAAGTACCCACCTTGATCCTGAAAGAAAACAAACCAATGGCAGCAGCAGCAGCAATTGAGCAGTCTTGAGCATAGAAAACCCAGATATAACTCACTTCAGTATAAACAAAGCTGAGATCAACTATAGAAAGCATTTTATATACCATAAGGCTTTCAATCAAGTAAATAAAGTATGTGTACGTTGTAGTCTTTTCTACACGTGTATGAATATTTACAAACTTATTCTGGCCCTGTACCTACTGTCAGTACAGCACATAGTGGCCTCGTACTTAAAATAAACCTCGTATTTAACATACTTAAAAAAAACAGAAGAAAAAGAAAAAGTTGCTTAATTCCCAAAGGGAAAATCAAATCCTGATAATGTCCTCCATTAACATAGCAAGTAGTTTCCTTGCTTTCTAGAGCAAGGTTTCAGTATAGATCAAGTTTTCTTCCTGAGGTATGTCTCAATTTCCTTTTAGTTTTCTTTAACTAATATTATTAGACTTTCATCCCCATGTGTCACCTGAAACACATATCACATAGGCACCAACTCTCTCCCTCACTTGGATATAAGCCATAAAGTCCAGAGTCACGTAAGCTGTGACCTAGAGGTTTGTACAGATTGTTTGTTCCTCGTCTGTTTCCTGAACGCTCTCCCTATTGTCATCATTCATTGAACTCAATTATAATTATTGTTAAAATTACTGCCACTTCCATTTTCTGTGATATTTCCTAAGTCAGGAAGCAAGCAAAAGTCTGGTGGAGCCAAACAGCTTCTATCTGGTTGGATAAGGCTCTCCTGTAATCTTTTTCTAAGGGACACATTTGGCTACCCTCCCAGAGACATCTTTTCTTCCTGGAGAATAAACAGCCTCAGGGCAAGGATTTGAGCAAAGAACTGTTCTGTTTCTGTTCTGATCTCTGAAAATACCTATGCCAATCAAGAAAGAGTAACTAGTATATTAGAAACTGTGTCAGAGTTCCCCTGTGATTTCAATCCAGGATTTATATCTGAGGGCTGTTTTTTCAAAGAGAACATTCATCAGAGAGTTTGTTCACCAACATGGGGGATGCTCTATTGTTTTCTGAGGTGGTTCTTTAGTTCCCAAAGGCCAGTTATAATACCTCTTGAGATGGTAAAAGCCTCCTTCAGATAATTAAATAAGCCATTAGAAGTGCCAAAATGCCCCCAAAGTTTTAATTAGCTCATTACCCATGAACAGTAATTAATCATTTTGTAGAGTCTTAGGTGAAGGTTACCATCTTCACTGAGGGTTCCTGGGAACCCTCAAAGTGAGACAATATCAATCCACAAATCAGAATATTCTCAACAACATCCATCAAAAAAAAAAAAACAACCTGTTTTTAGCTCCCAACTAGTATGCTGGAAGATGTCTTTAATTGTGTTTCTTTAATTAAAAAAGAAATTTATTTTATACACAATGAAATCTATTAATTACACACAATGAAATCTCTGAAGCTGGTCACCTCTGGAGGCCCCAGCAGACAATACAGCAAGGCACTTAGAGATCACAGGAAATTTTGTACTGACAGCTTTGAATGGATCAGAGTGACTAATCAGAAACATCGCAAGGAAGAGATAAGGTTATCATAAACCTTATCTCAGAACTATTCTTCTAAAAAAAGAGAAATAGGTGCAAGCTGACATTATATTTCTTATTTTGTTCTGACACAATCACATCTTCCAACCATCATATTGCAGGATAACTACAACCATTAATATGAAAGCGATCATTTATTAATCCCTTATTACATGCCAAACACTTCATGTACATATGATTTAATTTAGCCCCAGCCACTACGGAAAACAGGTATTCTTACCTCTGTTTTACAAAGAAAGGAATGCTTGCTCAGAAAATTAACTAAGTTTCTCAACCTCACACAGCCAGCAGTGACAACAATGGCTTTCAAATGTAATTCTGTTGGGTTCTAATGACCTCTCCCTCAACCATCAGACTTCACTGTCTCCAAGCAGACATGAGCACATTGTGATTGAGTTCCACATAAATCCTTACCTGGAGAACATATTTCTTAGTTTTTTTGTGCTTTTTAAAAGTGTAGTCAAAGTTCATACTATACTAACTCAGACTTCCCTTTTTTCCCATCAGAAAAGGCAGCCAAATATAGAAATGGGTCTCCACAACACTACGCATGAGGGCAAGGGCTTGTATAAGTAGAGATGGGTGCCGATCTTAGAGTATAATGTTGCTGTGCATTATTGAACAGCCAAATCAGAGAACCCGAAAAGGTTTCCATCACCACATTTGTAGAGTGTTTTCCTATCCTTCACACCCATTCAACAAGCAACTACTAAGTACCTCATATGTGGGGTTCATCCTGGCCAACCAGGATGGAAATTTCAGGTTTGAAGAAGTGTTGGAATGAGAACTTTATATGTATTTTTTCTCTCTCATTGTTGGGAATGAGATTATTGGAGAATAGAAGACAAATGTCACCATAATATGAGACTGTACAGTTTATTGATTAAGAATGCATTTGGATGCAAGTAACAGAAACTTTGATTCCATATCAGGGTTTGTTTTTTTCTCATATGACCAGAAGTCTGGAGGTAGGCAGAAACTCAGGGAAGATTGGGCATAATATGGTCTCTTCTTGTTCAGAAGATGACCCCTGAACAACTGCAACTCTACACACTGCATCAGTATTTAAGGTAGGAAAGAAAAAAAAAAAAAAAAACAGGAGGAGGCAGGAATATAGATTTCCATTTACCAAATGCCATTATCCTATGGTAAACCTGACTATAATGAAAGTTGAGAAAAATCTTTCCAAGCTGTATAATAGAAGCTAGCCCAAAAGACTGAAGTTGACAATGGATATTGGATTGGACAACAAACACAGTCCAGCATATATTGCTTCCACAACCCTAGTCTCAGAGCCTGGAGTCTGAGTACAGTCTCTGAATAACTTGGTTTCCTTCCTTCCTCCCTCCTACCTCCTGACTGTTCCTCTCTCCTTCTTTTGTCTGTATCTCTCCTCTGGAAACCTTCTTTCAGTCATCCTCAGTGTAGATGGGCACAGCTGCTTGGCTGGAGGCTCTAATAAGTCTGCTTTTTTCCAAAACCTTGCATCAAAGACAGACTGCACTCCCCCCACACACCTATGGGCTCCAAAGCAGCACATCAGCTACGTCAGTTCAAGTTCAACCTGATGGAGAGACTTGATGCCAGGATATGGAATTAAATTTGAATTCTGAAGTGAAAATCACTAAAATAAAAAATGAGTAACGGAGTGCCAATATCTAGCGTTTAAATACAGTGATGTAGCTAATGCTTTCCTCATATCATTCTTTAACACCCAGGAAGAAAATTCTCTGATTTGACAGAAATACCGTTTCTAAATTTTTGAGGAAGAGTTAAGTTAAATTCATCCTTTCAAACACAGTTAAAAATTATTTCCCTGGAGATGAAATACAATGAATGCCATAATGGGCTAAAGTAGTCCATGCAAATAGCTCCCCCTAATGTTGTGCAGGACACAGATGACCTCTCTTATCTCCAAAATGCTGGGGTAACTGAAACCCAGAATTTGAATCAAGGAATATTAATACATATTTAGCTTTTAGTAATATACCTTTTTCTTTACACTTTGCTTAGCTTTCTAAAGCATATTTGTATTTAAAACGCTGAATTTTGTATAAGGAGATAGCATTTAGGTAACTTCAACTGCCTGTATTAATTTTTTTAAGTCCCATACCATTGAATACCCAAAAAGGACATCATAAAATTGAGTTGATATTTACAATAAAATAATTTTACGTTATTCATTTATTCCTGTGAAAAGCAGCTTATTTAAATCACTAATCTGGGGTCTTCCATGGTGGCGCAGTGGTTGAGAACCTGCCTGCCAGTGCAGGAGATAAAGGTTTGATCCCTGGTCCGGGAAGATCCCACATGTCATGGAGTGGCTGGGCCTGTGCACCACAACTACTGAGCGCATGTGCCTAGAGCCCATGCTCTGCAACAAGAGATCCCCTGCAATGAGAAGCCTGTGCACTGCAACAAAGAGTAGCCCTCGCTCCCTGCAACTAGAGAAAGCCTGCGTGTAGCAACAGAGACCAAAAATCAATCAATCAATTGTTAATCTGCTCAGTGAATGAACAGAAATAATATCATAAAAGAACAGACTGATATCTGGATCAGAGAAATACTGTCGTTAAAACAAGCAAACATATTCAAAAGTGAAAGGCCATGGAGTAATACAGTTGATATCCACATTTTTTTGCTTGGGAGTAGAAGCTCTTTTGCCTAGGAACAGATTTCAAAAATGCATGTTTAGTGCATTCTATTTTTTTGTAGCAAAACTTAAAATCATTATGAAAATAACAATAATATTCTTTACTATGCTTGTAAAAACTGTTCTCAATCATAGGCCTTGCTCTTTTCCAGAAATACTATACTGGAGATTGATTAGTTTATTTCTATTTATACCTTACCTCTCCCCTCAAAAGGGCTTCTTCTTGTCTTTGCCTTTGGAGAGGCCAAAAACCAAAATAAACACAAAAACAAAATATGAAAAGTTGGGGTTCATACAAAAAAATTTAGGTTCATACACAAAATTTAACCAATAATGACATAAGAAATTATAGGTAAAGGAGTAAAAGTAAAACTAAAAAATTGGAGCACACAAATAAGTTCCAAAATAGTCAATACTATCACTGTGATGTGGCTTCAAATTTGGCTGCATTTTCAAGCAGCCAAGCGAAAGCTGCAACATGAACACAAATATCAGAAAAAAGAAATCAAAACAGCACTTTTTCTAGCACCTAATTTTTAAAAATGCATCTTTCATGTATTAGAACATCGGTGTTATAAGAAAACGGCCATACAAATATTTTCACAACAGATGCGGTACAGTATTTCATATGGTTCTTTCTTATAATGGCCTGATAATAACAGCTCAATGGGGGTGATTTTGCAAGGGATCATGCCAGTGTGGTTCAAATACGTAAGCTGTGGTAGCTCAGAGGACTGAGGATTCTTGTTTGTAGCAGAGATCCTAGTATAGTTAATATCACTATGAGGCTTTTTCATTTGCTTTGGAAAATAAAACACACACACACGAACAACTATTCCAATAAAGACTCCAAAAGAAGGATCATATGGGGTTAAATTCTCTTCATCCTCCTGTAAGGAGTTAATCACCTCCTGGAGCACAAGATTAGGCTGGGGACTACAGTGGTTTTCTATATGTGTGTGTGTATGTATGTGTGTGGGGTGTGTGTGTGTGTGTGTGTGTATCTTTGTACAGATGACCAACTGATAGGGAATGGATGGTTGAGAGAGGCTGTCTAACTGCACAGGGCTGGATGCCAAAGCAGGGAGGAAAGATCTTAATGGTTCCATGTGATCCAAACCAGCTCACTGCTCAAAAAGGAAAACTATGGGGCTTCCCTGGTGGTGCAGTGGTTGGGGGTCTGCCTGCTGATGCAGGGGACACGGGTTCGTGCCCCGGTCCGGGAGGATCCCACATGCCGCGGAGCGGCTGGGCCCGTGAGCCATGGCTGCTGAGCCTGCGCGTCCGGAGCCTGTGCTCCGCAACGGGAGAGGCCACAACAGTGAGAGGCTGTGTAACCACCCCCCAAAAAAGGAAAACTACCCCAAATAAGTAACTAAATAAACCCCAGGAATAAGCTATCACCAAAGAAGAATTAGAAATTACCAATATGTTCATTAAACAATTTCTGATCCTCCAAGCAATCTAAGAAATACAAAATCCAACAAAAATGAAAAACAATTTTTCACCTATCAATCTAAACAAGACTTAAAATCTTACTTTGAATATTTCTGAGGTTTCAGGCAAAGGGCAAGCTGGTACCCTGCTAATGGAAACATAAGCTGAAAATACAAACTGTCAGTAAAGAAAATTTACAATAAATATGAAAAGTCTTAAAATATGCATGTCCTTTGACTGGCGTTTGTCTATTAAAAAATAACGACTTTGAATGAATCATCGTGGGAGCATATAAATATATAAACATATATTTTATTTATATATATATAGTTTATAAAAATACAATTTTCTAAATTACCCATATATCCCAAAGTAGAATACTAGTAGAAAATTTTCAAAATACTATATATACCTTATATTTAATATTATAGTCAAATATATGGACAAGGAGAAAAATCTAATGGGGTTCAAGTAATCCTAACTTTTTGTGTATGAAGTGCTCTGTATGTGCTACCTTTAATAATGAACAAGTATTATAACTTCTAACATCAACAAAGTTCTTAAAGTTAACTTTTAAAAGCAAACTAAAAAGTCAGAAATGGATCCAATATTAATTTTAAAAATAAGGATACTTTTATTGAGTTAACCTATTTGAAATGACATCATAAAAACTACTGGGACTAAAAATGGTTTACTTTCAGACATATCTGGATTTTTTTCAAGAGTGCTGGAAATTTCCTTGCAAAATATCTTTGTCAGACCCTTATAAATCACAACATGTTCAATTGCTTCACTCAGCCCTGAACAGATTGAAAGATGCTGTGCTCCAGCCTCAGGCTGCTCAAAGACGCTCCAAATTACAGTAATTACAAATTTAACCTCTCTTAAATAAATTAAGAATTGGAATGATGAAGACTGTTTCATCTAATAGGCTTTGAGGGGAGACTGGAAGGGTTACAAATAAGGTTCATCTTATACTCCTGAAGACCACTGAATAGCTGGATTTAATGTGAGAAAGGACTTAGCCACTTCTGAATTTTTTTCCACATTGTTCAGATTAGAAAACCTTGGCCCAGACAGGGAAAGTGAACGACCACCTGGAGAGTCGAGGTCAGAGCTAAGACTGAACCCACTCTCTGGATGGCAGTCTAGAGCTCACTGCACACACTTGGATTCAGCGTCATTATCTGGGTTAATCCTCTTATATTTAATCCTTGTAACAACAGTTCCATAAGCACTTTCCAATAGAAATATAATGAGAACCACCTATGTAATTTTAAATTTTCTGGTAGCCATATTAAAACAAAGAAAGAGACACAGGTGAAATCAATTTTAATAATATATTTTATTCCACCCAGTATGTAAAAGCACTGTCATTTCAAACTGAATATAAAAATGAAGAAAGTCTGCATCCTTTTTTGGGTGGGGAGGGCACCAAGTCTTCGAATGTCAGTGTGGTTTTTAAAATTATAGTATGTCTTAATTTGGGTTAGTAAATTTCAAGTGCTCAACGACCAATGGTTGGTGGCTCGAATATTAGATGATGCAGACCTAATGCATAGTTGATTTTATGATTTTCCTCCCCAAAAGGCCAGGCCCAGTAATACATTATGATTGTACCTAAAGACAGGAAACTTTATAAGGAAATCATTAGAAGCTATACCAATAATGACAAAACATCACAAATACTGAGGTGTTGTATGGAATAGGCAATGCCTTTCTTGAACTGGCTGATTTTTTTTTTAACATCTTTATTGGAGTATAATTGCTTTACAATGGTGTGTTAGTTTCTGCTGTATAACAAAGTGAATCAGCTATATGTATACATATATCCCCATATCCCCTTCCTCTTAAGCCTCCCTCCCTGCTTCCCTCCCTATCCCACCCCTCTAGGCAGTCACAAAGCACCAAGCTGATCTCCCTGTGCTATGAAG
Organism: Kogia breviceps; assembly: GCF_026419965.1. Taxonomy (NCBI): domain Eukaryota; kingdom Metazoa; phylum Chordata; class Mammalia; order Artiodactyla; family Physeteridae; genus Kogia; species Kogia breviceps. The sequence goes on from NC_081311.1 coordinate 53,560,456, forward strand.
CTGCTTCCTACTAGCTAACTATTTTACATTTGGTAGTGTACATATGTCAATGTTACTCTCTTACTTCGTCCCCGCTTACCCTTCTCCCCTACCTGCCCCCGTGTCCTCAGGTCCATTCTCTATGTCTGTGTCTTTATTCCTGTCTTGCCACTGGATTCATCAGAGCCATTTTTTTTTTTAGATTCCATATATATGTGTTAGCGTACGGTATTTGTTTTTCTCTTTCTGACTTACTTCACTGTATGGCAGACCCTAGGTCCATCCACCTCACTACAAATAAGTCAATTTAGTTTCTTTTTATGGCTGAGTAATATTCCATTGTATATATGTGCCACATCTTCTTTATCCATTCCTCTGTCGATGGAGACTTAGACTGCTTCCATGTCCTGGCTATTGTAAATAGTGCTGCAATGCACATTGTGGTACATGTCTGGTTTTGAATTATGGTTTTCTTAGGGTATATGCCCTAAGTAGTGGGATTGCTGGGTCATATGGTAGTTCTATTTGTAGTTTTTTAAGGAACCTCTATACTGTTCTCCATAGTGGCTGTATCAATTTACATTCCCACAAACAATGCAAGAGGGTTACCTTTTCTCCACACTCTCTCCAGCATTTATTGTTTGCACATTTTTTGATGACGGACATTCTGACCTGTGTGAGGTGATATCTCATTGTGGTTTTGATTTGCATTTCTCTAATGATTAGTGAAGTTGAGCATCCTTTCATATGTTTGTTGGCAATCTGTATATCTTCTTTGGAGAAATATCTATTTAGATCTTCTGCCCATTTTTGGATTGGGTTGTTTGTTTTTTTGGTATTGAGCTGCATGAGCTACTTGTATATTTTGGAGATTAATCCTTTGTCAGTTGCTTCATTGGCAATTTTTTTTTCCATTCTGAGGGTTGTATTTTTGTCTTGTTATGGTTTCCTTTGCTGTGCAAAAGCTTTTAAGTTTTATTAGGTCCCATTTATTTATTTTTGTTTTTATTTCCATTACTCTAGGAGGTGGGTCAAAAAGGATCTTGCTGTGATTTATGTCAGAGTGTTCTGCCTATGTTTTCCTCTAAGAGCTTTATAGTGTCTAGCCTTACATTTAGGTCTTTAATCCATTTTGAGTTTACGGTCTCAGGGAGTGTTTTGATTTCATTCTTTTACATGTAGCTGTCCAGTTTTCCCAGCACCACTTATGGAAGAGGCTGTCTTTTCTCCAATGTATATTCTTGCCTCCTTTGTTAAAGATAAGGTGACCATATGTGCATGAGTTTATCTATGGGCTTTCTATCCTGTTCTATTGATCTATATTTCTGTTTTTGTGCCAGTACCTTACTGTCTTGATTACTATAGCTTTGTAGTATTGTCTGAAGTCAGGGAGCCTGATTCCTCCAGCTCCGTTTTTCTCTCTCAAGATTGCTTTGGCTATTCAGGCTCTTTTGTGTTTCCATACAAACTGTAAAATTTTTTATTCTAGTTATGTGAAAAATGCCCTTGGTAGTTTGATAGGGATTGCATTGAATTGGCTGATAGTTTTAAGTATTAAAACATTCTCTTTGGGCTTCCCTGGTGGCACAGTGGTTACAATCCACCTGCCAATTTAGGGGACATGGGTTTGAGTTCTGGTCTGGGAAGATCCCACATGCCAGGGAGCAACTAAGCCCATGTACCACAACTACTGAGCCTGTGCTCTAGAGCCTGTAAGCCACAACTGCTGAGCCCACGTGCCACAACTACTGAAGCCCACATGCCTAGAGCCCGTGCTCCCCAACAAGAGAAGCCACCTCAATGAAAAGCCTGCGCAGTGCAACGAAGAGTAGTCCCCACTCATTGCAACTAGAGAAAGCCCACGCGCAGCAACAAAGACCCAACACAGCCAAAAATTAATTAATTAATTAATTAATTAGTTAATTTTTTTAAATTTCTCTTTATGTGAAATAGTACTGATTCATTTGGGAAGTATACTAAATGCACAGTTAGGAAAATAGAGACCTATGATTGATAGAGCTGTGGTCATTCTCCCTTTGGTATTATCTGCTTATCTGAAACATATAGGCCTTCCTTCCATTAAGATTCCCAGGTGTCTTCTGCGAGAAAGGACTGTTCCATCCTCCTCAATTTTGTCATCCTTTCATTCTGCTTCATATGCTGATTAGCCCTTGATTTCCAATCTCCCTAACCAGACTATAATTACCTCGATAAACCTGGATCACAATTTGTCTATCTATATATCCAATCACTGGAAAGTAGCACAGCACACAGGCACATAATAGGTGCTAAAAAATCTTTTATCAGATGGATAAATATATCAGTGACAGCTATTTAGGAGTCCTTTCTGTCTTTCAAAAAATAATATAAGGAGTTAAAGTAGGCAGGAAAAAAAGCAGCCAATGTAAAGCTTCTGGATTTCTAATTAAACTCTAAAGACAGGAATCCAGGAAAAAGCCACAGATCAGTAATCACATGGCTGTGCCAAACAAACATATTATCTAAAATTACTCCTTCAAATCAGGAAGACTTAACCTTAAGTCAAAGAAAACACACACACACACACACACACACACACACACACACACACACACACCAAAGACACCAAGCCCAACAAGCTTATTAGAGTTTCAGTAAACAACCCAAACAAGCTGATATAAAATTATCTGCTTCGTAATCAGGGTAGCAAAACTTTTGAGAACTTAATAAGTGAATTAGAAATTCTTTTTCATTCTTGAACAAAGTTATATTTGGCTTTAGACATAGTTCTAGAAGGCTGGGACTATTCAGGTGCATTTTGATTGAAGTCCTGCTAGGCCAGTGCTACAAACTACAAAGCTTATTCCTGTTAAACATTTCTGCCTAATTTCTGTTCATTGCTAGGATAGCAAGTAGCCTATCAGCAAATTTCTCCACTTGATTTTCCAAGAAAAATTAATTTATTTCTAGGGTGTGTGAAAATTTTTCTTCAGCCTTTAATACACAGGCTGTCTTCTTGTCCTGTGGTATCATCTCTGGCAACTGACTTAATTTCAAGCCCAGCAGTTTAGGAACATATGGTAGAAGCATCTAAAAAAATCAATAGAGGTCCCATGCCCCTCAGTCCCAGGTAGCCTTGCTTACCATACTGTGAGAGCTCATCAGCACTGTGGTTCCACTTACTGCACTTCAAATTGATTGCAAATGTCCTGACCCAAAGGTCAGATGGTAGTGTGTATATATAAAGGCTGTTTCACCATAGAGCTCAATGCTTCCCACTGCAGGAAGTCAAGAAGGTCATTTTGAAGGCACTAGTTTGTGTCCTACAATAAAAGGGCCAACAGTCTTCTTAGGAATGGCACACGTTTCCACTTCCTCAAGATGACCAAAGAAATGCCACTGGAGTTTCTCCAGGACCCTTACCATGTTCTTCTGCAACAAAGATGCAGGAACACTATCTTCATAAAATGCCGTTAGATTGGAAGTTTCTGTGCTTTAAGAGCTACAAGAAATTAAAGTCAATCTAGTTATATTATAAAATTTGTTAATTGTTGCATCCTGATACGAAGTGACATTTACAGTGAGAAATTTGAATGATCTATAAAATCTCTGGAAAATGATCATTCTTTAGAGAAGGAAGACATAAGAGAATGGATACTGAGAAGCAGCATGGCACCGCAGAGTGCACTAAACCAGGGCTCAAAGACCCAGATTGTCACTTGATTCTTGGGACCCTGGGGACGTCAATCAACTTCTGTGAGGCTCAGTTTTTCTTGAAGACCATGACTCTTAATCAGTTTAGGGTCATAGCTTTGAAATTCTGATAAAAATATCCTCTTGAAAATATTTTATGTAAATTTTACCAAGATCATAGACACCTCCTTATCCTAAAACCCTTCCCTGAACCCAAGTTAAGAATTCATATTATAGACAATTAAACTCCAGGGCCTATCTCTAGGGTGTATGCTCTGTGACAGCAGGATGTTTCTGGAGCCTAGGACAGTTCCTGATACCCAGGGGGTACTCCAAAGGTACTTGTTGAATGTCAGTAAATAAAAGAATGGTGAAACTGTAAAAGATTAAATACAGCTTATATGAAGGAGACTTCTAAATTGCAAAATACTCTACAGATATGTTATTTTGTTAAAGTAACTGCATGCCACATCATAAGATCTGTTCTAACTGATACTTATAGTAAAACATATAATCACAATTTATATTTTCCACAAGGTATAACTTTGTTCTATAAAAATGGAATTTTTAAAATTGATATTTGTGCTCTAATACAAATTTGTTCCTTTGAAAATATTTACAAATATCAATAAATTAATGAACATCTAACTCCCCCTTAAGAAATCCTGCTCATTGCCTTATCTGTCCTACTGGATTCTAATGATGTCCTTATTATTTGTCAGCTTTAGACATGTGTTTAAACGTCAAAGTTGGACATATAATTCATTCTCTTAAGAGGTATAAACTTCCAGTTACAAAATAAATGAGTCATGGAGATGAAATGGACAGTGTGGGGAATAGAGTCAATAATAATGTAATATCTTCTTATGGTGACAGATGGTAACTAGACTTATCATGGTGATTATTTTGAAATGTATAGAAATACCAAATCACTATGTTGTGCACCAGGAACTAACATAGTATTATAGGTCAGTTATACTTAAAAAACAAACAAACTCATAGAAAAAGAGATAAGATACATGGCTACCAGAGGCGGGGGTGAGAAGAGGGGTAATTGGATGAAGGTGGTCAAAAGGCACAAATTTCCAGTTACAAGATACATAAGTACTAGGGATGTCATGTACAACATGATAAAGATAATTAACACTGCCACATGTTATATATGAAAGTTAAGAGAGTAAATCCTAAGAGTGCTCATCACAAGGAAAAAATATTTTTCTTTTATTTTCTATCTATATGAGATGACAGATGTTCACTGAACTTACTGTGTTATTTCATGACGTATGTAAGTCAAATCATTATGCTGTACACCTTAAACTTGTTCAGGGCTGTATGTCGATTATATCTCAATAAAACTGGAAGAAGAAAAAAATGTTTCACATTTAGTCAACAAATTCAAATGCTTGCACTTAACAAAAGACTCCCACCTGAGTTCCCCATTACCATGTATCCTCCATGACTATGCCTCATCTTGGCCCTCATTATCTTTCACTTAAAACGTAAAAGTTTTTTTACTATCCAAAAAAAGATAAAACAAAGAAAGATTATAACAAGTACTATCAAGGATGTGGAGTAATTGGAACCCTTATGCACTGTTGGTGGGAATGTAAAATGGTACAGCCACAGTAGAAAACAGTATGGCAGTTTCTCAAAAAATTAAAAATAGAACTATCATATGATCCAGCAATTCCACTTCTGGGTATATACCTAAAAGAATTGAGAGCAAGAACTTGAACAGATATTTATAAGCCCATGTTCATAACAGCATTGTTCGCAAGAGCTAAAAAACGAACGCAACCCAACTGTCCATCAATGGATGAATGAATAAGCAAAATGTGGTATACACATACAACAGAATATTATTCAACTTTAAATTAGCAAGCAAATTCTGACTTAGGCTACAACATGGATGAACCTTGAGGACATTATACTAAGTGAAATAAGCCAGTGGCATAAAGGCAAATACTACACAATTCCACTTATACTCAGCACAAGGTACTTAGCATAGTCAAAGTCATAAAGACAAAGTAGAATGGTGGTTGTTAGGGGCTGGAGGTAGGAAAGAATAGGAGTTATTGCTTACTTTGCATAGAGTTTCAGTTTTTAGTTTTACAAGATAAAAAGAGTTATAGATAGACGGTAATTGTTGCACAGCATTATGAATATATTTAATACCACTGAACTGTACACTTAAAAAAGATTACGATGGTAAACTCTATATTATGTATATTTTACTACAATTAAAGAAAAAAGATATGAACAGATTTCATCAAAAAAATATACGATTGGCAAATAACTACAGGAAAAATGTTGAATATAAAAAAAAAACAAACAGGGGACTTCCCTGGTGGTCCAGTGGGTAAGGCTGTGCTCCCAATGCAGGGGGCCTCGGTTTGATCCCTGGTCGGGGAACTAGATCTTGCATGCATGCCACAACTAAGAAGTCCTCATGCCACAATGAAGATCCCACGTGTTGCAACTAAGACCCAGTGCAGCCTAAATAAATAAATAAGATTCTTTTAAATTAAAAACATAAAATTGTCCTCCACTTTTTCTCCCTCCAATCCATCTTCTGCACCATTTTTAATCATCTTTCTAAAACACAAATTTGATTTATGTGACTTTCCTGCTTAAACATCAAGACACTAGCTCTGGGCCAACATTTCAGGGAACACCTTGAAATATGTCAAATGATGCCTTTGCTCCTCTGGCCTTAACTCACTTACCCTGGCCTCACCCATCTTACACTTCACGCTCCATTCATAGTGAACATTTCTTGTGTCTAGCACATGCCATGTTCCTTATATGCTGCCAGAGGGAGGGTGATGCTGCTTGCACTGTTCTTGACCTCTTATCTGCCAAGTAATCATCCATCTAGACTTGGTTCAAAAGTCACATTCCTGCCCACTTAACCACCCAGCCAGCCCTATAGAAGAAGTACCTCCTCTGTGCTTCCATACTATGTACACTTGAATATAACACTTACACTGCATTAAGATTATTCATTTGTGCCCTTTTTCACATTTGTCTGAAGCTTTCTCAGAGCAGTCCAAGTACTTAGCACATAATATATACAGTAGGTCAACGACAAAATAAAATTAATATACTGCCATTGCTGATGGTGACATGAGCTCTGAATAAGAAAGTTCCCATGTAAGTTGCAGACCATCTCATATTTCTTTTTAATTATTTATTTATTTGGCTGTGTTGGGTCTTCATTGCTGCACGCGGGCTTTCTCTAGTTGCGGTGAGCGGGACGTACTCTTTGTTGTGGTGCGCAGGTTTCTCATTGCCGTGGCTTCTCTTGTTGCGGAGCACGGGCTCTGGGCGCGCGGGCTCAGTAGTTGTGGCGCACAGGCTTAGTTGCTCCGCGGCATGTGGGATCCTCCCGGACCGGGGCACGAACTCGTGTCCCCTGAATTGGCAGGCGGATTCTCAACCACTGCGCCACCAGGGAAGTCCCCCATCTCATATTTTTATCAAAGGTATTTAGCCTGCTTATATCGAACCCATAGATAAATGTCTCTTTAAGGGGGAGCTAAATGACAGTGGTGATGATGATGACACACAATTATGCACTTGCCTATATTTGCCAGGCTCTATGTTAGTCACTTTATATGTTATTTTTACTCAATTCAAAAGCTTCTATATAAGGCAAGTATTAATACTATTATCCCATTTCATAGATAAGAAAACTGAGGTTCAGAGGCATTAAATCAATTACTCGGCATCACACAGCTGGTAAACAGTGAAGACAGGATTTGTTCCCAGGATTTTTTTCTTTTTTGGCACACAGTTTTATTCTCAAATTCTTTGTTGAACTATCAATAATCAATTCACAAAGATCTTTCCTGAGAAAATCTGAAAAGGCTGTTAAGAGACATGACATGTTCCAAAGCACTGTCTTCTAGTGACAGATTAATCTGATGATATATTAATCAACTAACTATTCTCTCTTTCACAGAATCCAAATGAGAATTTTTACATGTTCATTTCTCAGTTTAAGGCAGTGCTAACTACAGCATTGTTGTCCCCACCTGGAAGTGAGTTTCTTGAAAGATATGATGATTCAAATGAAGACTCTAAGAGGGAGAAACTTCTGATGCCATATTGAGAAACAGACTTGATTTAAAGAAAATGAGCCAACGCTTACATTTCCTAGTTGTAGATTAGAGTTGCCCAAAAGCTTACAGCAGAATCCATTCTCTTCACTGTGGCGCAGACTTCAGATTGGCCTTTCTCTCCCATTCTTCATTTCTGCTCCTTACTGATCAGTCTAGACATTCTATTTTCTAGGGGCTCTCCAAGACTCTCCCCTTCTCTCTCTGTCCTCCTATTTCTAGGCTCCTCTTCATAAATCTCAGGTTTCACACTGCTGTGCCTTTGGTCCAAAAGTGACATTCTGCCCTGAAGTGGGGCTCCTCCCTGCCTGAACTTGGCACCTTCATGTTCCTTCTGTCAGATTATGGGAGATCAGCTCCACCCAAACATGGTCATGTCTCATCCCCAAAGCTTATCAGCATTAGGCCCATTCTTCAACCACAATCTAAGTCTTTCTTGCTCGCAGTGTGGTCCTAGGCAGGGCACTTAATCCTCTGTGCTTCATAGGATTTATGTGAGAATTAAGTGAGATACATGAAAAGTTACTTAGAATAATGCCTGTCGCATGAAAGTTCACTAAATACTGCCATCACGTTTAGCTAATATTTTTATCCAGCTTTGTTTCTTTTAAGGAGGCACTTTCAACCACTTCAGAGAGAATAGAGATAGTTTAAAAATACCAGCTCTGCAGAATATACAATGGGGAAAGGACAGTCTCTTCAATAAACAGTGTTGGGAAAACTGGACAGCCACATGCAAAAGAATAAAACTGGTCCCCTATCTTAAACCATACACAAAAACAAACTAAAAATGGATTAAAGACCTGAAACCATAAAATTCCCAGAAGAAAACATGTAGGACCTGAGACCATAAAATTCCCAGAAGAAAACATAGGTGATAAGCTCCTTGACAGAGGTCTTAGTGATGATTTTTTTGGATTTGACACTAAAAACAAAGGCAACAAAAGCAAAAACAAACAAGTGTGACTACATCGAACTAAAGTTTCTGCACAAGAAAGGAAACCATCAACAAAATGAAAAGGCAACCTAACAAATGGGAGAAAATATTTTTAAATCATACACCTGACAAGGGGCTAATATCCAAAATACATTTTAAAAATTCATACATCACAACAGCCAATAAACAATTTGATTTAAAAATGGGTAGAGGATCTAAATAGACATTTTCCCCAAGAAAATGACATATAGAAAAGTGTCAACATGAGAAGGTGCTCAATATCACAAATCTTTAGGGAAATGCGTGTCAAAACCACAATGAGATATCACCTTACACCTGTTAATGGCTATTATTGTGTTTTTACACAAGAAATAAAAAGAGTTGGCCAGGATGTGGAAAAAAGGGAAACCTCATGAACTGTTGACAGGAATGTAAATTGGTACATATACTATGGTAAACAGCATGGAAGTTCTTCAAAAAATTAAAAATAGAACTACCATGTGATCCAGCAGTTCCACTTCAGGGTATTTATGTGAAGAAAACAAAAACACTACCTCAAAAAGATATATGCACCCCTATGTTCATTGCAGGATTATTTACAATAGCCAAAATGTGGAAACAACCGAAGTGTCCACTGACAGATAAATGGATAAAGAAGATGTGGTACACATATATAATGGAATATTACTCAGTCATAAAAAAGCGTGAAACCTTGGCATTTGTGACAACACAGAAGTCAGCCAAAGAAACACAAATTGCCATATGATCTCACTTATATGTGGAATAACGACTAACCTATAAAAAACAGAAACAAAAACAAAACAACTTACAGATACAGATTGGTAGTTGCCAGAGGTGGAGGATTGGGGGTAGGTGAAATGGGAGAAGGTGGTCAAAAGGTAAAAAGTTCTAGTTATAAAATAAATGTCACAGAGATGTAATGTACAGCATGGTGACTGTAGTTAATACTGTATTGTATATTTGAAAGGTGCTAAAAGAACAGATCTTAAAAGTTCTCATCCTAAGAAAAAAATTTTATAATTCTGTATGGTGATGGATATTACCTATATTTATTGTGGTGATCACTGCACAATACATTAAAAAATCAAATCATTATGCTGTACATCAGAAACTAATATACTGTCTATGTTAATTATATTTCAATTTAAAAAAAAAAAAAAAAAAAAAAAAACACCAGCTCTGCATCAGTGAGACCTAAGCCTGCCACTCAGGCTCAGGATGGGACCTTGGGCATGTCACTGAACTTGCTTGGCTTCAGTGTCTTCTGTTAAAGGAGCATCTCCTAATACCTATATGAGAGGGCCACAGGGAATAATGGGTGCAAAGCATGTGGCCCTGTGCATAGCATCAAAGAACTGTCCAAACCACATATTAAGTAGTTCTTGTCATTACCCAACCGCAAAAGATCTTGCCCTTTCTAAACTAAAGAACTACTAGATTACATATTTTTCTCTGACTGCTTCAGCTATGGTAGTTGTACCCTTCCAGCTCGATGTGAGTTCCCCCAGAACATTCACCAGTTTTTATATTTCTTCTGAACTCCCGCTACTCCCAAGCAAACAGGAAAGTGTTGGGAATGTAAATGCCTAAGACCTATTGATCACACTTGAGCATCAATATGTGCTATTAAAATAAATATGGGGCTTCCCTGGTGGTGCAGTGGTTGAGAGTCCGCCTGCTGATGCCGGGGACACGGGTTCGTGCCCCGGTCCGGGAGGATCCCACGTGCCGCGGAGCGGCTGGGCCCGTGAGCCATGGCCGCTGAGCCTGCGTGTCCGGACCCTGTGCTCCGCGACGGGAGGGGCCACAACAGTGAGAGGCCCATGTACCACAAAAAAATAATAATAATAAATAAATAAATAAGATTTACTTATTTAACTTTCCATCTTTTTGAGTTCATAATCAAAAAAAAGAAGAAATTGTCATTTTGTCCTTTTTAATTCAAAGGGAATTTTAATAGCAGATTTATATAAATAAAAATAGATAACATTAAAAACATGTAATTGCATGTTGGATAACTGAGTAAGAACATTGGATATAATAGACACAACAGTGTATAAAAATTCTTACTGTCAATAAAAACGTCCTTGTTTTTAAAATATATATAAAATCTGACTTTGCACAGGAAAAAATGTAACCTATAAAGTAAAATTTCTGAAACTTGTTCACTGAAACACTTTGAATGGAATAAATAAATTCTCTGAATTCATCTTAAAAATTTACATATAAGTGAACAAAGAAAATGAAACTTGTCAATACCTGCTATTTTCCCACTGAATATAGCTATATAACCTCTGACTCCATGGTGAAAAAAAAAATGTTGAGAATCACCAATGACAGGAAAATGTTCACACCACTGCACTTTGAGACAGAGAGAGGAAGTTTCCCATCCTATGGCATTTAAGCACCATTCTCCACTTGTGAAGTGGGCTGGTTGGGAGTACTTCTGTCAAAGGGTTGCCTCTCAGGGACATATACACACTACCAAATGTAAATTAGATAGCTAGTGGGAAGCTACAGCATAGCACAGGAAGTTCACCTCTGTACTTAGTGACCACCTAGAGGGGTGGGATAGGGAGGGTGGGAGGGAGGGTGACAAAAGAGGGAAGAGTTATGGGAACATATGTATATGTATAACTGATTCACTTTGTTGTAAAGGAGAAACTAACCCACTATTGTAAAACAGTTATACTCAAATAAAGATGTTAAAAAAAAAAAAAAAAAAAAGATTTAATAAAAAAAAAAAAATAAAAAAAAAAAAAAAAAAAAAAAAAAAAAAGGGTTGCCTCTTTGGCACAGATACAACACAGTCTGAGTGTCCAAACAGAACAAGCTCACTAGCTGCCCTCTGGAAGCCAAGTTCTGTTCTGAAATCCTAAGAAGTGTCTTAAGACACAAGAAGGACACAGGTCACAAGAAGGGGTTACAATCTGAAACTGAGAGGCTTCTGTTCATCAGTGAGGTTTCATAGCTCTTCCAGAAGAGGCAGATCCCTCTAGGGCTCCAGAGTACCTCCTGGATCCTCTAATTTGTAAGTGATGACTCTGAGTGAGCCATGGGATGGTGAGTCAGACAGTGTGAGGCAGGTAGGGATGGCCGGTGAAGCATCTGCTCCAACAAACGGCCACCTATTATTTACACTTCTGCAAAAGGGAGCAGCAAGAAGCAAGTTTTCACTGACGAAGCCACTTCTGGAACTTTTCCTGCTTAGGATTAGGTGGCACTGATAAGCAAAGTTTTCATTGATAAAGGCACTTCTGAAATTACTTAGGGAAAGGATATTTTTGGCAGTAGATGATCTGCAGACCAGAGCACTGGAAGAATAGGAATTGCTCTGTGGAGCAATGGACTGTCTCATTCAAGCTCTACAAAGGGCAGGTGCTACATAATTTAAATAAATAAGTGTTTATGAGTACTGCACCCTTTACATTAACAGAAAGTATCAACAAACTGGAACTAATACAGTAGCTTACATTTCTCAAACCACATCATATTTTGCAGAAAGCTTTCTCATACAAATGCCTTTGTTTCTCCTATTAAGCCTGCAAGAGGGAAAGACGGGGCTTTAAAGGTGGCACAGAAACAAACTTACACTTACCGGGGAATAAGTGAGGGAGGGATAAATTGGGAGATTGGGGTTGACATATACACACTACTATATAATAAAGCAGGTAACTAATAAGGACCTACTGTATAGTACAGGGAACTCTACTCAATACTCTGTAATGGCCTATATGGAAAAGAATCTAAAAAAAGAGTAGTTATATGTATAACTGATTCACGATACTGTATACCTGAAACTAACACAACATTGTAAATCAACTATACTCCAATAAATTTTTTTTAAATAAAAAAAATTTTTTAAGTGACGGGATTAAAACACAGACCTACTAGAGCATGGACTTGAGGATATGGGGAGGAGGAAGGGTAAGCTGGGACAAAGTGAGAGAGTGGCACGGACATATATACACTACCAAATTTAGAAGAGATAGCTAGTGGGAAGCAGCCGCATAGCACAGGGAGATCAGCTTGGTGCTCTGTGACCACCTAGAGGGGTGGGATGGGGAGGGTGGGAGGGAGGGAGACACAAGAGGGAAGAGATATGGGAACATATGTATATGTATAACTGATTCACTTTGTTGTAAAGCAGAAACTAACACACAAATGTAAAGCAATTATACTCCAATAAAGATGTTAAAAAAAAAAAGTGGCCCAGCATAGTGGTTATGAGCATACATTTTGGAATTGGACTCCTGGGTTTTAAAAATCCCCTTTGTTACATAGCACGTCTCTATGACCTTTGCCAATGGCTTAACTGCCCCCAAGCCTCAGTTTCCTCACCTGTAAAATCGGTGAATTCATCTCTTATAATGTCACTCGATGGCTAAATATAATTACATATGGGGAATCCCCTCACCACGTGCCTGATAAGAATTTTAGGAGATGTTCCCCCTGTTATAGATTCATGAGGTCATGCAGTGTTGGCAGAGCCACTGTATATCTCAGATGTCACAGGCTGAGCCCTTGTGTTCTCCACTTGTCCATGGCAGAGAAAGACAAATAAACATGGTTTCTCCTTCTCTTGCTGAGTAATAAGAAGAGTCCAAAAAAAGAGACTTGCATCAGTGGTAGTGCACTGGGTCAAAACAGATTCTTGTTGAGCTTCTACTCTGTCCTGTGTCTCAGGGCCTCCATAGTAACTGGGATGTCATTGGTCCACCACAAAGCAAATGTGCCAACGAGGCATAAATGAGGCTCGAAAGCCTGACCTCAGCACGTCAGTCTCACCTCCCACCTTACTTCCCTTGATCGATGCACGTTATTCCCCCCTAGAAAGATGGAGTTCCCCTCTCCAAACTCCCCTTTTAAGATGCTATTAGGAGAACATCCATTCCCTTTTCTTGTGAAATGTTACAAACTGTCCAACCTTGACTAGGCTTCCTTTGGTGAGAGATGTAGCACGTTCCATGCATGTGAGAGGTAATTACACCTGCACAGGGCTTTTCGTTTGGACGGGGATGCTCCAAACAGAATGATGTCAGAATAGGACCCTAAATCTCTCTCTGAATGCAGAGCTCTTCAGAGTGCTGAGCCTATATCCACACACCAAACACATGTGCTTGGCAAAATGCTGGACTTCCTGAAGTCCCTAAGGACCCTGAAACCCTACACACAATTTGGAGGGGAAATAAAAAGAGGATAGGACCTAGTTTTCTATCTCAGTGGCAGGATACAAAGCAGGCCAACCCTGGGTGATCAAGAACCCTAGCTTATGTAGGCTTGTCATTCTGAGTTTACTCATGTTTTTAGAAGCAATAATACATCTCATGTTACACCTCAGAAATGTCTAGATTACTTTTTCTCATATCACTAAATACATATTGACATTTTATTACCACCTTCTATTCAAGTGTCACTGGTGGATAAAGGCAAAACCATAATACGGCTTTTATAGAAAATGCATATTTGATGCACCTATATAATTAGCTGGGAGTAGTAGCACATCTCAACGAAACTGCAGTTAAATTTTAAAATCATCTCATACTTCAAATTGAATAAGGAAAATGCAGGCTGCAGCTTTTCATTTTGTGGGGCTGACAAAACAGAGCTCTCCACATAGGCCCCAGCTTTTCTAGAACACAAGGTCTAAGTAAGCACATGCCTTGCATTGAAAACTGGCTGACTGTATTAAAACAATAACCTACAAGGATACATTGTAAAGCACAGGGAAATATAGCCATTATTTTATAATTTAAAATGGAGTATAATCTATAAAAAATATTCAATCACTATGTTGTATACATGAAACTAATATAATACTATAAATCACCTATACTTCAAAAAACAAATCAACCCAGACTTACCAAAATGCCCACAGCTAATACTGCCTTGGAATTTTCTTAATCATGTTAGTGTGTCCAATACAATTATTTTTTAAATCACTAATGATTTTTTAATTGTATCCAAATTTTGATTCCATGGTTGCTGAGGGGAAAATGGAGGTCAAAATAAAGCAACAACCATAGATGGAGCCAGAGCAAAGATGATAGGGCTACTGGGCTGCAGATCTCTGCACGAGGCAAATACTCGAGTAGCCATGATCTTGAGTTGGCTTTGTGCCAACTGTCATGGCCTTCCCCTTAGTTAGATTTACATTTGCTAATTACCTAGGGAAGAATTCAAAGTGATATAAAATATCTTCCAAATAGGGGCATTCAATAGATATTTTTTGCCCTTAATGACTTTTATATTTTTGTATTTGGTATGCCTATCGAATATCCATCGAATATCCATAGCAAATAATTTTTCACTGAACACTCTTTTTAGAACAACATCTAGGACTTCCCTGGTGGCGCGGTGGTTAAGAATTCACCTGCCAGTGCAGGGGACACGGGTTCGAGCCCCAGTCTGGGAAGATCCCACATATCGTGGAGCAACTAAGCCCGTGCGCCACAACTACTGAGCCCACGTATCACAACTACGGAAGCCCGCATGCCTAGAGCCCGTGCTCTGCAACAAGAGAAGCCACTGCAATGAGAAGCCCGAGCACCATAAGAAGAGTAGCCCCCGCTCGCCGCAACTACAGAAAGCCTGAGCGCAGCAACAGAGACCCAACACAGCCAAATAAATAAAAATTTAAAAAGAAAAAAAAAAATCTGTACTTCTCTTTGGAGCACTTTGCAAGCTCAGGGTCTCACTTTTGCCTGTGCAACTCACACTCCTCATTTGGATCAAATTCTAATGTCTTTTCCTCACCTTCCAAACTACATATCAGCACTATTCCCACCTGGTCTCCTAAGTGTTCTGACAGCATGCTACATGTATGCTTCAGAGTAGCCAATGGATTGTAAGGAAATAAGCACTATGCAATTGTCTGTGCAATGCCTGCCTCTCTTGTTAATTCAGAAGCCCCATGAGGACAGGGACATCGTTAGCCTTGTTCATCATGGAATCCCCCATGGATGGCCGCATGGTGCCATTGTTTTGTGAACAGGCTTGTGTCTTTGCTATCCTGCTTTCACTATTTCTATTCCTCATTATATTAAAAAATGTTTACCAGAGTAAAAGAGTGCAAAAAATTTAAAAGGGCAAAGATTAAAAGAATTTTTAAAATATGATTTATTCACAGACTAGCCACATAGAAAATCCAAGAAAACCAATGAGTAAATCATTATAATTAATAAGATTGTTCAGCAAAATTGCTAGACATAAAATCAATACATTAAAAAACAATTATATTCCTTTATATGAGCAACAAATTATTAAGAAATCTGATTTTAAACAGTTACATTTTTTAAACTTTTTATTTTATATTGGAGTATAGCTGATTAACAATGTTTTAATAGTTTCAGGTGCACAGCAAAGGGACTCAGCCATACATATACATGTGAACAGTTACATTTATAAAAGCACAAATAATAAGAGAGCTATGACTGAATCTAATAAACACATGTAAGACTTCAGAATACAATACTAAAACTTTATTGAATGTCATAAAATAAAACATATATAAATGAGAAATATATCATGTTTATATACCTGAAGGCCCTAAAGGCAACTCTTACACATTAATCTATAAAATCAAATCAAAGCAATTTCTATCAAAATCTTAGTGTTTTTGATGGAGTGTGACAACTTTATGCTAAAATGTATGTGGATAAATTATAGGTCAATATCTGTCAAGGCAATTTTGAAGCACAAGAAGAAGAGAGGACATAGCTTAACTGATATCAGGCTTTACTATAAAGCTAAAGAAATTTAACAGTGTATATAGTTGAAGGGATAGACAAACCAAAGTAACAGAATAAGTGGGCATAAAATAAATTCATGTACCTATGAGAGCTTATGATATAATAGACTACAAATCTGTGAGCAAAAAATAGACTATTGAATGAAGTACAGGGGTAACTGACCATCCACATAGAGAAAGAAAAAGATCAGATCTCTACTTCTCTCCAAACAAACAAGAAATTCTTGCTGGATTAATAACTTAAATTCGATAAACAAACATCTAAACTTTTAAAGTCTAATACAGAGAATATACCGATGAAATCAAGAGTGGGACATAAAATAAAACTATAAAGAAAAAAATTAACATATGTGAACACATTAATATTGAAAATTTTTATAAGATGAAACCTATCATAAGTAAAGTGAAAAGAAAGTTACAGATGGGAAGAAAATATTTACAATCCATAGAAAAAGGAATATTATTCAATATACTAAAGGAACATGTACAAATTGATTTGTAAGAAAAGAAGACAAACAGAAAAATGAGCAAATTATATGAACAGGCAATTGAAAGAAGAAATTTATATAAACCTATAAACACATCAAACATATACTATATAAACTTAAAAGCATATAAAAACAATCAGTAATAATCAGGGAATCACAAATTACAACAATAATCAGTTATTTTATGCTTATTAAAGATTGTCAAAAATCAATAAATCTGACTGATTTTTTTTTTTTTTTCGGTACGCGGGCCTCTCACTGTTGTGGCCTCTCCCGTTGCAGAGCGCAGGCTCCGGACACGCAGGCTCAGCGGCCATGGCTCACGAGCCCAGCGCTCTGCGTCATGTGGGATCTTCCCGGACCGGGGCACGAACCCGCATCCCCTGCATTAGCAGGCGGACTCTCAACCACTGCGCCACCAGGGAAGCCCCCTGACTGATTTTAGAATGTGGGAGAACATTAATAGAAGAGTAAACTGAAGATCTATTTAACCCTACACAGCTGAAGATGGATACAATTTACAACCCAGCAATTTGGTTTGTAGAATTAGGTCTGTACCCTAGAAGAACTCTAACACATTTTCATAATGTGACATACGTAAGGCATAAGGACATTCATTGCAATGAAGCAAGATTCACACACTCACACACACCATCTTCAATAACTTGTGAATTTTTTGAGATCATGTCTTATTCAGCGGTGTAAGAGTAACAAGAGTCTCTTGATAAATGTTTATTGAAAAACACAAATGAATGAATGAATTAGCACCATATGCTAAGTGTGCTGCAGATTCTAAAGTGTCATTGGGGCTTCCCTGGTGGCACAGTGGTTGAGAATCTGCCTGTTAATGCAGGGGACACGGGTTCGAGCCCTGGTCTGGGAAGATCCCACGTGCCGCGGAGCAACTAGGCCCGTGAGCCACAATTACTGAGCCTGCGTGTCTGGAGCCTGTGCTCCGCAAGAGCGGCCGCGACAGTGAGAGGCCCGTGCACCGCGATGAAGAGTGGCCCCCACTCGCCACAGCTCAAGAAAGCCCTCGCACAGAAACGAAGACCCAACACAGCCAAAAATAAATAAATAAATAAATTTTTAAAAAATAAATAAATAAAGTGTCATTAGAAGCATTTAATTATTATAGGGCATTTCATTAAGAAATTTAAAAGTCAAGTCAAAATATGAAGTTTAGAAAAAGCACCCTAAAAACATTACAGAAAGATGGAAAGCAACTTTACTGGGATCTCTCACTTTTGGTGTTTGTATCAGGAAACCAAAGTAACAAATGATTAATACTTTATTGAGATAGTCCCTATTGCTTGTTCTGAGAAATGTAATCGCTCATAAAGAAGATTTTTTTAAAAAAACAACTATATTCTTTGCCATGCACTGGTCTGGCTTTATCATGTCTTACTGAGAAACTAAACTTAAAAACGTTTATTGAGCTCTATAATTTCATGGGATACATAAAAGTGATGATTTTTAAGTGTTAATATATGTCATCTCTGGGATTTCTAAAGTTTTTAAATGTTTATTTAGTCTTATTTCATCAATATCAGAATTTATATTTGCAGAGAAGTGTAGCTTCTGGTCTTAATAAATGGACCAGCATAAATTCATATCTACCACTAATAAGCAGAGCATGACCAAAAAGCCTGTTACATAGCCTTTTGTCATGGAACGATCAATGAGCAAGCATCTATAAAATTTCATTTTCTACTTACTAGCTATTTGGATCCCCAGCATTGGGTAAGTCATTTCTGAACTCTACATCTCAAGTTTTCTCATCTGTAATGGGCATTCATGATCCTGGTCTCCACCTCAGAGTGTAGTAACAGTCAAAAGGAGACCAAAGGAGGTAAATGGCATGATACTAGTCTGCTAGGGCCACCACAACAAAATGCTACGGACTGGGGGGCTTCAACCACAAACATTTATTTTCTCAGTGGTCTTTCTGTGTGTTTCTCCATTCAAACTTTCTCATCTTTTAAGGATATCAATCATATTGGATTAGGGTCCACCGCAATGACCTAATTTTAATTTAATTACCTCTGCAGAAATCCTATCTCCAAATGTAGTCCTATTCTGAGTTACTGGGAGTTATAGGATCTCAACATAAGAATTTGGGGAGAAACACTTAAGTCCATAACAGTGTCTATGACAAATCTTTACTGTTGAAAAAAGGATATTTCTTTAAACTCTACCATCAAAACCTGAAAAAAATATGGGATTTGTTCATTTATGATCAGCTTAAATGACTACATGAAGCCATAAAATATGTGGATGAGAAGCAAAAGGAAAAGAGAATTGAGTAAGGACTTCCTCAGTCTTGCTCAAGAACTTTACTTCTTTGGTTTTCCTCGCTTCTGTGTCATCAGTGTCTCTACTAGTTTATCCCTGTCACCTTGCAAATATGCCCTAGTATAGTGCGTTCCAAAGTTTTTAAACTGTGATCCACATGAGGAAACGTATTTTATATTATGATAAAATATCCACCTATACATGTGTGTGTGTAAATATGCAACTATTTGTAAACGTTTCATAATAATATATTCCATAAAAATAAAATTCTTACCTTTACCACATGAAATGTACCTTGATAATTTTTGTTTTATTCTATTTAATTTTTTAAATGATTATTGAAACACACTAACATTGTTTTAAGATGACTAATGGTTCACAAACTTCAGTTTGATAAACTCTGCTCTAGGCTATCACTTTTTTTTTTAATGATTTTATTTAGTTAGTTAGTTATTTTGGCTGAGTTGGGTCTTTCTTGTGTTGCGTGGGCTTCCCATGGCGGTGGCTTCTCTTGTTGCGGAGCACGGGCTCTAGGTACGCGGGCTTCAGTAGTTGTGGCTCATGGGCTCTAGAGCGCAGGCTCAGTAGTTGCGGCTCACGGGCTTAGTTGCTCCACAGCATGTGGGATCTTCCCGGACCAGGGATGAAACATGTGTCACCCGCCTTGGCAGGTGGATTCTTAACCAATGTGCCACCAGGGAAGTCCCAAGGGTATCACTTTTTTTTAAAGCAAAACAAAGCCTTCCCTTACTGCATATGCCCTCCCCCCTCATAAACTGCCATTTTTCTTTGCTGCCCTTCTCAACCAAACTTCTCAAAAGAGATGTCAACAAACCTCTCTCCTCTTTTTCACTTTCCATTAAGCAGTTCAGATCACTCCCACCTGGCCTCTGCCCCAGCCACTCCACTAAATCTTCTCTTGCAATGGTCACCAGCAACCCCCATGTTGCCAAATCCAATGGAAACATTCCAATCACATTTCTCAACCTCTAAATAGCCCTCCATATAACTGGCCATTCTGTCACTCTTAAAATACACTTACCTCTTGGCTTCTAAAACAGCAGCTTCCTGGTTTTCCTGCAACCTCACCTCGTACATATCAGTCACATTTTCCTACCTTGCCTTCCACTACTTTACCATAGCAGACGATTATCAGGGCCCTATCCTGGAACCTATCCTCTTCCTAATCTATTTATCCTATATTCTGTCAAAAACTAAGTTAAATATCATTTATAGTCTATAGAGTTCCCAATGTTTATCTCCTCCAGAATTCTTTATAATCAAGACTCATATATGCAGTTGACTACATGACATTTCCATTTGAATATCTTATATGAGACTCCAACATATTTCCAAACTCATGATTCTACCCATAACCTACTGAATTTCCAGAGTTCCTGACTAAATACAAAACCACCTACCCAAATACTCTTGTTCAGAAATCAGGAAGTCTTCCTTTTCTTTTCTTCTCTCCTCTACACATGCAATTCACCAGCATGACCTCTCTCTTCTCTCTTCAAACTACATCTCAAATTTCTTTCTTGGACTCTTATGATTCCTTCCTAACTAATCACTCACTATTTCACATGTCCCCAAATATCAGCAACCCCACCACTCACTCGTTATTTTCCACAAAGCAACCAAAGTAATCTTTTAAAATGTGAATTAGATAATACCACTGCTTTCCTCCTCTCCCAAACATACATTCATAATGCCTGGCACTTACTAAGAATTCAACATTTATTTTAAAGAATGAAAAAAAATGCATTTGCCATGCAGCCTTGGGAGAGACAAAGAAACTGAAAGAAATGCTTTAAAATTGTTTTCTTGTATATGTGGACAGGGGAAAGGAGAAAAGGAAAAGCAAGGATTTATATAAAAGTGTCATCTCTGGAGTGTTCTGATGCAGTTCAGTGAAGCCAACACCACATATCCTTTCAAATTATTTGGAATATAAAAAGATTGAAGTTGCCAGGCTATGTGTGTACAAGTTACCTTTCAACTATTTAATAGAAATGTAACGAACAAAGTTGGTATGTACGTCCTTCTCTGTGGTTCTAGGGCTAGAATGGGAAAATTTGGAAGATGGATACTAATAGTTGTATAATATCATGGGTTACCACTTACTATAAATACTCCATATTTCATTGAATCCTCACAGCAAAAAAATGGATTTTAAAGATAATTATCATCACCAATTAAATAAGGAAATGAGTTCATAAATATTAAGCAATATACCCAAGAAGTGTTCTCAACTCCTGCTTAACTCCTGCACTATATTGCCTATCCCTGATAATGGAGAACTTTGATAACTACCAGAATATCCAAAAACAATCCCACCCCTGTTATGTAGGATGTACATGAGCTCTTCCAAAAATCAGGTCTGTTTTCCAAAATGCAGAAAACAGAACTTAAAAACAGCATGGTGACTATGTAGTCCCTGGAGTTCCTGGAGTGAAGCTGTTCTAATTGAGTTGATAAGGACATAAGGGGAGCAGGTTGAGTGTCAGAGTTCTTATGTCATTGCTGATGATAGTATAGAATGAAGCCTCCAAATGCAACACAGTCATCATATTGTTTAAGGGAAACTATAAGGAAATCAAGGTAATGATGCATACCAAATTCAAGACATCAGTGGCCTCTTCTGGGGTTCAGGAGGGAAGATGTGGTTGGGAAAGTGCACCTGAGAGTTTCAGTTCAGAGAAACTGTTCAAGTTCTCATAGTGGGAATCTACTGGAGTTAGGATTTGACCCAGGTTTTCTGACTTTAAGAACAGTGCTCTTGGGCTTCCCTGGTGGCGCAGTGGTTGCGAGTCCGCCTGCTGATGCAGGGGACACGGGTTTGTGCCCCAGTCTGGGAAGATCCCACATGCCGCGGAGCAGCTGGGCCCGTGAGCCATGGCCACTGAGCCTGTGCATCCAGAACCTGTGCTCCGCAATGGGAGAGGCCACAACAGTGAGAGGCCCGCGTACCACACACACACAAAAAAAGAACAGTGCTCTTCTATTTACAACAGCCAAGACATGGAAGCAACCTTAGTGTCCATCGACAAATGAATGGATAAAAAACATGTGGTATATATACACAATGGAATATTACTCAGCCATAAAAAAGCATAAAATAATGCCATTTGCAGCAAATTGGAAGGACATGGAGATTATCATATTAAGTGAAGTCAGAGAAATACAAATATCATATGATAGCACTCATATGCAGAATCTTAAAAAATGATATAAATGAACTTATTTACAAAACAAAAATAGACTCACAGACATACAAAACAAACTTATTGTTACCAAAGGGTATAGTGGAGTGGGGGCAAGATAAATTAGGAGTTTGGGATTAACATATACACACTATTATGTATAATACAGGTAAACAACAAGGACCTACTGCATAGCACAGGAAACCATATTCAATATCTTGTAATAACCTATAATGGAAAAGAATCTGAAAAAGAATTTACATATGTGTATATAATACATATATTATATATATATATATATATATATGTATAACTGAATCACTTTGCTGTACACTTGAAACTAACACAACATTTTAAGTTAACTATACTTCAATTTTTTAAATGGTAAAAAAAATAAGATAAGTGTTAAAAAAAGATAATAATGGTACCTAACTGAAGAATAAACAAAAATAATGAAAGGAAAGAGATAGTGACTGGTACATAGGTGGTGCTAAAAGAATAT
This sequence comes from Kogia breviceps, assembly GCF_026419965.1. Lineage (NCBI taxonomy): Eukaryota > Metazoa > Chordata > Mammalia > Artiodactyla > Physeteridae > Kogia > Kogia breviceps. The sequence continues at coordinate 53,583,427 of NC_081311.1, forward strand.
GTGATATACCGGAGATGAACACAATATTGTAAATCAACCATACTTCAATTAGAAAAATAATATATTTGGGAAAATAAAAAAGAACGGTGCTCTTCTCACTACTCTACACTGATGGCCCTAATAACATTTAATCCATGTGAAAATTGGTCACTGTAGAGGGGTGGGAAAACCCTAAAGATTTGGGTTTGAATTCACCCCTTAATATTTCATGAACATGAGAAGTTCCTTTTTCTCTGAGTTTCTATTTTCTAATCTATAAAATGAGGAGGCTAAAACTATGTGCGACATAAACATGGAGAAAGTGCCTGGCACATACTCAGAACACTGTAGGCCTCCATTCCCCTCAGGTTTACTGAAGAAACAAGCAAGGCCTTTTGCTCTGGATTCGAAGTGAGAGAGAAAGGGATATATATAGTGATTCCAGTTTGCTTGGGATAAAAAGTAGCACGGCATGTTTGTTACATGCACCAACTTAAATACTAACTGCATCATATATCAATATATAGAAAGTGAGAACAGACAAAACTATACTCATCATTGGTATTTACCCCCAGATAATTCTAAATAGCTCCTTCACTAGGTAGGATTTCCATTAAATCCAATAGAATGTAAAGGGGTTAAGAAGTGAATAACTAGTGTATTATATGTCTACTCTGCCCATTTTGTTATGTGACATTTTATGAAGGATAACATTGGCATCTAAACATGAAGACCAGAACTTCTCTGGTGGCACAGTGGTTAAGAATTTGCCTGCCAATGCAGGGGACACGGGTTCGAGCTCTGGTCTGGGAAGATCCCACATGCCACTAAGCAACTAAGCCGTGTGCCACAACTACTGAGCCTGCACTCTAGAGCCCGCGAGCCACAACTACTGAAGCCCACATGCTGCAACTACTGAAGCCGGCGCACCCAGAGCCCATGCTCCGCAACAAGAGAAGCCACCGCAATGAGTAGCCCGCGCACGGCAACGAAGAGTAGCCCCTGCTCGCTGCAACTAGAGAAAGCCCGCATGCAGCAACAAAGACCCAACACAGCCAAAAAATAAATAAATAAGTAAAAATAAAATAAATGTGCAGACCAAAGGCAGCAAACATGCAAATAGTTGAATAGAGTTTATTTATAGGGAAGGCTGCTGGTTTCTTAGCTCCAATGACAGTCGCATGCAGCAGAGTTGCTCAGGTTTGAAACACAGGTTTAAATTCCTCCAAAGGACTCTTGAGGGCCTGTGCTGATGAAGAACTAAGCTCTGAGGCAAGGGATATGTTTTTATTAAAGAATATTAAAAATATGAAGAATAATTACTCAGATTGCTTGGTTTGTGGGGTCATTTCACCAGTGCCCTGTTGGATCAGGTGATTTGGGAGGTTCCTTCTGCCAACAAGATTCCATGTCATAGATTTGTTTCTTCAAAATTATCTTAACTCCTAACCTGAGTTTTGCTGTAATCGCTTTCCGAATGTCCCAAACCTGACTCTCTATGTACAATTGTGTGTTTTAAGTGTTCCATCACTCAGATACTTAGCAGAGATATATAAACATCTGGAAATGTAATCTTCTCCTCACCAGGTTACCTATGTGAACCACAATGGCACAGCCAAGAGAGCTAGAGTCCTTTCCATTCTCATCTAGGGTTCAGGGGAGGAACATGCTTTTAAAAGGCACACTGACATGGTATGAACTAAAGATGCAGAGAGCCCCAAAGTCTGACCATGAGTCAGAGAGACAATCCTCACATTTCCATGAAAGAAGCATAAGCTACACATTGTACCTAATGCAAAAAAGCACAATAGTTAATAGAAAAAACCTGCACTGAATTGCAATTGTCCTTTACTTTTAAATAAATAAAGTAGACATATTTTTATGCCACATTTAATTTGCCCAGCCTTCATAGGTTTGGACAGTGGGTGCATACAAAAGTAGTAGGATTCATTAAGGTTGAGTAAGACAGGAATCCAAAGGTGAGACAAATATTGAACAGGGATGGGTAGCCTCTGAAGACCCAAAAACAAGGTGATTTGGCCTTTTAGAGAAACTTGAGATGCACCAGGCCTGAGATAATGAAGTCCCTGGAGTCACAGTATCTACAAACACAAAGACAAAATCATATTTGGCAAGTGTAGTCATGATTTGGAGGTAGATTTGAAGTCTTGTTAGTCACAGTTTTATTTTATATAATAACAGATGTTTTGTCCTATTAAGGATAAGGAATACAGTGAGAGGAAAACACAGGTAGGATGAGTTGCAAGATGAGTTTGTCCAAAAAGAGATTTTCAGGTTTGCAAACACTACACTGTATGTATGTGTGCAATTTTATAAATAGGTTTTTAAAGGGCTCAAAATAAAGGAAAATAACTGTCTAAAGTTACTAATTACATCACAATTCTATCATAACCCCCTTCTAAAACAAGAGGAAGGAACCTTATTAGGTCCCAAACTCACACATAACCTGAGAGCATCCATATGTATTTCTATGAATACAGACATTACAATATGAAATAACTGGTCAACTTGATACTTTAGGAATTGGAAATGCCTTTTCCTCTTAGCCTCTTAATTCAAGCAGTAGGGTTTTTTTGAAATCAGAAAAAAATCAATGTAAGAAGAGATCATTTAGTTTTTCTGATTTTAGAAAGTAAGACTAAAAATTAGTTAGCTTTTTTTAAAAAAAAAAAGATTTTTAAAAAAATATTTATTTGGCTGCACCCGGTCTTAGTTGCAGCACGTGGGATCTTTAGTTGCGGCATACAGGATCTAGTTCCCCAACCAGGGATGGAACCCAGGACCCCTGCATTCGGAGAGTGGAGTCTTAACCACGGGACCACCAGGGAAGTCTTAAAATTCATTAGCTTTATTATGGGTGGAAAATAGGGCACTTGGGGAATAACATACAAGTTCCCTTATCTTTCCCTGTCCTCTCTTTCCATTCTCTCCCCATTCCTCATCTTTTCCTCTCCTTTTCTTCCTTTTTCTTCTTTTCTTTTCTCTTTTCTTTTGCTTTTCTCTCTTGTCCATTCCTTTTTTAAATGTATGAGTCTGAAGGACAGTCCTAGAAGCTTTCTTCAAACAGTAGCAGAAATATGTTTTAGAACACTATATTTATCTTCATTATAATTGGAAATTGTTCATGGAGAATTGTTTTTGATTCAGAGCAGAAAGAAAAAGAAACAGGACAATGTTTGTTTAGTTTTAGTTTAGAATCTCTATGTAACATTGTCAGGGTATTATATTAAAAACTAAACAAATTCACAAATTGAGTGAAATTATTTTAAAACACGAAAAGAACAGACTAGCAGCTATGTTCTTGTAAGACCACTTAAAAACAAGAATCAATTTTAGTAATTGTGCAACAGAAAGTATCATATTGCAATGAATTGCATGAATTCAAGATTTTCTTTCAAGTTGCTTATTAACCAAATTTCATACTCCGCTGTTAGTGCTTGCTACGGATGTATGATTAGTAAGTTAATATATTCATTTCTGGAGCTTTTGGTGAAAAAATTATTCTAACAATATCTTCCATTTTGTTCATCCTTTACTCTAGAGTGATTATAAGAAGGAAACTACTGAAGAGGCTTTCAGGTTGCAAATATTAATCATTTAATGGTTTTCTTTTATTTATTTTGATGGTATTTTATAACAGTTTCTCTGATGGAGAAATAATCTCTTTTATATTTGCATTTATGACTCTTCTTGCCAATTAAAAACCACAGAGATGTTAACATCAATATGAATTGATAAGGAAGTCATAGTTTCTGAATTTGACCACTGTCTCTTGCACCAAAGAAAATAAACATAGAAAAGTATACAGGAAAGATTCCACCTGAACAGAAAACCAAGGAGGCCCAAATTGCCTGAGCTGGAGAACATGATTTTTTATGGATGCTTTAGAGGTTCTCCTCCAATCTTAGGATTAACTAAAAATGGATAAAAGCATTATTTCAAGCTTCAGATTTTAAAAGCCATACTACATTTTCAAATAGTCCTGCAAACAATACATGTCTGTTTATCTTGGATGCTTCCCTCAACATTCAATCCATTCATTCATTAAGCAAATACATTTTGAAAATATACTTTATGCCACATACTGTTTTATGTGTTTGGAATGCATCAGTGAGCCAAATGGGTAAACATTCCTGTCCCTGTGAAATCCATATTGTATAGGATGAGGCAGACACTAAACAATACACAAATAAATAAATAAACTGCATAGTTTATTAGAAGGTGATTAGTACTATAGAAGGGGAAAAAAGCAAATCAGTGTAAGGAAAATCAGAAACAGGGGAGGTAAATAGGCTGCAATTAAAATAGTGTGCTCACTTCTCATTGAGAAGATGACATTTCATTAGAGATTTGAGGAAGTGAGGGTATTCACCACATGGAGATCCACGCAGGGTATTTCAAGCAGAAGAAACAGCCAGGGCAAAGACCTAAGGGAAGAACATGACTGTATGTTCAAGAAAGATCCAGGAGGCCAGTGTGGCTGAGAGGAGTAGAGGAGTGGCAAAACAGCAGGAAGAAAGAAAAGGATCTAGAGTATGTTGGGCTTTGTAGCTATAGGAAGGACTTTGGCTTTTCTTCTGAGTGAAACAGGATCTACGACAAGGTTGGATCTGCAGTGACACAGTGTGGTCTTACATGTTTAAAGGGTCACACTGACTGCTATATTTAGATTAGCAAAAGCAAGAGTAGAAATAGGGACACCAGTTAGGAAGCTCTGTAGGTGAAGACAAGAGTTGACAAGTAGAGACCAGGGTGGTAAAAACAGTGATCTTGATGAGCAGTTGGCTTGTTGCTATGTGCTGAAATTATAGTTAACAGCTTTCCTGATGCATGGGATGTGGGCTATGACAGAAAGGTAGGAGCCAAGGATGACAGAGATCTGTCTCCAGTTGTAGATGTCATGAATCAACCATTCACATTTCTCCCAGAGGACTCTAAACTACAAACTTGACCATTTCCCCCCATGGCTTACATCTCTTCAGTGACATCCTGTAACCTATAGGGAAAAAATGGAAGCTGTGTATATGCCCTTTGTATGTCACTTAATTGACCTGAATTTCACAATTGTTTTCTGTCCAAATGGGATAAGAATGACTATTTCATAAGATTTGGGGGAAGATCAAATGCAAAAATACATACAAAAATTTTTCTATGCTACATAAAATGTACTGATTAATAGAAATATGTGTATTTTTAAAGTATAGGTAAACTAAGTTCCAATGGTTTATTATAAATAATTTGTAAAACACAGAAAAAATCAAACTTAGTTCATTAGAAACTAACAGAGAGAAATCTAATTTTTTATCATCTAGCATCCTTCCAACCAATTTTCAAGCTGATAAGTTTGGAAAGGGTCTCACCACTGGGTTAGGCATGATTATGTTCTGAACAAAATATATTTAGAATACACATTAGCAAAGAAGTTAATACTGTCAAGCAAAGATCATGAAATAAGATATCTATCTAAATATGCCTGATTGAAGCAAGTATCACTGTACTCAGTTTGTACTCTCCATGTATCAGCTCCCCACTAAACTGGACTCATGCATCTCGGTATTACCTAGAAGTAATAAGTTAGCAATATAAGTAGATTCAAGACATGGATGAAGCATCATTTATTAAAGTTATCACCAATACTTGTAAGCACAACCATAGTTTTAGTCAATTTTATTCTAGTCTGCAAGTTGTTAAAGGCATAAGTGAAGTTTATTTTATATGAGCACATGTGAATCTATTTGGTAATTAAGAACTCATTTCTTCAGATTGTGTTATGACTCCCAAAGAGAAAAACATAAGAGGTTTATGTAGTCTCATTACAAACTTAAACACTTTTATAAAATGCCCTAAACTCTCCAAGGGAAAACTCTTTCTCAAACAATATATTTTCATTTTAATTTAATAAATATCATACCATTATCCTAAATATGTGGTATTAATTTTAACTACCCATTTGGCCAAGGAAGTGTCTAATTAAAAAAAAAAAACTTATTTCCAGAGATTTCAGAAAATCTAAGCATGACGTTGATCATAATTATTCATCACAATGGTAAAATCACAGAAATTTTAAACCAGAATTAACAGTGCTCTCAAGATTGGATCTTAAGTGTTTAAAAATGCATACAAACATATAATGCATATACAATAAAATACAACTTATCACAATTAATAAAGATTAATTTTGCTCTTAAAAAAATCACATTCATGTACTTTTGCGAAAGTGCAACTTTTGATTTTCAAAAGAAACAGTAATAACAGTTTAGAACATCCCAATTATTCAACATTACATAGTTGAAAACATTGATGCTTTTCTTTCAATAGTTTTTGAGTGAGTTTTGGAAATTGTTCTACTTATTTTTCATCATTTTCCTCAAGCTCTACTGTCACTTTTAGAAAAGAAATTTGTTAGTTGAGCCTTGTGGTTTCAAAAATACATTTTCTAAAACAAGGTAAAGTTTTATCCTTCACATAAATGAAACCTTTTGACTGTCAACAGTCATTAAAGTAGTAAATATCCTTGAAATCTGAAAATGTGTTTCTCTTTAAAAACAGCTTGCCATGCTACGGTTTTTAAAAAGCAGAGATGTTTAAAAGAAAAAGGGCGATACTATTTGAGATTTATGCTTTTGACTAGACTTATTTCTCATGATGATGTAGGTGGGAAAAAAAGGGGGAGGTGCGGAAAAAAGAATTAATATGCATGGGGTCCTTGATATATGCGCACACTGCTCTAGCATGGAAACCCTTTTGTGTCATTTATTCCTTACAACAGCCCTAGAGGTAGGCAGTATTAACAACATTTCCCCCAGATGAGGAAACTGAGACTCAGAAAGATGCAATAATATGAACAAGTCAAACAGAATCAGTGGTAATATCAAGACTAAAGTCCAGATTGTCTGACTCCAAAAACCCAAGAGATGTCCACTCATCCACACTGCTTAATTGAAGTGTGTAGAATTGAAGACACCAGCACAGCACAAAGATCATAGATTCAGAATGGCCAGGGTGGGAGAAAAGATTCTACAGAGTTGATTTCCAGCCATGGGAGAAAGTTTGTAGCGTCGCATGAAGTATCTCTAACTAGACCCAACCAACAGTGGATGTGATTCATATGAATAAACGCTAAACATTTCAAATCTCTAGACTTAAACGTTTATAATGAGTAATGTTGGTTTGATAATGAGTAGACACAGGCTTAATCACACTCCACATATCTAATCTCTTAAACCCAGCCATGCCCATCATCACACTGAAAATATCTTTGCAACCATCAAGCTCACTGAGGGCACATGGCTCCAAAGCCCGGCTTGTCTCTGCAGCAAAGGAGGCCAGAAGTAGCTGCTGCCTAAAAGACAGTTGAAGTAGAGATCACACACCATCACAAATCAAAACGCACAAATCATTCAGTCCTGCTCAGGTCAGATGTGATGGAAGAAACTGAGCTGAGAGGACACTATCATCTGAGTATTAAAAAGATAAAGATGTAATTTGGTACATATTTCATGTAAAAAACTGTGATGATAAAAAAAAAAAAAAAAAAACTGTGCTGAGACCTTTGAGGATGCAAAGACAAACCTAGCTCAGGTTCTGTCACCAAAGACTCCAAGACTAGGGAGAGATTTTGCAAAAATAGATCACATAATAGGAGAGAGCAATGATGTTTAATAAAAATCATAGATCAGACTGTGCTTATTTGACATCTATTATTGCTCAACCACTAAACTATATATGACTCAGATATCATCTTAATTCTCCCAAACCCAATAACATACATATTATCACTTCTATTTCATAGATGAGGAAACTGAAGCTCAGAGATATCAGTTATCACACCGAAGCCCAATATGGCATAACTGGTATGTACTTAACTGGAACACAGGGCCCTGCAAATACATAGCCGGAGCTCCACATTTCACTGTCTTAGAGATGGAGAGAGGATTCAGCCAGTTCACAGGGGAAAGGGACTATTCTAATGTCTCAGCAATAACTACACTTGGAGGAGAAGACATGTGAGCTGAGCACTTAAAGACAATGTTTACACGCAGGAAGTTGGAGGAGAGGGACATTCCATAGTGACCCCGCATAGGCAAAGAGGAAGGAAAGCAAAAGGCCAGAATGCAGAACAGAATGAGGCTTGGTGTAGCTGAGGCCCAGATACAGATTGATTATAGGCTGGCTCGCAGTGTTGGAGAGGCAGGTGGGCGGCCTGTTACAGGAGACTCCGAATGCTGGGATGAGGTGACTCCCTGGACTCTGCAGATGCTGTGGGGCCCAGGAGGTCTCAGCAGATAGGGGAGCTGACCAGACACAGCAGAGGAAGATTAATCTGGCAACAGTATGGGAAAGTGAGAAAATGTATAAGACTCTTTTAGGCTTACTTTTAAGTTCAAGCAGCCTTATCTAGGCCATTCACAGAAACCCTTCCCAGTTTATTAAAGGATCTAAATATGTGATTTTCAGGAAGAGTAACTAATAACAAATTATGTTTTTGTTTAAAACCATGCCTATGAGAACACATTTATGCTAGGTACCATTTTAGATGGACCAGAATTAGTTTTAACTAAATCACAGCATTGCACTACTTGGTAATGTTCCAAAATAATGATATAGAAAATTCAGACTTCCAAAATTATACATCTGTGCTGCATATACACAGGCTCACCCACACAGCAATCGCACTCTCTCTTCTTCCTCTCCCTCCTTCTTTCTCTCCCCCTCTCTGTTTTTCCTCCTACCTCCTCTAACCCCTCTCATCTTTCTCCTTCTCAGACTCTCTGTAAGGACATGGATTCAATATTATCACTAAATAATCAGAAACATTAGCAGATAACGCCCTCACATTTTCTAAATATGCACTCATTATGGACATGTGAAATAAAACATGATGACCAATTGGCAGAAATATGTACCTATCTTATCCTAGTCAGAATATAGCATCTTGCACCATTACATCATATGGCAATGCTATTAATTTTTCATTAAGCATATGCTTCAATAAGTAATAATATTCTTACTGTATTGTGATGGGGGTGGAGTGTGGAGGAAGTAGAGCTCCATAAGCCATTTGGTTATCTCATCTCACACAACAATACAGGCAACATTTTCTTGGAATTCAGCTAAATGACAACAGTTTAAGGGATACACTATAGACTTCAGATACGCATAATGGAACACTCTCATGCATTGTGTAAATATTATGACATGCCACCAATGCCTTTAAACAATAGACAGAATGCTCTAACAAATATTCTGTTCCTAATGGCCATGAGATGCATTATCTATTTGTCACAAATAAGCTAACACAACTGTGCTATATTTTAAAATTTTTCCATCATGTTAATACTCAGACAGCTATCCTCTTTTTATTCTTGAAACTTGAAAGCAGAACCCTTTCTATCAAAGCCAGACATTATGCATTAGAAAGAAAGGAAAATAATCCCCGAAGATGGGTGTAAAGGATCACGTACAGATTGATTGGGCAAGGACTTGCCAGTTAAGAGGGCCATGTGAAAACAAAGTCCCTCCAACCACCTTTGCATGGGGATAATCAACATAATACAAAACCAACATCAGCGCCTGAATCTAAATAAGGACTTCTGTAAGATTGGAATATCAAAGAGCCATAGGGAAACTTTACAGAAGGAGATGGTCTTTCTCCCCTACCTACGTCCTCAACCACTTCCCACCTCCAAACAATCAAAGAAAATAAGTGAAAGAACATGCTAACATCCCATGACAGCTCTAAGCAGAAAGACAGTGTCAGTGCACAGCCAACATAACAAATTCAAATCAGAAGAGAGATTTCTCCATTAGGAGGTAATCACAAGAAGCAGAAAGCATAATGCCTCCCCTTAAGTCCTCCCCCAAGTAGACAACCACAATAGCATAAAGACTAAACAGTGAGACCCCTTGATTTGGTGTCAAACACAGTGGAGATTCCTTCCAAAGCAAGCAGCCACGACATGCATGAAAAACAAGGGAGAAAACTGAGGAAAATCGGTAAACCTACGAGAAGATACTATAAGAAAGTAGGGGACCGTCGAGAGAACTGAACAAATGCCTCTCTCTGAAACAGACTTTGTATAGGAAATGTAAGAATACTGGAGGAAAGTTCTGTTGGAGTTACCTTCCTTTATCTCATATAGTTGCATCATGTAGTAACACAATATGATTTGAGATTCACTGTATAATCATACTGTTTCTATGAAATACCAAAAGTGAGCACAAAGAAGGAATGGTTGTGTTAAATGGAACACACAATGGGTGAAATTAAAGATACTGGATTGAATATTAGGAAAATCAAATGTGGGGGAAAACTGAAGTGATTCAAATGAGCTCAGTGCAGAATGATTAAGACAAAAAATGTGGACAGAATGGGACATATGGAAGACATATTCAAAGACCGAATTCAAATGAAAAAGAAATGTGAAAAAGAGAGTAAATGCAGTTATAACAGAATGTAATTTTTCTCAGCTAAAGAAAGATTTAAGATTCCAGGATAGGACTTAAGAGCTACTACAAAAATAAATTTACAGGGGCCTTCCCTGGTGGCGCAGTGGTTGAGAATCCACCTGCCAGTGCAGGGGTCACGGGTTCGAGCCCAGGTCCGGGAAGATCCCACATGCCGCGGAGCAGCTGGGCCCGTGAGCCATGGCCGCTGAGCCTGCGCGTCCGGAGCCTGTGCTCCGCAGCGGGAGAGGCCACAACAGTGAGAGGCCCGCGTACCACAAAAAAAATAATAATAATAAATAAATAAATAAATAAATTTACGGGGAAAAAAAACAACTAAATCCCATTAAAATCAAGGTCTTAGCTTTCATTTCCAAGATTAAAAAATACTACAGGAATACAAAAAATAAGAGAAGGTAACTTCAAAAGAGCTAAACTAAACTGGACTGTTTTCAAATCTGACTTTCACACAATCAGATACCAGAAAACAGTGAAACTGAAAATCTTCCACTCTTTTGAGAGAAAAACAAACTATGACCCAAGAACTAAACACCCAGCACATTCTGGATTAATTGACACTGTATAAGAGCAGTAGAAAGCTATTCTCTCACATGCAAATTCTATCAAAGTATTCAACATTTTATCTTTTCTGCAGGGACAAAAGAATAATTAAAGTCATGTTTCACCTAACCAAGGGAATAAATTAAAAACTAAAGAATTAGAAAGTTAGGTTTCAAAACAAGAGTTAAATCTCACTGATTTTCTTTAATATTATCTTTAGGCTTAATGCAATGTCCAAAATACATCTTCAACTAGCTATTTTATATGTTATAATAATGGCATTAAAAATCATAAATAGAAAAATGTAATATTATCATCAGAAATGGAAATATTATAGAGTAACCGAAGAGGAATAAAAAGCATGTTAAATTACTATTTTACATAGTACACATGAAAGAAAATAATCTCAGAATTCTGGACGATTAAGGGTTACTTTGCTTTGATTATAAGCAAAAGATCCCCTTATACACTATCGATAGGAAAGAAGGTGATACAACTTTAAAGAGTACAGTTTGGCAAGGTAGACCAAAAATCTTAGAAACCAGTGATATCTTTTGCAACAACAGTTACATTTTTTATTATGTTCAGCAAAACACATTTTAAAATAGCGTGGCTTTGGAAACAACAGGAAATTGGCTAAATGAAGGACAGGGATTTTAGGAAGATAAGTATAGCAATGGGGAAATCTTCACACTATTTTAAATAGTGGAAAATGGGGAGTTCAATATGCTAAATGCACAAAGGTACAAAAAACTCAGATTGACTGGTTTCTTTATGTGGTCCTATATTTCCTATATGAGTAACAAGGAAAATGTATTACTTGTATAAACAGAAAAATTAATATTACAAATAAAATCATTTACAAAAGCTGTGGGTTATACCAAAAGCATTATAAGTATGATTCTCTTGTTATGAAAGTGGCTTGATCTTGTCAATTTGACACTAAATTTGGAATTGGAAGATGGGAATTTGAATCACAGTCTCAACTATTTTTAACTAAGTTGTGTTAGTATGGTCAAGTAATATCCCTCTCCAGACCTCAGTTTACTTATCTGTAAAATGACAATAATATAGTGCACTTTTCCTATGTTCTTTTATTATAATGCTAAATAAATAGAGTAACAGGAACACAGTTCAAATTACCTCTAAGGTCTTTTTTAAACTTTCTTCTGTAAAATGCATAAAATGATAAAAATTAAGTATAAAACTTGGAGCTTGTACCATTCATTTTCAGTCTAGATTACCTCTTCCAAGTGTGAAGAGGCAGAATTACTGTTACTCTAATAGCAACGTGGCATTTCCCAAAGTGTACCCACATATCACTAGGTTCTCAGAATATGAGTATTATAAGATAAGGGCTTCATGATAAGACAGTTGGGAGAAATACAGATTAATAACAGGTTTCTTTACTGCAAAGCTCAAAGACACTTTAATATATGAATGGAATTCTGACTGCAAGGGGGCTAAACTTTTGACCATAGATCTCCATTGTTCTTTGAGCCTCTTGCAAGGCTCATATTCCGCAGACATGCTATAGGAGGTGCTGTCATACAAAGAATGCCTGTATTAGATCACAGTACAGCTGAGACAAGGGGGTGAGATAAAGACCCTATTGGAATGAGAATCCCAAGGTAAATGGGAAGGCAGAAAAGGAGGGAGATGAAAAAGAGAGACATTCTCTCTCACCCACAGCTTTAGAAAAGGAACCTAAAGAAATTATTGTTAAAATGTACATTAAGTGATTGTAATAATGGAAAGAAACCATTTCTTATGGTAGAAATATTTGTTTATGAAAAAGTCATCATGGTTTGTGATGACTTAACAGAACATGCTGCTTACCTGAAACTGTATCTATTTATATGGAAGTTTCTCATACCCAGAAAAATGAGACCTAAAATGTTCTTCCACTTCCCCCGGTAGTGCAGAATGGGAGATGAGTGAGAAGGCAGATCCACTTCAAGGATAGTGGAGAGTTATACACAGTTACAACTACCACACCTCCACGGCACTCAGAGCAACTTCCAATATGTTGTAAAGGCAATTATTTCTAAAACAAAGTGTGTTTTTGGAAACCAACATGCTTTCCACATGCAATCCTTTAGTGAGTTCTGATAAGTGAAATATATAATCAAAGAGCAAAATACTTTTATTTTAAAATACTATTTAGAACTGTTAGATTGTTCAGTTTCAGTTTTCAATCAGCTTATAATAATGAAATAATAAATTATATGTATTTAGCTATATGAAAGAACCTAACTTAAAGTGGGATTTTGTTTTCATTACTTAAAAATAATATAGGGCTTCCCTGGTGGCGCAGTGGTTGAGAATCCGCCTGCCGATGCAGGAGACACGGGTTCGTGCCCTGGTCCGGGAAGATCCCACATGCCGCGGAGCAACTAAGCCCGTGAGCCATGGCCGCTAGGCCTGCGCGTCCGGAGCCTGTGCTCCGCAACGGGAGAGGCCACAACAGTGAGAGGCCCGCATACAGAAAAAATAAAAATAAAAATAAATAATATATATATATATTTTTTAATAAGTGAGTTTTTGCCAAGTTAAGTCGAAAATTAAGCATGATACTTTGTCTCAATCTACTTTCAGGAGTTTTTCTGTGATTATGCTGGAAATTATGATGTAATATATTATTTGCTTATCAATAATCATGGAAATTATTGGTCCTTGGGAATTTACATAGTTGACTTTGAAGATTAGAGTTATCACTTTAAAAATACTGAAGGTTAATATCACATACACACTACTTCATATAAAATAGATAAACAACAAGGACCTACTGTACAGCACAGGGAACTATATTCAGGGACTTCCCTGGTGGTCCAGTGGTTAAGACTCCATGCTTCCAATGCAGGGGGCCTGGGGGTTCTATCCCTGCTCGGGGAACTAAGATCCCACATGCCACATGGTGTGGCCAAAAAATGAAAAAAAAAAAGAACTATATTCAATAACTTGTATTAACCCATAATGGAAAATAATCTGAAAAAGAATAGATATATATGTATAACTGAATCACTTTGCTGTACACCTAAGACTAACACAACACTGTAAATCAACTGTACTTCAATTTTTTTAAAAATATTAAAGGTTAATAGATATTATTTTGCTTAAGATGAAAGTAACAGCAAACATGCAGACTAAATTAACTTTTGTCAGAAGTAATGATCGCTACTATTATTAAATACCATCAAATTGTAGTCCACACAGCTAAAACATGTTTTGGTTTGGTTTTGATTTAGGTTTTGTTTTTAATCTCATGACAGAACCATTGAACAGATTTTTATATGAAAAACTCCTCTAACTTTTCCCATTTCTATTTTTTGAGTTAAGGAAGGTTAATTGATCATAATGTCTACAATGACCCCATGTCTTTGGGGGGCCCACACAGTGTTTGCACTCCAGATTACTTCCACATTAATATTCTACCATAGAATAATGTATTAACAAATCATTGTGGTCTTGTGTCCTACTAAACCAACAGATTCCATTCTCATTAGCGTCCTTCGAGCATGTACTCTGAGCTAGAGTGTCCAATAGATGCCAAGCTCTATGCTTGTCATGTGATTATTTTTGTCATGCGATTTTTCATGGTTTTTTGTCCTATGACTTTGAGGTCATAAGAACCATTTTCTCAACAAAAAAGGGTCAGAAGTTAGTGAAACATCATTAATGGGTTCATTTTGTAAAGCAAAATATTATTCACGTAAACAATTTATAGATTGAAAACCCTCATTAGGACTGAAATATCAGTTTTAAGAGCCTCTGTCAATCAGCTCCCTCTCATGCCCAACCCTTCCTGATTCTACGGATCTATGTCTAAGCCTATCAGGACACACTAGATGTGCCCTGCTTTTGCATAAATCAATATTCTACCAGTGGGAACATGTAATACAGCGTTCTCAAGTTTTTGACTCAGTTTATCTACTCTTCCACATTCTGGCTCCAAAGATATCGAAACAATCAATTTAATGTTTGGAAAGCAAGAGTAGTAAAATACAAGTCTAGGTTTGTATTGTGCTAGCAGTGAGAAAGTACTAGATTTATTTTCTTTAAATTTTTAGCAGTGAGATTTCCCTTAGAAAAAAAATTATCTTGACAAATACAATTTAGCCAATTTCTACTCAAATACTGATGATAACATAAAAGGTATTTCAGCATTAATAACAATAATATGTTCGGTAACTGTTCTTAATATGGTTATTTTAATCTCTTGTCTGGGAATTTCATCTGAAACTTTCCAACACCATAGGACAGTAAAAAATATGGTAGTTAACATAAGTCAGAACTAGATATCTTTTCACGATACTTATTGCTGTTAGTAAATTTAACTTACTGAATTCTCCCTACTACATCAGAATCTTATGGTTAATTGGCAAAAACCGTGAAAATAAGATTAAAGCAATAAAACCAGTGTGAATATGTTGCAGTCTCAACTTCTAAAAATTATAATTTCTATAAGAGGATAAGTAATCTAAAGAACTGATGAAACCAGTTTTCTCATATAAAACAATACAGATGACTTCATAAATGAACTACAAAAATATTCCCTTGGAGAAAATGGACTTACATATCTTTTAGATTCATCTTCAAATTTTCCATGTTTAATATGAAAGTAAACAGCCTCAGGATACATCTCCCATTTTCATCCCTGCTTAATAGCATAGGCATGACTAAGAGGAATAAATTTGTAGAATATTCAAGTCAGAAGGAAGCTTGGAAATAACCCAGACCTACTCCACTGTTTTACAGATGAGGAGACTGTGATTTAAAGAGTAAAGATACAGTCAATAACTTTGGGGAATACAAATTCCATCACAAATACCTTCTCAAAAACTGTGCCCCAAACATTTTCCACTACTTATCTTGGATCTTCAGTCTCCCCAGCATCATTCCCTTAGGTATCCATATGTGGTCTATCATTTCCCTTCTGTAAAAATATGTGCCCTTGACCAATTAGCTTCCCTCAAACGTAATTCCATTTCTCTTCTCTTCTTCATAACCAGCCTCCTGGAGAGACTTTTCTACACATTTTTCTCCACTTCCTCACCTTCTGTCTATTTCTCTACCTACTACAGCCTAGTTCTTGTTGACATCTCTCTAGAAGGCCATTTTGTCAAGGTTATCAATAACCTGTAAGTCACTATAGGACTATAGTTCTTCTTCTACTCAACCTCTCAGCAATATCGGCACGGTTGACGCAAACTTTTTCATGAAACATTTTCACCTCTGGACTTCTCTAACCTCCATGTCTCCTTGGTTCCGACCCTGTCTCTCTGTCACTCTTGAGTTTCTTTGATGTTTCTTCCTTCTCTGTCCAATTTCTAAATGTTGATTGTCTTGAGGCATGATCCTGGGTCCTCCTTTTTTCACCATCTATATACTCTTTTCCTACATGATATCATCCTAGATGTCTATATGCTGATGACTCTCACCATCTTCATGCTGAGAACTCTCATGCTTATACTTCCAACCCTAAACTGGGTTACTGAATTATATACCTAACTCCACTTGGGTTTCTAATGGGCATTTCTAACAGAACTCCTAATGTGCCACCATCCAAAAGACTGCTCTCCCACTTTCAGTCTTCCCAATTTTGTCAACAGCACTATCATCTACCTGTTTCAATAGCCAGAAACATAAGGATTATCTTTGATTTCTCCTTTTTCCCTCACTCCCCCATCCAACATATGCAGAAGGCCTACTTGATTCATTCTACCTCTACAATATGTATTAAATACAACTTCAGAATCATTTTTGCTCCCAACAGCCTAGTCCAGGCCATAACAATGTCTTACCTGCATGACTCCAACAGTCTCTTAACTTGTCTCCCCTCCTCAACTTTGGTCTCCTACTCACCCATTCTTTAGGTAAAAGCAACAGTATTTCTTTTAAATTAAATACATCCTGGTTTGGAAAGCCATCAGTGGTTTGTCATTGCATTTAAAACAGATCCCACATTCCTTGCCATGCATTTTGCTGTCTCAGGAGCCTGTCACCCACCCTTCCTCTCCCTGGAAGTGTTCTTTCCTCCATTGTTTGCAAGGTTTCCTTTCTGCTTCCTTTAGATTTCAGGTTAATTGTGACCTCATAAAGGAGGCCTCCGCTGGTCACTCCTTCAAGGAGGTTCTCCACTATTGTTTGTTCTGTCACCTACAGTCTTCATTTCATTTCTTACTGCTTGCAGTTATTTTACTCATTTTTTGACTTACCAATTTCTTTCTGGGTAGTTCCTTCCTAGATGGAATGGAATTTTTAGGAAAACAAGTACTTATGCCTACTTACTATTATATCCTACATTTACATACACTTATTTGGGGAGAGCAAAGTTCTACTTTAGACTCTGTATCCAAAAGACTAACTCAGGTTCCATTATAACACTCATGGCACAGAAAATATTATCTAGACACCCTGACTTCATATATGAGATCCTGATTCCGCCATTGCATTTATTTAAGAGGGACACGGCAAAGTTTCCAGATTCCTTTGACAGGGGAAACAGGTATTATCAATAACAATAGTAACAACCACAAAAGCAACAACTAACACCACCACCACTAAAAGCCTCCCATTCCTCTAGCCTGGAAAAGAAAATATCAAATTTGAGTAAACGTGGTGAATAAATCTTGGTTTCCTCTCATTTTTTCCCCCTGGGGGAGAGGTGGGGTTAGTGAGTGGTACTAACACAGCTTTTAGAGTCCTAATGACCTTGGTTCATATCTTAACTCTACCACTTAACTAGTTCCACGATAGAGAAACTGGGCTAACTCTCACTACTTCAATAAACCATCTACTGAAGAAAACAGGGATGGCAATAATTAGTTTAGAGCATTTCTGTGAATTAAATTACACTACACTATATCACCTTTGGATATGGTCAATACATTGAAATGTATTTTTGTTTTATCCCTGATTTTTTCTAGTTTATTATATACACCGATTTACTCTAAGTATTGTCGTAGAAATTATTTATCATGAAACTTATTATTCAATAACCAAAAAAAGTGAAACTTATCCCTTGATTCATATATACCTCTGTTTACTACTATCAATCATGATAATCAGACTGTTGGTGTGATGCAGTATATGAATATGGATGGAGTAGATCTAATCTCTGAACAAAATACATGAAAAATATTTCAGTGAGTTTCCTTTAATAAAATAAACATTTTCCACTGAATTTCTCAATACATCCAAGAGATGCGGCTAAAAATCTTTGGATACCAAAGCTTCTAGATGAATTTAACAAGTGATTTTGAAGAGGTCATTATTAGTAGCTTCAGATAATTTTCTAGTCATATCTGCTGCTCTTTCCCTTGTAATTCATACATAATTTTTCCACTGTCATTTGTATTAATCAACAATGCTCTTATCCAATTCTAAAATACATTTCATCAATTTTAGCTATATTACATATCCTCCGAAAGCCATTTTGCCACACATATTTGACATTATCTGGGAACTTTACACATTTTGCAATGTCATTTCTCTCATCAGGTTGTACTGCATATCTATTCTGAATTTTGTCCCCAAATAGTTCTCACTGCTTCTAAGTCACACGATGGGATATTGGGTTAATGATACAAGATAAAGTTTTCATTTTCATCAGATAATTTATCATTAAAAATATACCATGATATTCACACAGGCTAAAAAATTATTTTTAATAGTTTTATGTACCGTTTTCTCTTTTGTCACCCAATAAGCAACTGCAATCATAGGAATTTCTCATAAATAGTTTTGGAATAAATAAGACATTGTGCTATGACTTTATGTTTATTCTTTCCTTGAAAATAATTTAAAGACATTGATGAAGTACAGTAAACATTGTTTCCAAGTATTTTAATTTTGAAAGTTTTAAGCTTTTATTTTCAAAAGTATCATTACAAAATACTTAGAAATGTGTCATTAATTGGATTTTGTATATTTGATTTAAAAACTATTCTAAAGTATCTTAATTTTCATAATTTGTACTAAATTTATTCTTTCAAACTTTTGCTTAAAATGGAAACTATTCCTTATTAGTCAATATTTTTATCAATATTTCACTAGTTACATTTCCAAATCCTGCAGATGAACTTGAACACAGCTCTATACTTTTTAATTCATCATTCTTTCTTCTTAATAAATCAATACATTTTGAGGGCAATTTGTATTATATTTACTAAAATGTTGCAGCTGTTGTAAATTCAATAATGTTCTTTCTGAAAAACACTCAAATTTTAGGGTCCAAAGCTTGACTGAAAATCTCAACACTTTTTTTCACAACAGAAAAACAATTCCTGGCTTTGTCTCACAATTAACTACTAATTACACTAATATAAAAATGAATTTTACTCTCTCTTTAGAGTGATGATCAAATCGACTCTCACAGGCTAGAAAATCAAATAAGAAGTTAATGAAAGAAAGATAAAACAATCCATTTCTACCCAGTAGGTACATTCAGTGCACTCCCTCTACTAACTGGCTGTCTCACTTTGTGAGCTGTGATTTGTTACAGTAATTTTTGTCAAGTGTGCAATTCTTGGTAACAGATTTATGCAAATATTTCTATGCTATGCTGTACTATACTATACTGTTCTGCTCCACTCTGTTTTTCTTTTCCTTTTTAAAATGCTGATTGTAATCTACAAGATTGGTTTTATTACCTACTCATGGGTCACAACCAGTGCTTTCAAAAACACTGATTTATGCTATACAATACAAAAGAAGATAAGAAAAGCATCAAAAATTAAATTGGGGCATATCACATTGAAAGCATCTGTCTTAAACACAATTAGTCTCTGACACTACTCCAACTCCCTTCTACCTGCTTCCTACTCACTTCCCAATGCCCCTGTATTAAAAATCACTCACCAGGCTAGGGTTCTTTACAATGAGAACAGTCATTTTTCTCTAAAAATTGTTGGAATGTGTTACAAATATTAATGATAGTGATTATACAGACTTTAGTGTTTGTAAATTTGAAGGACATGATCATTACAGGCAGAACATGGAGTTGAACAATAAGGATGCCACTAACCAGTGCAAACTTCAGAAGATGAGCTTGGGCAGCTCTAGCTATCAGGCTTGGCCCAGGGTCACTTCAGAACAGCACACACAGTGGCAAAACCTAGCTGAGACAGCAGAATATGTGGGGTAAGAGGATGGGCTCGGGAATCTGACTTCCGGGGTGCAAATCTCTTCCTACCTGTGTCAATGCTGTGTTCAATTTTCCAGACTGTAAAAAAGGATAACAACAATATCTATCTCACAGGGTTGTTTAAGGAATTAACAAGAGTTAAAACACACAAAGCACTCAGAACAGTACTGGCACACAGTAAGCACACATGGATGTTAATGTTGTATTTATTCTCTTGTTCTTTGATCCCTTCATTGGTATGTCTACATACGTATGTAAATCTTTGCACACTTTTTGCCTTAATTTTTTCTGGGCATTGTAATACATTTCCTCTAATACCTCTGCTGTTAATGAAAAACATATTTTGAAGATTTTAAAAATATTTTTAACTTCATTTTCTCCTACTATTAGCATATATTTTTATAATATTATCTCCAGAAGAATTTGCAGTTAATTTATTTCCTCACCCATTCTTTTGAGCTTTATTTGTTCATGTATAACAACAAAACAGATATGATGCTTAGTCCTGGAATGATACAGTCCCTGTTATCAAAGGAGTTAATTACCTGGTAGGGTGGAATGTACACACACACAAAGTAACTACAAATTATATATATGGCAAGGATTATTCAGAGAAATAGATTCAAGATGCTTTGGAAATACAAGATAATACAAACGTTTATGTCTGTGGAAAGAGTCACAGAAAAGTGGATATTTAAATTGCCTCTTAAAGCATGAAAAGGAGTGTGGCAAATGAGACAGAAGTTCAAGAGGCAACATAGAATTTTAAGCAGAAAAAGAGTTCATATTTGGCTTTTAGAGGACAATTTTAGAAGTGTGGAGGACAGTTTGGAGGGAGTGAGGTTAAAAACAAAGATACTACTGGAAAACAACAGTAATATTCAGTAGAAAGATCGACAAGTTTCTACACCAAGACAGTAAGGGTGGGAAGCAAATAGGCCAGGAAGGATTAAGAACAACTAAGAAGCATGAATTAACAGGAGTTAGTGGTGACTGTACATGGAGACAATGGCAAAAGGAATGCAGGTAAAACTATAAGATTTTGAAATTGACATTTAATTGATAATGTAATTGTATTCGTTTCCTATTGCCACTATAACAAATTACCACAAACTTAGGGCTTAAAACAACACAAATTTATTCTCTTACTGTAGCGTGGAGGTCAGAAGTTCAAAATCAGTCTCTCTGACTTAACGTCAAGGTGTCAGCAGGACTGAATCCTTTTGGGGCCTCCGAGGGTAAAGACTGTTTCCCTATTTTCAGCCAGGCTTTTCTAGTGGCTGCCTGTATTCCATGGCTTGTGGCCCCCCTCCTCCTTCTTCAAAGTGCATCACTCCAATCTCTGCTGCAGTCATTACACTGCCGCCTTCTCTTCTGACACTGACTCTTCTTGAATACCCATCGTGATTACATTAGGCCCACCTGGATCATCCAGCGTAATTTTCCCATCTCAAGATCTTTAAATTAATCATATCTTCAAAGTCCTTTAAGCCATATAAGGAAACATTCACAGGTTCTGAGGATTAAGATGTGCATATGTTTGGGGGCCATTATTCAGCCTACCACAGTGATAAACTAAACTCAAGCAGAGGGGAGAGGCTGAGCTTATGTGAGCAGCCCTGCCGCATTTTAGGTGCCTTTACGTTCGGAGACAATATGACTTCATCGCTACATTAATAGCACTAGTATGGGACCAGGAACATAATAGGTTTGTAATTACTTGTCTTACAAGAAATGAAAAATAATAGAATCAATAGATCAATATTAGTCCTCAGAAAGTTAATGTGAAAGATGTAGATGTCAACGACCTCACACCAAATACAATTTCAAAAAAGTTAGAAAACTGAAAAAGCGAATGTATAAATATGAGTTCTTTGCATATTAGTGTTATTGAAGCATACAAGTCTGAGAAAGCATGCCCAGTGAACAGAAAAGCAGACAAGGTCTTTAGGGCAACCCACATCTAAGCGAAGGAGCAGCTTCTGTGGGTTCTAGATATTCTAGGACATTCTAATTTTAACTACTCGACTTTATTGTCTGATGTTCCTAGCCCAGTTTTTGGTTCAGTTAATATGACCACAAACTCTGTGTTCATTTGTTTCCAGACATGGCTATACTGTTGGAGTGCCAGTGAATTCAGGCAATTTAGCACTTTCCCCTGCTGTGGCCCATCTGTATCCCACAGGCCAGAGAGCCAAAAACCCATCAGCATCTCCACCTACCATGGCTACAGTCCACATGGCCCTCCTGACCCCATTGCCCAGGAACCAAGGAAACAAGATTTTTAAATCATTAAGATGCTGGCTCCTTCCTCGTCGTGTTAGTATAGCAAAGGTGGTGTAGGTTGTCTATGCTTCTTCCTAAGTCATCACTTCCTAACTTTACCATTTTGCTAAACTTAACGTCCATTTAATAGTATTACAGACTGAACCGTGTCCCCCATCAAATTCATATATCAAAACCCTCACCCCAAGACCTCAGAATATGACTATATTTGGAAATAGGGCCTTTAAAGAGTTGATTAAGTTCAAAGGAGGCCTTTATATTGGGCGCTACTCCAATCTGGCTGTTGTGCTTCAAAGAAGAGGAAAGTTGGACACTCAAGGAGACATCAGGGATGAGCATGAATGAAGGAAAGACCATGTGAGGACACTGCGAGAAGACAACCACCTGCAAGCCAAGGAGAGAGGCTTCAGATGGAACCCAAACTGCCAACACCTTGATCTTACACTTCTAGCCTGCAGAACTGTGACAGAAAATTTCTGTTGTTTAAGCCACCTGTCATATTTTGTTATGGAAGCCCTTGCAGACTAATACAAATAGCTTGCACCTGAGTTAGCAAATGAACATTCTGAAAAACATGAGAGACAGACTGCACTTTGTATACATTACGGTGCTTATGCCTTCTTATGGCAAATTATCACCTTAAAGCTCTCTTTACAAAAAAAAAAAAAAAAAAAAAGTTGATCCTTTTCTTCAGTCTTAAAATATAGCACACCCCAAAGCCATGGTTTAAATATGAATGTTGGGATGTTGGGAGTAGTTGATAAATCATTGTCCTTTTTTTTATTTGTTCAGCTTACGAGGTGCTTCTACTCATTATCTGACTCTTCCAATAGCCACAAGAGAAAGAAGACAGGGCAGACATGATAATGCATTCATTAACTGATGAGATGAACTTGTAAAACATTAACTAACTTGCCCGTGTTAACAAATATAATCAGTTGGCAGAAGAAAATCTTAGACCCAAGTTTTCAATACCAGTCCATTTAACTTCAAGAATGTAAAGGAAGAAAAACAAAAAAATCCCCACCTCCTGCTAGAACAAAGGAGCTCAGATTCTCTTCAAGATACATTTAAAGACTGGAACAAAAAAAAAAAAAAAAAGACAAAATGCTTTAAATTCAAATAGAATAAATAATTGACTAAGACCAGATCCTTACTTATTTAGATATAAAATTCATGCAACACTGAGAAAGGTGATGGAAGGATGGGGTAAAATAATGATGAGTCACCTTTCTAGCCTGGTTAACTCCCTGACCCAGGTATACCTGTGACCTCCTAGTGCTTTCTGGCCTTTTTCATGTTTACTCTGAACTTGGCTGGGCTATTTGTGGAATGCATAGGCAAACCTGGACTGACTGGCTGAGTGACTGACTGTAACCTGGGTTAAACTGTCAATTAATTTATTTAGCTTTTCACTTTGGATCTGGTAAAATGCATTATAGCTGTCTTGAATGGAATACAGGTAATTTTTGTGAATAATGTAGTTGCAACTATGGCTCCTGTGTGTGTTTATACAGATGGCTTGGGTTGTGTTTCCTTTAACTCGACTATCACAACATTCTGATGTAAGCTCTTATTATAAACCAAATTATTACCTACCTTTGCCATTTGCAAAAATAAAAACCAACACCAAACTAAACAAAAAAGAAAATTAAGTGGGACGACTGACAGGGCAGAGGACAGCTACCAAGGTATTTCAGCCCACGTGGGCTTGCATTTCTTCTCATTTTAAATTGTTCCTTTATAGCTCTCTAGCAGTCTGTGGACAGCGCCTTACAAAAATGTTCCCATTCAATAGGAGCAAGATTTTAGAGTTTCCTTTTCGTGACTAGGATAGAGTTATGATGGGAGTGCTGACCTCTGCAATACTTCCCCCATTAAGGCTGTGTGTAGGAAATCAGTGATATCTTTGGCACAAAAGTGTCTGGATTTCCTGAATTTAGCCAGGGATTTTTTTTTAAAGATGTAACAGTCGGATGCTGAAAAATACAAGACACTAGGAGTCCACAAAATTATTTTAACTATGGGAATATCCTGATGAGAAAACATACTTTTATTTTTCTGATAATATTGTTACTTCTTATCAGGAAGTATATAGAGAAATATGTTATAGATCAAGGATGAACTGGGAGGAGGCTATAAAGACACTACAATACAGATTAGGAATAAACCTACATTTTGTTTTTAATATTCTCTTTGTTAGCTGGTCATTATCTTAAACTTGTGCTGTGTCATGAAATAAAGAAGCTGTCCAAGGCTCTTAAAGTTAGAGTGGTCTGGCACTCTACAGTGGGTTTCTAGAAGTAAGGGCATACACTATTGAAATTATGCCACAAAGGATAGCAACATTTACAAGCACTGAAAGATGCATGGAGAATAAACTTACTTCTTCCCTTAAAGATGTTCTACCATCTAAATCTAAATTTTGTTTTCCTCGTATCAATTTTCTGTTAATAATTGACTGCTAAAGAATATGTATTTTTTTGCTTTCATGTCATCCAGCTTATTTGATCCTCACAATAGCTCAGTGAAGTAAAAATAAATAAATATATTTCTATTTTTATTTTCTCCATGTTGTAGATGTGGAAACTGAGGCTCAAACAGTATAAAAGAGCATACAATTATTTATTTGTAGAACCAGAAACCAACTTTCCAAACCACAATAGTGTCTTCATTTAATAAAAACAGATTATATACTGCTATGTTGGCTTTCATTAATGACAAATTGTACTTTAAAAAAGTTAGTAAAACATGGTAGTAGTAAAAAGACTAACACACCTATTCGTTTGCTCAACATAATAGGTTATCATGTGTCTGAACAATACAATTTTTTTCTCTGTTCTTCAAACAGAATAATAATGAACTCAGTCAATAGAGAACACAATTTGCATACTTGAAGAATGTAAAATAATAAATATATTGCATTAGTAGGGGAACTTCATCTGTCCACTAATTTGATGAACTTTTATTAAGAGTTTACCATGTGCCACAGACTGATCTAGTTGCTAGAGAAAGAACAGTAAGATGATTAAAATTTGAGTTTGAGGAGTACACACAGCTTAGTGAGGTACACAGACATTAAATGAATAGCATCCCGGCAACAAACTGAGTGAGAACATCTATAGCCTATTACAAGAGCACAGGGAGGAAACACCTCATTCAGTCTAGGGGGTCATGGGAGGCAATTCTTGAAATCTGAATGCCCTAGACTATTCTTAAGGATGAAGAAAGGAAAAAAATACTGCAACAGAATCTATTGCTGACTTCATTTCCACTATAACATACTCATTTCCATATTCATACTAAAATTCTGGGTACTCTGGGAATACCCAGAAACTGGAATTATGAGTCAAGTGTGAATAGAATAGCTATGTCTTTGTCTGTTAATTCTAATCTCTACGTCATTTCTGGAATGATTTTAACGGATCTTTCTCCTCATCATGGATCACATTTTCCTGTTTTTTGCATATTTTGTAGGTTTTGATTGGATGCCAGACACTGTGAATTTTACTTTGTTGGATGTGAATATTTATTTTTGTATTGATATTAATCTTCTCTAGCTTTTTTCTAGGATACATTTCCAACTTACTTGGAAATGTGTCATATCCTTGCTATCTTGTTTTAAGCTTTCTTAGGTGGGACTTGAACAGTGTGTAGTCTAGGGCTAGTTAATCCCCTGACTAATGCAAGACCCTTTTGAGAACTCTCTCCAATGTCCTGAGAATTAGGTTTTCCAGGCTGGCTGGTGGCTGGGGCAGGCACTATTCCTGGGCCAGTGTGAGTGTCTGGCACTGTTCTTACTAAACATTTTGGGTAGTTCTTTCCTGGTAAGCTACTCAAGAGGACAGATCTTTGGAGTCTTCTCTGTGCAGCTTGCTCTCTGCAGTACCCTGTCCTGTGCACTCCAGCTACCATGGTCTCCTCACACTCTCCACTCCATCTCTCAACTCAAAGAGACCACTGGGCCCTGCCTGGGTTCTCTTCCCTGTGCTACACCTGGTAAACTGCCTTAAAACAAGAAACTACAGCAATCATAGAACTCTCCTCATTTGTTTCCTGTCTCTCAGGATCACTGTCCTGCAGTGCCAGAATTCCAGTACCTTGAAAACTTTTGCTTCATACATTCTGTCTATTTTTTGGCTTGTCTAACAATCTTCTTCCTATACAAAGCCATATCTGGCTTTGCCATGCCTTTGTTCTACACATCACACAGCACATAGTGGATCCTCAATATTTAATTTACCCAAAACATGCTAATCCATGGTCTTAAATGTCTAACATAATTAAATTTGCAATATGGAAATGAGAAATTGAGGGTTAAGCTGCAAATTACCTTTTTCACCATTGTAAAACTACAGAATCAATAAAAACTGCTAATGTTCAAGTTGAGAGGGAAAAAACCTCTTACTCTGTAAACCTAGTTGAAATGAGTCATAGACCTTGTTCTTGCAATTATCTTGCACTTCACTACCTTTAACACTGATTATATCTAGAGGGGTAATTACTCACAGAGCAAGTAACAAATAGCATATCTCTGACATGTTGACTTACCAGTAATTGCCAGTTCCATACACAGTCACATTTACTATGTTATATGCATAAAGATAAAAGTACTTCCTTCCTCATTGCCTACTTTATTTTTTCTTCTGTTGCTATAAAATGTTGCACAGGTATTAACTGACAATCTAAGAAAGTTACTTTTATTTGTTTTTTTGGTTTTTTTTTTGTTTTTTATGGTACGCGGGCCTCTCACTGTTGTGGCCTCTCCCGTTGCAGAGCACAGGCTCCGGACGCGCAGGCTCAGCGGCCATGGCTCACGGGCCCAGCCGCTCCGCGGCATGTGGGATCCTCCCGGATCAGGGCACGAACCCGTGTCCCCTGCATCAGCAGGCGGACTCTCAACCACTGCGCCACCAGGGAAGCCCGGAAAGTTACTTTTAAAATATCTTCAAACTGGGTCTTGGAAAAATAGCAAGATGAATGGATAGAAATGTTATCAGCATAAATACAGAATACATTACGCTTTTTTTTTTTGAGTACCTACTATGCGTCTGTCTGGCACTACAACAGAAGCAAAGGTTAGAAATTTATATTTCAGTCCCCTCTAATACGTCTTCTAAAAGAAGAGGCAGACAGTTTTTAAAAATAGAGCAATATCTCATGATAAATGTTGGGACGGAAGTGACAGTACTATGAAGAGACCGAATTAATACAATCAGTGAAGACAAGCCTTCACTCTTATAAACACATGCATGCACCACACACACACACACACACACACACACACCATGCTCAAAATCTTTAGATGTGAGAGAACAGAACAGGTATAATTAAATAGCCTCAACTTAGCAATAGGCAAATATGGAATGATTTATTTTTTCTAATAACTGATATTATATTTGCTTCCTGAATTCTCAGCATCTGGTGAATCGGTTAAAGCAAAGAAAACTTAATCTTGTCAAATACAAGTATCTCAAGTTTATCTCATAATACTTTTTTGTCATAATAAAAGAAAAACATTTTTTGGTCATTTTCCACTTTGAAATGTGGTCACAATGGATTGGCCAGTTCAGGCTAGAAACCTCTTGGGTAGCCTGTGTTCTCCCTCCCTCACTGCTCTCCCCTGGGCTTCCCCCCTTCTGCCTGCACCCAGTACAGAAGAGCCAGATGTGTTTGTGTGAGTAGTGGGGAGATCTATTTACTTCAGGGTCAACAGATGTTGATTTGCATTTACAGGCCTCACTATTCTCAGCTGCTTTTTTTCTCTAATGCATGTTGGGTATTGGTGCTTCTCTATGTTGTAGGCCTCCAAGAGCAGCTCTCAAAGGAGATGCTTTGCTGGATGTGGAAGGGGAGACAGGAAACATTTGTTCCAGTCCCTGACATAGGTGGTCCAGCTGAAGAACAGCCATTTCCTCCCTGGAGCCCTGAGCAATGTGTTCACTCTATAGCTCCTGCCCTACTGCACAGCCTCCCAAGGATCTGGCAAGATGGTCTCTTTTTCACCCACCGGAAACTCAGGTATCTTTGCAGCCTCACCACTTCCATCAAACAGGGCTACTGCAATCTGACCTTTCTGTACCCGGCACGTAACAATCTTGCCCTATTTTATTCCGCCTGCAAGTCTGTTAGTGTGGGTTCTGGCTCAACAAACCTCAGAAGAGATAAACACTCAACTCTAAATTAGAAGAGAGAGTGCAGGTTAGGTAAGCAAGAATTTGATGGATGGAGGAATTAAAGATCACCCTCGGGCTTCCCTGGTGGCACAGTGGTTGAGAGTCCACCTGCCAATGCAGGGGACACGGGTTCGTGCTCCGGTCCGGGAAGATCCCACATGCCGCGGAGCGGCTGGGCCCGTGAGCCATGGCCGCTGAGCCTGTGCATCGGAGCCTGTGCCCCGCAACGGGAGAGGCCACAGCAGTGAGAGGCCCGCGTACCGGGAAAAAAAAAAAAAAAAGGGGGGGGGGTAGAGTTGATCTATATATAACCCTCACCAAGTCATAAATAAATAAAATCATAATACAGTATGTAGAATTTGCATCCATTTGAGTAAATTATACACACACACATGCATGTGTACAGATGCAGAGAAAATGTCTGGAGGGCTACATACAAAACATAAGATTGCTTATCTCTGGGAAGGGACTAGGGTGAGAAAAAGACATTTAGACGAACAGAAGAATTTATTTTGTTTGAATTTTTTATAAACAGAATGTACTCATTTATTTCTTGTATGATTGAAAATAAACTAATCAGCAAGAAAATAATGTAATAAGCTAAATGCTATGAAAACACAGATGACAGCATGATTAATACGTCCTGTGTTGGAGGTGGAATAGGACACACATTTTCTCTGCTTCTTTGTGAGTAACATAACACACAACTGAGGGAGCACAAATAAAGTAATGAAAATGTTGCTTATTTCAGCATCAAAGCATGTAACTCTACCACAGAGCTGTAAGGTTACATGCCCTGAGGGCATGGGCGAGGCTTTCACATTGACAAAGCAACAATGCTCAGCAATGCCTTGTACACTGTGAACACATGTTCCATCGTGTAAGACAAAGTCGAAGCAAAGGCTAGATGGATGGAGGGATGACAGTCCACTCTTACACAAGCAACTCAATTGACATCAATCTTAAATTTAATTGCTAAGGATTAAAAGGGAGAATGTAGATTAAAAATATGATTTAAATGTATGTATTTACATTTCAATATAACGCCTAGATTCAACTTATTTTACATTTTTGGTAATAGTTGTATGCTAAGGAACAACATACTATCCACTCTCAGCTCCCCTTGCAGTGAATTGTGATTTCCAAAAATGGGCAGAACCACATCTCCCATTCTGTGTATTCTTCTGCATTGGTACTTGCCACTCATCACATATCAAGACGTGGAATCTCTTTCTCCTCGAATATGGGCTGCCTCTGTGACTCTTGGAACCATTTAATATACTGCAAGGTGTGCCAGTTCTGGACAAAGGCCTTAGCTTCCACTTCTTACTTCTTGAAAGTACTGTGCAAGAACTGCATCTTTCCTGAGACCACCATGCTGTGGGGATCCCAAGCCAAGCGGCCAGACCTGGGAGGGTGAGATGCCATATGGAGAGCGAGCCCAAGCAGCACTGAGGAGGCTGAATATCTAACTGAAGGAGCCTTCTTGGACGGACTCCTCCAGCCCCAGCCACCCCAGCTGAGGCCACACGGATCAGAGACTAACCCCCTAGCCATGCTTTTCCTGAATTTCTGACCTGCAAACTCGTGAGCGTGTCGTTAAAATAAAATGGTCGTTTTTAACTACAAAGTTTTGAGGTAGCTTGTTTGCAGCAACAGATACCTGGTACAATCCTGATTCACATGGCTGTTACCAGGACAACTATCTTTAGGAAGATGAGGGCACACATTTCTACCAGGGATTTCTGAACTAAAATACATAAGTAAATGAGAGTGTGTGTGTGTGTGTTTGTGTGTGTGTGTGTGTGTGTGTGTGTGTGTGTCAGAAAAGTACCAGGTCCAAAGGTCAGGGTCTAGAAAACGTACCATATGTAATAATACATCTCATAGGATGAAAAATTACGATTTCTAATTTAGAATTCATAGCATGATGGAGGCAACAGGAAGGAAGAAAGACAATCCTAAATGTGTTCACTGGCTTCTAAAAGCAGATCCAGTATGATTTTTTTACAGCTCATTTAACAAATCAAGGAAGTGAATATGACAACACTTTCCTTAGAACCTTAAAAAGCCAAATCACAGAAACAGACTAGAATGGTGGTTACCAGGGGCTGGGATTGGTGGGAGAAAAGAGGAGATGCTGGTCAAAGAGTATAAACTTCCAGATATAAGATGAATAATTTCTGAGGATCTAATGCTTAGCATAGACACTATGGTTAACAACACTGTATACATTCTTGAAAGTTGCTAAGTGAGTAGATCTTAAATGCTCTCAACACACACACACAAATGGCAATTATGTGACATGATGGACATGTTAGCTAGTGCTAAGGATGGTAATCTTTTGCAATAGATAAGTATGTCAAATCAACAGAATGAATAAACTTAACTGAATGTTATATGTCAATTATATCTCAATAAAGCTGGTGAGGGGAAGGAATTTATAGATGAAGAAACCAAGGCTCAAAATCTTAAATAACTTGATTAAAATCATACAATTCATGGCAAATTTTATTACAATCAAAATTTTTAAAATAATTAAAAATTCCAATCCAGGTTTGGCTGATTCAGACCCTCTGCTTTTTTCCAGTAAAGATTCTCAATCTTTAGCATTCATCAGAATCACACAGTAGACTTGTTAAAACACAGACTATACTGAGCCCCACCCCCCAGAGGTTTTAATTTAGCAGGTCTGGAGTACAGTCCTGAGTGTGTACTTCAAATAAACCTCCAGGTGAAGATACAAAGGTTCCACTACGTGGAGCCGTGCACCAGACCATGCTGCCTCTCCTTATCTGACAATGACTTTCTCTGAGCAGGAACTTGAAGAAAATATAAAACAACACGTTTTGCTTTTGCTCTCTAGGAGAGTGCTTCTTGTGGGATAGATTCGTACAAAGCAAACTCCTTGTATGCCAACAGGACCAAAAATTACCAGCTAATGCTAGTACTTAATTAATACCAAATTTGCTGAATGATGTCCAATTTCATCACAGACCTTACAAAGAACAGCTGCCTGCAACTGACACAGTTAAATTTGTTTCCCTTCTGATTTTTCTCCTGCATCCTGCTAACAGCAAAATGTCATCGGAGAGGATGTGAAAAGTGATGTGTCAATATTGTTATCTGAAGTTTTACACCGTATGGCTTAATAAATGAATATAAAAATAAAGCAAATTGAGATATAAGTGTGAAGTGCAAAGGAGTCTTCATCCATCCATTCACTCATTCACTTAGCAAATAGTCAATGCTAAAGCCCAGCGACAGTGTCTTTGGAAGCATAGAGGTGAAGCCAACTCAGAAGCTGTCCCTGTCCTCAAAGCGTTTACATTGTAATACGACAGACTGAGATGCCCAGACATAACTACTGTAAATCATGGAACTGTATCCACAGAACTAGAGTATCAAATTTTTTTATTTATAGTATTTACTATATGAAGTATACGGGGAAGAGAATATAAACCTTATCCTCTTCTTAGAGGATAAAAATCAAACTTGCAATTCTTCATTATCCATGCTGTGTATTTAAATTATCCATGTTAATTCACCTATGGATAATTCGCCACCACATTTCCAAACTCAAGTCATGCCTCCTTCATTACAGCATTGCGAATAGAGAATTTAAAGAGTCGAAATTCTAGTTCTAGTTTATTAAGCAGGACAGTAGTGTTAGTTTAGCAGGAGCAGGTAAGCCAATGGTGAGCTCCTGTGGGCCCCACTAGTATTGCCAGAAAACCCAAGATTGAATTTTGAATACCAACTTGTGGTCGTGCAAAGCAGTAGGATCCAAACGAGGATAACGTTAGAGGCAACTCCGTTGATTAGGAGTCGTTAGAGAGAGTCTTCTCTGAAGAAGCCAGGAATTAGCAGAGGGTGTCACTGCCCTGAGATAGGAAGTATTGCACTCCATCAAGTCTGAAATCAGGTGATGGGGGATGTTCCTGTGAGTTACCTTCCCTGCCCTGCTTTGCTCAAGCAAAGAAGAGATCCAGCAACCATGGCAAAGGAAGATCTGGGCTGCAAGGAGGGTATGAAGTGAACCTTATACATCTCTATATCCTCAAAGCCTAGTATAATGCTTGATACCAAACTAGTTTGTTCTAATCACTGAAACATTCACTCACTGCACTGAATGAAATACACTGCTTCTAGTCCCATTACTTCTACTACCCTGCTGGATAACATTAAGTCAATCATTTAATTTTCTGAGTTTCAGTTTTCACTTCTGAAGATGAGCATTATGATGACAAACATTTCATATGACTCCTTTAAGGAAGAAATCAGAAAATGCAAACAAACACTGTAAACTATAATGTGCCATACAGATGTGAGAATTGAAGGGTAAAAAAAAAAAAGTTGCTTTTAAGTTACTTCCTAAAAAGGCTTAGATACGAATATTTTTACTGGTTAAAGAAATATCTGTGAGAATTTGTTCAAGTCATCTATGTAGTTACATAAGTAAAGTCTTAAATAAGAATATCCACACTTCTTCCTGCTCATCCACCCCAGAACTCACTAAAACTATTCTAATTTTGAATTAAAACGCATCACAGCAAGAAAAATTTTTAAGGAAAAACGCGGACAGTGATCATGAATGAAGATGTGCTCCAACCATATCACAAAACAAAGAAATCAGAGTAATTAATAGAGGGTAATATGGACACAAGAGAATGCAGAGATATGAATGTAATCTGCTGGATAATCTAGAAACAAATCCTCCCATATATACTAATGTAGTGTATGAAATTGAGAATTCTAAATCAATAAGAAAAGAAAGGAGTACTCAAAAAATAGTGATGTGGAAATGAGGTATTTATTGATTTAGGGGAAAAATGAATAAAGTTACACATATACATTGCATTTATACACACCCACAAACAAATGTACATGAACTTTACACAGCTTATGCCATAAAAAGTAAAATTATGAAATTACCAAAAGAGATTAGTGGAAACTATTTATAATATTGGATTGGGAAGGTCCTTCTAAGCAAGACACAACCGAGAAGGCAAAATTGCAAAGACTCAATTCATGTGAAGACAAAACAAAACAAAACAACCCAAACAAACAAACAAAAAACCCTTCTGTAAATCAAAGAAACAATCACTGAAACTAAACGAAAAGTGGAAGTCTTTGACCCAGCTAATAGTTCCAAGAATTTTTCTGAAAAAAATTTCATATATGAACACACATATAAGAATGAATGAGGAAATACATGATTTCATATACTGGGAAGTCTCGGGGGAGGGTCTGTTTCATGGTTAGTTGCATCAGCAGCACAGTGATGACACAATGCAGTTCAGTTTCTCCACTTCCCTACTGTGACATCTACAGCACTGCTTTACTGTAAGGTTGGGTCTCCTTATGTTCATCTGATGGCTTCCAGAAATGACTGTGAAACATTTTTCCTTATTCATTTTTAATGGAAGAGAAAGTAACTAGATTCTCCATCCCAGAACCCCTGAGCAGAATTTTCCTTGTTTCTCTTTGGCCCCAATGGCTTTCCTTTGCCCATTCCTGCAAAACCCATGGCAAAAGGACGGAAATGCTCTTCCATTTGTCAGGCCCACTCCTGAAGGTTAGGTGACATCAGATTTCTCAGAGATCCATGACTGCACAGGGGAGTGGTAGACATCAGATTAAAATGAGGCTTCTTAGAAAGGACAAAAAGGGGCAGAGAATGCAGGACAATGTCTATTGACACTACAATCACAAAATGTCCACCAGCAGGGTAATGTCTAAAGTATAGGCCATCCAAGGGGAGTCTGGGGGAGAATGGATACATGTATATGTACGGCTAAGTCACTTTGCTTTGCACCTGAAACTATCACAACACTGTTAATCAGCTATACTCCAATATAAACTAAAAAGTTAAAAAAATAAAACAAAATACAGTATAGGCCATCCATTTTACAGAATATAAAAACCTGCCAAAACTTTGGTGGAGACCTAAATGAAATAGAATAAAAAGTTATATAAAATATAATCAGTATTATTTCTCTAATGACTATGAAAGTCAGCAATAAAAATATGTATACATATATATATTGTGTAGGTGCATAAAGGGGAATTTGAGGGGAAACATTAAACAAGTGTTTATGAACCATTATTTTCATTATCAGACCCCTACAGAGCCTCTTAAGATACATATTTCCTAATCACTCCCTCGTAAAATCCCCACCATGAAATTTAAATACCTCAGATATATTGTATATCTGTTTACATATTGTATGACTATATGTTATACATAAAATGAGTAGAAATATTTCACTCCTTCCAAAATCAAATCTTTGCCCCCTTGGAAGTGATATCACCTCCTTTGGATATTCACCCAGTAAATTACCGAACAGTTCCAACTTTGCCTGGGAACAGAAAACAAAAGAGTGAAAAGAGAATGTCATGTTTGCCCAGTATTTTTCAGTATTACAAGGAAATTCACATGTTTTATTCATAATTTTTTAATTAGAAAACAAAATAACAATGGCTTATAAACATGTTTTTTTCCTGAATTGGCCACTCTGCACAAATTCTATTTGCTTCCTGGAGATCTGAATAAACAAAGATTTGTCATACACACAACCTCCCTCTCCCCCAAACCGTGAACTCACGATCCACACAGAAATGAATAAAGGTAGAACTTGCACGACACAGTCAGAATAGAATGTGGCCATTCTAACACAGCATTTAGAGATTGTGTGATGGTCAAAATATTGGCCAGGGGCTTCCCTGGTGGCACAGTGGTTGAGAGTCCGCCTGCCGATGCAGGGGACACGGGTTCGTGCCCCGGTCCAGGAGGATCCCACATTCCGTGGAGCGGCTGGGCCTGTGAGCCATGGCCGCTGAGCCTGCGCGTCCAGAGCCTGCGCCCCGCAACCGGAGAGGCCACAGCAGTGAGAGGCCCGCATACCACCAACAAAAAAAACATTTGCCAGGGCTATAGAATCTCCTGCTTTAGTATGTGTCCGAGTACCTAACAAACCCTCAGTTATAACAGTGTAAACAGCTCTTAATCATTGACTACTCCAATCCAGAAAGACCGCCCTATGAGACTAAGGCCAAGTATGTCAATAGTTTCCTCAATTATTTAGGATCAGAAATGTTAAGGTTCACAATTATTTTCCCCCTAAACTTTCATAAGAACAAATCAGAGAAAGGAGAACACATATTTATCTGTAAAGCCATCAAAGGTTCAACAGGTTACATACATATTGTGTTTAGTCATCACATCTACTCCACGAAATAGATATTCTCATCCCCAGTTGACAGCTGTGGGAACTAAAGCACAAGGAAGTTGAATGATTCACTGAGTGATGCTAACTTAATTATGAAGAACTCTAATTCCCAACATTTCATTCCTGTTCCTAGGCTGTTTGATGTAACTTCCTCCCATCCATTTATTCTACAAAGATTTGCAGAGCACTGACTACATGCCAGGAACCACATAGGTGCTGGGGATAAAGTAACAAAAAGACAGATGAGGTCCCTGCCATTAAGAACCTTACATTCTAGTAGAGGCAAAAGTCAAACAAAATACATAAGTAATATTTCAGATAACGATAAGTACTATAAAGTAAATAAAGCAGGGTAATCGTATAGAAAGTACATTTGTGTGTGAGTGAGAATGGGAGAATGGCTTATCTTAAATGGGAGCAGGGTCCTGAAAGATGTGAGGGAAGAGTCCTCCAGGCAGAAAGAGTAGAATGTATAAAGGCTTTCGAGGGAATAACGTTGTATCAGGTAGGGAAATACCAGCTGCTACGATGAATAAACCTTAGAACTTCAGTAATTTAACAAAGGAAGTTTCACTCAGTTAGATGCAGGTGTTCCCGGTTGATAGCTTTTTTCCACATGGTGATTCAGGGACCCAGCCTCCTTCCACATTGCAATTTTGCAATTGCCTAGGGCTACAGAGTGCTTTGTGTCTGGAGAGTGAAGGCAGCACACTTGTTTCCTAAAAACACCATCCAAGAAATACCATATCATTGGTAAAAATTAATCTCATGGGTGTAAAGCAACCTGGACATCACAGACCCAGAAGCAATCCCATGATTATGGAAGGGCAGGCATGTATGATGCTGTTATCTATCTCTGGCTCAGAAATGGATGTTTTAAGGAAGAGTAAGAGGTTAGTGTGGCTTGAGCATTGTGAGTCTGCAGAAGAGCGGTAGGAGAGAATTCAGGGAAAAAGATAGGCATGAGATAACTTAGGGCCTGATAGGGGATGGTAAGGCGTTTAGTAGTATGTTAAATGTGATGGGAAGACATTTGAGGTTTTGAGCAAGAGACATGATCTCATTCACGTTTCTAAAAGATTAATCTGGCTTCTACCTGGAGAATATAATCTATGTAGGGGAAAGAGAAACTAGTTACAAAATGTGCGTAGTATTTCAGGACCAGCCATGGGGGAGTTAAGGAGTAGTCAACATGCAGGCTATATTTTGAAAGTAGAGTTATAAGATGTACTGATGTGAATGGTGAGTGAATAAGAGGCATCGGGATGGATAGTGTATTTTTAGCAATGGTCCAGTTACTATGGCTGTGTAGGGGAGCAAAATTTGCCACCCAAAAATGTCTCTTTGGCAAGCAGATTAATTTGAGCTGAAAACAATCAAGGCCCAAAAGACTCAGGAAGAAACCTTGACCTTCCCCCTATCTGCCTAAAAGAATTTACATAGAGGGCCTGTTCCTAGAATAGAGCTATCACCAGAGACATCTGCAAAGACTATGGATTAAGTATAGTGGCAGAAACTCAGCAGGGCCTAGATATGAGAGTCCACTCTGTGTCTCACTGTCTCTACATGGTCCAACAAACACTTATTTACCAAACATTCACTTTTCAATTTCCATGTGAATTGCCTTCCCCCTCTTTGAAGTCCAAAAAAACCACTACCCAATGTCCTCTTTTCCCTTTAACTGAAGATGCCATTTAAGGTGAGGGTTTCAGCCATTTTGGCGAGTTACTAAATTCTCCTGGGTCTCTCCCATGTATACATGTTATTAAACTTTTGTTCGATTTTCTCCTGTT
The DNA here is from genome assembly GCF_026419965.1 of Kogia breviceps. NCBI lineage: Eukaryota > Metazoa > Chordata > Mammalia > Artiodactyla > Physeteridae > Kogia > Kogia breviceps. The sequence goes on from NC_081311.1 coordinate 53,621,069, forward strand.
AATCTGTCTCATGTCAATTGAATTATTAGACCAGCCAGAAGAACCAAGATGGGCAGAAGACAATTTCTTCCTCCCTGAGAACTGCATAAAAATTACCCAAAGTTTAGTGGTATTCTCTGCCCTAGAGCATCTAGGCCCTCAGCTACATGACTCAAAAGCTGGGGGTAGGAAGGAACTGAAGTCTTGTTCATTCACATCTATGGCAGTGGATTCTGGCTTGAGTTGGGAACCTCACTGCTTCTCCACGTCAGCCTCTCTGTATGATCCCTCCCTGTGGACTAGTTTGGACTTCCTTGCATCATGGTGCATGGCTTGCCCTAGAGCAAGCATTCCCAAAGAGAGAGAGCCAGATGGAAGCTGGTTTGCCTTTTATCATCAAACATCATGTCCACTGTATATACTCCATTTGTGAGGATAGTCACAAGTCCCCACCAAGTTTTAAGGAAAGAGAATACAGACCCCACCTCTCACGGGAGGAGAGCAAACTTCACATTGTAAGAAAAGCATGTGGAATGAAAAATCTTCATTGTGGTCACTTAGAGAAATACAATCCACCACATCTAAGCAATAGGATAAAGAGTAGTCATTAATTAAGATGGGGAAGACTGGGTGATGATCAGATTTTGGAGGGCAAAGGACTCAAAATTCTATTATGGATATATAAAGCTTAAGAGGTGCCTATTAGACATCTAACTGAAGATACCAATAAGCCGTTAGACGAATGAGTCTGAAGTTTACTGGAGAAGTGAGAGCCAGAAAAACATATTTTGATATTGTCAGCATGAAGAGGATATTAAAGTCATGAATCTCTTGAGATGGCCCACAGGAAAGTTTAGCTGGAAAGGAGGAAGAGAACTTAGTACTGAGCTCAAGAGTGCTCAACTCCCCAAAAGTATCAACTTTTATTTTGTGATTTTGATGTTTCAGCCTATTCTTCAGTTACCAAGTAGGTATTCAAATATATTTAAAGAATAAGGCACTGGCAGTGAAACATAGCTAAAATGACTTCTAAACGTATTTTGCCAACAGGTCAAGATCTGTAGTATCTATACTGAATTCTTACAACCTAATCAGTTCTCATCAGACTCATTCACAAAACAATGAAACTCAGGAATAAAATAAATGGCCACCATTGTTTCTGTAGATGTCATCCACAATTCAGCCTTCCCAGAGAAACAACAGTTCTTCCAGATTGATGGCCTTCAAACTAGGACACTGGCTTTCTCTGTCTTTACAGCAACTTCCAGCCTTCAGGCTTGAACTGGGACACTGGCTCTGATGATTTTGGACTTGCCAGCCTCCGAAATCATGTGAGCCAATTTCTTATAATAAATCAAGTTCTGAATGAATGGACAGATAGATAGGGAGATAGACAAATAGGTAGTAAATAGGTATCCTATTGGTTCTATTTCTCTAGAGAATCCTAACATAGATTTTAGCTATATTTTTTATGAGCACAACCCATACTAGTTCAGGAATCTGAATCCTTATATAAATAACATGTGAAATTAGACAAAGCCAATCAATGCAAAAACCTGGGTGAAAGTTAGGCACTCTAGGGAACTATTATTGGTTTTAGCACAGGAGTGGATGGTGTGATACTGTTGGGCAAAGTGATATACACATATTTGCTTTTTTAAAAAAATATTTATTTATTTGGCTGCACCAGGCCTTAGTTGTGGCATGTGGGATCTTTAGTGGCAGCATGCGAACACTTAGTTGCAGCATACACATATTTCCTTTTGAAATGGCCTTTCCCCCTTTCCTGGATGTTGATTTTTAACAACCTACCTCAAACAAATGCCTGCAACGTCTACACCCTTTTGAGAATGCCCTTATTCACACTCCTCCTTCTGTGAATGCAGATCTTTTTCTTTTTTATTCTCAGGGTTCAAAATGGTTGCTTTAGCAGTAGATTAATTTGGAGCTGATCCCAAGACACAGCAGGAAATTGTGGAGTTCAAAAGAAAAAAAAAGAGAAAGTGCTTAAGCTTAGCTTGTTTTCTTGTGATTTCTTCTTTACTCTGATAGACTCCAGGGAATTTGTTTGGCAAATGGGTGTGTTAATCTAATGGTTGAATCACTTGAGGGTGGTTTTTACAAGTACCCATTGTATGCATATAATCAAAGGAAGAAAACACTTAAATTCCATAAGATAAAAAGAAATAGGACATTAGGCATAGAGTATAAATTTTCCTAAGTGTCATGCCTGCCAGTATTCAAAGGGCTTAAGATGATAAACAAAAAGAAAATGTCTGTCAGCTACAGCACAGAAAAATAGTCAGACATTAGCAGCAAATAAATCCCATCCATAACTTGGCTGCTTCCTAAATTAACTCTGCTCCTACGACTTCAGCTCTTCTCAACCCCCTCATTCCACACTGAATATTTATCTAAAATGTTCCATGCTACATCTTTTAAAAAATGTATTTAAAGAGATAGGAATGCACTGACTCTTCTATATTTGCCTAATTCTTTTAAAAGATGTGAGAGAGAAAAGAAATATATTGATTTAGGATTTCACAATTTTCAGGTTGATCTGAAAACACATCAAAGAATTATCCAATTTCAAGTCTAATTCAATATATCTGACTTCCCAGATATTCAGATTAAAAAGTTGAAAAGCACTTTATAGTTTTACCAAAAATGTTAAAGTTTTAATGAGTCAGTCTCTTCCTGCTTAGACAACATAAGCCATAAACAAAGACAGGAAGAAAAACTTTCTGCTTCCCTTTTAGAAAAATCAAAGAAATTTAAAATTTGAGACCATTAACAGAATAAAAGAACTCTGGTAACATGTTTTACTCCCAGAGCCTCACAACCACTAGAGCAGAATGAAACTGTGCCATTTTATGTTTGTTATAAACTGTGTCATAATATCAGAAAGGCAATGACTCATATTCTGGGAAGCAGGGCAATGAACTCTATGGCACTGACTATTTAAATGTTCTGTAACTTGATACTTTATCAATCCCCTATTTTCTTGAGTTACAAACCAACACAGAAAAAGAGATGGACTTGGTGATTCATATGAATGTATCAAGATGAACAGAAAGGTACAGATTAAAGTCTATTCTGACCCCCAGATATTGCTGAATAGACAGCAGTTACTGGAAAGACAGAACTGTTGAGAACCAGGTTGTGAGGCTTCATCCCCTCAAAGGCAATAGCCATTAAAAATATTGGAGGACTGAGAGGTCAATGGAAACTACCTCTGAGAGGCATATACCTCTCCCTAAGTTTCCCACCCCAAGGAAAGTGATGGGATGCTCAAGACACAGACTTGTAAAGTTTAGAAGGGTCTTCAAGAACAGAGATCAACGCCCAGTTCTGTTGTAGACATACATTTAGCCATAGGCTTGCAGATTTTCCCCATTGCTCCTAGATTTAAAAGGGAGCATTGGAGAGATACTGCCTGGCAGTGCAGCTAGGAGAAGAAAAGAAAATAAATGTGAGTTCATAAATCCCATACCCAGGTCCCCAAATCAGGGCTACGAAGAGCAGATGAAATTGGAGGTGACTAACATGCTGAAGTCTTTGCCCATGGGGCTAAAGAGGCAAGCCAATCAGAGAAACACCAGTCTGGCCACCAGCCAGAAGTTACAACCAAGTGTCCACTGACACCAGCTAAACCCCTCAGGACTGAACCCCTCATCAGTGGGACCAACTGAGGTGCTGACTTCTGAGGCTAACTCCACAACTTAGATATCAGTGATCTGAAACAAACCTTGAATGAGCAGTCACAGAAAGAGATGCCTGTTTTCTTCTACCTCCTCCTGACTATCCATAGAATTAAAATGGGGGGGGGGTCTTCTTCCCTCCCAAAATCTAGGTGTCTCTCTGGGTGCCTGCCTACACACACATACACACACACACACACACACACACACACACACTACACCAAGTGATATTACCACAAATTTAGCTAGCTGAGGGAAAGGAGAAGGAAGACCTCAACTACGGGTTTAAGTTTGAAGGACCAGGACTAAAGCATAACAACTGGCATGACTCTTTCTAAATAATAAATGTAAATTAAAAGTTATGAAGTCTCTCTGAAATACCTCAAAAAGATCTTACTGCCCAGATTCAGGGAGGTAAAGTGTCAACCACAGAAGGAAACAGATCCACGTCATGCTTGTAATGTGAAAATTAATAAAGGGAAGTCTCATTTACAATGGAGTCAGGAAGCCCTTAAGGGGGCGCTCTCTAACGCTACCACTCCTTGCTGTCTGCTAACCTCCAACAGAAAGAGTTATACCTTGCATTTCCAAGAGGAAGGTTACTACTGTACAAACCCAGCAGGAGAAAGGAAGGTTTTCTCATTGCCCAGCAACAGCCCCAGCCAATGAGAAATTACCACCACTCATCCAATGAGAAACCATCACCATCCTTGAACTCTTAGTTTCCTCCAATGGGCTTTTGTTCAAAGCAGCCCCTCCCACCTCCCTCTGTTTTCTCTATAAAGTAATGTTCCTCTCCTTTATTTACCAGAACTACCTATGGTTTTACCATAGTTTGCATGTCCCAAATTACAATTCCTCTACTATTCCCAAATAAATCCATTTTGCTGGTAAAATAACTGGCTGTTTTATTTTAAAGGTCAACATATCCCCAACAGGTTGGGGCTGCTCAATGAGCACTTCGCCACTGAATAAAATAATTCAAATCTATTTATTATAGGAGCAGTTGAATTCTCCAGTTGTATGTAGGACATACTGGGGATGAAGTCCCTGTGTGTGTACAAGCACAGCAGTAGGAGGTTCCAGGATGTGAAACGCTAATTACAAAGATTATTTTTAAACTCTCAATAAGCAGGAGGTATTTCACTCCTGATACACATCTAATTTGTTCCTATTTTTCTGTTTCAGGTCCGGGGGAAGGGAGATGATTGCAAGCCAGTAACTATTTTACAGGAAGAAAAGAGGACTGACAACAGCTGCTGAACCATTGAAGCTTCTCCGTCCTGCCTGAGAAAAACCATTCTGAAAAAGGAGAAGGAAATTCCCCTGGCCCTTCCTAATCAATGCTAATTTGAATGGTGGCACAAGTCTCCTACTTATAAAGATGAAAAACGTTGACTTACGGGAAAAGTTCAATAGCCAAATGACTAGCTGAATATGAATCAGACATATATCAGCTGATACTCTGACCTTCTAAAAGCTTCCAATGGTCAGTCTGAGATATCTGTTTAGCGGCACATCCTAATTAGTAGTAGCAAGCACTAAACAGCACTTTTTAATTCAATTTTTTTCTTCAAGGGCAAGACTGTGATTTTTAAAACTTCAAACATAAAGGTTATCAATTTATGGTTAAATTCATTAATAATATATATTCGAAAAAAAGGACATACAAACCAGAGACATGTTAGCAAAAGACAAATACTGATTTTTGAATGAATCATTCTTTCTATGAAGCATTTCCTTTTATAGTTGTGTTGGAAGACAGCAAAAAAGCAAATTTAACAATGGCCTCTTGTCATTGTATTCACCAGGAACGTGCAAGTGAATAAAACAAAATACTTTTCAGATAAAACAGAAATGCTGACCAACTGATGATATCCATAAATACACAACGTCAAGCTAAAGGCAGCAGTTACTTTTCCGCAAAACGATGCTTTCCCTGATTTGATGCACTCTGACCAGTCCACATATCAGCAGGGGCATCATTTGGATAAAGAGCATTTTTGCAGCATGAAGGAGTAGGAAGATCATAGGCCTCAGGGCGAATAAATCCTTGCTCTTCCACTTGATCTTGTTTGGCCTTCAGTGATTTTCTTGGGCTCTCTGAGCCTGATTTTTCTCATCTGTAAAGTGGAGTGCCTTGCAGGGTGGCTGGCACACAGTAGGTGCTCCAACATGATGGTAGCTCTCATTCCTTTTCAGGTAAGCTATCTCCCCTTAATCCAAGTTTTGAATTAATGGAGACCAACTTTTACAACCCACACTCTGAAGGTTAGATATGAATGTAGTCTTGGCAAAGATGGGAGGATAAAAGTTAGAAAAGCCCAGTCTCATTGAATAAAAGGGGTGGGACCGAACCAGACAAGAACATTTGTAATATTAATCATTTGAATGGTTCCCAGAAGCTTCTAAGAGAACTTGGCAAAATACACCCTCTTGGCAAACCATATGCATCTAAAGAGTTGGGCCCAGGACAGGGCTTCTACTTAATTTCCGAATCTCCTGGGAAATTAGAGCAGTAGTGATATGGCCTTCAAGGTTGCCCTGCTTGGGTTTGCTGGGGTTTGATTTGAATCAGAAAAAAATCTTCCGACCAAGTTGGGTGCAATTAACACTGAGCTCACAGGAAATGCAGTAGCAAGATTTTCTGCTGTGATGCTTTCAGTTCTCATGGAAATTCTTTTGACATGTGGAGCAAGGGCTTTAATATTTCTGAATATCTTCACAAATGAAATAGAATATTAATTCATCCTGCTGGCACCCTGGGGACATAGGTAACTGGCATTTAATAAATATCCATTTCTCCAGGCCTGAAGCTGAGGAGTTTAATGTCCTCTTAACATGTGCTTTTCACATGTTGTCCCTGCTTTAAATCTTAAGCACTAAATGCAAGAAAATGATGTCATACAATAATTAACAGGTACTCATTTGCCAGATATAACTTCCCTTCTGAGCCAGCCCTAAACCCTGGGATATAGCATACACAGAGCATCAGCATTCCACCTCAGCAACCTGACCATAATAAAAAAAAAAAAACCCAGCAGAGGCTAGAAAGAAGGCACTTAAGAGTAGGCCTGACAGTTCATAAACAAGGCAACAGTGGTCATGCCCTCAGGCAGGGCTTCACATTTATAACATTGTAGATTATATAAAGACTAGGAGGCCCCCTAAGGATTATCCCCTTGTTCTAGTATATACAGTAAAGAATTTAACCTTGCCCAAAATGAGGTCTGGCTTTAGCCCTCAGCTCTCCAAAGGTAATCTCTAAACCCTTGGAATGTAAGCCTAATAGTGTCTTTGTTTTCCTGGGGACCTTGGTCACACTTGATAGAATAACACTGTGGCTTAGAGTGAAGGTCACATGGTTTCAACTCAACTTTCTGAGAACAGGCAGGGGTAGAGGTAGCCATTTCCACGTGATGGAGTCTCTATAAAAACTCTGGACACCAAGGCTCAAGGGAACTTTCCTAGTTGGTGACACTCTATGCATATGTCACACATCATTGCCAGGAAAGCAGTCCACACTCCATAGGAGTGGACATCTGGAAGCTCCGTGATGGAACTTTCCTGGACTCTGTCCTGTGCACCTCTTCCCTTGGTCGATTTTAGTCTCTATCCTTTCCCTGTAATAAAGCATAACTGTGCATATAACATCTTTGAGTTCTGGGAGTCCTTCCAGTGCATCACTGAACCTAAGGGTGGTCTTTGGAACCCTTGAGTTTGCCACTGGTGTCAGACCCCCAAACTTGCACTTGGTGTTAGAAGGGAGGATGGTCTTATGGATGCTCCCTAACCCTCACATTTGGAGAAAACAGAGGTTGATAAAAGTGAAATTGCTTGCCTAATGAATACTGGTGATAGGATTCACACCCAGGCCTTTGCTTTCCACCTCCAGTATCTTCCCACAGTACAGCTTGCCCAAACAGTTAGCAAACGTCTCAGTCCAGCAAAACACCCCATATTTTTGCAGAAAGGGCTAAACGGCAAACAAGATTCCCTCATTCTAGTGTGAATGAGATAATCTCTAAACTGACTAGAAATGACAAAATCCTCACATGGCCAGAACCACTGGCCTGAGAAGGAAGGGCATCATCTCAAGAAAAATGAACTATACACTTCCTTCCTTTCTATAAAAGCTATCCATGTTTTCCTGGAATCTGGGGGTTCAGGGAGCATTGAAAAACATCAACTTTCCCGTACCCCATGGATTTTAGAAGAGAGGGAAAGGACTCAGCACATGTAATGCTAGCAGGTTATGGTAAACTTGGGTCTGAGGGTTGAGTCTGTAGATGCAATGATTAGGGAATAGAATATGCAGCTCCCAAACGAGAAGCACTGACTATGGGTCAAGCACTCTCTACTCTGCAAGAGAGGCATTAATAATCCTGTTTTAAAAATGAAAACACTCAGAAGTTAAGTAAATTTCTTAGTGTTATCAGTCAAATATGACACAGATATAGGGTTCAACTCCAAAATACTCAGATCTGGGATGCCTGAGTTTCTCACCGAGATGTCAGCTTTGTCCAACCTCACAGGCACAGCCCATCCCTGAATTGACTGAGTACTCTGGTCCCTGCCAGTACTTCCATCATATTAGCCACTGTTTCCATGGCCTGTTGTCAGACTAGGTCATAACCTTCAGGTGTGCAAAGACAGAAATTGTTTATGTACTGCCAGTGGGCTCTGCTAACCTAGGAACACTACCTACTAGAGAAAATAGCATATTCTCAAAACATATTTACTCCGGGGCTCTCAGGGAAAACTGGAGAGCACAGAGGTTACATAGTGAGACTATCAGAATGTTACTGTAAGCAAGGGGGTCAAGACCAATGGCTACAATGATGCCCTGACGTTTGCAACTGGAACATCCATTCATGGAACTTCAGTCAGCTGAGAGACAAACTGGGCCCCAGCCTGAAAAGTCTCTTTGGTTAGTATTGAGTTGAATTGTGTTTCCCGAAAAAGGAGAAGTTGAAGTCTTCACCACGGCCCCCAGAAGTTCGGAATGTTACCTTATTTGCAAACAGGGTCATTAGAGAGCTAATAGAATTAAAGTGAGGTTATAAGGTGGGCCCAACTGAATATGACTGGGAAATTTGGACACAGAGAGGGACACACACAGAGGGAAAATGTGAAGAGACACAGGGAGGACACCATGTAAAGATGGAAGCAGGGATTGAGATTATGCTGCTATAAACCAAGGAATGTCTGGGATTATGAGAAATTGGAGGAATCAAGGAAGGATCCTTCTCCTACATATTTGATAACTTGCTGATAACTTGGTCTTGGATTTCTAGTCTCCAAATCTGTGAGACAATAAACTTCCAATGCTCTAAACCACCGGAATTGTGCTACTTTGTTACAGCAGCCCTAGGAAACTAGCGCAGTAAGAGATTCATTTGGAGAAAATGAAAATACTAAGAGAGACCAAAGCCCATTCCTAAGCAAGAGGCCGAGTTTCATTTTCAGCCTGCTGAACTGCAAAAATCTGTTCCATGCATTAACTCCAAGTTCATACAGAGGTGTGTTCTGAGCATCAGAGCCATGGTAATTAGCAGATGCATGCACATGATGGAAAACTCATCTAGTCACAAAATATTTTATTTTTATGAGTGTGTTAGCCAGTGAGCATAATCCCATGATTTTAGCTGTATAGGTTATTCTTTGTTAAAACACACACACATTTCCTTTTTTTTTTTTTTTTTTTTTTTTTTTTTTTTTTTTTTTTTTTGCAGTACGCGGGCCTCTCACTGCTGTGGCCTCTCCCGTTGTGGAGCACAGGCTACAGGCTCCGGACGCGCAGGCTCAGCAGCCATGGCTCACGGGCCCAGCTGCTCCGCGGCATGTGGGATCCTCCCAGACTGGGGCACGAACCCGTGTCTCTTGCATCGGCAGGCGGACTCTCAACCACTGCGCCACCAGGGAAGCCCACATTTCCTTCTTATAATCACATTACAGACAACCCAAAACTGACCTCTGTGTGTGTGGAACATCCCTTGCCACCCAGTCCAAGTATTTGGTACATCAGGTCTCACAAGCTGCCAAGAGGCCTCCAGGGCAATTAAGTACAGACAGAGCACCTTTTCCACCTGGTTTCACTTGATGGTTTAAGTTACAAAGAAAGAACAAGTAGAGTTGACCCTTGAACAACACAGGTTTGAACTACATGGGTCCACTTATTCGTGGATTTTTTTTAATAGTAAATATTACAGTACTACACAATCTGCAATTGATGGAATCCGTGGATGCAGAATCACGGATACGCAAGGGAGACTGTAAAATTACAGGTAGATTTCCCACTGCGGGGAGGGTGGGTGCCTCTAGCCCCTATGTTGTTCAAGAGTCAACTGTACTTTACCATAAACATACAGACAAAAGAGTGCTTTTTCCTTTCTCTTTCTCAATAAAAAATACAAGCTGTATTAATTGGCCAGGGTGATGGTAACAAAAGAACCACAGACTGGGTAGCTTTAACAACCTAAGTTCATTGTCTCACAGTTCTGGAGGCAGGTGAGATCGAGGTGTGGACAGGGTTGGTTCCTTCTAGAAGGGCTGTGAGGGAGAATATGTCCATACCTCTCTCCTGGCTTCTGGTGGTTTGCTGGCCATCTTTGGTGTTTCTTAGCTTGTAGATACATTAACCTGATTTCTGACTTCTTCACACGGCATTCTCTCTATGTCCATGTCTGTGTCAAATTTCCCCTTTTCATACGGACATCACTCATGCTGGATTACGGGTCCACCCTATTGCAGTAAGACCTCATTCAAGGTTAACGAATTACATTTGCAATAACCTTAGTTCCAAATAAGGTCACATTCTGAGGTACTGGAGGTTAGAATTTCAACTGATGAATTGTCAGGGAGGCAGGGGGGGGGACATAGCACAAGTCAACCGATAACACCATCCCCTACTGCATGACCATGTAAAAGTTTGCCTTATCTAATTTCACTTACATAAATATCCTAAAGTACAAGATTTCCTATTTTCAGAGCAAAAATATTATGTATTCTATAAAACACCAATGGCTCAATTCCCAGAATACATTTATGGGGAAAAATCATAGATTAGAACATGGAGATAGAGATAAAATGTAACTCAGCATTGCTAAAGGGTCTCACTATCTTTATTCTTGTTCATTCAGTGAAACAAGTGATTAATATTGGGCAAGAGCTTGCAAAAATTTTTAATTAAAAATTTTAAAAAAGAAGGGTAAAGAGGATACCATCCACATCTTCCAGAATTTAAAATCAATTTATATAGACAAAACAAAACGATGAAAATGAAACTATTACTATAAGGCCCAATCCAACTGTGTCACATGAAATACTCAGCCAATGACTAGAAGGTTGAATCAGGAAGACAAACATCACTGAGAAGTGGGTGAGCCTCAAATGAGCTCTATGAAGAGGATGGAGTTAAAAAGACCGTAAGTCTAGGTGGCCTGGGGGAGGGAGGCATGAGATCATCCCAGAGATAGGTTTGACTTCAGGCCAAAAGCAGAGGAATCTGGATGGAGCCAGGGCTGGTGCTGGGAAGTACGGGAAGTAGTGGCTTAGAATGGCAGGGGAAGTCAGACCCTAAAGGTCCAGATCATGACAAACTAAGGGCTTTGCCTTTATATCACAGTGTTTATAGTAAATATACTTTACATTTTTGAAACTGTGCCCTGAGTTCTCTAATAGAATGGGTAATTTCCATTTGTGATTTACAGCTCAAGATGGGTAGAAGTTTCATTCATCACATTATTCAAATTGACTCCCTGTGATTCACTGTCACCTTTCTCTTTCAGTCTATGCAAGTCCAGCATAAAATTGTGTCTTTCGACTCCTGCCAGGAAAGACAAGGGATACTGAAAGCTTGCCTTGCCTTCCCTTGCCCAGACCCTTACTATCCTTTATGAATCATTTGGTCTTGTAACCACATTTCCAATCATTATCTTTAAGTTCAATAGTTTTCAAATAATATTTTTCTTACATTTATAGTGATATTTCTCAGTTTTCACCACTTGATATTTTTCTTTTTAGTTTTTTTTTAACATCTTTATTGGAGTATAATTGCTTTACAATGGTGTGTTAGCTCCTGCTGTATAACAAAGTGAATCAGCTATATGTGTACATATATTCCCATATCTCCTCCCTCTTGCGTCTGCCTCCCACCCTCACTATCCCAACCCACTACCAGGACACAAAGCACCGAGCTGATCTCCCCGTGCTATGAGGCTGCTTTCCCCTAGCTACCTATTTTACATTTGGTAGCGTATATATATCCACGCCACTCTCTCACTTCGTCCCAGTTTACCCTTCCCCCTCCCTGGGCCCTCAAGTCCATTCTCTACATCTGTGCCTTTATTCCTGTCCTGTTCCTAGGTATGTCAGAGCTGTTTTTTTTTTTTTTTTTTAGATTCCATATATATGTGTTAGCATACAGTATTTGTTTTTCTCTTTCTGACTTACTTCACTCTGTATGACAGACTGTAGGTCCATCCACCTCACTACAAATAACTCAATTTCATTTCTTTTTATGGCTGAGTAATATTCCATTGTATACATGTGCCACATCTTCTTTATCCATTCATCTGTCGATGGACACTTAGGTTGCTTCCATGTCCCGGTGATTGTAAATAGAGCTGCAATGAACATTGTGGTACATGACTCTTTTTGAATTATGGTTTTCCCAGGGTATATGCCCAGTAGTGGGGTTTCTGGGTCATATGGTAGTTCTGTTATTAGTTTTTTAAAGAACCTCCACACTGTTCTCCATCAGGGCTGTATCAATTTACATTCCCACCAACAGTGTGCGAGGGTTCCCTTTTCTCCACACCCTCTCCAGCATTTATTGTTTGTAGATATTTTGATGATGGCCATTCTGATGGGTGTGAGGTGATTAGCTCATTGTACATTTGATTTGCATTTCTCTAATGATTAGTGATGTTAAGCATTCTTTCATGTATTTGTTGGCAATCTGCATATCTTCTTTGGAGAAATGTCTATTTAGGTCTTCTGCCCATTTTTGGATTAGGTTGTTTGTTTTTTTGATATTGAGCTGCATAAGCTGCTTGTAAATTTTGGAGATTAATCCCTTGTCAGTTGCTTCATTTGCAAATATTTTCTCCCATTCTGCGGGTTGTATTTTCATCCTGTTTATGGTTTCCTTTTCTGTGCAAAACTTTTAAGTCTCATTAGGTCCCATTTCTTTATTTTTGTTTTTATTTCCATTTTTCTAGGAGGTGGGTCCAAAAAGATCTTGCTGTATTTTATGTCATAGAGGGTTCTGCCTATGTTTTCCTCCAGGAGTTTTATAGTGTCTGACCTTACATTTGGTCTTTAATCAATTTTGAGTTTATTTTAGTGTACGCTGTTAGCGAGTGTTCTACTTCCATTCTTTTACATGTAGCTGTCCAGTTTTCCCAACACCACTTATTGAAAAGCCTGTCTTTTCCCCATCGTATATACATACTTGCCTCCTTTATCAAAGATAAGGTGACCATATGTGTGTGGATTTATCTCTGGGCTTTCTATCCTGCTCCATTGATTCATATTTCTGTTTTTGTGCCAGTACCATACTGTCTTGATTCTTGTAGCTTTGTTGTATAGGCTCAAGTCCAGAAGCCTGATTCCTCCAGCTCCATTTTTCTTTCTCAAGATTGCTTTGGTGGGCTTCCCTGGTGGCACAGTGGTTGAGAATCCACCTGCCAATGCAGGGGACATGGGTTCGAGCCCTGGTCTGGGAAGATCTCACATGCCATGGAGCAACTAAGCCCATGCACCACAACTACTAAGACTGCACTCTAGAGCCCGGGAGCCACAACTACTGAAGACTGCATACCTAGCACCTGTGCTCCACAACAAGAGAAGGCACCGCAATGAAAAGCCAGCTTATCACAACAAAGAGTAGCCCCCACTCACCACAACTAGAGAAAAGCCGGTGTGCAGCAATGAACACCCAAGGCAGAGAAAAATAAGAAATAAATAAATAAATTTATTTTTTTTTTAAAAAAATTGCTTTGTCTATTCGGGGTCTTTTGTGTTTCCATACACATTGTGAAATGTTTCCTTCTAGTTCTGTGAAAAATACCATTGGTAGTTTGATAGGGATTGCACTGAATCTGTAGATAGTTTTCTGTAGTACAGTCATTTTCACAATGCTGATTCTTCCAACCCCAAAACATGGTATATCTCTCCATCTGTTTGTATCATCTTTAATTTCTTTCATCAGTGTCTTACAGCTTTCTGCATACAGGTCTTTTGTCTCCTTAGGTAGATTTATTCCGAGGTATCTTATTCTTTTTTTTGCAGTGGTAAATGGGAGTGCTTCCTTAATATCTCTTTCAGATTTTTCATCATTAGTGTATAGGAATGCAAGAGATTTCTGTGCATTAATTTTGTATCCTGCTACTCTACTGAATTCATTGAATAGCTCTAGTAGTTTTCTGGTAGCATCTTTAGGACTCTCTATGTATACTATCAAATGATCTGCAAACAGTGACAGTTTTACTTTTCTGATTTGGATTCCTTTTATTTCTTTTTCTTCTCTGATTGCTGTGGCTAAAACTTCCAAAACTATGTTGAATAATAGTGGTGAGAGTGGGCAACCTTGTCTTGTTCCTGATCTTAGTGGAAATGGTTTCAGTTTTTCACCATTGAGAATGATGCTGGCTGTGGGTTTGTCATATATGGCCTTTATTATGTTGAGGTAAGTTCCCTCTATGCCTACTTTCTGGAGAGTTTTTGTCATAAATTGGTGTTGAATTGTGTCAAAAGCTTTTTCTGCATCTATTGAGATTATCATATGGTCTTTCTCTTTCAATTTGTTAATATGGTTTATCATATTGATTGATTGGCATATATTGAAGAATCCTTGAATTCCTAGGATAAACCCCACTTGACCATGGTGTATGATCCTTTTCATGTGCTGTTGGATTTTGTTTGCTAGTATTTTGTTAAGGATATTTTGCATCTATGTTCATCATTGATATTGGCCTGTAGTTTTTTTTTTTGTGACATCTTTGTCAGGTTTTGGTATCAGGGTGATGGTGGCCTCATAGAATGAATTTGGGAGTGTTCCTTCCTCTGCTATATTTTGGAAGAGTTTTAGAAGGATAGGTGTTAGCTCTTCTCTAAACGTTTGATAGAATTCGCCTGTGAAGGCACCTGGTCCTGGGCTTTTGTTTGTTGGAAGATTTTGAATCACAGTTTCAGTTTCAGTGCTTGTGATTGGTCTGTTCATATCTTCTATTTCTTCCTGGTTCAGTCTCGGAAGGTTGTGCTTTTCTATGAATTTGTCCATTTCTTCGAGGTTGCCCATTTTATTGGCATATAGTTGCTTGTAGTAATCTCTCATGATCCTTTGTATTTCTGCAGTGTCAGTTGTTACTTCTCCTTTTTCATTTCTAATTCTCTTGATCTGAGTCTTCTCCCTTTTTTTTCTTGATGAGTCTGCTAATGGTTTATCAATTTTGTTTATCTTCTCAAAGAACCAACTTTTAGTTTTATTGATCTTTGCTCTTCTTCCCTTCATTTCTTTTTCATTTATTTCTGATCTGATCTTTATGATTTCTTTCCTTCTGCTAACTTTAGGGTTATTTTGTTCTTCTTTCTCTAATTGCTTTAGGTGTAAGGTTAGGTTGTTTATTTGAGGTGTTTCTTGTTTCTTGAGGTAGGATTGTATTGCTATAAACTTCCCTCTTAGAACTGCTTTTGCTGCATCCCACAGGTTTTGGATCTTCATATTTTCATTGTCATTTGTTTCCAGGTATTTTTTGATTTCCTCTTTGATTTCTTCAGTGATCTCTTGGTTATTTAGTAGTGTATTGTTTAGCCTCCCTGTGTTTGTATTTTTTACAGATTTTCTTCCTGTAATTGATATCTAGTCTCAAAGCATTGTGGTCAGAAAAGACACTTGATACAATTTCAATTTTCTTAAATTTGCCAAGGCTTGATTTGTGACCCAAGATATAATCTATCCTGGAGAATGTTCCATGAGCACTTGAGAAGAAAGTTTAATCTGCTGTTTTTTGATGGAATGTCCTATAAATATCAATTAAATCCATCTTGTTTGATGTACCATTTAAAGCTTGTGTTTCGTTATTTATTTTCATTTGGGATGATCTGTCCATTGGTGAAAGTGGGGTGTTAAAGTCCCCTACTATGATTATGTTGCTGTCGATTTCCCCTTTTCTGTTAGCATTTGCCTTATGCATTGAGGTGCTCCTATGTTGGATGCATAAATGTTTACAATTGTTATATCTTCTTCTTGGAATGACCCCTTGATCACTATGTAGTGTCCTTCTCTGTCTCTTGTAATAGTTTTTATTTTAAAGTCTACTTTGTCTGGTATGGCAATTGTATGTATGTATGCACTGTATGTACATTTCTATTACCATTTTCTTAATTGTTTTGGGCTTGTTATTGTAGGTCTTTTCCTTCTCTTGTGTTTCCTGCCTAGAGAAGTTCCTTTAGCATTTGTTGTAAAGCTGGTTAGGTGGTGTTGAATTCTCTTAGCCTTTGCTTGTCTGTAAAGGTTTTAATTTCTCCATCAAATCTGAATGAGATCCTTGCTGGGTAGAGTAATCTTGGTTGTAGGTCTTTCCCTTTCATCACTTTAAATATGTCCTGCCTCAGCTGTTAACTTTATGGTGATTCCCTTGTATGTTACTTGTTGCTTTTCCCTTGCTGCTTTTAATATTTTTTCTTTTATTTAATTTTTGATAGTTTGATTAATATGTGTCTTGGCGTGTTTCTCCTGGATTTATCCTGTATGGGACCCTCTGTGCTTCCTGGACTTGATTGACTACTTCCTTTCCCATATTAGGGAAGTTTTCAACTATGATCTCTTCAAATATTTTCTCAGTCCCTTTCTTTTCTCTTCTTCTTCTGGGACCCCTATAATTCAAATGTTGGTGTGTTTAATGTTGTCCAAGAGGTCTCTAAGACTGTCTTCAATTCCTTTCATTCTTTTTTCTTTTTTCTGCTCTGAAGTAGTTATTTCCACTATTTTATCTTCTGGGTCACTTATCTGAACTTCTGCTTCAGTTATTCTGTTATTGATTCCTTCTAGAGAATCAGAAGGAATGAGGTTGGATCTTGTCCCTCCGGTGGGCAGGACCATGTCTGGTGGTGTGTTTTGGGGTGTCTGTGAACTTATTATGAATTTAGGCAGCCTCTCTGAAAATGGGTGGGGTTGTTTTCCTGTCTTGCTAGTTATTTGGTATGAGGTGTCCAGCACTGTAGCTTGCTGGTTGTTGAATGGAGCTGGGTCTTAGCATTGAGATGGAGATCTCTGGGAAAGCTCTAGTCATTTGATATTACGTGGGGCCAGGAGTTCTCTGGTGGTCCAATGTCCTGAACTCAGCTCTCCCACCTAAGAGGCTCAGGCCTGACACCTGGCCAGAGCACCAAGACCCTGTGAGCCACATGGTTGAGAGAGGAAGAGAGGGGATGATGAAGCCTGGCACTTGATTTTTATTCACCACTTTTTTCAGGAAGTCAAATTAAGTTTTATTTTATTCTTTCAAGAAGGGGATATGGTAGTGTATTTCTTGAGACTTTGGATATTATTACATGATTTTTTTCAAAATTCTCTTATAGCTATATAATTACTTTTTACATTTTTATTTTAGTTTATCCCTAGTGCATCAGAAGTATACTCTTCCTCCAAATATGTAGGTTGCCGGCACTCTGTGAGCCTCTGTATATTACATGTCCAATGCTGTCTTGTCTTGTGCTTACCCATAGGCATGGCATATGGATTTTCTTATCTATGCTTATTTCCATTTGAGTGACTATTAAGTCCCCTTCTCAGGTCAAAAACAAGTGGACATCACAAGCTGTGTCTGGTGAACAGAAGTCATGCACCCACTGAGGTCCTGCTGGGCTGAGGTGGCTCAGGAGCGTGACGGTCTCAGCACATCCAGTTGCACCCGGGTTCTACCTGTCTTAGCCTCAATCTGTGGAGACCACACTAGTCAGAGTGAGCAAAGTCACCACCAGTTTCCATTCCTCTTCAGGGCACCCAACTCTCATCACAGAGGTACAATCCATGAGTAAACGTAAGAAAAAAAATCATCAGTAACAGAATACTATGTTAAGCTACAGCAAAAGTTACTCCTTTATAATAGAAAGATGCTCTGTTTTCTAGTTGGTGAAGATTTTGGCCTCTGAACCAGGCAGTAAACAATAAGAGGGCCCTGAAATGTTTTTCTTCCTTTTTCAGAATAGTCTTATCAAAACCTTCTGGTTCACATCAAGGTTAAATCACTTCTGTTTTATTCTCAACCTGGGCAGACTGGCTTTACATCCACCCCTTTCAGATACAGGCAGTGGGTTGCCTGTTGGTATGAGGCAGAAACGATATGGCAGTTGTATGGGTTCCTCTTTGTCTATGTCTTTTTGAGTGGGCATTTTAGTGGGAAACTGGAAGAGACTGTTTCAAGAGATGCTTTCCAGAAGCATGGATAAATGAGAAGCCAGAGATTTTTAAGGATGGCACATGCCAGCCAAAAATTTAATACAACTAATTCTATAATCAATGAAATAGGAGGCAGGAAGTAGAAAATATGCCCATGTGGTAAGGGTAATGATGTCACACTAAAATATCAATGTTATAGGGAGAAAACACAAAATGGCAAATATGAAAGCCATTCTTATTTAGAAGAATCTAATTTTAGTATTCTAAAAAACCGATGTGATTGAAATTAATGTTTGTAGAGTCTTTATTAACCCTCAAAAGACTAATCACAAAATCATGTGTATTATTTATATTTGATAATTATATCATAATGAATTCACCATGCACTAGCTGTCTGGAGACAACTATTGCTGGTCTCAAGGTTTATATTGAAAGGGTTCAGCGGTTTCCCTGGTGGAGCAGTGGTTAAGAATCCGCCTGCCAATGCAGGGGACACGGGTTCAAGCACTGGGCCAGGAAGACCCAACATGCCGCAGAGCAACTAAGCCCGTGCACCACAACTGCTGAAGCCCGCGTGCCTAGAGACCGTGCTTCACAGCAAGAGAAGCCACAATGAGAAGCCCGCACACCACAACAAAGAGTAGCTCCTGCTGGCCACAACTAGAGAAAGGCCCCGCACGGCAACAAAGACCCATGGCAGCCAATAAATAAATAAATTTATAAAAGGGTTCACCTGCTGTATATATAAAGGTACCCAAATGCAATTAACAGAAACATAAGCTGAGTGAGAGTATGAAACTAGAGTGATATGTTGAAAGCAGCTAAGAGGCTTGGTATTAACTCAGTAGAGAATTTGGGAACTTGATGGATCTTTGTCTTCATGACTTAAACATCTACTTAGTTTAAGCTATATCCTAAGGTTTATAAGAAAAATGGAAATTTCAAGGAAAATGTCACACTGGTCAGCAACTGATAACAGTTTTTTTCTCCACCTAATTATAGAGGGGGTATATTATTTTTGATGCAATTTATGTTTAAAACTTAAAGAGAAAAACAAAATGAGATAAAACACATGCTGTATATAAACACAGATTTTAAAAAATGAATCAATGTCACCTGTATAAATGAAAAAAATAAAAAACTCTGCAGTAAGTGATTGAGTTTATCACATCCCCCCTACCGTCCCCCCCCCCAAAAAAAAAAAACTTAAGGAGAGAGTTGGTGTAATGAGTCCTACTCACAGCAAAAGCTGAGGACTACAAATCTTTTGGGAAAAGAGGTAGCATCTGAAGTATATAATGTGCCTTTTCTGCTGGTTCATGCATTCCACTTCTTTTTCCCAAGATTGTGTTCACAATGAAGCATTGAAACCCAACCACATTTCTGATATGTAAAGGAAACAGTACAAACATCTCTGATGCCCTAGAAATTTCAATCCTGGGGTCAGAGTCTTCACTTTGTAAACTAATATCAGGGAAATTCTATCCTCTGAATTAGTCATTTGTGCAAAGATAAATCTTCCACCACTAAACATATATTTTAAAGTACAGGAATAAATCATGAAATTTTGGGTCTGCAAAGAAGTGGTGGAGAGGGGAAGGATAAGAAAGAGCTAAACTCTGATGAAATGACTTCTGAAATGTGATCTGTTGGAGGAAACTTAAACGCAGCATGATTTAGTGCAGCAGTTCCTTTGGCCTCAAAACCACTTTTTTTTCAGGGAAAAGCTAATGCAGGAGTCCAATACATAAAAATATCAAGCCCAAACTCTGTGGTTGCAGGAGGTTGGATATCCCAGAGCCTGGCCCCCAGAAAGTTTATTTACCTCTCTTCTCAAGCCCCCAAAACATATCCTGTGTTGACCCTGGAGAAGTTTCTCTAGAATGTCCCAGAACTACAAAGTATACTGTGAAAAAAACTGTACACACTGATAAGAAAAGCAGGGTTTATCACTCACTGCTGTAACTTCTCTAAAGCTCATTTTTTTTCTCTTCTTTAAATTATACCAATTTCACAAAATTGGTATAAATAAATACGATGATTTTTAAAATGACCCCATAGCCAGGTATAAGAAAGACTTTAATATTTATTCCAGTCCTCCAATGGTGTGATCAGAACCACTTTATACATCTACAGTTTTTGTTCATAGTATTTCTTCTAAAATTAATATTTGAACATATAGATAGCAATATAAGTTGCCTTGAAATGTGAATTTCAAGTTAGGCACCAAACTACAAAATTATCTCACTAAAATTTCTTTTAATCTTACCTGTTATCAATTTTTAGTGATGGAGAAGTGATTAATAAGCACAATTTTCAGTTGAGAGACTCAGTGGCATAGATGCGTAATGTCTCCCAACAGACTATCTTATTTCATATTCTTTGGTAGTCACAAGTAAAAATTATACAGTGGGGCAGTAAAATCTACAAATAGAATTGTCTCTTGTGCATGCTGTTAATAAGGTATGTAACAACATGGGTGGAAGTAATTCGGCATTGTATACCTTTTTCATCTTGGATTCCCTGCAGGATCATTTTAAACTTTTAAAGCTCCATTTTATTTCTACTGTGCTTCTTAGAGAACACATAAAAAGGTAAGAATTATATATCTATTGTAAATTCATAAATGAGAAGGTAAAAGCTCATATATCACAGACACACAAGGGAGGGCTTCAGAGCTTCCTTCATTAATAAAATGAGAAGCCTCATCAGAATTAAGATGTGGTAAAACATAGATTCAGCACCTTAAAAATATCAGATTCTGATCTAATATTTTAGACAGTCCGGTATATGTGCCCTAATATCCACTGACCAATTTTATCATAGTAATATAATCTTTACCTATGCACATAGACAACCAGAATTGAACTACCCTCAAGCCTCTTTGCAGCTAGACATGACCAAGGAGAACCAATGAGAACAGGCTAGTGAACTCCAAGCAGCTTCTGGGAACTTTCTTTAAAAGAAAACTCAAAAATAATCAAACAAATAAATAAGAAAACAGAAGATATGAACAACACTATAGACCAATTAGACCTGAAAGAATATACAGAACACTCCATCCAACAACAGCAGAATACAGTCTTCTCAAATGGACATGGAACATTCTTCAGGAAAAATCACATGGTAAGTTACAAAACAGGTCTTAAAACATTTAATATCAAACTAGCAAGTATCTTTTCTAACCACAATGGAATGAAACTAGGAATAAATAGCAAAAAGAAAACTGGAAAATTCACAAATATATGGAATCTAAACAACATCCTCTTGAACTCCCAATGGGTCAAAAAAGAAATCACAAGAGAAATTAGAAGATATCTTGAGACAACTGAAAATGAAAATGGGATACAACAACAGCAATACTAAGAGGAGAGCTGACAGCAGTAAATGTCTACATTAAAATACAAGAAAGATCTCAAATCAACAACCTAACTTGATATCTCAAAGAACTAGATAAAAAAGAACTAGACCCAAAGTCAGCTGAAAGAAAGAAATAATAAAAGATTAGATCAGAAATCAACAAAATAGAGAATTGGAAAACATCAACAAAACTAAGAGTGGGTTTTCTGAAAAGATAAACAAAATAGACAAACTGTTAGCAAGAATAAGAAAAAGAGAGAAGATTCAAATATCAAAAATCAGAAATGAGAGAGGAAACATTACAACTGATGCCACAGAAATAAAAAGGATCATAAAAGACTACTATGAACAACTACACATCAACAATTTGAAAAACCTAGAAGAAATTGATAAATTCCTAGAATCCTACAATTGACAAAGACTGAATCATGAAGAAGTAGAATATCCAAAAAGATCTATAACTACTAAGGAGCTTAAATCAATAATCAAAAACCTCCCAACAAAGAGAAGCCCAGAACCAGATGGTTTCACTGGAGAACTGCACAAAATATTTAGAGAAGAATACATACCAATCCTTCTCAAACTCTTTCAAAAAATGGAAGAGGGATCACTTCCAAATTCAAATGGAAGAGGCCAGCATTTGCCTGAGAATAAACCCAAAGATACTACTTAAGAAAACTACAGATCAATATCACTAATATATCATCAAAAAATACTAGCAAACTGAATTCAACAGTACGTTAAAAAGATTATACACCATGACCAAGTGGGTTTATTCCTGAAATGCAAAGATGGTTCAATATATGAAAATCAGTCAATGTAATACACCACATTTACAGAATGAAGGACAAAAACCACATGATCATCTCAATTAAGAGAGAAAAAAATAGGAATAGAATCACATTATCTCTACATAATAAAAGCCATATATGAAAAGAACACAGCTAACATCATGTTCAATAGTAAAACTTGAAAGTTTTTCTTCTAAGATCAGAAACAATGCAAGGATGCCCACTCTCACCAATTCTATTCAATGTAGTACTGGAAGTCCTAGCCAGAGTAATTAAAAAGAAAAAGAAAAAAGAAAGGCATCTAAAATGGAAAGGAAGAAGTAAAATTACCTCTGATCACAGATGAAATAATCTTATATGCAGAAAGATACCACCAAATAATGTTAGAATAAAGGAAAGTTGCAGGATATAGATTCTACAAAAATCAATTGCATTTCTATACATTAACAACAAATGACTGGAAAAGCAAATTAAGAAAACAATCCCATTTATAAAAAAATCAAAACAACAAAAAAAATACTTAAGAAAAAACTAACCAAGGAGGCAAAAGACTTGTACACTGAAAACAAAGAATACCAATAAAAAAATTAAAGACACAAAAAACTGGAAAAATATCCCATGTTTATGAATTAGAAGCCTTAATATTGTTAAAATGTCCATACTCCCCAAAACAACCTACAAATTCAATGCAATTCCTATCAAAATCCAAATGGCTTCTTTTAAAAGTAGAAAAAAAAATCCTAAAATCCATATGGAATCTCAAAGTATCATGAATCACCAAGATAATCTTGAGAAAGAAAACCAAAGTCAGAAGCCTCATAGTCCTGATTTCAAACACACTACAAAGCTACAATAATCAAAACAGTATGGTACTAGCACAAAGGAAGACACATAGGCCACTAGAATGGAATAGAGAGCCCAGAAATAAACCCTTTCATACATGGTCAAACGATCTTAGACAAGGGTATCAAGGCTACATAAGGAGGGAAAAACAATCTCTTTTCAACAAATGGTGTTGGGTCAACTGGATAACCACATGCAAAAGAGTAAATGTGGACCATTACCTTACATCGTGTGCAAAAATTAATTCAAAACGGACCACAGGGCTTCCCTGGTGGCGCAGTGGTTGAGAGTCCGCCTGCCGATGCAGGAGACACGGGTTCGTGCCCTGGTCTGGGAAGATCCCACATGCCGCGGAGCAACTAAGCCCGTGAGCCATGGCCGCTAGGCCTGCGTGTCCGGAGCCTGTGCCCCGCAACGGGAGAGGCCACAACAGTGAGAGGCCCGCATACCACAAAAAAAAAAAAAAAAAAAAAAAAAAAACGGACCACAGACTTAATTAAATCCAGAAACTATAAAACTCCTAAAAGAAAACATAGGGGAGAAAGTTTCACGACATTGGATTTGGCAATGATTTCCTGGACATGAGAGGAAAAGCACAAGAAGCAACAAAGGCAAAAATAGACAAATGAACGGCATTAAATTTTAAAACTTTTGCACAGTGAAGGAAACAATCAACTGAGTGAAAAGGCAACCTGTGGAATACGAGAGGATATTTGCAAACCACATATCAGATAAGGAATTAATATCCAGAATATATAGAGAACTCCTACAACTCAAAACAAACAAACAAACTGAATCACTTTGCTATACACCTGAAAAACAAACAAACAAAATAACTCAATAACCCAGTTTTTTAAATGGCCAAAGGACTTGAATAAGCATTTCACTAAAGAAAATATATGAATGGCCAAAAGCACATGAACAGATGCTCAATCACTACTCATCAGAGAAAGGCAAACTAAAACCAAAATGAGCTATCACCTAAAGCCTGATAGGATGGCCACTATTTGGAAAGAAAGAAAGAAAAAGAAACAAATAAGAAAATAACAACTGTTGGTGAAAATGTGGAGAAATTAGAACCCTTGTGCACCACTGGTGGGAATGTAAAATGGTGCAGCTGTTATGGAAAACAGTATAAAGAATCCTTAAAAAAATTAAAAATAAGAATTACCATATGACCCAACAACTCACTTCTGAATATGTATACTGAACTGAAAACAGGATCTCAAAATCATATTTGCACATCTCTGTTCACTGCAAAACTATTCACAAAAGCCAAAAGTTGGAAGCAAGCTAAATGTTCCTCAATAGACAAATTAGATAAAGGAAATGTGGTAGAAAATATACAAAGGACTATCATTCAGCCTTAAGAAGAAGGATCTTGTCATGTGTTACAGTATACACGAATTTTGAGGACACTATGCTAAGTGAACTAAGCCCATCACAAAAAGACAAATACTGCATGATTTCACTTACATGAGGTATCTAAAGTAGTCAAACTCAGAAACAGAAAGTAGAACAGTGGTTGCCAGTGGCTGGAGGAAGAGGAAAATGGCAAGTTGTTCAGAGGGTATTGTTCAGTTTTGCAAGGTGGAAAATTTCTAGAGACCTGTTGTACAACAAAGTACATGTAGTTAACACCACTGTGCTGTATACCTAAAGCTGATTAAGATTGTAAATTTTATGTTACATGTTTTTACTACATTAAAAAAAAAAAAAAAAGAATAAGCATGCCAGGTTTATCCCCAATTTTCTGACCCTACCCTGCCTAGAGCAGAAATGGTGGCCACAGCATTAGTAACCATCTTGGACCATGAAGACCAAGTCCCTCCTGTGACTACAGAAGAGTGGTGAGCTACAGAGAGCCCAAGTCTCCAACCCACTTATGCAGCAGAGCCAAAATAACAACCTTAGTCAGCTTAAACAAATCTCACTGACACAGGGTTTCTCTTGTATTTCTTATTGCAAGTCAACCCAGATTCTCTATTCCCACTTACATGGACTACTGAATAAACCCTGTTTCTGGACTTCCTGACTCCATTTCTGCCTCCCTACAATCTGTCTTTCACAGAGTTGTCTGAATACATTTATCATACACAAAGTTGATCATGCCTAGTAACCTTTATGAACTCTTTCCAAATCTAACTCTCGGTTCCTCTCTAGACCCACCTCATTCTGTTTGTCATTATGCAACTACTGGGTTGGAATGTCCAATCACAGTTCAGTTCACTCTTTGGTGAATTCTCCATACTCTTTCCCAACTCAGAGATGTCACCCAAGCTGTTCTAAGTGGAATTATCTTCTCTACTTCTCTTCCCAGTCAGTGCCAAACCAATCTTTTGACATCTATTAAAATGTCAGCTCCAATTTCAAACCTTTTCCAGGTCCCAAGGAAAATAATTCACTTTCTCTGCTGAATTTCTTCCATTTATTTTTCATAGCACTTAACACAAGAAACTATAATTAATCTTCTTCCATCAATGTCTACTTACTTATCCTGTGAACAAAGAACGGTACCATAACTGAAACAGCCCACTAGTGTACAAATGGGAATATGGCAGTAAGTAAGGCAGACCCAATTCCTGTCCTCAGAGAGGTGACAT
Organism: Kogia breviceps; assembly: GCF_026419965.1. Lineage (NCBI taxonomy): Eukaryota > Metazoa > Chordata > Mammalia > Artiodactyla > Physeteridae > Kogia > Kogia breviceps. The sequence continues at coordinate 53,646,753 of NC_081311.1, forward strand.
TTTAATCGAGGAAGTGGTACACACACACCCACACACTCAACGCACGCACACACGTGCAGCTATACAACAAATGTGTGTGTGTGTGTGTGTGTGTGTGTGTGTGTGTGTGTATGTTCAGGTATTGAAAAGTGTTATGAAGAAAAAACCAGGTAAACTGAGAAGTTAAAGAGTGACTGCAGAGGAAGGCAAAGGGAATTTATTTTAGATAGTCTGGTCAGGAAAGCTCCTCGGAGGAGGTGTACTATGGCAGGGATTGAACGAAGTGAGAAAAGGTCTGAGGGAAGAGTGGCCCATGCAAAAGGAACAAGTCGACATCCTGAGCAGAATATACCCTGTAGGTCAAGTAATAGGCAAGCACAGCTCTTTGTAGAAGAAAGTTCAAGGATGTCATCAGAGGACGCATGAAATAAGAGCTTGTAGAGTGGGCACAGAGTTTAGATTTTATCCCAAGTATGATAAGAAGTCACCAGAGGGCTTCAAGAAAAAATAACATAATCTGTTTTTTTTGGTTTTTCATTGTTGTTTTAAATCTCTCTTAATGGAGAAAATTGTGTGAGTGAAGGAAGGTGATGGGAGAGAGGGGCTGTTTATGATTCAGTGAATGTGAAATGAAAAAATTGTGTCTACAATTTGACTAATCCAAAAGGAGACCACAATGAAAACAACATTAAACATAAGCAATTTAAGGTAAAAATAAAACTACCTTTATTTTAGATTGCAACTGAACATTGCAAATCCTTTGAATACAATATTATTTTAACTCAAAAACACCTACTCCTAGAGTATTATGTATTTCAAATAAAATGACAGAATTTTTAAACTTCCTCAGTTGAAAATATCTTCATTTGTAAAGGGAAAGGATTCAAAGGTAAATGAAAACATGCCATTTGTCATAAATATAAATATACTGGCAAAAGAAAACTTCTGAGCCTTTAGCATCACTGTCCTGTCTCCCTTAATTTCTTTTCCTCCCTGTCTTCTGTCATGTATTTTCTTTTCCTTCCTTCTCTTTTTCTTTCTTTTCCTACTTCAACTCCTTCTTGCTTTCCTTTCTCTTTTCCCTATTTTCCTTTATTTCTCAATTTACCTTGGAAACAGGCACCCACAAATGCAGAAAAAGAATCTACAAATCATTTCAATACACTTAAAGTATTCCATGCTGTGCTGCCCTGCCCAAACAGACAGATGAAGAGAGCATGAGCTTGTCATAGGCTGGAATTTAAAAAACTTATTGTGTATTTTCTAGTGTAAAGCAGGAAGTTGAAATGTTATATATTTTATTTTGTATTACTTGTTTTTGTTTTCATTTGGACTCTAATTTTTAATGTTAACTTGTTTATGGCCTGTACCAGAGAATATGGTTGTATGGTATTTGATTTCTAAATTTTCTTTATGATTTGACACATAGATTTTTAGGAGTTTTACATGTATGTTGAAAAGTATGTTACCAGTTATGTAAATCATCAATACCTTCCTAATATTTTGTCCTCATCTTCTGTCACTTGTTAAAAGAGGGGTGAAATGTTTCCCATTTCAGTTGTAAACTTATAAATTTCTTCTTGTTATTCTATTAGTTTATTGCTTTATGTATTTTGAACCTGTATTGTGAGGTCCGTAAAGCTCAGGGTAGTTATATCTTTTTGGTATATTGTACCTTTTATCAAGTGGAAATATCTCTGTTTTGACCTATTTATTTCTTTTGGGTCTGTATTCTTTAGCTAAGTGAAATGTTTTTGAGATTCATCATTGTTACATTTATTCGAAGTTTATTCCATTTTCTTGTCAAGTACTATTCCATTGTATGGATATACCACAGTTAGCTTATTCACTCAGGTGTTGATGGACATTTGAGTTGTTTGCAGTTTGGAGCTATTATGAAGAAAGCTTCTATGAACGTTTGTGTGTAGGTCTTTATGTGGGCATATGTTTTCACTCTGTTGGGTAAATACCTAAGAGTTGAATTACTGAATCATATAGTGTTTGTCTAACTTTAAATTGCCAGACTGTTTTCTATAGTGGTTGTACCATTTTGCATACCTGTTAGTAATGTATGACAGTTTGAGTTGCTCACATCTTTCCCAAAATTTAGTAAATGACAGTTAAAAATATCTTTGGTCTTTCTGGTGGGTGTGTTGTTGGTATCTCATTGTGGTTTCCATTTGCGTTTTCCTGAAGACTGATAATGTCATGCATAATTTCATGTAATTATTGCCTATTCATATATTTTTCTTTGTGAACTGATCTGTTTAAATCTTTTGCTCATTTCTTTACTTATAAACCTAGGGAGTTGAAGTTCTTTATATATTCTGGTTAAGTGTTTTGTCAAATATATATGGTGAAAATATCTCCTCTTAAAAAAAAACTTATTGTGAAGAGTGGTTAACCATTTGGGGAAAAAATGAATTACTACACAATAAATGCAGTTAGGAAACAAAATTAGGAGTTGTGGAGACCGAGGACTAAAAAAATCTATCTTTTTAGGTAAAAATTTTGGATTTGGTGACTTTTAGAAGTGTGACATACGGTTTCATTTATTTTCAGGACATCAATATTTCATGGATGATTACGATAATGCCTCTGGATTTTAAAAGGTCTTTTCGGGCTTCCCTGGTGGCACAGTGGTTGAGAATCCGCCTGCCAATGCAGGGGACACGGGTTCATGCCCCGGTCTGGGAAGATCCCACATGCCGTGGAGCGGCTGGGCCCGTGAGCCATGGCCGCTGAGCCTGCACGTCCGGAGCCTGTGCTCTGCAACGGGAGAGGCCACAACAGTGAGAGGCCCACATACCACAATAAATAAATAAATAAATAAATAAGGTATTTTCATTTAAAATTCTAGTTTATGTAAAAATCTATTTCTTAAATAAGCAAGAGGTCCAAAATAATTCCAGCTCTTTTGTGCAGGTAATCCTTCTATCAAGAATGTATGAAAACAGAAAACAAAGATGGGGAGGGGATGATTTCACCAACAGATTTTTTTTTGTTTCTCTGAAATAGACCACAGATGACAAACAGTCTACTTTAGCTATTATAACAAAGTATGGAAGTTAAACTCACCTAAATATAGCCTAATTCTAAAGGTTCTCAGTCAATAAAATCTATCTTTTCTTAACTCACTTGTCATCCTAATACAATAAATATGTTTTGCAAATTTAAAAAAATGTTATCATCTGGTGGCTTCTAATGTTGCTTAGGGAATTACTCATCACAAATTATTCATATAATGAATATAACTCCATTGAGTTATTTTTCCCTAAAATGACATATTAACACCTAAGGGAACATGGGAATACCCTGCCTAACTAATTCATATTTACAGATAATTAAACTCTGTACCAAAGAAGCCCATGCTTTCTGAAGAACAACATAAAGAAGCTAACTCTCCATTTATTTAGAAATTTGTTTACTCTATACTTTAAGCCAAGCACACTTGGCAATTTCAATAGTAGTCTCTGAGAATCTTTTCCTTTACCAAATTCCAAAGCTTTAAAAGGGAGCATAATATAATAAATAGCCATGGTTTAAATACTTTGGTTGAAATAAAAGGTATTTCTATTAACTGCATCATTTCTTCTGGAATCCATTTTTTGAGTAAGACCTCTTACTAAGTTAGCACGTAACTGAAGCTTGGCCTGGAAAGATATGAATAGCACATTGTCACAACAGGCTGCTATAGACAAGACCAAATAATTGCATATGTTGACATTTCAGTAACTTAGTGATTTAATTCAACAAATAGAAAGAGAGCATGTTTTTCAAGATTTGTAACACAAAGTATATAAAGGTGGAAACAAAATTACAAAAAAGTATTACAGTGACCTAAAATCAATTGAGCAAAAAGCTGCAAATCTCAATTTCAATTCACTTAAAATTTTACTCTTAATTTACAGAAAAGCAGCTCAGTGTTTTATTATCCAAAAGTCCACATATACCTAAAAAAAAGAGGACCTATTATAACTTGATTGGATGAGTCACTTTCTGCAAATTTACCATCCTCAAAAGAACAGTCTCTCCAAATAAAGTGAGCTAAAGGAGAAGAGACATTTCCAATGTCATATGATAGAAGCTCTACGTGTGTCACATCACTTACCTCAGGAGGAGTGTCCAATACTCAAGGAAAATGACAGACTAGAAGGAAATGTAAAACTCAAGCACAGATGAAATGATGGCAAAGAAAGAGCCACCACCGTGCTTAATGAACAATGCTGCAACTATTCATTACGCCTCTTCTTCAGCTGATCATTAAGCTTTCAGCACTGTTTATGCAACAGAAAAGAAAATGTTGACTCAAGATTTCATACACTTACTATTCACACAATGAAGAAACCATGAAGAGTATAATCTGCAATTACAGTACCTGATGAAACCGGATCACTGTCAGTGAACCTGATTATTAGTTGTTGTAAGAGCTGTCAAATGCACTACAACTTGTGAATTTGGGATCTGCCTGGCATGATCACTCAAGATAAAAACTTAAAAGCTCATGAAATTACAAAATAAGTAAATAAAATCAGTTAAATAACATCAATTCATATGAAAGATTCCAAATAGTGGTTTAAATCTCTAAGACCTAATGACAGAATAAATCATTCTTTTTATTTCATGATTTAGAGAATTTCAAAAAGTCAAATTAGTCTGTCATGACTTTTAACCATCTTTGCCATTCAATATTATAGAATGATGTGATTCGGTGTTCGTTGAATGAACAAAATAATGAGAATAATTTATGTATGCCAACCTCTTTTCTCTCAGTGGCTTGGCACATAGAAGCTACTCAGGAAAAATGCACTGAAAGAATGAACCTAGTAGATAGCTTACCTTTAATAATCTGCTGGGAATATACCTTGATCCTGCATTAATGAGAACAATGCTTTGCAAACTTACAAACTGAGAGTTGAGGGGTAACTGTAAGTATATATTGAATACAATACTTTGGAAGGGGGACCTTCAAGATGGCGGAAGAGTAATATGAGGAAATCACCTTCCTCCCCACAAATACATCTACATGTGGAACAACTCCTACAGAACACCTACTGAAGGCTGGCAGAAGACCTCAGACTTCCCAAAAGGCAAGAAAATACCCTGGGTAGAGCAAAACAAAAAAGAAACAACGGAGACAAAAGGATAGGGATGGGACCTGCACCTCTGGGAGGGAGCTGTGAAGGAGGAAAAGTTTCCACACACTAGAAGCCCCTTCATGGGCGGAGACTGGGGTGGGCTGGGGGGAAGCTTCGGAGCCACGGAGGAGAGTGCAGCAACAGGGGTGCGGAGGGCAAAGCAGGGAGATTTCTGTAGAGGACCGGTGCCAACCAGCACTCACCAGCCCGAGAGGCTTGTCTGCTCAGCCGCTGGGACGGGTGGGGGCTGGGAGCTGAGGCTCGGGCTTCAGTTGGATCCCAGGGAGAGGACTGGGGTTGGCAGCGTGAACACAGCCTGAAGGGGGCTAGTGTGCCACAGCTCGCCAGGAAGGAGTCCGGGAAAAAGTCTGGACCTACCTAAGAGGAAAGAGACCATCGTTTCAGGGTGCGCAAAGAGAGGGGATTCAGAAAACCACCTAAACGAGCTTCAGAGATGGGCATGAGCTGCGGCTATCAACTCAGACCCCAGAGACAGGCAAGAAACACTAACACTGCTTCTGCAGCCACCAAGAATCCTGTGTGCAACCATAGGTCACTATCCACACTGCTGCCCTGCCTCCCAGGAGTCTGTGCAGCCTGCCACTGCCAGGGTCCCATGATGCAGGGACAACTACGCCAGGAGAACACACGGTGCACCCCAGGCTGTTGCAACATCACGCCAGCCTCTGCCACTGCAGACTCACCCCACATTCCAGTTATAACTCCCGTACATCTCCCTCCCCTTGGCCTGAATGAGCAAGAGCCCCCTAATCAGCTGCTGCTTTAACCCCCTCCAGTCTGGGCAGGAACAGATGCCTAAGGGTGACCTACATGCAGAGGTGGGGCCAAAACCAAAGTTAAACCACAGGAGCTGTGCAAACAAAGAAAAGGGAAATGTCTCTGTGCAGCCTCGGGAGCAGTGGATTAAATCCCCACAATCAACTCGATCTACCCTGCATCTGTGGAATACCTGAATAGACAACAAATTGTCCAAAATTGTGGCGGTGGACTTTGGGAGCAACTGTAGACTTGGGGTTTGCTGTCTGTGACTAATTTGTTCCTGATGTTTATCTTAGTTTAGTGTTTAGCACTTGTTATCATTGGTGGATTTGTTTACTGGTTCGGTTGCTCTCTTCTCTTTTGATTTTTTTACTTTAATAATTTTTTTTTAATTGCTTTTTCTTTCTTTTTTTTTCCTTTTTCTTCTGAGCCGTGTGGCTGACAGGCTCTTAGTGCTCTGGTTTGGTGTCAGGCCTGACCTCTGAGGTGGGAGAACTGAGTTCATGACATTGGACCACCAGAGACCTCCCAACCCCATATAATATCAATTGGTGAGGGCTCTCTGAGAGATCTCCATCTAAACGCGAGGACCCAGCTCCACCCAACAGCCAGCAAACTTCAGTGCTGGATGCCCCATGCCAAACAACTAGCAAGACAGAAACACAACCCCACCCATTAGCAGAGAGGCTGACTAAAATCTTACTGAGTTTTCAGACACCCCAAAACACAGCACTGGACGCAGCTCTGCCCACCAGAAAGACAAGATCCAGACCCACTCACCAGAACACAGGCACCAGTCCCCTCCATCAGGAAGCCTACACAAGCCACCAACCAACCTCACCCACTAGAGGCAGACACCAGAAACAACAGGAACTATGAACCTGCAGCCTGTGAAAAGAAGACCGCAAACACAGTACGTTTTTAAAAAATGAGAAAATAGGGAAATATGCAGCAAATGAAGGAGCAAGGCAAAAACCCACCAGACCAAACAAAGGAAGAGGAAATTGGCAGTCTACCTGAAAAAGAATTCGGAGTAATGATAGTAAACATGATCCAAAATCCTGGAAACAGAATGGAGAAAATACAAGAAACGTTTAACAAGGACCTACAAGAACTAAAGAGCAAACAAACAATGATGAACAACAAAATAAATGATATTAAAAACTTTCTAGAAGGAGATTCCTTCTAGAGGAATTGATTCCTTCTCTAAAAGGAATCAATAGCAGAATAACTGAGGGAGAAGAACTGATAAGAGACCTGGAAGATAAAATAGTGGAAATAATTACCGCAGAGCACAATAAAGAAAAAAGAATGAAAAAATTGAGGACAGTCTCAGATACCTCTGGGACAATATTAAACAAACCAACATTTGAATTATAAGGGTCCCAAAAGAAGAACAGAAAAAGAAAGCCTCTGAGAAAATATTTGAAGAGATCATAGTTGAAAATTTCCCTAATATGGGAAAGGAAATAATATAATAATAATATTATAAATATATATTATATAAAATATAAATATAAATTTATATATTTATATTATATAAATATATATTTATATAAAATAAATATATATTTATATAATATAAATAAAATAAATATAATATAAATATATATTTATATAAATATAAATATATAATATATATTTAATATATATTATATATAAATAATATATAATAAATAATATTAAAAGCAGCAAGGGAAAAGCAACAAATAACATACAAGGGAAACCCCATAAGGTTAACAGCTGATTTTTCAGCAGAAACTCGGCAAGCCAGAAGGGAGTGGCAGGACATATTTAAAGTGATGAAAGGGTAAAACCTACAACCAAGATTACTCTACCCAGCAAGGATCTCATTCAGATTTGATGGAGAAATTAAAACCTTTACAGACAAGCAAAAGCTAAGAAAATTCAGCACTACCAAACAAGCTTTACAACAAATGTTAAAGGAACTTATCTAGACAGGAAACACAAGAGAAGAAGAAACACAAAAGACCTACAATAACAAACCCAAAACAATTAAGAAAATGGTAATAGGAACATACATACCAATACTTACCTTAAGTGTAAATGGATTAAACGCACCAACCATAAGACATAAACTGGCTGAATGGATACAAAAACAAGACCCATATATATGCCATCTACAACAGAGCCACTTCAGACCTAGGGACACATGAAGACTGAGAATGAGGGGATGTAAAAAAGATATTCCATGCAAATGGAAATCAAAAGAAAGCTGGAGTAGCAATTCTCATATGAGACAAAACAGACTTTAAAATAAAGACTATTACAAGAGACAAAGGACTCTACATAATGATCAAGGGATCAATCCAAGAAGAAGATAAAACAATTGTAAAATACTTATGTACCCAACATAGGAGCACCTCAATACAAATGGCAAATGCTAACAGCCAGAAAAGGGGAAATCAACAGTAAAACAGTAATAGTAGGGGACTTTAACACCCCACTATCACCAATGGACAGATCATCCAAAATGGAAATAAACAGGAACACAACCTTTAAACGACACATTAAACAAGATGGACTTAATTGATATTTATAGGACATTCCATCCAAAAACAACAGAATACACTTTCTTCTCATGGGCTCATGGAACATTCTCCAGGATAGACCACATATTGGTCACAAATCAAGCCTTGGTAAACTTAAGAACATTAAAATCATTCAAGTATCTTTTCCAACCACAATGCTATGAGACTTGATATCAATTACAGGGAAATTATCTGTAAAAAATACAAACACATGGAGGTGAAACCATAAGCTACTAAATAACCAAGAGATCACTGAAGAAGTCAAAGAGGAAATCAAAAAATACCTAGAAACGAATGACAATGAAAACACGACCCAAAACCTATGGAATGCAGAAAAAGCAGTTCTAAGAGGGAAATTTTCAGCAATACAATCTTACCTCAAGAAACAAGAAAAATCTCAAACAAACAACCTAAACTTACACCTAAAGCAATTAAAGAAAGAAGAACAAAATAACCCTAAAGTTAGCAGAAGGAAAGAAATCATAAAGATCAGATCAGAAATAAATGAAAAAGAAATGAAGGAAACAAGAGCAAAGATCAATAAAACTAAAAGCTGGTTCTTTGAGAAGATAAACAAAATTGATAAACCATTAGCCAGACTCATCAAGAAAAAAAGGGAGAAGACTCAGATCAAGAGAATTAGAAATGAAAAAGGAGAAGTAACAACTGACACTGCAGAAATACAAAGGATCATGAGAGATTACTACAAGCAACTATATGCCAATAAAATGGACGACCTAGAAGAAATGGGCAAATTCATAGAAAAGCACAACCTTCCGAGTCTGAATCAGGAAGAAATAGAATATATGAACAGACCAATCACAAGCACTGAAATTGAAACTGTGATTCAAAATCTTCCAACAAACAAAAGCCCAGGACCAGGTGCCTTCACAGGCGAATTCTATCAAACGTTTAGAGAAGAGCTAACACCTATCCTTCTAAAACTCTTCCAAAATATAGCAGAGGAAGGAACACTCCCAAATTCATTCTATGAGGCCACCATCACCCTGATACCAAAACCTGACAAAGATGTCACAAAAAAAACTACAGGCCAATATCAATGATGAACATAGATGCAAAATATCCTTAACAAAATACTAGCAAACAAAATCCAACAGCACATTAAAAGATTCATACACCATGATCAAGAGGGGTTTGTCCCAGGAATGCAAGGATTCTTCAATATATGCAAATCAGTCAATGTGATACACCATAAAAACAAACTGAAGGAGAAAAACTATATGATCATCTCAATAGATGCAGAAAAAGCTTTTGACAAAATTCAACACCAATTTATGATAAAAATGCTCCAGAAAGTGGGCACAGAGGGAACCCACCTCAACATAATAAAGGACATAAACGACAAACCCACAGCAAACATCATTCTCAATGGTGGAAAACTGAAACCATTTCCACTAAGATCAGGAAAAAGATAAGGTTGCCCACTCTCAACACTCTTATTCAACATAGTTTTGGAAGTTTAAGCCACAGCAGTCAGAGAAGAAAAAGAAATAAAAGGAATCCAAACTGGAAAAGAAGAAGTAAAACTGTCACTGTTTGCAGATGACATGATACTATACATAGAGAATCCTAAAGATGCTACCAGAAAACTACTAGAGCTATTCAATGAATTCAGTAGAGTAGCAGGATACAAAATTAATGCACAGAAATCTCTTGCATTCCTATACACTAATGATGAAAAACCTGAAAGAGATATTAAGGAAACACTCCCATTTACCATTGCAACAAAAAGAATAAAATACCTAGGAATAAACCTACCTAAGGAGACAAAATACCTGTACGCAGAAAACTATAAGACACTGATGAAAGAAATTAAAGATGATACAAACAAATGGAGAGATATACCATGTTCTTGGATTGGAAGAATCAACATTGTGTAAATGACTATTCTACCCAAAGCAATCTACAGATTCAATGCAATCCCTATCAAACTACCAATGGCATTTTTCACAAAACTAGAACAAAAAATTTCACAATTTGTATGGAAACACAGAAGACCCCGAATAGCCAAAGCAATCTTGGGAAGAAAAATGGAGCTGAAGGAATCAGGCTCCTGGTCTTCAGAGTATACTACAAAGCTACAGTAATCAACACAGTATGGTACTGGCACAAAAATAGAAATATAGATCAAGGGAACAGGATAGAAAGCCACAGAGAAACCCACGCACATATGGTCACAGTATCTTTGATAAAGGAGGCAAGAATATATGATGGAGAAAAGACAGCCTCTTCAATAAGTGCTGCTGGGAAAACTGGATAGCTACATGTAAAAGAATGAAATTAGAACACTTCCTAACACCATACACAAAATAAACTCAAAATGGATTAAAGACCTAAATGTAAGGCCAGACACTATAAATCTCTTAGAGGAAAACATAGGCAGAACAGTCTATGACATAAATCCCAGCAAGATCTTTTTGACCCACCTCCTAAAGAAATGGCAATAAAAATTTTAAAATGGGACCTAATGAAACTTAAAAGCTTTTGCAAAGCAAAGGAAACCATAAACAAGATGAAAAGACAATCTCAGGATGGGAGAAAATATTTGCAAACAAAGCAACTGACAAAGGGTCAATCTCCAAAATATATAAGCAGCTCATGCAGCTCTGTATGAAAAAAAAAACAAATCCAAACAAATCCAAAAATAGACAGGAGACCTAAATAGACATTTCTCCAAAGAAGATATACAGATTGCCAACAAACACATGAAAAGATGCTCAACATCACTAATCATTAGAGAAATGCAAATCAAAACTACAATGAGGTATCACCTCACACTGGTCAGAGTGGCCATCATCAAAAAATCTACAAACAATAAATGCTGGAGAGGGTGTGGAGAAAAGGGAACCCTCTTGCACTGTTGGTGGGAATGTAAATTGATACAGCCACTATGGAGAACAGTTCGGAGGTTCCTTAGAAAAATAAAAATAGAACTACCATATGACCCAGGAATCCCACTACTGGGCATATACCCTGAAAAAACCATAATTCAAAAAGAGTCATGTATCACAATGTTCACTGCAGCACTATTTACAATAGCCAGGACATGGCAATCTAAGTGTCAGCACATATATACAATGGAATATTACTCAGCCATAAAAAGAAACAAAATTGAGTTATTTTTAGTGAGGTGGATGGACCTGGAGTCTGTCATACAGAGTGAAGTAAGTCTGAAAGAGAACAACAAATACTGCATGCTAACACATATACATGGAATCTAAAAAAAAAAAAAGGTTCTGATGAACTTAGGGGCAGGACAGGAATAAAGACGAAGACGTAGAGAATGGACTTAAGGACATGGGGAGGGGGAAGGGTAAGCTGGGACTAAGTGAGAGAGTAACACTGACATATATACACTACCAAATGTGAAATAGCTAACTGGTGGGAAGCAGCCACATAGCATAGGGAGATCAGCTCGGTGCTTTGTGACCACCTAGAGGGGTGGGATATGGAGGGTTGTGGGGAGGTGCAAGTGGGAATGGATATGAGGATGTATGTATACATATAGCTGATTCACTTTGTTATACAGCAGAAACTAACAACATGGTGAAGCAATTATCCTCCAATAAAGATGTTAAAAAAAAAAAAAACACTTTGGAAACAATTACCCATATGGCATTGTGGAAGGAGCTTGAATTATAAAAATAACTGAATCTTGCATCTACCACTTATTACCTCATTAATTAGTCAATGGAATAGCTCCTTAAATTCAATTTTCTGATGTATAAAATTGGGGTGTATCTACCTTGAAGAGCTGCTGTGAGGATGGATTAAATGTGATTTAAAAAATCATGAATCTGAAAACTTCTAGCATGAAGCCTGTCATGGTCATGTAACCAACTTATCCTTATGCTAGTTTCCATCCATCCTTCTGAGTGATTTAATTCTTTCATTATGTCCAGAGTCACAACAAAACACCCAAAAGACCATGACTTTCTAGATGGTTACTTAAAGCAATCAAACACCCCTTACTTTTAAAAACAACATTAAAAAATAAGTAGAACTACATCCATGTGATCTGTTTTGAGAAATGATTAATGCTTTCCTGTACTGGTTTTGCCTAAAGGCAACTGAAATACTTAAGATAGGAAGATAATAAAATCTTCAGAATACATTTCAAAGGAATGATACATGAGCCATTATCACATTAGAGCTATTTCAGTACAATGTATTGTGCCAAATGACTTTAATTTTGAAAGTAAATTCAGAACTAGGAAGAGGAGAAAGCAGTGTGTCCACAGAATCAGGATTGGAGTGAAGTGGCCACAAGCCAGGGAAGCCTGGAGCCATCAGAAGCTGGAAGAGACAAGGAACAGATTCACCCCCTAGTGCCTTCGCAGGGATCCTGGCCCTGCCAAAACCTTGATTTCAGACTTCTGGCCTCCAGAACTTTGAGAAAATAAAATTCTGTTGTTTTAAGCCACCCAGTTTCGTAATTTGTTACAGCAGTCACAGGAAACAAGTACAGGAGCCAAATGGAGAATAACCAGCACAAAATCTATTCATCTCAAATGCCATGTTGACCACAATGATATCCCTGATCACCTTGGCTGAAAATTCTTTTGCCTACCTTCTGTTTTCCCTATGGTACTTCTTTTTGGACCACTCACATAATTCAAATAAAATGCTCCCAAGTTATAGTTACTTTTGCATACAAAAAAAAAATTCACAACTAATTTTTGAAAGAATTTGAAGAACCCTTTACCACCTGTGTCAAGCAGTAGTTTACATGCATTTTCCCAAACTGTTAGGACTTTGACTCTTTTAAAAAGAGGTGTAAAGGCTTTCTTTTTATTTATTATCTTTCTTGAAGAATGAAATGCAAAAACTTTAGCTCCCTGAACTTCTAGAAGTGCAGGCCCTCTAGGTACGGAAATGCTATCTCCTGAAACTCCACCTCCTCTTCCAGTGTTAATGGGCAGTTAAGTTCTATGGGAAAAAGAAGAGTAGGTGGAGTTTGTGTTATTGTGTTTCATTTTATTTAGGTTTTCAGGGTATTAGAAATGAAAAGGACGTAAGGGTAGAAATGCAAGAAGGGTAGGTCATGGATGTATCCCAAGATGGGATGTGAAGAACCTGGAAGATGGAACACTAATTCTCAGAACTGTTTCCAAGAAGAGATCAGGACCACAAGCCAAGACGGATGGACCAAGGGAAGACTGCCAGAAGCATCCCTGTTAGGAGTCCGGGGACTTCAACAAGACCTACTGTTGTATAACAAAGAATTTGACTGGTCTTTGTCCTTGGTTCCTGGGAAGGAGAATCTAAATCTTTGGAATTTCCCAAGTAAAATAAGTGTCCTTATTATGTAGCATCCCTTGGATCACACCTGAGTTTATACTAATGAGATGAGATGACTCAGGATGGGGCTAGTCAACAAAAAGCCAAACTTGTGATTAGAGGGTTGGGATGTTAAAACAGCCTGACCTCCAGGGAGAGAAGAGAGGAGGGGGGTTGGAGATTGTGTTCAATCATGAGGTCTATGTTCAATCAATCATGCCCATGTAATGAAACCCCTATTTATTTTTATTTTATTTATTTATTTATTTATTTATTTATTTTTTTGTGGTACATGGGCCTCTCACTGTTGTGGCCTCTCCTGCTGCGGAGCACAGGCTCCGGATGCGCAGGCTCAGCGGCCGTGGCTCACGGGCCCAGCCGCCCCATGGCATGTGGGATCCCCCCAGACCAGGGCACGAACCCGTGTCCCCTGCATCAGCTGGTGGACTCTCAACCACTGCTCCACCAGGGAAGCCCTGAAACCCCAATTTAAAAAACTCTGGACACCAAAGCTTGTTGGTACTTCCTGCTTGGTGAACATACTGATGTGCGAGGAGAGTGCTGAGCCCTGATTTCCCAAAAGAAAGGGGATGGAAGCTCTGTGTTTAGGACCCTCATAAACCTTGCTATACATGTCTTCATCTGGCTGTTCTTGAGTTCTATCTTTTAAAATAAAACTGTAATCGTTAGTATAGTATGTTCCTGAGTTCTGTGAGTCATTCTAGTGAATTATCAAGCCTGAACAGGGTCATGGGAACCCCCAGCTGTGGAGCCACTTGGTCTGGAGTGAGAGTACACTTATTGAGGACCATGCCCTTTAACTTATAGGGTCTGTATTAACTCCAGATGGTTAGTGCCAGAACTGAATTGCAACATCTCAGAATACATCCCCTGGCCTGCACCCTGGCACTGACCCTCCACACGGCACTGATCAGCTCTATCGACAAGAGCACAGAAGGCGATGATGATGATCTGTGGCACACAATGAGCTCATTTCAGCTGGACCACCCCACATGGAACCGCTCTACAAAGCTCCAGGACAACAATAAGTCCCAGAGTATTGGGGCTGGGGATGGCAGGGTAGGCATATGGAGACTCTGATGTAGAGTGGGGAAATCTCTCATCTGTAAAGCTTCTTTTACAGATGTTTAGTATTTAGCTAAAATTTCTACAGTATTCCTGAAAGGGACCCAGTTAAACACATAGCTCTCAGTCCTGACCACAAATTAGAATCACCTGGTGGACTTTGACAAACTAGTAATACCTGGTCAGCTCAGTACAATCATAATCTTTGGGGAGTCATCTGAGGTGATTCTAGCATGCACGGGGTTGAGAACCATTGGATAGAGTACAATGAGAATGAAAATGCCTTTGAAGACTGGAGCTCCACTGAGCTCCTGACCTTGCCTTTGCTCATGGGAACAGGATCGCCATGGAAATATATTGTGGTCAATTTCTTCCTAAGCTTGGGAAAGAGAAGCGTGGTAAAGGAGCAGGGGAATGGCTTCATTAACCCTCAGAAGGAAAAATGTGTCTCAATCACCCCACCTATTAAGAGGAGCTCGGGCTCTAGAACCCTGTGACACCATATAAAATGGCCTTTGAGCATTTGGAAATGGAATTTAATCCAAGCATTCTGTGGAAGATACAAATCTGCTTCTCACCATTCTACACTGGATATACTGCAACTTTCATACATGTTTCTCAAAAGATTACGGTGATTATTCCTAGCCACATGATCAAGGTCCATTTGAGAGGAATCCAGCTTTTGTTTAGATCAGTACTGCAGGGATTTTAGAAATGCTGAAGAGTTGAGCAGATGGGGAGTGAGGGTGTCTGTACACAAAACTAAATATTTATTAGGATGTTAGCCATGATTGGTTAAATTTTTCCACGAGTGTTACAATATAGTGCACTGTGCTTCATAGAAATGTCATATTTTTTTTAAAGTAATGGAAATCCTAAGGGTATGGGGAGCTTGTCTCATTTTCCTTTGTTTAAGTTTCAAATACAGTAACAGTTGATTCTAAATAATGAAAACCTTTTTAAAACTGTTACATAAAAAGTTATCCCTCATTCCCCAAACCCATTCTCCAGATTTAATCATCACTAACCATTTAGTGAATATCTTCTCAGATCTTTTCTAAGAACCACACCTGCAGAAAGAAGATTTTCAAATTGTTTACAGTGGGTAAAAGTGACTTTATATGTATAAAAATACCATCATAGGTTAAAAATTGTCCTTTAATTTGTTTCTGTTGCTTAATAATGGACAATTGATATGATTCATTCCAATACATACAGATATACTTATTTTAAATTTTTACATACAGTGGTCCACACTGTGACTGCACCTGATGCCTATTCAGTCACTCCCCTCGTGGTGGACATTTAGGATATTTATAAATTTTTGCTACTGCACTGTTGCCGTAATTTGTTTTACACTTTTATAATTTGAGACACAGTGCCTGATAAACTATGAGTTTTTATGCTTTAAAACACATTATTGGGACTTCCCTGGTGCAGCAGCGGTTGAGAATCCGCCTGCCAATGCTGGGGACGCAGGTTCGATCCCTAGTCTGGGAGGATCCCACATGCCGCGGAGAGACTAAGCCCGTGTGCCACAACTACTGAGCCTGTGCACCTAGAGCCCGTGCTCCACAACAAGAGAAGCCACTGCAACGAGAAGCCCGCGCACGGCAACAAAGAGTAGTCCCCGCTTGCCGCACCTAGAGAAAGCTGGCGCACAGCAATGAGACCCAAGGCAGCCAAAACTAGATTAATTAGTTAATTTTTAAAAAGATAATTGGAGAATATTAGAAACACTTTTTAAAAGACATAGTATTAAATTCTCTATTTTTATATAGCTATTTCGTTCAAATAGCTTATTTTAACATCTCTTGACTAAAATCAATGTTGAGTTTTTTAAGCCCTTAATGTTGTTGGTCTCAACTCTGGCTTTGCATTGGAAGCATCCGGAAACTTAGAGAACTATCTGGGAAGGGGGTGGGGTGAAGTGGCAAGGGAGGCTGAACATTTAAATCACAATTCCTACAGGCAAGGACTGGCACTGGGGATTTTGTGAAAAGCTCTCCAAGTGATGTTACCACATAGTCAGAGTTATGCTCTAAATCTAAAAGTACTCTAAAATATAAAATCAATTCATTTAAAGAAATAAAGAAATAAATACTAAACTAAATATGTATAATCAGGTTGTGATTTCTTGTTATATTCCTAAACTTACATGATTTTATTTCACATTAATTAATAACAACTCAAATAGCTCAATTGTAGCATATTAAGCTGATCCCAAGATACTTAATATTCACTTTTAAGAGCTGGAATTAGTCATCTTAGCAAGGGTGTATTCATTTTAGGAGAACACTTGACCCAACTTTAACTTCTAGTAGGTAGAGATTAAGACTATGATCATTCTCCTTTTTGTGAAAAATGACAATTACAGGTGATAGGATATTAAGAATTCAGTTCATGGACACAAGCAAGAAAAAGGAAAGGACAAAGTGGCATTCGGCTTCTAGGCACTTCTTGACCAGCGCTGGAGTGTGTTTTGGGCCAAGCCCAGAGTAAATAAATGGTGTATGGTCATGTGATAAAAAGAACTGCAAATGACCCCAAAATTTTCTAGTAACTTATTTTTATCTCTGGCTAAGAATAATAACAATAATTCAGCCATCAACTATAATCTCTTTGGTTAGTTTTATTTTGAAGTCTTAACATTACAATATTGTTGCCAGAAGCAGTGCTATAAAATCCAAAGCCCATTAGACGTTTTGTGCAGTTTATCTGATTGCATCCCACAATCCCTCTGCCAGGTAAGTATTTTTACATGCATACATTTACTGAGAGATTCAGAGCACTTTTTTTTTTTTTTTTTTTTTTTTTTTTTTTTTGCGGTACGCAGGCCTCTCACTGCTGTGGCCTCTCCCGTTGCGGAGCACAGGCTCCGGACGCGCAGGCTCAGTGGCCATGGTTCACAGGCCCAGCCACTCCGTGGCATGTGGGATCTTCCCAGACCGGGACACGAACCCGTGTCCCCTGCATCGGCAGGTGGACTTTCAACCACTGCGCCACCAGGGAAGCCGGGAGCACTTTTTAAGTGACTAGTAAGTGGCATAGCCAGCCTATACCTGAAGATTAAAACTGAGACTCCTATTACTTCAGGAACTCCACTCTCCCTGATACTCAACCTTGCACATAAGACAGGTTTGTTTATAAACTGAATTTGAACATTGATTTGGGGCTGCAGGGTTAGTAAACAGGACTGCCACAACAAAAGATTTAGAAGCAAACTCAGTAAATCCAAAACAAGGTGAGAAGTTTAAATTAGACAGACACTTGTCATGCAAAGTAAATCTCTTTTACTTGCTAAAATTAGTGGGATCATTAAGTAAAAATCTATTTTACTTTATTAAAAGTTCTCAATTATATAGGTCAAGACTCCATAGCAATGAATAAAACTAACCTGATATTCTGTCCTCTAAAGTATCATTATGACCACTTTCTTCTACAGACCTTTTAGAAGTATGCATAAAATAGGGCATTTGCATCCCAATCTTACTGCTGTCTATGCAATGGTTGATTTTTCCTATAGCTGAATGTGTTCTTCAGCAGATACCTCTCCTGGAGTCACTGTAATTTTGGCTTCTTCACCTTTCAGGAAGGAGTTATACAAAAGAATCATCACCTTTCCCTGATGTTTAATCAGGACTCAGCATGCTATAAGGTCCTTTTATGAAAGCTCACTGGCAGGAAATCAAAGCCCCTTTCTTCAAAAACAATAAAACATGAAACAGAGGGATCCATCTGTCAATCAAGATAGATTTCTCTTTCAGAAAAAAAAAAAAAGACCCTCAAAGAATAAAAAGCTTTCACACTAATTAATACCCATTAAAGCTCCCACCAGTTTAGAGTCTTGAGCAAAGTCAAGAATTATCCAACTAATTCAATTCCAGAAGGTGTTTTTGCATCACTCATTTGGATTGACAAGAGAAAGTACTTCCCTAGAAAGGACTAGGATAATTAATTCCAATTTGCACTTCATATTTGCAAGCACAACCTCAGTACGTCAGCCTTTACAAACTTCCTAGGAGTATGACATTATAATCAATTATTCAGAATCAGGTCTAATTCCATATACATCTACTGCTTACCCAACTAACGCCACACACTATGTTAGGTTCTGGCAACACAAAAATGCTTAATTTATTCTCTTGCCTTTGAACGAGGTAGAGTCAAGTGGAATTCTGCTTCTGAACAGCTTACCCACATCCCGTATTTTTCATACATACTAAAGACAGTCAGATTAGACCAAAGTTACCTTGTATCTTGTGCCTGAATTCCCTCTACATCATGCCTCCCAAGTGGTCTGCCAGCCCATACTGCATACTTCTCAAGATAGTCAGTTGTATCTTTGGATGGCTCTAATCATTTTGATAGTTGCTGATATAATTGGTGATGACTACCTCCAATTTATTTGGGAAGCTCTTTGGGGCCTGCAGGACAGTGGGGAAGAAATCTTACAGTGGTCAAATGATGAATTTATCTACTTTGGTAGCTATGAATCAAATGCACAGAGCATGCAATTAGAAGAAAGCTTAGGAATCTAAAAATCAATTGGGTATTTTTTTCTCTCTTTAAGCCCTTATTTTCTCGGTCACCTGCAAAATATATAGTATGCAAATGTCACATATAGCCCTCCCCCCTCACCCCAATATTCATACAAGAACTATAGAAGAGAAACTATTAAATAGATAATCCATTCAATTAAAAAACATATTGTTATGAATTCTGGCCATCTTCCTCCAGCAGACCCTCCGTCATCTAAATGATAACAGCAAACCAAGAGGCAAATGAGCAAACTATTAAAAAAAAAATGGCCCAAAGTCTTGACTAAAAGTTTACTTTTGAACTATAGTCAGAAGCCTAAAAAGACTCTATGATGGAAAAACTGCACTCCCTATCTGCACATATTGGTGGCCAACTTAACCAAACCACTTGGACTGAGTCATTACTGGGTTTCCTTCCACCAAAATATGCTCACTGACGTAGGTCATGCTTACAAGAAATCTGAAGAAGCCTACAAGGGAACTTGTAAAATAGCCTTGATCTTCAGGGGAAGACCACAATCAGCTCACTGAAAGGCAAAGGGAGGAAAAGCACAGTCTGCTAAATGATCTCTGTCTGAACAGCTTTGGAAGTCAGACAACTGTCTTTCTGAATTCTTTTTTTTTTTTTTTTTTTTTTTGCGGTACGTGGGCCTCTCACTATCGTGGTGTCTCCCGTTGCGGAGCACAGGCTCCGGATGCGCAGGCTCAGCAGTCAGCAGCTGGCTCACAGGCCCAGCTGCTCCGCGGCATGTGGGATGTGGGACCTTCCCGAACCGGGGCACGAACCCACGTCCCCTGCATCAGCAGGCGGACTCTCAACCACTGCGCCACCAGGGAAGCCCCTGAATTCTTTTATAGTCATTTTGATGAAATTACACTAAAGCAAATGATGAGAAAGTGATTTAGATATGATGAGAATGTATTTTAGAGACATATTTTTATTACCTTAACACAGACATCATTTCTTGTAAATTATGAGTTGGAAAAGATACACATTTCTGTGTTAACCACCAAAGAGCACTAGCTTATCTTATTCAAACAGCCCATGGACATGTTCTTTGCTTTCTGTACTCACCCCCACTCATAAATTGTGACAACATGTCCCAAAGTTATCTCCTACTACTTCTCTCCACTAATAGCCCCACTGAGCTCCTGATTCCCTGAATCTATCATGCCCACCCCACTCACTCAGCATTCACCCTGCAAGCATTTAATGAGCACCTACTTCTGCTCAGTGCTGGGGACATACAATGAGACTGCTGGCCCAAGGCACACACCCGGCCTGTCCCATAGCGTCCCCATCCCATGAATATTCTCCCCGTGCCTGGGCGCCAGGGCCTCTGTCGGCAGAGTGGGTGGAGAAAAGAAGAAGGTGGGTTTCTAAATATGCAAATTTAATGCAGTATAATAAAGGCAACACCACAGTCCGAGCAAAACCTTATGTGTCACAGAGAAGGGACAGGAGAGAGAGAGAAGAGAGAGCTTGTGGAAGTCTTCAAAGAAGTAACATTCCATAGGAGTCTTGGAAAATAAGTAGGGTGTTTTCAGGCTGACAACACCCCAGGCAGAGGAGACAGAATGTTCCAAGTGTCTCTTGGGAATATGGGAAAACTGGAGAGGGAATAAGGCTGGAGCTGGAGCTTGAGAGGCAGGCTGGGGTCAGTACCGAAGGCCTCGTTGCCTATCTAAATTCTGAATTTGATCAAGGAAGATCAAGGGCTGCACACAGACAGGTGATTTGGTCAGAAGTGTAATCTAGAGAGATGATTTTAAAGAGTCAGACTTCTAATCTAATTAAAAGAGAAAAAAATGGAAATGGACTATGTTAGACATGGGAAATTTGATAAAACCACACATTTAAGAATTTTTAAATATCATGCTAGATCCTAATAAAGTGTAAATTACCAAAGCAACTAAAGACATTAGAAAACCTAAATAAGCTAGTAACCACCAAAAACATTTTTCAAGTTATTTAATTGTAGATACTTTTTATTACAAAATATATCAAATATGTCTGAAAGTGAAAAACGTATAGTAACAACAACCATATACTCAAAGTTTCATATTACTCCTACAGATTTTCCCCTCACACTGTCCCTGGGATTATTTTTAAGGACAATCAAGACATTCTATAATTTTGTCAGAAAGTAACTGGGACATTTAAAAATATTTTCTAAGGACTATCATTCCAAAACCAGCTCCTGGGTGAATTCTTTCAAACCTCTTACCCTCTAGAGCACTGAAAAGACTGAAAATTAGACAAGAATCCAGCATAAACTAATGCCAAAGCCTGAACCCCCCCCAAAAGACAGAAAAATAAATCAGAAAACTAGAGATGAATTTTTTCATATGAATATAAACTGAAATCCTAAATATTATTAAATCAATAAGAATCTTGTAATACAAAATATTATAATAAAATGTGTTCAAAAATGCAAGTGTCAATATAACATATTCAAAATTTAATCCCTAAAATAACTAGGTCAAAAAATGGGGGGAAAAAAATCCCAACAGATAACCAAAAAAACCTTAGAAATACTTTAACATTTATTTATAATTTAAAATGCCTAGTTATATAACAATAGTAAGCCTTTTCCTTAACATCACACTGGAGAATTTAATATTTGTGAGAATCCATTTAGATCCAGAACTGAGACAAGGATAAAATGCAAACACTCAGAAAATATTACATAAGGGTTTATATGAATGAAAGAACAACATTTTCACTAAAGGACAGAAAAGAAGACTTGAATATACGGAGATATAAATGTTACTATATGATTAGAAATAATATTGCAAATAATATTAAAAATAATACTGTGAGTTCCACTAGAAATTATATTGGATATTTTAACAAATAAGTCCAAGTTTCATAAGGAAAAGGTGACAATAGCCAGATAACTTTTTTAAATGGTGTGCACTATTAGATATTGAAAATTCATCTTAATGTTACAGTGTATGCTACAAGGAATAAACAGAACAATAAAACAGACTAGATGTCTTATAAACAGTGCAAATTATATAATGGATCCTTTATTCTCATCCAAAATAATTTAAGAAAGATTAAAACTTAAATATGAAAAATACAATCATAAACATACTAGGCAAAAATACAGATATATATTTGAATAATTAGGAAGTAGGGAAGATCTTTGTTAGGAAGTCATAAACCACAAGGGAAAGAAAGACTATGAAATTTGACATGGGAAAAAAAAATTGGCATATGTGGCAGAGATGGAGTTACTATTCTTAACATATATTAAGAATACACTTGACGCAAGAGGGAAGAGATATGGGAACATATGTATATGTGTAACTGATTCACTTTGTTGTAAAGGAAAAACTAACACACTATTGTAAAACAGTTATACTCCAATAAAGATGTTAAAAAAAAAGAATACACATATACTCATATATACACAATCTCAAATCAGATATATATTAAGAATATATATCTCTCAAATCAGATAACAAAGTAAAAAATACTTTCAAAACAATATGGGCAAATATTATGAGTAAACAAATCACAGTTAAGAAAATATAAATAAATAATTGAAGATTTGAAGAGACAAATAAGAAAAAATTAAAGCTCATTAGTAATTAAGTTAGTGGAAATTAGCATGATACTATAATGAAATTCCATTTTCCTCCTATCAAAGTAGCACAGTATTTATTTATGTATTTATTTTTATTACAAGTCTCAGTGCCAGCTAAGGGTCCAAGGAGGAGCTCTCTCAAATATTCCCATGTGACCTAAATTGATATAAATGTTCTCAAGACGATTTGGCAATACATACCAAAAGTATTAAAAACATGCATGTAACTTGACCAGGAAATATATATTTCTAAAATTATCCTTGAAAAAAAGATGTTACTGAAGTGCATGTATAAGAAGGAAAGACGTTCACAAAATACTAAGCAGGTAAAACAGATTAGAACTAAGTGAGCTCATGTTTTGTCAAATATGATAAATGTCTACTTACTGATTTAGTTATATTACTCATAATATTATAAACTTGGAAATAGGAGTAAAAATAATCACTGTAATTAGCATTTTGTGGTTGAATTAATTACAGATTCTTTGACTTTCATTTTGATTAAACCTATTTCAAAGTTTTCTGGATTGGATGTGCATGTGTCATTTGGGGAGAATAGTTTGAAAACTGAAAGTTCATAACAAATTAATGTCATAAAATATTTATTTTAAAAGATGGCAAATAATATTTATTAAGCCTGGATGGCCCTATGATCAATTCAGGAATAAATGCCAGGGATTCTTCAGAAATTAAATCAGCTGGAGTGAGGGTCTCTTTCCATTTTCTTTTTGTTGCAGGGTGCTAGGATGGAAGAGAGGTGACTTTTAAGATTTCCACTTTGGCCAAGCAGGTGGCAGTTGATGCAGGTGATAAGTAAGATCCCGTCTCTGTGCACAATTTTTCAGAAGCCAAGTCAAAGCTTCCTGTCTCATAGTGGAGTCCTTCATACCCTCGGGCCATAAGACCTTTGTCCTCTGGAGGCCAGCATAATTCATTCCACCATCACCCAGCACTTGACCGTCATTCTGCCTTGAGGCATGTCTTACAATGTTATTTTTATTGTCACTTAATTTTTCATACATTAATGTCTTTGGTGTGGCCAGCAGTAGTGGTAAAGGAAGAGCAAATCGACAAGGAAACCTTCAAAGAATGCTTTGTCAGGAGAGGAACACAGCTCACTGCGTGTTCCCCTGGATGGCTACATCCACCCCTGGTAGCTGCAGTCTTCTCCTAACTCCGCTCCTCAGGCCAAGCACTGTGATGGCACCTCTGGATGTTCCCGCAAGTCTCATTTTTTGCCTAGCTGCTAAGTCTTTTAGTTCCCTTGGTTCTGGTATCCTAAATTCTTCCCAATATTCAACCTCAGCTTCCCTCAAGTTTTGGGAGGTGTTGGTCATTTGCAAAGTCCATGTTGGCAATGAAATTAACACTTCAAAAGAATTCTACCCCATCTCTTATAAACACACACAAACACAACCTTATTTTCCCCAACTATACTGTAAGGTATCTGAAGCAATGGGTCATATTTGATGATGATGATGAAGAAGAAGAAGAAGATAAAGAAAATAACACCCCAGCCAACATTATTTATGAATTCCCAATATATGCTACCACCTCACATGTTAATGCGAATCCTGATGGACCTTCAAATTAAGTATTACTATTATGCATTCACAGACTAGGTAAACTCAGAGGTTTAAGAGACAGATCCAGGGTCAATGCCTGCTTCTGAGCTAAATGTCCCTCTGACTTGCAAAGCTCCCACACATTCTTACATCCTCGGCTGACTCAACACTTTATTCATCCTGGTGACCGTGATCCACTCCATAGTCTAGCAAGTGCCATTGGCCCTTGCATATGAAGTTCTATGTCAATCCCTTTCCATAAAACTCCCAGCTGACCCTAGCAGGGATTCAGTAGGTAGCAACTGAATGAAGAATGAATTATTTCTTACATTTACTGCCCAAAACTCTATGAGAAAAGGAGGCCTATGTAGTATAACCAAAGCAGCATTTTTTAGTTATGATGTCATAATAATTAATGGGATGAAATAAATAAAAAAGCAACGGGTTGTTAAGTACCAGATGCATTCCAAAACTTGCTTGACAGGAAAATGCAATGATTTCATTCACTGCTCTTGGTCAGTTAGATGCTTGTGTGAAAAATACAGAGGCATGAGCAAAGTCAAGGAAACCATTTGCAAAAGGTAAAATACTAGGAAAAAATTAACAGGATTTCATTAGTAAAATAAAAGAATACAACTCTCTATTAGCATGACCTTGTTTCCCTTAAGCACCTTCTTTTGACTGAACTTATAATAACTTTCCAATATCAATGAAAAGAGATAATGTCAAGGTTGCAAGTAACACATTCATTAAAATGGTTTATCTTTATGCTTCATTACTAACTGTAACAACAGAGTAAATGAAATATCATTTACAAACAGAAAACTCTAGAAGACAGGTTAACAGGAAAAAAAAAAAAGGTCTTGCATTTCTTTTGTACATAGTCAAAACTAGATGATTCAGTACCTGATCTGAGAAACCCAAAATGCCATCATAAATTTACATTTGTGTTTTGCTCTGTCCATGTACTACAGAAAAAACCCGAAAGGGCAATATCATAATTGAATTCACGTCTGAGTCGGAGGACTGCCATGTTTTAAATCAATTCACTGGGAAAGTCTAGCCCTTGACCTACAGAAACATTCCAAATTTTGGAATTCGAAATGTTTTGACATGTATGGGCCAGTTTAAATCCTTTCTGGAATAAGATGGGGGAATATATACATAGATAAATAGCAAATGAATGAATGAGTGAATCCACTTTGGAGGGGAAGCAACACTTTTACATGGCTGCTTCCTAAACATTCCAAATGGTGTCCAAAGTACTTTTCAGTATGACAGAGTGATTTCTTTTCCACTCAGGCCACAGCTCCATTCTGTTTCCTAAGTATGGCATATGCATTTGGATGACA
The DNA here is from genome assembly GCF_026419965.1 of Kogia breviceps. NCBI lineage: Eukaryota > Metazoa > Chordata > Mammalia > Artiodactyla > Physeteridae > Kogia > Kogia breviceps. The sequence goes on from NC_081311.1 coordinate 53,672,643, forward strand.
AAAATAATGGACATCCCAATAAAATTCTTCAAGATCAATGCAAGGTCTTCCACAGTGCTAAAGCTCATCACTGTACGATTTTTCTCTAAAACATGTGGAAAGGGTAAACAGGACCCATGTCCCCTGAAAACTACCAGCTATGGAAACAGATTTTCCTGCTGAAAGCTCACAATGATTTCTGCAGTGTCCAAAGCTCAGTGTTCTCCCTGCCAACGTACAGCTTGGAGGGGGGCCAGGGGAAAAGATGTTCTCTGTGAAATCAAAGACAAACTGCCTGTATGTGGTAGATAATAAACCAGTGTGTGTATAATATACATCTTTAATATTTCAAGAGTATTTGAGTTCTAAATAGCAGGTCCCTTTACAATAGCTATACTGCAAATTATCATCATAATCAAAGGGTTTTACCCAAAATCTACTCTGAAGGTAATTTATAAAACAGTTCTCTTATTTTGAAGGGGGCAAGAGTGTTTTCATTTATTCATTTATTAATTAACTCATTCACTCATCTGTCTGTCCATCTAGCCATATAGCTCATTCATTTGACACATATATTTTGAGCAGCTACTTTGTATAAGGCACATGTAGCAGCTAGAGAGGAAAGGCAGATAAAACATGCTCATCTATAACAACAATCAAAGGAGAAGGCTATTATGCACCATGAGATGTGTAAATTGTTTGGGGAGATCAGAAGAAAGAGAGATGAATTCCAAATGAGGGGCTTGAAGCAGGGCTCTTTATAGAAAGTGGCATCTGAATTGGTTCTTGAATAAGTTAAATGATTTAAGTGCACTTAATAATTTAATTTCAATCTAACCTAGCTAAAATCAGACAACATGTAATCAAGCTTCTCCATTAATACAGATATGTGTTTATAATTTGTGACTAGTTATTTATATTTTGAGCTGTAGTATTGTCTAATTTGGGGAAGTAGACTAGAAATATAACTTTGAGGGCTGGAAAGAACTGGGCCAAAGTCTTTGTTCCTCCATTTAATATTCATGTGATCTCTGGCCCATTTCCTAACATCACTATATTTCAATTTCCTCACCCATTAAATGGATATGATAATAGTGCCTCCTTTGTGACATTTCTTGTGAAAACTCAGTTTTAAAAGGTAGATAAATCCCTTAGAATGTTGACTAACATAAGTAAGCACTTGGTAAAAAAGGCAGTACTATTATTTTGCATTGCTAGTAGGCCTTCCTCACGTAACTCAGGAGATGCCCAAGAATGGTGAACCTCAAAAACAAATTTATGTCTGTAACTGGCAACGTCTGCCCTTACACTAGAGTTTGTGCTGATAGCCATCCTCATTAATAAATTTTTCCTGTGTCTGGCATCTAATAGTATACTACATTTCTTCAATGGAAGTCCCATGAGTTCATCCTTCTACCTCGATTTCACCTACTTTTGGAAAATGACTGTCTCACACTTTGTGATGCTACCCAGAACCCCACTAAGCCAGTGCCTTATATTCCATATAGCCTACAATTTTAACTCAGATGATCCCAAGCTACTCTCTAAATTTTTAAAAACTCATATCCAACAGATTCTATATGATGCAATTAACAAATATTTGGAAACTTCATTTTATTTATATTACTTATTATGTGCTATCTTTTTTAGAATGAGTCATTGATCGAAATTCAAGTTTTGCAGTCACTGAACCAAAACATAGTAAACAGCATAACTATTAGATGCCCAATAATTACTTGAGGGGAAGAGGCTGTTACACAGAAATGGCATTTTCTACTATGGGCTAGGCTGGTAAGGAATAAACCAGACCTGCACTGTCCCATGTGGTAGCTACCTGTGCTTAGTGAACACTTGAAATGTGACTAATCGTGCATCGGACTGAGATGCCCTACAGGTACACATTACACACCAGATTTTGAATACTCAGTATACAAAAAAGTGTGTGAAATATTCAACTCATAATTTTTGTACTGATCCCATGTTGACATAATATTTTAGATGTACTGAGTTAAATGAGATATATTATTAAAATTGTTTTCATCTGTTTCTTTTTACTTTTCTACTATGCCTACTAGAAAATTTCAAATTACGTATGTGGCTCACGTTACATTTCTCTTGGGCAGCACAGGATTAGAGGGAGTCTCTCATCTTGACAGAATAACAAGGACCTGTCCTGAGAGCTTAGGAATAAGCATTTCCTGAAACCCCAAAGCTCCTCTGATGTCCCAGATGACCAGAGGCCAGAGCAATTATCACACTTCTTTCCAGTCTCCTTGGCAAGTGGGAGGATCTCAGGAATCTCACAGAGGTGCTCGATAAATTCCAGTATTACCAGTATGGGGAGAGAGGGTGTCCCAGCAGGTAGTTAACTCAGTAGTCCCTCCTGACTTATTTACTGGTGTGATAAACCAACACTCCATATTTAACAGTGTCAAGCAGCTCCTAATCACTCACTGACTCAAAAAATACCCATAGCTGACCACCAAAGATATTTTCAAACATTATTTGACATTATATGGTTTGGTGAAAGATGAAATTTAAAAGTATCTAGAAGCTGGTTGCACTAATGATTTTAAGAAAACTTGAAGAAGTAAATTCCTAGCTGTTCAACACCCATTTCATTTCCTTTCTGGTCACCTAAGAAGACCCAGTATTTCTCTGTAATTTTGTCATGGTGAAGAATCCAAGCTCTCCAAGCCAGCTGACTAACCGTGAGCAGAGGAAACACGTCTATATTCAACACTGAGCACAAGCACAGCTTAACCTAAAAATGGGCACTTGCTGGTCTGAGGATAGAAGAGCAAAGATCCCCAGGTCTGATTGATGCTTAAAATACAAAAAATATCTCTTTATGGAGAAGCATTGACGCTCACATCCCACTGTTGCCACAAAAATTTAAATTTTAATACCTAATTTCCAAAGAGAATAGTCCATTAATGAAGAGCAAACTGTTTTAATAAATCATAAATTATCCTAGTGTAAAATATTTGCCCAAGTGATCTTAGATAAAAATTAAGCCTGGGCCTTCAAAGGATACAACAATAGTGAATCAAAATGAAAACTAGCAGCCGGTGTTTGCATCGATGGCTTAAAAGTACTTTCGTATCACATTTGAATCATCAGATAATCTATAAATTACATAAGGGAGGCACTGCTTCCCCAACGTTGCAAATGATGAAACCCAAGAATTTATGCCTAGTAAATGACCAAAGTAAGAATCAAAATTCATGTCTCTTGAGATCAAATTGCATGTTTAAAAAATGACCCATCAGGTACCCTACTGAAACCTACATCAGTGTTAAGATCTCAGTATTTGGAAGACCCAGTGGATTTTATTTTTAAAACTCTTTAAAAAATATGTGGATATGGCCCTTGGAGTTGGAAATGCTAGGACTATGAATGTGAAGTTGCATGAAGAGTTGGGTGAAAACAATTAAAGGATATTATTTCTGAACTGCTTTCCATTTTATTTTTCTCATCACAAGGATATTACGTGTTCATTACAGAAACACAAACAAGAATATTTAAATACTTATAATTTTACAAACCAGACAAAATCACCATAATATGTCAACACTGATGCCACATGCAGAGGTGACCTTCAATATATTTAGTAGCCAATGTGGCACTTCAGAAGAAAGGGGCAGTCATTAGGATGCCGACTTAGACAGTCTGCAGAGCTGTACCAGTAGGAACATGTGCCACAGCTGTGCTGGATGTATGTAATGTTTTTTATGGAATCATATAATCTTACAGATTTTCAACCTCCTTTTTAAAAGTCACGGTATATTTTAAACATGTTATAAAACCTGTTTCAATTTTTCTATATACATAGAGTCTTCAATGGAATAAAAGCGTGATCTCCCTTCTGGAAAAGGAAAGGTTGAGGTTCATGGTGGCATGATTGCTTATCATTCATTCCACAAGGATTCACTGACCATCTTCCACTTCAAAAGTACTGAGTAAGGTGCTAGGTGAGAAAGGGTAGGAAAGGCCAAGATTCTGCCCTTAATATCATAAAAGCCAGTAATAGCACTTGGCTCTGCATGAGGACACCGGCCAGTGGAGCACCTCGCCTCTTTATTCCAAAGGTGGTAAAGAAGACAATTGCCGGTTTCAATGCTTTGTTATTTGAAGCTCCATTACAGCTTCTGCTAAATAACCTTTCTTGAGCAAGCCCCTGGTTACCCTGTCAATGTGCCTTGAATAAATTCAGCCATAAAACTGATTAAAGGTGGTGCCAGGCTCTTCACTGCTTTGTACATATTATCTGACTTTTCCTCCCAATGACCCCATCAGGCAGTGCCTATAACCACCCATCTCCATTTTAAAGATCTGGAAATTAAGACTTGGAGACATTAATTAGCTTGACTGAGTTTACACAACAGATTTATCTGTCTCCAATGGCCAGGCTCTTAACACCACGCTCCACTGCCTTTATAATATTGACCATGGAAAGACAGTCACAATACATCACATGAAATAAGCCTGGCCTAGAAGGTGCCCGGGGGGGATCTGATCCTTGCCAAACTTTTATCTTGTCATCCCAGTTTCCTTGGTGCTTCAGCCCATGGTTCTTTCAGATGCAAGAGTAAAATCAGCTCTTTCCCCACAGGAAGACCTTCTCAGCTGTTATTATCTCTCTCTGCAATGTTTTCCTCTGCATTCTTAGCATGAACAGATCTCAACCTTAATTATCTCACCATGAAAGTCACTCATCAAAAAGGATTTCCCTGGTCATTCATTCTAACGTAATCTTTCTGATAGCACTCTGCTTCCCCTCCCCAGCCTTTTTAAAACATGAATGATGCAGGTTTTAGAGCAGTCAGTACAAAATAATACTCTCTATATAAAAACACTAGCATGCACCCAAATACACTCATGTATACAATACACCCCATGCTGGAATAAAATACAAAAATCAAAAGAAAAATATATGAAAACTGAGGAGAAAGAAAGAAAATTATCTGGAAAATATTACCCCAAGATTTTAACTTTTTTTTTTTCTGGTGAATAAGATTTTTGAGATTTTCTACATTTTTATACTTGCCTGCACTTTCTAATCTTTGGTAATTAATACTGATTACTCTCTTAGTACGTTTCAAATGCATAATGACAACTCTAACATAAGCAATAAGAATCCCCCCCTTTTTGGTAAGAAAACAGAGCAGATGCTGTTCTAGCTCAGGCTTCTCTGTTAGGTACCCAAAGTCACAGCAAGTAATGCAAAGCTTAATTGTGCTCCCTTTGTCCTTTACAGAATCTTCCTTGGGAGACAGGGGAGGGCTGGAAGTAGAAGGAATGGTTTTCACAATAACAGCAGTAACAGCAGTAGTTGGGGAAGAAATGTCCTACCACATGTTCTCATTTAAAAAAAAAAAAAGAAAGTCTGTGTTAAAACTTGAAGACACACGCAAACCAACAGCCCAATCAAGATCAGCAAATGAGACTGTGCCACGCCCAACCTCCGCAAGCCCCCAACCCACAAAACAGCGACTCTGTAGAGAGGGCCTTTCCACTACAGTTGTAAAAATCTCTCTCAGGCAACAGCTGAGGAAAGATGAAAGCATTGTCCTGGGAAAGAGTGATTCCCGAGGATGGAGGGAGGGGCAGGAAGAGCTCTTGGTGAACCCCCAGGAGTCACACAGCAGCAGGCTTTTCATCTGCGTTAGTGCTTTACCTGAAAATCCCATTTTTAAAATCCGTTATTAGCTCAAAAATCAATGAATTCTCCAGTTAAATAATTGGGACAATTTGCAATTATTTGGTCAAATGCCAAAATACCTCTGCAGCTTTGCTGACACAGATGTGGGAGTAAGGCTCGCAAAGGACACATCCGACATGAATCAAACTGATGGGAAAGAAATGGCTATCATAACATTGGCAACGAAATAAAAAGGACTTTTAAAATATCTGCTGGCACAAATTTTCATTTATTGTAAGGATGAATTCCACTGAGTAACTTGGCTTTACTTGAACGAGAACAGAGCAAAAACATAATTTCTTCTAAGAAGGAGTTTATCAAAACAATTGTACTCTCCAGCTCTCGTTTCCCACAGCATGTGTGGCATTCTTGCCAACACAGTTGTGTAGGCAAGTGCCACCATGGCAGGATGAGAAATGCACCCCAGATAAACAGGTGACACTGGAGATTTGTATTTTGGTCTAAGAACTTGTGTTATCACTACGTTTAAAAAATATGCACGGTGGAATATTTTGTGGTTTTCCGTGGATTATGCTTAACGTATGTTGTTAAATTAAGGTTATAGATGAGAGTTAATCCAATTTTCTGAAGTGCTTTTTCTTTGAACACTCAGGAATCCAGCCTCTGCAAGGGCTTGGTTTCATGTTATCACTATCGAAGGGGTTTGGATTTTTGCGTCCTTTTCCAAACACCTTCTCGCCTTCGGTAGTTTTTTCTTTGCCCTTTGCTGCAAGCTAGAGCTGGGGAACAGAAAAAGGGTATTTCACTTGGTGTCTGGTACGTGAACAGCAAGAGGAGTAGATTAGAGAATGGCAAAGGATGTTGATTCCCAGGTTATCACCTGCCACAACCATCAGATGTCCTCCCGCAGGATCTGAGAGTGAGTTTTGACACTAAAAATGCTAACTGAGAAAACTGTCTGGCCAGAAAAATTATTCATTAACACAAAGAGCCATTTAGATATTTTTGAAAAATTCCCAAAACAGGGCTTTTTAGTGTACATCCTAAACAACACTCTTATAAGATAAATTTTAGATCAAGGGGAAGAATAGTTACAGTTTTACGGCCACTGAACAATTCAAGGAAGAACATGTAAAACTTTTTGTAAAAAATAAGAGAAAGACACAAAAACACTAACTCAAAAAGGTATCTGCACCCCCATGCTCACTGCAGTATCATTCACAATAGCCAACACATGGAAGCAACCTAAATGTCCAGTGTTGGATGAATGGATAAAGAAAATGTGGTATATATGCAATGGAATATTATTCAACAATAAAAAAGAAGGAAATTTTGCCCTCAACATGATGGACCTTGAGGGTATTGTGCTAAGTGAAATAAGTCAGAGAAAAACAAATTTTGTATGATCAACTTTTATGTAAAAAAAAAAAAAAAAAAGCTCACAGATACAGAGATCAGCTTAGTGGTTGCCAAAGATGGGGGGTTAGTGGTGGGTGAAATGGGTAAAGCTGGTCAAAGGTACAAACTGCCAGTTATAAAATAAGTATGTCCTGTGGGTGTAATGTACAGCATGGTGACCCTAGATAATAATACTTTACTGTATATTTGAAAATTGCTAAAAGGGTAGATCTTAAAAGTTCTCAACACAAGAAGAAAAATTTTGTCTATGTATGGCAATAGACTTATTATGGTGATCATTTCACAATATATACAAATAGCCAATCATTACTTTGTATACCCAAAACTCATGTCTCAATTATATCTGAATTTAAAAAAATAGAAGAGAAAAAAAGATCTCAAACATGGAATACAGAAGCATCATGTATATTTATTTCAAGATTTTATTCTCTCTTCCTTATTTTGTTTAGAAGTTATGTGCCTTATATTCAAACATTATTACTCTCTAAGAAACTGAAATTGCTTTGTAGACATAAACCTTGCTTCATTCCTAGAGAGAGAAGCATCTGCACCGGTGTCATGTGGATACAACTAACTTCTCCCTCCCCTCACTTCTCAAAGAGCCTTTAAGGCATTGCCAATAGGCCATTCTTCATTTCTCTATAGTAACTTGTGTGTCAAGAACTGTTCACAGGTTTTCAGCCAAACTTGGATCAACCTGCAATAAGCATTTTTGCTACAACTGAGTGCATATCCTGTGAGATGGAAGCCCAAGCTGAATAGCTCAAATGGAGCAGGTAAAATACCCTCCAACTTCAGGGTATGGCAGAGCCAGAGCCTTGTTCTGTGTATGCAGGAGAACTCTGCCTTGTGAGCCTGTGTGGGAGTGAGCTACGGCAATAGACCATCCACCCCAAGATGCGATCAAGTGAATGGTGATACTCAGTGGAGATGTGTGGATCTCAGAGGCATTCCTTTAGGCTGTGGTCATGATTGCTTGTAATTACCTCTTACTTATTTTGTGTTAAATATATTAATCCTTTTAAATCCCCCCCCAAAAAAAGTCTCTAGCAAACATTCTTTACGTGTTCATAATTGAAAACAACTGTGCCAATCACACTTGAGGGGCCCAGCATCCCTTTTCTATTCCAGTGTTATGTAGATCACATCATCTCAGGGCAGAGGGAAGGCTTCAGGAGAGTCCATAAGGAACCCGACCCCACTCCAGCTCACCCTGGCCATGGGGGTGTGCTGGGGGATACCTGTCTAGAGTGAAGCAACCCTAAAAGCGATTATGCCTGGCTTTCAGGTGTCACCCTGCCTTAGGGCTCACAACCACCCACAGTCTCAGCACGCCACCACCATGACCGTCATCGCCATCACTCCAACTCCACTACCACCACCATAACCACCACCCAGGTACTGGGATGAATAATGTCTCCCCCCACATTCATGACCACCTAGAACCCAAGAATGTGACCTTATTTGGATTGCAGATGTAATCAAGGTGAGATCACAATGGAGTAGCGAGGGCCCTAAATCCAGTTGTGACTGTCCTTACAAGAAGAGGGAAATTTGGGCACAGAAACACAGACACATAGGGAGACACCATGCGAAGAAGGAGGCAGAGATTGGAGTGATGAATCTACAAGCTCAGGGATGCTAAGGATTGCTGGCTACCGTCAGAAGGTGGAAGAGGCATGAAACAAATTCTTCTCTAGAGCCTTTAGAGGGAGCATGGACCTGCCAAGACCTTGATTTCAGACTTCCAGCCTCCAGTACTTGAGAGAATAGATTTCATTGCTTTAAGCCACCTAGTCTGTAGTGTATACTTTATTACAGCAGCCCTAGGAAACTAGTGCAACTCCCATCACCTCCACCAACCTCATCACTCCCACCACTATCAGCACCACCTCCCTCCTCAGCACCATTACTATGAAAACATTATGAAAAAGATAACTCAGATAACTTCCTTTCAGGCCAACACTGGGACTTAGTTCTAGTGGTCAGCAGCTGACACCACAAGATGAACTCATGTAAGTATCTTAACCACAAGTGGTCTGATCCCTGCTTCTGGAGTTACAGATCTAGTATCTCTCTTTTTTATCCCCAAACTTCTAGTTTGAGCTTGACAAACTTGCCCACTTTTTCTCATTCCCGAGGAAGAACAAAGATGGTTTGACGTGAAAGAGATATCAAAGATCATTCACTTTCACCCCATAATCTGAAAGCACTGGGGAATATGATATCTAGAAAGGTGAAATAATTTGTACAAAGTCAGTGAATCAGCTTGTAGCACAATCAGACTCAGCCAAGTCTCCAAGACTGCCTGCCAGAAAAGGGTGTGCAGTATCTTTTTAGTCCTACTACTGAATATTAGGAAGCAATACATGAAAAGCATAAACAACCCCTACCCTACTACCAACTCACTGGCTTTTTAAAATCTCATTTAACCTTACCAGAAAAATGTGTGGACCAGGCCCAGAGATAAAATTACTTAAATATTCACTATGATATCATTGGGGTATCACATGATGATATTTAAGGAAGATGTTTTCTTATATTAGTATTACATAACTGAAATGTTTCCACTGTTAAGGGGGCTAGCCCTAATATTAATTCTATATACCTGTATAAAATAGAAATAACCTGAAGGTCTTCTCAAAACATATCTGCGGTAGAATTCTTATCAAGCAATCAGGAAGAAACTTTGGAATGATGAGAGCACTGATCAGTATGTAAATGAAGATTATCTACATCATGTATCGAAGCATCAACAAATTAAAGAGGGCCTGTGTTCTAAAGCATCAGGTAAAGACAAAAAAAGTAATGATAGACACAGTTACATATATTGATTCCTTCTGTTCTTTGAAACAAAGTCATCTCATTGTACAAACCTTCAAATCAGAGCGTCTGAAGACACAATCTCTAATACTGAAATGACACGTTTCTAAACCTCAACTTCTGAAAACTTTGAAAGAAAGGTATCAAGGCATTTGTAATTTTGATGTTTAAACTAAGAGTTTTTTAAAAAAAACACAATTTTTATAAAACTGTTAAGATTAGTTCCCCAAAGGAAGATGTAATTCTGTATAATCCAGCTCCATGTTCACAGTCAGAAAGAGTTAATCCTCAGTTACTCAGTTAATCTAAATACTGTCAGCTAAAAATATTTTTAAAATCATAGTTTCCTTAATATCAGTTCCTTTAGAGATCCTTTCATTAGAAATCTCATTTTTTTCTTTTACCAAGTTGATACTTCATTAAAAATATATATATATGAATGAACTAACAAAAACACACATATATTTTTTAAATTTAACCTTCAGTAAGGTATATGCTGATATTATGTTCTAAGACTTTGAATTACTAAGCATTTATAATTTGAAATTCCCTCATCATCCCCTATTTCAATCTCTACCAGAGAAGTCACCACAATATACAGTGAGGATTGTTTTTTCTCTTAAAGCAGTAAAAACAGAGCTTTGAGCTTCTAATTAGCATGTATCTTTGGAAGCTACTGTGTTTTCTTTTAAGTAGTGGATGCAGGTCTACTATAATTCTTAAAAGAAGCAAATAAGGATTCTAAAGCCAAATCTATTGCTTATTTTGTTTAAATTTTTTATATTTTCCCTAAATAATTCATTTCCTCCCCCAAAACAGGTCAGGTGTGACACCGGAGGTAAATGGAATCTAGAAAATTTTTCTAATGGTGCTACTTTTCCTAGGAACACATACTGTATTAGAAGTCTAACAGGCATCTCAAATTTAACAGGTCCCAAACCAAACTGCTGACTTCCCTACTCCAAATCTCTTCTACTCCTGTAGTCCTCATAGTAACCCTACCATTCACTCAACTGGCATAGATTAAATAAACAGACAAAACACTCTTTATTCATCCTTGATTTCTTTTTCCCTAACCCCTTTGCCCACGCTTGCTCCATACAAATCTTTTTTGAGTACACCACTTTTAAAATATCTTTCAAATCAGAACACCTCACACCCACTCTTCTGCTTCTACTCAGGTTTATGTCCACAGCATCTGGCCAGACCACTGAGACAGCTTTCTAATCATTCTCCTTGCTCACTCACGCCGCTCCGTCGCCTGTTTTCTACACATACCAGTTACATCGCTATTCGGCAGCTTCCAATTGTTTTCCACCTCTCACAGAATAAACTCAAAATTCTTGTAACCTAACCCTGGCTAACTCCCAGACATCACGTGCTGCCCTCTGTCCCCACCCCCTTCACTCCATGCCAAGTCCCACTGGACGCCATGCTGTTTTTGGACAGGACAAAGACTTCCATGTCAAGATCTTGGCACATGTGCTTCCCCCTGCCAAGAATACGTTTTCTGCAGATATTTTCCTGGCTTTCTCAGAACTTTCTCAAATGCCACCTCCCCACAGTCCTTCTCCAAACACCCTATTTAAAATAGTACCCCAATGATATTGATCTAATGAAGGATTAGCTCTTCACTGAAATGGCAACTGTGATTTAGGATGAGATGAGGGCATCTGGAACAGGAACATTTGGCTGCATTTGGTATGGAAGAACAGGGTCTAATTTTTCTTTCAGAGTGAAATTTTCTTTTTCAATGAAAATGATAATGATGATGATGACGGCAATAGTAGCCAATGCTCACTGAACATATGCCCAGTACTGTTCTGAGTGTTTCACAATACCCAGTTATGGATGAATAATAAAACCCATTTAAATCCCATAACTCATGAGGTTATTACATTATTATCCCCTTTTTAAAGATGAAGTTAACTAAGACAGAGAATATCTAAAAGAGCTTGCTTACCCCCAAGCAATTTAATCCAATCAGGAAGGCTTTTTAAAAGAAACATGAACAAACAAATTTATAAAATGTAAGGTTAAGGAAATATTTAAAGTCTACTTATGTTTGTACAGAGCTTCCTCTAATAAAGGAAAAGTGGCCCAGGAGATATGGAAGACGCTCAAAAGGCAAATTCCAATTATGTGATCACAAACACAGGGGGTAAGGGGAGGGTGGGATGAAGTGAGAGAGTGGCAAGGACATACATACACTACCATGTGTAAAATAGATAGCTAGTTGGAAGCAGCCACATAGCACAGGGAGATTAGCTCTGTGCTTTGTGACCACCTAGAGGGGTGGGATAGGGAGGGTGGGAGGGAGGGAGACGCAAGAGGCAAGAGATATGGGAACATATGTATATGTATAACTGATTCACTTTGTTATAAAGCAGAAACTAATACACCATTGTAAAGCAATTATAATCCAATAAAGATGTTAAAAAAATAAAATAAAAATATTCTAAAACTTAAAAAAAAAAAGTGCCCATCCAGCCATAGTATAAGGGATGATTTTTTAAAAGACATGACGAAAACATGAAAACTGGGTACAGGGCAACTGTTTATTAAGCAGTAAAGGCCTATAAGAACCAAATGGGGAAAATGCAACTCCAGAAAGTTGAAAATTGTAATAAAAGTATAAGAGTAACCAAAGGAGTTCCTTAAGTTATGTTGTATTGAATCTAACAAGGACATTGTTCTGTCTCCTACTTGGGCTATATGAATTACAGTAACAGATGTGAAACAGAATATAGTCTTTCAGCTCCACTCTGATTTCATGTTCTGTGGGGAGGCCAGAAGGCAGTCTGGTAAAAGAGAACTGCATACTTCAACCCTCTAAAACTCAGAGCTGTGGTCCAAGAAATAACACACCCAGATAACCAGAGGATTTGCAGGTAAGAGCATGCTCCACAAACCTGGAGGAATATGGAGAATGAGAAAGGTGCCGAAAGAACTCTGAAGATAATTAAATTACAGAGTGATTTGCAAGAGGAGGAAGAGGACGGAATCCATGACGTAGGAAATAAAATGAAGAGTGATTTGTGAATGCATAAAAAACAGAAACAGTGATTGCTTGGGAGCCAATGTGGATTCATGAAGAACAAATCAGGCTGAACGAATGCCTTTTCCTTTTTTGCTGAAGTTAGATAATGGTGCAGGATGCCAAATTCATGAATGACATGAAGCTGGGAGGAACAGCTCATACACTGCATGAAAGGGTCAGGATGGTCCTGGTCTGGAGGTATTCAGTCCAGGGCTTAACAAGAGAAACTGACAAGAACAACAGCTATCGTTTTTAAGCACTGTTTACCAGGCACTGACTGTGCTTTTGCATGCATCATCTCCTTTAACACTCACAACCTTCTGATGCAGGTACTGTGAAATCCTGATCTTAAAGAAACTTAGGCTGAGAGAAGACTGCCAAAAATTACAGGGAGGTGGCTTGAAAGTTTAGGATTAACTACTACACTCCCAAAGACAGCATCCAGGATGCTGTGGGTATGTGAAGCCCTGACATATTTAAAAAAAAAAAAAAAAAGAAAAGAAAAAAAAGGTGAAATTACTGATTTATCTTAGAGATGAAAAGGTGCAGGACAAATAAGATTGTGGTCTTCACACATGTGAAAGCCTGTCACATGGAAAAGAGACAGATTCAGTCTTTTGGCTCCAGAGAGTAGATTCAGTAACACGGCTAGAAGGCGGAATCTGACTAAGAATGAGACAGCACTTCTAATGATTAACATCATGTGATAATAGAAAGAAAGTCTAGGAGAACATGAGCCCTGTTACTGAAGGAGTCCAAGCAGAGGCTGGGCAGCCACTTCTTTCAGGGGATAGTGAAGAGATTCAAACAAGAGATGACGATTAGGGGGACTTTCCTGGAATTCCAGTGCTTCAGACTCCACGCTCCCAATGCAGGGGGCACAGGTTCGATCCCTGGTTGGGGAACTATAATCCCACCCACATGCCACACAGCATGACCAAAAAAAAAGAGAGAGAGAGAGAGATGATGATTAGACTAGAAGCCCATCTGATTTCTTCCAAATTCTGAGATTCCATGTGGATGCAAATTTGTGTTATTACTAAGATATATACTGAAGTCTCAAAGGCATATACATTCATGTTTGTCACCTTGGTCACAGGATGTCCTTTCTTGATTAGCATTCCAAAGAAGCATTGATAACTGATGCAAATATTTAGAGTGAAAACGCAGTGCTCTGCTGGAATCACTGAATAATTCTGCAACCATCTTTAAACTTTTACATGGAAAGGAACACACAGTGGAGCATGTTTGTTTTCCCTCACTCTGCACCATCGCCCTGAAACAACAGTGATTTGTACTGTTGCTTGGGCCAGGCCTTTCAGAGGCAGCTAATGAGGTTGCTGGGCCCTGGTGGGTGAAACCCTCCAGATGGGTTCACTCAAGTGTTCGAGACCGTGCAATGCTGACCACATGATATACTGGTTCTTGGCACACTCTTCTCTTTCAACCAATATTAAGCACTATTAGCCACATAGAAATACCAGAGACGGCAATTTGGCTGGATTTGATGTCTCCATGCAACATTTATCTCCCTTCTGGAAGTCAGTCATGCTATGTTTACACCAGCTTATATAGTTTTGTTTTCTTTTACCACGTTAACCCACTGCTTGGGCTTCCACGAGTTAGAGTAGAGAGAAACCTCCTACATGACTTGTGCCTAATCTTTTATGAGAAACACAGCTGGTCCTATTGCTGTTTCCAGCATATCTGGAAATGATTTTGAGATACAATTACATGCCGTGCACCTGTGGGTCAGATAGTGACTGGAATAAAACCACCCATTCTGAGCAGACAGGGGCTCTGAGTCTGCAAGAAAACAAACAAACCAAAAAAAAAAAAAAAATTCACTTCTTTATGTGCCATATTATACGTAATTCAGACATCTTGTGAAATATTTTAGAGTCTAAGTGAACAGTTCATGGGAAGCAATGGGAAAGAGATCTTTAAATCACAATCCTGGTTAAAAAACCAAACCCCTCATATCACCAGCAGGGAGAACACGGGGCAATTACTTAACTACTCTACAGTTCAAGTTCCTTTGAGGTGAAGTGGAGGTAATAATAATACCCACCTCATGAGGCTGTATTGAGAATTAAATGAGATATTGCCTATAATCCATGATAAGTACTTAGGAAATGCTCAAAACAGTGTAGTTATTGTTGACACTGTTACATTTTCATTGGTTTCCTTTAGGAAGCTAGAACGTAAAATTAATTCCAGTGCCAAAGATTGTACAGCTGGAAAGGTAGTGGTTGTAACCACTTCACAGGCAAACGCACTCTGCACCTGAGGCCTCCTGTGAACCACCTGGCCTACCTCCACCCTGACTCAAGGCTCCTCACCCTGCAGGCCAGGGCTGCCTCGGAACCAAGGAGATCTGTAACTGCTTTTCCTCTTCTCCCAGCACTTGTCCATGATTTCAAGAGAGTCTCTTTGTCTCTTTTCTTTATTTAGAAAGCAAATCTTGCTTCAGGAAATCAGCTTGAGAATCATGCCTGTGAAGTGCTTCTCTAAGGAAAAGTGCCTTTGTGAGATCAGTCACAGGAGGATCCAAGAGAACACTCACAAAATACGCAGAGACCCTCTCACCAATTTCAAGAAAGCCCTCTTCTGCCTTCTTCTACCAGGCAGAAGTGTCAAATCCCAGCTACACCTCTGGAAAGTAGCTTACCCTGCTTATAAAATGGACATACTGATATATACCTTCTGGGACTGTTGTCAGGTGGAGTAAATGCATAAGTAAAATGAATGGCTCAGTGTGCCTACAGGTAACCATCATTTGTGTATCGTTTGTGTTCTTTCTGTAAAAAGAAGGTAATTTTCAGAACAGACTATCATTTTCTGCAATCTCCTCATAATTTTAGAGTTACTTATCTGAGTTTGTCCCATTTAATTTGAAGACTTAATAAATTAACATTTTACTATCCAATGGGGAAGATTTCAGATATATAATGTATATATTTTATTAAGACAAACCTAGTGCTGCCTATAAGAAATTGTACAAGTTGCCCATGTTCTTTTTGGAGTTGGCATCACCTGTTCCCTTTTTTTTTTTTTTCTTTCTTTTTTTTGGCCTCTCCCTTTGCAGAGCACAGGCTCTGGACACGCGGGCTCAGCGGCCATGGCTCATGGGCCCAGCCTCTCCGCGGCATGTGGGATCCTCCCGGACCAGGGCACGAACCCACGTCCCTCGCATCGGCAGGCGGACTCTCAACCACTGCGCCACCAGGGAAGCCCTCACCTGTTCTCTTGACTCTCCATGCTGGAAGCACAGGGAAGTCCCGGCTGCAAGCTGCTTCCTTCTATTTCATAGGGAGTGGAAGAGACAGCCTCTCGGCCTCTACCCTGGACCATATGAGCAAAATCACTCTGATCACCCAAGACAGTCTGAATTATTATAACCTTGCACTCCCTCTACACCCATCAAGGATTTCTTGACTAGAGGTCCCTTCCTCACCAAGGAGAAAGAAAGAAAGAGAGTTAGGGAATTGTCTTTAAATATCAATAAACATTTCATTTTTCACCTAAACTTTAAATTTTATCATATATTACTTGTATTCATTATATCACTGACTAATACTTGCTAAAAATAAATTAAAAGCTTGTATGATCCTGAGGGGAAAAAAATATTCCAGCAAAGCCCCTTCTAAAATTTTTCACTTGCTATTATTACTATTTCTAACTGAAAATAAACCAGTATATTTCAGTTATATTTCTGGATAAATAATAACACACGCCCTGAATATTTTCATGTTTACATAGCACTTTCTCAAATTACCAGGAAATCTAGCTATCATTTGTAACATTTCCTCCCTGGGGCAGCAAAATTTGCTCTAAATTACACATATAAAACATACAAACAAATTTCAGGGTAGCCTAATTTTAACTCTACATTTCTGTATTATCAGAATGTAAATATCTGAAACATTTCACAGAAATCCAGCTAACGGAAATTTTCAGTGACAGTGGCAATCAGTGTACACTTTAAAATCTCAGCATAGGGCTGCCCTGGTGGCGCAGTGGTTGAGAGTCCGCCTGCCGATGCAGGGGACACGGGTTCGTGCCCCGGTCCGGGAAGATCCCACATGCCGCGGAGCGGCTGGGCCCGTGAGCCATGGCTGCTGAGCCTGCGCGTCCGGAGCCTGTGCTCCGCGACGCGAGAGGCCACAACAGTGAGAGGCCCGCGTACCGCATAAAAAAAAAAAAAAAAAGAAAAATCTCAGCATAATCAGGAGACGCCTTACTGGTATGCTGCCTAAACTTGAGGACATAATATCTGATACAGAGTTCTGCAGAGTTGTAATTCACAATATATTTGTTTAAGATTCTCAGACTCTCCCAAATCCATTTGGCTTGATTTCTGGAGTATCTTAGAGCAGTAAATTTGCATGCACATTAAATTAAATTGTTTTGCCAAGTTACCTAGGCATTAATAGGAAGAAAAAAGTGTGTTAAAAGAAAAAAGTTTGATGTCATACATGTTTAAAATAAGTAGACACAAAGATTTTTTTTTCCTTATTTCTCTATTTGTTTTAGAGAACCAGGTATCAAATTCCACAGGTGGCATCAGCGGCAATGCTGTTGGGTGCATATGACAAACGTTTGACCATCAGAGGCCTACAGACTGACTGTTAAGACTGTTTACTCAACAAGATGCCCAAACGTACACAGATTCTGATTGCTTTCACAGCTCCATGGAGTCATCAAGGGTCAGGCCTTCATACCCAGGCCTACAGTTGCATGGTCCCAACATGGATGCAGCAGCTCCAGGCATTACGATCCCATTGAAAGTTTGCAAATATAGGTCAGAACACACAAGTTCTCCGATGGCTTTCCCTCCTTTAATTTGGATAAGAAATCCTTTTCGGCTGCCTCCAGCACATTCCCCTTAACCTCTCTTTGGCCAGAACAACGCCCACTCCTAAAGCAATCAACGGCAAAGAGCAATGGCATCGCCATGGACGGCTTACCCAACCACAGTTCATCCCTCTGGGTGCCACTTTTCACCAATGACCAGTATATCAATTAGCACAGATTATGAAACAATTTTACTATTTCACCTTAACTAACAGAATGTTAGGTGAAAAACAGTACTTGCATGGAATAAAGTTCATTGTTAGCAGTGTTGGCAGTGATGCATTAATACTGAAGGGATTCTAATACGTACCAGGGATTATACAGCATGCTTTCTCAGTGGTTATCCCATTCAATTCTTGTAACACCTTTGAGAGGCAGATACTATTACTCCAAATTTAGAAAACCAGATAATAAAATTCATAATTAAACTCATGTAAAATTAAGAACGTATTTATCAATCTCTTTTAAAATACCATTTCAACTTTTCTTCTTATTAAAATCCCAGGATATCCGAGCTGCATGAAAAAATACGGAAATTTAAAGTTAGATAAAATGAAATTTAAGTGAAAAATGTAAGAAAATTAAAGTTGACCATAATCCCATAACTCAGCAAGAGCTGTTTTTTACAATTTTGCATATTACCAATGCTTACTTTCAAAGAGATTCATGTATAACCAGTTATATACAGTTTTTAAGCCTGCTTTTCAC
Organism: Kogia breviceps; assembly: GCF_026419965.1. Lineage (NCBI taxonomy): Eukaryota > Metazoa > Chordata > Mammalia > Artiodactyla > Physeteridae > Kogia > Kogia breviceps. The sequence goes on from NC_081311.1 coordinate 53,691,134, forward strand.
ACTTCACACATTATATAGTAAATGTTTTCCCATGCTATGATTTTAAAGATAAATGTAATGCCTATATTGTTAAAAATCTGTGTTAGCAAACCTTTTCAAGTATGTATTTGTGTGACGAACTCCCTCACACAAAATGTATGAACACATTTTTTTCCTTCATTCCTTCCTTCCTTCCCCCCCTCCCTCCCTCCTTCCCTCCTTTCAGAGAGAGGTCTGGAAGAAATACTGGACAAAGGTAAGGATACCTATGGAAATATCTCACATCAAATGATACTACCACCCATTTCACTCTGCCTTTAATAATGCTGGTATTATAATGAAAATTACTGCCAAGTTGTTACAGAGAAGAAAAGCTTAGGTTTTCTGTAAAAATTTTGCCCAGATGATAGATTCAGCCAACCCTAGAGATGGAGAAGGGATCTAAGTCTGAGAATTGTCACAGGAGCCTTGCCTTGGGCTGAAGTGTTCGCAGTGCTTGACTTGTCAGGGAGGTGTTATGTGGGAAATCCACCCTTTCCCTTTCCTCTCGCTGCTGTCCTCTTTATGGGCCATTTCCTGAGCTTCCCGGACATGGGCAACCGCACCAAACAAAGGACCTTGGCTGGCTTTGGTTTCCAGCCACTGGTGCCGGTAGAGACCATGTGATTCCCATCCCCGGCCTTGCAACACTTGGCCTTCCCTCATTTCTACCCTTTTTCTTCTCAAAGGATACAGGTTGTAGGTTCTGCTGAGGTGCTTCCACTTCCCTAGTTACAGAGCCACTTCCCTAAAGGAATTAGCAGCTCATCCCTTCCTTTCTTTTAATCTAGCTGCCCATACAATGCTGGTAACATATTAGAATCACCTGGGGAGGGCTTCCCTGGTGGTGCAGTGGTTGAGAGTCCGCCTGCCGATGCAGGAGACACAGGTTCGTGCCCCGGTTCGGGAAGATCCCACATGCCGCGGAGCAGCTGGTCCCGTGAGCCATGGCCACAGAGCCTGTGCGTCCGGAGCCTGTGCTCCCCAACGGGAGAGGCCACAACAGTGAGAGGCCCGCGTACCACACACACACACACAAAAAAAATCACCTGGGGAACTTTATAAAAATTACTAAAGTCTGCCACTCCCCTGCCCCCGTTTAAAAAAGGATTCTGATTGGCCTAGGGTGGGATCCGAGCATGGGTACATATATATATAGTTTATTGCTCCCCCATGGGATTCAAAATGCAAATGCAAGCAGGGTTGAGAACTACAGAAAACGTCCTCACTGCATTGCAACTATGAGAAATTCCTCCCAGTTCACATTGCTGGGTATCCCCTCCCTGCTGATACAGGTACCCATATCCACTTCCCTGCACCACTGCCCTTCTTATTTGCTCTTTCAGTAGGCATCTACTCTCCTCCATTACACTCTCTATCCAATTACCATCTCAAAATAGCCACTTGCACATCTAACAAGGATAGACAACACAGGATGCTTCAAACAACTTTCATCCCCATACCCCACCCCCAAATCCTTCTCCTCTCTCAATCCTCCCCATTTCAGTTAGTGATGCCACCACGCCCCCTCTTACTCAGGACAGAACCGGAGAAGGGAGTCTTGATTCATTCACCCCGTATTTTCTTCACAGAAGTCGTCCTTCCAATCTGTAGGGCACATCCAATCTGACAGTGCATCACACCCACCACACCTGTCTCCACTCTAGTCTAAGCCGCTTGGATCTCTTGGCTGGAACACTGCAATGGCCTTCTCACCTGTCTCCTGTCTGCAACTGCAGTGCCTAGAATGCAGCTCCACACAGGATCCAGAGGGACAAAAACATAACACATATTAAAGCTTTCCCTTACCTACATCCCCCTCTGGTTTTCCATCACAATAATAATCAAGTCCAAGTTCCTTAAGGGCCTTAATTTGTCTACCTCTCGCACTTCACTTCCTACCACTCTTAGACATACTCATTATGCCCAGGTACACCAGCCATTTTTCTGCCCCTCAAGCCCTTTCAACTTTATTTTTTCTCTTTCTGATACACTTATGTCCCAGGTATTACCATAGCTGGCTTCTTCTCACACTTGGGACTCAGTTCAACTACCATGACCTCAGCGAAGGCCTCCCTGAATGCCTATGTAAATTCAAACTTTCTATCCTATAATCCTGTTCAGCATTTCTCGCTGGAAGAAACTATCAGCGAGAAATTATGTATGTGTTCCTCTATGAATCCCCCATTAGAATGCTGCAGGGGGTCAATGCTTGAATCAGTCTTCATCCTTACGGCAGCCCAGGAGCCGGCTACCTCAAACAGCATCTGGCAAACAGTAGACGCTTAATAAGTCACTGCAAAATGAAGGCTCTCGATAAGCGCTGTGAGTAAGAGGAATCAGGCATGCTTGCTCATGTCACTAACTTATCTGAACAGATACATTTCCCCCTTAAGCCACAAAAAACATTTAAAAATCACACAGTGTTTCAATATAAACAAAGATAACAAAGCCCTCAAGTCTCATCCTCTGGAAATTAAATCTACTATACTCAGATTTTTTGTTAGGAAAATGAGAATAAATAGGAAAAAGTCAATGAGATAAATTTTAGCTTTCTCCAGAAACATAAGTCATCTTATATCATCTCAGCAAATGAAATCTTGCTTTATAGTGTGCAGAATCTATGAAGATATACTTTGGAAGAAATGCTTTAGAAAAGTGTTCTTTACTCAGCACTAAGAATCAGTTCTTGAGAACAATCAACATGAAGAGAAGTGGCATGAGACAGGATAGTGAGAAAATGAGAGAGAGGGTTCTTCACTCCTCAGAAGCACATTTTCTCTCTGCTTGTGTTTAGCGTGTCAGAAATTGAGACATCAGGGATTGACACAGAGCTCAGTTTCAAACAGAGCATCCCACATTTCTGGGGCAATCATACTGAAAGGGCATGCTCGTTGAGTCTGCCTTTCTCAAAGGCTGAGAAATTCATGTCCAGATGCCTGGAAACTGATATTTTTTCAGTCAACACCGCTGTAGGATTTAAATTTTCACAGCATCAGTCTCTTCCTCTCTACAGTGCTTTCCAGCACTGAATTTTACTTTGCAAACTATCAGTTCCTAAGTACTGTATAAAATATCCCAAAAGGAAAACATCACCCTGTGACATAAATAATGTTTGGCCTCTCATAATGACTTCAATTTGCCCCAATTCTCATATATCCAAACATCCCTTGGCTATCAATGTGTAAGTTATCAATCTGTTCAGCATCTTGGTTTGTCAGATCCACTTCACAGCAGCATTCTGTGCTAAGATGTAACCACTATCTCAGCTTCTGAAGATGAGGAAATTGACAGACTCCATCAAGCTCAGGTATCCAATAAGGGGCAAAATTTAGATTCAACCTAATCTTCCAGACTTAACATCCACCACTGTTCTACAGTACACACATTCCCACACGTACACACAGACTGTAAATCACACCATGAAGAGTGTAACTACGATCAAAAGAAAAATAACAACTCTTAAATGCATTCCAATTCTAATTGCTGATATTCAACCTAATTAGATGGTAATAGCATCAGAGAGTGGAAAACAAAACAAAAAGTTAACATCCACATTAAATGGAATCCAAAAAACAGTCCGTCAGATTAAATTGGTAGACTTTCCCTTTGGGCAGCTGAGGTTAAGACTGCTGAGGATATTTGAAATGATCATCTCAATATGCTTGTCTGTAAATTTGGAGGTGTCATTAGAATTTATCAATCTGTGATATAACATTGAGTTTTTTTTAATGTCAAAAAAAATGACAACATGACAGATGCTAAGGTAACTTGCCTTGATCTTAAAACTATAAAGCTCAAAGGACTGATCTGTCAATAATCAGCAAAGCCTTAACAGATTCTGATTGTTTAATCCAGGTCAAATTAATCAATTTCTTGTTTGAGTGTTAGTGATATGCCAGAGAAGGGGCACCTCAGCCCGACCAATCCATGCAGAAAACTGGAGCAGGGAGTCTCCCTGCTCCTCATGGAGAAGCCTCAGCCCAAGGGAAGAAGATGCCAAAGAAGCAGGGGGCTACAGGATGCTGGCCTGGCCCTGCTCTATCTCAGCCTGCTCTACTTTTATAATGCGACACTTGAAAATCTAGGGTCTTTCAGTGATTTGATGCTCACCCACCTCTCTGCCACCCCTGGAGCTCACTGGGTTTCCATGGCACTTATTAATGGGAACAGCAGTAGGCAGCGGCTGTCACAAGGCCCAGGTGCAGAGCAGAAGATGCCATTCTTGCCTGGAAGCTGAGCCTCATCTCCAGCTCAACATCCACACCATGAAGCAGAAGAGTGGAAAGGAAACACTACTGAGCAGAATGCTGAGGACATCCTGGACAGGACAGGGATGGAAGCTGCGGGGACTGTCCCCAAGCACTGTCTGAACTCACAGAGAAAGTTACAGTGGAAGCCCTCTGGAGTTTTAGGAATTATTATTATTATTATTATTATTATTAATTATTTTACGGTACGCAGGCCTCTCACTGTTGTGGCCTCTCCCGTTGCGGAGCACAGGCTCCGGACGCGCAGGCTCAGCGGCCATGGCTCACCGGCCCAGCTGCTCCGCAGCATGCGGGATCTTCCCAGACCGGGGCACGAACCCGTGTCCCCTGCATCGGCAGGCGGACTCTCAACCACTGCGCCACCAGGGAAGCCCAGGAATTATTATTTTTGATCTATGCGTATGTGTGTGTTCAGGCTTGTGTTCTTTATCAGAATCTTACTAGCTATATTAAGTACAGGTGAACATTTAGTACAGGCTGACATAGAGGTTAACATTTAGCCAAATAACCCAAGGTACTGCAGCCCCTAAGGTCATTTAGTCAAGAAGAGTTGCACCTTATTCCTTATCTGCTGACTCCTCGTGACCAGGACCATGACCGTGACCCACCTTCTATCCACAACACTATTTCTGGGTTTTAAGGGGAGGAAAATTTGCTACTAAATTACACTGGTTAGTTTAGTACTTTTGATCCTCAGCTCTTCCATGCAGCACCCCCAGTGGGATGAAGCCCCAGATGACGCACAGAGGCATCTGGCCATACAGTGCATGCAGACACGAAAGGCCCGGGAGCCTCCCCAATGAAATCCACCTTCCATTTTAATATCTAAAATGTATACTCTCATTTGAATTAGAGAAATGAAAGACAGAATACCAACAAGATACGGTTTTAAAACTATCCTCTTGGCAAAGGCTTTTTTGTTGGTTTGCTTCTTTTGTTGTCAATGATATGTTAACACCTGCAACAGTGGAAGCAGGGGTTATGGAAGGAGTGGGCATTCTGACACCACAATGGGGGAAAGTGAATTGTTCAGTCTTTCTGGAAGAGAGTTTAGGAATTCAGATTAAAAATGTACGGTTTGGGGGCACATATATTGGCCAAAAGTTTTCATTCCACACTGTGGATGTTCAGGGTAGAATTTTATATAATTATGACCAAACTGAAACAAACTAAATTCTCAACAGGTGATAAAGCTCATTATATTTTAGTACGGCCATATACTTCAGCACAGAACCACATTATAGAGTTTTAGATATTTTGACAGAGAAATATTTTAACATAAAGTGCAAAAAGATAGCTAAAAGAGTCTTAGAGTACAATTTCATTTTCGAAAAAAATACATTTTCACAGAGGAAAACGTTAGTCTAATAGTTAACAAAAAGATAATAATTCTCTGGGGCTTCCCTTGTGGAGCAGTGGTTGAGAGTCCGCCTGCCGATGCAGGGGACACAGGTTCGTGCCCCGGTCCGGGAGGATCCCACATGCCGCGGAGCGGCTGGGCCCGTGAGCCATGGCCGCTGAGCCTGCGCGTCCGGAGCCTGTGCTCCGCAACGGGAAAGGCCACAACAGTGAGAGGCCCGCGTACCACAAAAAAAAAAAAAAAACAAGATAATAATTCTCTTATTCTGGATGGTAGAACCAGTTGACTTTTCCTCCTACTGCTTATATTTTCTAATTTTCTATACTGAACATGCCTTATTTAATAATGAGGAAGGTGCTCTAAGAAAAAGGTAAAATATCAACATTAGCCACCTCAGGTTTGAATTAATGTCCCTCTGACTCTGTCACAGGTCAGAGCTGTGCTCTAACGCACAGCTAGGTTACATCTAACAGATGGAACCACATTCTGATATCATAATTCTCATGCCAACCAACATGCCAGGAAATAATGCCTTACATTTAGACACATTTATAATACTGCTTTAGAAATACCACTCCTTAGTCCTCTGTTCTTCTTGTAACCCTCTGGAAAATTCGGCAACTAGGAACTCTGTTTAATTCAGTGAGAAAGATATTGTGATTATATCTAGAACTGGATGAATTTATTTATACTTCCAAACGAAATATTTTGTGTGTGCCAGTAACTCCTGCAGGCCTCCTCATACCTCTATTTTTGGCAACCATTTACTTTTCTATGTATGTCTCTCTATATATTTTGCAGTAACAGACCTACAGCTGGCTACCAAGCTCTACATCTGCCAGGGGAAGGATAAGGAATTCTTTTTTAAAATTGTAAACAAGCAAAGTTCCCTGGACTTTAGGATGTAATCAAGTCACACCTATGCAGCACACTGAAACATGGGGGTTACTAAATCCTGAACTGCAAAATATCCCACCAAAAATATCCCACCCCCGAAATACCCCTGTGTGTATATGTATGTATACCTACATATGTGAGAGAGGGGAAGAGAGAGAAAGGGGGCTGGTGGTGGGGCGGGGAAAAAGCCAGCAGAATTAGTAACCCAAAAATTCCACTAATATTTTCATCTCAAATTTATAACTTGGCCTCAGGGATTCTTTGCCAAAAGGACACTCAGGGAATGCCTTGTCCAACAGCCTCATTTACAGAAAATCCTGAGATTTTAGAGCTTGAGGAGTCTACCCTGAGGTGTCAAACAACTGAGTGACAGCAGTTAGACCTATGTTCCTAAACCAGGCCCAGTGGCCTTCCCACTGTGCCTTAATTACTTTTCTCCCATTGAAAACCACTCTCCTAATTATCTTATTTCCAATTTTCCTTGGAAGCAAATAAAAAAAAAAGTAAGAATTAACAAGCTTATACAGAGGAACATAAACTTCCTTAGGGTAAGACTCTCTAGCCTCTCCCTAGGCTCCATGGAAATCACCTCCTGTTCATCAGATTCTTTTGTTCACAGTTTATAACATGGTGGAGCATCAAAGAGGAAGTGGTAGACTAGGCATATGGAGATTTTTTAAAAAGCCTGGATAAGGCTTCCCTGGTGGCACACTGGTTAACAATCCGCCTGCCAATGCAGGGGACACGGGTTTGAGCCCTTGGCTGGGAAGATCCCACATGCCCGCGCACCGGAAGGAAGAGTAGCCCCTGCTCTCTGCAACTAGAGAAAGCCTGCATGCAGCAACGACGACTCAGCACAGCCAAAAAAATAAATATGTTTATCTTTTTTAAAAAAATCCTGGATAATCTATAAACTTCAGAATCCTTGCTCAGATGCCTGAAGTGGACTGTACTGCTAATGCCACAGTGCTACCTATACCAAACTTTAGATGGTAGATGGTCAAGAAGGGGAGCCATATAGTCCATGCATCAAACAGCTTTCTTTCTCTCTCCCATGGGACAGGACAACAACCCTTTTTCATATAAAGCAAAAATATTCTAGAACATTCAAACAGCCTGATTTTCCTGGCATGATATTTTGGCAAGGTCCAGAGGTTCAGCTGATTGCATGTAACTGATAATTAAGGTTAAAATGGACTTCCCAGCACAGCAGTGAAGAATAATTGATGGAACAGCTAGGGTACACTTTCCAAAATGCAGTATGTGTAATTTATTTTTACGCAATTCATTTCATACCTCATAGCTGATATCTGGAAGAAAGAAAGCAGTTCTAGTAGGGGGAACAGATGATTTCATTTGGCAAAGTAATAACGTCTGGGGAAATGTGAGGAAGTTCCATGGCAAACTTCAGCAAAGTGTTTGAGTTTAGAAGTACCACTGGCCAAAGACCACCCTTCTCTACGTTTTGCTCACAAAGAGACTCTCTTGGCAGTATAAAGAGCTCCCTGGCCAGCAATTTAACTCAATTTTGACAATGGGATGTAGTACACAAAGACTTTCTATACCTGGCAATTAAAGGCTTCAAACCCTAACACTTAGATATGCAGCTATTTTATGGCAACAAGGATGAGAACACACATATTCACTATGGACAGCATTTAACAACTGTACTGATACATTACAGAGTATGACAAGAAAGCTGAGAGTTACAAATCAGATATATGCTTGCTATGTCTCCATTTTTATACATGTGGATGAGAGAAAATGCAACACTGATAAGAGTTAATTTTGAAAAAACATCTATATAATTTTTTTAAAGCATCTATAAAGCTTTGTTCTGATAAAATCATTTTAATGTTTGCTTTTTAATATCCATTTTCAATATCTGTGCTCAAACAAAACATTTTAAATTGTTGCATCCTAGCATCCAAGTCCTTGCCACTGGTAACATCATTTTTTAAAATTAATTAAAGGTTTCAAATTGTCAACAAATTTTGCAAGTTCCTCCCTTCCCCCACTTCAAATAAACAAACCACTATTGCTCCAAGCCAACCCAACTAGCTGAAAGGCATAAACCTCTCCTTGCTATTCTAGAAGATCACTGTTCGGATGCCAGTCCCTGCAGAGTTCAGATGCACAAAGCCTATCAGAAGGTACCAGGCAGGAGGAACTGTGCTTAGCAAGCAGAATATGCTACTGGACCTTTTTTCTTTAGGGTTAACATTTTTGTGTTATCTAATCATTTAGAAGTAATAGAGCTCTTTAGACTTTTGTAACACTCAGCCATTTGCAGTGAACTGTAGGAAACAGCATTTCATTATTTATCATAAATTACTCAGAGCTGCTCATGATGAAAGATGAGCATCAATGTGGTGCCACAGAAGGTCACTTAGAAGCTTAAAAACCAAATGATAAAGGAGAAACACCGATTTAATATTGACTTTGTTACAGCTTTGCTGCCTTCCTTTCAAAAATCTCTTCTGATCAAATACACAAAGGCCTAAACAAATAACTAAAAAAAAAAAAAAAAAATTACCCTTATCTAAGTCAAAAAAAAAAATAGATAAACTGAGAATATTCCAAGCAAATAACAATAGTATATGCCAACTGCCTTATTATAAATGTTGACATCAGTGAAAATTATCTGATCAGTAACAAATACAGGAGAGACACCACTGGCTCTTAATACTAATTTAACATTTGCACTTACACAGTGTTATAGCCCCTCTATCTGGTAACAAGGAGCAACCAAGTAAGCCCGCAAGAGTGATGAATCTGATTTTAATCTGAAGTTTCTTCTTTATGGTGAACAAGCTGGGGCGACACAACTAATTTTAGCTGTCGATATGTAAATGAACGGCTGTAGTTCCTGCATCTACAAGAGAAGCTCTCTGGCAGGCCAGCCAGACATCCATCCTCAGGGTTCCTGAGACATCAGTGTCTTCCCCTCTCATTCTTCATCATGTGATGAGTACACACAGGGGGTCAACAGTGCCTTTGCCTTTTGAATGTCACGCAGTGTCAGCACTCAATCCCAAAAGGTGCTGAGTGGCTTCTGGAAAGACGACCTCAGATGAAACAAGAGGGATGGCATGGCAATCAATTCATAGAGTAGTTTCTTGCCTCCGGAAAATCTGAAGTCACAGGTTAATTAAGGTGAAGCAGTAAAAATCAAGCATATCTTCTTGTTATTCTCCTTGTGTCTCCACTTGCAAATTTTTAGATATTTGAAAGCTACTATTTTGGGTTAAATTTAGTGCTGTGTTGATGTGACTATGGAAAAAACTAAACATTTTAAAACACACCAATTCTACTGATTCTTGCAGCACTTTGAAGAGGCACTGGAATGAAGTCAATACTTAAACAGATTCAGCACGAGTCAAGACCACATCTAAATGACGTGGGACAAATTAGCCTTGGAGAATCTTTACAATTTGTTGCTGTTCCTCCCTCTAAGTCATCCTGGAGACCTTGCATCTTGTGAAAATAACACAGATTACTGTGCACATTCCTTGAACCAACCCTGACTGTGATTTCGCATAGCAGCCTAGCGAAGTCCTCCCAAATCCTCCCTCCTGAATCAGGCCCTGCCCTAAGGAAAAGGTGAAGCTGTTTCGTTAATTCCAAGAGGCCCTCTTTGCCCACCAGGCCAGACACACAGATGTGAGCCAGCTGTTATGTCCCTTTAAAGCAGTAACCTGTTTGTTAATGACCTTTTACTCCCCTGGCCTCACCTGCCCATTTCTCTGCCTAAACAAATTCTCCCTTGAAACTACCTATGCCTACTCTGATCACTACTTTCTGAAAGGGCTTAATATACTTTTCAGTTGGAATCACACACTACACTTAATTATTCGCTGGAATATAAGTTGTGGGCTTCTCGACAAAACCATAGATGCAGATAATGAATTGGCTTTCTCTTGTACCATGGCACTCTAATGCTTGCAGAACTGTATGTATAAAGTCACTCTTGGAAATAAGTATGGTTTACATGTGTAAGATGTATGAAAAGCATGGTAACTTATGCTGTATCAGAAACACTCCTGATACGGGTGAAAGAAAATTTTATGTAATATAAACACAAGGTGTACATTCAGAAAGGATAAAATTGAAAAGGAGTGTGGGCATCTCCATGGCGTCTCACTAAGCCAGGATCCTGAGAACAAAGGAAGCTGCTGAAGCTGCAAAGACCCTCTTTGCCTTTACTAGCCTGTGAGGCATGAACAACAAACACTGAGAATTACAATCCAGTGTCTATAAATGGAACAATCCACACATTCAGGCTACCACCCTGGGAACATGAAGTGTAGGTCAAAGGAATGTTTTGAAAGATTTCTTTTATACAGTTAAGTTTGTACTGATGTATATAAAAAGTGCACAAATCATACGCATGCAGCTTGGTGAATTCTGGGAAATAGAACACACCTATGTGATAAGTACCCAGATCATTAGTATATTACCAATATCCTAAAGCCCCATATCTTCGGTCTCCTACCAATCACTACCTGCCTCCTTCCCAAAGACAATCACTATCTTGACCTCTAACGTTTAACATTACATATACAGAATCATTTTTTTGTTCTCTTTTTGCTCACCAATGTATTGGGGAGCTATTTTAAAAGACTTTGAGCACAACTCATGATCAAATTAAAGACTATGTGTCCTACAAATCACCTCTTTCCAACCACCTAACTTTTTTATGTGAATAAACACCTTATGATTCTTTGAGAGGCTTACAGCATCTAGTAAATCTTTGAATTGGTCATCCCACCTGTTCGTATGTGACCTAAGCCCTTCCTTATAATACCCAGCACTACAAATTAGCCTTTGCATTTTCCTGTCATTTGATCCTTAAAAAAAGACCAGGTAATTGGTTAGTATACCCACAACTGGTTGATTTCTACAGGCTATATCCATCCTTAGCAATACTACTAAAGACTGCCCAACTTCTGCAGACTGGAAGAGCCATTAAGTAACACAGTAAAGCTACCATCTTTTTTATCCTTGTAAGATCAAAGCTAATAATCCAAGGCCCAGGGTAAGACACTGCCTTCAATAAGGCATTACTTCCCATGAGCAAATGAAATGCATTTATATTTCTCCACATTTGCATTTCACAGCAGGAACCCAACTCGGCCAACACTTTAATGCTGACACCACCAATGAAGACACAAACTCCTAGACTAGAAAAAAAAATCTTCACAGAACCAAGATCAATAGTTGAACTGATTCATGGATCTTATTCTTTACTTTTTCAAAAGTTTAATAACTTCTAATTAGAGAGATAATTCATGACCATTAAATAAAACTTTGAAACTACAGCAAAGTGCAATAAATTAAATGGCATTCCTATTCCACAACCCAGAAATCATCACCATTAACAATTTTGCATACTTTCCTTGACTATAGTTACTATTTATTAAATCTATTAGTCAACATAGCTTTATATAATCAGCATCTTATATAATTTTCTACCTAAGAAGTTTTAGATAATTATATAGTAAACATTTTCCAATATATTTAAAATTATTAAAAACACGAATTAATGGCTTTGTAAATTTATCACATGGGTAAAGAAAAATTTATTTTATTTATTATTTCTTTTATTTGAACCTAAAGCATACAAATGCACATTCACTTGCCAAATATTTGGCTGTGGTATTCAAGACTTTTCACTGAATAAATTTCTGTTACCTTTCTTGTGAAAAACCACACCACAAATGTATACTGTGATTTCTTTCAGTTTCAATTTATTTACTGAGGAATGAGAACTTAAAGCCACATGTGAGACAATCCAAGTGCAGATTTCTTATGGATATATAAATATATTTTCCCTTAAAATTGCCCACAACTTCTTCAACAAGCATTTTTTCAGTGACTTCTCTTTATGGAGTATATCCAAAGTAATCAACTTAGTTCTAATAAAAATCACAATTAATTCATTGGTTTGAATATTATTTAAATACATTACTTAATTACAGTAACAAGAACAACCAGGGCTTCCCTGGTGGCGCAATGGTTAAGAATCCGCCTGCCAATGCAGGGGACACGGGTTCGAGCCCTGTTCCGGGAAGATCTCACATGCCACGGAGCAACTAAGCCCGTGAGCCACAATTACTGAGCCTGCGCATCTGGAACCTGTGCTCCGCAACAGGAGAGGCCATGACAGTGAGAGGCCCGCGCACCGCGATGAAGAGTGGACCCCGCTCGCCACAACTGGAGAAAGCTCTCGCACAGAACAAAGACCCAACACAGCCAAAAATAAATAAATAAATTTAAAAAAAAAAAAAAAAAAAAAAGAACAACCAGCATAAATAGGTTTGGGAGCTAATACAACTAACATTTGGTAAACACACCTCTCATTTGTTGAAGGCAGACGCCCTACCAACTGTGACCGTTTGGCATGAAGAGGGCATTTGTCAGTTTTTTTTTAACACAGAAATGAGTCTCATACTGAAGACTCAGTTAAATAGAATTCAGTCAAGACAGTGTTTAATATAAACATTGCTGCACCCCATTTTCATTTTTCTATTCCTAGAGTCTCTAAATTTTGCCATCATGCTGACAAAAACTTTTGTTTAACAATAAGTTTGGGTAAGCAATCTCATTCCCTCTCTTCTTTATGAGTACAGCCGTCACTCTTAGTCTATAGAATTCATTCACAGTCTTATGGGATTTTGACAATACTGGTTTCCTGACGTTACAGTATTCCTACCCTTCAGCATAGCTATTCAAAGACTATATAACCTGATCTTAGTATTTGATCTATTTCTGTTTTCTTTTCATGAGTTAGCAAAAGTAAACATTACAATCATCTTTCATTTTAACCTTCAGGAAATCTGTTCTGAGGGACCCTTTGCTACACAACAAAATCAAACTAGTAAGTAGATTGGGCCCAGTTGGTGGTATACTTGGCAGACTATCAGGGTCTCACCAAAGTTGCTCTTCTAAGTACCATGGGCTAGTCAATGGTGGGTAACTTGCAGGATGGTTCCAAAAGGGAATTCAGACGCTCTGCAGGAAACACTGCACACATGCAACACCCAACATTTACTTGGTAGGGTTGGTATTTTAAGGTCAGGAGAACCTCTAGGCTATTACTCCAAATGTTCCCTGACACGTTTCCACAGGCCACTCTCAGCATACGATGCAGTAACTACTACTGCAATCCAAAGCAAGTTTAGAATGAGCAGAGAAGACAATTTTGGCTAGATTTCAGGAAGTAGAGAAATGGAGTCTGTAACTGTTTTCTGTCACTGTTCTATTGAATCACCTATAAGCAGCCACAGGAGGAAATAGAGTTAAGAAGATCAAGGAATAGAAGTTTAGAAGAACACATTCTTTATCTTTTGTTGAACCATCTCCCTAAATTTCTCCTTGTACTGGAAACCAGGGAAATTTCTCTGGTTATTAAAGGCTCTCTTTACTATAGCAAAGAACAGGTATGAGCAGATGTGCCATTTATTCAGTTTATAATGGCAAACATCACTGGCTATGAGCTAGGGGCTTGAAACAGGTAATATACATAGATATATCAACACTGTGTCAATGCCTTAGGATTTAAAGTGGGAAGAGATTACCTATAAAATCATCTTCCCATCTTCCCGATTCTTCAAACTATGCCACTTACACGTGTCCTAGGCAAATTATATAACCAATCTAAGCCCAGCTCGATTACCTGCATAATTTAGATAATCAGACTAGGCTACAGGCCTAAATGCCTGTCTTTTAATCCTTGTTTCAATAAATAAATAAGACAAAGTATGTAAAGTGTGGACCCTCCTAGCACATAGTAGTAAAACTCGACAAATGGCAGGTCTAGTTATTACCTAAATTCTCAAGCCCCTTCCAAGACTGAGATTCTGTGAAGAATTATTCCCCATGTCTAAAAGTAAAATTCAGGGCACAGAAATCAATTAGAGTCTGAACCCAAAATGATGATAAGGGTGTGATTTTCTCTTAGTGAAATTCTAACTCCCTGGCAATTCACTGGAAGATCAGGCCAAAGGTCATATGGAGTCACGGGAAGGGTATCTTATGGAGCAGGCTAATATGTTCAAGAATTCTTATCAAATGCTTAGCATAAAAATTCTCTTCTCATAACCCTGGCTGTAATGTATTACTGCTAAAGTAGTTGCATAGATTCAGAAGATTTTTTTCTTGCTCTTACAGTGTATATTGCATCCATGATACATACTATCACTTCTAGGAAAAGTCCTCAAAGACAAAATCTTATCATTGGAAGCCGCTGAACTTCTATTATTAAACTAAATTCTGAATTCAGTTTACAGGCTTGTTTCTGACTAGCCTCTTTTTATGCCTGGGAATGGCAATCTATGATTTATGTATAATCACCAACATGTCTTGAAAAATAAAGGCTCATAACAAAAAGAAGTAATACTTTAAAATATAATTCAGGATGAAGTTTCTGAAAAACACAGACTTGAAGCAAGATGTTTTCAAAATGTTAATATTCAAGTTCCCTGAAGGACAAAAGCATACATCTAAAAGAGCTCTTTGATGGGCACAGTCAAGCCATTAATCCTCCAGAACCTAAACCACAGTAACTCTTCAATTAAGAGAGGGAAGGGAATGCAATGTAGACATGACCCATTTTTACTAAAGTTCTCTCCAAACTCCAAAGATTCAGTGACAATAAGACAGTGTGGGAATGGAACTAAAAGGAACCATAAGGGCATCCTTTCTTTCATCAAAAATCTTCAGATTTTTGCGGATTTCAAATTTCCAGATAATTATAATTCAACAATCTCACTCATTTTCTCCCAAATTTCAGTTCCTCTCTTTGAGAAGCATATGTGCAAAACAGACTACAAAACCATCTACCAAGCAAAGGATGAGAAATGGTGGGCTCCAGTTTGTGATTAAACTTCCAAGGTGATTTGAGGGAGATTTCCACACCATATTCTGTTGCGTGTGTCAGGGTATCAGAGAGGAATACAGGAGAGATCCAAGGGCATGCAAGAATAATCATCCCTCATTGTGATGGAAGATCCCTCAAGCTAGATATAGCAAACTAGCTCCAATATTTCAACTGAATTCAATGGCCTGATGTGGTTTGGGATGAAAATACCTAGTCTATCCATTTCCCATTTCTCTTGACATAAAAACAGCTTATAAGCTGTTTTAGTGTTTGCAGCTTATAAGCTCTTTTAGAAGTGGTATACGAAGAAGGTTATTATCATCACCCCTCATTATCCCAGAGGAGGAAGTTAAAGTTCAGAGAGAATAAACTGGTTCTTTGAGGTTGCACAGTTATCATGGTATTCAAGGCTACAGGTTTTTTGGTTTTTTTTCTTTCTATACCAAATGTTGTCATCTGCCCACTAAAGTTCCTGAAATATATGGTCATGACTGACTTACATTTTCAATACTATTACCTACAAAGGAGGCACTTTCCTAATCCTGAGCCAGCTTGCTGTCACCACTCCTCCAGTGTGATGGACACTGTCAGGGCCACTGCACTGTGAGAAGGTCACAGCCAGCAGGCAAACCTGAAGGAAGCCTGCACACCTCTGTAAACTACTTTTGGGTTGTATGCTTACCAACACTCAGTGGGGGTAACAAACCTGTTTATATCAGTTGTTCTTATTGCGATTATGTAATTTAGTTAAATTTTATGTAAGCCAATGATATATGATTGTAGAAATGAAAGATAACTGTAATTTCTATTAAAACATAGCTGAATGCTGTGAAGAAACTCCAAACGGTGAGTTATAGAAAGAAAGAAAGAGGGAGGGAGGGAGGGAGGGAGGGAGGGAGAGAGAGAAAGGAAGGAAGGAAGGAAGGAAGGAAGGAAGGAAGGAAGGAAGGAAGGAAGGAAGGAAGGAAGGAAAGAAGGAAGGAAGGAAGGAAGGAAGGAAGGAAGGAAGGAAGAAAATTACTTTGAATTATATGGGCAAGAAAACTGTAAAAGAAAAAAAACTATAAAAGATTTCCAGGGCACGGGGAATATTATAGTATCTATGAAAAATCTGGGTTAAAATTCCTTCACCAGTGTCTTTGAAGAAGAAACAAGAAATTAGAGGTGTGGCTTATGGAAAAGAAAAAGAAAAGGACGCTAAGTTCAAACTAAGAGACACATTCAAAAAAACGCCTATGTCCAAGATATGGGAAGAATGAATGTAGTATACATTTGAAGTTTTATTTTAATTTTCTGTTTTTTAAACCATTACTTTTATAGACTTTTTAAATTAACTAACTACAAGCATAGTAATACCCCAAATCAGGGTTTAATAAAAATTCATTAAAATAAATTTAAAAATCAAAACATGACATTACAAAAACATAACTATATGAATGTATATAATAGCGCATATTCAATGATACAATTGTTTTATGGAATCAGATAAGTACTGCCAAAATTAGTATGATTTGTAAATCAATATATGTGGGATAATAAATGGCCATTAGTCTTCCACCAAGTGTTTGGAATCTTCAAAAAAAATGTTTTTTAATTAAAAAATAAAACACCAAGACAATTTAATAACTCAATTGCATAAATGGGTAGTTTTTTTTCTGAACATTCTACATCAACTTAGTCTAACATGTCTTAGCAAAAAGGTTGACTTTTAAAACAACTTGAAATGACAAGGCAATGTTAACAATATCTACGAAAATTTCTTTTAATGACTACTGCTTATAATATAAGCTAAGAGATAAGGGTTAAAATAAAATAATCAAAAGTTTGTAAGGGGTCTTCAGAGAGAGCCATGTAGATCAAATTCTATAAAAGACTGGGTAAGGTAGAAGTACCTGAAGTCCTCAGAGAAAAAGTGGTGAAAATGGAAAACCAAACAAACCATGTGTCCTACTACTTTCATTAATAATCACATGAATGGATTTAGGTACATTTTCATCCTGATATTACAAAGCTTTAAACTGAGTCTATTCCTCCATCCTGCCTTCCATATGTACATGGTTCTGGAGGAAACATTTTTTTGGGTGTAGACAAGTAAAATTTTTAGGATCCAAAAATGTTTCAGTGGTATTTGCCAAGGCAGCACCAGCTCTGTGCCTCACCCAACACAAAAGTCTGAAGATAAAAACAGATTCAAAGGGAGAAAAATGAATTTCAGTTCTATTCACAAGCAATTCAAATGCATTTTACAGACTTAGATTTATGGCTCTTTCCTTGCTCTTACATATTCCAGGGCCAACTTTCACGTTCCATTTTTGACACCTGAGATAGAATATTGAGATATGTTTGGCACTGGATAGGAGAGGTTATGAAGAAAGAGTTTCTACCTAAGAAGGGAGCTGAAAATCATCCTTCTCACTGTGCTGTGTAGAGGGGAAAGAGCCAGGAGAGTATGCCAGGGGGCAGAGAGATCTTGTTCCTCCAAACACTAGACCTCCCAGGACAGCACTGCTTTCAAACTCTGCACCGACACTCTTGCTTATGGCTCAACCTAGATTAGAAAAGTTGGTTTCTTTAGGAACAGAGAGAAGCTGCCACACGCCAGCTTTTTTAAAGCTTTTTTTGTTTGTTTGTTTTTCTTTCTGACAAATATGTGGATCAACACTGTGTTAAAAAAAAAAAAAAAAAAAAAAGGCTGTCCGGGAAATTGCACAGATACAAAGGTGGCTGGATTCACCAATCAAGCATGAAAAAGGAGCTCTCAATTAGCACTGCCAACCCCTTCTAGCTCAGTCACGAGGAGCGGAGGAGGAAGGCTTAAACCACAGCCTTAAGGCACTGAGACCAAATTAACAACGTTCTAAAAAGAGCCTTGCCGATTCTATGCCCACACCCCTCCCCCCCTTTTTTTCCTGTTAGGATCATGAAGCAAACGGTAAGTGTCTGAAGAGTAAAATGTACAGTATAATTGACTAAAGCAGAAAAGCCTCGTAATCCTGTATTTAAGGCCAAAGGAAATCAAAACAAACTCAGGCTGCAGCATGTGCTCATAAAAAAAGCTCTCAACTGGATTTCATAAGAAATATTGACCTCGAACTCTGAATCCTCTCACTTTGGCTACCACACATGATTGGGGTCAGTTCTTTCTATGTTGGAATTCCTCTGAAGGACTCGATTCATGTATCAATAGATAGAAGACAACACAGGAGTAACTTTTTTTAAACAAATTATACCTGAGGCTGCTTATAAAGCAGCTCAGAGTAATTTTACTGAAAGACTGAAGATGTTTAAAAAGAATAGATAAGGGCTTCCCTTGGGGGCACAGTGGTTAAGAATCCGCCTTCCAGTTCAGGGGACAAGGGTTCGAGCTCTGGTCCCGGAAGATCCCACATGCCGCGGAGCAACTAAGCCCGTGTGCCACAACTACTGAGCCTGCGCTCTAGAGCCCGCGAGCTACAACTACTGAGCCCGCGTGCCACAACTACTGAGCCCACGTGCCACAACTACGGAAGACCATGTGCCTAGAACCCGTGCTCCACAACAAGAGAAGCCACCTCAATGAGAAGCCCGCACACCACAATGAAGAGTAGCCCCCGCTCGCCTCAACTAGAGAAAGCCTGAGCCCAGCAACAAAGACCCAACGTAGCCAAAAATAAATAAATAAATAAATTTATAAAAAGAAAGAGGATAGATAAGAAAATTGTCAATGTTATCAATGGAACTCTTCAAAATTATAAGTTTGACTGGGTAAAGTTTGATTTAAGTAGATTTGGTTATACTAAAATTATCACCCTACCATGTTTAAACATCAATGATACACTTTATTTCTTTACTAAATACATTATTCAAGATTTGTGATCTTACTCGTTGGAATTAGCTATATCCCTTCCAAATATGACCCAAAGAATAACCCACTGAAAGTGGCCTTGTCTTTAGTACTTGAATTTAGCCAAGGACTCTGGTCTTCTATCTGTTAAACAGTGCTTTCTGCTGAGTAAAATAACAATCCACATGTGCACTGACAACATTTTACATGTGCATATGCCTTTCAAGTCTGAAAATACAATTCAATGTGCTGTAAAAGGTTGCTTACACACTGGTCAAAATCACTGTTCCTCTACTGTCTGCAGTAAACCTCCCTTTGGACTAAAAAATGTGTAAACTAACCCTACACTTACAGCTGTAAAATGCTTCAAAGACATTTGGGGGGAAATAATCTCTTAAAGGCAGTATGTTCAAGATATTTGTTTTTAAAGTATCTGAAGGAAAGGCAAGTCCTGGGCAACTATTTGGGAACCCAAGAGACTCCAGTAACACAAAAGCAAGTTTTGGTCTGGCTCATGTTCTGAAGGTTGCAGGATGAGAAGAGTCAACTTCCAAACCCCTCTTCTCCTCCCCCTGCCTTTGCAAATTCAATCTTTCTTTGCCTTTAAACCTACAGAAAATTAGAAAGTCTCCTAACTGGGCCTTCCCACAGCAAATATAGCTTTTGCTTGCAAAAAACCTATTACCCATTAGCAAGGGTGTTTATTCTACAGTGAACCAGCCTCTTCAACTCCAAACAGCTGTGCTACCTTTACAGACAGGATCCTTCTGACTGACCTAAGATGAACACAAAGACATTCATTCTATACGCCTTGTGTTCAATTTAAAAGCATAGACCCTGGCAATTAAAGAATTGGTGAGTTAGTCTCAAGGGGAAAAAAAAAAAAAGCATCATTCTTAGTTGTTCTCAGGTGCTACAACACAATCCATGCCTTTCACTTAAAAAAAAAGAAAAGAAAAAAAATCTACTTAAGTCTGGAAGTAGGAGCTAGGAAAAAAAGTGGGGGAATTTCTCTCCTGGGAACTTTGGTGACATAATCGAAACAAGTGAAAAATATAAATGCAAGATATTCAGCCCATTTTTCAGCAGTGCTGATGATCCCTCAAATGAAATCTTTATTTCCTTTTGTTAATCATCCTACAATCTTGGACTCAAAAAAATACTTAAACTATCCTTTTTCTTTAAATAACCATACAACCTACCTATTTAAACTCATCTTTTATGGAAACTACATAGTCTTCCTTTCATTACAATTTCCCTTGTTGATATAGGCAAACCAGGTCAGTTTCTGCTGGATTTGCATACTTGCAAATCCCTTAATTCAACTCCTTGTTGAAGGTTTTAAAAAGAGCAAGAGCTGAACCTCAGATACACATAAAACAAATACTGCTTCTATGTCTAAATGAACATTGATACCATTTACAGATTCTCCCCCCACCACCACCACCCTTTTCCTTGGGGCTGAGAGCTGTGTCAATAATCATTATTTATTAAACAGGCTGCCATTCCCTTCCACAGAATGTAGGAACGGAGCATGGAGGGGTAGAAAATAATTACCTTGGGTTTTTCTTTAAAGACCTCTGGAATGGAAAGGAAATCAATTCAGAAAGAAAATGAAATATCCCCCCATATGCAAGCCCCCCAACACCCACACAAGGCTGAGAAGTACATCCACGCTCCATTATTCATATCAACTGTAACAAAAGAAAAGATTAAAAACCTGGGGTCTTCAAGATAAACGCATCTATTTTCAATCCATTGAATATGTTCGCACATACACTTGCACATCCTTTACTCATCCACAAAACTCAAGCAGCTAGATTTGTTGAGAGAAACCTCTACACACCTCCTGAGAAAATGTGCTCTCAAAAATGACTGCTTCAGCCAAAGGAGAGAGAAGCAGCAAGTTACCAGTTTGACTTCCATTCTGGTTTGTGGCAGATTCCCTCCCTTCCCCTCTCCTATCTGCCTCTCAATTTATCTTTTAGCCTATTTTTTTTCCAAAGCAGAGTAAAAGCATAAGGAATATCTCTCCTTGGACTTTAGCCACAAATACAACAAATCCAAAACCAAAAAAGTTTCAAGGATTAAATAACACCCCAGCTAAGACCACAGGTCAGAGAAATGAAAAATTCCCAGATGACTGAAAGCTTGGTATTCCTACTCAAGAGTTAATGATGAGCAGTCTTCCTTCCCCTCCAGATGTTATGGCTCAAAACAGAAATACAGTATAAAGAAGGCATAACCAGGCAGTTTTTGGAGGAAAGCCTTGCACAGAACTTGAACTGGCAGGCTGGGGGTTTGTCCGAAATAACCTTCACAGGTTGCACAAACTGCTCTCAGATCCTGATTGATAGTCAGATTAAGAACCTTCCTAAAATTTCCTTATAATAAGAACAAGGTGGGGTGGTGGCAGGGTGCTGGGAGGTCAATTAGTCATCTAAAACATTTATAAAGGTACAGAGAAAATACACACCTTCTAGACAGATAGAAAGCTATCATGCTTGGGGAAACTGGCCAGTAAGTGGCAGCAACTGAGCCAAGGGTGAAGAAGCTACATTCAAAGAGTGACCTGTTTCAAATGAGTTGATTTTCTCACCCTTGAGTGCACAGAACTCTGTCCCATTTTGCCTAAATGTTTCAGGCATATAGGGAGGGGAGACGAGGTTCACACTCCACCTTTGGGGAACGAACAAAGCAAATGCTTGGCAGAGCTGAAAAAACTCCTCCGTCAGGACCCTAGAGGCAGCAGCTCTGCAGGGCTCCCTTCATAATTCCCCCTAGTTAACTCAGTCTCGGCGGCCACAGAATCCGTTTCTACACCTTGGAATGGCCATGGGCAGGGTAGGAGGTGATCAGTTTAGTCCTCCGCCTTGGATCGCCTCCTTTCCCTACCTCCCACAATGGCTTCTAATTAACCCTTCCTGGTCCCTGCCCGGGTCAGGGCTGCTGGAAGTGTCTACAGTTTCACTGTACCAACGTCTCCATCAAATCATCACACACACACCCCAGCCCACCCCCACATGGATACAACTTCCCTCCGTGGTTTAACGTCGGTCGATTTACATGTGCTTTTCTTTCTCTCCTTCCCACGGGCGGGGAAAGGGCTCAGTGCTTTTGGGAAGGCCCTCCCTCCCCACTCCCTCCCACTCCCACTCCCACTCCCCCTCCCCCTCCCCTCCCTCCCTCCTTCCTTCCTCCTTCCTCCCTCCCTCCCCAGCTCTCATCAGGAGCCGGATCCCAGAGCTCGCCAGCAGGTCTGCACTCGCTTTAACCCCTTGAAGGGAGTTAGTTCTCATTTGGGACCCGCTGAAGTAGGGCCCGTGGAGCTTGGCTGACAATCTCCCTCTGCTTCACACCACCCCTACCCCCACGCACACACACACAGAGAGAAAGGCCGGCACCTTTTCCCTCCCTTGTGGCCAGTTTTAATTCTCTCACTCCATGTTCCAAACCTGGAATGGGGGGGGGGGGTGAAGGATGCTAGAAGACAGCAGGCGTTGGCGAGGGGAAAGGACAGCAGGAGGGCAGAATGGACACTCAGCAGTAAATCAGAGTTCAAACACAGTGTTTACTTACGAAATTTGGGGCTGGTGCTAGTTTCTGGCGTGGTGGTGGTAGAGGAGGAAGACGAGGAGGAGGAAGAGGAGGAGGCAGCATCCTGAAAGGGAGACAGGGTCCAGGAGGGAGTAGAATCATGAAGGTAGGAGGAGGTAGCGTATGCCGCAGTGGGCCAGGAGGGCATGGCCGGGGTACTGGGGGCTCCTGGCACAGGGGGTCGGGAGCCCGGAGTGCTGCTACCGAAGAAAGGGGCTGTCGTGGACAAAACCGTCGAGGGGGCCGCAGTGTTCCGTGCCGTGGTGGAGCGCGGGCTGGCCCGGATGGGCACCCGCTGCCCGGGGAAGCGAGTGGGCGCCCGCGTGATGGTGGTCAGCCGGGTGCTAATCCGGTTGGGCGTCCTGGAAGAGGCAGCGCCGCCGGCGGAGGTGGCTGGAGACGTGGTGGAAGTGGTCGTGGTGGTGGTCTCCATGGCCTTGGGAAAGGAGCTGGGCTTGGAGAGGAAGAAGGGGTCCTGGCCCATCCCCTTGGAATCCACCAGGTCGGTGGGCACGTATTCCTTGACGGAGCCCACCACGATCCATTTGAGCAGCATGAGGCTGAGCCCCAGGCCGATGAAGCCGATGAACAGAGGCACCACGCACAGCCACGTCTGCTGCCGGTTCCACACGATGCAGTCGCTACAGCGTAACTCCCGGGGGGGCTCGGCCGCCCCTTCGCCGCCGCCGTCCGGGCCCCCGCCCGCCGCCGCCGCCGCAGCCACAGCCGCCGCGGTGCCCTCCTCGGCCGAGGCGGCGGCTGCCGAAGCGGCTCCAGGTGGCGAGGCAGCGGCCGCCCCTTCACTCATCCTAGGAGCCGGTCTTCACCTTCGCCCCCCCGAGGGCCGCGCCAGAGGCATGGGGCCGCGCGGGCCGGGCGCAGGCGCGGGCTCCGGCGGCGGCGGCGGCGGCGGGCTCGGGCGCAGGCAGCGGCCGCGGCGGCCGCATGCAAATCGGCTCCCTGCCCCCACGCCCCTCCCCCCGAGAGGCGGGCGGCGGGCGGGGAGGAGAGGAGCGGGGGAGGGGACGCGGGCCGGGGAGGGGAGCCGGGAAGGTGGCGGCGATGAGCTCGGAAGAGGGGCTAGACTGGCCCCCTGCGCCGCCGACCGGTCAGGGAGCTGCGGGGCGCGTCTGCAGCACGGCAGGCGGCCTCCTGCGCGCCGGGGCCCCGCGTCGTCTGCTGCTGCTGCTGCTGCTGCCGCCGCCCGCCGCCTGCATGCGCTCCAGCCGCGCTGGCATCCTCGGGGCGCCGCACCCGGCCGGCTCCCCGGGGCGCCCGCCCGCGCCGCCCCTGGGCCTCGCGCCGCCTTCAGGGGCTGAGCGAGCCGGCCGCGGAACGCCAGGCGCCAGAGAGCCGCATTCCGACACAGGGGGGCCGGCCTGGCCGCCGCCGCTCACCGGGCCCGCAGCGCCGCGTTTCTCGGCGGCTGCTCCGCGAGTCCGGGCGGTAAGGTGCACCTGTTCTTCAGCCGGCCCACAGCCAACCCTCGGCTAGCACTGTCTGGGAGAGACCAATCCGAGCGCAGTGCGGAGGGCAAGCGGCCGGGCTCGCCTAGCTCCCGCCGCCTGAGACTCCGCGCTGGCGCCGCTGCACGAGAGTCAAACTCCAGCGAGCTGCGCCGCCGCCGCCGCGAGCCCGGGGCCGGGGACGCACTGGGCGCCCGCGGCGGGTGCTGTCCGACCCGCCGCGGAGGGAACCCCGCAAGCCGCAGAAGATTCAAAAGCACGGCCCGGTGCCCCTGCCCGGTCGCACTTGAAGGGGGAGACGTGAAACGAGACACTGCGTCCGGGATCCGGGGGAACCGGGACCCCGGGCGGGAGGCGACTCCAGGCGGGCGCTGGCAGCCAGGCGGGTGCGGTGTGCGCGGAGCTGCTACGGACTGGCTGGGCTTCAGGCACAGTAGCGCCTCCCCCCAACACCTAATGGTGGTTTCTTAACGCGTACAAGATAAATGATCCAAGCAAACGCTCGCTTGGAAGTGTGTGGCAAAAGCAGCTCCCGACCCACCGATTGTGAGCCCCTTTCCTGTGTGGATGCAGTGGGGTCAGAGACTGAAGCTGCGGGGCGAGAGAGCAGGGGCGTGTGCGCGTGCGGGGTGTGTCTGTGCGCTTCCCCGCCTGGCAGCGGGCGCTGCTGGATCGAGAGCCCGTTCCCTCCGACTTGCTAAGAGAGATGCTGGTGAAACAGACCTTTGTGCAATTACACCCGGCAGATAACTTCTTAGCCGACTTGTGCTAACTTACCTTTTTAAAAAGCATTGTCTTTAAATGTAGATGCACACATCACAAGGTAACTGATTGTGAGAGGTAACATTTAAAATGATTTGGGTTGGTATCTAAAATTCTTTCCTTTCTCTTCCTTTGTGTAGAGAGGCACCTGTGTACCTATATCTCAGGTGCAGTGTGGGACCCGCCTGAGGGACTAGGGGACCGGCCTAAGAAGGAAGGATGAAGGGGTAAAGAGCCAGCATCAGCGTGGTTTATGCTGATGGTGCAAAAACCTCTCTAGTCGACTCTTCCCAGATTTCCTGATCTAAAGTGGAAACCGGAAAGATGTTTTACAAACTCCAAGAAAGAGAGTTTGAGGATGGCAGCCTCCTAATACACCTTCCCTGCTCTGTATGATTGGCGCTGATGATGAAAACAGCGTTCTCTTGGCCTGTAATGGTGTCCCCAAAGACGGAAGTTTTTGAGGTATCCATTTTATTCACAGGTGAAGAGCCGAATGGTACACTGAAAAGACTGCAAAGAGAGAAGGATGTATTGAAACAGGAAGCCCCTGGGATTTGGTGCCTACCAGAGTATTTCGCACAGACACGGTTAATAAATTATTTTTGATGGCAGTAATTCGGCTGTCACCTCTTTCAGCTATAACATTAATACTTTCCCCATAGGAAAGCTTTTGATTCTTAGTTTGATAGAACATGCCCTAATCCAGTAGTACTAAATTATGGTTCCAAAAATTGCGAGTGAAAAAAATGCCACAAGCCCTTGAATCTATATTCCTTCAGCTTTCCAGTGCAAGGCACAGTCCTCTTAAGTAAAAATTGACCCAATCTCTACCTTCTGCGAGTGCTGGGCAGTAACTGGCCAACCTTTCCTGTATAGCAAATAAAGGTTAGCTTTCACACAAAATATTGTGAAATTATAGCAGGTGCTGTTGTCGAGTATATAAGACAGAAAATTACTTTTCCAAAACATTCCTAATTCATTGCCGCCCCCCATTATTCCTATGGCCCCTCCCTTCTTCCTTCCCCACTGAAATAAATCCAGTGTACAAAAAGGGATGCTGTAATGCTGCAGCTGGGCAAATGCTCCCCTGAAACTACATTCGCACAAAACTAACCCCGTGTTGTCTCAGTGCTCCCCAATGCCTTCTTCATCTACCTTTCCAAATTACCCCCACTTCTCATTTCCACTTGGCTTTAACAGCTTGTTCATGGTTCCCTGTTCAGCTCATTTTCTCCCAGATCCCAAGCCTCTGCACTTGACTACCCATTAGCTGCTCTCGCAGTGAACATTATCACTAGTCGAAGGAAAAAAAAAAAAAAAAAAAAAGGACCTATTGCTTCGATAGCCTTGTATTGGGGAGCGGGTTTTATCAGCCCATCCAAGAAACTGGCTGGTACAGTCATCATTAACTTGCAGTTTTAGCATGAGGCTCCCTGGTAGCAGGCGGTAAGCACGGCAACTAGAATTGGGGGCGGGGGGATCCACAACTGAGTCAAGGACAAGTGGTAGACATTCTCACTGCCAATGAGCAGCCAGCTGATCAGTCCCATGGTAGGGCGGAGTCTCAGTCTGGTGACTCACAGCTCGCTGAAGCAGAATGTTGGAGAAAGAGCTTCTCACTCAGGCTCTGAAGACAGGGATTCAAGTTTGAGCTCTATAAGCAATAAAGTCACTCTGGGTCTCTGTTTTTCTCATCTAGGAAATGAAACTATAATACCTACATTCTGTATAATATAAAATTTTATAGCTAAATATACTATTCACTGATGGCATCTTTTAAACACGATTTTTAAAACACATCAGAAACCAGTTTTATTAGTATGTATTAAGTTATCACATAGTCTAAATAAAGCTTTTCAAAATACACTATATGGTCCTCAATCAAAATACAGATTACAACTTTCAAGGAACATTCTTGTTCTTCTGATACAATGATCTGAAAATTGTTCTATGTTTTTTAATACTGAGGCTAATTATTTCATAAAAATGGATATGCATGACCTATTAGGGAAGAGTTACTCATACTTTTCTTGGATATCTCTACCTACTATAGAGAGGGGTGTGGATTTTTCTAACAAATGGGAATGACATAACTCAGCCTCTCCTGAGCTCCATATCTGCCTGAATATAATCACCTTCTGGATGTCTCCTGTGTAATCCACTAACACATTACATTCAGAATTTCTAACCATGATTTAAAGTTTGCCTACAAACCAGCATTTCTGTTGAATTACAGTTTTTCCCTTCAGTGGCACCAATATCTCCAGACTGGGAGTCTCAGTGCCGTCTTTGACTCCTTACCTCTTGTATCCCAAGTTCAATAAGTTGTCATCATTAACACAGTATGATTGCCCTGGGTTCCCTCCATTGTAAATTCCTTGGCAAAGGCCCATCCTTAGAACCACAAGGCTGGAAGTGAACCTGGTGGCCAAACACCTCCAATGTGTCGTCCCCCAAAATATCCCAGGCCAACAGTCCTCTGGATTTAGCTGGAGCTCTAGAGAAGAAACCACTTCCTGCTGAAGACCACACAGCCTGCAGACAGTATACAAGTGCAGAGGTAATTTTAAAAGTCTTTGTGTTGAGTCAAAAACCTGCCTTCCTATATTTTCACACTTTTTTCTTAGCTTACTCATTATATAAACCTTCCGGGAACTAGGTGCCAGGCATGGAAGATGCAACAGAAAACAAAACAAAGCTCCTTACCTTCATGGAACTTATATTTTAGTGGAAGAGACTGACAATAAACAAACAAAATAGATAAATTATGCAGTCTATCAAGAAATAGGAAATGCTGGGCTTCCCTGGTGGCGCAGTGGTTGAGAGTCCGCCTGCCGATGCAGGGGACATGGGTTCGTGCCCCGGTCTGGGAGGATCCCACATGCCGCGGAGCGGCAGGGCCTGTGAGCCATGGCCGCTGAGCCTGAGCGTCCGGAGCCTATGCTCCGCAACGGGAAAGGCCACAACAGTGAGAGGCCCGCGTACCACAAAAAAAAAAAAAAAAAGAAAAAAAAAAAGAAATAGGAAATGCCATTTTGGACCACAAAGAATATATCTTGTTGGTGTGAGTACACAGAACATCTCTTCTTCAATCCCAGCATCCTCAATTTATTTACCATCCTCTCAGGCCAAGAGGAGTTTACATTCCTAGGAGTAATAGGGTGCTCTTTTATTAGCTGTGGGTTCCCTGGATAAATGTAGTTACTACAGAAATCAGTCTAGCTTGTAGAATCATAATATGCTTCATAATATCCACTGGAATCATGTGTGTAGGCCATGTGATATCTCAAAACATTTCATGAAGTAAACACTTTATGAAGGGTTAGTGTGTTTACCCTTCTTCCCATGGTTGCATGTTCCTTTTTCTCTCTTGCTTTAGTCCACTCCTATTATTATAATGATACACATTCCATAGTATATCATTGTGGCCATTTTTCAAAAGAGAAGCAGATTGTTTTCTTCATAGTTCTCAACAAATAACCTTATTTATTTCTTGTGGGAGCTTTATGTATTATACATAGGATTCATTCACAATGTACTGGAAAAATCCCCTGGTGGATCTGTCTGTTCACAACACCTTGACTCCAAGGATTTGTGCATTATATTCTAATATCATAAATAAACACAAACAATAATATATAAATTCTACAGAGCAAAAAGCAAAAATTGGAAAGGTGAAAAACTTCCAGCCGCAACTATATCCTAGTCACAAAAAAATGTAACAATGTTCAGATTTAAGGTATGTAGACTGGCACCTAATTGCACTCTCATGAATTAGGAAATGCTGAATGCTGTATAATAGGAGGTGAAATTAGAAGTTTTGAATGAGGCACTAAGATAAAATAAATGTGAAATTTCAGTGGGAGTTGCCAAAAGACAATGCCAAAATTTCAAGATAGGTTAACTAAGAATTGGGTAGATACGGGGTTTCACTGGTGGCGCAGTAGTTAAAAATCGGCCTGCCAATGCAGGCGACCTGTGTTCGAGCCCTGGCCCGGGAAGATCCCACGTGCCATGGAGCAACTCAGCCCGTGCGCCACAACAACTAGAGCCTGCAAGCCACAACGACTGAGCCCACGTGCCACAACTACTGAAGCCTGCGCGCCAAGAGCCCTTGCTCCACAACAAGAGAAGCCACAACAATGAGAAGCACACGGACCGCAACGAAGAGTAGCCCCTGCTTACGGCGACTAGAGAAAGCCTGCGTGCAACAACAAAGACCCAACACAGCCAAAAATAAATAAATAAATAAATAAATAAATATTTTTTAAGAATTGGATAGATGGTACAACATATCGGAGGTTGAGGGGGGATTTTTTGTGAAGAGGACTTCTTTGGCAGAAGCTGTGCTCTGAGTTCACAGGCGGAGGAGCGCAAGTACAGAGCCTCATTACACCAAGTATAGTGAGAGGGGTCTCAAAGGAGTCCTGGAGAGCTTAATAGAAGACCCCTACTGTTTGGGCAGGTCTCATTGGATTGGGATAGACACACAAGCCTCAAGAATCTCAAGTCAGGAGATGGCCAATGTGGACTGTGGCAGCAGAGGGCACTTTATGCCTCTGCCATACCAGGAAGGCATGAAGCCATTCTCCAGCAGTTAAGAGTCCAGTTGGAATGTACAGTGAGTGTAGCGGAGAAGCAGAGGTAGACAATGAGCTGGAAACTCAGTGTTGAAGGATCTGAGGGTCACAGGGAGATATCTATGTCATTTTTGTTTTGCATTGAATTCAAATTTTATGTCCTTTAGGGCAGGGGTCCCCAACTGCCCACACAGGGCCGCACAGCAGGAGGTGAGCGGT
The DNA here is from genome assembly GCF_026419965.1 of Kogia breviceps. Classification (NCBI taxonomy): domain Eukaryota; kingdom Metazoa; phylum Chordata; class Mammalia; order Artiodactyla; family Physeteridae; genus Kogia; species Kogia breviceps. The sequence continues at coordinate 53,721,011 of NC_081311.1, forward strand.
GGGTGAGCGAGTGAAGCTTCATCTGCGCTCCTCTTAACACCCCATCGCTCGCATTACTGCCTGAAGCATCCACCTGCCCCAGCCATGGAAAAATTGTCTTCCAGGAAACCGGTCCCTGGTGCCAAAAAGGTTGGGGACCGCTGCTTAAGGGTACCAACATGGGTACTTTATCTTGGCACTAGAGTTGCCATCAGCATTTGTCTTATCTAGTTTTGGGTTTCTTTGTCAATAATTTCACCTTTTCTCCCTGCTATCTTTCCCAAACATTGGTAGATATATTTTTCTTAGATCACTTCACTGTACAACTCTATTCTTTTGAAATCATCTTCAGATCCGAAATTGGAGGACTGGTAGATGAAAGTTCACCTTGACAATTCACTGATCAAGCAGAGGACATGGTGCTTCGGAAAGATTCAAGGACATGTCTTCTCAGTGTGGTCAGAAACAAAAGTCATGAGTTCACTTTCTCTTTCCCTCTCTCCAAACCGCAAACAGGATTCCTTCCATTTGGCAATTCACAAGCTTCTCACTACTCCCAGACTGGCTTGAGTATCAGCGAACCCAGGTATAGAAGGGACACAATGCAGAAAGCCAGCTCCCTGAAACGGTTCTGTATAACTGAGGAAGAAACACCTCTGTCTCAAACTTCATTATTCCTAAGAAAGGCAGTTTTATACAACTGCACATCCAGAAAGAGCTGATGTGAGTTCATACTGGTATAAATAACATTTTGCCTTCATCTCACCTTGTTTCTGGAAATCTACATCCTGCTTCCTCAGATTTGGGGATGAGACTTTCATAACACCCTCTAGGGAGAAAACAATCAGATAATTTCCTACAACTCTTCACTGGTTTTCTTTATGTCTGTACCATCATCTCCCTCCCCACCACCACCACCGAGCTATTCAGAGAAGCCTGAGAACAGACAGCCTTGGCACCAGCCCTTGAGACCTTTAGTCACAGTAGTTTATGTGCCCATCATGGGCCTACCTCCTTGCTTCATTTAATGGAATATAAGATAAGAGTGTGAATTTAGAGTTATGCCCCTCCCCAGAACCTCTTCCGAGGATTATTGGTAGTCTAGGAAAGTTTTCAAGTGCTCTACGATCTCTGATTTTCTGTAGCAGATTCAGTAAAGGAGAGAGCAGAAATTCTGGAGTCAGATTTGAATCTGACTTTCAGGAGGTGGTTGTGCGTTTGAAAACATACCACGTGTGATGTGCCTAGTGCTGAGGTTAGCAGTAGGCAGCTCAGAAATGGTAGTGAGACCGGTCAGATTGGCCATCATCAAAAACTCTAGAAACAATAAATGCTGGAGAGGATGTGGAGAAAAGGGAACCCTCTTGCACTGCTGGTGGGAATGTAAATTGATACAGCCACTATGGAGAACAGTATGGAGGTTTCTTAAAAAACTAAAAATAGAACTATCATACGACCCAGCAATCCCACTACTGGGCATATACCCTGAGAAAACCATAAGTCAAAAAGAGTCATGTACCAAAATGTTTATTGCAGCTCTATTTACGATAGCCAGGACATGGAAGCAACCTAAGTGTCCATCAACAGATGAATGGATAAAGAAGATGTGGCACATATATACAATGGAATATTACTCAGCTATAAAAAGAAATGAAACTGAGTTATTTGTAATGAGGTGGACAGACCTGGAGTCTGTCATACAGAGTGAAGTAAGTCAGAAGGAGAAAAACAAATACCGTATGCTAATACACATATATGGAATCTAAGAAAAAAAATGTCATGAAGAGACTAGGGGTAGGACAGGAATAAAACACAGACCTACTAGAGCATGGACCTGAGGATATGGGGAGGGGGAAGGGTAGGCTGTGACAAAGTGAGAGCGTGGCATGGACATATACACACTACCAAATGTAAATTAGATAGCTAGTGGGAAGCTGCCGCATAGCACAGGGGGTTCACCTCTGTGCTTTGTGACCACCTAGAGGGGTGGGATAGGGAGGGTGGGAGGGAGGGTGACGCAAGAGGGAAGAGATATGGGAACATATATGTATGTATAACTGATTCACTTTGTTGTAAAGGAGAAACTAACACACTATTGTAAAACAGTTATACCCAAATAAAGATGTTTAAAAAAAAAAAAAGAAATGGTAGTGAGTATTCTTATTTAATGAAAATCCAGTTGCCTCTATGGGGCATTATCTCAGGAGTCCACCTTTTCCAACAAGTTTTGCAGAAGATTTTTACAGGAGTTTGGCACTGCGTTGTTGACATTAACAAGGAGGCACTGCAGAGAAGCACTGGCCTCACAGCCCCAGGTGATGAATGTACACTCATTCATTCCTTTCTGTGCGCCCCCAGAACACACACATGATCTGCTCAAAGTTGACCCACAGAATTACCAAGGAATAAGTTGTAGCAGCTCATAGCAGATTTGGCCCATCTGTTTTGTCTCAAAAAAAAAAAAAAAGAGGATATCTCAGGAGGACAAAACTTGCTTGACGCTTATGAATTGAGAAAGAAGGAAGGAAAACGCCACCTAATTTTTTTAGGAAAAAATATCAACTAAACCCAAAAGGCTAACAGTGCTTACCCCTTGTGAAATAGATACTCCAAGGGGTTTTGAAGACTTAGAAAAGCTGTTCTTTATCCTGCCTTTGAGACTTTTACATTTGATGAAGGACAATTGCCTGTTTTAAGCAAAGAGCTCAAGAAAGGTCCAAATGTATGTTTATATCTGTATGTGACCATGCCTGTGTTCAGTGCTGAAGCCAAATGCAGAGAGTGCAGGAAAGAAAGATTATTCAAGGAGTGCTTGGTGAGGAACTTATCCACTGGTTCCAGAGTTTTGTTTGATGTTATCTGAATGGAGTTGTAGTTTTGTCTAGCCTCCCTGGTTGTAATAAGGATAGCAGCCCAGATCCAAAGATCAGAAGGTCTCAGCATGGTGCTGTGACCTTGACTCTCATAGGGAGGAAACAAGAGTGATTTATAGTTGGAGTTGTTATTTTGCTGTTAGATGAGTCTCAGTCAGTCAGCTGAGCAGGAAATGTTTATCTCTGTGTCTATCTAGTTTCAGGGGGACAGATTTAATCTTAGTTAATCATTCATGAGATAAAGAACAAGACATTAGAGGATCTGTGTCTGCCCTTTACAGCAGGTTCAGGAAAAAGGAGAAAGGTCTGTGTTTGGTCTCATCACAGGTAAATAAGGAGGGTCATCTGTGAATCTTATGGGAGTCATGAGAAAGAGTTTACAAGGAGTCTCATCTAAGTCATATGGGGAAGCACAGTTCTTGGTGGTAAGCCATTAACTGAAACATAAAAGGGTAGAAAGATTTCTGAAAAACAAAATTGTGGAGATGGTTTCCTTAACCACCACCATTTTCCAGGAGCACAGGGTCCTGGTAAAATTCAACACTGATATTGACATATATTTATAGCTCTCTTTTTAGCATTTTAAGAATATATATGTGCTAATAATTATTAGTTAAAATAAGAGTGATAACATGTTTTATAGATTTATGCTTATTTTTACATGGGAAATATGCAGTAAAATTATCTGCCAATCTTTAGTATCTGTGAAAAAAAGTGAAAAAAACATAGGAATTCCACCAGGAGGAGACAAAAAGGGGATTAGAATTTGACAAAATATTCTTCATATTCTAGTTAGCTTGACAGAGAGTATTTTAGAATTTAGAAACCATAAACTGTATCACGGTAAATCCTTTAAGCCATGGATATGATCCTATAAAATTTATAAAACACACAAACTATATTAATGTATTAGTTGTCTTTCTTGGGAGTATGGCTAACACATTTTTTTTTCAATTCAAGGTCTCAAAAATCATTTTTTTAAATTAATGTTGGAATGTAAGAATATTAAAATGTCTTCCCTTTTGAATATAGACTTCTCGAGACATTTGATTGACATATTTGACCAATAATTGTGTTTGCACATGCTTGTGTGTACGTGTGTGGGGTGTGTGTGTGTACTGATATATGTAAAGAAGTAAGGGAGAGTGTGGAAGCAGATTTTGTATTAAGTATTAAGGGAATAAGATGGACTGGGGGGCTTCCCTGGTGGCACAGTGGTTGAGAGTCCGCCTGCCGATGCAGGGGACACGGGTTCATGCCCTGGTCTGGGAAGATCTCACATGCCGCGGAGCGGCTGGGCCCGCGAGCCATGGTCGCTGAGCCTGCGCGTCCGGAGCCTGTGCTCCGCAACGGGAGAGGCCACAGCAGTGAGAGGCCCACGTACCACCAAAAAAAAAAAAAAAAAAAGATGGACTAGGAATGGGATTATATGTATGAATTAGAGAAAGCTATCTACGAAACGGTGATGATTAGATTCCAAACACAAGTAAGTTACAGAAAGTAAAAACAGATAACTCTTTGGGCTTGTTTAGCCAAAGGAAGTTCTTGGGGTTGGAGAATGCAAAAGTTGAGCCTCTCAGAGACTAACTAGGCCAACCGGCTCCCATTGCACTTTGCTAGGAAAGCCAGCTTTGTTTCGGAAATAAACAAGAGGAGTTTAGATGGCGGCCAACTGCAATACTGATGGTTGCTTTTATGAAAAACTCTCCACCAGGGACTGGAATAAGAAGATCCACCAAACTCTGGCCTCTCCTGAATCACTGTAAATGGAAACAATTTATAGTCTCTACTATATTGGATAAGACTACAAACAAAAATGATACTATTTATGGTTACTGGTTTAAGTATTAAAGAAAACATTAGGCAAAAATCTCAGAATCATCACTTTGGGAATGATGTAATGAGAAAAATAATCTCCTTGGGAAATATTCAATTAGCTAGGAAGTATTCCCCTGGCAAGCAGATCTAGTAGGAGATGTTGGTTCTCTCTTGCCTTAAGGCAGATTTGCAAATAATTATACACTATTTGCCACCCCACACACAGATCGGCCCATTGTCCTTTTTCTCTCTGGAAATCCTAAACCCATAATTAGCATTCTTAGTGGTACTCTGGGGCCCACTGGGCAACTGGCAGAGCAGCAAGACAGCTCTTAGGCAAAGTATGATTTGTTTCCAGAATTTGAACTCCAAATGCACCCTTACTTCTCTGATCATTGAGATGAGGTATATATATATCTATATCATTGAGATATTTATACATATATATATATATATATCTTTAAGCAAGAGGAGAGAACCCTAGTCTAACCTCTAGAAGTTCCATCTGGGCTTGAACAGTGACAGAAGATACCTCATGTCCTCTATGGGAATTTACATGAGGGACCCAAAAAGATTTAGAAGTTACATTAAAAAGTTTGGTGAACACTAAAGGTTGTAGCAATCTACACGTATGCTGAAGGAAGGCCCTGGAAGGAACCACACCTCCTTCACAAAAATCTTTCAAGCAGTCTTTCCTGGAAGATGAATTTCAATGACCCTTTGAAGTAGCAAGACACACTCAGGATCTCATCATTCTACAAGGCTAATGGGTAAAAAGTGACACCTTTCATCTTTAAAGCTTTCAGACAAACTTTACATCACTCAGATTCTCCAAGCAGTTCCCTTTCCCTTTGGAAAAAATGGCCATTTCTTCTTTCTTTCTTTTAAAAATTTATTTATTTATTTATGTGTTGGGTCTTTATTATAATAAATATATAAATAAATATTATATTTATTTATATATTTGGCTGTGTTGGGTCTTCGTTTCTGCGCGAGAGCTTCCTCCACTTGTGGCAAGTGGGGCCCACTCTTCATCGCGGTGTGCGGGCCTCTCACTATTGCGGCCTCTCCCATTGCAGAGCACAGGCTCCAGACGGGCAGGCTCAGTTGTTGTGGCTCACGGGCCCAGTTGCTCCGCGGCATGTGGGATCTTCCCGGACCAGGGCTTGAACCTGCGTCCCCTGCATTGGCAGGGGGATTCTCAACCGCTGCGCCACCAAGGAAGCCCTTTCTTTCTTTTTAATTTAAAACATTTGCATGTGTGTGTGAGAGAGCAGATGGAATATCCTGGGTTGTTCCCTCTTTTGTCTGCAGGCAGCATATCAGAAGTGTCATTGTGGAGAAAGGGAATCCTGCACATCAAATTTGATCTGTCGCACTGTGCTTGCAAAGAAGGCTTAAACTGAGTTGCACACACTTCGGTTAAGCGAAGTCAAAGGTCACATATCATTTCTGAAAATACAGGTATCAAATACTTGATGGATTGAGAAAGTATCTGTCCATAAAGCGATAGGTAGAGTTGATACTATGACAAGTAAATTCTTGATTCTTTGGCATAATTAAGGATATGGGCAGTGAAGGGTGCACTGAACAAATAGTTAGGAAACCTTGGCTTGAATCCTTACTACTCCAATAATCTTATGAGACTTTGAGTCCTAGTTATATTGTCCATAAAATTTGGGCAACACTCCCATATTGGGCAACACTCCACGATTATTATGATGTTAAAAATGGAAAACAAAAGTGAATATACTTTACAAATTTTTTAAAGACGTGCATATATTAAAAAGCACTCTGGTACTATCAATTAATTTGATTAAGGAAAAGTTACTATTTCCAATTGTAACTTTAAATTGGATTATATGGAGAATATATGAATCTCACTATTTTAATAAAAATCTCAAACTAAAATGTAAAAAAAATTTTTTCACAATTTTAAGAATATGTATCAGGCTTCTTTTTTTCATTTTATCTAAGTACCTCTCTCCTACCAGCAGATAAATGCTTTCTAGGAGATACATACCCGAGGAGCAGGGGCTACGTCATTCCTTGAAAACTGCTGCCTTGGACAAGTTTATAACCAAGAAGAAGAAACACTATGTCCAGTGTCATTCTTTGCACTGAGGACTTGGGGTGTAAGTAAGAAGACTGATTTGGATCCTCCCTTTGTCTTTTTTTTTTTTTAAGTGAAAAATAGTTTATTACCATGTGCAGCATGCACACTTATGGGAGAAAGTCTTCTGCCATTTACAGACAGTTGTTTACTTGGATGTTTTTGTGGTTTTTTTTTTTTAACAATATAAAATTCTTTTTTTTTTTTCCCCTCCCTTTGTCTGAGTTGCCCTCATCTGGCTCCAAACACTTTTCTTTTGGATCTTTTGTGTAATTGTCTTCACTCCTCTCAGTACTTCAGGGGCCAGGAATTTTAAGCTCACATATTTGGAGGAAGCTGGCTTTTCTTCAGAAAGTGACAAGCTGATTCTAACACTAATTTGGAAATTCTAGGGATATGGTATAGACAAAACAATCTTGAGAAAGAAGAATTAAGTTGGAGTACTCATGCTTCCTGGCTTCAAAGCTTACCACAAAGCTACATTAATCATGACTGTTAGTTACATAAGAATAAACATATAGATCAATGAAATACAATTGGGAATCCAGAAATGTACCGAATATTTATAGGAAATTATTTTCTACAAGGGTGCAAGACAACACAATGGGGGCAAGAATAGTCTTTTCAACAAATGGTGCTATGAAAACTTGATAACCACAGGCAAAAGAATGAAGTGGACCACTTGATTTTATCATATACAAAAAGTAACTAAGAATGGATAAAGGCCCTAAATATAAGAGCTAAATTATTAAACTCTTTATGAAAATATATGTATAAATCTTTATTCCCTTGGATTAGGCAACCAAAAAACAAAAAAAGCAGATAAACTGCACTTTGCATACTTTAAAAACTTTAAGTGCCACTATCGAGAAGTAAAAAACAAAACAAAACAAACCAACAACCCAATCACAAGTCACAGCCCCGAAGTCTAGTACATTCCATTCCTTCCTTCCTTCCTTTCTCTTTCTCTCTCTCGCTCTTTTTAAAAAAAATTATTTATTTATTTATTTTTGGCTGTGTTGGGTCTTCCTTGCTGCGCTCAGGCTTTCTCTAGTTGTGGTGAGCGGGTGTTACTCTTTGTTGTGGTGCACGGGCTTCTCATTGCAGTGGCTTCTCTTGTTGCAGAGCACAGGCTCTAGGCACACGGGCTTCAGTAGTTGTGGCACGCAGGCTCTAGACCGCAGGCTCAGTAGTTGTGGTGCACGGGCTTAGTTGCTCCACAGCATGTGGGATCTTCCTGGACCGGGGCTCGAACCCGTGTCCCTGCATTGGCAGGTGTATTCTTAACCACTGCGCCACCAGCGAAGTCCTTGCTCTTTCTTTTTTTTTTTTTATTTTTTACAAATGCAATATGTGAAAAATGGTACCTCTTTTAATTTATATTTCGTTGATAATTTTAACCTAATATCTTTATATGTATATATTTGCTAATTTTATTTCCTCTTTTGTCAATTGTACCTACCTCATCTGTATTTCTCTTCATTTCCTGTATTAATGATGAGAAAGCATTATAAATTATATACTAATTCCAAATGTATATATTTAGAATTTTTTCTGTAATAAATATTTACAATTTTATTAAATATTTAGCAATTGAGTAAACATTTAGATTTTGTCTTTCTTGGAATGCATATTAGGTAATCTTAGCAGATACTGTTGGTGCTCTGCCCAGATTCCTTTAAATCCTTTTACCATTTTTGTGTGAGATTCCTCTGGTTGCCATGTGTTTTTGCTCTGGGTGGAGACACTGTTACTCTTCCTTGGGAGACAAGCCTCAAGGTACCAGAACCTCCTTGACTGAACACACAGAGAATCTGAAATCTCTGGGAATTTACATTTCCATCAGGGGTGCTGTTAACCTAAAACCAGAGTTAGTCCCCTTGTTTCTAGTTGGGACAAACTCTGGACCTAATTTACGTTCCCATTTCTCCTACAGAATTTGGCTGACACCTTTTTTTCGGTGAGACTTGCTAGGTTCTTCCCTTTTCTGTTCCTGCTTCCTCCATTCCCTAACTAATCCTCCCTAGGAGTGCACACAAATCTTCCTGGCTGTATGATCTATGACAGTAATGTTTTACTGTAAAGAGCGAAGAAAAAGAATGCTTTGGAAAAAGGTAAATTGTGGGAAATCAAAAGAATTAAAGCTACAAAAAAAACCTTTACACATTAACCTTTGAACATCAAGTGAAACTCATCCTTTATTTTTCAGATATGAAAGCTAATGTGGACTAAAAGAGAGCATGTGGGGCTTCCCTGGTGGCGCAGTGGTTGAGAATCCGCCTGCCAATGCAGGAGACACGGGTTCGTGCCCTGGTCCGGGAAGATCCCACATGCCGCGAAGCAACTAAGCCCGTGAGCCATGGCCGCTAGGCCTGCGCGTCCGGAGCCTGTGCTCCGCAACGGGAGAGGCCACAACAGTGAGAGGCCCGCATACCACAAAAAAAATAAAAATAAAAAATAAATAAAAGAGAGCATGTGGCTTTTGCCTAAGGACACACATGCTGGACTAATATTTTATTTGGCCACTTACAGGGGATCAGCTTAGTACATGGTCCTGGAGACATGCTGATTTGAATGAAGACCGGTTCTATTACTACGTCTAGTTTCATGATCTATGTCATTTACCTAAACTTCCCTGCTTCAACCACCTTGACTATAAAGCTACTTTATATAGTTAATGTCATTATTAAATTAAATAATACATACTAAGGGATTAGAACAGTTACTGACTAATCATTACGGGAGAAAAAAAGCTACTTAATTCAATATTCTTTATATCATGTAAACTTGGGCTAATTAGTTTAAAAGCTAATTAGTTTAAAATGTTATTGCAAGTTAACATTTCACAGAGTACTTTAATGTAAGTTCCTTTTATTCTCACAAAAACTTTTATATTTTAGGGCTTCCCTGGTGGCGCAGTGGTTGAGAATCCGCCTGCCGATGCAGGGGACACGGGTTCATGCCCCGGTCCGGGAGGATCCCACATGCTGCGGAGCGGCTGGGCCCGTGAGCCATGGCTGCTGAGCCTGCGCGTCCAGAGCCTATGCTCCGCAACGGGAGAGGTCACAACAGTGAGAGGCCCGCGTACCACACACAAAAAAACAAAAAACCTTTTATATTTCAGAAGAGGAAGTTGATGCTTCAAATGGAAACATCTGGCTATTTTGTGACCTGGTAGAGTTATCATTCCCCTGTATCTCAGCTACAAATGACAACAAGCCACAAAGAACATAAAGGACCAAGATACAGAAGGCAAGTGACGCCTTCTATGACAGATCCTAAGACAAACTTATTGGCGCAACCTGGGACATCAGTAATGCTAAGTACAGGTCAGGTAGGCCACTGCAACCCAAGCAATGGACAACTGGGTGGTTATGCTCAGAAAATGTGTTGCAAGGTCCATGAATTCCTCTTAGAAAATGAAGGGAAAGCTGGAATAATCTGACAACCAGATAATTCATTCTATGAGGGAGAAGAGACACAATGTAGATTCTTATGTTTGTGAAGATGTCTGTGAAGCCAAGCTTGGGTAATTTTTAATGAGATTCAGTGGACACATCTCACATGAAAATTGAATATATGACCATACAATGTCCATTACAGAAAAGCACAGTCAAAGGAACTAGAGAGTGGAAATAAGTACATTTTCCTTAGATACCCTGTCAATCCAAACTGAGTTTGCTTTAACATTAAAAACCTGATTAAGAGGCCCAGTAATATGCCTGTTAAGAGTACCTGACTGCCAGATCCCCATTGTGTGAAATAGCAGCAAATGAATGGTAGAATAAATTTTAACTTGCAGCCAGAAACAACACCAAATTGCCATTTTTAATGCTCAGGAAAGCCTAGTTCATGTAAATTCTCAAATGACAAATTTTCATGGAATCATGAGCTGTGTTGCATTATACAATTTTCCTTTCGTTTTCACTTTATTTATTTAATTTTGCTTTCATGTTAAAGATTTGGCTCATAAATAATACGTGAAGATGGAACAAAATTTTACCTGAAGGCTTCACTATCAAATAATAAAATGCCACTGAGGACTTTCGTGGTAGCTGGGGAGGACATCTTTCTCACAAATACATGATGATGGGGCTGCCATATTCTAGGGGAAAGATGCTTTCCTGACTTCCTATTAGTCAAAATCCATGCGATTTAAAAATAATTCAGGCAAAGATTATGGGTAGATCTTTTTGTTTGTTTGTTTTTTTTTTTTTTTTTGCGATACGCGGGCCTCTCACTGTTGTGGCCTCTCCCGTGGCGGAGCACAGGCTCCGGACGCGCAGGCTCAGCGGCCATGGCTCACGGGCCCAGCCCCTCCGCGGCATGTGGGATCTTCCCGGACCGGGGCACGAACCCGTGTCTCCTGCATCGGCAGGCGGACTCTCAACCACTGCGCCACCAGGGAAGCCCATGGGTAGATCTTTTTAGCAGCTAAAATGGCACAGCCATGTTGCAACAGGATGAACACAACTTACAGTTCACTCAATTTCTCAGCTTTGTAATTATGTAATTCTCAATGAAATTTTAATTGTATAAATTCACATTACTTCACATTTTGTGCCTAAATTAAGGCTTTATTACTATTTTGTATAGTACTATTTTGAATGTGCAAAAAATGTGCTCACCCTTTATTAGGTAACTGTAGTAAGCATTAACCACAGGAGGCAATTTTTAGGATGCATTCAAGGCTTTCTCTCCAAACCTTGACCTTTCTTCTCTCACCACATAAAAGAAGGAGATTTTTATAGTTCAAGGATAAGTTATGTCTCAAGCACAATAAATCAGATACGAAGGGAAGGGAGAGGAAAGTGTCAAGGACGAGCACTAGATTTCTGGTTTGGCTACCTGTTTATATGATGGCGCCTTCCTTGAGAATAGGGATATTGGAAGAAAACTACATTTGTGGAGTTCATAAATTTGGTTGAGGGAATATTGAGTTGGAAAGGCCTATGGAGCAGCAGAGTAAGTTGGATATAAAAGTCTGTGGCTCACAAAAAGTGTAAACATGTATGTAAACTAAGAGTGCCAAATTAAGGTTTTATTTGTGTTTATTATGTTTGGCATTATTCTTATACTCGAAAATGTGTCCTTGAAGAATAAAGGAGGGGCTTCCCTGGTGGCACAGTGGTTGACAGTCTGCCTGCTAATGCAGGGGACACGGGTTCGAGCCCTGGTCTGGGAGGATCCCACATGCCGTGGAGCAACTAGGCCCGTGAGCCACAACTACTGAGCCTGCCTGTCTGGAGCCTGTGCTCCGCAACAAGAGAGGCCGCGATAGTTAGAGGCCCGCACCGCGATGAAGAGTGGCCCGCGCTTGCCACAACTAGAGAAAGCCCTTGCACAGAAACAAAGACGCAACACAGCAAAAATAAATAAATAAACTAATCAGCTCCTACTCCCAACATCTTAAAAAAAAAAAAAAAATACCCATCTCTGCCATTTAGTCAGTTTCTTAGACAATCTATTTAAAAAAAAAAGAATAAAGAAATGAACATTCTGAACATGCCAAGATCCACGTGAAACTTCCTCTCAATATAAATCAAATATGACTTTGTTGAAAAAAAAATAGACTTGAATGGGACAAAATTCGCCTTCAAATTCTCAGGGACTCGGAGGTCTCAGAAGACAGACTATCACCTGAGTGAAGATTATGTACAATACGTACAATTCATCCACAGGCATTGCATCCTCGCAGAGTTATGTCAAAACATCTGAGGTACAAAACAATTTCTTATCAAATATATCCTGAGCCATACAGAAAACAAAAATAAAACCAAAGTTTATTCCTCTAATCAAAAATGTTATTTTTATAGTTTAAAATGTTATTTTTATAGTTTTATAGTTTAAGTTAGAGTCTGTCTATAGAAAATTTGGGAGATTTAAAGACTGTCTTATATTTTGTAGTCATATGTTTTTAAGAACTGAAATTACAGTTTAAAGTATTTTATTTCTAAGCATTGCTCTGTCAAAAAAGAAAGTTATACCGTCTCAAAATTTTTCAACTTGTATACAACACTCGTTATGATATTTGGTATTTTCCTAAGGGACAATTTTTAAATCACACCTTTTAAAATAAGTTAAGTTCCATCTTAACCCTGTTCTCTCTGTAGTGGCTTTTGTTCATAACCCACGTTAAAATAAAGCTACTTCATTTCTGTTGATGTGTGATGCTAACTCAGCCCTTCCAACCTGTGATTCTTTTTCTAGTATCAACCCTGTTCTCTGCCCAGTGATTTATAAGCATAAGCCTAGAAATCTAGACTCAGATTATGACCATTTGCAAGGCTAGTAACTTCGACAGTGGGACCTAGTGCACTAAATCACAGCACAGAAGTGCAAGTATTTGCCTGACTGGACAGAGAGTTTTATAAATGCTGTATAATCACAGTGCCAAAGAAGAAGATAAATGATTCGGTGTAAGCCAAATGTCATGTTTTTGTTTGTCTTGAATATAAATACATGTCTGGGAGAGTAAGAGAAGTATGTTAGAAATAACTCCAAACAAAGGAGTGATCTTGAATTCCAGCTCTGTTTCACACGAAGTGTGAAGCTGTGGGCAAAGAGATTGCGTGTCTTTGAACTTAAGATCCTCATCTGTAAAAGGGGATAATCATGCTTTCCCCAGGTGATCACTGGGAAGACCAAATTTCATAAGCCTGACTTGTGCTTCCTTTGGCATATTTGTGTGAGGATAAAATACCATGAAAATAATGGTTCCAGGAAAGACAATGTTTATGATAAATGTTATTTTAGGTAAGTCATTAGGGGGGAAGAAATAGAGTCACAGTAACCATTACAAAGGTGACCCCTCACTCACTCCTCTGGAACTGCAGTTCCTTTCAAATTCTTCCAAAGAGATGTGTCACATATACAGGCATGTGTCGTGTTAGATTAAATGCCTTTCAGATCCAGGCACAGAAATTCTTCTGCCTCCTTTCATGAACGAAGGTGCAAAAAATATCAAAGTGGCTCCCTCTTTAGGGAAACACATTTCTATAGGAATTCTTGTCCTTCATCCAAAGACAGTTTGTGTGGAAATATCTAGAGGCTGTATACCATTACGTTCTTAGTCTGGCCCCTTCCCTCCAAAATTGGCCCATTATCTTTGCATGAAATCTGTGCATCTTGACCCTCTCATCCCTCCTGCTCACAGTAGGACACTCGATTCCTTTTGTAAATGAACAGAAGACGGATTTTTTTTTTCTTCAGTACCTGAGACCTGGAGTGAACAGTGCTTAGTTTTCAAGCTGTATCTTCTGGCACATATATAAAGCGTCCACATCCATGCCGAAAATGGCTAATTATGACATCACTTTAATGATTTAGTTATAAGACTTCCCTATGAAACCCTCTTGCAACAAGAACATTTTCTCTCCTCAGCCATTAACAGCCATTCTTTATAAGAGATATAGCCAATATTTCTTCACTTTGCCTTATAGAATGGGAGAGAAAGGCTAAATGGTTATCTGTTGGGTCTTAATCTAAAAATAATTATTTTTTAGTTTTCTCTCCTCTTCTTGATAGACATGTAAAGAACAAATTTCTCTAGTATTTAATCCTATTTTTTTGTTTTCTAAGAATTTGGTCTTCTCTGGAATCTGTCATACATCCTTTTTCTCCTTGAAAACTAATAACTCATAGATAAATCTTGTCTTCAGTTACAGAAGCTTCCCATAGTCTTTATTTTCTGATACATTATCTACTTAATATTGTACATGCTGACTTAAGCCATTAAGTCAAATAATCCAACAGTGCACGATGGATTTGGGTTTAGCACAAGAAAGCAGAAGCACTTTCATTGGTGATAATGATCTAAGGACCCCTTTCTCTCCCCTTTTATTCCTACTTCTATCCTAGTCTACTCATCCTTGGACCTCTTGATTTTCATATATGCTCAATTCCATTTTGCAATTTGTAATCGTTCCCTGATCTTCTTTTTTTCTGACTTGATCTTGCCCCACTCCTGGGATTTTTTTTAAACTATTTCTATTGGTTCTTTCCACTTCTGACTTCCTTAAGCAGCATCACCTGCCAGAGTGTCAGTTCCCTGGTATTTAAATTTCCATCTTGAGAAGTATTCCAGCTGGATTTGCTGGACATTATTGAACTCTTGCTCTGTTACTTTAATAGTCTTATTTCACATTTTTTAAATTGTATGCTCCCCAATTTTTTTAGAGGTAGGCAGCAAATAAGTTAAAAAAAAACATTTACTTTAAACATCAAATTCTTGAGCCAAAAATCACCCATCTAAATTATAGTATAACTATGTCAAACTCTACCAATCAACATGTAAATAAAGAAAGATCACTAACTTAGAGAATGACAAGTTTGGAGAATGGAATGTTCACGATATCACTCTCTTCTCCCTGCTCAGTTCAAAGCCCTGTTATTCTTTTAGGATGGACTTTTTCTTTCAGGCCAGAAAGGAAAAAAAAAGCAGTGTTTAGTATAACAAAAATCTCATGACAAGGAAATAAGGAAAAGCCCACAGAATTTATTATCATATGGTAATACATTTGTGTACAGTGTACACATGCAACTAAACATTACTAATTGGGAGTGATTGGAGAGTACTCCATTCCACTTGAATTTCAAAACTTTTAGATAATGAAAGAGTTACAAAGAAATATAAATTTTATCATAATAAATACATTCACTAACACAAACTACTGGTAAATTGCTGCCAAACTGATTTCCTGCCAGACTTGATTTAATAATTAAAACATTCCTTATATTTAAATGTCTTTAAAACAACCAGGAAGATGAATAAAGCAGCATATTTTCCTCAAACAATTCATAGTCCAGAAAGCAGAGAGATAAAATTCTACACAAGCACACCAGCAGGGACAAAAGCTTGAGAGAGACAGCTGCCACAAGTGAGGAGCACACAGAATTCTATAAAAAGCCCAAGGAAAGTGACCTAACTTGCACAGGAGCTTCAAACTTACAGTAGGATGCATAGTCCTTGCACAATAAATGTTTGATTTCAGTCACAACTTTGTGTTGTGTGTCAAAGTATTAGGAAAGAGTTGGAAAGGGACTCAGAATTTTCTGTTTCAAAAATTCTCATTTTACAGATAACAACAGTTTTGAGATCAGCTCTGAAAATGGAGAGATGAAGAGAAAAAAGAAAGAATTCCAGGTAAATAAAAGAACTCAAGCAGAAGTAAATATGGAAAATAGAGATGAGAATTATTAGAGTTTTGAGGAAACAGGTCTTATTAGAACAGACATATTTTAAACACCTCGACTTCACAGGTTTCCTATGTCTTCTGATTCATCTTTATAACCCAACAAGAACAGTTTCAGTGAACTGGATGAAACAAGCTCCACTAATTTTTTTTTTTTTTTTTTTTTTTTTTTGTGGTACGCGGGCCTTTCACTGTTGTGGCCTCTCCCGCTGCAGAGCACAGGCTCCAGACGCACAGGCACAGCGGCCATGGCTCATGGGCCTAGCCGCTCCGCGGCATGTGGGATCTTCCCGGACCGGGGCACAAACCCGTATCCCCGGCATCGGCAGGCGGATTCTCAACCACTGCGCCACCAGGGAAGCCCAAGCTCTACTAATTTTATGTCAAACTGGAATGCTTTAAAAAGGTATGTTGAGGCCACACCGTGGAATTCTGGTTTCATAGTCCATTGTGACATCAGTTACCACCACATCCTACTCAATGTTCGTATTGGCTGAACTGGTCCAACCTGAGCTTTTAGGATGGCAATTGAATGTATTCATTCATTCAGAAGTAGTAACTGACATCTACTATGTGGTGGGCCTTTAACTAGGTACCCGGATAAAAACCAGTGAAATTAATAATTAAAATAATTGCAATCTTTAATTTGGATCTGTCAAAAAATCTTCATAATATTAAAATAAACTTGAAAACACTCATCTCTTTCTCTCCTTCACAGTTTCCTCTCACCTAAGGCTGCTCAAGAGCTCATGACTCACCACCACACTAAAGCTTTCCCCCATCCCTGAAGCACCCCCTCCATCCCTGCCTCTTTATACCCACCTCTTACCCCCAACCCTCTCAGATCTGTACCATAAAGATTCACTTAGCCTCATTGTCTTTCAGCTTTTTCTCTTTTCCCATTTCTCAGGCTGAGCCCTCCTTTGTTCATTTTTTGGATACATCTGAAAGTTCTAAAATCCATTTTTGTAGAAAGCCACACATCTTAGAGGGTGGGGAAGATGGAGAGTCAAAATAGGCAAAGATAACATTGTCCTCAGGGATTGGAAGGAGGAGGTATGGCTACAGCACCACAAGTCCCTTTTTCCTTTCTTCCTCCCATCCTCCTTTACTTCCTTCCTTTCATCTATATATGTTTTCACCATGTCATAATGTTCTCCCGATCAATCTTCGATGACTCTCTTCCTATCTCTTTCTCACACACACACACACACACACACACACACACACACAAATATAATGTGGCTCCTTGAAGTTACCTTTATTTCTATGATAGCACACTTCTTTATGAGAATGCATGTAAATATTGTTAGATGCCTTTGAAGATACTACCAGGTATGGTCTGTTTATAATCTTATAAAAATCTTTTATATCTTTTTTAAAAACTTGAAATCGGTGGCTGACTGGCTTTCTGGAGAACAGACAAAACTCTATCAGCAACTCCCACTCAGAATCTCTATGCATTAACCTGCTCAACGTTATGTGCTTACCAGTTGACAACCCTCCCAGTTTCCAGCTGCCACTAGATGTCCCTCCTAGCCAATGCTGAAATGCAATCACACTTTCCATCCTTCCTGGGGTCTCTGAAGTGTAAGTGGCTAGATGCGTAGGTGCACTGACCAGCTCCACCACAGTGGTAGCAGATTAGAAGGGGCTATTTCCAACCTGGTCTTGATTCTGCCTCTGGGAATGTTTGTATGGCTTTGATGGGTATTGAGGAACTTGTTTATGCATACTAAATCAGACATGGCTTTTTGGTGATGTTTCTTTAAGAGAGTCGTATCTGCTTTATTTCAGTTCTCTCATGTCCTCATAGTGCCTCAGTTCTGAGCTTTATTACTCATCCCTGCTTCCCAGGCACTACATCTACCTTTGTCCCATGCCTGGCTTGATTTCATAAATGGGAAAACTGTGAAGTTCTCTGGAGTAATACTGTAGTCCAATATAGTTTATTGAATGACATGGCAGATACACCCGCTGGTGACCCATGATGAGTCACACCCTTGTGTCATCCTCTCCCCTTCTGTGCAGTGGAATCTGGGACTTTCTTCTAACCAGTACAATATGGCAAAGGTGATGGGGTGTCACTCTCAGGGTTATGTTACATCATAGGGTAAAGGTGAAAGGATTTTACAGATATAATTAAGGTTCCTAATCTGTTGGTTTTGAGTTAATTAAAAGGGAGATTATCTTGGGTGGGCCTGACCTAGTCAGGTAAGCTGCTTTTTTTTGTATTTATAGCTTTATTTTAAAATAACAATAATAAACTCATTACATGATAACATTTAACACATTATTTTTTTCCTAAAATCAAAACAAACAGATAAGTCAACTGGCATTGTTGCTTTTTTTTTTGCAGTACACGGGCCTCTCACTGTTGTGGCCTCTCCCATTGCGGAGCACAGGCTCCCGACCTGCAGGCTCAGCGGCCATGGCTCATGGGCCCAGCCGCTCCGCGGCATGTGGGATCTTCCCGGACCGGGGCACGAACCCGTGTCCCCTGCATCGGCAGGAGGACTCCCAAACACTGCACCACCAGGGAAGCCCTGTTGCATTTTTTTTACAGCTCTTTTTTCTCTCTCGCTAAGCAGAAGACAAGACAGAAGTATTTTTCATAGTTTTTTGGTAATGGTGGATATTCTTTGATACTGTTCCAAAACTCAACAAACGGTTGTCTTTTAAAGACTAGTTGCAATGAAATCTGAATCTGAAACCATTATCAATGAACTTTGCATAATCTACTTTGGATGATCTTTTATCCATTGATGAATTTGTGAGAGCAAAAAGATATTAGTCTTTGGAAAATATTGATTCACTGAGCTATATAGATCTTCCAAATGTTGCCTAATTTCATTATGTAATATCTAGAAACCACATTTGTTAATATCACTAAGAGTATTCAGGCCTTCCCTGAAGTTAGGGGCTCCAAGTAGCAGAGACCTTCATTCATATTCTCTCTCTCTCTCTCTCTCTCTTTTTCTCTCTCTCTCTCTCCCTCTCACTCTCTCCCTCTCTCATTCATTCACTTTGATGAATCAAGCTGCCATGAAATCTGCAGTTGTATGACCCTGAGCTCTGCCAACAACCTGAAGGAGCTTAGAAGTGGATCCTTCCCCAGTCAAACCTCCAGATGGGAACAGAGTCTAACCAACACCTTGATGTGAGTCTTGTAAGAGTCTGAGCTCAGGACCCACCTCACTTGTGCCCAGACTCCTGACCCACAGAAACTGTGAGACAAGAAATGACAAATGTTTTAAGCTACTAAATTTGTGCTAATTTGTTATGCCAAAAGTAACATAACTACTCCTATTAAATGCACTCAAACATATTCAACCTAGCTGCTTGTGAGCAGCCAGAAGTTTTCCTGCACCCCATCCAAATATTATGCATTCTTCCTGTTTTTTAGCCCAAGTACAAAAATAGAGAACACTTATTCCTGTTGCTGTCATAAAGTTATTTTTTGGCATTAGAATTCCATTACTATCATGAATTCACTTCAGTAATCTTCCGAAAAATTTCAGTCTTATGGCTCCTTAAAGATTTTTGCATATATTCAATGACTTTTTTCCTCTCTGAGCCTGAGCCTCTTTACCACTGTTCCATGGATTAGACAGTTTTTGTTTGTTTGTTTGTTTGGCAGCAACACCTTATCCCAACAATAAACTGCAAGTTTTCTTTGTAGCTTTGCAGGTTGGCTACCTCATCATGCTACAGGTTGTGAATGGGACTCAGGTTCTAGGACCATCAGTCTTGCTGTGTTCTTCTCAAAGTGGACAGCAAGTGTGGAGGAGAGAAAAAGTACACGAGTGTCGCTTAACATCTTCACTCAGTGGTGGCAGAGGGTTGCTTTTGCCCACATTCGATTGCTCAGAGTGCTATGGACTGAATTATGCCTCCACCCATTCTCATGTAGAAGCTCTAACCCCCAATGTGACAATATTTGGAGATGGGGACTCTGGAAGATGATTATGTCATCAGGGTGGAGCCCTCATGATGGGATTAATGCCCTTATGACACCAGACATGAGATACCTTTCTCTGCCATGTGAGGACACAGTAAGAAGGCAGCCATATGCAAGCCAGGAAGAGTTCTCACCAGAACTGAACCATGCTGGCACTCCCTTCTCAGACTTCTTGCCTCCAGAGCTAGAGCGAGAGAAAGCGAGCTAGAGAGAGGAAGGGAGGAAGGGAGGAAGGGAGGAAGGAAGAAAGGAAAGAAGGAAGGAAGGAAGGAAGGAAGGAAGGAAGGAAGGAAGGAAGGAAGGAAAAGAGAAATAAATTTCTGCTGTTTAAGCCACCCAGCCTCAGGTACTTTGCTGTGGTAGCCAGAGCTAAGACACAGAGCAAGCTACATGGCAAAACCCAAAGCAAGCAGAGAAGTATATTCCATCCCACTGGGGTGGGAGAGAGGAGGAGTATATTTGTTAATAATATAATTTGTTAATAATACAATGAATGGTATGTTGAGACAATGTTCAGCCCTTGGCATGCTACCTATCAAGAATGTCTTAACTTTCAAGTTACAAGTAACCCATATCATCATCATTCCAGAGTCCGTTTGATAAATTATCTGATTTTGATCATGGAAGCAAAGCAGAAGTCTTAAACAGATAAACAGGTAAGATCTTCTCTTGATATCCATGTGATATCAATTGAAGTTGGGAAAAATAAAACAAAACAAACCATACGCTTCAGCTTTACAGTTCATGATGTATAAGGTACTTTGCTGAATTTTGCTTAAGTTAGAGAACATACACAAGTTTGTACATTTGGTTAAAATTTTAAGAAATAAATAGGGCCTTTTTACAAACTATGAAAATCTTACTAGGCTATCATCCTCTCAGGAACTCTTCAACATTTTTGCATAATTCCTGATTTGATGGACTCGTCCTCATCAGTTTCATTGTTCCAACCGCTTAACATTCAGGATGAAAATACACTTTGACTCACATTAACAGTGATGACTTTCATCCTGACTGAGTATAGCTGGGTGCTGGAGCTGAAATCCTGCATGTTAGTCCCACAACGTGTTACCCTAGGAAACCAAAAAGATGATTCAGCCCCAGAATGATGTTATTTTGAGGCAACATAGTTTACCACCCAAAAGTATTTAAAGAAACATACAATTCTTTACTTTTGCTTCTCAAAGAACATCAGAGGGATTTCCTATATTAACTTTAGTCACATAAGCTTATACCAAACTATTTTCCTATCTACCATCTGAATAACTCTCAGATGGTCTTGTTCACTTCTCTTCAACCTTCAGTATCTATGTCCCTATTACACTCTCATGCCTCACTTACTTTTCCCTTATGCAGATTAACCTGTCCTCTCTTGTAGGAAAGCAGCATCCTTGCCCTTGAGGATGGGCAGAAATATGGAGCAGATAGGGCTACAGGCACATCATTCTTTTAGTTGACTCAGGGTGTTTGTGAACATATTCATGTTCACAGTCCTATGCACTGAGCTTTAAGACCTAAGTGGTCATTTCTTAAAATCTCAGAAACCAAATTCTGGAAGAGACTTGATTTATCTATTTTTAAATATGTTCTACTTTCCATTTTTTAAAAAGATTTATTATTTATTTGTTTTGTTTATTTTTTTGGCTGCATCGGGTCTTAGCTGTGGCACCTGGGATCTTTTGCTGCGGCACATGGGCTTCTCTCTAGTTGTGGTGTAAAGGTTTTTCTCTCTCTAGTTGTGGCGCACAGGCTCCAGGGCACATGTGCTCTGTACTTGTGGCACACAGGTTCCAGAGCGCAAGGGCTCTGTAGTTTGCGGCATGCAGGCTCTCTAGTTGAGGCAAGCGGGCTCAATAGTTGTGGTGTGAGGGCTTAGTTGCCCCGCGGCAGGTGGGATCTTAGTTCCCTGACCAGGGATAGAACCCACTTCCCCTGCATTATAAGGTGGATTCTTTACTACTGGACCACCAGGGAAGTTCCCGTAAGAGACTTTAAAGTTGTCTAGTCAGATCCCCATTGTATATCTAAATGTGCTCTGCCATAATATCAGTTAAGGAAATGAGGCTTAACCACAACCAGCAACACAAAACTAGATGTAGAGATATCTGGAGTCAGACTGTTCCATTACCTGTTTGGTTTGCTCTAAAGAAACGTCCAGCATGTATTCAGAGCTGACATCATCTCAGTGTAACTTCTACCAACAATCCAAAAAGTATCACTTAAGAATATATTACCAATTTCTCTTCTATCTGACAGTCCTTTAAATATTTGAAGATGACTCTCACGTATAATCGGACTGAATAATATTATTTCAAATGCTCTTGTATGGACTTAAGTGTCATCATCATGACTGTCCTACATCAAAGCTATATTTTTCTGCAATTTTCATTGTTTGCCCTAGACTCTGGTAGTCTGGCAAGCAGAGTGTAGAAGGGGATCCATTAGGTCCATGTCCCCATACACTAGAGTCTCATTAATTCAGTTTAAACTTCAAAGTATTTTGGGAGGGAGAATAACATGGTTTTGTAAGAGCTCCAACTTGGAGTCAAACTACCTGGGTTCACAGGTAGAGTCAGTCACTTACTAGCTGTGCGCCTGGTCTCTTCATCAATAAATCTATTCAATGCAATTGTATGGGTTTTGCAAGATTTCAGTAAGATAATGCTCACAGAGAACATGCAAAATATCTGGCACAAAATAACAGCTCAGCCAGTATTAATTATTACTATTATTGTTACTCTGAAAACTCCCAGTTTTAGAACTTATAATCGACTAAATTTCCCAGCAACAGATCTTATATTCAACATTTTAAAATACTTTTATTGCCTCTTTATCATGTCACATTTATGGGTAATTCTGCTTATTCAGTGACTTACATTGCCAAATTAAACCAAAGATCTCTCCCACCACAATGTCGTTTGGAATCAAAGGCATCTACTCAAACGTGGACATTACCTTTGAAGAGCTAAAATTTGATCTCTTTGCATAGGACAGCATAAAAATAGTAGCAGCAATAACAGCACCATTTATTGAATGTTTTCTATGTGCCAGGCTTAAACACACACACACACACACACACACACACACATTATCTTCTTCCTGGTTTTCCCATCAATAATCTGAGAATAATGATCTTATCAGTGATAGTAATAGCAGCAGCTGCTCCACTTCCTTAGTCACAGGGACATTTGAGGGATAAAAAGACAATATCTGGATGTGTCTTTCCCAGGATCTGCCACATTTGCCAGCAGGATTTGCATTCGTGATGAGAACTGTTTCACAGGCAATTTCTTTCCCCATTGAAAACATTCCCACAAGCCCATTCCAAATATCAGCTCAGCTTCCATTTGGCAAATACATCACAACTCATAACATATCTATAGAATTTTAATATTAAAAAGTGCTTTCATAAACATTATCTCATTTAAGCCTCAGTAAAGCCCTACAGCAAGGAACCTGTAAAGAGCTTAACAACAGTTAGAGTAAAGCATGCATGGTCACCCATCAGGTGATGGAATTAAGACTTGAATTCATATCCTTATGCTCTCTAGTATCTTCTCATCCCATTATTCAGGGCCTCTGAGAGCCTTGGCTTGGGAACCATGTGGCCTAACCAGGAATCCTGTGTCTACCACTCAGCCTGTGTACGACCACGGGAAAGTCATGTGACCTCTCTTAGAATCTGCTTCCAGTTTGGAAATGGTCAAATTAACCTCCATCCCATAGAGTCTCTGTGGAAGGTGACTGTGGATAAAAGCATTCTGAAAACTTTCATGTGTTTAACAGGTTCATGGGTGTTCATAACACAAATATAGAATGTGAGTGTAATGTTCTCCAGAGATTTAGGACTAATTTCCATACTGTTAGTGTGATAGTTACAGGATAATTATTGCTTTCCACTGTTTGACTCACCATTTTGAAGTATATGTCTAATAAAAATGTACAGACTACTTGTAGAGTCATTGATAAATATGTAAATATAAGACCTGACTTTATTTTTTAGTTTGAGAAGTCATTTCCAATATCTCTTAATTTCTTGGATTCATCTTATTTCTTCCCTACACTTGTGCAGATGAAGAAAAGCCAATAAAATAAGAGCATCGCTTTTGCCTCCTTACAAATCAATCTTGAAAAAATATATAAAGTTGCATAGTTGTGGTAGGTGATTAGTGCTGTTTTGTATTTCCTTGATGCTATAATAATAAGGTATTTTATCTATGTCAGCTTCATTTTCATTTTGTAGATTGTGGGTGTAGAAAAGATGTAACTATCAAATTAATGTAAATTATTTTAAAATTATAAAGTGTTATAACATTTATTATTGTTATTATTATTATTATCATTTCCAAGATTGCTTCCTAGTTTAATAAGCCTTGCTTGGGAACCTCAGACTTAAAAGAAAAGTTAACATATGTATTCTTCTGTAAAATGCATTGATTATTTATTCAAAGAGCTTTATATACTGAAGAAAAAACATCTAAGCATCAACCAACTAGTGCAATAGTTTCGATCAAGTAGTTCATCTGTACAATATGATTTACAGTGAATAAAGTAAAAACATTTTTTAAAAGTGCTTTGCAATTTTCAAAATGCCCTTATCATACACACATATTATCCACATACATAAAGCACATACACTTATCAGGGAAAAATTATTAAATATCACAATGTGAGAACTGGCTAGCTGTATTTGCCTTATACGGCAGTGCCACTGGTAAAGTGCTTAGGATTTGTCTGATGTACATTTTGTTTCTTAAGTCACAGTAAATGAGGCAAAACCTTAAATAACGCTTACCAATTCCACTAATCCCATTAAAGTTAATAAAGCAGGATGTCAAGATCTTTTGCACAACAAGCATCAGTTACAGCTAACCAAATATTACTGAGTAAAAAAAAAATGTGTTTGTTATTCAGTTTTCCAGGTCTTTCTCTTTCTTTAATCAGTTTATTCTCTTCCAGTATAATCCATCCCATGGAATTAGAGTGAATCAGTTTAACACTTCAAGCATATCACAGGATCAGTAGAATTAGCAGAAGTAAGGTCAGTGCATTTGCTGTTTTCATTAATAATTAAT
Organism: Kogia breviceps; assembly: GCF_026419965.1. Lineage (NCBI taxonomy): Eukaryota > Metazoa > Chordata > Mammalia > Artiodactyla > Physeteridae > Kogia > Kogia breviceps. The sequence continues at coordinate 53,746,024 of NC_081311.1, forward strand.
GATGGAGGGGCTTCCCTGGTGGCGCAGTGGATGAGAATCTACCTGCCAATGCAGGGAACAAGGTTTCAATCCCACATGCTGCGGAGCAACTAAGCCTGTGCACCACGACTGCTGATCCTGCGCTCTAGAACCCACGCGCCACAACTGCTGAGCCCGCGCACCACAACTACTGAAGCCGGTGTGCCTAGAGCCCATGCTCCGCAACAAGAGAAGCCACCGCAATGAGAAGGCCGAGCACTGCAACGAAGAGTAGCCCCCGCTCACCGCAAGTAGAGAAGGACTGCGTGCAGCAAAGAAGACCCAACACAGCCAAAAATAAATAAATATTTTTTTTAAATTAAAAAAACTAATGATGGAAATGTAATGAGGTACACAACATAATAAGGCAGAGAACCACTAGGTTTAAATAAAATGAAGAGTGAAAAAATGTCTTAAAAAGAGCTATCCTGCTTTCTTTCTGTTGTTATGCTGAAATCTCTAACTTCATAAATATTTTTCCCTCAACCCTCATACTACTTGGAGCAATCATCATTACTATCTCTGTTTTCTTTCACCCTAAGCTTCTGAATCAGGAAGTTTTCCTCCTGACTGTCTCTGCATTCTCAGAATTTACTCATTCTCAAATTCCTTTACAATCCAGCTTCCAATAGTTTTCTCTCATTAAAATCACCAGCTTTTTACGTGGCCACAAAAGGCTTCTTTAGGCTAAAACTATGATCTAGTTTCTATTCTCTTTCTCTTTGATCTCTATGGAGTTCTTTATTTTCCACATTTTTTCCCTTAGTATTTTCTACTCCCTTAGCTTAGCTTCCTTAGCTGTACCCTCTCTTTACTTTACACTCCTACCATCTATTTTTTTTAAACAACTTTATTGGAGTATAATTGCTTTACATTGTTGTGTTAGTTGCTGCTGTATAACAAAGTGAATCAGCTATATGTATACATATATCCCCATATCCCCTCCCTCTTGGGTCTCCCTCCCACCCTCCCTATCCCACCCCTCTAGTGGTCACAAAGCAACGAGATGATCTCCCTGTGCTATGTGGCTGCTTCCCACTAGCTATCTATTTTACATTTTGTAGTGTATATGTCCACACCACTCTCTCACTTCGTCCCAGCTTACCCTTCCCCCTCCCTGTGTCCTCAAGTCCATTCTCTACGCCTGCGTCTTTATTCCTGCCCTGTGCTTAGGTTCTTCAGAACCTTTTTTTTTTTTAAGATTCCATATATATATATATATATGTTAGCATACAGTACTTGTTTTTCTCTTTCTGACTTACTTCACTCTATATGACAGATTCTAGGTACATCCACCTCACTACAAATAACTCAATTTCCTTTCTTTTTATGGCTGAGTAATATTCCATTGTATATATGTGCCACATCTTCTTTGTCCATTCATCTGTTGATGGACACTTAGGTTGCTTCCATGTCCTGTCTATTGTAAATAGTGCTGCAATGAACATTGTGGTACATGACTCTTTTTGAATTATAGTTTTCTCAGGGTACATGCCCAGTAGTGGGATTGCTGGGTCATATGGTAGTTCTACTTGCAGTTTTTAAAGGAATCTCCGTACTGTTCTCCATAGTGGCTGTATCAATTTACATTCCCACCAATAGTGCAAGAGGGTTCCCTTTTCTCCACATCCTCTCCAGAATTTATTGCTTGTAGATTTTTTGATGATGACCATTCTGACTGGTATGAGGTGATACCTCATTGTAGTTTTGATTTGCATTTCTCTAATGATTTAGTTCTCCTACCATCTTTTGATGTACTTCTTCTAGGCTTCTGGTCTGGTCCCTACCCCACAAATATATACCTCCACCAGAAATCAATTTTCAATTTTCTGCTTATAAAAGTCTATACACTCTTCCTGTGAAATTTCAGGCATCTATTAATTTTTTCACTAGGTAATCATATTACATTGCTAATATGTTTAAGAATTGTGTTAAAAGCTATGGGATACAAAGATGAAAGTTTCCAAAAAAGAGCTTAATTATCAAATTACCACCAACGTGATTATATTCTTTCAAATCTAAATATATTACTCTCACTTCTTTCCTGAGAATCAAGGTACTGTATCCCTGGACATCACTGCTATAGCTTCACTCTCAAGATAGACCTAAAAAAGAACTCATTCTCTTTCTTCCAACTTGTCTAATCCTCTGAACTCTGTTCTAAGATACAGCACTCTCCCTGTCACTCAAGCTCGATGTATTAAAGTCATTGTTGATGTTTTTCTCACATCCTCAACATACTTAAGTAGTTAGTAATTTCTATCAGTTATTTCTGAATCACAACTGTTGCATCTATTCCTTCCTCCTTAATTTTAGTGCTACTCCTCTATTGAAATCCCCTCACAAGAATTCATAGCAATTACACCTGCAGTATCCAGTAGCTGTACCCAAACCCAGCTCATCCCCTTCTTCTAGTCTATTCTATTCTTTATTGCTAGAATTATCTAGATAAATACTAATTAGAATCAATTTCCTCAAACCCTAATGATTCTCCACTGTTTAAATAATCACACTTTTGGGGGGCCCTTCATGAGCTAGCCACAGTCTACTTTCCCTTGCTCAAATCCAATTGTTCTGTTTCATAAACTTGAAACTCATATTGAAGGCATTCTAGATCCTACCATTAAAATTCCATTCTCAGGTCTTATTCACATGCTGAGCCCCATGTTTGGAATATGCTTTCCTCCTCTCTGCTTTCTTGATCATATTGTACAATCAAGATATACCAACTTGACTTTTAGTAACTGATATATCATTTTTGCCAAATTTTACATCCTTTTTTAAAAAAAATATTTCTTTATTTGGCTTCACCAGGTCTTAGTTGTGGCATGCGGGATCTTCAGTTGCAGCCTGTGGTATCTAGTTCCCTAACCAGGGACTGAACCCAGGCCCCCTGCATTGGGAGCGTGGGGTCTTAGCCACTGGACCACCAGGGAAGTCCCCATCCTTTTTTCTATTACACTTCAGCCATTGACTCTTTCCCATACAATGCTTATTATTGTCACCATTTATTTGACCACTGCAATCATGGATTCTCAAACAGTTATTATACTTCAATCAAGAATTGTGGAATATAGAAAATGAAGAATATGCAATAAGCTAGACAGAAGATACAATAATAGCCCAGCCTCTCAGAAACAAATACGACCAACATCTTTAGATGTCTCCAATATTTCTGCTCTACTATGCTTTCAACAATGTAAGTATGTGATTCTCCATCTCCAGTTGGGCCGTAAGACCGCTGAAGGCTGGTCTGGGTTTTATTACCTTTGTTTCCTCAGTGCTTGACATCTAGAATGCACTCCATAAGGGTTGATTAATATTAAATACTGGACGACAATTACACAAATAGCCAAAATTAAAATTACATATTCATTTGTGTGTAATGATCTTTAAAATAAACATTTATCCCAATAGTCAGTACATGTCATGATGGTAGGGGAATAGCAACTCTGTTTAGTACTGCCTACCTAACAACTACCACAGTACCTGAAACATATTACACAATTGTTGACAAAATAATAAATTAAAATCACACTCCAGAAGACATGTACTATAGAGGATTCAAATGGAAACCTCCTGTGAATCATCCATTTATATAAAATTCTCTCTTTAAATATTACTGTCAGCTTATCATGTAGAATGTAGCCAATGTAATATTTTAGATGATAGTAAATATTGTCATAGCCAAAATTTTGGTTATGAAAGAGAGAAAGAGAAGAAAAGAAGCAAAATTTCCGTTTGGGGAGCTTCAAAACCCACCAAAGGGATGATGTTATTAATTAGGTATTGGCGAGATAAGATTACATACACAATTCATTGATAGATATATACCAACAGTGTACAAATCAGATATACTAAGCAAGGAATATTTATGTTCCATTTTGTTCAAAACAGTAGAAATAATTATGAAATGGATGACATTAAGATCTAGTGAAAGCATAATCCAACCCTTGTGTTAACAAGCCTCTTGTGGTCCTCATTGTCTCAGATTGTGCAACAGTAATGCCATCCAGACTGCCTTCCACTACTCATCTCTTCCATGAGAATGGCCAGAGGCCCGGACAAGGCCAGTCACTGGGCTGCAATTCTAAGGGGAACAAAACTGAGTGTCAAGAGCAAAGGGTTAATGCTTTATCTGCAGGTTTCTTTTCTCATGGTCAACTAGCTCACCCAACTGCCTGTGACCATGGTAGTTGGCTCGGCTGCTTGAGGATTGATTCAGGATTAATTCCTGAGAACTCACCATTTCTCACTCTTCACTACGGAAAAGAATATCATGAGGTACTAGTGGGATGAGAGCAGCATGTGTAGGAAAACAGATGTCTGACTTCATCAGGCTTATTCGTGTGGGTGTCTGGGTGCATGTAATTGCACCTGTCAAAGAGGCTTGAAAACTGCCTATTATTTGATGCATACACCTCAGAACAGTGACGATCAGCAAAGAAAATTTGCTTTCCCAGAACAATAGCAGCAACAGCAGCAGCAACAATAACGGAAAACCAACCAAATTATTGTTAAGCCACTCCTAAATCAATGCATCTCAAACACTGTGATTACATTTTTGTATAAAACTAATGTGAATTTTGGCCACAGCCATGCTTTCTAAAACAATTATAAATCCAGGATGTCCGTAGGTAGAATAGGGCTAAGGCTTATCTTAACTCACCCTCTTCATTTTGATGGGAAAAAAAGCCAGAGGTTTTAACTTGGGATGATATTAGACCAAACTTATGCAACTAGTCAGTGAACAAGCTAATATTACACCTTGTTTCTTCTCTAAACTCAGAGATTTATCCCCTTCACCAAATGGCTTTTTTCCCCTTCCCAAATTATTCTAAATTCCAGTGGTCTTTCTCATTTAAATAACAGGGATTTAGGGACACATCAAAAATATCATACATTTTAAATGTTAATGTAGATGTCTCTATGCATACATGTATATGATATATCTATTATTATCTTTATTCAATGTTCAATTTTATGCCCTAAATGCAAATCACTTAACAGTCATTTTCTCATGTGGCAGAACAAGCAAGCAAATTACCTCAGAAACTAGTGCAAAGATATTTAGCTTTTCACAATTTAAAATAAATCTCTCTCTCTTTCTCATACACACACACACACACACAAGGTTGTTGGTTGAAATTAATCCTCATTTTAATTTTCCAGGTCACTGAATATTTGTCCATAGCCTCCTGCTACTTCTCCTTGATTAAAAACTTCTTTCTCTGCTTGCATATTGCTTCAGTTTTCAGTATACATATATTTTGGATTTAGTCAAAGTTCAATTGCAGAGGCCTAGCAACTTGAATATTATATAAATGGAATGTGTATGTGAAATTTGGGGTAAATTTTGTGATAAACTCTTCTGAGGAGGTAAGACGTCCCCTTTTGCTCTGGCTGGAGTACCTGTAGGTTCTGCCATACATTGCATTCCAAGTGAGGAGGGCTTTAGTTAATTGCAGGCTTTTGTTTTGCTAAGAGGTAGGAAGGGCTAGAAGGTTTATATATTAAATGGGACAGAAAAGAGAGAGAAGGTGTGGTTTGCTCATGTTAAGAACTTTGAGGATGAAAGAATAAATATGTCTAATAAGGATTTTAAAGTCTGTGCTGTGTTATACCTTTTCTTCCCCATCTACCCATGGGATAAATCTTCAGTAAAATATCCATATTTTAATGTGTTAAGGGTTTGAATCAGTTTTTGAGTCGTGCCAAGAGTTTGTCTTGTTTCAAGGTGAGTGGGGGAATAAGAACAGGAACAACCTATGCTTGCCCCGCCTTCCATGCCCCGCCTTCCCTGTCCCGCCCCGTGTGTGTGTGTGTGTGTGTGTGTGTGTGTGTGTGTGTGTGTGTGTGTGTGTGTGTGTGTGTGTGTGTGTGTCTGCAATGACCTGTGTTAATCAAAATCTCAGAAATACAAAGATGCCTATTTGGGGTTTATTAGGACTGCAGCCCAGGAGACATAGGTACATAGGTTCAAGAAGCACTTGGATTGTGTTCCACCCAACTACAAAATAGGGGAGGCTTATAAAGGCAAAAAGCATAAGGTTGGGACTTCCCTGGTGGTCCAGTGGATAAGACCACGGGCTCCCAATGCAGGGGGCCCAGGTTTGATCCCTGGTCAGGGAACTAGATCCCACATGACACAACTAAGAGCCCGCATGCCGCAACGAAGATCCCATGTGCCTCAACTAAGACCCAGCACAGCCAAAAAAAAAAGCAAAGTTACAGTCAGTTATATGAGTTGTTTATCAAGAATTATAATTGGAGCTGGCAAGAAGTAAGGGTGGGGCTTCCCTGGTGGCGCAGTGGTTGAGAATCTGCCCGCTAATGCAGGAGACACGGGTTCGTGACCCGGTCCGGGAGGATCCCACGTGCCGCGGAGCGGCTGGGCCCATGAGCCATGGCTGCTGAGCCTGCGCATCTGGAGCCTGTGCTCCGCAACGGGAGAGGCCACAACGGTGAGAGGCCCGCGTACTGCAAAAAAACAAAAAAACAAACAAAAAAAGAAGTAAGGGTGTTTGTTAAGTTAGGGTTGGTTAGAGTCTGAAATGGTTGCATAGTTACAAGGAGAGACCTTGAGACCATAAAGTTGCAGCTGGGAACTGTTCTGAATATGGCTGGTGGTATCCTTGGTACAGTTCAAAGAAAGTTCAAGTTCTCAGTGATACAAAGATGAATCTGAGACCAGATCGTCCATGGCCGCCCAAGCCCGTCTTTGTACACCTGAACTGCCATCACTCCATTATAATTTCAATTTGTCATCACCTGGAAACACCAGGGAAGATGAGTTCCCAGACATTGCCAGTCTGCAAAATTTAGAGAACTTAGGGGGTTTTAAAAAGCCCCAAAGCCAGGATCTGACCTCCTTATTTCAGGAAGTATAGGATCCCTTTGAACACATCCTTTATAGGGCTGGGATAAAGGAGAATATGGTAGCAACATTTTTGACCTCCTTCTGCCATATTTGCATGCCCACACCAACTTTACTCCCCTCTAGTTTGACAGGTCAGTTCTCAGGGGTCTGAGCACTACTTTCCATTGAATGCTAATGCTCTAAACATCACCAACACAACATGTTGATAAAGTAAACCGAATGAATTACTTATCTCAGTGAGGGAAAACACCACCTCCAAAGAGCTCTGTAGTTCTCAGAAGAGAAACGGCAAGGACAAATTTGTTGAAAATAAGTTTAGTTTAAACTGAGTCTTTCAATGAGAGGACTAGATTGGGATTGGGAAAAGTTCATGCTATAACAGTTTAGAACTGCTGGAAACAGCAAGCTGAAGATTTTGAGGTGAGGGATTCAAAACATCTGAAGACCTAAAGTATCTGTTGATACTTCCTTCTGAGGGGAAATTCTAAAGTTTGCAGAAAGTCTTGTAATGAAGAATGAAGTTATTTGCCTGTGCAAAAGTTTCCTGGAATGGTAAAATTATGCTAATGAAAATAATGGAATAAATGGAATAGTAACATCCTGCTAATATAGATTATAATGTAGATGTTAAGCTGTGTGTGTTGCGGAGGGTAGGAGTAGGCAGCTAGTTTTGGAGTTTCGTTTTTCACATTCATATCCTGAGTATTAGGGGCAACCTTAGGAAAAAGTTCAAGAATTTCTTCCTACCTCAGCTCTTTTGATATTGTATTCTTGATTTGAAGAATTTATTTATTATATCTTTATTCAAGGGGAAATTCTCTGCCTATAATATTTTATTAAGTGCCTTATGAAGTCATACGTTTATGGTTCTATTTGCACAGGTGAAGAGCCGTATAATAGGATGGTGACACAGTCTCAAGTTTCCTAGGATCTCAAGTTCTTTTAAGATCTCATTTTACTTAGACTATGACTTGAGTAGATATACCACCTATGTTAAGAAAGAATCTCAGTCAAGATTTCTGCTTGTTAAGTCTGGTGGTGGTAAAAATAAGCATTTATTTCATAAACCTGAGCATAGTTATTCACATTGTTAAATTTTAAGAATCAACTTATCATGGGCAGAGTTCTATCCTGAGAACCTCTGAAAATTCCAGATTGTATGGAAATCTATTCATCAAAATATGTTTTGGGGATTTGCTCTGGAATGCAGAGGAATCTTATTTAAATCCTCTGTGTATAGGGGCCACTACTCAGCCAAGGTCCTTTTGCATCTATTGGATATAACCTGACATCTGTGGGAATAGAAATTATTTTCTAGGGCCTCAGCTGACTCCATTTAACAATATATCGCCTTTAGGAGAGCAAATATCAGTGTGTGGGATGGTGTTCATGAAAGTCTCAGGTGATTTTCACTATGTCATTAGGCTGGCCTTATGATCTGAGGAGTTATTTCAATTGAAATGGGATCAGAAACTGAAGAGAGATATTTCAACCAACAACAAAGTCTATTCAAAATACAGGGAAATTAAACATGGAGGAAGGACAAAGATCTGGGGAGAAGCCTATGCAAGAAGAGGGCTATACTGTTTCTTAGAGGGATCTGAAAGCCCATTTATTCCTTCATTTGTTCAACTTTCAATAGCAATGGCTTGAGGGCTAAAGGAGCTATTGAATCCTGCTGTGTTAGAGAAATAAAAAGAAGGCAGTTTGAGCTTGTGTTTGAGGAAGGAAAGACCATGAAATTTCTTGGAGCTTTGCCTGTTATAAATTTGGTGTAGGAAATGTAGGTTTTATCCTTGGACATAGGCCACTCGATTTACTGTTAGGATGGTAGAAACGCAAGGAACTAAAGGAAGGATTTGGTGGTAAGTATATTTGGCACAGTGGAAGGAGAGATCAAGTGATATTAGATATGTAGCTTGAGTGTTAATGGGAGGAAGGGAAATTCAGGAATTACCTGGGGATTGGGAGCTACCATCATTTAAAAATTGTGCCTGAATATTTACTTTGTCATTCACAAAGAAGGGTCAGTCTGTTTGCATTATTTAAAAAAATTATTTCCCCGAGGTATGGAAGCCATAGAATCATAATTAACCTCTTGTTGTGGCAAGTCTGCAAAGATGGCTGCCATCAATTTCTTCCCTACGTTTTTGTGCTCCTAAGCTTGTCACCTTAGGAGCTGGAATCTAGTTCATCTCCCCTTAAATCAGAGACACCTCAGTGATTTGCTTGACTGATTCTAATTTTAAAAAGTGATGTTATTATAGTTCTAAGGTAGGGTCAGAAAAGGCTTTACAGCTTCTTCCTAAGCCTCTTATAATGCTTGATTTGGGGACAGTTCTTCTTGGAAACAGCCACCATCCTGTGAGAAGTCCAAGCCACAGGAAGGGGCCACATGTGGTCCTCGGGTTAACAACCCCAATTCAGCTCCAAGCCAATAGCCAGCATTTGACTACCTGTCCTGGGCAAGCCACGTCTTCATCTACCTCAGTCAAGCGTTCAGATGACCGCAGCCCCAGCCACCATCTCATTGAAGTCTCAATAGATAACTCAAGTGTAAGCTGCCAACCGAGCTCAGTCAACCCACAGAACCTAAGAGAAAATAACACATTGTCGCTTTAAGCCACAAATTTTGATGTAGTTTATTACCCAGCAATAGATAACTGGAACACTTCTCAATGTACTATTTATGCAGATTTCTGTCAGTTCACAGTAGGTAGATTCTAGACAATTAGAATGAATGAACAGATCTTGGAGATACAAAAAACTGAAAACACAAAAACGTCCCTTGTTCCTCCTTATGTTTCCCCTGCCTACCCTATTTCCCCAGATAGCACCATGCTGTGTGGTATGCAGCAATGAATTCAGACCTGGCAATATTGTGTTTTCCTTTTTTTGATGTTCCCACTTTATGATGGAATTTGTACTGCAGATTATAAACTGCTTCAGTGATCCCATTTATTTTGGGATTCTGATTGCACTGTCTGAATAATAGTGGTGGTAACTTGGTATTCTAAATTTTTCTTATAGTTCCATGGAACTTTGTAAAAAGACAAAAATTAAGAAATTTGGGTAGGAGTAATCCATCTTAACATGTTAAAGGAGCAACATTAATTTCTGTGACACACCAGGTAGTGTGAAGAGGCTTAACCAGAAATAAGCTTTCCCACGGCTAGGAGAGTGGGAGGATAACACAAGCTGAAAAATGCTTTTTAAAATATTTCAGGATTCAGAGGAGGGTATAATCACTTTGTTAGAATTTACCTACTCGGTGGCACCAAATTGTTAAGTTGATAATAAGTTCAAAGTATGTTTTTGAGGAAAAATTGAGAAATTTGGCTCATTTGACATCACTGGCACTATATGTTGTCATTTGATCCACATTTTATACTCCATACTGGTAATTTTAGCTGGATATATGGTTCAGTGCGATTAGAAATGGGAAAGTGAGAGGTTAGTAGCTGCTTGCCTAGTATGAACTATTGCTGAGTCTTCAGCCGTCCTATTGCCTATGCCATTTTCCCCAGATGGCCATTAAGAAATAATTTAAAGGATTGGAATAATACAGGAAAGGTCTTCTTCTCTCTTTGATATTATATTGTCCTCTCTGGAGGAACAGCCTTCCTCTAACTGCCCAGGGATAAAGGTAGGAAGAAGAAAAAAAAGAAAAAACGCAGAGGAGAGTCACCTGCACACACCAACCTCACGGTTAGGGGGAACTCACAGCTTTCTCTTATCCATCACATCTCCCCTGCCCCTTCCTCCACTACCATTCTCCAATAGCTCTTCTGATTTTCAGTCCAGTGCTTCTTCCACTTACATCATGTTACCTTGCTGTCACTATTATATTCACAATTTTGCTGACCATAAAATACTATCCCATATGAAAACAATGGTTATCACTTTCAATGATGTACTGAAATTAGGTTTACAACAGAATTCCAAAATAGCAGTGGTCTTTTAAAGGAATTTGACCATCTACATCTGGAAAAAAACAAATATTTAAAGCCTCATATCTCTGTAGTTGGACTAAGTTCATCTCAGAGAACTTTAAGAAAAGGTAGCATATATTCTATATATGACTGGATTCTTGACTAGCTAGTTCTCTGCTGGAGAGAGGCAGCAAACCCTGGTGTTAGGAATGTGAAACATACATTTTATAAATGTTAATTTTAATTTTATCCATTATTTGCATTTTTAACTTGGGAAAATCTTAATATTCTCCATAGATGTATCTAATAATTATGTGGTATCTTATGATTGGATAGATATTTCAGAAAAAAATATACAATTTTTATCTCATTAAATCTAGAGTAGGGACTTCCCTGGTGGTACATTGGTTAAGAATCTGCCTGCCAATGCAGGGGACATGGGTTCGAGCCCTGGTCCAGGAAGATCCCATGTGCCAAGGAGCAACTAAGCCCCTGCACCACAACTACTGAGCCTGTGCTGTAGAGCATGCGAGCCACAGCTACTGAGCCCGCATGTCACAACTATTGAAGCCCGCGCACCTAGAGCCCGTGCTCTGCAACAGGAGAAGCCACTGCAGTGAGAAGCCTGCGCACTGCAATGAAGAGTAGCCCTGCTCCCTGCAACTAGAGAAAGCCCGTCCACAGCAATGAAGACCCAATGCAGCCAAAAATAAATAGGTAAAAAAAAAAAATCTAGAGTAGAACCCTTGAGGAACACATAATTATTGTAATCTTAATATCGTAATTCTTAAGAATTATTGTAATTGTAATTCTTAAGACAAAGAAACTGAAAGTAAGAGAAATTGGAAAAATTTTTCTCAGAACACACAATTTGAAAGTCAGGATTTAATCTAGGATTTCTGACTCCAAATCAAGGATCTTTTCATTACAACAAATTATTTATTAACCACCCAAGAATTTATGTTGGGCTATTTTGCTACTTAAAGAAATACATTATAAGAATAAAAGTAGCATTTTAACTCTTTTCGTATAGGTCACATCTTTTAGAGTTCTAGTAATTGTATAAACCATCTCAGACAATGTCTGTCGGACATTCCTGGTAGTAATTTTTAGGAATGATAACTAATGAACATGAACATACACAGCCTATTTATTAGAGATTGTTAAATTATGAAAAGTCATCCTCTACGTACGGTAAATCTCAATAACTTATTGGTGTTCACAGTAACATTTGATAGTTGATGTTTCAGATATTCCCAAGGCTTAAAACAGCCATTTGGGGGCTTCCCTGGTGGCGCAGTGGTTGAGAATCTGCCTGCCGATGCAAGAGACACGGGTTTGTGCCTGGGTCCGGGAGGATCCCACATGCCGCGGAGCGGCTGGGCCCGTGAGCCATGGCCGCTGAGCCTGCGTGTCGGGAGCCTGTGCTCCGCAACGGGAGAGGCCACAACAGTGAGAGGCCCGCGTACCACAAAAAAAAAAAAAAAAAAAAAAGGAAAAACAGCCATTTGGATATTATTTGATTAGGTTATTGGAAATCACTTTTCCAGGGTTTTGAAGAGCAGGTTTCAGCAATAGCTTAACCCTCTGAAGAGTCAGGGAATTTCTTCTGCCTATGCAGTGTCATACTAAAATAACCCAAACCAAATAACCCATACTAAAATAACACAAAAACCCTTTCAGTGGGAGCATGTACTAAAATAACCCAAAACTAAATAATAAATGCGTACTAAAATAACCCAAGCCAAATAATCCATATTAAAATAACCAAAAAGCCCTTTCACCGGAAACATATAGAAACACATACTAAATTTTTTCCCCTAAATTTAAACATACATAATTTAAACGTGTAACTGAGATTATTAGACTGAAAGAGAATTTCTCAGGTGCCAGGAGAGAGAGAGAAGAGTGCCCTGAAAAACACTGAAATAATTTTGTGAGGAAGTGCTGCTGCTCTTCTTTGATGGAGGGAGGAGCTGGCGTTTGGGAGGGATTTTGATGAATAACCTAAAGCAGTGGTCCTCAAATGCAATAATTTTGCCACCCACTCCCCCTTCCTGTCCACTCCCTGCCTGGAGACATTTGACAATATTTGGAGACATTTTTTGGTTGCCACAACTGTGAGTGTGCTGTAGTGTGGGCAGTGTTAATAGCATCTAGTGGGTAGAAGCTAGATGTTCTGCTAACCATCCCACACTGCATAAGAAAAGCCACCCAGAAAAAAGAATCATGTGGCCTCAAAGTCAGTAGTGCTCAAGTTGAAATATTCTGGCTTAATGACTGGGGGTTTATGCCTATAGGGACACTGAGGGAAGTCTTTGGTCCAGAGGTATGGAAGTTTAGAACTGAGACTCCCAAAATGAGAGACTTAATCCTGTAAGTGTTCTATCCCAAGTTGAAGGGAGAACCACAAAAGAAAAATCACAGAAATTGCCAGGGAAATATTTTGTTCTTTTCCTTTGTGTCTGGAATATAGGTTAAGAAAATTCCCATGAACCTAAGCCACCTCTCAGTTTGTGGTTCATATTTACCCCCAACATACCTTGGATTCCAAATATTTAGAAAATATAATGAACACTGATTCTAAATATGTGATATTACAGAGTTTCTTGCTGAAGGATACACAAAATACTCCCTGGCAGGACAATTTCAAAATCTATGCTACAAAAGAATATACACAGAAAGAAAAGAAAAAAAGGATAGAGATTAGCTCACAATAAAAATTTTAAAAGTTAAACAATGCACTAAAAGAGATCATTGGTACATTCAACCTTAATATTAAAGTCCCTAATATTTGAGATAATAAAATAATTTTTAAAGGAAAACAAACTAAGTTCAATACCATCAACATATTTAAAAATTAAAGTTCTATGAAAATGCAGACACCATAAAAGAATAAGTGGATCTGTATAAAGAAGCAAGTCAAACTTCTAGAAATGAAAAATAAACTCAATGAAATAAAAAACTCAACAATTTAAACAGCAAATTAGATACAAATGAAGAGATAATAGTGAACTGAAATAAAGTTTGAGCAATTCGGCAGAATACAACAGAGATGGGGGAGATAAAACCTCAATAATGTTGGAAAATATGAGAACTTGAGAAAGATGAAGTTGGGAATAAAAAGTGTCAAAATTCATATAGTAGGAATTTTTGAAAGAAAGGCTAGAAAATTGGGTAGATATCACATTCAAAATGATGGAACTTGTAAAGATGGATTAGCCTCTTTGGACAAACTCTCATGTTGACAACTAAATATTTTATATGAACTATGGGAAAGGGTCTTTGTAAAAGTTTAGAAGAGCTAACATGTTACTGATACATTGTTGGGCAGAATCCTAGAGAACAGGAAATCCAGAGAGACAAACCAGTTACTTGGGAAACTCACTGAAGAGTGAGGGTTTGCTGGTCTCAGCTAAGAGGCTAAGAATCTTCTAACAGTATAGTTTCATTTCCCTCTTCCTTGTCTTTAGGCTATTGGTGTCATACGTTTTATTTATACCTAGGTAACAAACCTCACAATATGTCATTGTTGTTACTGTATTGGTAATAATTTTTAAAAGAGTTTTAGGTGAGATGAACAAAATCTTATACATTATATGTAATATCTTAGGTATAGTCATAAATGCTGTTACTATTTCCTGAAGTTTCATCATATTTGAGGAAATTTCACCCATTAGTTATTCAAATATTTTTTGGTCCACCTCTCCCTCTCCTTTGAGACTCTAATCATATGTATATTAGGCTGTTTAAAGTTATCCCACAACTCACTGACATTCTTTTCATCTTTTGGATTCTTTTTTCCCTTTTGTGTTTTCCTTTGGGTAGTTTCTGTTACTAGATCAAGTTCACTAACCTTTTTATTTTTGCCCTGTCTCATCAACGAATTATCCCAACCAGTATATATTTTTATTGCAGTTTTTTATCTCCAGAAATTTCATCCATCTTTTTAATATCTTCTATCTCTTTACTTAAATTTTTGAACATATACAATATAGTCATAGTAATTATTATAATGTCCTTGTCTGCTGATTCTAATATCTTTATCAGCTCTGCATCAGTTTCAATTAATTGATTTTTAAATTATGGGTCATAGGTCATATTTCCTGCTAATCTTTGATTGAAGGCCACACTTTGTGAATTTTATCTTGTTGATACTGGGTATTTTTGCATTTCTAAAATCTTTAGTTATATTCTGGTATGCTATTTACCTATTTCAAAACAGTTTGATCCTTTTGAGTCTTACTTTTATAGTTTGTTACAAATGTCCAGAGCTCTGTCTAGTAATTTCCTCATATACATGTGTTGGTCAGTACTCTGATTAATATTCAAGGAAAACTCTGAACATCTCCTGTATGAGTACTCAGTCCTGTCAACGATACCCTCTTTAGCTCCTTGGATTGTCAGCACTATCTCTAAAACTTAGCAAGTCTGCTTAGCCCCTTTTGGATCCCCTTGCCTGTACTGTGGCTCAGAAACATTAAGGTAGTGAGATGGGGCAGCTGTAGGACTTAACCTCATTTATTTCCTGTCCTCCGGGAACACTTTTTCATAGGCTATGTCCAGTGTCTTTAAAACTGTCGTTTCATATAATTTGTATCTTTTTCTGGTTGCTTTAGACAGAGGTTATATCTGGTCTTTTTTTCTTCTATCTAGGACAGAAATGGAATTCCTATCCATTACATTTTAATTATCCTTTGGAGATAAACATCTAGGTTGCCTCCAACTCTATTCAATCAAACAGAACCAAGGAAGACATTTTTGTGCATGCCCATTAATGTTTAAGAATTTGGGGGGGAAGACCTGTATGCAGAAAACTATAGACACTGATGAAAGAAATTAAAGATGATACAAACAGATGGAGAGATATACCATGTTCTTGGAATGGAAGAATCAGCATTGTGAAAATGACTATTCTACCCAAAGCAATCTACAGATTCAATGCAATCCCTATCAAACTACCAATGGCATTTTTCACAGAACTAGAACAAAAAATTTCACAATTTGTATGGAAACACAAAAGACCCTGAATAACCAAAGCAATCTTGAGAAAGAAAAACGGAGCTGGAGGAATTGGGCACCCTAACTTCAGACTATACTATAAAGCTACAGTAATCAAGACAGTATGGTACTGGCACAAAAACAGAAATGTAGATCAATGGAACAGGATAGAAAGCCCAGAGATAAACCCACATATCTATGGTCACCTTATCTCTGATAAAGGAGGCAAGAATATACAGTGGAGAAAAGACAGCCTCTTCAATAAGTGCCGCTGGGAAAACTGGACAGCTACATGTAAAAGAATGCAATTAGAACACTCCCTAACATCATATACAAAAATAAACTCAAAATGGATTAAAGACCTAAATGTAAGGCCAGACACTATCAAACTCTTAGAGGAAAACATAGGCAGAACACTCCATGACATAAATCACAGCAAGATCCTTTTTGACCCACCTCCTAGAGAAATGGAAATAAAAACAAAAATAAACAAATGGAACCTAATGAAACTTAAAAGTTTTTGCAAAGCAAAGGAAACCATAAACAAGATGAAAAGACAGCCCTCAGAATGGGAGAAAATATTTGCAAATGAAGCAACTGACAAAGGATTACTTCCAAAATTTACCAGCAGCTCATGCAGCTCAATATAAAAACAAACAACCTAATCCAAAAATGGGCAGAAGACCTAAATAGACATTTCTCCAAAGAAGATATGCAGATTGCCAACAAACACATGAAAGAATGCTCAACATCACTAATCCTTAGAGAAATGCAAATCAAAACTACAATGAGGTATCACCTCACACTGGTCAGAATGGCCATCATCAAAAAATCTACAAACAATAAATGTTGGAGAGGGTGTGGAGAAAAGGGAACCCTCTTGCACTGTTGGTGGGAATGTAAATTGATACAGCCACTATGGAGAACAGTAGGGAGGTTCCTTAAAAAACTAAAAATACAACTACCATATGACCCAGCAATCCCCCTACTGGGCATATACCCTGAGAAAACCATAATTCAAAAAGAGTCATGTACCACAATGTTCATTGCAGCTCTATTTACAATAGCCAGGACATGGAAGCAACCTAAGTGTCCATCAACAGATGAATGAATAAAGAAGATGTGGCACATATATACAATGGAATATTAATCAGCCATAGAAAGAAACGAAATTGAGTTATTTGTAGTGAAGTGGATGGACCTAGAGTCTGTCATACAGAGTGAAGTAAGTCAGAAAGAGAAAAACAAATACTGTATGCTAACACATATATATGGAATCTAAGAAAAAAAAAAAAAGGTCATGAAGTACCTAGGGGTAAGACGGGAATAAAGACACAGACCTACTAGAGCATGGACTTGAGGATATGGGGAGGGGGAAGGGTAAGCTGTGACAAAGTGAGAGAGTGGCATGGACATATATACACTACCAAACGTAAAATAGATAGCTAGTGAAAAGCAGCCGCATAGCACAGGCAGATCAGTTAGGTGGTTTGTGACCACCTAGAGGGATGGGATAGGGAGGGTGGGAGTCACAAGAGGGAAGAGATATGGGAATATATGTATAACTGATTTACTTTGTTATAAAGCAGACACTAACACACCATTGTAAAGCAATTATACTCCAATAAAGATGTTAAAAAAAAAAGAAATCTAAAAGTGAAACCATAATAAGAAAACCTTTCTGTAAATAAATTCAAAGGCAGAAATCATATTTAAAATATTGATACATTCAAATACCAGCAGTTAAAAATATTTGTATTTCAAAAACTAGGCAAAAATAAACAAAAGTAAAAGGAATAAAGTAAGCTTGAAAAATATATTTGAAAATTTGACAGGAAGAGTAGTTATTTTTTATATAAGAAGAATTTTCATGTATTAATAAACAGATTGAATACTCCAATAAAAATGGGTAAAAGACAGAAGTAGATTACTCAGTAAAAATATACCGATGGCCATTAAACTTTAGGGAAAAAAAGCTTAATCTCACTCATAATAAAAATGCAAATTTAAACAAAGAGGTTCTATTTTATCTTCCAAATTGGTAAAGATGGAGGGGGAGAGGGAATTATACACAGTGTAGCAATTACCATTTTTAATATAATGAACATATATTACTGTTGTAATAAGAACATAAAGCAAAAACCAACAGTGAAGAAGAAATTTCAAGAAATCTTTGCTCTCCTTTCCGGACTGGGCTAGTCATTCATTTAATCAGTTAATGCATATTGGACAATTATTGCCTTCCAGGCAATGTTCTGGAACTCGAAGTCAAGAACCTCAAATCATTTTATATGTGGATGTGTATGTGTGTTGGAGAGTGGAGGGTGAGGGGAGAGAGGCAAGCAAAGTCATATTTACAACCTAGTATGATAAGTATAGGAGGTTGCAGGGAGACAGAGAAGGCCTATCACAAGGAGGTCAGGGAATAGTCAATGGGAGGAGGTGCTTGAGCTAAGGCTCAGGACTGCCACAGACAAAAAGGAGCTACCATAAGAAAGAGAGGAAGGGGAGACCGTTTTGAGGGAGGGGGTATGAGAGGGAGGTGGAGGGGGAAGCCTGACCCGTGAGGGAACTGCAGGAGTTAAGTGCCCCTGACACACAGGTAAGATGACATACTGATAATGATGAGTTTGGCTGGTGTTGTCATGGAGTTCTTGATTGCCAAGTTTAGGAGATGGGTCTTTATTCTGTAACTCTTGGAGTTTCTCAAGGTGGTAAGATCCTACAATCAAAGAGAGGAGCAGAAACTTGATGAATGCTGGGTTTATTCTATCTGCAAAGAAGAGTTAAAAACATTGAGAAAAATGTATCTGTGACTTTGCTCATGTATATCCTTCTATTTGTTTTTATTCATTAATTCTTTATTAAACAAGGATTGTTGTGCACTTGCTGCACTCTCACTGAGGAATCTGAGGGGGATTCAGCACAGTCGCTGCCTGGCTGAACAGAGATAGAGAGGAGGCAGGCAAGCAGACAGGTTTCAGTAGAGGTTGACACACAGTGTAACAGATGTACCCCACTAAGAAGCGGGTGTTCGGCAAGGCTTCTTGGAAGTGGTGATGCAATTACACATTTGTTGATTGAATGGCTCCATGTGTAGAGCAAGCAATCCAGAGGCAGAGTCCACACAAGGAAAAAAGCCACCCTGGTTAGATTCATGACCTTGCCCAGAGCTGTGGATCTTGAAATTTGAGAATGGATGATAGGGAAACATTTCTCCAGCTGCAGGTGCCCTGATGCTTTAGGGCTTCAGCTCAAACCCAATTAGAGCTGCCCTAACATTTTAAATTGTACTGAGGAATTCAACTGTTTTGTTCTTTTTCTTCCACTATGTCTTTGGAAATAATTCTAGTTTTAAGTACCATCCAAGGTACTTTTCAACAATGTTTATAATAATTTTCCTCCCCCTGTAAATAAACAGACTAAAAAAAAGAAAGGAAATGCAAATGGAAGAAGGAGGAGGAAGGGAGGAGAAGAGAGAAAAACAGGTGAGAGAAGGAAGGAGGGGGGAGGGAGAGGGAGGGAGGGGGAGAGAGAGAGAGAGAGAGAGAGAGAGAGAGAGAGAAAGAGAGAGAGCGAGAGAGAGAGAGAGCGAGAGAGAGCGAGAGAGAGCGAGAGAGAGAGAGAGAGAGAGAGAGAGAGAGAGAGGAGAACCAGGACTCTCCTGGGAACAGGTATCTGAGACTTTTACTTCTTGTTTTCTCTCCAGGCAAAAGAGGAGTTACTACATTTGGAGTGCTGAATGGGGCCTTGGCCCTGGAGCTTGCCAGAGTCGCAAAATCAAAATAAGAGTCCTGAACAATAGTCCACGTAACTCTCTGGTATGATGCAATTATTCCTGACTATTGTGCTGAATCTTTTTAAACATCATTTTAATACTTCTTAGTAGGAACAAAATACCTTGGTCTTTAAAAAGAAAAAAAAAAAAGGCCCTCTCCACCCCCATCCCATTTGCCAGGTGTATTGTTTACCAGGAGAAACATAGAGATGCATGGAAATGAGGGTAAGGAATTAGCTTCTATTCACAGGCTCACTCTGGCTTGCCTCTGCCCTATGCTTCCACTGCAACCCAGAACACTTCCCAGCTGAGCTCCTGCCACCTCACTCTGTGAACAGGGTTAGCCTCATGATATTTCAACAGGAGCATTCGGATCAGGCTCACATAGAGATGCTAACATTTTTCAAGTTCATCAGAAAGGCAAACTTTAACCCCCATAGTTGCTCTTTCCACAAGCAATATTCCATTTTCTCTAAATAGCTCAAATCTAAGTGAGCGAGAGAGAGACTGAGAGAAAATGAACCAATATTTTTCATTAGAAAAGTGAAGAATTAACCCATGCCTTTAGCGATCGCCTCTCATCCACAAAGCATTCTCTAATCTGCTAGCTGGAAAGGATGTCTTACTCCACTGAACCTGAGGAGTCTTCTAACCTGTATGCCATTTATCACTTTTCCTTTTCAATCTTGTAATACAGGTGTAATCCCAGTTGTACAAATCAGGTCCTAACAAAAAAAAAGAAAGCACATTTAGCTGGGATGTTGAAAACAATTTGATGAAGAGACTATTACCGAAGTATGGACAGGGTTAGGAGACCAGAAAGTGATACTGAGGTACCCAGGAACTAACCACAGCGAGAAGCCATTACCACTCTATACCTGAAGGGGAAGGATAGGAAAAGGAGTTATTAGATTCAGGAGAGACCAACAACTATGAATGGGGCTGCCATTTCTAGTTGCAGTCATAACCATCCCCAGAAACATGGTACTTAGACGAGGAGGAAGTACTATGCGTGTATGGGTGGCAGAGTGGGAGTGGGGGATGGGTTGGGGATGAGGGAGAGGGGAATAAATATCCTGAAATCTTTCTCTTCATGACCACTGATCTTCTGCTGGTGTCTTCTCTTCTCTTCTATTAATTGAACCCAATAAAGAACCACAGGAATGAAAGCCCAGAGTTGTAGATTTGTCATAGTCAGTCTCTGGTGGGTCCAGAGTAGAACAGAGATGGGTGGAGAATGGGTCAGGCATGGGAGCTGGCAGACATAATTACTAGACCGTCAGGTGAATTCCCTTAATGCATGGAATTAGTTAAAAATCCATAAGCAAATTTTCTTTTCTGCTAATGAGTCAAGCACACTTGTGCAGTCCATAGGGAAAGTAGGGGTAATCTTTGTGTAGCTATTGAGCACTATGATTACATTATTGTGATTATATAATTATGATCATTATCCCACTATTAAACCTTAAGTTAATTAAGGGAGAGATCCTTTCTTGGCTTATTTCTATATCTAATCCCCATATCCCTAGTTCCCATCAGTGCTGTGGCCAGAATGGGCACTTTCAAATATTTATAAAAGAAAACAAACATTTACAGAGAAGAAACTCTTAATTTAGCATTAGTAAGAGCATCTATTAACCAGTACATCCTCTTGGAAATATTTCTCTAAGACATAGTATTTCTGTAACTCATATCTTGATAACATTTTGTAGGAATATTTTGATGGTTTGACCATGTTTGTTAAAGAGGACTCTGAAGGACACTTGAATCCTTGTGAAGATACTTTCAAGTAGAATAAAACATAATGCATATGAAATTAGAAAAAAGGAAAGAAAGCTCAGTATGGAAACTATTGAAATAGACATACAAGAAATATAGATTTGAATATTCTGTTGTGAGAACAATTCCCATATTTGTATTAGAGAAACAATCCTATTAACACTCTGTTATAAGCAGTTTCAAAGCACTTTCATAGAGAATAACAATTGGAAAAGAAAGTTAATCTAGATGCCTGTTAAACTTGCTCAACATCTCTGAGAGAAGTTGAGGGACACCCTTATTTTGATTGTTCTGTAGGGAAAAAAAGATCTCATTAAATAATTTTCACCACAGAGAACACAGTGGGAGACAGAGGGGAGAAGCTAATAATAAATTTGAATCTTATCACACTCACAATCACTGGTCAAGACAATTAAATATAAGATCATCCATTGATCAATGAGTGATGGATAGGAAAATGGGAATCCCTTGACATGAACCCCAGCAAGCAGTTAGAAAATTGATGCTTCATTGGCAAATAGGTTGACAGGAACTGCTAAGGTTGGAGGTAAAATTAATCTGGATAGACAGCTAAGCCAGGTTCATCTGGGTAAATGCATCTGTGACCACCAAACTAATGGCATGTCCAAATGAAAATGATTAGGCAGAATACATCAATATTACTAGTAGGACATTCTGGAGTAAGGATATGGTCTCAAAGCAGGCTTCCAGCATGAGTACAGTTATCACAGGTAGTGACGTCTTGGATGTCATCGTTGACATAAGGGCCATATGAATATGTGGAATAAATGCAGGTGGCTGCATGAGTGTTGTAAAGGTGTAACTTCTGAATGCTGGCCTCTGTGGCTGGGATGTATAATTGATACTTCAGCACATATCGACTTCGTCTCTTCCATACTCCCACTCCACAGTCCCTGGATCTCTTGAAGGTTGCACTTAGAGAGCGCCTACATTTATCTCCTACTTTGATCCATCAGCAACAGCAACAGATGGAGATGAAAGGCTATGAAACAGAAGATTCATTTGGGTAGATGAAGTTGCACCCTCCAACTGGATACATTCAATTTCCTTGGAAATAATTTCTGTCCAGCCCTTTGGCTGCTTGGCACACATGACGCAGAAAAAGTGAAGGCTAAACAGTCTATTCTCTTTTGATTCTATGTGAAATATTTGAGGCTGTTGGTTATTCTTGTTATTGTGTGGGCCTGAAGACAGTCTTAATGATAACAGCCATATGAGAGATCGATTACTGCAGTTGGCTTTAGGGAGAAATAAGTGTAGAATCAATTTTGAAAAGAAAACTTTTTTATTTTGAGATAATTATAAGTTCATATGCAGTTGTGAGAAATAGTACAGAGAATTCCATGTAACCTTTACCCAGTTTCCCCCAATGGTAACATTTTCCAAAATGATAATATCACAACCAGGATACTGACATGATACAATCCACCACTCTTATTCAGATTTCCCTAGTTTTACATGTACTTCTTTATGTGTTTGTGTGTGTGTATATGTGTGCATTTAGTTCTAGACAGTTTCATTAAATGTGTAGGTTTGCTGTATATACCAGGTCAGGACACAGAATATTTCCATCACCACAAGTTTACCCCTGTTACTCTTTTATGACCACACCCACTTTCCTCCTCCCACCTTCTCCACTCTGGCAACAACTGGCAACCACTAATCTTTTCTGCCTTTATTAAATGTTATTATTTCACATTTTTAATATAAATGGAATCATACAATAAGCATTTTTGGAATTCACTTTTTTTTTTTTGGCCCAGCATAATTCTCTAGAGATTCATCCAAGGTGTGTGAATTGTACAGTTTTTCTATTTTATTGCTGATTAGTATTCCATGCTATGGATATACTACAGTTTGCTTAACCATTTACCCATTGAAAGACATCTGGTTTGTTTCCAGTTTTTTGCTATTACAGATAAAGCTTTTATGAACATTCATAAAAGTTTTTATGTAAACGTAAGTTTTTACTTCCCTGGGATAAATGACCAAGAGTTCAATTACCAGATCATATACTAGTTACATATTTTCTTTTTTAAGAAATTGTCAAACTTTCTTCTGGAGTGTCTGAACTATTTTTCATTCCTACCAGCAATGTATGAACATGTCTTCATGTCTCCAGGAGTGCAATTGCTGGGTTATATGTAGTCTGCATGTTTAGTTATAAGAAATAGCATACTATTTTCTATGCCAATCAGCAATGTATTAGTGATTGAGTTTCTTCGTATACTTGCCAGCATTAGGTGTTGTCAGTATTTTTCTATTTTAGCCATTTTGCATTTCTCTGATGGTTAATGATCTTGAATATCTTGCCATTTGATTATTTGTCATCTGTATATTCTCTTTGTTGAAATGTTTGTGTATGTCTTTTGTCCATTTTTTAATTGTTTCTTTTTCTGTTATTGAGTTTTGAGAGTTTTTTACATTTTTTTACATTTTTTCCCCATGAAAGCTTATTTCTTTTTAAATATTTATTTTATTTATTATTATTATTTTTTGGCCGAGTCGGGTCTTAGTTGCGGCATGTGTGATGTTTTGTTGCAGCCCGCAAGCTTCTCTCTAGTTGTGGCATGCGGGTTTTCTCTGTATGGTTGTGGCCCGCGGTCTCCAGGGCACGTGGGCTCTGTAGTTTGCGGCACATGGGCTCTCTCACTGAGGTGCACAAGCTCAGCAGTTGTGGCGCCTGTGCTTAGTTGCCCCATGGCATGTGGGATCTTAGTTCCCCAACCAGGGATCGAACACATGTCCTCTGCATTGGAAGGCAGATTCTTTACCACTGGACCACCAGGGAAGTCCCTACATTTTTTTTAGATACTAGTCTTTTGTCAGATATGTAGCTTGCACATATTTTCTCTCTTTCTGTAGCTTATCTTTCAATCCTTTTAATAGGGTCTTTAGCATAGTGAAAGTTTTTAATTCTGATGAAGTTCAACTTACCAATTTTTCCTTTTAACGATCATACTTTTGGTGTCAAACTAAGAACTCTTGGGACTTCCCTGGTGGTCCAGTGGCTAAAGCTCTGTGCTCCCAACATAGGGGGCCTGGGTTTGATCCCTGGTTAGGGAACTAGATCCCACATGCATGCCACAACTAAGAATTTGCATGCCACAACTAAAGAACCCACATGCTGCAACAAAGGTCAAAGATCCCGTGTACTGCAACTAAGACCTGGCGCAGCCAAATAAATAAATAAATAAATAAATATTTAAAAAATCATTAACCAAAAAAAGACTAAGAATTCTTTGCCTAGAAATGATTTCCTCCTATTTTTAATTTATAGTCTTACATATTACATTTAAGTTTTTGTTTGTTTTGCTTACGGATGTTAAACTGCTCCAAAATCATTTGTTAAAAAGACCATTCCCCCGTCCATTGAATTTTGCACCTTTATAAAATTTTGGGGGGAATATTTGTGTGGGACTATTTCTGAGCTTTCTATTCTGTTCCATTGATCTATACATCTACCCCTCCACCAACACCACACTGTCTCACTTACTGTAGCTGAATAGTAAGTTTATGAATTAGGTAGAATGATTCCTCTCATTTTATTTATTATCAAGATTGTTTTAGAAATTCTAGGGCTTTTGATATATTTTTAAAGACTGAAGATCTTCTGTGATGGGATGAGTCTTGTTTTGGGGATGTTGGCCTGAGCCTGGATAAGGCAAGATCAGAATACAGATCACAAAACATTTATGCTCACTGCTACTTGTCGTTTTTAAAATTTGTTTATTTTTGGCTGCATTGGGTGTTCATTGCTGGGCACGGGCTTTCTCTAGTTGTGGCTAGTGGGGGCTTCTCATTGAGGTGGCTTCTCTTGTTGCGGAGCACAGGCTCTAGATGCACAGGCTTCAGTAGTTGTGGCATGTGGGCTCAGTAACTGTGGCTCACGGGCTCTAGAGTGCAGGATCAGTAGTTGTGGCGCATGGGCTTAATTGCTCCGCGGCATGTGGGATCTGCCCAGACCAGGGCTCGAACCTATGTCCCCTATACTGGCAGGCAGATTCTTAACCACTGAGCCACCAGGGAAGTCCTACTTGTCATTTTTTATATTTTCTAAATTTCTGTTAAAAACTTCTAATTTCTAGCTCTGTGCATCCATTCTTCTCCCAAGTTCTTTGATCATCTTTACAATCATTACTCTGAACTCTTTCTCGGGTACACTACCTATCTCCACTTCACTTAGTTCTTCTTCTGGGGTTTTATCTTGTTCCTTCATCTGGAACATGTTCCTCTGCTGCCTCATTTTGTTTAAGTTGCTATTTGTATTTGTATGTATGTGGTAGGTTAGTTACCTTTCTAGACCTTGGAGAAGTGGCCTTCTGTAGGAGGCATTCTATGCATTCCAGCACTCCCATCTTGTCACTCAAGCTATATGCTCTAGGGGTTCCCCCTAAGAGGGCTGCTTGGGGCCTTCTGTTTTGGTGGGCTGACTATGTGGGCAGTCTTGTAGGCTTGGTTGGCCCCTAGCCTGCTTCGTTGTCAGGCTCTGCCTTGTGTGGACACTGCTGGCTGGCTGCTGGTTAGAAGGACCTGTTCAGAAGGAGGCTGATTACAGAAGCCCAGGAGGCCCCGGGGCTACTGCTGGCTCACTGGTGGACAGAGTCAGGGTCCAGAAGACTCCAGGGCTGCTGTCCCCTGACTGGTGGGTGAAGCCAGGTCCTGGAATTAGTGCTGGACTACTGGCAGGCAGAGCCAGGTCCTGATGTCTGCTGCAGGGCCCAGGGATCCCAGAGCTGGTGTCAGATCACTGGGGAGGGGGGAAGGGCAGGGCAGTTCCTGATACAGTTGGCTATGGGGTCCCAGGTGTCCCAAAGCTTGTGTTAGCCTCTTAGTGGGCAAGGCCAGGGGCCAGCTGGTCCCAGGGCAGGTTCTGGCCTGCTGTGGGCAGGCTGGGGGATGGTGTTTTTCTTGCGTCTGCCTGGTGTCTGGCCCCTGGTGGGTGGGGCTCCTCTAGAGGCTTGTACAGGCTTCCTGGAGGGCAGGGCCCGCCTGTAGGGCAGGGCCAGTGACTGCCCACTGGTGGGCAGAGCTGGGTCTTGGCCCTCTGGAGGGCTGGGCTGTGTCTAGAGGAGGCTGTGGACTCTGGAAGTCTTTAGGCAGCCTGTCTGCTGATGAACGGGCCTGTGTCCCTGCCCAGTTAGCTGTTTGGTCTGAGGCATCCCAGCACACCTCCAGGCTGTTGGCTGGGGCCAGGTGTTGGCGCTAATGAGCTAACTGCGCCTCCAGCACCGGCCTTCCGGGTGGTAGAACGAGCGCCGCTGCTGCTGCCGCTGCACCCACCCACCTCCCGCCTCTCCAGGAGACTCTCCTAGACCAGAAGGTAGGTCTGGCCCAGGCTCCTATCAAATTACTGCTTTTGTGCTGGGTCCTGGTGCACGTGAGGTTTTGTGTGCGCCCTTTAAGAGTGAAGCCTCTATTTAATCCCCTCCCCCCCCCTCCTGTGGGGCTCCCAAATTTAAGTTTGCCTGGCCTTCAAAGCCAAATGCTCTGGCGGCTCACCTTGCCAGTGCAGGACTCCCGGGCTGGGGAGCCCAAAGTGGGGCTCGGCACCCTGACTCCTGTGGGAGAACCTCTGCACTATAATTTATTCTCCAGTTTGTGCGTCACCCACCCGGGGTTATGGGACTTGATTATATCCCAAGTCTGCCCCTCGTACCTGTCTCCTTGTGGTTCCTTCTTTATGTTTCATTATAGAAAATCTTTCTGGGTAGGTTCTGGTCTTTTTCATCAATGGTTCTGCAGGTAGTTGTGATTTTGGTGTGCTCGTGAAAGGAGATAGCTCAGGGTCCGCCATCTTGGCTGCTCTCTTTGAGAACGCCGACTTATCTGGCCCCTGCTGCTTGTTTTGGTCTCTAAGGTCCCGAGACAAATTCAGTCGTATAATCAAGGCTATTCAGGGATGTACTGATGCACTGGGTTCCATAATTTGGAAAGCAGTTGGAATAACTAACGTTACCAAATCAGGTTGTAGGGACCCTGTTCAGGCCCTAGCCTGCCTGAGTCTCTCTGCTTTGTCAGGGCAGGGGGAGGGTTCTTTTTCCGTTTGGGTTCCAGCAGCCAATAAGGAAACAGAAGCTGAAATCAACACAGCACAAGCTTTATTCGGTGGTCAAAGAATGGAGAAGGGAGAACTAAGTTCACAGATCAACTTCTCACCTATATGTGAAAGGGATTTAATTTTAAAAAGTAAAGACAAAGGGAGGAGGAGTGAGGCTAATGATGGAGAGGCATAGGCATTAGTTTACTGGGGAAGAGGCAAAGCTTTTTTGAGGGATTGGGGTGCCATCCACTTTTTATCCGTTTTTTGGTCCTTAATGTCCAGTCAAGGCCACTGGTCGGTGTGTCATTTAATATGATGATGTAGTAAAATCAAGGTATTGGGTTGGCCAAAACTTTCATTCGGGTTTTTCCATAAGATGTTATGAAAAACCCCTAACAAACTTTTTGGCCAACCCCAATGAAATGAGACTCGGGGTCTGTTGGAGGTCAGATTCATGCCATCTTGGTCCCAGCTGGTTCCATCTGTTTTTTTGTTGTTTGTCTGTTTGTAGATTCCTTTCTTATCTCTGATCCTTTAACTTAAAGATTTATGTTACCTGCTCCTGGAGGTGGGGCCTGGCAGGTTTTGAGCTAGGATACTCCCACTAAATGTGGGGGTTGATGGGTTTTGAGCAAAGACCCAGAGCAGCTCTGGCAACGCTAAGAGAATTAAAGAAGTAACATTTGGGATCTAAGATCTCAAGCAGAAGAAGAAAATATTCTTTTCTTCTCTCCACCTTTTATCTCTGCTTATCTTTTCATGTTGAACTCACTTTTTGCTGTTGCAAAGAAGCTTCCTCTCTGAGGCTGGGTTGGGTGTCTGACTGTAGACTTAAATTAATAAGCTTAGAATACCATGCACTCCTAATGAGAAAGTGTATTGCTTGGGAATTCTGGAAGAAAAGTTCTGGGAAAGATTATGATTGGCTGGACTTAGGTCCAGAGATTATCCCTCAAACAATATCTATGGTGAGAGGGATGGGGTATTCTTTTTTTTTTTTTTTTTGAAATGCAAACAAGGTTTATTACTGTGAATATATCACAATCTTTTTAAAAATAGTCACTGAATAGGACTTAAAGAGAGGGATGGGGTATTCTAATTGGAATGGGGAGTTGTGACTGACATCATTATGATTGACATCTCACATGTCATAGTGCAAGTGGAAGCGTAATTCTGCAACCTCAGGGACCCTTTTTTCTTTCCAAAAATTGTTTTGAAAAATAACTTTTCTTCTTTAGAATATGAACCTTTTCTTGATTAAGGTATATCCCAAGTATTTTCACTATTTCTGACATGTCTTGAAACTATCTATTTTGGTAATATAGTCTGCTATGAGAGTGATTGGTCCCATCAGTGGTCAACTGCCTTTAATGTAAATAAACAGCCCACCACTTGGTATTAAAGAAAAGTTACAGGTGAGCCCTTTAGGTGATATTTGTTCATTGTGTTGACACATGGGTCCTGGTGTGCAGAGGATTCAGGAAGGACTTGTCTGGCAGATGTACCAACCAAAAGTGACAGCACCTGTCACTTTTGACAAGTACTGGAGGGAGTACTTCCCTCCAGCTCTGTCTCTGCATGGGTCAAGCTCAACCTTCCCCAAAGCCAGTCTTTGGCCTTCTCATATCTGCTGTATTTAACATAAGGAATGCCCTACACATCTCCCAGTTGCTGCCCCTCTATCAAAGCCCAGATCATTCTTCTCCTCTATAATCAGTCTTGTAAAAACTGTGGAGTTCTTCCTCTGAATTCTGGAGTCACTTTATGCTCTTCTATCACTGTAGTAATTTGTACTCATGTCTCATACCATCCTCTACACACACACACACACACAGACACACATGAATATATTGTTCTTGAGTTCTTATGTATTACATTTCTTGCAGCTAACAGCATGACAGATGTTTGAGGAGGAATCTATGAACTGTTGCTTTTCTCCATTTTCTTTAGTGATTCCTTGAAACTCAGTCTTCTAACCTCCTAAATAGGATTGCTCCTCCCAGGCTGAGAGGGGTTAATTAGATCAGCTCTAGAGGGCAAATTCCTTTATCATTTACCATACTGCGCTATGATTTAGGGTGCTTAGAAGTGCAGATGTGATAGGGATGGTCCTAGTATGCCCCTGTTTCTCCCTTCTCTGTTAAAATTGTCCCAGTTTGGATAACAAATTACATGGTCCTCTTGTCTGACATTAGGGCAGTGTGGGAAGGCCATCCACAAAAGCACTTCAGTGCCAGTCGGGCCTCATGTGGTTGGGTGGCCTGGCTGGGCTGTGGTGCTGGTCTGCCATGGCTAATGACATAGATTTCTGCTCAGGCTGCAGTGCTTCTTTAAGGAGCAAAAGAAAAGATTCCCTCACTTATGTGCCTTGTAAAACGTTCAGCCAAGTGTGTGTGTTCCAGCCAAGAATGTCTGGATCGGATAGTTAAAGATCTTTACCAAGCACACTTCTTTTCACCAGGGTTAACCCTGGTGACCCTAGTTTCTAGGGTCTCCAACCTCGGAAAAACTTAAATCCTAAGATGTTTAATTGGCTTCCATTCTCACATGTTTTATAATATCAGCTTTAGGGGAAAATCTTGATCTGTTGAAGGAACAAAATGTAAGATCTATTTACTGCAATGAGGTGCTTTTAAGGGGAGAAATTCAACTTTAACAATATCCCAAATATAATACCCATTTCAAGGGAGGTCAATTTATACAAATGTAGTATTTCATTCTTTTCTCAGCATAATGCCTAGGTCATACTTTGAACATTTATAAGTGACAACTTTGAGGCTGACTCAGTTATATTTTATTATCTAGGAGACATTTTAAAAAAAATTTATTGAAGTATAATTGATTTACAATGTTGTGTTAATTTCTACA
Organism: Kogia breviceps; assembly: GCF_026419965.1. Taxonomy (NCBI): domain Eukaryota; kingdom Metazoa; phylum Chordata; class Mammalia; order Artiodactyla; family Physeteridae; genus Kogia; species Kogia breviceps. Next base: position 53,776,344 of record NC_081311.1, read on the forward strand.
GTATCGCCAAGTGATTCAGTTATACATATATGTATATACATTCTTTTTTATATTCTTTTCCATTATGGTTTATCACAGGATATTGAATATAGTTCTTTGTGCTATACAGTGGGACCTTGTTGTTTATCCATTCTGTATATAATAGTTTGAATCTGCTAATCCCAAACTCCCAATCCATCCTTTCCCCACCCTCCCTAGGAGACATGTTTTTAATTTCAAAATGAGCATTCCTGGTCTCGATCTGTTCCCTTTTATAGATAAAATAACCTGAAGTGTTTAAGATTGTAAAATAATATTTTCTTAAGTTTTCTGTTTTTTTTTAAAGGAACTTTGTTTAATTGGGCTTATTTATTCTAAACTTGTATTAATAATCTTATGTCCCTGAATCTTTTCATATGGCTGGTGGTTTCCCCTCTATTTGCACAAATTTACAAGTATAGTGCAATACTAAGACTTGAAATGAGTTCTCTTATGGGGTGTTTAAGCCTTGATGGAGAGAGAAGGATGCTTAAACTCAGTCAAGTTACACTTGGCTAAATTAGGAACCGAGGTGCTTTGGGGAAGTCCAGAGAAGTTGGAGTGGGAAAAGGCTCTTTAAGAGCTCCAGAGCTGTCACAAACTTCACACATGAGTGCCTCGTAGTACTTACAGTCAGTTGATGTAGTGCCTATTTGTTTACTGGCCTAAGAGGCCTCACTATGCAGCAGCCACCACATATGCCTTCATAGTTTAGTGCATGTATCAGCTGCTCTGGAAGCTCCAGCTCTCGGTACATTTGAGTACCGTTTTTTTTTTTTGTTTGTTTGTTTGTTTTTTTTTGCGATACGCGGGCTTCTCACTGTTGTGGCCTCTCCCGTTGGGGAGCACAGGCTCTGGATGCGCTGGCTCAGCGGCCCTGGCTCACAAGCCCAGCCGCTCCCCGGCATGTGGGATCTTCCCGGACCAGGGCACGAACCCGTGTCCCCTGCATCGGCAGGCGGGTTCTCAACCACTGCGTCACCAGAGAAGCCCTGAGTACCGTTTTTATATGGTCATGATCTTCCTTGCTGACAGTCGTTCCTCACAACTCCTGTTTGATTAGGGATATTAGCTGCATTCCTTTGGATGATTAGTCTGTTTATTTAGTGCTTGATAATACTTTCATTTGCGTGTAATCAGTAGGTTAGCCTTCCCTTTGGTGACCTTTGGCTATCACAATTTAATTTCATTATTAATCATCATAATTATTATTATTGTTAACAACAGCTTTCACATTACTGAGTTGTAGGTAAGTGCCAAGCAGTGTGCTACCAAGGTCTTGATGAAGTATACTGCAATCTAAACTGGATGACATGCTCAAGAAAATGACCTGGGACTTGGCACATATGACCACGTGATCCCCAAATTCTGTGTTAGAGTCACCTGTAAAATGGGCTTCAGTTTGTCTCCACCTCTTTATGCCCCAACTTGCAATACACGATCTGCATCATGCTCATCTGATTTATTAGAATTACATTTTTATTGGGGAGAGTATCTCTCATAATAGCCTCCAGATTAAGTGATACAACCACTACCACAGCACTTAGAAGCTTCCAACGTGCCCTCCACCCACAATCAGATGGCATCGTTTTCCAGAGATGATCAGTCTTTTTTTTTGAGATGATCAGTCTTTGGATTTTGTGCACATCATTCCCTCACTGTTCATTGTGATATAACCCTACAGAACCGTCTGGGCCATTGTGGAAAGGAAACTGAGAATCAAAGCTGGAGGGAATGTGTTTACGTGTCAGTGGCAAAGTGTATAAAAGCTGAAGTTTTGGACCTTAACCTTAGTGTTGCCTGCCATCTCTGTGTGTTCTTAGATGAGAAACTTCACCGCTCTGAATTGCCTACATGTAGAACTGACATACTGAGAATAGCTACATAGGGTACCATGACAAAGCAAAGCATATTTCAAGATCTTGCATCATGGCATACAATGTCTAACAATGGTTCATTCTGAAAACCACTACAAAATATAAATGCTAAATCTAAAATGTTAAAAAAATGATTAAACGTAAGTGTATTGTTGTTTGTATTCTATTATTTTATTCAGTAATTCTTCACTAGTTAGAACTACAGTCATCCATCAGTATCTGCAGGAGGGGTGGGATTGGGTACAGGAGCCCCCACTGATACCAAAATTCATGGATGCTCGAGTCCCTTACATAAAATGATGTAATGCAATGAACACAGTCTGCCCTCGGTATCTGTGGATGCCAAACCCACGGAACCAGAGGCTGACTGTATTTTCATTTTTTCCTGTATAACTCCTCCAAATGGGCCTGACCAACCTAGCAACATATATTGTCCCTGATCTAACAGGAAAGCTCTAGGATTTGTCATTCCTTTATGACCTCAGTAGTGAATCAGTCTTTCAGCACTGACATTTTTCTGTTTCTTCATCTTCCAGTAACCAATCTTGATGTGCATTTTTTTCCATTTTCATTCTGATACAGTCATTCATTTATCTATCCCTTTATTCAGCCAACAGATATCTATTGAATACTTGCTGTGTTCCAGGTATTGTGCTAAGAGTTGAGGTTAGTTGGTGACTAAGATTGACATGACCACTGTCTTCACAAAACTAAGCTTTTTTTAAACTGAACAATATGATTTGACACAGCCCTGTTTATCTACCTACCATCTTGGCTCTTAACTAAGATGATTCTTTTTGCTAACTCAGGTTGCTTTGAGGAAATAACCCTTTCTATTTGGGACAGTTATGGCCTTGGGATTTTTCTACTACAGTTAAAATGATTTTCTGTGAGGTTCTTTAATAGTGAAGGAATTTAACTTCACTAGCTGTTGGAAATTGTGTAGTCGTAGCTATTCATTTACCTGAGTAACATAAATATTTTACTGTTACAGTGAATCATCTCCTTTCATAAATGCCTCATAAAATAAGAATGGTAAAAAAACCCACAACTTTAAAAAATTCTAACAAAGAGCTTGTTTCAGGAATATGCCACATTAATTTTCTTCATGTTTGTATGAGCTCTGATCCTTAAGTTACTAACCAATGTTGTTTCAAATGCTAGCTATGAGCTTACCTGTTCTTACGTCAGAATCCAGTGACTGTGAAGAATCATTTCAGGGTCCCTTTTACAATATCTCTTTTAGGAAATGCCTTTTCCCTACTGAGCCTGTCTTCAAAGGGACAGTAAGGACATTCTCTCCAGATCCCAACCTGACTTTTTAAATGCATGTTTCATCTCTTTCTAGTGTCTTTCCAATAGCAGAATATCTCCTCTGCTGGAATTTGGCACCATGGTTTCCCTCTTAACTATAAGGTCTTTCTTTGGTCTATATTTATTTCATGGCCTAAAAGTCTGCTAAATGAACCTTGGGTTATGCTATTTGCCTTACCTTTTCCTAAACTACCTGAAACAGATTTTTTTAAATGGTTCAGAAACATGTAAATCTCTTTGCTTGAAACTAAATCTTAACTGCAATAGAGGGTTTTGCCTTAAAATGCTGATAAATTTAAAACATTTCACAAAATAAAATAGTATGGTGTCAGATTTACCTTGCATTCTATTTGTTTAAGAAACATACCCACAAGCTTCAATACATTTTAATAGGCTACTAAATTCTATTTTCTTGCTTTACGTATGCTAAATAACTAACCCACAACAGGAATAATGTCTTTATTCTTTTAGCTCATTAAGTAAGAAAAAGAAAATTGTAAAGAAATTTATAAAGAAAGTAAAACAGCACTAAAAATTACCTGAAATGTATAATTGACTGTTTGAAGTCTTGTTTTTAGCTATGAACTCCTTTATTTGTCAGTTCTTCTTTTAGCATTTAATTTTCCCAGCATTCATTCATCCAGTCTTTAAGTAAACATTTAAATATCTGTTATTCTGAGTCACTGATTTAGGCATTGTAGTAAAAGGCATGATCCTAGCCATCTAGGAGCTTAGCGAATAGAAAGCAAGATGGTATATAAATCATAAATTGAAATACGATGTAGGCAATATCAAGTCACTTAACCATCCATTCAGTCATTCCTTAATTCATTATTTGGTTCTTAAATATTTTGGAATTTACACAATATATCAAATATGAGCCGTACAAAGACAAATAAGACAGTTTATAACATCAAGTAACAGTCTATAGGAAAAGACAGACACACATACACAAAAATGATGTTTCAAATATAATAATAGAGATATGTACAAGGCATTATGGGAGAAAAGAGAAGGGGAACAGGGCTTCCCTGGTGGCGCAGTGGTTGAGAGTCCGCCTGCCGATGCAGGGGACGTGGGTTCGTGCCCTGGTCCAGGAAGATCTCACGTGCCGCGGAGCGGCTGGGCCCGTGAGCCATGGCCGCTGAGCCTGCGCGTCCGGAGCCTGTGCTCCGCATCGGGAGAGGCCACAGCAGGGGGAGGCCCACGTACCACAAAAAAAAAAAAAAGAAAGAGAGAGAGAAGGGGAACATTCATCCTTATATGGGAGTTGGGGAAATTTTTCTCAATAATACCTGAGGGAAGAGAAAGGAGAATTTTCAAGGCCTGGAGTACAGTATAAGCAAAGGCAGAGGCATGGAACAATATGAAATATGTTTTCGTTTTTCTGGAACGTTATGCATAAAGGAGGGAGTGGTGAATGAGGCAGTCTTTCTTTGAAGTAGCCGTCCTTCTTTGTCATCTGCCATGAGAACGAGGAGGAGATGTGATCCTCCTCAATTCCTACGGTCGGTCATCCTCCAAACATATAGTAAGTTCAACCTCCCATTTCAGCTGTATTCTTCACATCCCTTCCTCACCTCTCCTCCACAGAAGAAAGGACAGAAACATGAAAGCTGGCAGAATCTCGTGACTCCCTGTAAAGCTGCTGCTTGCATGTGAGGTGCGCCAGGTCTACTCACATTCCTTTAGCTGAGGCAGTCTTCCCCATGCATGTATGTGTGAATCGTGCAGCAGTGATGATCAAAGCCGTATAGCATCTGGTATGGCACGGGCACAGATCCATCAGAATGGATGCACTGGGATCAGGTTCTAGTGGCTCCTTGCTGTGCATATGTTATTGCAGTAGCTGATGACGTGGGTGGGATATTGGGGAATCCAGAGAAGAGGCTGAGTTAGCTCGAGCAGTGTGAAACTCTGGGTGACTCAAGACTGTGAGTGTTTACCAATCAGTAGAAAAGTATTTCAGTATTTCAACAGTCATTTAAGCTACATTGGTGTGTACTGGATGACTATTAGCCTTGTAAGTGTGCATGCTTGTGTGTGTGTGCACGCGCATGTGTGTGTAGGCAGATCGAATGTGATGATAAGGAAAATAGAGTATTCTAGGATTAATCCTGATTTTTGGCTTGGGTGGTAACTTAGTGAGGTGATGCTGAACAGGAAAGAGCCAATGCAGGAGGAAAATGATCAGAGAAAAGATAGTAAATTAGTGCTTTGGTTACATATTAATTACACATGTGCTAAAAAGTTCAATTGTTGGTTCCTTATGTCACTCAGACCTCAGAGGAGAGTTCTTGCTGGAGATAAACTGGACATTGTAGAATTGTCAAGAGGTCATCAAGACACAAAATGCTGAAGGCTTAAAGGAAAGGTTGTTACAGTTGTACAATTGAAAATATACAATTTATGAATATGCAATACTTAAACTTTATAATAAAAGCCACAGAACACTTGAAGAATGTGATATATTATGGTAGATACTCTTATTTATTTTAATATAAAAAGCACATGCAATCTTAATAAAACACCAACCCAACATTAAAAAATGATAAATATAAATAAATATGAAGAGCTTATAAACCTATAGGATGATTCCAACTCTCATAACTACATTAAAATGGCCTTGTAAATATTTGACTTATCAAACAGAAATATAAAAATATTTCAAAATAAATAGTGCTGAATGGGATGGAGGGAAATGCACACCCGTGTGTGTTGCTGTTGGAAGTGTTAATTGGTGTTCCCTCTTTGACAACCAATTTGTTAATACCTATAAAATATTAAGTTAAAAAATTCTACAAGCAGAGTATCCTCTAATTTCTGCATATGAAAAGTGCACATACATGGAGACTTACAAACACATGTACATATTCTGGATAGACTATTCAAGAAATTTTTGTTGTGATTGCTTCTTTGCAGAGGGACTTGGGATCTGGTGAAAGTAAAGCAGTTCATTTACACTGACATGAAACAATGTGTTTTATGTTCGGGTGTTCAAAGTTTTATCATTTGCTTATGCTATTTTTACCTCTTAAGAAAAAACCATTTTAGGTACATGTAAATATTTGACAAAGCAGTGTTAGTATATGGATATTTAGACGTAGGAAATAATCATACAGATTTATAAGCATGTTTGAGAAATATTCCTAACACATCAAGCAATTTCAGAACAATGCTTCTAATGCTTTGTATGCAAATTACTCAAACGCAGATGACCTTCTCTAGGGTTTGAAAATTTAAAGAAAGAAAACAACTTGCATGAAGATTTTTGGGTTTTAAGAGTCATATCTACACTTTAAAATGAAAAAATGAAACTATTTGTAACAGTATGTTCACTCAGTCTATAATGTACCTAAGCTATCAGCAAATCTGGTGATTCTATATATTATGCCCAAACCACAATGAGGTTATGTATAAACAAAGTAAAAGATTAATCTCCCTGACTTTTCTGCCACGAAAACTCAAATATTTACTCTTTCCTTTTGGAATATATTTGCATAATAAAGATTTAATTTTTTTCCAGACTTCTTTAATGGAACTGAGAGTAAAACAGTTTTATCAGCTGTGAGATTTACATGTCAATATTGAATGAGGACAGGAAAAAATGGGCATGTTTACCTTATGTCAGAAATTTGGAGGAAAACACTCTGAAAATGATCTGAATTTGGGTTTTTGGTTTTTACTGACTGGGGCAATAAAGGGAAGTTAGAAAATGTATCTCTCATTTCTCGAGTTACTCTTCAAAATTCAATACAGTGGAAATTTGACATGAAACTTCTTTTCTGTAGAAGCCATGATGCTTTATATTAAACATCCTTATTTCACCAGATAGGTTGTGCTTTGGCCAGAATGTTTCAAAATCCCTCCCAGTGTCCCTGATCCTGTGCTCCAACACTCATTCCATTTGCAGATTTCCACAGGCTCTGCAGATAATTGTTAGACTAGAGTTATATTATTTTAACACATATGATGTCAGATTACCACATATGCTTATCAGGCTAGAGTTATGTTATTTTACCATATGTGATGCAAATTCATAAATGCTTTCCTAGGAATATGTAAATAGGTAAATTTTTCCAGCCAAATGCAAAGATGACATTAGCAAATTATTAAAAAGCAAAAGAATCAGCTTTTATTTTATTTCATTTTTTTAGCATCATTATTAGAGTATAATTGCTTTACAATGGTGTGTTAGTTTCTGCTTTATAACAAAGTTAATCAGTTATACATACACATATGTTCCCATATCTCTTCCCTCTTGCGCCTCCCTCCCTCCCACCCTCCCTATCCCACCCCTCTAGGTGGTCACAAAGCCCCAAGCTGATCTCCCGCTACTATGCGGCTGCTTCCCACTAGCTATCTATTTTATGTTTGGTAGTGTATATATGTCCATGCCACTCTCTCACTTCGGCCCGGCTTACCTTTCCCCCTCCCCATATCCTCAAGTCCATGCTCTAGTAGGTCTGTGTCTTTTATTCCCGTCTTACCCCTAGGTTCTTCTGACCATTTTTTTTTTTTTTTTTTTTTTTTTAGATTCCATATATATGTGTTAGCATATGGTATTTGTTTTTCGGATTCTGACTTACTTCACTCTGTATGACAGTCTCTAGGTCCATCCATCTAACTGCAAATAACTCAGTTTCGTTCCTTTTTATGGCTGATTAATATTCCATTGTATATATATGCCACATCTTCTTTATCCATTCATCTGTTGATGGACACTTAGGTTGATTCCATGTCCTGGCTATTGTAAATAGAGCTGCAATGAACATTGCGGTACATGACTCTTTTTGAATTATGGTTTTCTCAGAGTATATGCCCAGTAGGGGGATTGCTGGGTCATATGGTAGTTGTATTTCTAGTTTTTTAAGGAACCTCCCTACTGTTCTCCATAGTGGCTGTATCAATTTACATTCCCACCAACAGTGCAAGAGGGTTCCCTTTTCTCCACACCCTCTCCAACATTTATTGTTTGTAGATTTTTTGATGATGGCCATTCTGACCAGTGTGAGGTGATACCTCATTGTAGTTTTGATTTGCATTTCTCTAAGGATTAGTGATGTTGAGCATCCTTTCATGTGTTTGTTGGCAATCTGCATATCTTCTTTGGAGAAATGTCTATTTAGGTCTTCTGCCCATTTTTGGATTAGGTTGTTTGTTTTTATATTGAACTGCATGAGCTGCTGGTAAATTTTGGAAGTAATCCTTTGTCAGTTGCTTCATTTGCAAATATTTTCTCCCATTCTGAGGGCTGTCTTTTCATCTTGTTTATGGTTTCCTTTGCTTTGCAAAAACTTTTAAGTTTCATTAGGTTCCATTTGTTTATTTTTGTTTTTATTTCCATTTCTCTAGGAGGTGGGTCAAAAAGGATCTTGCTGTGATTTATGTCATGAAGTGTTCTGCCTATGTTTTCCTCTAAGAGTTTGATAGTGTCTGGCCTTACATTTAGGTCTTTAATGCATTTTGAGTTTATTTTTGTATATGATGTTAGGGAGTGTTCTAATTTCATTCTTTTACATGTAGCTGTCCAGTTTTCCCAGCGGCACTTATTGAAGAGGCTGTCTTTTCTCCACTGTATATTCTTTCCTCCTTTATCAAAGATAAGGTGACCATATGTGCGTGAGTTTATCTCTGGGCTTTCTATCCTGTTCCATTGATCTATATTTCTGTTTTTGTGCCAGTACCATACTGTCTTGATTACTGTAGCTTTGTAGTATAGTCGGAAGTCAGGGAGCCTGATTCCTCCAGTTCTATTTTTCTTTCTCAATATTGCTTTGGCTTTCGGGGTCTTTTGTGTTTCCATACAAATTGTGAAATTTTTTGTTCTAGTTCTGTGAAAAATGCCATTGGTAGTTTGATAGGGATTGCATTGAATCTGTAGATTGCTTTGGGTAGTAGAGTCATTTTCACAAAGTTGATTCTTCCAATCCAAGAATATGGTATATCTCTCCATCTATATCATCTTTAATTTCTTTCATCAGTGTCATAATTTTCTGCATACAGGTCTTTTGTCTCCTTAGGTAGGTTTATTCCTAGATATTTTATTCTTTTTGTTGCAGTGGTAAATGGGAGTGTTTTCTTAATTTCACTGTCAGATTTTTCATCATTAGTGTATAAGAATGCAAGAGATTTCTGTGCATTAATTTTGTATCCTGCTACTCTACCAAATTCATTGATTAGTTCTAGTAGTTTTCTGGTAGCATCCTTAGTATTCTCTATGTATAGTATCATGTCATCTGCAAACAGTGACAGCTTTACTTCTTCTTTTCCAATTTGGATTCCTTTTATTTCTTTTTCTTCTCTAATTGATGTGGCTAAAACTTCCAAAACTATGTGGAATAATAGTGGTGAGAGTGGGCAACTTTGTCTTTCTCCTGATCTTAGTGGAAATGGTTTCAGTTTTTCACCACTGAGGACAATGTTGGCTGTGGGTTTGTCATATATGGCCTTTTTTATGTTGAGGAATGTTCCCTCTATGCCTCCTTTCTGCAGAGTTTTTATCATAAATGGGTGTTGAATTTTGTCAAAAGCTTTCTCTGTATCTATTGATATGATCATGTGGTTTTTCTCCTTCAGTTTGTTGATATGGTGTATCATGTTGATTGATTTGTGTATATTGAAGAATCCTTGCATTCCTGGGGTAAACCCCACTTGATCATGGTGTATGATCCTTTTCATGTGCTGTTGGATTGTGTTTGCTAGTATTTTGTTGAGGATTTTTGCATCTATGTTCATGAATGATATTGGCCTGTAGTTCTCTTTCTTTGTGACATCTTTGTCTGGTTTTGGTATCAGAATGATGATGGAATAGATTGAGTTTGGGAGTGTTCCTCCCTCTGCTATATTTTGGAAGAGGTTGAGAAGGATAGGTGTTAGCTCTTCTCTAAATGTTTTATAGAATTCACCTGTGAAGGCATCTGGTCCTGGGCTTTTGTTTGTTGGAAGATTGTTTTTCTTTTTTTTTTTTTTTTTTTTTTTTCTTTTTGCGATACGTGGGCCTCTCACTGCTGAGGCCTCTCCCATTGCGGAGCACAGGCTCCAGATGCGCAGGCCCAGCGGCCATGGCTCACGGGCTCAGCCGCTCCGCGGCACGTGGGATCCTCCTGGACCAGGGCACGAACCCGTGTCCCCTGCATCGGCAGGCGGACTCTCAACCACTGCGCCACCAGGGAAGCCCTGTTGGGAGATTTTGAATCACAGTTTCAATTTCAGTGCTTGTGATTGGTCTGTTCATATTTTCTATTTCTTCCTGGTTCAGTCTTGGAAGGCTGTGCATTTCTAAGAATTTGCCCATTTCTTCAAGGCTGTCCATTTTATTGGCTTATAGTTGCTTGTAGTAATCTCTCATGATCCTTTGTATTTCTGCAGTGTCAGTTGTTACTTCTCCTTTTTCATTTCTAATTCTATTGATTTGAGTCTTCTCCCTGTTTTTCTTGATGAGTCTGGCTAATGGTTTATCAATTTTGTTTATCTTCTCAAAGAACCAGCTTTTAGTTTTATTGATCTTTGCTATCGTTTCCTTCATTTCTTTTTCATTTATTTCTGATTTGATCTTTATGATTTCTTTCCTTCTGCTAACTTGGGGGTTTTTTTGTTCTTTCTCTAATTGCTTTAGGTGTAAGGTTAGGTTGTTTATTTGAGATGTTTCTTGTTTCTTAAGGTAGGATTGTATTGCTATAAACTTCCCTCTTAGAACTGCTTTTGCTACATCCCACAGGTTTTGGGTTTTTGTGTTTTCATTTTCATTTGTTTCTAGGTATTTTTTGATTTTCTCTTTGATTTCTTCCGTGATCTCTTGGTTATTAAGTAGTGTGTTGTTTAGCCTCCATGTGTTTGTATTTCTTACAGATTTTTTCCTGTAGTTGATATCTAGTCTCATAGTGCTGTGGTTGGAAAAGATACTTGATATGAATCCAATTTTCTTAAATTTACCAAGGCTTGATTTATGACCCAAGATATGATCTATTCTGGAGAATGTTGAGTGAGCACTTGAGAATAATGTGTATTCTGTTGTTTTTGGATGGAATGTCCTATAAATATCAATTAAGTCCATCTTGTTTAATGTATCATTTAAAGCTTGTATTTCCTTATTTATTTTCATTTTGGATATCTGTCCATTGGTGAAAGTGGGGTGTGAAAGTCCCCTACTATGATTGTGTTACTGTCGATTCCCCCTTTTATGGCTGTTAGTATTTTCCTTATGTATTGAGGTGCTCCTATGTTGGGTGCATAAATATTTACAATTGTTATATCTTCTTCGCTTGATCTCTTGATCATTATGTAGTGTCCTTCTTTGTCTCTTCTAATAGTCTTTGTTTTAAAGTCTATCTTGTCTGATATGAGAATCATTACTCCAGCTTTCTTTTGATTTCCATTTGCATGGAATATCTTTTTCCATCCCCTCACTTTCAGTCTGCATGTGTCCCTAGGTCTGAAGTGGGTCTCTTGTAGACAGCATATATACGGGTCTTGTTTTTGTATCCATTCAGCCAGTCTGTGTCTTTTGGTTGGAGCATTTAATCCATTTACATTTAAGGTAATTATCGATATGTATGTTCCTATTACCGTTTTCTTAATTGTTTTGGGTTTATTATTCTGGGTCTTTTCCTTCTCTTGTGTTTCCTGCCTAGAGAAGTTTCTTCAGCATTTGTTGTAAAGCTGGTTTGGTGGTGCTGAATTCTCTTAGCTTTTGCTTGTCTGTAAAGCTTTTAATTTTCTTTCACATTTGAATGAGATCCTTGCTGGGTAGAGTAATCTTGGTTGTAGGTTTTTCTCCTTCATCACTTTAAATATGTCCTGCTACTCCCTTTTGGCTTGCAGAGTTTCTGCTGAAAGATCAGCTGTTAACCTTATGGGGATTCCCTTATGTGTTATTTGTTGTTTTTCCCTTGCTGCTTTTTATATTTTTTCTTTGTATTTAATTTTTGATAGTGTGATGTGTCTTGGTGTGTTTCTCCTTGGATTTATCCTGTATGGGACTCTCTGTGCTTCCTGGACTTGATGAACTATTTCCTTTCCCAGATTAGGGATGTTTTCAACTATAATCTCTTCAAATATTATTTCAGTCCCTTTCTTTTTCTCTTCTTCTTCTGGGAACCCTATAATTCGAATGTTGGTGTGTTTAATGTTGTCCCAGAGGTCTCTGAGACTGTCCTCAATTGTTTTCATTCTTTTTTCTTTATTCTGCTCTGCAGTAGTTATTTCCACTATTTTATCTTCCAGGTCACTTATCCATTCTTCTGCCTTAGTTATTCTGCTATTGATCCTTTCTAGAGAATTTTTAATTTCATTTATTGTGTTGTTCATCACTGTTTGTTTGCTCTTTAGTTCTTCTAGGTCCTTGTTATATGTTTCTTGTATTTTCTCCATTCTATTTCCACGATTTGGGGACATCTTTACTATCATTATTCTGAATTCTTTTTCAGGTCAACTGCCTATTTCCTCTTCATTTGTTAGGTCTGGTGGGTTTTTATTTTTATTTATTTTTTATTTTTATTTTATTATTTTATTATTTTTTTTTTTTTTTTGCGGTACGTGGGCCTCTCACTGTTGTGTCCTCTCCCGTTGCAGAGCACAGGCTCCAGACACGCAGGCTCAGCAGCCATGGCTCTTGGGTCCAGCCGCTCCGCGGCATGTGGGATCTTCCCGGACTGGGGCATGAACCCGCCTCCCCTGCATCAGCAGGCGGATTCTCAACCACTGCGCCACCAGGGAAGTCCAGGTCTGGTGGGTTTTTGCCTTGCTCCTTCTTCTGCTGTGTGTTTCTCTGTCTTATTATTTTGCTTAAGTTACTGTGTTTGGTGTCTCCTTTTCGCAGGCTGCAGGTTCGTAGTTTCCGTTGTTTTTGGTGTCTGTCCCCAGTGGCTAAGGTTGGTTTAGTGGGTTGTGGAGGCTTCCTGGTGGAGGGGACTAGTGCCTGTGTTCTGGTGGATGAGGCTGGATCTTGTCTTTCTGGTGGGCGGGTCCAAGTCTAGTGGTGTGTTTTGTGGTGTCTGTGCCCTTATTATTATTTTAGGGACCCTCTCTGTTAATGGATGTGGTTGTGTTCCTGTCTTGCTAGTTGTTTGGCATAGGGTGTTCAGCACTGTAGCTTGCTGGTCATTGAGTGGAGCTGGGTCTTGGCATTGAGATTGAGATCTTTGGGAGATTTTTGCCGTTTGATATTACATGGAGCTGAGAGGTCTCCTGTGGACCATTGTCCTGAACTTGGCTCTCCCATCTCAGTGGCACAGCCCTGATGCCTGGCTAGAGCACCAAGAGCCTGTCCTCCACACGGTAGACTGCCAGTTGATTATAAAAGGATGTAAGTCAGGAGCAGGCAGATGGAAGAGATGCAGAGGGCAGGTATGGGGAAAGGGTGTGGACCTTCCATGCCCTCTCCAGGAGCCACTCTCTTAGCACCTCCATGTGTTCTCCAACCTGGAACAGAATCAGCTTTTAAAGTTTGAACACACTTCTGTTTCTAGGCAGGTATGTTTATTTTGCTGTTACATGTTTTCCTTAGGTTATTCAAGGCAAATTACCTAAATTTTTTTAATGCCACATGACTCTCTTTTTTCTAGAAACTTGTATTTATGTGTTAATCCGGAGGACATGTATAAAACTTTAGGTTATTTTAATTTTATTTCTTAGAAAATTTAACTCATACTTACATATATCTAGATTTTGAAATAATAGAGTCTAAATATAATAAAATATTATATATTAAACTTGTTTCCAGTATAATTGTTCTCAATTTTCAGATGACAGTTAAGAGAGTAAAATAACTTGCCCAAGTATGCAAAGCTATTAAGAGACAAATAAGATCCCTGAGCTGCCTGACTGGGAAAACACACTCTATTTTCACCACCTTGCAGTTCTCTTAATAGCCCTGAGCTATCTTTTCTTCACACCCTTAAAAGGAAGCTGCACAACTTTCAGTATCTGTTTTCATCATTTGGAAAGATACTGTGTAAGTACTTCCCAAAACAGATCCATTGGGTTCACAGTAAGCTATAATGAAATCCTAGAAATTAATGTCCAGTAAAGCTTAACAGATCTCAACCCTCTGCCTGCCTTGAGGCTGCACAGTGCAGCCAAGCTTGTCTTATCAGTGTCCTCCTTCGGAACACTGTTGTAGCTACAAGGCTATGCTCCTGGGTGTAAGCTGTGGCCATGAAATTGAAGCAAGCTAAATGACCTACAAGGAACTGTTCCAGACCCAGCTCCATAAAACATTGGCATTGAGTGAAATTAATCTGTTTTCTGAGCCTCTTGCTATTGGCTTGCCAAGGAATTTCCTGCAATCTTTTGGCCTGAAAAAAAGAAAACTGAAGCCATGGTTCTAATGTGAATCTTCATCCTTGGTCTGGTCATGGAAAAGTGTCTCCTTATTCTTTTTAGCACAAAGCTCTCATAATCATTCTGTCTTGGATGCCATATAGTTGAAATAGCAACCTGGATTCAGTAGGGAGAGAAATGTTTACAGTTGAAGCACTGTGTGATTAGGAGGTCTTGTTTTTTCATGGGCATGTCATGAAAGATGAATTTAACTCATCTGTGCAATGGTGTTCTGACCACCTCCTCTTCACCCCACTGGTGGAGGAATCCTTTATCCTCAGTAGCGTAAGGTGAGTAAACATGTGATATGCAACAGTGGTCTGATGAGATTGGCAGTAGTTTATTTTTTATTTTTTAAAAATTTTAATTAATTAATTAATTAATTAATTATTTTTGGCTGTGTTGGGTCTTCATTTCTGTGTGTAGGCTTTCTCCAGTTGCGGTGAGCTGGGGCCACTCTTCATCGCGGTGCATGGGCCTCTCACTGTTGCAGCCTCTCTTGTTGTGGAGCACAAGCTCCAGACACGCAGGCTCAGTAGTTGTGGCTCACAGGCTTAGTTGCTCCGCAGCACATGGGATCTTCCCAGGCCAGGGCTTGAACCCGTGTCCCGTGCATTGGCAGGCAGATTCTCAACCACTGCGCCACCAGGGAAGCCCGGCAGTAGTTTATCTGTCACATATACTCACAGCCCAAACACTCTGCAGCATGAACCAGAGTGGCCAGGGGAAGCAGGCTTTGTAGTAACACAAGGATAGGATAACCCCGGTTCCCATGGGAGGATGTGACTTGTTTGAATAATTTGATGGTTGGTAGGGAAGTGAAACCTATTAGGTTGTTGAGGAACCATCTGGAAGTGGGGTGCAGCTAGTCTGGCTGACAGGGGAAGTCGCAGGGCTGGGAACATTTCCCACTGGGTGGGGCCATATCTGGTGAGAGCAGGGGAACGTTTCTGGTGAGACTCAAACATGTCAAAGCAGAACTTGAAATTTTAGTTTTTATGACACAAATATCTATAATAATTTTCTACCACACAGAGCTCTGAGGGAAATCAGTGAGATAATTGTGTGAAAACAGTAAAATGAAATGTTTTAAAAATTCTTATTTATTCACATAAGCCTTTTTATAAAAACTTTAAAGCCTCATTCTTAGTTTATATTTATGACTCCATATCTATATAATAATTTATTACTAAGAAGTGGAGAATATAGTTTAAATCTTATTTGTGGGTTTACCTCTGCTCCTTGCCATTAATGAATAGGACAGTATATATACAGTATTGCTGTGTATAATGGCAATCCTCCATTGGAATAAATTGGAAATGGATTGTGCGGGTTATGCAAGTGGTAGTCAAGATAGTGACAGCCTACACTGTTTAAGAGTCTTCAACAATACTCTCAGGTTTAATAATTTGCTAGAAGGAATCATAGAACTCAGAAAAGCTATGATACTCATGGTTATGAATTTTTACACCCAAAGAACATGGACTAAAATCAGCCAAGGGAAGGGAACACCAGGCAGCATCCCAGTCAGCAGGTGTGAGCTTCTCCGTATCCTCTCCACATGGAGTTGTTTGGATGGCACCTATTTTTCCAACAACAACATGTGAAAATACACATGGAGTATTGCCAATAAGGGAAGCTCACCCCAGGTTTGGTTTCGGTTTTCATTGGGCCTAGGTCATGTATACATGGGTGACCACCTGCAAGGCTGACCTTAGTCTCTCAGCCCTTCAGAGGTTGAGCTTATAAGTGTTCCAAGTTCCTCTGCCTTAAATTACGTTATTAACATTGACAATCCACATGTCCCAACACCTCTAGGCAAACAAAGCCACTCTTGTTGGACAGGAGGCATTCCAGGAATTTAGAGGTTACCTCCCAGGAGCCAGTGGCAAAGACCACATCTCTCTTTGGGTAAGGTTAATCCTTTACTGCACACTGGCATTCTCTTTCTAGCTGTACCACTAATTCACCAATTTTAATAGCATTAGACATGGGTTTCCTCACCTGTAACATAAGAAGGTTGGACTAGATCAGTGTTTTTCACACTTAGCTTTGAGGAGGAGTAGGAAACTTTTTAAACTGACTGAGATATTATTGAGTAAAGGAAGCTACTGGGAAGCTGCCTGAATCAAAGCAATTTATGTAGTGGACTTTTACCTAAGGCTTAATAGGAAAAAGTATTCTCTGATCACTTAGAAGTAGAAAATCCCTGGAAATGCATGGTTTCTAACGTTCCCTCCCTGTCTAATATTGGAGGATAGTATGGTTTTAAGAAAAGACAACCTGTTGTCAGATAATTATTTGGATACTTTGTATTTTAATGTAATAGTATGGTGATAAAAGTATTTTTTTAATTCCAAAGTTATCCTGGACACATAATTTATTCTTCCAGAGCTGCACATGATTATTCATGATTATAATAACATTCTTGAGTGGTGGTAGTTTACGTAACATAAACCTCTTTAACTTCTCTATAGATGTTGTCTTGAACCCTATTACGTAAGTGCCATTTTTCCATTTTCCAGATGAGTATTTGGTTTTCAAGTGTGTAAGAATTCACTGTAGTCAGAGTACAATAAATAAATACGAGTACTGAATGCTTCTGTAAGAGAAATACTAGGTCCTAGTAAATTATTAGAAAATATAAAATAAATTTTAACTGGATACCTTAGCATAGGCTAAAGACTCAGAAGACAGAGGTAAATTTTTGTATTATGTGTTCCACCACCATTCAATCAACTATTTCAATGGGGAATTTGAGGGTAGACCCTTGCTCGATAGCCCCTAAGTCTTTTGGACATAATTCAGATAACAGAATCCCAAGATGTTTGATGTGTAAACTGAAAAGAATTTGACATATTTCTCTCAAACAAAATTGCAAGCTACAATACCAAGGTTAAACAAAATTTGAAAGACATTCTGAGGATGCGTAGACTAGGAGTTAGTTGACTTGAGTGTTAGTTCCAGCTCTGAGACTCATGAATTCTGTGTCTTTGGATACTACAAAACTCTCATCAACTTTTTCATGTGTCTAATGAGGGGACTGGTTTTTGCAGTGCCTGAAGTTGATTGCCTGGACTTTTTATAGTTTAGCTAAGTATTGGGTATTTACAACCAAAAACTCAGGATGTATTTTTTTCCTTATTTTGTGAGAAATCATTTCATTGCATCTTAATCACTTGTCAGTGATTGCTTCTCACAGGGCAGCTGGGTGGGTTCGAAATCTGCTAGGACTCCACTAGTATGATTCTGTATATTTTATGCAGTTCTCAAGTCACTTTGCTTCTATCATAAAAATCTGTTTGTGTAAAAGCCTTGGCATTTGTTTTCCAATTCATTTGACCTTTAAGAACAAGTACACATTCCCAGTTTTGCCACTTCTATTAAATTACCAGCAATAAAGGGCATGCATTTATTACTACTGCCAATGATTACTAAGAAACTATGCTCTGTGGTTCCAAGGCCATGCACTGTTACTGTTTATGTAATGTAGGCTATGATATTACTTCATGCCATGCTCATGATGTGTCAGTCCTATTTTGTTCCATAGCCAGATGGAAGTATGGAGGCGAGAACAGGCAATGCCTATGGTGTAACCAGATTTAGTGGTGGCTATTATAGAACCACACCACTATTATGTATTATAAAATGGGTTATTTCACTGTAATGAGATAACATTCTTAGCAACAGCACTCCCAAGCCCTTAATTTATCTTGTTTGTAAGCAGATGGGATTGTACATATGGATCATATCACTAATTAAGTTTTAACTTGCAAAGTGCATCACCCATTCCAGCCCGTAGGCAATAAATAAAACTTAACTTAAAACGTGAATGTAAAGAACCAGCATGCTCAAGTGAGAATGCTCCCTTGAAAGCAAGATCGTTACAGCTATCTCTGAATATATGAGCTAATAACCAATAAAAAACACAATTCTGTGTGGAAAGCTGCAATTGGTAACCAATACTTTAATTTCCACCAAGTTATTCCACATTAGCAAGAAGTTCTGTATGTTCTCTAAACTGTATTACAAAAAGCTTATATTGAAGCTAAAATCACCACAGTAATTAAAATGCATAGTACATTTTGGGTTCATTTTGAATGAGTGAGATTTTTCAACTAACCTAAAGTAAAGCAAACCAATTAGGAAGCCATCTAGGTAAAATTAAATTTTAGGAAATGACAAGTAAAAATGTGAACCCTTAACACTGCCATGGCTTCCAGTGATTCTCAGAAACATCTACTGTAAATGAAGTAACACTTAACCCTTTAAATTGGCTAGTGTTTCTCAACCCTGGGAAAGTCTTATAATCACCTGTGCAAATTAAAATAAATATGAATGCCTAAGCCCATCACAGATATCTTGTTTTAAACGATCTGTTTGTGGGGTCCAGGCACTGGCATTTTTAAAAGTTTTTTCAGGTAATTTTCATGTATAATTAGGATTTATGACCCTTGACTATATGTACTTAGCATCAAATTCCCATTTTTCTCATTATTCAGTAACAAACTACATTTTCTATTTCCCTTGATTCTGGAAGTTATATTATCAGTTAATTTACATGTTGCATATGGGCTTTTAGAATATATTGATAAAATAATGTAAAGTATTTTCTTAAGGCTTCTCTAAGAATGTCACCAAAATGTTAACTTTCTCAAGTATTCTTACATGCTAATAATGGGTGCTTCTTTACTCCTCTTCCTCTCTTCTTCTCCTCCCCTCCCCATTCCCCTCCTCCTCCTCCCTCATGTGTTTCAATATTATGAGAATAGTCCAATTTCAGAAAATCTGTTTGTAGATTTTGAACTGCTATTCTAAATGAACTCATCTCTACGTATTTTAAATCTCAAGCTCACATTTTTGTATGGTATCATTATGTCAGTTTCCTCCCCCTACTTCCTGACTGGTAGCCAATAACCTCTCCAAGCCTTAATAATTATGGTTTAGGGATTTTTCCATTGCATTTCAGTGAATACATTTTGGGAGCCACTTACTGCTCTGCTGTTCTTATTTTTTGGTCCTATGTTCATTGTCACATACACTCTTTAAAGGATTTGAGTGTTCTTGGCAAATGATATATTATTCCATGGGATGTTTGAAAGGGAACTTAGAGATTATCTAATTAAATATCATTATTTCATTAAGGAGAAAATATGGCTTCATTTTTATATTCAGGCTAAAAAAGAGAGGTGCCACTTTCTCCGTTCCAATTGGCTGGAATGCATCCATAATAGTTGGAATTGTAGCAGATATCTTGTACTGTGAGGTGGTGTTGGGATTGGAAGTCATTCATAACAGAGGGACAAAATAAAAAGAAAGTAGATCCCTGAGCCAGTGCCTTGCCAATCAGCTCTGGAGCAACAATCTCTGTCAAAGAGAAACAGAGCCAGACATTTGTTAAAGGCAACAAGACAGATTTTATTTTGGCTACTGCAGTAGGGGAAGAGACTTCAGTATAAATTGAACTCAACTCCAATGCAGGCAGAAATGACTGGGAGTTTTAGGGGAGAAAATGGGAATCGGATGGAGTCAGTAGGGTCTGGAGCAGTCAGGAGTGTGGAAAATTACAAAAGTTGGTGGGGCTGTTTTTTTATTTTTTAATAACAGACAAGGCAGGTGTTGGCTCAGGGTATATTTGCAGTTTGGTTTGGAACAAATGGTAAATTCTTCTGGTAGCCTTGAGCTTTCCCAAGCAGGAACTTAACAGGTCTGAGTCATCTCAGGATATGGCCTTGAGCTGCTGGAAATCATGCTAATGTTTGTTCAAGTCAACTTCAAGAGTTGGGGATCAAGGAAATCTTTGGTGTTGAGAATCTTCAGTTGTCATAAGCCAAGATTTAGTCCTAGGTGAGAAGAGGGCTCAGAGGAGCCTGATTAAATTTTAGTCAAGAAGAGAGTGTGTCACTTCTAGACATCTTGAATATGAAAATGAAATTAAATTCTAAGTTACTTAATACTATCTTCAGGCTTGTTGAACAAAATTATTACTAATTGTAATGAATACAAGTTATTTTCTTTAGAATAGATTTTATTAAATATTGATGATGAGGTATACCATAGTTGATGTCAGGCAGATAGTTCATATGTGATGCTGAATTTCAGGAAAAAGATCAGGACTGGGGAAGATTAACATGGATAGTATTGACAAATCTATGAAATTGAGTTTCTCAGCAAAGGATGAGAATGATTGGGGAAGAGAAAACAGCCAAGGATAAAATCTAGAGGCATGCCTACTTTTACTTACGTCTTGAATTGTGAGGGGTTTACTTTGTTTTATTTATCTTTTTTTTTCTCCCCACCTTTATTGAGATATAATTGACAATTAAAATTATATATATTTAATCTGTACGGCTTGATGATTTGATGTGTATGCATTGTGAAATAATCACCGCAACAAGGTAATTAACTTACCCATCATTTCACGTAGTTACCATTTTTTTTCTTTCTTCCTTTCTTTTCCTGTGATAAGAACACTTAAGATCTACCCTTTCAGCAAATTTCAAGTATAAAACACAGTATTGTTAGCGTCACGTTGTTGTACATTAGATCTCCAGAACTTGTTCATGTTGCATGAATTAAACTTTGTACCCCTTGATCTACATTTCCCCATTTCCCCCGCCCCCTCAATCCCCTGTTAACCACCATTCTACTCTCTGCTTCTATGATCTTTTAATCTTTCAAAAAAGAACAGGTTTTAATACATTTTTGGAGGGTGTCAAATTCAGAACCAGGCAGATCCATCTCCTGACCCTAAACATGGTCCTGAAGTAAATTGCTTGAGGAAATTGGATCCCAAAGATTACAGGTGGGGAATTTTGAAGTGTGTCCATATTCCACTGGAATCAAAGAAGCCTAACTAAAAGAATTGTGGGCTGACTCATATGATAACTTATTTTTGAAAGGGCTATTTTATCTTGAAGATTATGAGTTTGGAGGAACTAAGGTGATTGGCAGTGGAAAGAATCAGAACATGTGAAATTCCTTAAAAATTTATTGACTTAAATAATTTTGTCTGTGTTACACATAATTTAAAAAACCCTTAAACCCTTTTTATGCATAAAAGATGTACAGAATATTTGATAAACACATTTAAGTGGGAGAATATCCTATCTTATTTTCTTCTCAAACCAAGTCTTCCCACTTAATAGATGAAAACTCATTTCTCCTTGTTTTTCATTTTTTCTCCATTGTTGTCTAATTTGAATATTCTTTAAAGACTCTGGTTGGTGTGAAACAGTCTAATTTGTATTGCTTCTTTTTTATATCTAAGTGCTTCTAGCCATTGCTTTCCATCTATACGATCCACTTGTGCTTATGTGAAAAGTGATAAATACAAAAGAGAAACTAGTTTTCATTGCAATATTGAAAAGAACTCATAATTTGAAAAACCTTTGTATTACTATATTGCAATAATCAATGATGAAGCTTTATTCTAACATTATGTTGTGTATTTCTCTCAAATACCATATTAACTTTTTAATGTGCATTATTATAGTCAATGAATTTAACAATGTGCAGACAGTTACCTAAGGTTAGCATTATAAGGGAAAAAAACTCTGAATATTTCCAAAGTGAAATATGGGTCTCCATATGAACCTTCCCCGACACAACTGAAGGAATAATGAGAGTAGATATTGAGGCTTCTTAAGAGAAAACAAATAAGCAAATAAACAACAACTCTATAGCAGTATAGTTTACATTTTTTCTAACATCGTTGACTCTGGGTGACTTGTTGATTTCTGGTGTTCAAGGGCCCACCTCTACTTCTGAGAGTTAAAACATGACCAGCCTGTTGAAGGAAAGGGATGAGGTCATCAGCCCAGAGAGCAAAATTTGGGACTCTTCTCTATGATTGTCTCCTCATCTGCCCTCTGGGCTCTCTAAAGACATACACTAAAGAATAAAACCATTTTTGAACGTCAGGTTTAGAAAAGAACAATGGACCGTATGGTTAATGGGCTATTGTTAATAATCCTAAATGCTTCTATTCAGTTCAATTCAATGCAATTCAATTCAGTTCGTATCTTCTGAGAATTAGCAGTAGGCTAAAACTTTGCTAGACTCTAGTGGTGTAGAGATATTCACCACGATAAGAACCTTGTGTCTGAGTACAATAAAAAGGAAGATTAATAAGTAACATGGCTGCAAATCATTGCAATTTGTGCTCTGTGTAGGACAACATGGTAACAAAGACAACTAACTATTGACAGGTTTATAGAGAAAATGTGACTTAGGGAAGAGTACACTGAAGAAATGATGCTTGGATTGAGTAGAAATGGGTGTATAAAAGTCATCAAGAGAAGAGGAGGCAGTAAATGGGACAAAATATGTGTGAGTATAAAGGAGCATGTGATGTTTAGAAAAAGTTGTAAGTGTTAAGGTTAGCTTAAATAGAGATAGCATATGGAAGACAGGTAGGAGAGGAAGTTAAAAAAGTAGAAAGAGTCCATATTATTTATTCCGTGATAAAAAAATATACTCTAACATAAATACAATAGAAGCTTTTAAGTAGGTGAGTAACAGTTGAGATTTGTGATTTAGAAATATGATTCTGACATCATTGCAGATTAAGAGCAAGAAGAGTAGAAGAAAGAAGATGTAAGGTGGGTGTTCAGGAGGCTATCACTGTAAAATTTGTGGGGGAGATTGATGTTAGTGTAAAAGTGCTCAAAGAATAAACAACTGAATTCATGTCATGGCAGTAGATACGGAAAAGGAGAAAAGAATTTGAGACACATTAAAGAGGCAGATTAAGAGAATTGATGACTGATGGAATGTGGAAAATGAGAGAGAAGCAAGTGTCTGGGATGATTATGTTTTGTGTTCGATAAAATATGATAGTCATTCAGTTAGAGACTGCAGAACAGTGAGAATTGGCCTTTAGAGAATAAAGAGTATAAAAATGCAAGAAACTCATGAGTATCACAATTTGCTCATGTAAGTTCCTTGGAACATTCTAGATAAAGACTAAAGCCATTAATGAAAAAAACGTGGAGAATTATTGTACAAGGTAATTCATGATGGATTGTATTGTGCCCAGTTATTTCTGAATTTTTACAAAGGCAAATGAAGAATCATGGGGTTGTTTAACATAGTTGTTTGGTACTTGAGATAGTTAGAGCTTGTAATACATACCTTGTGGTTGACATGAACAAATAAGTTTTATTGCAAGAAGTTTAACT
Source organism: Kogia breviceps (assembly GCF_026419965.1). Lineage (NCBI taxonomy): Eukaryota > Metazoa > Chordata > Mammalia > Artiodactyla > Physeteridae > Kogia > Kogia breviceps. The sequence continues at coordinate 53,800,057 of NC_081311.1, forward strand.
TTGACATTTATTAGCTTTGACACACAAATATGAACTGAAAATATTATATATGTGATGTATGAATTTGCTCTTTTAATGATATATATAAATTTTTTTCACTTTTTAAAATGATATTAAGTGTTTGGCACATGTAAATGACTGATGATATTCTAAATACGAGCATAATAATGAGAACTTATGTAAAGATTTATAGATGTTTGTATTCAGACACCAGTGTTAGAGAGTTTCTCAGTGGAATCTGGCAACATAGTTTCTTAGGTTAGCTTCCCTAAACAAGTTTTCAGTTGGGGATTGCATGCACTATGTTATTGAGTAGTGCTACTGGGAACCATATCTGTGAAAGGTGGAAGGAAGGATGGATGAACATAGAAGTTAGGCTATGATGCAATCCGAAGAAAATCTTCAGTTGATTCTGTGGAGAGCTTTGGAGTTCATCCAAACTTTGTGTTTACTGTAAATTGTTCCTGATTTACATTAACGGAAAGAAATGTGAATTAATTAGATATTCAACTTTAGAGTGCAAATTTCTTATTTTTCATCTTTAAACATCTAGATCAGTTTAATTGAAAAGTGTTCTGAGACTACAAAACGGGGTGTTAGAAAAATGCACTTGTAGAGCTGTGTAAATCAAGTTTTCACTGGACAAGATGCAGATACAAATTGCACGGGGAGGTTAATATGAACCAGTTACAGTATCTATTCCCCCATTTCAAATTTTTATCATTGAAGATTGCCTAAATTAAGGCAATAGATATGGGATGCCTGTGGGGAGGGATTAACCTTGATTGAGACAGCTCTCTTTGGCCATGGGTAATTTCTGGAAGGATGTGAGCTTTGGAGGAATGGTCCTGAAGGGGACACCCGTAACAGTCCATTGTTTGTGCCTCTTGGTTCTACTTTTATATATTATGTTATCTCTATCTGGGGGCAGGTCCTCTGGGGAAAGTTAAAAGAAGTTTAATGAAATGAACTACAGTCTCCATCACTACAGTTTGTCCTGGGGACACAACTGATACTCATTTATATTTCCTCTGCTGCTCATCTAGATTCCGCTTATCCTTCCAATAAATCCCTAGAAGGCTTGCCCAATCCAGTAACCTAGACCTTCATTTCTGAGAGGTTTGATTTCCTGGGTGATATAATCTTATCAGACCACTGTATTTGTCTATTTACCACCAAAATTAGGCAAGAAAGTACCAAGAGATGTTCCAGGGGACCACGTGATTACCAAATGTATTCGTCCCTTCCTCAATGTGTTCTAGAAGACCTATCTTCTCCTGATGATAAGGAACAATTACATCTGACTTCTTTCCTGTCCTCCTGGTCTCTTGGCAATAGGAGCCTGAAGTGGTGGCAACTGTAGCTTTATGAGATGTTGCTGTATCCTTTGTGGAAGCATTTCTCTTCCAGGACCCTGTACTAAAACGCATTGTCCAGATTTGGAGGTTAAAAAGTGTAAATTTACTAAGCAGTCTATAGGAGTGATGTAAGAATTTCTAGAATTTTTATTCTGATTCACTGATTTATTCTTCAGCTATTTTAAATCTGGGATTCACTAAATCTATTGTAATTAATACAGAAGTTATGATTTAAATAAATTTTATGTCTTCCTGGGTTTCTTTTTTCCTCTTTTTACTTTTTGTGATTGCTTTATTTTTCATCAAAGGAATTTTGCAATTTTGTTAATAATTCAAATGAGATATATCCGAAGGCATTTTTCCCATCCTTAAATTTAAACAGCATCCTTAAAGGTTTTGAGAGAGGTTTTTGTTTTTTTTAAACATCTTTATTGGAGTATAATTGCTTTACAATGTTGTGTTAGTTTCTGCTGTATAGCAAAGTGAATCAGCTATACGTATCCATATATCCCATATCCCCTCCTTCTTGCATCTTCCTTCCACCCTCCCTATCCCACCCCTCTAGGTGGTCACAAAGCACCAAGCTGATCTCCCTGTGCGATGCAGCTGCTTCCCACTAGCTATCTATTGTACATGTGGTAGTGTATGTATGTCCATGCTACTCTCTCACTTCATCCCAGCTTACCCTTCCCCCTCCCTGTGTCCTCAAATCCATTCTCTACGTCTGCATCTTTATTCCTGTCCTGCACTTAGGTTCTTCAGAACCTTTTTTTTCTTTTTGGATTCCATATATATGTGTTAGCATACAGTATTTATTTTTCTCTTTCTGACTTCACTCTGTATGGCAGACTCTAGGTCCATCCACCTCACTACAGATAACTCAATTTCATTTCCTTTTATGGCTGAGTAATATTCCACTGTATATATGTGCCACATCTTCTTGATCCATCCATCTCGCAATGGACACTTAGGATGCTTCCATGTCCTGGCTATTGTAAATAGAGCTGCAATGAACATTATGGTACATGACTCTTTTTGAATTACGGTTTTCTCAGGATATATGCCTAGTAGTGGGATTGCTGGGTCATATGGTAGTTTTATTTTTAGTTTTTTAAGGAACCTCCATACTGTTCTCCATAGTGGCAGTTTGGCATAGGTTTTAACATTATGTCTGTATATGTCAACCTTTCTACCAGACAATGCAAATAACAAGCATGATCTATAAACAATGGAGTTTGTTATACCACATTTATAGCTTGATTTTGGCATTAAAAGCAATGCAAAGGGCTTCCCTGGTGGTGCAGTGGTTGAGAGTCCGCCTGCTGATGCAGGGGACATGGATTTGTGTCCCGGTCTGGGAAGATCCCACATGCCGCGGAGCGGCTGGGCCCGTGAGCCATGGCCGCTGAGCCTGCGCGTCTGGAGCCTGTGCTCTGCTACGGGAGAGGCCACAACAGTGAGAGGCACGCATACTGCAAAAAAAAAAAAAAAAAAAAAAAAAAAAAAAGCAATGCAAAAACATGAAATTTTATCTAATTGTATGTTGTGTAATTAACCTGTAGGATGACATATCTGTTTCTTTCATTTAAGTAGAAATAGTGTGGAAATATGACATACAGTTGAACTAGAATCATGAATAGATCATGCTGATGAAAAGACTCAGAAACATATTCTAAGAAGAAAGTTTAATGAAACTAGGGAAATGTGAAAATGTCTTCAAAAATCTCAAGGCTGCCAGGAGATGATTAAGTCTACTATTCCTGTGGAGCCGTAAGAAATAGAAATTCAGATGGTACAATACAAGAAGTAATATTTTTAAAATTCAGAGCATGCCAAACAAAAACAGTTGGTCAGCAGAAACTGTATAAATATGAGACATGCAGGAGAATCCAGACGTGGGCTTGAGGACACAGGAAGTGACTAGATGATCATCAATATTCTTTCTAACCATGAGCTCCTATGATTCTTCTTTTCCTCCCTTCTTTAATCCCAGTTCCTACAGCAGGACTAAATTTCATGGATCTGATATGACAAGAATGACTGAGATACTTCAGGATACAATGATAACTTTAAAAAAATGTGTGTTAATAAAATATAATTTACATACTTTCATAACTGATGAAGAGTCCATACAAAACCTTCACACGAATGTTTGCAGAACCTTTGTTCATAATTGATAAAAACTGGAAGCAACCAAGTTGTCTTTCAGTAGGTAAATGGACAAAGAAATGATGGTGCCTCCATGTAATGGAATATTATTCAGTGATGAAAAGAAATGAGCTATTGAGCCACAAAAGGACATGGATTAATCTTACATGCATATTGCTAAGTGAAAGAAGCCAATCTGAAAAGGCTACATACTTAATGATTCCAACTAGATGACATTCTGGAAAAGGCAAAACTTTGGAGATAGGAGAAAGATTGGTGATTGCTAGAAGGTTGGGGGTGAGGGGGGAATGAGGAATGAATAGGTGGAGCACGGAATTTTTAGGGCAGTGAAACTACTCTGTATGATAATGATGGACACATGTCATTATACATGTGTCAAAACTCAGAATATAAAACACAAGGAGTGAACTATAAACTATAGACTTTAGTTAATAATGTATCAATATTGGTTCATCAATTGTAACAAATATACCACATCAATGTAAGACATTAATAATAAAGGAAACTGAGTGGAGGGATGGGAGTGCATGGGAACTTTCTGTACTTTCTGCTCTATTTTTCTATAAACATAAAAATGCTCTAAAAATGTAGTCTATTCATTTAAAAATATGGATAACTACTTACATAACTTTCGTAACAGATGGAGGAAGCTTTAAAAAACAACGCAGTAAAAGTGATCAATGCAATATTAAATGGAGACTTTGCTTTAAAAGTTGAAAAGGTAAAATACTCTACTATCCCGAGTGCTTTTTATTCTTCTTTCTTAACAGAAAAAGTCACAAGGTCTGTACTGCTACCTTAGGGATCAGTCTTCCTACAAGTTTGTTTTATGGTCCACCGTATTTGGCACAGCTAGCTAGGATTATTTACTTTTTTATTGAGATGTGTTTTTCGGCTGACTTTATCACTTTTTTAAAATACAAGGCTCCAGGGCATATCTTGCTTTCTCTTCAATTTAGATTTCATTTTTATGTGGGAAACTCTTAATTGATATAATTTATATCCGGTCTCATGCACACACACACACACACACACACACACACACACACACACACACACACAACACTGTATATGATTGTGTATTTATGCACACACATACTAGCCCTAGAATCAGCCACGAATTACTTCGAAACTGCATTACTTCCTAATAGGTGCTGTGTGGCCTTCTTTCAAAGATATTTTCGATTGTGCATTTTGAATCTGCCTGAAGCACTTCTAACTGGAGGCTGGGAATCTACTTCTCTTCTCCAGTTAACTCATGTGAGGCAGTAGTGATTGGAAATAATTCGTTCTTTAAAATTATACAACGTAATTGGTAGAATTTGTGCAGTTGGCAAATTGTTGCTCATACCTATTACCTTGTCTTCTCCTATGGTGGCCAAGGAAGATACACTATATTTAAACCTGGGCCATTTCTGTTCTTGCCTTTGGGTGTAGATCCTGATGATTTTTAGAATTCAATTCAGCCCAAGTGAGGATTCAAACAGGAAATTTCTCTGTTTCCTTGGAAACCTAAAAGACACTTCTTTCTAACATGGAGGCTATAAGCTTTTGGCATCAGTGTATCGTGCCTAATTCTCAGGACCAGGCTTAAAATATTTGGATAAGTCTCTCACTTTTGAGAGTGGTGGGAGGCACTCTTTTTAACCTGATGAATCTCAGCTACCTAGAACTGTCTGAGTTGTTGATACAGTCTAGGAGACTCACTGAATTTTCTTTATATTTTATAGCTTCATTAATTAAAAGTATTCACAAACATCAATGGAAAATTGTCTGTATGATTTGTCACATTAGAAAAAGGTGCTAGTCCTTGGAAGGGTAACATAAGGGCCTACAAAAAAAAGTAAAAGAGAGTAAGATATTCTTAATATCTTATTTTGTAAAGAAGTGTACTACATATTGACTGTGTTTATCTGAGTGTTCTATAACTTTAGGGTCTACCAGAATCACCTGGAAGGCCTATTCAAACACAGATTGCTGGTCCCTAAGCCGGAAGTGTCTGATTCAGTATGTCTGGGTGGAGCCTGAGAATTTACATTTCTGAGAAGTTCCCAGGTGTGAATTGGAACTTCTTGAATTTCCAGATAGATTTATTCTTATTTTCTACAAGCAATAGTTGAACATATGTGGCATTCCATAATTGCAATCCTAAACAATTAAATGATGGATAAGATAGTCTTCTACTTTTAGGAATTCTTAGCCTTCCAGAATTGACAAATAATCATAGTTTAGTGTTGTTTTATTTACACACTCAATGCCACTAGATTGTATTAAATTGTTATCTAATGCAGAATGGCTTAATGCAGAGGTGGGGACAGTTTTCTGGAGATTAAATCGACTAGCTTCTACAACTGTCGATTGGCATCTTCCTTCCTCCCTTGCTTCCTCCTATGGTAGAGGCCTGTTACCCTTTACCAATTCATGTGTATATGGAAAGAATTGAATCTATTTTGGGCCTACCTATCTTGAATTCATAAGGCACTGAATACCTTGACTAGGATATGGCTTCTTTTTGTAGAAAAAGAAAAAAAGGAAAAGAAAAAATACCTTTATTGAAATATAATTCATATACCATGCAATTCACCCATTTAAATTATACAATTCAGTGTTTTTTTGTATATTTGCAGACTCAAGCATCTATTACCACAATATAAGTTTAGAACATGATCATCATGCCCCAAAGAAATCCCGTCCCCATTAGCAATCACTCATCATTTACCATACTTTCAGTCCCAGGCAACCACTAATCCATTTTCTGTCTCTAAAGATTTACCAATTGTGGACATGTTATATGAGTAGAATCATATGATATTGGTCTTTTGCAATGGGCTTCCTTCGCTTAGCATAAAGTTTTCAAGTTCATGTTTTTTTTAAAAATTTTTATTTTATAGTGGAGTATAGTTAATTAACAATGTTGTGTTAGGTTCAGGTGTACAGCAAAGTAATTCAGTTATACATATACATGTATCTATTATTTTTCAAATTCTTTTCCCATTTAGGTTGTTACAGAATATTGAGCAGAGTTCCCTGTGCTACACAATAGGTCCTTGTTGGTTATCTATTATATTTTAAATACAGTAGTGTGTATATGTCAATCCCAAACTCCCAGTTTATCCCTCCACCCCACCTTTCCCCTTTGGTAACCATAAGTTTGTGAGTCTGTTTCTGTTATGTAAATAGATCATTTGCATATATTTTTTAGATTCTGCATATAAGTGATATCATATGATATTTGTCTTTCTCTATCTGACTTTCTTCACTTAGTGTGATAAGTTTTGTTCATGTTGTAGCATATATGTCAATACTTTGCTCCTTCTTTATGATTGATTACTATCCCACTGTATGGATATATCACATTGTGTTCATCTGTTCATCAGTTAACAGACATTTGAGCTATTTCAAAAATTTAGCTATTATAAATAATACTATGAACACGTACAAACAAATTTTTTGTGTTTTCATTTATTCCCTAGGAATGGAATTGCTGGTGATACTGTAACTCTATAGTTAACATTTGTGGAACTACTGAACTGTTTTCCAAAGTGACTGCTCCATTTTAAATTCCCACTAGCAGTGAATGAGGATTCCAGTAATTGTCTGTCCTGTTGATTATAGTCATCCTAATGGATGTGAAGTGGTATCTCATTGTGGTTCTGTTTTGCATTTCCATAGTGAATAATGGCATTGAGTGTTATTTCATGTGCATGGCTATTTGTATATTTTCTTTAGAGAAATGTCTACTGAAATCCTTTGTAAATATTTGAGTTGTCTTTTTATTATTGAGTTGTAGGAATTCTTTATACATTCTGGATACAAGTTCCTCATCAGATATATGATTTGAAAATATTTTTCCCATTCTGTGGGTTGTCTTTTCACTTTATTGATTGTATAATTTACAAAAGCAATCTCATCTGGTTAGGGAATGCATTCCATTGGTAACAGCACAACAGAGACACACTTCTCCTTCTGAAAACTCTCAAATCTTTGTACCAATTCCAAAGCATCCACATTCCTTCACAGACACAGACTTTAATGAAAAATTAGTTTCTTTATTATTACCAAAGCAATATGTGATCTCTGTGAAAAATAAAAAAGTATATAGAATAAAAATTGAATTTCTTATCTTAATCCTGTACCTTCAACCAACCCCCTCTGTGTTTACAGACATATGATTTATTAACCAAAGAATGAGATGTCTTCTATTTAGCATTGCGATTTTAGATTTAACAAATTTTCATGCATATTTCACATGGTAATAAACACATCTGATGTATCATAATTTTTTTGCCATCATTTTGTGTGTGTGTGTGTGTGTGTGTGTGTGTGTGTGTGTGTTACACAGGCCTCTCACTGCTGTGGCCTCTCCCGTTGCGGAGCACAGGCTCCGGACGCGCAGGCTCAGCGGCCATGGCTCACGGGCCCAGCCGCTCTGCGGCATGTGGGATCTTCCCGGACCGGGGCACAAACCTGTGTCCCCTGAATCGGCAGGCGGACTCTCAACCACTGCACCACCAGAGAAGCCCTTGCCATCATTTTTTGATCAATGTATTCATATAAGATCGTTTTTGTTGTAAGAAGGTGAAGTCATATTAATAAGGGATAAATGTTTTCACTGTGTCATTTTAATTTTTAATTCCTCCGGTAACTGATATTATTGGGCATTTTTTTTTTTTTTTCAGTATGTGGGCCTCTCACTGTTGTGGCCTCTCCCGTTGCAGAGCACAGGCTCCGGACGTGCAGGTTCAGCAACCATGGCTTGCGGGCCCAGCCGCTCCGCGGCATGTGGGATCTTCCCAGACCGGGGCACGAACCTGTGTCCCCTGCATTGGCAGGCGGACTCTCAACCACTGCGCCACCAGGGAAGCCCCCTATTGGGCATTTTTAGTACATGTATTGTTCATATGTATTCTACGAATTACTTTTCCACTTTTGCCTTTTTTTCAGGTAGTTTGTCATTTAAATTTTGATTTGTACAAACTCTTAATATACAAAAGGGTATTATTATAATTGGCTTGTTACATAACAAGCCATGCATGAAAGTAGTTGCTTAAAAAAATAACATGTATTTTATTCACAAAGTTGCAATTTGGGTAGGGTTTGGTAGAGACATCTTATTGGTGCTCCACCCTGCCTAATTTGGTCTAAATTAGAGGTTAAGGACTAGAATCATCTTAAGACTTATTCACTTGCATATCTCTTGGGTGATACTGGCTTTCATCTTGGAAATTAGCTGGAATTATTGACCAGAGACCTACATATGGGCTCTCTTTGTCCCTGGGCTTCCTTATAACATGGTAGATGAGTTCTAAGAGCTAGCATCTCAAAAGAGATTTGGGCAAAAACAGTACTGCCTTTTCTGCACTAACCTCGTATGTCAGGTGGAGTCATTTCTGCTGCCCTCCATTTGTTAGATACAAGTATTTTAGACTGACCCATACTCAACAGGAGGATAATTAGACATTAGGTTACACCTTTTGTTCGAAAGAATGTCAAATAATTTAAAGAACTGTTTTAAAGTCATTGCAGTTTCATCACAAACTGAAATGCATGCCTTTAGAAATGTCTCGGTTATTTCAGCTAGTTGAAATGGCTCATGTTCTGTCTGCTGTTTTCTTCCAGTGTCCAGGACCATTTTCATATGATTCGCACCCTCTTTAACCTCTTCACATAATTTTAATGTTCTTCTCATTTGCCCAATACTTTCCTTCACAAGATGACTCTGGAAATCCAGTTTTTCCCACCTGTTTTGCAGAGTAAAGTAGTTCTCTTTTCTACTTGCCATTATGATCCTTATCTGAGGCTCCCCATTTCACACCTAAAATGTTCATCTAAATTTAAAAAAATATTTTAAATACTTTAACATTTAGTTTTCTAGACAGTTTTAGAGTCAAGTTGTCATACTCCTTTAAAACAATTGGGATTTGACCTGGAAGAAATGGACAAATTCTTAGAAATGCACAACCTGCCAAGACTGAACCAGGAAGAAATAGAAAATATGAACAGACCAATCACAAGCACTGAAATTGAAACTGTGATTCAAAATCTTGCAACAAACAAAAGCCCAGGACCAGATGGCTTCACAGGCGAATTCTATCAAACATTTAGAGAAGAGCTAACACCTATCCTTCTCAAACTCTTCCAAAAGATAGCAGAGGGAGGAACACTCCCAAACTCATTCTATGAGGCCACCATCACCCTGATACCAAAACCAGACAAAGACGTCACAAAGAAAGAAAACTACAGGCCAATATCACTGATGAACATAGATGCAAAAATCCTCAACAAAATACTAGCAAACAGAATCCAACAGCACATTAAAAGGATCATACAGCATGATCAAGTGGGGTTTATTCCAGGAATGCAAGGATTCTTCAATATATGCAAATCAATCAACGTGATACACCATATCAACAAACTGAAGGAGAAAAACCATATGATCATCTCAATAGATGCAGAGAAAGCTTTTGACAAAATTCAACACCCATGTATGATAAAAACTCTGCAGAAAGTAGGCATAGAGGGAACTTTCCTCAATATAATAAAGGCCATATATGACAAACCCACAGCCAGCATTATTCTCAGTGGTGAAAAACTGAAACCATTTCCACTAAGATCAGGAACAAGACAAGGTTGCCCACTCTCACCACTCTTATTCAACCTAGTTTTGGAAGTTCTAGCCACAGCAATCAGAGAAAATAAAGAAATAAAAGGAATCCAAATGGGAAAAGAAGAAGTAAAGCTGTCACTGTTTGCAGATGACATGTTACTATACATAGAGAATACTAAGGATGCTACCAGAAAACTACTAGAACTAATCAATGAATTTGATAAAGTGGCAGGATACAAAATTATTGCACAGAAATCTCTTGCATTCCTATACACTAACGATGAAAAATCCGAGAGGGAATTTAAGAAAACACTCCCGTTTACCATTGCAACAAAAGGAAGAAAATATCTAGGAATAAACCTACCTAAGGAGACAAAAGACTTGTATGCAGAAAACTATAAGACACTGATGAAAGAAATTAAAGATGATACAAATAGGAGGAGAAATATACCATGTTCTTGGAGTGGAAGAATCAACATTGTGAAAATGACTCTATTACCCAAAGCAATCTACAGATTCAATGCAATCCCTATCAAAGTACCACTGGCATATTTTACAGAACTAGAACAAAGAATTTCACAATTTGTATGGAAACACAAAAGACCCCGAATAGCGAAAGCAATCTTGAGAACGAAAAATGGAGCTGGAGGAATCAGGCTCCCTGACTTCAGACTCTACTACAAGGCCACAGTAATCAAGACAGTATGGTACTGGCACAAAAACAGAAATATAGATCAATGGAACAGGATAGAAAGCCCAGAGATAAACCCACACACATATGGTCACCTTATCTTTGATAAAGGAGGGAAGGAAATACAGTGGAGAAAAGACAGCCTCTTCAAATAAGTGGTGCTGGGAAAGCTGGACAGCTACCTGTAGAAGTATGAAATTAGAACACTCCCTAACACCACACACAAAAATAAACTCAAAATCGGTTAAAGACCTAAATGTAAGGCCAGACACTATCAAACTCTTAGAGGAAAACATAGGCAGAACACTCTATGACAGAAACCACAGCAAGATCCTTTTTGACCCATCTCCTAGAGAAATGGAAATAAAAACAAAAATAAACAAATGGGATCTAATGAAACTTAAAAGCTTTTGAACAGCAAAGGATACCATAAACAAGACTAAAAGACAACCCTCAGAATGGGAGAAAATATTTGCAAATGAAGCAACTGACAAAGGATTAATCTCCAAAATTTATAAGCAACTCAATAACAAAAAAACAAACAACCCAATCCAAAAATGGGCAGAAGAACTAAATAGACATTTCTCCAAAGAAGATATACAGCTCGCCAACAAACACATGAAAGCATGCTCAACATCATTAATCATTAGAGAAATGCAAATCAAAACTACAGTGAGATATCACCTAACACCAGTCAGATTGGCCATCATCAAAAACTCTAGAAACAATAAATGCTGGAGAGAGTGTGGAGAAAAGGGAACACTCTTGCACTGCTGGTGGGAATGTAAAATGATACAGCCACTATGGAGAACAGTATGGAGGTTCCTTAAAAAACTACAAATAGAACTACCATACGACCCCGCAATCCCACTACTAGGCATATATCCTGAGAAAACCATAATTCAAAAAGAGTCATGTACCAAAATGTTTATTGCAGCTCTATTTACGATAGCCAGGACATGGAAGCAACCTAAGTGCCCATCAACAGATGAATGGATAAAGAAGATGTGGCACATATATACAATGGAATATGACTCCGCCATAAAAAGAAATGAAACTGAGTTATTTGTAATGAGGTGGATAGACCTGGAGTCTGTCATACAGAGTGAAGTAAGTCAGAAGGATAAAAACAAATACGCTATGCTAACACATATGTATGGAATCTAAGAAAAAAAATGTCATGAAGAGATTAGTGGTAGGACTGGAATAAAACACAGACCTACTAGAGCATGGACTTGAGGATTTGGGGAGGGGGAAGGGTAAGCTGTGACGATGTGGGAGAGTGGCAGGTACATATACACACTACCAAAAGTAAATTAGATAGCTAGTGGGAAGCTGCCACATAGCACAGGGAGTTCACCTCTGTGCTTTGTGACCACCTGGAGGATTGGGATAGGGAGGGTGGGAGGGAGGGTGATGCAAGAGGGAAGAGATATGGGAACATATGTATATGTATAACTGATTCACTTTGTTGTAAAGGAGAAACTAACACACTATTGTAAAACAGTTATACTCAAAGATGTTTAAAAAAAAAAAGAACAATTGGGATTTGGATTTAGAATGTTTTATGTTTGGGGGTACACTTTATTGGCCATTGCCACCATTATAATCTTGCAACAATTTTTGTATATAAATCTTCCCAAGCATACCTCCTCCCGCCCCCCAGAACAATACTGTCTGTTGCTCAGGTTTTTAGTGTCTTTTAGCACAATTTTATTGTTTTCCACCTTTTGGTTGTTAATCCTCTCCTAGCCCTGCTAGAAGGGTACAACATTCCTGATTGTAATAAGGGACAGGGAAAAGTTATTAACCAATAGGTAGCTGTCACTGCTCAGATCCCAAGGCAGGAGCACAATGTATTTTTACACTTTCCAAGACTTTGTTCTTCCCAGGTAGCAGTTACTCTCTAACACAATGGGTGGACAGTGGAGGTAACCAACTCGTGAAATATCACTGGCCAGAATTAGCTGGAGTGCTTTTCACCTCATGCACAATTATTTTAAACATACAGGCTCAAGATATCTCTTATATTTGTAAAGGAAATTCTTTCCCCTGTATCTCATCCTGTGTGGCATAAATCACTCTCAAACTCCTTTCCAGATACTTCTCAGGGTAAGGTTAGCCAGCCACTAGTTATTGTTTACTTCATTGTCAAAGTTTAAGTTGGTGATACTGTAATTAATGCAAAATGGAGATTCTAGTGCCAGAATAACTGGCATTGGCAGAGCTGAGTGTCAGCCCTCTTTTGAGGCACTGACTCTATTTTATTAAAAAAAATTTTTTCCACATCTTTATTGGCATATAATTGCTTACAATGTTTTGTTAGTTTCTGCTGTACCATAAAGTGAATCAGCTATATGCATACATATATCCCCATATGACCTCCCTCTTGAGCCTCCCTCCCACATTCCCCATACCACCCTTCTAGGTCATCACAAAGTGTCGAGTTGATCTCCCTGTGCTACGCAGCAGCTTGCCACTAGCCATCCATTTTACATTTGGTAGTGTATATATGTCAATGCTTCCCCTTCCTCCTTTGTGTCCCAAAGTCTGTTCTCTATGTCTGTGTCTTGATTCCTGCCCTGATCCATACCGTTTTTTTAGATTCCATATATATGCGTTAGCATATGGTATTTGTTTTCCTCTTTCTGACTTACTTAACTCTGTATGACAGACTCTGCGTCCATCCACCTCACTACAAATAACTCAGTTTCATTTCTTTTTATGGCTGAGTAATATTCCATTGTATGTATGTACCACATCTTTATTTATTCATCTGTTGATGGACATTTAAGTTGCTTCCAGTTTTTGGTGGGGCTAGTGGCGGACTCTGGGAGGGCTCACACCAAGGAGTACTTCCCGGAACTTCTGCTGCCAGTATCCTTGTCCTCAAAGTGAGGCACAGCCACCCCCCCGCCTCTGCAGGAGACCCTCCAACACTAGCAGTGAGCTCGGCATATCCCACCTTATCCAAAGGAGACAGGAGAGTCTAGTGTCAAGGGCATGGACCCTCCCAGCTCTGGAAATCTGTAGGGAGAAGCAAGAAGAACTACAATCCTTCAGCCTGTCGAACAAAAACCACATTCACAGAAAGATAGACTAGATGAAAAGGCAGAGGGCTATGTACCAGCTGAAGGAACAAGATAAAAGCCCAGAAAAACAACTAAATGAAGTGAAGATACGCAACCTTCCAGAAAAAGAATTCAGAATAATGATAGTGAAGATGATCCAGGACCTTGGAAAAAGAATGGAGGCAAAGATCGAGATGATGCAAGAAAAGCTTAACAAAGACCTAGAAGAATGAAAGAACGAACAAACAGAGATGAACAATACAATAGCTGAAATAAAAACTACATGAGAAGGAATCAATAGCAGAATAACTGAGGCAGAAGAACAGATAAGTGACCTGGAAGACAGAATGGTCGAATTCACTATTGCAGAACAGAATAAAGAAAAAAGATTGAAAAGAAATGAAGACAGCCTAAGAGAACACTGGGACAACAATAAACACAACAACATTTGCATAACAGTAGTCCCAGAAGTAGAAGAGAGAAAGTACCTGAGAAAATATTTGAAGAGATTATAGTTGAAAAATTCCCTAACATGGGAAAGAAAATAGCCGCCCAAGTCCAGGAAGCACAGAGAGGCCGATACAGGATAAACCCACGGAGAAATATACTGAGACACATAGTAATCAAACTGGCAAAAATTAAAGACAAAGAAAAATTACTGAAAGCAGCAAGGGAAAAATGACAAATAACATACAAGGGAACTCACATAAGGTTAACAACTGATTTCTCAGCAGAAACTCTACAAGCCAGAAGTGAGTGGCATGATATACTTAAAGTGATGAAAGGGAGGAACCTACAACCAATATTACTCTACCCGTCAAGGATCTCATTTAGATTCGATGGAGAAATCAAAAGCATTACAGACAAGCAAAAACTAAGAGAATTCAGCACCACCAAACCAGCTCTACAACAAATGCTAAAGGAACTTCTCTAAGTGGGAAACACTAGAGAAGAAAAAGACCTACAAAAACAAACCCAAAACAATTAAGAAAAAGGTCATAGGAACATACATATCGATAATTACCTTAAACGTGAATGGATTAAATGCTCCACCCAAAAGACAGAGGCTTGCTGAATGGATACAAAAACAAGACCCATATATATGCTGTCTACAACACACCCACTTCAGACCTAGGGGCACGTACAGACTGAGAGTGAGGGGATGCAAAAAGATAGTCCATGCAAATGGAAATCAAAAGAAACCTGGAGTAGTAATACTCATATCAGATAAAATAGACTTTAAAATAATGTTGCAAGAGACAAGGAAGGACACTACATAATGATCAAGTGATTAATCCAAGAAGAAGGTATAAAAATTATAGATATATATGTACCCAACAAAGGAGCACCTCAATACAAAAGGCAACTGCTAACAGCTATAAAAGAGGAAATCAACAGTAAGACAATAATAGTGGGGGACTTTAACACCTCACTTACACCAGTGGGCAGATCATCCAAAATGAAAATAAATAAGGAAACAGAAGGTTTAAATGACAGATAGATTTAATTGATATTTATAGGACATTCCGTCCAAAAACAACGGATTACACTTTCTACTCAAGTGTGCACGGAACATTCTCCAGGATAGATCACATCTTTGGTCGCAAATCAAGCCTCAGTAAATTTAAGAAAACTGAAATCATATCAAGCATCTTTTCTGACCACAATGCTATGACATTAGAAATGAATTACAGGGAAAAAATGTAAAAAACACAAACACGTGGAGGCTACACAATACATTAGTAAACAACCAAGAGATCACTGAAGAAATCAAAGAGGAAATCAAAAAATACCTAGAGACAAATGACAAAACAAGACGATCCAAAACCTATGGAATGCAGCAAAAACAGTTCAAAGAGGGAAGTTTATAGCAATACAATCTTACATCAGGAAATAAGAAAAATCTAAAGTAGACAACCTGACCTTACACCTAAACGAACTAGAGAAAGAAGAACAAACAAAACCGAAAGATAGCAGAAGGAAAGAAATCATAAAGATCAGAGCAGAAATAAATGAAATAGAAACAAAGAAAACAATAGCAAAGATCAATAAAAGTAAAAGCTGGTTCTTTGAGAAGATAAACAAAATTGATAAATCATTAGCCAGACTCATCAAGAAAAAGAGGGAGAGGACTCAAATCAATAAAATTAGAAATGAAAAAGGAGAAGTTACAACAGATACCACAGAAATACAAAGCATCCTAAGCGACTACTACAAGCAACTCTATGCCAATAAAATGGACAACCTGGAAGAAACGGACAAATTCTTAGGTATATCCTTCCAAGACTGAAGCAGGAAGAAATATAAAGTATGAACAGACCAATCACAAGTAATGAAATTGAAACTGTGATTAAAAATCTTCCAACAAACAAAAGCCCAGGACCAGATGGCTTCACAGGTGAATTCTATCAAACATTTAGAGAAGAGCTAACATGTATCCTTCTCAAACTCTTCCAAAAAATTGCAGAGGAAGGAACACTCCCAGATTCATTCTGTGAGGGCACCATCACCGTGATACCAAAGCCTGACAGAGAACTACAAAAAAAGAAAATTAGAGACCAGTATCACTGATGAATATAGATGCAAAAATCCTCAACAAAATACTAGCAAACAGAATACAAGACATTAAAAGGACCATACACCATGATCAAGTGGGATTTATCCCAGGTATGCAAGCATTCTTCAATATACACAAATCAATCAATGTGATACACCATATTAACAAATTAAAGAAGAAAAACCATATGATCATCTCAATAGATGCAGAAAAAGCTTTTGACAAAATTCAACACCATTTATGATAAAAACTCTCCAGAAAGTGGGCATAGAGGGAACCTACCTCAACATAATAAAGGCCATATACGACAAACCCACAACAAACATCATTCTCAATGGTGAAAAACTGAAAGCATTTCCTGTAAGATCAGGAACAAGACAAGGATATCTATTCGCACCACTATTATTCAACATAGTTTTGGAAGTCTTAGCCACGGCAATCAGAGAAGGAAAAGAAATAAAAGGAATACAAATTGGAAAACAATAAGTAAAACTGTCACTGTTTGCAGATGACATGATACTATACATAGAGAATCCTAAAGATGCCACCAGAAAACTACTAGAGCTAATCAATGAATTTGGTAGAGTAGCAGGATACAAAATTAATGCGTAGAAATCTCTTGCATTCCTATGCACTAATGCTGAAAAATCTGAAAGAGAAATTAAGGAAACACTCCCATGTACCACTGCAACAAAAAGAATAAAATACCTAGGAATAAACCTACCTAGGAAGACAAAAGACTTGTAGGCAGAAAACTATGACACTGATGAAAGAAATAAAAGATGATATCAACAGATGGAGAGATATACCATATTCTTGGATTGGAAGAATCAATATTGTGAAAATGACTGTAGTACCCAAAGCAATCTATAGATTCAGTGCAATCCCTATCAAATTACCAATGGCATTTTTTACAGAACTAGAACAAAAAATCTTAAAATTTGTATGGAGACACAAAAGACCCCAAATAGGCAAAGCAGTGTTCAGGGAAAAAAACGGAGCTGGAGGAATCAGGCTTCCTGACTTCAGACTATACTACAAAGCTACAGTAATCAAGACAGTCTGGTACTGGCACAAGAACAGAAGCATAGATCCTTGGAACAACATAGAAAGCCCAGAGATAAACCCATGCACCTATGGTTAACTAATCTATGACAAAGGAGGCAAGGATATACAATGGAGAAAAGACAATCTCTTCAATAATTGGTGCTGGGAAAACTGGACAGCTACATGTAAAAGAATGAAACTAGAACACTCCCTAACACCATACACAAAAATAAACTCAAAATGGATTCGAGACCTACATGTAAGACTAGACACTATAAAACTCTTAGAGGAAAACATAGGAAGAACACTCTTTGACATAGATCACAGCAAGATCTTTTTTGACCCACCTCCTAGAGTAATCAAATAAAAACAAAAATAAACAAATGGGACCTAATGAAACTTCAAACTTGTGTTTTGTTGGCAATCTGTATGTCTTCTTTGGAGAAATGTCTATTTAGGTCTTCTGCTCATTTTTGACTCTATTTTATTTAAACCACACTGTCTTGCTGTCAGTACTTTTGTACTGACAGAAGATAATCAAAGCATTTCACAGTTCTGTGCTTTCTCTTGCTTATAAAGTTTTGATGGATTTATACATTTTGCTAAGTTTTTTGGTAGCTAATTTCTCTTCTGAATGTTCTGCTCAACATAGTATTTCACATTTGTTTCATAAGATATTATATAATTTTGCTACTAATTGATTGAGTTTTTTTTTCACTTTTTTAGGTGGTTATTACTTTTTTAGATGGTAAGGATTGATTTTTTGTTTGATTATCTTGAATATATATATAGATATATATCATATTGATATACCAATTGATATACATGCATATATGTGTTTTATTTATATATCAACTGATTATGTACACGTATATACATACATATTACATATTTTATACATGTATATATATCAACTGATTTTTCAAGCTCATTGACATAGAGTATTTGCCTTTTAACGACATTTGTGTAGAGTTACATTAGCTTTCATGTTGCTATTGCTGTATATTATTGTTGGTCAGGTAGTCTGGATTTATTTTTATTGTTTTTATTTATTTTTTAAAATTAATTAATTAAATTTAAATTTTTAATTTTTAAAATACATTTATTTTTTAATTTATTGGCTGCATTGGGTCTTTGTTGCTGGATTTGGGCTTTCTCTAGCTGTGGCAAGCAGGGACTACTCTTCATTGCGGTGCCCAGACTTCTCATTGCTGTGGCTTCTCTTGTTGCAGAGCATGGTCTCTAGTCATGCGAGCTTCAGTAGTTGTGGCAGGCGGGCTTCAGTAGTTGTGGCTTGCGGGCTCTAGAGCACAGGCTCAGTAGTTGTGGTGCATGGGCTTAGTTGCTCCGTGGCATGTGGGATTTTCCTGGACCAGGGCTCGAACCCGTGTCCCCTGCATGGGCAGGTGGATTCTTAACCAGTGGGTCACCAGGGAAGTCCCAGATTTTATCTTTAATCTGTCTTGTTTTACGGACTAGCTCTTGGTTTAGTTTTATTATTATTTAATATTTTTTTTAAATTTTATTTTGAATGTTTCATTAGTTTTTAGTACTCTGTACTAGTGCTGTGTATACTAGCACTCTGTATAGAGTAACAGAGTACTCTATAGAGTAGTGCGCTTTACTAAAAATACTGTGTTATTTTCTAATAACTGAACTGAATAGTGTATTTTTCCTCCGAATGCTATGGCATGTACAGAAAGCTCTCAATTCTAATCATTAAAAAAAAAAAAAAAAATTTATTTATTTATTTTTGGCTGCTCTGGGTCTTCGTTGCCGTGCACAGACTTTCTCTAGTTGCGGTGAATGGGGGCTACTCTTGGTTGTAGTGCATGGGTTTCTCATTGCGGTGGGTTCTCTTATTTTGGTGCATGGCCTCTGGGTGCATGGGCTTCAGTAGTTGCAGCACGCAGGCTCAGTAGTTGTGGCTTGCAGGCTGTAGAGCACAGGGTCAGTAGTTGTGGTGCATGCACTTAGTTGCTCCGTGGCATGTGGGATCTTCCCAGACCAGGGATTGAATCCATGTCCTCTGCATTGGCAGGTGATTCTTAACCACTGCACCACCTGAAATATCCCAATTCTAATCATTTTTAAAAATCCCTTATTTTGGTTTTAGTTTCCTCTATAACCCAAGTTATTTAGAACGTATACTATGTATATTTAATTTCCAAACTGGTTATTATTCGCTATTCTTCTACAGTTAATTACATGTTATTTTATATTGTTTTACATAGTTTTTCTACTTGTTTCTTTTTTTTTTTCCGGCTGTGCTGCACATCTTGTGGAATCTTAGTTCCCTGGCCGGGAACTAACCCGAGCCCCAGCAGTGAAAGTGCCAAGTCCTAACCACTGGACTGCCAAAGAACTCCCTACTTGCTTCATTCTTTGAATGATTTAGTGTGCTTTGTGTATTGCTAACAGTATAATATATATTTGTATTTAAATTGTTCTTGAACATCTGAATGTATTTTATTTTTATTGGATAGAAGGCCCCCAAATATAAAATATGTGAATCTTATTAAACTGTTATTCAACTTATTTCTA
Organism: Kogia breviceps; assembly: GCF_026419965.1. Taxonomy (NCBI): domain Eukaryota; kingdom Metazoa; phylum Chordata; class Mammalia; order Artiodactyla; family Physeteridae; genus Kogia; species Kogia breviceps. Next base: position 53,820,101 of record NC_081311.1, read on the forward strand.
TATTTATTGTATTATAGCCACTTCATATATCACTTACTGAGATAACTCTGTTAAAACTTTCAGCTTATAATTGTCATTGTGCCATAGACTTTTATTACATATTAATTTTTATTCTAACTTTTGTTTCCTATATTTATTTAGCAAGATATCTTTTAAATAGGTTACCTTGTGGTATAAGGAATATGTGAAATTAATGCTAATTTTTTCTAGTAAGTGATGGAAATAGAAATCAGTTTAACCATATCTTTATTCTGGAAAACATTCATTTGTGTTTTCTTCTGTGTGTTTCAAGTGTAGAGTAAGAAAGTATCAACATCTTTTTGTAAGTATATTTTATTTTCCTTTAGAACAGCTTGAAAAAAACTACCTCAGTCCTTGTTATTCAACAAGTTTCACTGTGGAAGACCTGGGCAAACTTATTGAATTAACATCTCCAGTTGTGAAGTCCAAGATCCAAGGTTAGGAAGATTATTGCAATGGAAAAGTAGTTTTAACCAACCAAATTCTAATGGTGAAGAAAGCCAGGGAAAATTCTGAAATAATATCATCTTGAAGAATGAAAAATGAGTCTAGGATAGTGATCCAGCTTTAAGACAAAAGATTATTTGTGATAGGTGGCAATACTGCAATAAGAGCATGTCACATGACATCTGATCTACGTTAGGGAGTTGGGGTAGGGGATCTTTCTTGAGGAAGTTGAAATTTGAAGAACAAGACCCATTTAACTGGCAGCTTTGTTTGCAGCATCACAATGCCAGAATTAAGTAGACTTTTTCTTGCAAGCATGTTGAGCTAGATATAACAACAAAAACAATAAAATAAATATGACGGATGTTGAAAGAAGGTTGTGGAATCCCCTTATAGCAGAAATAAAGCAGAATCTTAAAGAACCTGCTTGTGAAGTGATGTAGCAAGGAACTGGGGAAATGTCAGAAGAGGATTGAGTCTGAGGATTTAACATCTACAAAACTGGAAAGATGTGCCCACAGGGACTTTGAAAGGGGCATAGAACCTTGAAGGAAGTGGAATCAAAAAAGGCTAAGTGACAAAAAAGATTGACTCTGTCCTGGAACTCTGGGTGACTCCTGTGAGAGACATTGTCATGGAGTCTTAATTTAAATACCAACATGTAGAATGTATCCTCAAGGTGGTGAAATTACTGTGAGATTATTCTAATCAATAAAACAACAGCTGCAAGCAACACACACACGCACACACACACACACAGAAACACATGGCAATTGGCAGGAGGAATTTAAAAACCATCTGTAAGAATTTTGTCAAAATAAAGGGCACGTTAGATTCCACATGAGGGGAATCAGCAATAGAAAGGAGATAAAAATTAAGAATACCTGTGGTATGAGTGACTAGAACAATTTGAAAGGCACTATAAAGTAAATATGTTGAAAGGATTAGATGGATAAAATAAGGATTAGAAAAAATGGAAACTATAAGAAGAACAGCCATATTTTAAAAAGAATCAAATAAAACTTCTAGAAATAAAATTATAGCCCTTGATATAAAAAACCGCAATGAATGTTAAATAGCAGATTAGGCACATTTAAAGAGAGATTTAGTCAACTGAAAGATCTGAGAATATTATCCACAATGCAGCACAGAAATGGAAAAAGGAAATACGAGAGGTAAAAGTTATAAAGAAGAGATTGGGAACATATCTAAGAATCAATTTGCCAAGGTGTACAAAGCTATTATAGAGAAAACTTTAAAATTTTACAAAGTACAGACGCAAGAGCGAGGGGATATGGAGATATATGTATACGTATAGCTGATTCACTTTGTTATACAGCAGAAACTAACACAACCATGTAAACCAATTATACTCCAATAAAGATGTTTAAAAAAATTTTTTTTACAAAGTACATAAAAGAAGGTCTGGGGCTTCCCTGGTGGCGCAGTGGTTGAGAATCCACCTGCCGATGCAGGAGACACGGGTTCGTACCGTGGTCCGGGAAGATCCCACATGCCGCGGAGCAACTAAGCCCGTGAGCCATGGCCGCTAGGCCTGCGCGTCCGGAGCCTGTGCTCCACAACGGGAGAGGCCACAACAGTGAGAGGCCCGCATACCACAAAAAAAAAAAAAAAAAAGAAGAAGGTCTGTATTAATAAAGAGATATCTCACTTCATGGACTCAGTATCTTAAAGATGTCACATCTTCTCACATGCAAATAAACATCTAAATGTGTTTTTTTTCCACAGAGCTTTAATACAGTGATCTTCACTTTTTTTTTTTTTTTTTTTTTTGTGTGTGTGTGTGTGTGTGTGTGTGTGTTACGCAGGCCTCTCACTGTTGTAGCCTCTCCTGTTGCAGAGCACAGGCTCCAGACGTGCAGGCCCAGTGGCCATGGCTTACAGGCCCAGCCGCTCCGCGGCATGTGGGATCTTCCCGGACCGGGGCACAAACCCACGTCCCCTGCATCAGCAGGCAGACTCTCAACCACTGCGCCACCAGGGAAGCCCAAGAGTGATCTTAAATTTAGACAGATGATTTAGAATTTAGAATTTCTGATAACAGACAGACATGACATTTTAAGAGCAGAATAAAGTGGGAGGTATGTAGAAAGAAATTGCTGTACTAGGTACCCAAATATGGTATAAAGCTATGGTAATGAGAACAGTGTGATATAGGCAGAAGAATGGACTTAGAGGGAAACAACAGAATAAAGATTCCAGAAGCAAATCCTTTATGGTAACTTGGCATATACAAGTCACAGTTTATAAAACAGTAAGCAAATGCTTGACTAGTCTGGGCATTGGAAAATTTCTTTAAGAGGCAAATATTAACTATTTTAGGTATTTGGTGCCATATAGTTCCTGTCACAACTACTCAGCTCTGCTGTTGTAGCACAAAAGGAACCAAATATATAACAGGATGAGGGGAGCTGTGTTTAGTACAGCTTTATTTACAAAACTAGGCAGCTGGCCCATAAGCCACAGTTTGCCAGTCTCTGGTCTGTTTAATAAACTGCCTTCAGATATCTGACAATTTGATTTGGAAAATCATGAGATTAGATCCCCACCTTATCCCCTTGCACATAGGACTAACCCCACATGGTCTAGTGCTTTAAATACAAAACAAACAAAGAAAATAACCCTTTGCTTAGAGAAAAATACCGGGGAGTGTCATAGTAGGCTAAGGTTTTTTGAACAAGAAACAATCACAAAAATTAAAATGTAAAATATTGATAAATTTGGCATTTTATTTTTAAAGTTTCTATATGTCTAAATATATCACATGAGCTAAGTTTTAAAATAGGCTACAGTTTGGAAAATGATATTAGCAACATATAAAATGAGACTGAAGGATTCCCTGGCGGTCCAGTGGTTAAGACTCTGCACTTCCAATGCAGGTGGCTTGGGTTTAATCCCTGGCCAGGGAACTAATGTCCTGCATGCCTCTTGGCGCGGCCAAAAAACAAACAAACAAACAAAAAAACCAACCAAAAACCAGCCCAGGATTAATTAAAAGAATGCTTATAGAACTTACAGATGAATAAGAAAAACTAGCCAAAATAAAAATAGAATGGGCAAACAACATCTAGAGTCAATTTAGGAAGAGGAAATTCAAATGATGGATACATATGAAAATATGCTTAATCTCTAGTAATCAGGTAAATATAACATCTTCTTTAGCCATTCATCTGTCAGTGGACACTAAGGTTGCTTCCATGTCTTGGTTATCATAAACAATGCCATTTGTAGCAACATGGATGGACCCAAAGATTATCATACTAAGTGAAGTGAGTCAGGAAAAGAAAGACAAATACCATACGATATCACTTATATGTGGAATCTAAAATATGAAACAAACGACCTTAATCTATGAAACAGAAACAGACTCACAGATATAGGGAACAGACTTGTGGTTGCCAAGGGGGATGTGGGATAGAGGAGGGATGGATTGGGAGTTTGGGATTAGCAGATGCAAACTGTTATATATAGAATGGATAAACAAGGTCCTACTCTATAGCACAGGGAACTATATTTAATATTCTGTAATAAACAATAATGGAAAAGAATATGAATATATATATTATATATATATTTCTGAATCACTTTGCTATACACCAGAAACTAACCAACATTGTAAATCAAGTAAAGTTCAATAGGATACATTTAAAAAATATTGCTTCTGGGAGCTTCCCTGGTGGCGCAATGGTTGAGAATCTGCCTGCTAATGCATGGGACACGGGTTCGAGCCCTGATCTGGGAGGATCCCATGTGCCACGGAGCAACTGGGCCCATGAGCCACAACTACTGAGACTGCACATCTGGAGTCTGTGCTCCGCAATAAGAGAGGCCACGATAGTGAGAGGCCTGCGCACCGCGATGAAGAGTGGCCCCCACTTGCCACAACTAGAGAAAGTCCTCGCACAGAAATGAAGAACCAACACAGCAAAAAAAAAAAAAAAAAAAAAAATTAATTAATTCATAAACTACTACCCCCAACATCTTCTTAAAAAAAAAATTTCTTCCAAAATATATAAACAGCTCATGCAGCTCAATATCAAAAAAAACAAACAACCCAATCCAAAAATGGGCAGAAGACCTAAATAGACATTTCTCCAAAGAAGACATACAGATGGCCAAGAGGCCCATGAGAAGTTGCTCAACATCACTAATTATTAGAGAAATGCAAATCAAAACTACAATGAGGTATCACCTCACACCAGTTAGAATGGGCATCACCAGAAAATCTACAAACAATAAATGCAGTAGAGGGTGTGGATAAAAGGGAACCCTCTTGCATTGTTGGTGGGACTGTAAATTGATACAGCCACTATGGAGAAAAGTACGGAGGTTCCTTAAAAAACTAAAAATAGAACTACCATATGACCCAGCAATCCCACTACTGGGCATATACCCAGAGTAAACCATAATTCAAAAAGACACATGCACCCCAATGTTCATTGCAGCACTACTTACAATAGCCAGGTCATGGAAGCAACCTAACTGTCCATTGACAGATGAATGGATAAAGAAGATGTGGTACATATATACAATGGAGTATTACTCAGCCATAAAAAGGAATGAAATTGGGTCATTTGTAGAGAGGTGGATGGACCTAGAGACTGTCATACAGAGTGAAGTAAGTCAGAAGGAGAAAAACAAATATCGTATATTAACGCATATAGGTGTCATCTAGAAAAATGGTACAGATGGACTGGTTTGCAAGGCAGAAATAGAGACACAGATGCAGAGAACAAACGTATGGACACCAAGGAGGGAAAGTGGGGAGGGGCGGATGAACGGGGAGATTGGGATTGACATATATATACCAGTATGTATAAAATATGTAACCAATAAGAACCTGCTGTATAGCACAGGGAACTCCACTTATCTGTACAATAGAAACGAATACAACATTGTAAAACAACTATACCCCAATTAAAAAAGCTTTTTAAAAAAATTCACAATATTAAAAGTTATTTTGGGGCTTCCCTGGTGGCGCAGTGGTTGAGAGTCCGCCTGCCGAGGCAGGGGACACGGGTTCGTGCCCCGGTCCGGGAAGATCCCACATGCCGCGGAGTGGCAGGGCCCGTGAGCCATGGCCGCTGAGCCTGCGTGTCCGGAGCCTGTGCTCCGCAATGGGAGAGGCCACGGCAGTGAGAGGCCCGTGTACCACAAAAAAAAAAAAAAAAAAAGTTATTGTGTGTTCTGGCTTGAGAAGCAGTATACCTGAAACTAGCAGAATATTGTACATCAACCATATTTCAATTAAAAAATAGTTTCAGTTACAATATTTCTGTAAACAAAGTCAGTATTATAATCTTAATATAATACTAAGATATTATAGTATCTGCTCGTCAAACTGTAGAGAGTAGTGGAAGTAAATCACACTTAAGTTAGAAAGTGTTGAAGCTACCAGACATTTTCTTTCTCTTATTTAGCACAAGCCAGAACACTTTATCAAAGCTTGCTTTGGGTATCCATTTAAAGCTCCATGTGGGCAAGCCAATGGAAAGGGGGTTTGTACAATACCTATTTAAACCAAAGGACTTGGTTTCAGCATTGGAAGCCTAGAGTTGTAGTTACTGGGAAAATGTGAGGGGTATACATATTGCTGCTTTAAGTGCTCCTACAGCCATGTTGGGAAGCAGTTTGCCAATATTTATTAATGCTGAAGTTGTGTGTACACTAATATCCATCAATTTCCATATATTCAGGAGAAACTCTTACACATATGTATATGGAGACATATGAGGACTTTCTTGTGACATTTTTTATAGTTGCAAAAAGAAAGGCAAGCAAAAAAGAAATATTCCTCAATGGAGGAAAGATGAATACTTTCAGTGTTAATGAGTACATTATTTTCACATATATATTTTATGTCAAAATTATAACTGACTGAAACCTTCTTGCCGAATTATAAGTATAATAATATTAGTTTTTCATAACAATGGAAAATGCAAAAAACAATGCAGTATATTGCTGTTTTAGTCAGACAGAGAGAAAGAGGGAGAAAATAAATGGATTATAAATACATAAGGATTTGTGGACTTAGTTGGAAAGGAAAACCACAAATTTCCAGAGTCTGGATGCCTCTTGAGAAAGAATGAAATTGGAAAGAAATTCCATGGGAACATTGTATTTATAATATTTTATTTTCTTAGAAGTGACATTAAGCAGTTTTGACAATGATACCTTTATTATATATGGGTGGTGGGTACAACTGACATCACATCTTATTTATGTAGTTTTCTCCATGCTTAAATAATAATTTTTAAAAAGGAAAAGAAGAAAAACAATATGTTTGTCTTTTTCTATATGTAAATAGATGTATATATAAACATATTCATACACATAAAAAGAGTGAGGAAGAGTGGTAGAGGTTTGATTAGTCAAGGCAAAAGTGTGCAAAGAAAGTTAAAAAATTGAGAAATTTCAGGGCTGCAGGTACAAGATAAGGTTTGAAATATTTGTAGGTAATAGATCATGCAGAGCATTGTTAGGCAACATAGAATTTCATTGAAGTTTTTTAAATTGAGGTGGGAGAGAAGTTGGTTATAATAAATTCTGTTTTAAGGGATCTTGGAGAATGCAGCAAAGAGAATGTACTGAGAAGTACACCCGAACATTGCAGATTAGCTACTTAGAGATCTATTTCAATGGTTTCAAGAAGAAACAATGGCAGCTTGTAGTAGTCGAGGGTGTAATATCAATAGAACTTGGTGATAAATTGGGTGAAAGAAATGAAAGTATCAAAATGATTCAGAGTATTTAGCTTACACTCTGCCATCCCATTAGGCAAAGGATATAGGAAAAAGTGAAGATCATAATTTCAGTTTGAATATGTTTAGTTAGGTATGAACTTGAGACATGTAAGTGGAGATGTCAGGTCATCCCAGAGCTTAGTAGTACAGTTTTGGTTGGAGTTTGAGAATTTTGCATATTTTGGTAATTGAAATTATGGGCCAGTATTGTACAGCCTAGGAGAACATAGAGTCAGAGGAAAAATGGCCCTGATCGTTAACCTTGGTGAACTTCAATTTCAAATGTCAACATGAAGAAGAGGTGCATGGGAATAAGACTGAGAAGTTGTCAGGGAGTTAGGGAGAAAACCAGGATATAGATATGTCAGTAATATAAAAAGAAGTAAAAGGAAGACAATGCTTCCAGGAAAAAGTAGTCAAATAGGATTGAAAGCTAGTGGGAGGTGAGATAGGATGAAAACTAAAAAATACCTACTGGACTCAGTGACATGGTTACCATAGAACTATTCTAGTGTCGTAACAGAGGCAGATAACTGGTTTGTCTGAAAATTCAGTGAAGTATGGATAAATGAAGGTTATGAGTATAAACATTTTTGAAATTGGTTCATCTTTTTGGAGAGAGGGATGGTTATATCTGGAAAAGGCTGCTGGATCAAAATTTGATATAGTATATTTAATGGGAAATTAAATTGAAAGGAAGAAAGATGTTGAATATTCCAGGCAGAAAGGCAAACATTCTGAAGTTAGTGAGAATGGGAATTCTACACATGAGTAGAGGAATCAGACTTAAATACAAGGAAGGACAGTTTATCTTCTGTAAAAGGAGGGAGGGGAGGCAGATTTTGTTGGATAGTATATTCCTCAGAAGGAAGCTGAAGAATTCTGACTTTCCTCTTAAGGAAAAGAACACGCATCTGTAGGACTAGGGGTTGGGACTGAGGGGCAGAGTGTTTGAGGAGTGAGGACGAGGTATAAAATTGTTACTGCGGAGAGTGAGAGAGCAGAAAGAACCAGAGTTCTTTCTTGCAGTTTTGCAGGCCCGTTTGAGATCATGTTCATGAATTTATGTCTGTAAGGATATGCAGTGACAAGTGAAATTCTCTAGCTGCCTTTGGCTCTTCAGATAATAGGCACAGAGAAAGCATGCAGCTGCAGATATGCTGGGGGATGGGGTGCTTTTGCTCCCCTGGTTCGATAATGATTCAAGATGTTTCTGCATTGTGGCAGAATGGCCTGGAATCTAAGTTGTACGCAGAGAAAGGACAGGAGAGGACTGACAGAATCTTTTACAACTGGTGCCTTCCTTTTCTGGGGGAAGATAAAAAAACAAAATTACCAGATTACATTTTTAAGCAAATTTTCCTGTAGTTCAAGAATAATAAAATTTCTGAGCCCTTATTTGCTCCATATATTTTTTTTCCACACTGTGTGAACCATAATTTAATGAATTTTCATAGAGTCAGCACTCATGTATCCACATCCAGACAGTTAGAGCATTTCCAGTCCTCAGAAGAGCACAGTGTATACCTCACAAATTATAGCCTCATTATTTTCCCTAGAGATGATCATTATCCTGAGCTTTATGATAATCATTTTGTTGTTTTTCTTCATATTACTACCCATATATGTATCCCTATAAATTATAGGTTGGTTTTTTTCTGTGTTTTAAATTCTATTATATGGAATTATACATTGTGCATACTTTGGTGCTTTTTGTGCTTCATTCATGCTTTTCAAGTGGCTATACCTTGATTATTTTCATTGCTATATAGTATTCCGTTGTGTGAATATTGTATAATTTATCCATTGGCTGTTTATGGACATTAAGATTGCACATATTTTGGAGCTACTGTGAACAATACATGTAATCTAATACACATGTGCTTGAGTTTTTCTAGGAGAAGTTGCTTGGTGATAAGGTATTGTAGTCTTCTGATTTCTAAGCCCTTATGTATAGAAGAAGAGTGAGAGCAAGGGGTAACTAAGAAACAGAAGGACATACCTAATGAACTTTTCTAAATCTGTTGGTTCCTTTGTACAATGCAGACAATGCAAGTTTATTATATAAGTAATGGACCAATACCTGTTATTTAGGAAAAAATCTTGGTGAGTTAAATAATTTTTCACTGTAAGGGATAATAAAAAATATTCTGGGCATCAACAAATAACACTTTTGCATGAATTGACTTTTCTCACTAAGACCCACTAGTTATAGTTTATCTGTTCATCTTAGTGACTTTCAGTTCTGTTTCCTCAATCTGGAGACCTCATTCATTGTAAAACATACCAGCAATTTAATAACAGCTCTTCAAGAAATAAAAAGAAAAAATATCAACACACTAAATATATACATGTACTGTAAGAAATATTCCAGTCCCAGAAACATCAAGGTGAGAAATATGTAAATATTTAAAAGAAGGAACTGTGGTGGGTAGAGAAACAGTAACCATCCAATTTCATATGAGCAATCAGGTGATAACAGAGTTCTCTGTGGTTTAGGTGTGTGTGGATATTGACTTCTCCCATTCTGTGGAAAAGGAAATTGAGGCTCAGAGGAGTTCAGTAATTTCCCTATGTAACAGATTGCAAAAACAGCATGATGTCTCCATGATTTCCAATTCCAGGCTTGATTTGGTAAACTGTACTGCCTTTATGAGTCAAAAAGTATCACCACTTAATTCCACCAGAGGCATTGAATTTGGCCTACTTAATAAGTTTAGAAAAATAAACTTCATTTTTTCTTTAGTGCTAACCATAGAAATGGCATCACTATTCCTTGGGTGTGAAATCAATCCCAGCTTCTCTTGGATAATGTTTTTCAGTCTTTATTCTCTAACAATTTAGCAAGCAAGGAAAATCCTTAATAACTTGGTCTACACAGGGAATGTAGACATTTCTTATTGTTTTCAACCTTATTGGAAGTGAATAAAAGTTACAAAGCTTTTTGTAAATCCATGTATTTTCTTTTAACTTTGAACAGAATTTACATTTTAGTACTTTCCTGCTTATCTGCAAAAAGACCACAGAACTCTTCTGCCTATAGGTAACTGCAGGTAGATTCAATGATCTGATGGTGAACTACTGAGATTTCTCTTAGTTTATTCATGGTTATTCTGTATGTGGCTTCTAAAGTGTTCTTAGCCATTTTTCTCTTAAGGAAAGTCATGGACTACTTCAACTAAAAGTATGCAGACACAGAGTACATATTTTCTTTTGCTAATCCCAATTCTGAATGCATTGCTTTCCCTTGCCCTGGCAACTTGTATTAATATAAATGTGCTATTTCTCTGTTTTTGCTGCTATCTGAACTCAGATTGTTACAGTGCTATTCATAGAGTAATTCCTTAATAGACTATTGCTTAGAGGCATCATCGTAGACTGGTGATAAAAGAATATGCCATGGAATAGACTGGGATGCAATCCAATATTTTCATAGTTGGTTATGTGTTCTATCCCCTCCTATCTTCTGCTTCTTCATCTCTGAGGTTGAAATAATTAATGAAATTATTACCTGTAATGAGAATTAAATGAGATAATGTGGGAAAACTTTAACAAATGCTAGCTACTTCTCAACATATTTCATTCTAATGAAAAACCTTTTTCCTAGTCTTTTGCTTCATTGCCTGGTGCACCTGTTAACTGACTTGTACACAAGTGTTTTACTTTCTCCTTAGAAAGGTAGAGTTTTACATTAATAATTGGGGTTTCTCTTTCCTCTTCCCTCCCTCCCTCCTCTCTCTTTCTCTCTATTCCTCCCTCTCTCTCTCCCTTTCTTCCTTCCTTCCTTCCTCCCTCCCTCCCTCCCTCCCTTCCTTCTTCCTTTTCCTTTCCTTCATAGGGAAACCAGGAGAAAGAAGAAGAATTAGGAAAATCTGTCAAGTTCCAGATATTCAAGGAAAGGATTTCACATGGAAAATGAATATTATCTTCATCTCTAGTATCATACAAACAAAAATGAGTTATAATATCCAAGTGAATTATTCAGTCATTGGGAATTTAAATATCTACAGAGTCAATTCACACTCGAAAATAGATTATGGTGTACTTGGATTCTTCTAGGCATAGTCTAAGTTTGTTTGGAAGTAGGTGGTAGTTAGGAGCTTGGTGTAACATATAGAAGATTTTAAAGATTTTACATGAAAGTTGGTTTCTAGCTGGGTGCTCAATAAACCCTTGCCCTAGTCAAGGCAGAAGCCACCTCCATAGGTTATGACCTTCTACTCTTTTTGTTCATTGATGACCCCAGTTTTATTCATAATTCTCTGTTGAAAACAGCTGGAAGCTTTTCACCCAATCCAATATTATTCCCCTGAGTTTTTTTCTTATTTTCTTTTCTTTTTCCTTCCTTCCTTCCTTCCTTCCATCCACAGAGGAATTGAATTGTGTTAGGAAAGAGGATTCTTTCATTGTGAAGTAGTCCTTGGGTTCTTAGGACCCACATAATAGGTACTTGACCTTGCTAATTCATTTCAATTACTTAAACTAATAAGAGACCTAGAGAAAGTTGTTTGCTAGCCTTCAACTTCTACAATGTCAAAACCATAGGCTTTACAAGATGATCTTTGATGCCTTTGTAGCATACCAAAGGACAACATCTACAGATGGAGAGTCCCAACCCTGCATTTGTTGCTGAACATGGCTGTTGGGCATAGCATTTAGCCACTTCCCATGTTTTTTAAAGAGGAAGTAAAACCACACAACTAAGGTGATTGTTTATCCATATAGCTTTTTGAGCTACACACGTATCTTGAATGAATGATGATTTTAAATGGCAGTTTAAGGACATAAGTGATATGTGCTAAAAATGTAAATCATGAATTTTTCACCAAGTAAACTTGTAAGAATAAAATATTCTAAAAACCTATATAACATTAAAATGAACAAGGAATCGGAAAGGGCAGACCACACATTTATAAATGCTGACTTATTCTTCTCGTGAGCATAGTCAGGGTGAATTTTTGAATCAAATATAAACCACACGGAGCCTCTTCCAGTGCTCTAGGATTCCAGAAAGTGGATTGCTCACAAACAATCAAATAAAGAAGTTTTTTTCTTGACTCTGTAAACAAAAGTGATCATAATAATGTAAGCGGTTAGGTTAGGGGGTCCCTGGAGAAAGAGAAGCAGGAATGGCTTTCTTGACATAAGAGAAGCCATTTTGTGATCTACACCTGGCCATAATGCTTGCCCTTGAACAGGCCTCAATAATTAATGCTCTTAAGGGAACAAAGGAATGCAGGAACAGAGAAAGGGCAGTCAAATAATAGTGTATTGATAAAGCAGAACCCTAGTTCCTCCTCAAGGGATATACATAATAATATATCTTTGAGTTCTTCAGTAACTAAGGTTCCCAGCCAGGTGGAGAATGGAATGATGATGTTGACCCTCCTGACTTAAATCAACTAAAGCTTGGACTCTGTTGACCTTTGCCCAAATTCTATGCTGAATTCTCCTCTGGTCAAGCCCCTTCATGAATATTCAGGTACCCTTACCTTAAAACTTCCCCAATTTTGCTGTTAAGGGGAGACACTGCTTTGGGAAATGTCCCCGTTGTTCTTAGTTGGGGCGAGTAGTAATAAATCCTTCCTTCCTTCCAATCTTTGGCTTGGTTGTGTCTTTTGTCTAGACACCCACGAAGAGGCAAACCCAGTTTTCAGGTAGCAATAATACCAAATATTCATTGTTTTATTTATAAAGCTTACAATATTACTGCAATATGCGTATTTTCTTTAAAACAACAATGCAGTGTAAATATCTTATTTTTAAAATAATTAGATGTTCACAGTTATTTAGTGACTCACTTAAAATCACATAGCCAGTTGGTGACAGATGTCAGAAGCCATGATAGCTTTCTTGAAAAATACTGTTTCCATACTAAATGCTCCCCCTTCAGCCTTGGGTATGGACCTTTAGGCCATCCCTTTTTTGTTGTTGTTTTCCCTCTAATGTTCCTTCTCCCTGGTGCTCCAAATTGCCTACTGTTTGGATGTGGACTGAAGCAGGTATTTACTGGGGACATAGTCCAAGGATCCTGACTTGGAGATCATTATGCTAGCTAGCTATGCTTTGTTAAAGAAACATTTTTTCATAATATTTGGTAAACTTAGTAAGGATAAAGGACTCCTGCAATGAGGGTTTTGCAGTAGGGTGGAGAGATTGGGCTCAACTTCACATACAACAAGGGCTAGTGAGGATTTATAGCGGGGGTGGGGTGGGAGGAAACATTGGGGTAAGGGAGATTATGGCTAAACAGACTCGGCAGGATTCTTGCTGAAGGAAGGCCAGGGTGATAATACATCAAGGGTGGGGGATGAGGAATTTGATCAGGTGTCCAGAGTGAGGGTGGGGGACTTCTGCTAAATGAAGCAGCAGGATTCTTGCTAAAAATGGACTAAGCAGGTAAAAGAACTCAAGATCTGGGTCTAGTGGAGGAGAGAGCTCCAAGGAGCCTGACTCAGGTTAAGTTACTGGCAGAGTCTTGATGCCAGCTTCTTTGGCCCATTTGGAACAAAAGGAACCTTCTGTTCCTCGCTGCACTCCCAATATGGTTGTCCTTCGTCTCCATGGGAGGAAAGATGTCAAGCCAAGGGCCAAATATTAATCTCACTTCAAACAAGCAATTTAAGATGTTCTGAGGAAAAAAAAAAAGTCACTGCTTCTTTCAGTTGTTAGTGAACCAGTAACCTTTTTTCCTTGGACAACATTTTAAAGAAGCCCAGGGCCAGGGAATGGCTCATTTGCCATAGGTTGGGCACAAGAACTGAAATATCCAGAAAGATCTTGAGTGTGTAGGTGAAGCTTAAGCTGTTCATCTTCCACTTGACATTGGTTTTAAAGTGCATTGGATACTTATGCAAGGGAAATTGATTCTTTGCTTGCTTTTATTCATTTTTGCAAAAGATTAAAGAGAGACAAGTTGTCTGCTCTCCTTATATTTCAAGTTGCATGTATGGAATTGTAATTTTAATTCAGTTGTATTTAGTTACAGAGCCCAGTAAATTTTTTTGTTGTTGGTTTTTTTTTAGAACCTTATATCAACATTGCTCTGTGCTCTAGGAGGGAGGTCCCCCTCTCTCCTGTGTTGTCCAGGCTGGCTCAAGCTGTCACCAACTCTCCCTGAGATTCACAGCTGAGTGGGAGTCGCAGTTTGTTATGCCCAAGTAATGATACCTGCTTGAGTGAAACTCAGGTGGTCTGGGATTAGGTGTGGAGACTGTCCGCTGCTCAAAACATTCTCACTGATACTGAAACTATGTCATTAGACAGTAAATGCATCTTTACTTTTTGTTATTTTATTGTGAATTTAGAGCCTTCCTGCCACTTACCAATTTACAGTGTTAGGGAAAGTTTTCCTTTTATTTGTCTCAAAACTGATCAGTGTCAAACCTGACCATTCATTCTAAAGACTTAATTTTTAATCCTAGAAGATCTAGAAACTTTTGTGCTTTGGGGGAACTTGGTGGAAGGTTCCATTAAAGACTGATACATTTTTTGCAGATTAGATATAGGGTAAATGTTAGTATTATAACTAACAGGTGCAGAGACTTATTTATCCATTTTGGGTCTGTGCCTACAATAATGCTTTTTAATTACACAAATTATAATAATTTTATTTGAATACATTGAATTTCATACATGAACAATTCAGTCATGAATTTATTTGTTCATTTATTCAAGAAATATTAATGAATACCTTATAAATGACAAGCACTGTAGTGATGAGCAAACATAAAAATAAAACAAAAACAACCAATAAAAAATCAGACACAACCCACAAACTGCTTATGATCCTAGTTCATTTTTTGCTATCATCTTTGGTGAGAAATAAGATAAACTGTATCAATTTAAATTGTTCATTTCAGTTGGTTTCAGTAGTTATAAAAACCTATGAAGCCACAACCACAGATAAGATATAGACCATTTCCATCATGCCCTAAAGATTTCCTGTGCACCTTTGCAATGCTCCCAATCTCTGCTGTCATTCACAGGCAAGTATTGATCTACACAAGATTAATTTGCATTTTATAGAAATGGAATCATACAATATATACTCTTTTGTGTCTAGCTTCTTTCCCTAAGGATGATAATTTAGGGGTTCAGTGGTGTTGTTCAGTGTATCAGTAGATGTTTCTTTTTATTGACGTGTAGTGTTCCAGCATATGGTTCCCCCACCTTTGTTTATATATTTCTCTGTTGATGGACACATGGGTAGTTTCCAGTTTTTGACTTTTATGAACAAAGTTGTTTGAACATTTCTATACAAGTCTTTAGGTTAATATATGTTTTCATTGCTCTTGGGTAAGTACCTAGGGATGGAATAGATGAGTCATATGTTAGGTACATACTTAACTTTTTCAGAAATTGCCAAACCATTTTGTAAAATGGTTGTACAATTCCACTTTACTACCAGAAACAAGTATGAATTCTAGTTGTTCTGTGTCTTCACCAGGGTGTTGTTTTTTTAAATTTTAGTACTTCTCTTAGGTATGTAGTGATATTTATGGTGGTTTACATGTGCATTTCCCTAAAGACTAATGATGAGCGTATTTACATATGTTATTTGAGTACTTTTAAATCTACCTTCTCTCATGAAATATCTGTCAAAATATCCATTTAAAAAGTTATGTTCTTTATGTAATGATTATATTATAAATGTCTTTATGATATTATACTATGTCCTAAAACTGGGTTACAAATATTTCCTCCTATGTTTTCTTAAAAGAGTTTTATAATTTTAGTTTTCACATTTACGTCCATGATCCATTTCAAGCACATTTTTCTATATGATGTGAAGTAGTGTTGTTTATGCTGTGTAGATAACCAGTTGTTCCAGTACAAGTCTTTTTTAAAAAATTTATTTTATTGAAGTATAGTTGATTTACAATGTTGTGTTAGTTTTTGCTGTACAGCAAAGTGATTCAGTTATACATACATATTCTTTTTCCTAATGGTTTATTACAGGTAATTGAATCTAGCTCCCTGTGCTATACAAGAGGACCTTCTTATTACAGTACAAGTCTCGAAATTATGTTGTGTAGATGTTCCAACTTTGTTTTTTTTTAAAAATTGCCTTGGGTATTCTACATTTTATGGATTTCCCTATATATTAGTTGTTTGGGCTGCACCAGGTCTCCGTTGCTGCATTCAGGCTTTCTCTAGTTGCCGCGAGCGGGGGCTACTCTTCGTTGTGGTGCTCAGGCTTCCCATTGCAATGGCTTCTCTTGTTGTGGAGCACAGGCTCTAGCACACAGGCTTCACTAGTTGTGGCACACGGGCTACAGTGGTTATGGCTCAGAGGCTCTAGAGTGCAGGCTCAGTAGTTGTGGTGCATGGGCTTAGTTGTTCCATGGCACATGGGATCTTCCCAGACCAGGGCTCGAACCCGTGTCCCCTGCATTGGCAGGTGGATTCTTAACCACTGTGCCATGAGGGAAGCCCTTCCCTATATATTTTAGAATCAGCTTGTTAATTTTATAAAAATACATGTTATAATTTGTGAATTGCACTGTTTAAGTATTGTATGCCAATTGTTATGGGCATTGTATGCCCATTTCCTAAGTAATTTGTATGTTTCAGTACATGTTTTAAAATTTTATTTTCCCATCGCTAGCTACATGTGCATAAAATACAACTGATTTATCTAAATTAACTTTGCATTCAGTGACCTTACTAACTTAACTTTTCAATTTTACTAGTTGATTTGTAGAGGCTAAAATTTCTGCGTAAACATGATGCCACCTGCAAATAGAGATGGTTGTAATTCTTCATGATCTTTATTGTCTTTATTTTATCTTTCTAGTTTTATGTACTGGATAGTACTTTCTCTTAGCAATGTTTTGGAGTTTTCAGTGTTTAGTTTTTGCATGTCTATTATTAAATTTTTTCTAAAATTTTATGTGTTTTGGTGGTATCATAAATGTATTCTTAATTTTATTCTTCCATTGTTTGCAGTCATTGGTCTCTCTGTTCTGTTCCATTAATTCATTTGTCTATGCTTTCACCAGTATTATGTGGTTTTGATTACTGTAACCTTAAAAAAAAATCTTAAAATCCATACTGGGAGTTCTCTAACTTTCTTCTTTCTTGTTCCTTTTTTATTATTTTTTGACTTTATTTTTTTAGAGCAGTTTTAGGTTCACAGCAGATTGTGACATCTCCTGTATACTGCCTGCCCCCATATATACATAGCCTTCCTCATGATCAACGTCCCCCACCAGAGTGGTACATTTGTTACAACTGATGTCACCTTGCTTGGGTCTTACCCAGAAGTCTGGAAGTTAACTCAAGTCTCTTTATTTTGATCTCAAACTCCAGGCTTTGTCTCCACATTATGTAGCCTCTGAGATATCTTCTCTTGGCAACTTTTTTGTTAATCATTTTCTGTTCTTAATATTGAATTTATGTTTACATTTTGAAATATTTATTGTCATTTCAGAATATTAATGGAGTTTCTTACATAGAGCCATTTTTGTTTCTTCCCTAATTTTAATTCCTATTTTATATACTAATATAGATGCATTTTCACCAAAGTTTTACTTTACTCTGAACAGATCACTCATATTTTTCTTTCTTTTGAGTTTATTTCCCTTAGAAAGATATGTCCAGTCATAAAGCAGAAGAATTTTCACCAAAATATTACTTCACTGTTCAGAGATCACACATGCCTACTTTCTTATTGGCCATAAATTTGTGTTCGTATTACTTTTTCAATATGAGTGATGAATTAGTATTTTTAATCCATGAATTTCACACGAAAAATCATAATCAATAGAAAAATGGACAGAACTGTTTAATAGACATTCACAAAAATAATAATAAAAGAGCAAAAATGTACACTAGTTTTTATTCTTTAAAAGTTTAAACTAAAATAATCCACATATTATTTATCTTGAGGATTTAAAAATTAAAGAGAGTGTTAATAGCAAGTGTTGATTCAAATGTACACCAGCAGTGGTAAAGATTAGAAATGATATTAATGTCAAATTTTTGAGAAATTATGAACTGCGTGATACGTTCACACAATGAAACATATGCAACTCTTTATAATAACGTATAGTTTAATGAACATAAAACACTTCTGTTATTGTATTTAAAAAGTCAATATGTGTACAAAATATTGTTTACAATAAAATCCCGTAAGTGTGTATATGCATCTTGAAAAATATATGTGTAAATGTTAATAATGCTTATTTCTGGAGTGGTGGCATTTTAAACTATTTTTATTTCATCTTATTTCCCTTTAGAATATCTTTATTTTCTAAATTTTTATAACAATCACACATTAATACACTACTGCTTTTTAAGTTATTAAAAATGTAAAGAAATTGGCAAATCAATTATCACAGCTCTGTGTGTGTGTATAACAGAAAGAGACTGAGAGAGAGAGAGAGAGAGAAATAAGGGAGAGAATTGTTCTATATAAGTTTGACTCCTGGTCTGGTTGATTTTTTTCCCATTACAGTGTGCTTTCCTTCCTATATCTGATCTGAATATTGTCATCAGTGTCAATGAAATCTGCTGATGGAAACTTGTAAGTTACTTGAGATAACTTCTTGCACTGTGAAAGGGAAATTCTTTTTCTTTACTGTGCAGACCCTGGAGATATGTAGGCAACAGCCTTAAACAGAAGGCTTAATAACAATGGAATAAGTCCTATAAACTTGCACATCCTAACCATAAAATATCATTGGAAAGTATTAGCGATTTTTCTGTAAATGCAAAACCCTCATTTATCATTGCTCCATAGAAATGATGTTTAAAAGTTAGCACATTCGTTGTTTTATAGCCTCTATTTTTTTTAGCCTCTATTTTTTATGACCATTTCTCCTTTCTCTACAGAAAGAATTGTTATATGAGCTGTTGAACTACTTCTGTTTTCTTATCTGTCCGTTTCTCTGCTTTACTGTGGCCATACAGTCTTCATTCACCTTTATCAGATCCGCAGAAGCTGATAAAGCCTGTCTAGTGTGAAAGTTCTTGTCAATTATTTAAAGAGGGAAAAAGCTCTCTAAGTTGGAAAGGCTTATGGAATTGTTATGGTTTTTCTTATGTAGTTAGGCAATCCTTGCTGTCTAACCCCAAGAGGACTCAGATTTTCTTAAACCCCATAAATCATGGCACAAAACCTTCCAGCCTAATTAAGAAGAGAGGGAAATTAGATCCACTCCAATTGTTAATGAAGTGTGAATGGTAGTCTACATGAAGTAGAATGTAATGACACATTTTAAAAGTTGGCCTTATTCAGAATTAGACTAATTTCTGCAGATCCAGGTAGAGCACCATTCATCCTGGTTTTCTGATCTTAGTTTCTCAAGCCTGATAATAAATAACATTATTGTATTTCCATTCTTTTGGGTTTAGCAACCAATTTCTTTCAGGTACGGCACTCAAGTGCCTAATCCAGAAAGAGGATGGTGCCTAGGGTATCATGCCTCATCAGTAGAGCTTCCTGAGAGGGCATAGGACCAATTTTTACATCTTGGAGCCAAGATAAGTAAGGTCTGTTGCCAGGAAAGCAGTGAGAAGTGTCATACAAAGAGGAAGAATGTAATCCAAGAACCAGTAAGTGACACATGGATAAAGTGCCAACAGACTATTAAGTAGACTGTGAGACTCAAAAATCAGAATATCTGAAAGACTGGAGAAGCAACGGGAGACTCCCAAACAGACAGAGCGATCCAGCACTAATACTGCATACAGTACATTTAATTCCATATTTTTGTTGGGCTCTTAGTATTCTTTTATTTAAAACCTCTCCCATCCATTAAACTTTATTAAAATCATCTGTGAAATATGCACATAAAATTTACTGGTAAAAAGTGTTAATCATACTTCTGTTATACTGTATATGTAATTTTGTAGCTGGTCATGTAAGCATTATCCATAAATTTGTATTAATTAGCTATATAAAGGTATAATCACATGGATGTTTGCTTTTTAGCAGTTTCCATACATTTGAGTTATTTTTCTTATAATATATAGCACTGCCACGAACAGATTTGTGTAGGTACTTTACCTTAAAAATATTGCTGGACTTCCCTGGTGGCGCAGTGGTTAAGAATCCACCTGCCAGTGCAGGGGTCACGGGTTCGAGTCCAGGTCCGGGAAGATCCCACATGCCGCAGAGCGGTTGGGCCCGTGAGCCATGGCCGCTGAGCCTGCGCGTCCGGAGCCTGTGCTCCGTAACGGGAGAGGCCACAACAGTGGGAGGCCCGCGTACCGCTAAAAAAAAAAAAAAAAAAAAAAAACAACAAAATAAAACATTTCAGAATGAAGCCTGACAGTGCCAATTGTTAGAGGAGTTATGGATCAGGATCCCCCTACACATTATTGATGGGAGTTTAAATTGGTGCCATTGCTTTGAAAACTATTCTAGAACTCTTTGAATGCTGAACTTTCAGGTATCATACACTTGGAAATTCCATTCTTGGGTATAAACTGATGAAAAAAATATGCATATGTATAACAAGTGGCATTTACAAGAATGCTAATAATAACAAAAATTCTGGAAGCAACATACAGAAAAGAGAAGAGATGCCACAATATGTATAATGACATATTCTTACAATGCAATACCCAAAGCTATCAAAAAGAATCACAGTCACATACAATATCATGGGTAAAGTTAGTAGTATCATATTGCATAAAAAGGAAAGTCAGAGAAGAGCTGTATTACATGATATCTTTTATATACAATTTTCAAATGAGAAAATCTAAATAATTTATTGTGTATGCATGTATATTTATATGACGAACAGAAAGAAAGTACTCACAATTGAGTATACTTGTTACCTCTGAGCAAGGACATAAAAGGATGGGCTAGTGAAGGAAATGGGATAATCATTTTTTTGGTGGTGTTCTAGTTTATTAATTGGACAGTTTACTATGTATTTTATTTTTTAATGTCAGGTCAAAATCTGGTTTTGGATTGGAGGCTCTAGATTGCCTGGATCACAAAACTTCTGGGCATAGAAAGGTAATGAGGGAGAAAAAAAAGAGAATTTCAATCAAATTTATAACACATGAGCTAACATATTACTCTAAGAGAGATAGCCAACAAAACTGACAAATTAATAACCAGATGATGAAGAAGATAAACTAGTATAAGAACCTGGAAAATAATTTAAAGCTGCTTATTAGAAAAAAGTAGGCAGAACTAAAGTGAAAATAGTTGGGTATAAAATAAAACCAATTAGAAACTTGTTTTAAATGCAAAACAGAAATTCTAATGAAAAATAAGGGCATTTGTTTACTATTAAATGGGTAGAGTATGAGAATACTTAACTTGTTCAGACTCTGTTTAGAAATATTGAATGATTTTAGATATATTAGAAAAAAGCATAGCTATGCACATATATTAAGCATTTAATGACAAAAGATTCTAATATCAAACTCCTTTTTTCTATGAATTGTCATTTTATTATATTTTATTTTATTTTATTTTATTTTATTATTTTTTTTTTTTGCGGTATGTGGGCCTCTCACTGTCGTGGCCTCTCCCGTTGTGGAGCGCAGGGTCAGCGGCCACGGCTCACGGGCCTAGCCGCTCCGCGGCACGTGGGATCTTCCCGGGCCGGGGTATGAACCCATGTCCTCTGCATTGGCAGGCGGACTCTTAACCACTGCGCCACCAGGGAAGCCCATATTTTATTTTATTTACTGAATGTTTATTTAAAACATTTATGTTTACTTTTATTTTCAAATTATTTTTCATTTATGCTAATTACTTTTCATTTATGCTAATTATCTATCTGGAATATATTTTCATGTTTTACATGAAAAATGAATCTAATTTTTTAAGAGAATTTTCTACCTAAAAAACCAGTAGTCCTAGCATTGGTCAAAATAGTCCCTTTTCCCACTGATTGATGATGACTCTACCATATATCAGTTTCCAATTATGCATAAGTTTTATAGGCTCTCTAATCTTTTCTATTTGATTATTCATAAACAAAGAAAAAAACTGCATTTATTACCATATCTTTGTAAAAACTATTTATATAGTAAATAGCAGGGCAAATCATTCTACCTTTTTCTTTTTCATACTTTTTGTTGTTGTTGTTATGCTTGACCCTGTGCCCTCATATTTATAACTTTCTCTATTAAAGGCTGGCATGTATTTTATTGGATATTCTTAGACCCACTGTGGATATTACGTTATTGTGAATGAAATGTTTAGTATATTTCCGAATTGATTTTGTATATTGATCTTTCATCTACCATCCCTGCTGAAAGTTTTTAATACCTTAAACACTGTATAGATTATTTTATATTTTCTAATGTGGATAACTATATTGTTTGGAAATGAAGGTGGCTGTGTTTCTTTCTTTCCAATTCTCATACTTCCTTATCGGCTAGAATCTCTAGTAAGACAATAGAAGTAGTTACAGTAGGCTTCTTGTCTTGTTCCTGACTTGTAAATTTTGATCCCTATGCAAGTTGCTTTCCTTACAATTTTCATACATAGCACTCAGCACATTGTGAAAATTCCCTTCTATTCTTCATTTGCCAAGAGTTCCATTATGAATATTTGTTGATTTTTTTATCAAATGATTTTTCCACGTTATAGACACATTTTCTTCTCTTATCTATTAATATACATTTTCCTTTGTACATTGCTTTAACTATTGTGGAATTTGTAATATTCACAAATATTCACCAGTCCCATTCCCTGTAAAAGGTTTAGAAATCTGCACCCGTTGTCATGTGACTTGATATTGCTATGCCAACGGTGGGAAGACTATATATCACTTCCTCCAACTTTGCTCTTGTCTAGATGAAAGTTTTGGTTAAAACTTGAATAGAAGCACAGTTTAGAGCAAAGCTGCAGCTGAGAGCAGAGCCATAACTGACCTGCAGCCTACATGAAAAAAGAGTTATAGAGGAAATTGTCATTTTAAGTCACTGAGACTGGAGGATTGTTTATGAGGAAAAGCTGATTAAAACAGACTTATTACATAATATCTGTTCCATAATATTTTTTCTGGCATCATTTTATAATGATTTTGCAAATTAAATTTTGATTTTTTTCTTATAAACATTTCCAGTATTGGGGTTTATTTGTTTCCCCATTGAACTGCAAATTTCACTGTATTGTTTTAAAATATGTTGGATTATATTTTTCCTATGAATTGTCATTTTATTTTATTTTATTTACTAAAAGGTCAATTTTAAAACAGTCTCCATGTGCATTTGAAAAGATACTTCTGTTTTTAGAGAACATGCTAGTTATGTGTGTGTGTATGTGTGTGTGTGTGTATTCTACACATATATGCTATATAAATCAAAATGACCATATTTATTATATCTTTTCACATCTCTATTCTTTTAGGTACTCTAATTTATCTCTGAGGTGTTGAAAATGAAGAATAAAAGTCTACAACAATCTGTAAATATCCATTTTACACATTCATAAAGGACTGACTCCAATGGTTTTTCTTTTTTTTTTGCCTTGATTTTAATATCATGACTGTTCCTTGCTGTTCATTTTCAAGTATCTGTTCTGTCTTTGTCTATTCTTTTAAACATTTATGACATCTTTTCTTTTTTTTTTTTTTTTTTTTTTGAAATGGAGGGCCGTGTCTGGGGGATGTCTCTACTTGAACGTTGTATGAGGCAGATTACAGATTGTCAGCTCATTGCTGTTATTAACAGTGGGCAATACAGGCCTGCAGGGCCATGTCCAGCCACAGCACACCTGAGTGGGCCACATCCTCCGTGGGCCCCTTAGACATAGCAGGTGATGACCAGGAAAGATGAGAGGCCACGGCTTAGGAAAAGCATGACCAAGAGGCCAACGAGGACTCCAGCAGAGTGCTTAGGTTCAGTCAAGACAAGGGTAAGGTTTAACGTAAATACTATGAAATTTCTACCTTAAATTGAACAGTTGAACTTCAAAACATTTTTAAATGGATGAAAAAATTTTAAAGGGAACAAGTGATGGCATTTTTTAAAACAGAATAAAATGAAATATGTGTGCCTTTCTTAAAATTTATGCAAAGATTCAGCAGTTTTAAAAATAAAGCTAGTATTCTGCTGGGCAAGGATTTTTTTTAACATAGTCTATAAATGGTAATAAATTGTTTACAAGTTGCCTGATCACTTTTTAGATCATATAATTGGATTGAGAGGCAAAATACAGTGTTTTGAATCTGTGATACTAGAGACTGTAAATAAACTAAAGTTACTCAGCAGTTTTCACAAACAGTAAATTCAGCTTTTTGTACAAAAAATTAATTATGCCATAGAAATGATTCTTGTATGACATCTTTTCTTTCAGATTATTTTTGTATATTTTAACACTGTCTGCATTCCTTTCACTTTTAAAAGTTTTACTTTCATTTATTAATATGAAAATATGTTTGGTCTTTGTTTCTAGCATTTTCATTTGTTTCATTTTTGAAGAACATATATTCCACTTATATCCTATATTTTGTTGTTTCATCTGAGTTTCTTTTCTTTTTTTGTATGTATTTGTTTTCCTTTTTAGAGTTTAAAACATTTATATCCCCTTTTTTATTTATAGCTATAACTTTCATATGTAAAGATATTGATATATAGTTTTTAAACTTCTTTATTATTAACTTTAATCAGTGTGAATTTACTTCCAATTTCAATAAAAAATATAAAATCGGTGCTTTTAATCTTTTAGTATTCTCTCTCCCTAAATGCTCATCTTCCCTGGTTATAATGCTATAATCATATGGTTTTTTTCTTCTAGCTTTGAATTACATTCATTTGAATAATATACTTAAACTGTTTGCTCCCTTATTTATCATATTTAGACTATATTATGTGGAATACACACTATGAAAGATAAGAGCTGTGCCCTCACTTCTTTAAGTCTCTTACCCATTTTAAAATTCTATTTTTACATTATCAAGACTTATTAAATTTATATTCTATTTTGTCCTAAAAATCCTAGACTTTTCTAGCCTTATATATTTCAATTGCTTTGGTTCTCACTAATGTTTTGTTGTTTCTTTGTTTGTTTGTTTCTAGTAATAGCAGCTTAAATTAAATTTTAAAATTTGTCTTGTGTCTTGGCTAGAAGAGTTTATTTTGGTGAATCTATTGAGATGATCATATGTTTTTTGCTCCTTTAATGTTGCATATGTTAAATTATATTGATTACTGAATGTTTAATGAAACCTTAAATTATATTGATTACTGAATATTTAATGAAATCTGTCATACTTGGTCTGGGAAAAACTACTTGGTTATTGCATGTTACACTTTTTATATCTTGTGAACACAGCTAGCTAATATTTTATAAAATATTTTTAATTTTGGCTCTGGGGGATACTTTTGTGGTGTTTTTTCTCCCTATTTTGGGGATCATGGAATTTCTTGCCTTATAAAATAAGTTGGAAAATGTGGTAGGCAGGATAATGGTTCCTCCCAAAGATGTCCATGTCCTAACCCCTGGAACCTGTGAATATGCTATCTTACATGGTAAAAAAACACTTTGTAGATGTGAAAAAAATTAAGAATCTTGAGATGGAGATTACCCTGTATTATCTGGGTGGCCCAAATACAATCGTTGTTATCCTTATATGAGAGAGATGTGGGTCAGAGTCAGAGAAGATGTTAAAGAAGAATCTTGAGGGCAGCAAGGGATAAATTATGCCTTACCTATAAAACAATTTGAATGATGTATTTCTCAACAGAACCCATAGAGACCAGAAGGAAGTGGCACATTTTTTAAGTACTGAAAGAAAAGAACTGACAACCTGAAACCGTGTAACTCAGATTGGGACTTGAACCCGCCAGCCAGAACTGGAACCCAGCTAAAACCCAGACTGAGACTTAAACCCATGGTCTTTTAATTGAGATCACACACCTGGTCTCAGGACTTAATGAAGCCCAGGTTCTTTGTGTCTCAATGCAAAAGGAATTCAGCAAGAGGCAAATTGATAGGTAAGAACAACTCTATGCCAATACAGTGGACAACCTGGAAGAAAAATGAACAAATTCTTAGAAAGGTATAACCTTCCAAGACTGA
The DNA here is from genome assembly GCF_026419965.1 of Kogia breviceps. NCBI lineage: Eukaryota > Metazoa > Chordata > Mammalia > Artiodactyla > Physeteridae > Kogia > Kogia breviceps. Next base: position 53,846,336 of record NC_081311.1, read on the forward strand.
ACCAGGAAGAAATAGAAAATATGAACAGACCAATCACAAGTAATAAAATTGAAACTGTGATTGAAAATCTTCCAACAAATAAAAGTCCAGGACCGGATGGCTTCACAGGTGAATTCTATCAAACATTTAGAGAAGAGCTAACACCCATCCTTCTCAAACTCTTCCAAAAAATTGCAGAGGAAGTAACACTCCCGAACTCATTCTGTGAGGCCACCATCACCCTCATACCAAAACCAGAGAAACATACTACAAAAGAAGAAAATTACAGACCAATATCACCGATGAATATAGATGCGAAAATCCTCAACAAAATACTAGCCAACAGAATCCAACAACTCATTAAAAGAATCATACACCAATAAAAAAAAAATAAGTGGATTTACTTAGAGAGAAACACTCTCCACAAACAGTGTGGGCCATGAGAGGTGCCAGGATATGGCATGGTCAGTTTTTATAGGGATGGGTAATTTCATAGGCTAATGAGGGTGGGGGGAGGTATTCCAGCTATTTTGAGGAAGGGTTGGGGATTTCCAGGAATTGGGCCACCACCTGCTTTTTTTTTTTACATTCTTATTTATTTATTTATTTTTGGCTGCCACTGGGTCTTCATTGCTGGGTGCGGCTTTCTCTAGTTGCAGAGAGCAGGGGATACTCTTCATTGTGGTGCCCGGGCTTCTCATTGCAGTGGCTTCTCTTGTTGCAGAGCACGGGCTCTAAGTGCACAGGTTTTAGTAGTTGTGGCACACGGGCTCAGTAGTTGTGGGTCGCTGGCTCTAGAGCATAGGCTCAGTAGTTGTGGTGCACAGGCTCCGCGGCATGTGGGATCTTCCCAGACCAGGGATCGAACCCTTGTCCCCTGCATTGGCAGGTGGATTCTTAACCACTGCGCCACCAGGGAAGCCCCACCACCCACTTTTTGACCTTTAAGGTCTGCCTTGGAACTGTCATGACGCCTGTGGGACTGTCATTTAGCTTGCTGATGTTTTACAATGAGCATATACTGAGGCTCAAGGTCTAGTGGAATTTGACTTGAACGGCTTCTTGGACCTATTTGGTTCTGGTCAGTTTATGTCCTGTCCTTGGGCTATGTCACTCTTTTAAAGGTTGTGCCCTGCCCCTTTCCCTCGTTTTTCAAACCCTATAGAATCCTATGCCCAGAAAATATCTTTCAATAATAAAGGGAAGACCAAGACATTCTCAGATGAAAGACAACTAAGATTTGTTACCAGCATACCTCCTCAAAAAGAAGGCTAATGAATTCTTTAAACAGGAAGGAAATGAAGAAAGAAGGCATTTTGGAAGATTAATAAGGAAGAAAAAATATGGTAAGCAAAAATATGAGAATATACAATAACATTTCTCCTCTTGGATTTAAAAAATTATGTTTGATTGTTGAAGTAAACATTATAATTCTGTCTCATGTGATTTTAAATATATGTAGAGAATATATTTGACAGTTGTAAATGGGGAGGGCAAATGGACTAAAGAGAGATAATGTTTCAATATTTCATTCAGACTGGTAAAGTAATACCATAGACAGTGATGGAAGATAATAAAAGGCTCAGTAATAGAAGTACACAAATTTGTCCAACTTATTTTTGACAAAGGTGCAAAAGCAATTCAATGAAGAAGAGATGGATTTTTTTAAACAAAGATGTTGGAGCAATTGGCTATCCATAGGCAAAGAATGAACTTCAACTTGCACCTCACATCTTATATAGAAATTAACTCAAAATGGGCCACAGAATTAAATGTAAAATGTGAAAATTTAAAAAACACTTTTAGAAAGCAATATAGGCAAAATACTTCTGGATCTGAGGATAGATCAGTAGTTTTGAAAATTGACCCCAAACCCACAATCTGTAAGAATAGTTTATAAACTGCACTTCATCAAAATTAAAACTTTTGTTCTGTAAAAGATTTTCTTAATGGTATGGAAAGATAAGCTATAGAGTGGGAGAAAATATCTGCAAACCACATATCTGACTAATCACTAGTATCTAGAATATAGAAAGAACTCTTAAAACACAAAAGTAAAAAAAAATCCAATTAACAAATGGGTAAAAAAAAGATATAAACAGAAATTTCACTGAAGCTGATATAGAGATATCAAATGAGTTCATTAAAAGACCTTTAACAGGCATTAGAGAAATGCAAATTAAAACCACAATGTGATATCACTCCACACATATCAGAATGGCTAAACTAAAAAACAGTGCCAACATCAAATGCTGGTGAGGATGCAAAGAAACTGAATGACTCATACATTGCTGTTAGATATGTAAAACAGTTCATCCACTCTGCAAAACATTTTGGCAGTTTCTTAAAAAAAAAAAAAAGTAAGCATATGACCCTTCAGTTGTACTCTTGGTCATTTATTTTAGGGAAATGAGTATTTACATTTACACAAAAACATGTTCATGAATTTTTGTAGCAGCTTTATTCATAGCAGCTCCAAATTGGAACCAACCCAGGTATTCTTCAATGAGTAACTGATTAAACGTACACTTTGCTACCATACCATGGTGTGCCTCTAAGCAATAAAAAGGAATTAATTTTTAATACATAGTTTCAACCTGGATGAATCAGAAGAATTATACTAAGTGAAAAAATCCTATCGAAGTTATATACTGTATGATTCCTTTTAAGTTACATTTTAACAATGACAAAATTATAGAAATGGAGAACAGATTAGAGGCTGCCTTGAAAGGCAAAGGTGAAGATAGAAGAGAAGTCGGTATAGCTTTAAAAGAGCAAAATGAAGAATACTTCTAAAAAAAATTTATCTTATTTATGTATTTATTTGGCTGCGTTGGCCCTTTGTTGCTGCACATGGACTTTGGTTGCGGTGAGTGGGGGCTACTCTATTGCGGTGCGTGGGCTTCTCATTGCGGTGGCTTCTCGTTGCAGAGCACGGGCTCTAGGCGTGTAGGCTTCAGTAGTTGTGGTTCACGGCCTTAGTTCTTCCACGGCATGTGGGATCTTCCCGGACCAGGGCTCGAACGCGTGTCCCCTGCATTGGCAGGTGGATTCTTAACCACTGTGCCACCAGGGAAACCCTTGAAAAATACTTTTTGTGGTGGAAATATTTTGTATCTTGACTGTATCAATGTCACCATCCTGGTTTAATATTGTATTGTAGTTTTTCAAGATCCTACCATATGGGGAAACTGAATAAAGGGTACATGGATCTCTCTGTATTTCTCTTACAACTGCATGTGAATCTTTGCTTATCTCAAATTTAAAAGTTTAATTAATAAGGTATAATAGAGGATGTTTTGAACAATAAATTTGAAAATTTAGATGAGATTTTCCTAGGAAATCATGTCATCCAATTCATTAAAATTTAATTATCATATTTAAAGTATCTTAAATCTTCCAAAGAAACAGAATTTTAATAGAAATAGTTTCTATAAATTGATCCTTCAGTCTATTTGTCTTCCAGAATGAATTCTTTCAAATTTTAAGCAAGAAATATTCACCAGTCTTATACAAACTCCAACTATAAGAAAGGAGGGAACACTTCCTCTATTTATTTTCTAGTGCTGCCATAACAAATGGCCACAGATTTGATGGCTTAAAACAAATCAAATCATTCTTTCAGAGCCATGGAGCCCACAAGTATGAAATCAAGGTGTTAGCAGGGTCACCTTCTCTGAGGGCTGTATGGGAGAATCCCACCTTGCTGAGTCCAGCTTTTGGCCCCAGGGGTTCCTTGATTTGTAGCAGCATAACTCCAATGTCGGCCTCCATCTTCACGTGGTCTTCTCTCCTGTTTTCTTGGACAGACAACTCTCCCTTAATTTAAGGCCCGCATTAAACCCAGGATGGTTTCATGTCAACATCCTTAATTACACTGGCAAAGACCTTTTTTTCCAAATAAGGTCACATTCACAGGTTCCAGGCATGAGGGCATGGAAATACCTTTTGGGGGCCATTATTCAAACTACTACATGTCCCAACATATTGTATGAGGCCAGAAGTACTTTAATACCAATATTTGACAAGTATATTACAAGAAACCTATAGGCCAATTTCTCATAAATATAATTAAAAATTTTCTAAAGAAAATATTAGCAAATCAAATCAGTATGACTTAAAAGAAATATCACATGAAATTGTGTTCCTTTAAGGAATATAATATTAGCTTATATTTTAAAAAATTAATCACAATATTTGCTATAATAAAAAGAGCACATAACCATTACAACATTTATTTATTATAAAACCTCTTAGTAATCTAGGAATAGAAAGGAAATTCTTTGGTATAATAAAAAAAAGAATTTCATTGAAAACTTTGAAAGCTTTTTCTTTGCTATCATAACTTTTATCAACAATACAGTGTAGTTCCTTACTATTGTCATAAGGCAGGAAACAAACAGTAAAAGGCATGAAAAGGAAGAAATTGTCATTATTTCCAGATGACATGAATGTGAATGAACAAAATTCTAAAGAATCTACACTTAGGACATAGGGCTAAGTGAATTCACAAGGTAACTGAATAAAATGTCAATATAAGAAATCAATTTTATTTCAATTTACTGGTAATCAACAAAAAGAAAATTAAATTTAGGAAATAGTGCCAGTTAAAAATAGCATTTAAAAATCAAATACCTAAAAAAATATTTATTCCATTTTTGAAGATTATATGTTTGGTCCTGCAATTTCTGACAAAGAATGTTATCCAAAATATTGATATGTGAAGAAAACATTCAAATCAAGTTATTTAAAAGGCAGTCAACTGAATAGAGAAAAGAGGCAAATGATTTAAAGACCTTTCACAAAGTGGTCTATCCAAATGGCTGATGAACTTTAAAAATGGCGTACAACCTCATTAGTTATCATAGAAATATAAATTAAAACCGCAATGACATGAAGTCTAAAATGAAATGACTAACACCAAATAATAGTGAGGATTTAGAGCATCAGTAAGCATCAAAAGAAACATAACTGTGATGTGTAACTTTGTATAAATACTTCTTGACAATATTTACAGATCCCACGATTCCGCATTTCCACTCTGAAAGGTTATGTCTAACCATATAATGCAAACATATGTTTATCAAAATATATGTACAGTGACATTCACAGTGACATTATTTATAGTAAAAAAAATTGGAAATTGTAGAATAGATAATTTATGACATGTTCTTACATAGAATACTACTTTACAACAAGAAGAATCTAAAAACTTAAATTTGAGCAAAAGAGTCTTGGTGTAAAATGTTACAAACTGTAAGATCTCATTTATATAACCATCAAAAACTGATAAAGATGTTATTAAGAGTTACCATGGGAGAGGGATGGTGACTGGGAGGGCCAGGGATACTTCTGAGGGATAGATGCTTTTCCATTTGAGGTCTAGTTACATCCGTGAAATAATTTCTGTCCATTATATGCATCATGCTTCGTTAAATGTTCACAAAATAAACACTAGAGATAATGCCAGCTTTAATTATCTAAAAATTTTTATTTGATCTTCACATTTGAGAAAAATACACATTCTGATAAAAAAGCATTTTATACAAGTGGGAGGAAATTATAGACTTTAGAAAAAGTTATGATGGAATTATTGGCTATCTCTTTGGAAGAGCATAATTTTGTTGTTCTGAACCTTAAATCATCCATTAAAATAAATTACAGATGCCTTAAAAAGATAAAAAGGAAAAGTTAACCATATAAGAATGAGAAAAAATATGAACAAACATTGCTATAATTTTGAAGTGAGGGAAGAATTTGTGACCATAAAAGAAAAACAGGATAATTAAAGCAAATATACAAATTTAACTATATCTAATATAAATATTTTGAATGAGTAATGAATTATCCTTTATAAAATGAAAAATTGAATAATAAATAATTTATAGATTAGGCATAAGATTAACAACCTTGATATTAAAAGAGTTCTTCCAAGTCAATTAGAAATTAATCAATAAATAGATACAAGGATATTTAGAGGAGACTCTCTCAAAGGAAAAACTAAAAAAATATATATATATTTTTTGTGGTACGCGGGCCTCTCACTGTTGTGGCCCCTCCCGTTGCGGACCACAGGCTCCGGACGCGCAGGCTCAGCGGCCATGGCTCACGGGCCCAGCCGCTCCGCGGCATGTGGGATCTTCCCAGACCGGGGCACGAACACGTGTCCCCTGCATCGGCAGGCGGACTCTCAACCACTGCGCCACCAGGGAAGCCCCTAAAAATATTAATACTATAATAAACAAAGGAGAAAATGTTCACTTTTTGCAATCAAATAAATTCATATTAATACTTGTGCTTCCAATAAACTATCAGGTGCGAGACAGAGAGAGATGAGGGAGGGAAAAAGGAGGAGGAGGAGAAAGAAGAAAAATGAAAATAACATGTCGAGTATTGTCCTGGGATAGGAGGAAAAAAAATCTCACATAAGTCGGGTAGAATGTTTTATCCTTTCTTTTGTTTTAACCTTTTTAATGTAAAAACAAACATTTAGAAAAGCATACAAATGTCTAATTTAGTGGAATATTATAAAACAAACACCCTTGTAAGCACAATAAAAGCCTAGCCATTGAACTCTGCCAGTCATTCCAGAAATTCTTTCTTTTGACCTCTTTTGACTTGTAAGAATCTTTTCGGTCGGCAGGACCCCATCCCCACCCCCCCCACCCCCATACCCCGTCCCTTTCCTTTCTTTATAGTTTACTAGTTAAAAATCTTGGCCTTTTAACCTGTTGTTTCTTACAGTCTGTATATTGCTGATTGCATCCTCAGTCAGGATTGCATCCTCAGTTGGTAGGACTAAAGGAAGGATAAAAACTTTGGATATCTGTCTTTTGTGATTTTAGCGACTCAGTGCCTAGACAAAGCCTCAGTCCAGTAATCCTTTGGGAGGATGCCACATGGCGATGTTCAACTTTTATAACTGCTTTTTCATTTATTAGTTAGAATTATTTTTATAAAATAACACTTTCCTTTATCTACTACTATTTGATTATCCAATGGTATAATTCATAAAGAAAAGGCAGGAAAAATGTTTGATACTTTCTTTCATTTTCTTCTTTTACATAATGGATTTATTTCCAGTCATTTTCCTAGGGGGACTTATTTAGCTTTTGTTTTAATATTTTTATGAATTTACTGATTTAAACACATTTGGTGGGTTTTGATAAATCAAAATTATTAGCTGTTTGGGAGCTCAAATTGTCCCATTTCTGACGAGTCAAAGGCTCTTCTAACTAGCTCTTGACATGACCATAGCAGTTATTGAGAGTTTCCTTGTTTTCTGTTATGTGAAAATTTACATTTCCTGCCTCAGACATGGAGTCAGCTCTTTCTTTAAGATGCACTGGTGTTTTTTTTTTTTTTTTTTTTTTTTGCGGTATGCGGGCCTCTCACTGTTGTGGCCTCTCCTGTTGCGAAGCACAGGCTCTGGACGCGCAGGCTCAGCGGCCATGGCTCACGGGCCCAGCCTCTCTGCGGCATGTGGGATCTTCCCGGACCGGGGCACGAACCCGTGTCCCCTGCATCAGCAGGCGGACTCTCAACCACTGCGCCACCAGGGAAGCCCATGCCCTGGGTTTTTTAATGGTACTTGGTATTTCAAAATCATAATCCAGATACTAGGGTTACTCACTACTTTGGGGTTGTTAATTATTATTTCTAGTCCTCTTCTGTTGTTAGAACAAAGAAATTATATGTGCTAAAAACACAGACACACACACCCCTGTAAATTCATATCGATACTCTAAATTCAAATTCAGGATTAGAGAGTTTTTAATGTAACTTCTTTTGTATTGTGTCTATCTCCTGAGAGTTCTGGTTCTTAAGGATACAATGGATGATAGAACATTCCATAATTACACATTTACTTTATGTCCATTTACACAACATATCTCTCAGAATAACATTGCTCATTTACCACCAACAATACACCAAAAGGAGTTAACATTTGTTTGCATATACTCTCCCAATTCTCCCCCATTTTCATACTTGTATAATACCTACATTGCTTGAGCATGTAGCCATGACAACCTGTACTCTCTTTTTAATCCCAATTTATTCTTCGTTCTACAAGTAACTGTTTAATGATCATCACTAGTTCTTATAAAAACTTTTAAAGTTGCTTTGTTTGCCTAAGCTCATTGTCTAATAGATTCTTTAGGAAGTGCTCACGGGAACAATATTACCAAACTTTTATATGTTAATTAATAATAGTTTTTTTGTATGTGGTTTTTAGACTTGAAAGTCACATTTGCTGGATATAAAACACTTGCCTCAAATTTTCTCTCCTTTAGTGTATAAATATTTCTGTTTTTTTATGTTGGTTATATGCCGCTTTAGAAACATAAGATTATAATAAAATTTTCTTTCCCTTATAAATGTCTTGTTTTTTTTTTTCTCCCTTGGTGGGAAATGAGGCTTTTTTTTTTTCCTTTTTCTATAAAGCCCAGAAATTTTACTAGAATGTAGCTGGTGGTATTCATCCCAGGTTTGTATTATCAACATGGGGTGGGTGCTTTAATATATATTGTAGTTTCAGGTTTTTTAGTTTCAGGAAATTTTTTGTGAATTAAAAGTTTTAGTATTTGTTTTATTCCCTTGATTTGGTCTTATTCTTCAAGCATTCCTATTATTCATAAGATGGATATAGTATATTATTTGTAACTTTCTCTCAAAATTTTTGTTTTTTCTTTCTGCTTATTAAAAATTTCATCCTTTTTCACCTTCTTTTAAGGCATTGTCCACTGTGTTTATTCACTCCTGTTTTCTAATTCAGTCTCCATTCAAGAATTTTCATTTATTTATAATTATTTTCTGTCTTCCATCATCTCACTTGAGGTTTTAAAATTATGATATATGTTCTGTCACGTTTTGTAACACTTTCTTAATGTCTTTTAGCTCACTTCTAAGGTGTGAATTTTGATGTTTTCTGTGACATGTCTTTTTAGTGTTCTTTCATTTTACATAGGAATGTTATTATTATTCTCCTCTTTCTGTTAACTTAGCGTGGAATTTGACCTCAGTACTTTTCTATTGCTCATCTTTTGTAAAATGAATTATCCTGAACTTGTGGAAGAAGGTGTAGTTCAGAGGAGCTTTTCTCATTTCTCGGAGCTCCTCTTCTGTTCTTTTCATGAAGATGTTACCGACCGTCTTGGTTCAGGCGGACCCCCAACTAGGTCCTTCCCTTGCCCCGTGCGGCTAGCGCCAGTCGAAGGAGACCAGGTTCGGCAAAGCAGAGCAAAAAGTTTATGCCTTGATCAAGGAATTGGGAAGGGAGCGATCATGTTTTAATGACCTCCCCAGAGGAGAGAAGAGGGAAACTTTTAAGGGGTAAGAGGTGGGTATGCCATCAGAATTCAGAGAAGGGGATAGCAATTTCCAGAAACAGCCAGAGAATGTGCAGTCCTTTGGGCTCCCTTGCACACGGAACTAATTGTGCTTAGCAAAGTCCAAATCTCCGCTTTGGGCGGAGATCCTAACATGGTAATGAGGCAAAGGCAAATTTCGGACGCTCGCGTTTCATCTGCGCAGGCGCTGCCCTTGTGTTCTGGCTAGAACCGGTTCAGGGCAGTTGAGTGTTGTCCTCTCAGGCCGGTCTGGCTCGGTAGGTTCTGTGGTTTTGTTTCTGTGGCGTTTGCTTTAGTTTTTGTGAAGCCAGCATGCTGTGGGCAATGGACTAACAATTGTGGTGTGGAAAAACGAAAGAAAGTAGGTCTGCCTCAGTACAGGTGTGGGTCTCTATCTGGGAACAAAGACTTCAAAATCATGGTGGACCGACTGCTTTATGGAATTTCCAGACTCTTACTTGGCCCATTTTTACTTGCACCTTTTTTCCTTTTCAGTACTATCTGTGGCCTGCCGGGTTTTAATGCCACAACTCACCGCGTCTTCTGAGTGTGGATCCCTAAAGTGCCCTCCAAGGAAGGAGCCCCAGGAAGTCAGTCCCTGGGGCCGTCTGGGAACAGACTGGAAACGACCGTCGGGTCTCTCCCGTCTCCATTCTCCTTGTGCTCAGCTTGAAGTAGAAGCGTCGGTACCACCCCCCCCCCCGCCCCCCAGTTTCAGATGACGTTCTCCAAGTGGTCGGCATGTGATCCGGTAAGAATTTATGGGCTATGTTGAGAATCTATTATCCTCGCGTCTGTCAACTTCACGGCTCCCTTTTCTTCGCTTCACACGGACACTGATGCCATGTACGCCTTGTAGCAATTGGCAGTTTGTCTTCATCTGCTTATAATTTGAGAGTTTTGGTTATAAGGTGCAACGTAGTTTTATTGTAAATGCTGTTCCCATGTCTTCGGTTTTTGCTGTCTATTTACTGTTTGCTTTAATGAGTGTATTTGGAGCTATTCAGTATCTATGCCACGACTTCATCTTCCCAGGATACTCATGGGTGGGATTTTAAATTAATGAATTAATATTTTTACGAATTAAAGTAATTCAATAGATAATGCTTCCCAGCTTGGCCGCATGCACAAAAGCCTCGGCAAGGAATTTCACTTCTCAGAATTCATTCAAATAATATAATTATGTAAGACTACAGTGATATCTGGGCAAGAGTTTCCACTCGAGTGGGTTTATAATTGCAGAAACTAAGCACAATGTACATTTACAATAACAGTTGAACGGTTCAAAAATAAATGAATAAAATGCTGTCTACTCATTCAGAATCTGATACAGTAATATGTTCAGAAATAAAGGTAAGTGAGAAATAAAATAAAAAATAGGCTCTGCAGTACAATACTCACAGCTTATAAACCTTTTTATAGACGTATCTCTCTATATACGTCTGAGGATAAATGTTACAGTGATTGGTTAGTATGGTGAACTTTAATAATTTATTTACACTATTAGCTTATATTTTTTAAAATGTGAATTGAGGATCCTGATCATTCAATAATCTGACCTGCATTTGGTTGTTAAACAGTAATCTAGAAGGAATAGTTGCCAAGATGCATTAACATTGAAGTTGTAAATAAATTTCAGAAAGCCTTCTGGCATATATTACAAAAAGAATTTTCCTTCTCTACTGACCTCTGCAACTTGGTTTATTTTACAATTACTATAGAGTTACAGGTTTGCAATTTCTGATTTTGATTTGGGGTATGGAATTTGCCATTATTCAGCAGTCTGTGACTTTCCATTAGATTTTTGGAGGTGGAAATACTGAAGGAAATAAGATCCTCTAGTCCATAGGTAAACTGAAAGGAATAAGAAAACAAAGTCTCTAATTTTTTTCTGTCATGTTTCATTGGTTTTTAATGAACTGTTTAGTTTTATTGAGTAGCAAAGACAAGCCAGATGTTTAATGGTCCAATAAAGTAATTAATTGGTACTTTTCATTTAACAATGTTTTGCCTGTCAGCCTCCCTGGCACAATTTCAAATACATTGGCTAGTTTAATTGCACTAACCATGCCCAGTTAACTCTTTATCAACAACTAATGACAATGAAATATTTTTATTTATCACTTTTACTTTGTGTAATTATATATGCTCATAGGAAGTTGGAAATTTAAGCTTTATCAATTTTCCCCTTCCTATAACAATTATTAATATTTGATTAATCATTATATTTTGTTCATTCTGCCACAGATTCTTTGCTCTTTTATCTATCTCTTTTGCCATTGTTGTAGCTCAGATACATGTTGTCTATCTTTTGGGATCTTAAACTTGTTTTTCCTTGTTTTAATACATTTTCATGAGAATGTTCTTAATAATCCAGATCTTTTATCACTCTAGATTCAAAATGTTTGATGGATCACCACGCATCATAACAGGGGTTGCACACTAAAAATGCCTTTGTAGGCCAGGCGGGTCAGTAGGTGACATGAACAAAAGGAGTGTCTAGACAATAGGTCCTAAAGTGCCGGGTGGCCAGTTAATTTTAAAACATCCTTCTGAACCAACGGAATGCATCTGCAGGTCAAAAAGCTACAAGTTTTTGCCCTCTGGGAAAATTGAAGTCCAAATCCAGATGCAGACATACAGAGCACCTCATAACCTGTCCCATACTCATCTTCCCATTTGTCACTATTCTCAAGTATTGACAGTCACTGTTTCCAAATAGGCACCAACCCTCATGCCTGCATGCCCCTGACCCCAGTACAGACATACACATTAGCATCACACCTGGTCATTTTTCAGTATTCAAATCATTTTTTTTTTCTTTTCTGAAGAATTCCCTGGCATCTTAGTATCCTCTGCAGCTGATTAATTATACTTTGAGCTGTCTCCTATTGTCCCCTGTTGATAACTTAGTTTGAATATATTATCATTGCATTGTGATTATTTATTGATGTGAACTTCTTAAGTTATGCTCAGAGCTTTTTGGGGAAAGGACTGTGGGCTCTTCCCCTGTTAATGCTCTATCCCTGTATCTAGTACATGCTTAATGACTACATCTGACTAAATTTATTCAGCCTTTTAATTTGTTTATAAGACAATCAGTAACATTAATATTTTGTTTATTTTGTGTGTGTGTGTATTTTAAAACCTGGACTCCAGCGTGCATTTCAGAAAAAAACTCACAGTGGTCCCCTATCTAATGTATGATTCTTAAGTTTGCTTGTAGCATTTGACTATTGAAAATCATCTCCAGGCAGTAGGTTCTTTTAGTAATAGAAGGACTGATTATGTGGATGGTAAACGGGTCAAAATAAAGACTTCTGGTTTAGTGGGAACATTTTATAAACTGCACCACAGTCGGTGGAAATCTTGGTCCCATCCATTTACTATAATATTTTGGAAAGATGATTTTCTTTTTCAGTCTATACAAAGGAATTGACCATACACACTTTATCAAGTTGCTGTCAACATATAATTAGGTACTTGATACAAAGTGTTATCACAGTGCCTGGCACATTGCAAGTATTGACCTGCTTCCCAAACCAAGAAAACGGCTTCCTCTTCCCTCTATCCCTCTGCTTGGGCAGCTGAATAGTAGTTCCTCTAACAATATTACACTGCAGTCATATCCTAATGAACACTGTCCTAGACATCATCTTTACTACATAATATCCTTGAGATCTAAGCCAGGTGTGGATATTTTTAAAGTTTTAGAGAATGTCCAACTCTTCCTTCACCTACAAACCATCCGTCAGTTAGACCTAGTTTCAATTCAAGTGCTCTGCTCCACTTGAAATTCGAAATGTGTTCTTAATCATCTCAGGAATAAGAATCCCAGTCAGGACACCAAAATAGTCTTGGGAGTGTCTTTCACAGAAAAGGTCAGCATTTCTGCTGCATGGGAGAAAACAGGTATGCCTCTATCGCACCCTGAGCTGTCGTACTTGTCACACAAGATGGGCACATTGGGTTTAGGACATAAAGCAAGATGATGTGTTGACTTTTTGGACATCTTGAGTTTGAGTTGTTCACTGAACATCTTCAAATGGAGGAGTAGTCAGGGGAAGGCTTTTCACTAACACCCCTTGGAAAATAATATGAGGGAGAGAAATAGAGGATAGTTACTTATATAGAGGTGACATTTCTCATTGACCCAAACAGAGTTCCTCAGTCTTCACTGGTCTGAATTTTTCTGCTTTGGAGATTCATGAGGAGCATTTGGATAATAAATATCAGTTTTACAAAACAAAACAAAAAACAGCCGCCAGCTGGTTTTATGCCGTCCTGAGCACAGGTAACTAGAGCCCCAAATTCTAAGAGTTTCATGAATTCCAGTATTTCACTGACTTGAGATTAGAGTATCTGACCACGCTATGTGTTTAAGCACACCTGAAATCCATCACCAGATACAGAAAAGTATATCATGCATCTAAGAGCACCTTACGTATCATGAATATTTTTGCCACTAATTTTTGTTCCCATTTCTAAGCCAGAAGTTCTTCAGCAATATGCATCTGTATTTGTGAATAACAAAAAGAAAGCTAGCACATTCCTGTGACTCATGTTCCGAATCTGGCCTCAGTTCCCATCCTCCTCTTACCATGCAGTGCCTAGCACTCTTGGTATGACTTTTCAGTCCTGTTTTTGACTCCTGTGTCCAGTACATGACATTTCAATTGACTCTAACCCCAATTTAATACATCCAAAAAATGAAACTCTGTTGTCAAATACGAATATGAGATAGACAACTGTATTTGTTGTCAAGTATGTATCTTCATTTCAGTTTATTGACTTGCTAAGAGCAACTACCATGAGGAACAACTCAAATCTCCTAAGCATTCACATAAACAATCTTAGAAAATGTCTATTCTAATGCATTTCCTTTGTGGTAGTTTAATGGACTTCTGTCATTTGCCTATACAACTCTGGGAGGACTTGTCAGCTTTGTAGAAGAATAAACCTTTACTCAATTGCGGTTTATCTGTCATTCTTAATCGCTTACCTTCTCTGACTATTGCTTCTGGTTAGAATTAAGCTGTCACCGCTTGATATTTGTATTATCCATATTTTTGAATTTAATATATTTTTCTGGAATCAAAATCAGCCATGTAAGCATTAAACTTCTCTGCTTGGGGAAACTCTGGTCTTAGTATAAGAGGAACTCTTTTCTTTCCAGCATTTGGAGACCTCACATTTAGAGCCATTGGTAAGATCTGTGTCAGTGCCCTTTGCAAATCAAATCAAATGTAATTTTTAGTCAAATTAGAGAATTAATTAGATGAGATTGCAATTTTTCCTTAGTATTCTGTCGAGAGGATGAGTGGATGGCTGCCATTTGTCTTGCAATCTATCTCTTAACCGTATAGTACCCCAGATTTCTAATCAACCTTCAATTCAGTTATTCAATTTTGGAACTGATAATGGTTCTCAAAGATAGCCAGTCCCTCATTTTAGAATTAAGATGCTGAGAACTGATATTATTCAAAGGTGAGTTGTAAAGCTGGCAACAGAAATCACATCTCCTGAACCCTCAGTTCAGGTTTAGGTTCTGGGAAGTTACTAATAAGTTAGAAAACCATCAGATCGTTCTAATGCAGAGCACATTAAACATATATAACACAGAAAGATTTATAGCTACGATTAAAAGCAAAGTGTAGCATTGTTTTATTTGCTTAAGCTGTTATACAAAAGGAAAAATGAATATGTTTTTATGTTTATATATGTACATCTGTTTGTGCATATGTGCCCAGATATTATCTAAAGAATGAGATGACTTATAAGAGTGGTTTGAGGATTTCCACTATTAAAATTTAATGAGGAACATTTCAAATACAGATGCCCAGAAATTTTTCTAGAGATTTTGATTTAGTAATATAGGGTAGAGAGAGCCCAATAATATTCATTTCCCCAAACCCCTGTCTGAATTCTGGTGCAGTTAATCATGGATCATACTTTTTAAAAAAAATTTATTTATTTGTTTTATTTTTGGCTGTGTTGTGTTTTCATTGCTGCACACAGGTTTTCTCTAGTTCCAGTGAGCAGGGGCTACTTTTCGTTGCAGTGCGCAGGCTTCTCGTTGCAGTGGCTTGTCTTGTTGCGGAGCACAGGCTCTAGGTGCGCAGGCTTCAGTAGTTGTGGCTCACGGGCTTAGTTGCTCCGCAGCATGTGGGATCTTCCCAGACTAGGGCTCGAACCCGTGTCCCCTGCATTGGCAGGTGGATTCTTAACCACTGTGTCACCAGGGAAACCCCTTGGATCATACTTTTAATTACACTGATTTATAAGGTTGCTTCTCATTCTTATTGTGGACCAGTCTATGACTGTAAGTCATAGATTCACATTGCCAGCCAATAAGCCTTATCCTTAAATACCATTGGCCGTTGGCCATCCACAGGAAAAAAACAAAAAAAACCCCACTGATGTGTATTTAGACCCTTAAGAATTCAGAAATGCTTCATTTGAGATTCAACTTGAAGAAATCCAGTAAGTCAGATTATCAGCTGAATCAGAAGGCGTCTTTGGGATAGTACCCTGATTTAATCCTGTCTCTGGGGCTTTAAACTTGAGGGGAGGGAAGGATGGAGGGGGACTTGGACTTCAGAAACTTAATAACACGTTTGCTCTTTTTTAAAAAAATAAGTAAATTTATTTATTGGCTGTGTTGGGCCTTCGTTGCTGTGCGTGGGCTTTCTCTGGTTGGGGTGAGCAGGGGCTACTTTTCGTTGCTGTGCGGGGACTTCTCATTGTTGTGGCTTCTCTTCTTGCAGAGCACAGGCTTTAGGTGCAGGCTTCAGTAGTTGTGGCACGTGGGCTCAGTAGTTGTGGCTCACGGGATCTAAAGCGCAGGCTCAGTAGTTGTGGTGCATGGGCTTAGTTGCTCCGTGGCATGTGTGATCTTCCCGGGCCTGGGCTCGAACCCGGGTCCCCTGCGTTGGCAGGCAGATTCCTAACCACTGCACCACCAGGGAAGCCTTGCTCTCTTTTTATAGTTAAAAAATGTACAGGCTTTCAGGTTTTACAGAAACCCTCCAAATTTTAGTTCTGGCCTTAACTTATTTTATTTAGTTTGGGTAGGGATTAGAGGAGGGGGGTGGATAAGGAGCTAAACCTGAGTCTGGTCTGTGTTTAAGGACTAGTGAGAATGAAAACTTAGAGTCATTCCAAGGTTGATTTTACCTCTGTTTATCTTCAAAATAGGAACTAGGATAATGGGTGTTAAAAGGTATAAGACAGGGAATGTGGCTCCCCATTGACTCCCCCACGAAGTTAGTGTTCTTGTGGAGTTTGCCCAAACTTTGATGGTCTTAGTATTTTACAGAGAGGATACCCTTTGGGTACAGGGAGCTTAGATTGAGGGTGTGTGGTATTTTAAACTCCTGCAGTAATCTGTATCCACAAACTATTTGTACAATACTAAAAAAATAAATCTATTACTAAGCAAGCCCTGTCCTTCAAATATAAGATCAAGGTTCCAGTCTTTGAAATGGAAGCTGGACCAACACTGGGACAATCTCTTTTTTTCAGCACTTGTGCTGTAAGATCTGGGAGTTTTCACTGTATATTAGGAATCCTGAATTGTGGAACACTCCTCCACTCCATTATAACACGCAATTTTTCTTGTATAGGTATGCATTCTTCCTGCTACCACAGATGATTTGTTTCTGAAACCTTACAGTGGGTGTGCCATGTCTGTGTTTGTGGAGGGAAACACAGTGTGGATATTATAGAAGTACTGAAAGAGGGGACTCCAGTGGGGCACAGGCTGCCAGGGCACTGAGCTAAAAGCAACCAGGAAGAGAAAAATGAATGAATATACATAAAAAAATGAATAAAAATGAATGCTAATTACATAAGACAGGTTCATCAAGCCTGTTCCGTCCATAGGCAACAAAAGGCATAAGGATTAAGACTTCTAAAGACATTACAGGTCCAATTGCAAGATTTGTGTGGAGGTGAAAAGACTAGGTGAGTTCTCACATGTCTACAAGTAATGCTTCTAAATGAGCTGTACATGGTTATAACTTAGAAGTGAAATATGTAGCCTTGCTTTCTAAGTAGAGTTACTGCTGTTATCAGTGGCATTGGCAGTGTTTTGAAGTCTAAGGAAGAAGTGTATGCTCTTGTAGATGCTTGCTCAGCCGTGCCTTAGAGTTATAGATGGGAGACAAGAAAGAACAAAGGAGAGTCTGGAGTTTCAACCTGATGGGTTCATGTGGAACCTCTGGTGAGGCCACAAGGACTAGCTTGCCATTCTGGCTAAGTGACATGAAGGAAGAAAAAAAAAAAGCAAACCTTTAATTCCCAGACTCTGGGTTATTTGAGGTTTATTATATTAACACATCCTCTGTAAGAGATTTCAATCATCATGGACTGGTCCATCATTCTAAAAGTGGAGAGCATTATTTGTCATCCACATGAATTTATCTTGATAACTCAACAGATGGCTGCCTCTTTTCTTTGCAGGTATCAAAGTATGAGGTTACACATAGACACACACTGTGGGAAAAAACAGTTGAGGGGTTCCAGACTTTAGACATAAGTACTTAAATCTTAAAGTACAAGAAGATTCCCTGAGATCCTGTTCGTACTGTTGATTGCTGATTTATTCCCAATAATTGTTGAACTCTGTATATTTTGCATATATTTGTCATATTTGTGTATTTGTCATTGTAGGGGTGGAATAATTTTCCCTTCTTCCCTTGTAGACTCTTTGGCTAGTCTAATAATTCAATTGATATAAGACAAATTAACAGGAGAAAAACAAACAAAATTAGAAACATGCAGAAGCCCCATAAAGTTATGAAGACTTCAAGGGCAGCCAGGCAGTTGAAGCTTATGTTACATCCTGAGCTGAGGAAAGGAGTATAGGGGCTTGGGGATACAAAGGGAGGAAGGCCATTCACAGGAAGGGAGAGAAGATGTTTGGCGAATGAAGGTTACACTGTTATGCAGATGAATTTATTAGTTATAAAGGAATCTCTGGTATAGCTGTCTTACTGCTATGGGCTCCCCTTCCTGTGTCAATTTAGGCAGTTGAGAGGGAGGGAGGTAAAGAGCTTTTCCTGAATCTGCTGGGTTTTGATTGCCTTTAGCTCAAATAATCCTCATGCCAAAGTGGCATATTTTAGGGTGACAATTTTTGCTCCCCTGCATCATGTATGTGGCATGTGTGACTTTGTTTATAGTGTCTATACAGAAGTGTAACATATTTAGGTTAGATTTCACTTGATTTACATACTCATCTTGGCCATTATAAATTCTCCCTTTGTTTGTTTTGGGCATTTGGTTTAGTTATTAAAGAACAGAAAATGCTGATGCAGCTACTTTCTAGCCCCTGACTTAATCTTAATTTGAGCAATTGACTTGATTTTTTTAAGCCTCCGGTTTTCAAACTATAAAATTGTGATAACAGTTGTATCCACTTATAGATTACTGTGGAAATTAAGTGAGATAATTTACATAAAGCACCTAGCACATATTAAATGCTCATCAAATGGAAGATATTATTAAATATTATTTGAATTATCCATCACCCTGGACTATCTAGATTACATCTCCATATTATCAAAATAAAAATTAAAAAAAAAATGACAACAAATGCATATATTGTTTATTATGTTCTAGACACTGTTTACACTAAGAATCCTGTTTACATATTAACTCGTTTAATCATCATAACAATCCTCTGAGGTAGGAGTCTTACTGCTGGCATTTATTTACAGATGACAGTGGAATCAGGAACTCCAAGCCATGGCATCTTTCTTTGAGAGCTTTTCTCCAGGTTTCTGCTTTGGCACTATTGATTAAATGGTACTCTTTGTGGTCTTCAATTATTTTCAGTTTTTGGAGTTGAGACAAAGAAACATGATAGGAAATTTTTTTCTTACAATAATAAAAAAAAATTTAGATTAAAATAATTTTAAAATATTTTTTTTAATTTTGAGAAAAACGTATTATTTGATTTTTCTTTTCCAAAGTTAGTAAAAATAGAATTTAGAAACCAAATACCAATTTTCCTGTTTGGGCCTTAGTTTTGATATATATTGGAAGCCAGATTCAGTGTACTGATTAAATCAATCTTGGTTTTGCTGCAGCAGCAAAGTGATGTCAAAACACACCTGCTTGACCTCAGTTCTACTGAAGCTCTTCTGTTATGCTCTGAAGACAAGGCTCGGACTTACAGTAATTCACCTCCACTTGATTCCCTCTTGAGAAAGCCAGCTCCCTGAGCTCTTCTTCCTTTTGCTGGGCTCCAGGGAGGTACAGTCATTGATACCTTCCGTTCATTGGGAGGATGTAGTTTGGAGTGAATATTGGTTATTATTTGAGCTGCTCCCTGGGTTGGATTGCAAGTTTTTATTCATACCTTTTTAAAAATAGTTTGCTGGAATCATGTGACTTAGATATTCTGCTTCTTATGATAGATTTCATGTCTTCAAAAATCTCCAGAGTGGCTACAGTGAAACTTGCAAAAACTTCAGGTTTTGCAGCAGAATCTTTAGGAGTACATAGTTTTAATGTTTAATTGTGTGACACAAATGCAGTTTTAAAAGTAAGCCATATTTATCTCACCATATGGTGTGTGATGCCTTCAGTCTCCTCCAGCTAGTTACTAACTGCCTATAAAAGACCATGAAGCAAGACGTTTATGCCTGGGTGTCATCCGTATTTGATTGGGTTTTCATTTCATTTTAAAATGCCACCTGAGGACTTCTTTGGTGGTCCAGTGGGTAAGACTCCATGCTCCCAGTGCAGGGGGCCTGGGTTCGATACCTGGTTGGGGAACTAGATCCTGCATGCATACCGCAACTAAGAGTCCACATGCCACAACTAAGACCCAGTGCAACCAAAATAAATAAATAAAATGCCATCTGAATCTCCTTAATTCCCCTTCATTAAAATGTGTCTATTTAAAATGCAGGGCAGGAATAGTCTATTGTTGAGTGTTGATTGGGGTCTTATTCACTCACTGTTCATTTCAAGGAATAAATTACCAACAGATTAGCTCAAATAAGAAGAGACCCCACCTAAGTGACATAAAAGACAGCAAAGCAATGAGTTTGATTAATACCCACTGGGTCAGAGTCTAATCAACACACCAGGAGAGAGAAGCCAGGGATGGATTAACACATCACAAATGGACTAGGTGTGAAGTAGAGACAAGGTGTTCCCTTCCTTGGAACTATACCTCCGACAAGTACACCTCTTCTAAAAAAATTTCCTTGATTCCTTCACTCCCACTTTTTTTTTTTTTAATAACCTTAGGTTGAAAATAATTCCTTCTTCGGCAAATATCCAGAGCCCAAAGATAATAGTCATAATAACAATAACCATTTGTGTACTTACTATGCACAGATCAATTATCTTATTCAACCAAATTTAAAATTTTGTTTTTTTAAAAATTACTGCAAGTCTCATACCATGTGTCTGGCATATAGCTAACACTTAATAAATGATTGTTGAAAGAAAAAATAAAGAAATAGTGAGCCTCCATTCCGTGGGGCCTTACTATTTCCAGTTTAATCTGATTTCTGTTTCCAACACACAAGTTCGTTTTCTCCATTTATTTCTCTCCACATTTTGTCCTCTTCCATGATATTCTGTATTTATCATCTCTTTTCAGTTCCTATGTCTCATTCCTAAAATGTGTAGAACTTCGAGGCTAAATGGTGACTTCTACAGAGATTACCCAAATCCCTGTCTCTCTATTCCAATTGAAAGACCAAGCTCAGGAATGTAGCCAACCAGAATCTGGACAGTGCTCTCTCTACAACATAGTTTGCTTATCTCATGAATGTTTTCACTGAGCTCCCAGCATGAGAAGAAGATCTAGGTCTAGAGGAGCCAGCGTTGGAGGACAGGAGGTCAAGTTGTCTGAACACAGGGCACATTACCCATGTATGTCTAACTGAAGCTCCAGCAGAGCTTCCAAGCACAGGAGAGAGGCAGGGGGCAGACTTTCCTGGGAAGAAGAAAATTCAAGAGTAATTTTGGTATTAGATTTAAATTTGATCACCTGTAAAATTGCTAAGTGCTGATGTCCTCAGGAAAACATTTTTAGGTTATGCTTCTTAGGTAATAAAATGAGGAGGAGATGCCCCAGAGTTGTAAAAGGGCTCAAAGTGATATGATCCCTAGGATCATCAACAATAGAAGGGTGGCAGAGATGCCAGCACAAGAGAGAGTGAGGCTAGGGATCTTTAATTACACTTGGTAGATTAAAAAATATCATCATTTGCAACAGAAAAGGAAGCTCCCTTTAATTTCAGAGTAAAAGTAGCGAGGTTAACATAATAGATTGTGTTGTGCCTAGTCTCGTATCAGCTAACATGTCTTTTCAAGAATACACCCAAAATGTACAAAACCTAGCATTGCAAAATGCAGAATTTTTATAGCCTACACATCACTGCCTGGAAGAAATAGAAATTAATAACAAACCATAACATCAAAATCACACAACTTGGACATTTGTAAAGAACAGCATGCAATATCTTAAGTAAATGTTTGGCCAAAGGATAAATCAGACCCCCAAATATAAAAAACTACAAGATACAAAAATAAGAACCATGTGCATAACAAATGCCTGCATTCTCACAGAAGCTTTTATTGGGCACAAATTCACAGCCTTGGGTATTTTTCTGGCAAGCAAAAATAATGAAAA
Organism: Kogia breviceps; assembly: GCF_026419965.1. Classification (NCBI taxonomy): domain Eukaryota; kingdom Metazoa; phylum Chordata; class Mammalia; order Artiodactyla; family Physeteridae; genus Kogia; species Kogia breviceps. Next base: position 53,868,326 of record NC_081311.1, read on the forward strand.
TAAATTAAGTGTTCAGTGTAAATAGTTGTAGAAGAATAAGAGAATACAAAGAAACAGAACAGGCACATTGATAAATACAGAGAAAAAATTAAAGAATTTGTAAATAGAAAATGGTAAAAATTAAATAAAAATATCCAGACTTATGAAGACAGATAAGAACATATCTAATTTTGAACTCGCTTCATCAAGAAAAATGATGGAAAGAAATCGACAACTTTATAATATATGAAAATCTAACAATGTATATGAAAGGTAAAAAGATAATTCTATATCTAAATTTATATTAATAAAAAAGAAATGAATTATTTTTTAGAAAAGTAGCACTTTAGGAAAAATAATAGTCATAACTCAAGAAGGAATTGAGGAGCAGGTAAGACTAATAACCACAGAAGCTCTGTCTTGTCTGTTTAACTGCCCACTTAGTGTCTCAAAGACATCTCAAACCAAACGGCCAAACGGAAGGGCTGAGTTTTCTCCCAATCTGGTCCACCCACAGGTTTCCCCTACTCGGGAAATGACACATCTCCCATTTTCTCTGGCTAAAAACCTTGAACTCATCGTTACCATTTTTTTCCCTCATATTCAGCAAATCCTGTTGTCCTTGCCTTTGACTGCATCCAGAATCCAAACTCTATCCACCATCTCTATCCTACAGCCCTGGCAGTCTCTCATCTGGATTACTGTAATGATCTCCTTCCTGGTCTTCGAGCTTTGACTCTTGATTTAGTAAGAACTTGAATCAGATTACTGCTTACAAACCTTCTATGCTGCCCATTTTGCTCAGGGTAAAGGTCAAAACCTTTATCATCCCCTCTGGGCCCTGATCCGCCTCCCAGTTCCTTTTCTGACTCCCCTCTTCTCCCACTCGCCCCGTCACGCACACACCCGTGCTTCCCACTAGCTGCCCCACTGCCTGTGGGTGTTGATATGGGTAAAACATTTTGCAGGCTAATTTGAAAATATGTATCAAAACCTTTAAAAATGCACATACCCTTTAGTCCAGCAATTTTTTTTTCTGAATTAATGACATAACCACATGTGCACAAATTTGCAAGAACAGTCATTATAATGCAATTTTAATATAAAAAATAGAAAACATCTTAAACATCTGGTAAAAGTAATGAGTGAATACTTTAATAAATTATAGTATATGCATTGAAAGGCACAATTAAAAGTTCTTATTTTATAGTATGGGAGATTTTTACTATATATTTTTGTGACTATGTTAAGATACAATATATACACTATAACCTTAATTTTAAAGACAAATTTGTATTATATATATATATAATATCATCTGACAGAAATACTGCATAGATTTTTACCAACGTGAGTATTAAAGATACGTCTCTTAATAATTGAATTAAGCATGAATTTAAACATTTTATATTCTTTTCAATATTTCCCCCACATTTAAAAGAAAATTACTGATTTTTAATCAGAAGATTATAGTAAGATTAAAAAGAATTGAGGAGACTTTACATGAGAAACTTTTGAAGTCGGCTGATATGTTCCTACCATTGTTGACAATGGTAACCATTTATTGAGAGCTTATTATTTGTGACAACCACTCACATAGAAGCTTCAGAGTTTTTTAAAGTGAACAAAATTCTGTTGTTTTGTTTCTTCAGCAGATGAGAATACTGAGGAAAAAGATAGCCCAGTGCATTATACTGATTTTCACCCAGGTACACAGCAGTTCTGACTTCACATGCTTGTGTATCATGTGTATGTATATCTTGACTTCACAAATAAATTGTGGACACTTTCAAAGGAGAATCGGTGTCATACGAGAACATCAAACAGCAAGCATTTTCAAGCATTTTTTGATATCAAAGATCTCTTATTTTATAAAATGGTATATCTTTTCCCCCTTCCTATCATTCTTCTTTCATCTGTATGTATAAGTCATAATAGCTATTTTGAAATCCACAATCCTGATTGTCTAGTACCTTCCTACTCAGTATGATGTCTGGATACCAGCAGCACTGGCCTCACTTGGGAGCTTGTTGAAATTCAGCATCTTCCTCCCTCCTCCTAGACCTGTGGAGTCTGAATCTGCATTTGGATAAGGACTTAGTGATCTAGAGGCACATTCATGTTTGAGAAGCTCTGGTTTAAAAACTTTCTTAAAACATCAAGTGAAGAAAAACCTTTGCTTTTCTCTTATTTTTTCCTGTAAACTGATTCTGACTCATCGTCCTTGGTAGCACGAGAATTATTTTATTTTGTGATGCAGACAATCGCATCTAGATCTCTTCTGTGCAGTTTTGCTCTATGGTGTCTCCTACAGAGCATGTGGCTTAAAGTAATCTGAGGTGTAACAAATGAACTGTGCTTCTCAGTGCTAGGGAGACAAGATTGAAATTTTTGTTTGCTGCTTTTCACATCTGTGAGTTCACCTTGATTTTTGGCTCCTTTTTCAGCTCCCACTACTTGTGTGGCTCTGGTAGCTGGGAGGTACACAGAGAGCGGGCCCTGCTCCCTGCACTCTGGAGGTGGCGCGATGATACCAGCGCCTACACGACCATGGTTGGCAGAGAAGCGAGATATGCCTTAGAGGCTGCCAGATCATCCTCCCTCTTACATTATACCTGCCAGACTTGGAACAACTTCTTGTCTGAGGAAAGGACCAGGTTCTCACAATGGAGGGATTCCCAATGCCACCTTCCTGCATTTTATCTGGACCTTGGACTGTAAGTGCCCAACCTCTCAGAAAAATTACCTGCTACAAAACAATTCACATAGTAACATTACATAGTAACTTAAAATTTACAATGTGGTTCAGATGCTGATCTCATTTACACAGTCATATGAGGTAGGTATTATTGTTACATTTGCTAGATAGACCAGTTATATCTCAGACAGTTTAGTTACTGCGCTAGGTATCACTTTAGTGAAGGATGGAATCCCATGTTCCATATCTAGATCTCTGTCTGAGGCCCTGGCCCCGGGACTGGGAAGTTAAAGAGCAAAAGTTGGTTAGGCATCTAAGGAATATCAGGCTCTGCTGCTTTTTGGTCACATCAGATCCCTCTCCATATCTATGCCCTCCTTTTCTCCTTTGTATAACACTACACCGTCCTTAGGACCTATCCTAGCATCAAGCAGCTCATCTTCAGTCATGTATGGTTCCTTTAATCAGCTGTTGTCCTTTAAGCTGGAGTTTCATTACCCTATAAGAGAGACATCCCTCTCTAAGAATGGAAGCATCTCTTCTGTCCCACTCCTCAAACCTTATTGTGTCCCTGTTTCACTAACTTAGTAATTGCAAAACTCACCCATGCTACCCTTCAATCCCTGTCTTCTTCAGATTTGCCGTGTTTTGTTGTGGTTTCATATCTTCAATTCAGCAGTTCTTTCTTGGGTTTCCTTATATGCTAAACCATACAACATGGTCTGATACCTTATATTTGTCCAGAAGCCACTGCCCCAGGGGCAGTGGGTGCTACCAACTTGCCCCCTCACATCTTATAGGAAGCACTCAGATGGCTCCACCTCACACATCTGCAGCTCGATCAAAATCACATTTGTGCATCTATTTTCAGGTCCTGGGTTTGTCTTTCTCTCTGTCTGATATCTTGTCTTGGTAGTATGTTGATTACCAAGAGTAGCATCTGGCCTCTGATTTCCCTATTGCTTCATCTTCTCTCTGCTCAGAGCTTGAAATCCAGGTTTGTGTCTTGGATCCCAGCACTGGCTAACAGGGATGGCTGCCTACTGGTGAAGCATCCTTCTCTGTGTACCTGCCTTGCGCTACACCCTCCCTCTGGGACACCTCAATCACTTTGTCTGGGTCCCTGATACCAAGGCTTACCTGTATTATGATTTATGGATGATGAGCATTTTGGATTTTGTGTTCACATTGAAGGTACCCACCCTTCTGTTTTCTCCACCCAACTCCCTTATCCCCAACCACTTCATGTTCTCTCCATAGCAAGAGAGTCTAATTCTAGTTCTTACTCTCTCATTGCCTGTAGTTATCCATGCTCTGACTGACTAGCCTGCTTCATAAAACAGAAGATAAGGAGAGAAACAAATGTGAAAATACTTTAACAACAAACTGCAAACTTCACACTTTTTCCCTTCTGTTCAGTTTTGTGTCATGATGAATAGTAATTTTTGATGAAAACTGGGTTACACTAACACATCATTGTCTGTCCTGCCCTTTTCAATCCTTGGCTTAAGGTGGATGCCTGGGAAACAACTTATGTCTGGTGGGTCTTTTCCCATTTCCCTTTTCATATTCTCTCACCATTTCTATGACACAGTGACCTGAGTGGGCATAATGGGAGGCATTCCTGTTACTCTGAGAATGAGCAAGATTGAGATTTATCGATTTTTTTTTCACTGTCACTGACTCTACAAAAATAGCCTATTCAATGTGATCAATTTTTTATCTCAAAGACGATAGCATGCATTAGGAAGCTGTCCTTTTTCTCCCTCTCCTCTTCCTTTTATTCTTTTCTTCCCCCTTCTCCTTCCTGTTTTTTCTCTCTCTCAATAATGTAGTTGATGGGGATAAAATTTGTAAATGTAATATACCAGAAATTTCAAACTGACTCTCAAACACGGGAGGGTATTTTACAAACCCATGATCATCTTTTCAATATACATAAAACCTGAGTCTTCTATGATTTTTCTAAATAGGTTAGCTTTGGAGAAATCAGTAGAGGAATAATGTGTTTGGAGTATTAGTTATTATCCTTGATTTCATGGTACTCATCATATGGGTATCTCAGGTTCTTCAGTTGAGTGGATTCTCTATCTTGTCAGCCCTGCTCTCAACTATTCACTACAATATCAGCAGCAGCAGCCTATACCCTCAGCATTGACCAAAAGGTCATCCCTTAGCTCCTTCAAGGCTTCTTGCAAGATCATCATGCCTCTCTGAGTTAGCAGGCATTCTGTGTCCAAGTCAAAAATGTATGAAACCCTGCCTAGGAATCCATATTCCTCTATAAAATCCCTGACTTGAGTATGGTATTCAAAGGCATCATTTAAGTTCAGTTGGAATGGGAAACTATGGTTTGTGATATGCTTGCTATCCTTGAGATCTTCCCAGGGTTTGAGATCCAGGACTCTAAATACAACTACTTCATATCTTCTTTTGGTTTAATTTTTGGTCTTCTGTGATATCACTATGTTTTCAGTTATAGCAAGAAAGTTAAGTATTATATCATCCACTCATAATATCCCACAGATTCAAATCCTAAGTGAAGATATGAACAAGATAAGACAGACATATTCTTGAAAACCTGCTGTGGATTATAAGGCATCTTCACAGTTATAACAAGGTTTTGCATAGTGACTTGAGTGTGGGGAATGACAACCCTCTGTTTTAGAGGATGTGGTGGTACCTTACAGAATAAGAGAGCATATACCCTTGATTTTACTAAATGGGATAGAAAACTGCCATTCTTTGTTTTATAAGGTGTTATTTTTGCATGTACAGTGTGTAACTTATGTATTTTTATTCCTTGTTTCCCATGCAAGGATTTGAGAACTTACTGTGGTAAATGAAAATCTTTTTAGAGTTGCTTTCATTCTGTATGACCATGGGCAAGTAACCTACCCCTTTTTAGGCTCAGTATATTTTTAAAGTAGGGACCTAGAGCTATTTTCTTTGTAATGTTTTGTGAGAACTTACTTTGATTATGAGAGATTGTAGTAAAACCCAAAAAATGTTATGCAGCTCTCTTCCTCTTTCTCTTTCTCTCTCCCTTTCATTCACTCTAGTTTTTATTGTTATTATTATTACTCATTTTGAGAGGAGGTTCTCTTCTGACAAGCATATAGTATCTGGTATAATGCTCAGTGCCTGATACATTATATAAATTGAGCATATATATTTAAATATATGCTGAATGAAGATTTGGCATCCAGATCAAGGGTGAGATGTTATATATTGATTTTAAGTATAGTAACAGTATTTACTGAGCATCTACTATTTGACGTAGAGCTGGATACTTTATATTTTTTATTATTCTTGCTAACAAAGATCATACAAGGTTAGGATTACGTCCTTCACTTATTAATGGTGGAATTTGAGCCTAAGTTTGAAAACTTATATATAGTCAGTAAATGTCAAAACCAGAATTTGAATTAGAGGACTAACTCACAGCACTACCCCAACTCCTATTTCCCCACTACTCCATTCTAACTGTCTTAGGAAGGTAATATTGGAAAGCATAGGTGTTACGACCACTTGGAGAATGTTTTCAGAATCTTCTTTAATCATCTGATTAATTTTGGCAGTAAACTTACTTCAGTGCATCTGGCAATAAAATTACTTTGATCAACCAAAATCCAGTTACCACGATCCTATTTTTACTACTTTAGACTATGTTTAACATATGCTATTTTAAAAGATTATATAATATTTACTCAATGACATTTGAATCATAATTTCGAAAACTCCTAATTAATTAAAATAGGTGATATTTATATTGAAATCTGACCTTGGCTGTGGTGAGATGATTCAGTCACTTTATTGCCTTTTCCTGAGTACTTAGGGTCTTGCTTTGAAGTTAAGCTTTCACTGCTGGTGTCACAACTCTTCTGCCTGGTGAGACATGTCAAATAGGGCCACCATATCTCTGTTCATGCTAGGCATATATACATTCCTCATCCAAGGGGAAGCCAGTGTATATAATGTATATATATATATATATATATATATATATATAATGTATATAATGTCATAAGAAGCTCTGGTTTGGAGAAGAAGGGATGGGTAGAGCTTGGTGTTTCCCACTTGGAGTTCTCTTCAGGCGGGTTCCCAGTTGGACTTGGTGTAGATCACTGGATGGAGGAGAAACTGAATATTAAGTGAAAAGAACTGTTGCATAAAAAAATCTCTTGGGATACTAAGACCAAAGACGCCCACAGAACAGTGGATGTCTTAAAGGGCGAGAGGTATTCTTCCCCATTTCTCATCAGTACACATCTACAATCACATCTGTATCTCCAGGACACCAGTGTTTTGGACACTGTTGTGCTCTGAGGCCCTATATGATATGGCAGCTGAGTCCAGATTACAGCCCCAAGCTAATATGGCATCCTCAGAAGTTCTCAGAGTGGCAATGTCTGGTAAAAGCAGCAACAATCCCAGGCTAGGAGAAGTAGAGTCTAGGAGAGGAGACTGGGCACAGAGGAAAATTTAAGAAACCACAGACCTCCAGGGCAACCAACCTGGTCATAGTTGCTTGAGATCACTGGGATGATGCCCTATCAATATCCCCTTAAGTCTCAGTGAATGCCTTAGGGCTTTCTCCTGGGCTTTTGACCTTCATTAGCAATTCATTACATGGAATTTTAGGTTGCATTAAATAACTTTGTTTGTTATTTTCCTTCAAAAGTTAACAATATTATGGCTTTGGGCTTTTGGGACCATCTTTTTCTTTTGCTTTAGTTTTTAAATGCAGTCAATATTTCTGAACATGCCCCAGAGCACTGAATGCATTTACAGTGTATGTTGTAGCCCAAGCCTCATTTCCAGTGTAGAATTTATGATGTTATTTCAACTGAAATACAATTTTAGAAAATACAGACTTTTAGAAGTTAAAAATGAGCTAAGGGCCAGCAGTTGGTTTTATATCACAGGGTACTGTGTCGCAGTTTGTCATCTTGTCCTGCTTGAGTGGAAGACAATGGACTCTATAAGCACAGTCCTGGGACCATGACTGGATATATTTCATGTCCATGAATTGGGGGGGTTCATGCTTATAAGGCTATACACCAGTACCGAGAAGAATAATCTGTAACTGATTATAAAATTCAAATGGGACAAAGGAACCATGGGGAGCCATGACATGTGAACTATGGATGTGGGCAGAGGAAAAGAAACCTGGCTGAATTCTCTGGAGATCAGTTATTGACTGCAAAATGTGGATCATCTGTAGGTTCAGCTGAGTGAAATAAGCCAATTGGAAACTGCTAGCAATGTGTTTAGGTACAGGAAAGTTAAACAGCATTACCCAAAGTATCTTGATTCCAGCTCAATATGCATTTGACTCTTCCTTTCCCTGTAAAAAACTCCATCCTTAGTGCATTTTCCATTTCTGCAAAAACTCATGGGCTGTTAACTGATTTACACATACTTTCCTGGAGCAAAGTGACTTAGAAAGAAAACCTTTAAGCCAAACTTCTCTGTCGGATAATAAAAGTATTTTCCATACCTAAAGTATTTTCCATACCAATGAACTACTGTGTGTCCAAGTAATTTCCTCCATGCAGCTTGAAGGTGCTCTAAGATAGGAAAGAGTGATTTCCAGCCAGATGGATGTATAGTGATAGTAATCACCTCACGAAGATTAAACTCACTAGGGCTGCAGTGTGCTTGGTTAGAGGGTGAGTAATCCTTACTGTCACTCAGTGAAAAGATAAAGAGTAGCTGGAAGCAGGAATGGCTCAGAATCCATTACCACCCTCCAAAATCTTGGCTCTTCCTACGTCTTCCCTATTTCGTTAGTAGTATCAGCTTCTGCAGTCTCCAACCACAAATCCTGCAGTCATCCCTGTTTTCTCTATCACCCTTACCTGCTCATCTAATGGGTCTCAGGTTGATCTCTAGCATGAAGAGAGCTGTGGAGTTTTAAATCATTTGGAGAGATGAGTGTTAAGAAGTTGATGAGCCAGAAAAACAAAACAAAACAAAAAACATATATTAAAAGAATTGGCATAATTACCAAGACTGGAAGGCCTTAGTGACCTTGGTTACGGACCTCATACGCCTCAAAGCATCTGTGCAGTCATATCCAGATTTATGTGGGCTATTTCAGTCTTCATCATTTATCATTTCCCAGTGCTGCCAGATCCTTAAAAATCCAAATCTAAGTTAGATCATTCAAAAAAAAAAATCATCCAATGCCTGTCATTTTCACACAGTGTATGGCTTCTTAGCTTCAGCCCTATTCATCATCCTATTTTCCAGGCATAAAAGTTTATATGTAGTTTTTAAGACAAGTAATTAGTTTTCATACTTGAATCACGCTGTTTCAGCTCCATGCAGTTTTCTTCCTTCCCAGTCACCCCTATTCACCTACCATCCTCATATCATCTACCTTTTGCCACCTCCTGCTAGTTGACCTTGAAATTCTCTTCTCAACATTAGAGTCAACTCCTGACTCAATTTTTCCCCTAATTCTTCATGCAGAATTAAGCACTTCCATATTTCTGGTCTGATGATCATTTTATTGAAATTGCCATCACCATACGTCATTCACTGTATTATGATTAGCTCTGTGTATATCTGCCTACTCTGCTGCATTGTGAATCTCTAGGACTTAAGACTTACAACTTTATCCCCAGCATCTAGCATACTGTTTGGGAAACAGTACTCAACACATATTTAAATGAATTAAAAATGAATGGTAGATTAATTGATCAGTTTACTTATTAAGGGTTTAACCCACCAGTGCTTGGTTAAATATGTATTTGGACTGAATGCCAAACCCAGGTAATGATTTTCAGACACATTTTTCTTGTTATCACTGCTTCTAGTTCCTGAGATTTCTGAGGACTGGTTTAAGTATGGAGGATTTTTCAGATAAGAGAGAGAACAGTAAAACAGGTACAATTACCAGACAAATCACTTTTTCTTTTAAGTTCTTGTGTTTAGAGAAAATGATAGTGCATACATAGAAGCATAAATTTTTGCAACTGCCTTCTTATTGATAACCTTGGAGAAAGTCAGCCCTACCTCTAGAGTTGCAGTGTCCCATGTGGTATCTCCAGCCACATGTGGCTATTCAAATTTCAATTTAGATTACTTAAAATTATATAAAATGAAAAATTCAGCTTCTTAGTAGCACTAGCCACATTTCAAATGCTCGATAGTCATGTATGGTTAGTGGTTACCGTATTAAACAGTGCAGACAGAGAACATTTCTATCATCACAGACAGTTCTACTAGACAGCTATGATCTATAAGAGTGCCCAAACTACTGAAAGAGCCATCTTTGTAAATGCATCATGTTTATGTCACTCTCATGCCTAAATCTTTTAGTGTCCAATATCAAATTCAAAAGCCTTAATATATATCCCTGCCCTCATGAACTGCCTTTCCTGATGATCTCTCCAGCTTCATGGCTTGTTGTAGTCCGACAATCATCCTGTGTGCTGGAGGAAACGGTGTTCTTACAAGTTGGTAAATTAGCGGAGCTCTAATCACCTATATCTACCTTTTGCCTGGAATTCCTGCCCGTGTGCCTAATTCCCGTGACTTTTCCAGGCATAATAACATGAAACCTTCCTTGACTCTGTCCATTGGTAATACCCTTATCGGTATTGCTGAGTTTTCAGGTACAGTTTTCCCTGAACAGTAACAGTATGCCCTTTACCTCTATCATATGGTAAATATGGTTGATAAAGCATAATGATTATTCCTATGGAATGAACCCATCAATGTTAAATATAACGTCCTCTTACCATCCATCTTCAGCCTCCAAAATGGGTATAACACATAAATAATTCCTAAATTTGGCATTAGTTTGAATCAGATATCTCTACATGATGACTCTACACTCTGGCTACACTCTTCCCTGATTTACAAATTTATGCTCTTAACATATCTTTATAAAAATAAAAACAAAGCATTTATTTTTTTAGTTTAATTATCCACATATTTAATTTATTGATTTAAGTAGATTTCTGTTTTGCCTATACCAAGATTATGGTTACATATATTCAGAGATGCTTTTTTGAACACAAAGAATAACACAGGAAGTTAAAGAAATGTATCATGAGATGCAATATTCAGAGAAATTGGAGAACGTGTTGTCAACATTTAGTCATTATAATCAAATTTAATCATCAAAGCTGCCTTGGAGTCTTTAGTATCTTAGCATTAATTTCAAAATAATTTATTCTATTATTACACTGACTTTCATACTAATGTAAATGAGCTTAATAAGATGAAACTCAAATGTAATGTTAAAACAGAAACATAATAGAAATTGTAACCCAAATGAGAACACTCCAAAGCAAAGAGGCTTTTTGGCTGGCTTCTGTGGAGGAATTTTCATTTCCTTTAATCCATATCACAGCCGTCTTGTCACATCACCAAAAGGGGAGATAAAAATTCTAATGAAATCTTTTTTCATTTAAATGATAACTTGTGTTCTGTGTTCATTTGCCTTTGAAATTGACTGAAATTGTTCTGAAAACATGTGCATTCTAGGGTTAAAAGTACAGTTGTGAGCCTGACTTGCTCACACACATACCTGCTCCCTCCCCTATATAGCCTTCATTCCACAGAGATTTTTCTGACTCTTCATCCTTATTTCTCAATTAAAGAGAAAATGATCTTTGTTTAATTTTAATTTTTAGATATTATAAGTAGTTCTCAATTAGTCTTTGTCATTAAGTTTAATCTGCATTGATTACCTGGGAAATAATGACAAAATTAAATGTGCCTGCTTAACTCTTGAATCCTGGATAAATATTTCTTGATGTTACTTCATTCTAATTAAAAGTGGTGAGAATATAAAACTGCACCTTGAATCCAAGGCTTTGCGGTGTGTACATCTAATGTGGATTAGTCTTTGGGACTTCAGTCTCTCTGTTGTTCATCACTGTGCAAATTTCTAACAATTAGTTCAAATGAACTGGGGTTAAAACTCTGGTGTAAAATACATGAACTGTAATGTTTTGATACCCTGAAAATATATGAAGATAATATCATGACTATTAATAAATATATGATAATAGAGTACATTATTTCTTAGGTCAGGCTAATGGAAATACATTTTAAGACTAATAAGTAAACAACCAAAGTAAAAGATAAAGTGAGTGATAGAACACATACATGACACAACACCTGTTATCCATTTTACTATTTGTGTCATTCTTTTATTCTGTGCGTGCATACACACACACACACACACACACACACCTGTACAACCACCATGACCCCCTGGACACTGAGTCATTTTGTAGGTCACCCTACCAAGTGTGAGACAATAAAAAGAAAATTGTTCTAGTCCTAATACCATTGGTTCCATGACAGGACCCAGTCACTTCTGTGTTCAAAGTGCTGATATCCGCAGAATTACCTTTTATCCTTGTCATACTCCTTCTTCCATGGTATACATGTGTCTTTCCTCCTGTCTCTGTAATCATCACTCCAGAGGCTATGCTTGTAGATAAGTTTCCTTATATATATGCTCAATTACAATTCTTTCTAAGGTAGGAATTCCAAGAATTACAGTAATCTGTGCATGCTTATAACATCCAGATCATCCAGGATACAGCTTTAAAAGCACAACTGGTTTGTAGTTACCATTTGCTATAACATGGAGCATCTGCCCTTCTTTTACTTGAATTGTCTGTTTTGTGTTCCTAGGTAGGCTGTAATTAAGGCCCTTGAATACAAAAGGTTTGTAGCAAGAATCTATACTACTGTAATTGCTTCTGATTACAGTATCTCCAACAATAAGTTGGCTGTTTCACAAGTCCCACTTGGACTCTTATAGTTAGAAACTGTCTATGTAAGTCATATTAAACTACTTTTTTTTGAAAAGAAAATAGAATTCTTTGTATTAAGATTGGTTTTTGATGTGGACACCACACCTAATTAAGCACCATTCCTATAGTCTGTGGCTATTTCTTCTATATGGGTCATGGGTCACTTTGCACTAAATGTCATTAAAATATTTTGCTAAGACAGAGTGCAGAGTGTTGAAAAATTTTATGTCTGAAATCAGATTACTGGATTTGAGTCCCAATTCCACCTCTTCCAAACTGTGAGACCTATATCACAGATTCCTGGGTTTTTATCAGTTTCCTTATGTAACATGGGGGTAATAATAGCACCTCCCACAGAATACTGTGAGGATTAAATGAAATAATTCATAAAAATACTTAACAGAGTACCTGACACAGAGTTAGCTTTCTATAAATGTTATTTATGATAATTTTGGAGAAGTGAAAAGGAAATTTCTAAGTACAAAACCTATCTACTATAATCATGGATTTAGCAAACTGATTACATAAATGGAATTTTGCAAATGTAGTTAAGTATTTATGTTAATTTGAATCAAACATATCTTATTACTCATTGCATTCCCATTACTGGCATAGTGCATTGCATTGTACATAGTAGGTATGGAATAATTGTTCTTATCTGACAGATAAATGATTTGATGGGTGAATAAAAACATATGAGCATGTAGTTGAAACGATAATATAAATGGGTAAGACTAATAGTTTTAAAAATATTATTTTATTCATTAATCATATAAAACTTACCATTCTTCTTTTTAAATATTTATTACATTAAAATGAAATGAAATACAGTTAATCTGAAATCTCTGGACAGCATTAGTCAGACAAGGTCCACTGTGCTCAAACGCTTTGGCCTAAAATGGCTCCAGTTAGAATCTTCTTGTCTTATCCTGTCTCCCTACACATGCCTTCTTGTCTAGTTTGTACCATCAGAGAGAAATTGGGCTCTGAAGCATCCCAGTCGACAGGGTAAGGAGAAAAAAGAAGGGAATGTGATGTAAAGTAAATATGTTGTTTATTTAGCATTTCTTCCTTGGAGGGACCACCTCTTTCCAAATCCATAGTCCTGATAAAGCTATGAATACTATCCTGACCTCTGGCAGCCCAACTAAAAGGTAGACAATGACTCTCATCTGGACAGGCAGAGCCCTTCACAAGGCATTTCTGAGAGTGCTAGTGGGAAAGACTATTTCCTGCTTTGGGGACATAAGGCTAGGATATGAATTTGGGGCTGCCAGAGCCAACTTCCCTGACGACATGGAGGAAGCCCATATGTCTTAGGAAAGAATCAGGTCAGCCTTCAGAAAGAAATAGATCCAAGAAATTGAGAAAAAGAGAGAAACTTAGTAACTTTATTTGAAACCTTGAATGGAACTGTGTTTGAAACCATTTCCTACACCTCCTCCAGGAGCTTCCCACTTAACCGAAGCCAATACACTCTCTTTTTAAACTCAAGTTTATTTGAGTTATATTTTTGTCACTTTTCTACAAGAAGTGTCCTGATTAATTTAACTAGGGAGAAACATTAAGATAACTTTGATTTTAATTATTCCCTAGTGTACAAGAAAAGGGAAGGAAAAATTAAAAGGGAAGCCATGCTTGAGAACCAAGATATTTTCTTCTTTCACTTAATCATACATTTATTGAGTGCTTAATATGTGCTAGGCTTTTTTTTCTTAGGTGAGGTTAGTTGCTTAGGTGAGATCCATATTACAAAACAGGCAGATATTCTTGCTCTTGTAAAACTTACATTCTAGCAGGGTGAGGCAGAAAACAGTAAAACGTAATAAATAACTATATTATTTGTAAATGTCATTTATTTGAAGGTCATATTTCCAGCAAAATGTGAAGTGGTATGGAAAAATAAAGTATAACAGGGTAAAACGTGGGTGTATTGGGGAGACTAAGGTAGGAATTTTGTATAGGGCGATCAGAGTAGGCCTATTTGAGAAGATGGGCATTGAGCAAACCTTTGAAGGAAGTGGAGGGGAAGAGCTTTCTAGTTGTAGGGGACAGCCACTGCAAGGGCCCAAGGTGAAAGCATACCTGAAATATTCGAAGGTGACTCTAACAGAATCATCACAAAGGAGAATAGAGGAGAAGTTGCTAGAGGTGATGTAGAATCCTCTCCCAGAAGCGTTGGTGGGCCATTTTAGTTTTATTCTAAATGGAATGAGGAATTACTGAGAATTTTGAATAGAAGAGTAACATCATATGACCTCCAATTTAAAAGTATATACTGCTGCTCTATCAAGATTAGACCTTGGAATGTCGAGGGCAAAGACAGAGGAGGTAGACAGGAAGATATTGCAGTGATACAGATGTTGGTTACTTGTCCAGAGTGGACAACAGTGAAGGTAATGGAGGATCATTAATTAGCATGTATATTTGGATTGAAGAGCTTCCCTTATTTCCTTTCACATTTGGCATGGAGTGTGAAAGAAAGACAGGAGATAAGGGAAATGTCAAGATTTCTGCTGGTGGAGAGGCTTCAGAAGGAGTCTTTGGGGAAAGTTAAGGAGTTTAATTTAGGGTGTGTTCTGTTTGAGACGTCCAAGAGATTCATAAGTGGAGATTTTTAATAGACATTTAAATATATGTCTGTAGTTGAGGAGTGAGATCTGATCTGGACAATAATAATGGGAATTGTTGACTCGCAGATAGGTTTTAAGTCATAAGACCAGCCAAGATTGCCAAGAAAATATCATTTTTGGGTAAATGAAGAGGACCAGGGATTAGACCTTGGGGAATTTTACATAAAGAGTTAAAGTAGAAGAGGCAGGCCTAGAAAAAGAAAATGAAATATGACTGGTGAGTTAAGAAAAAATACAAAAAAGGGCACAGTATCTGAGAAGGCTTGTGGAGAAAGTGTACTAAGGAGAAGAAAAGAATGAGTGAAGTCAAAAACTAATGAAGAATCAAGTAGATTAGGAACTGAGAATTGAGCATTAGATTTAATAATGCAAGTTGTCATCTGGTGACCTTGACAAAGTATTTTTGTGGTGCATGGGAACAGGAATGGCAAAAGCATGATCAGAGGAGATGTAGCAAGAACTAGAGGAGAGGACTTTGAAACAATGAGCATAGACAACGGATTCAAGAAGTTTCCTGCAAGGGGAGCAAAAACATGGAGTGGTAGCTGGTAAGTCAAGTGAGACTTTTTTTTTGCTTTTGCTTTTAATTTTTCTTTCCTTGTACGATTGGAGAGAATAACAGATTGGTTTTTTTTCTGATGGGAATGACTTAACAGAAGAACGAACAACTGATGATGTAAGTGAGAAAGGAGAAAGAGAAGTGCTGAAGTGGTTTCCTTGAGTATGTGAGACATAGGATGGGTCCTAATACAACCGTTAAACAATTGACTTTATAAAGGAACATGGGTGGTTAATTTATGGTAGCAGGTGAGAATGCAGAGTATGTGGATATATGGATATAGATGTTAGTAAGTAGGTAGATTTGGGGATGAGGGTCTACAGAAGACTCAATATTCTCATTGAATTAGGCACAAGGTTATCAACTGGGAGGGAGAATGTGGGAGGAGGTATTGGGGCTTTCTGTGAGAGGGGAAGATATGAGAAAGTCACCTCAGCAAGAAAAGAGAAAATGGGTAGGCTAAGTAGAGTACAGGCACTTGGCAGTGTTAAAGGTCGATTTGAGATTCACAGCCATGCCTTCAAAGAGAGGTGATTAGTCAGGTTTTGTGCATTGTTCCAACTACATTCAACTTTATGAACACAGGCACAGAGTAGAAAGATTTGGGTTAATCAGCATTATAGTTTTACCAAATGAATACCGCAAAGTAAGAAAAAGCGGGGAAGTGTGTATATGCAATATAGTAATCATACTTAACCCTGAAACATATCTAGGAAAGGAGGAAGCAAAGGATGTAAAAGGGACAGTTAAGTTTTATAGGATCAATGAGTTTCAGGACCGAGTAGGGTTAAGGATAGTTGTAAGCCATTGTACTAGAGTTAGTGAGCTGGAAAAAGAAAAAAGGTACTTGCTGAGAGTACTCAGAGTACAACACAGATTATGGATGGGCAACTGGTATTGTAATGATAAGATCTCACATGTATGACCAAGGGGATGCATGAATGAATGAGGTGTGATGGCAGAGGATCATTGGAGGAGAGATTGTTGAGGAAGTGGCAGGTGAAGGTACTGAAAGCATCATTTATTGTACATGTACATTGTAATTCCAAACAATTAAGGCAGAAGTGATATTAGTGAAAAATGGCAATAAGCAAGATATTGAAGTCATTGAGACATGAGGGGGAAATGGGTGTTCTAAAAGAGGAGAATAGAAGAATTCCAAGGGATCCCAAACTCAATCGGGACCATTCTGAGAGGAATGCTCTATCATAGAACAATGATTTATGAGCTGTATTATAGAAGAATTACTTAATGACATTATATCTGAGTCTCAGTGTCAGTGTGGATTCTTGATTTAAGATGAATTTAAGAAATTTGGGAAAATTTGGTTATTTGTGCATAATTGGCCTTAATGCATCTTGGACCCAAAACCTCTGCCTAGATTTCAGGAATCGCTGTGTGGTTTGTAAGGGAGCTGGTTATCTTTTGTGTCAGGTTTAAGAACTGAATTGTTTTACATACTGATGGCTAATGAGGAAAAGAAAACAGCCAACATTTGTCCATTAGGATTTCTTTTCTTTCTTCCTTTTATTTTATTTTTTCTGTTTGAGAGAATGCTGCAGAGTATCTCTGAAGTCTTCTGTAATTCATCAGTAGCTGATGAAGAGTGTAGTTGGGGATGTGGACTGTTTGGTCCAATTAGCTAATTTAGATGATATAATTTATAACATAAATAAATAATAACTACAAAACAGATGTGTACTTAACTGAAACTCTGTTTTTCTAACAGAATTTAATTTTCTTCATGAGCTCTCATGTCCACTTGGCAGGGAAAACTTTAATTTCAACACCTTCAGGAATACTCAGTCTGATTCAGCAGGGTTTTTTTTTTTTTTTTTTTTCCAGTCAAATGCAGTCTAATTCTACATTACCACATCAGTACTGCCTCTTCCCTTCCCTCAGGGTTTCCTAACATGCATGCACAACACTATGAAGGTGTTGGAAGAGAACAAGGCATATACATGGTCTTGGGCATTGGTGGCAACTGATTCAGGTTTTGGGGACAACTTAAGGGAATGAGCGGCTGAGATAAGTGGAATGACAAGATCATTTGAGGAAGGCATTTCAAGGTACTGGAAAACTAGGATATTGTAAGAATCCTCTACATGTATGTTGAAATAGCAAAGAATTAATATTAGAGGTAACATTAGAAAAAATTATCATAGGCAGTATGTGTAGCTAACTTGGTTATCTGGAACCCTTATAACTTTCTGGCACATAGATGGTTCTGCATAAGTTTGTGAATCTTCACTGTTACTCCAGGAAAGAGGACTGTTTCATAGAGACAGTATTTTTTCCTTTTTAACATCTTTTTTGGAGTATAATTGCTTTACAATGTTGTGTTAGTTTCTGCTGTATAACAGAGTGAATCAGCTATATGTATACATATATCCCCATATCTCCTCCCTCTTGCGTCTTCCTCCCACCCTCCCTATCCCACCCCTCTAGGTGGTCACAGAGCACTGAGCTGGTCTCCCTGTGCTATGCAGCAGCTTCCCACTATCTGTCTGTTTTACATTTGGTAGCAGCACTAATTTTTGATTGGGTTCAATAATAGAGGTACTGAGAAAACTGTCCAGTTTCACCTTCAGACCACTGACATTATCTCCAAGAAGAGGACTGGCGATTTAGAGGTACATAGAGTGTATTTATGATGGAATATGGCCTGCTATGAATCTTGGTCAGCTCCCAAAGACTGTGACTATGGAACCCATGAATTAATCAACCACAATCCTTTAGCAGATTCTCTTGTGCTGGTTGTATTTTGGTCAAGAAGTTATAACTAGGACAGATGTAAAGAGTAAGAAAATGTTTAAATTGTCAGAAATTTAAAATTTTATGGCTATTTTTATTATCTCTAAATACCCACATAATTTAAAATGGTTTTGTTAAACCTACCAAGAACTTTCAACTCTGACAGAGGAGAGACTGGAGATGATATTTGGTATTCCTGGTCCGTGACATCAAATATCCAGATTTTCTTTCAGTACCTTGCTCATAATGAGTAAAAGGATAGGGATCCCAGTTGCCTATTTTTCCTGCTTTTGGGTAGATGAAAAAGTGATTAGGACAGGTAGTGCTAATTAGTACTCACTTTCCATTCTCCTTCCTTTGTAATAAAATTCTCAGTAGAACATGGTCACCCAACTAAAGACTTTATTTCTCTTTATTGCTTGATATTATGTGTGGCTCTTCAGCTAAGTTTCAACCAATAGAATGTGAGCATATGTAATGAGTACCATTTCTGAGTCCTGCCGTTAAAGAGAATAGGCATGAATTCCTTGGTCTCTCTCCCTTGTTTAGAAGGCAAGTATGATGATAGTAATTGAAGCAACCATTTAGACTATGAGATGGAATCCACATGTTGAGGATTGTGAAGCAAAAAAGCAGAAAGAACTTGGTCTACAATATCAATCCTAGATTCCTAGTCTTGGACTGATGAGTGAGAAAGAAACGAACTTCCACTTATTTAAGCTGCAACATGTTATTTTGATCTCAGATTTAATAATTTAACTGATAATCTGACAATTATAGAAGAAAATAACTACTTTCTATGAGTATGTTTGAAAGGCTAATTGATTAGGGGTTATGGTACTCAGCATTAAAAAAAATCACTATGACATTCAGGTTCAGTGTCATGAGATACAGAATTTGGTGGTTTCAGACAAACATAAGCTAGCAAATTAAAAGTAGTTTCATATTTGAAAGTGAAGACGTTAGTATTCTTGTCTATGAAGTATAGCTAATGGCCAAGGGGGAGGCAGTCAAGCTGATGCATTGAATTCATCTCCTATTTCTGTTTACTTGTTGGGGAGCACGCGACAGGACAAGAAGACCCAGGACTTTGTTAACCAAGGAAGCTCCAAAACAGGTTAAAAGGCACCTCACTTCCTTCCTTGCAGAAAACAGGAGTGAAAAGTCAGTTGTGACTCTTAGAAGGTGACTAGCTGATGTGGATAGGGGCAAGAATCTCACAACACTGACATAAGGAGAACTCAAACTGTCTTCTGTATTCCTTCACAAAAACACATAAGCATTTGAAACTAGAAACTGGTCAGTGCAGGTGGGCAAGGCACACAGTCACTCGTCCATTCATTCAGTTACATTTAACTCTGCACTTAATAAAGAATCTAAAATAACAAATAAGAATTCACTTCCATCCACTTCTTTGTACTACTGGTGGCTGGACTTGGGACCTAGTGATTAAAAAAAATAAATTGTACCACTCCACCTTAGGAAGACTGTATTCTAGAGCCTTACTCTAGCTGTAAGACTAGAGAATTTACAATCTATTGTGTTAAATGTTATATTAGTTCTTTAAATAAAGGGGATTTCTAGTTTCCATGTATTAACTGCTGATATGCTTGGGGATTCCCATTTTTTCAGAGATAAGTAATAGACTCTACTTTTCTCTGGAAAATAAAGTGAGAATGCTATTTCCTGTGCTTTATTTACTTTATTGAAGTACTGCCCATCTTCCCAAATACAATTCTGTTAAAGGAATCTACTCTGCCATTGGGACCTTTAGTAGAGCATTTATATTCACACTATTCTGTACTAAACTAAGCATTTTGACAGTCACTAATGGTACAGTAATAAAATAATAGGTCCAATTTTCTGGTAAAGCAAAGGGAGAAAATTGTTCTACTTCTTGGAAGTGTTAAACTAATTGGGAAAAATACTTATGGTAATCACAATGGCTTATTCCGATAAGAAGTTGGTTGCAGTGATTTTATTTTTTCTTTTACATATTGATTATCTCTATCTCTATGATGGTTAATGAGATCAAATACTCATTTAATGATTGATTGCATTTTATCACTTAACAAAAATCTTTACAAGAGCTATCACAAGGAAATCTTGTAATAAATTATTTCATGTAAACTCTAAAGACATTTGGCTATTTAGTTTATATAACATGAAGAAAGCTAGTACTATTAACTTTGGATAGGATGTGAATATAAAGAAATCTGGGGAGTTTAAATAAATCGATTAATGGCAGATTAGGATTTTTATGTAAAAAATTGTTATATTTTGAAAAGAACTTGAAATTCATACAGTCCCTGTTTTACATGTGCTGAATTTTTCAGAGGGGGAAACTGAACTTAATTTACAAGAAATTACTTTCTACAGATCATACAATGAGTAAGATTTGATAAGCTACAACTAGATATGATAGTATGGTAGTATTATAGCAAGTTAATCATTCTGAAAATATTTCTGTTCTTAAAGTTGGAATCTGAGTTGATTATTTCCTCTTGTCTTACATAGTCTGGAGTACTTAAATTTTTTTGTTCTGTATTTTCAACCAAATCTTTAATCTTCCTTGCAGAGGTCATTGGAAATTGGAATTATTATATTTAGTTATTTCTAATATCCTATCGAAAGAATATTTCATTTTGTTTTTGTATGTGAAATTGTAATCCACTTTTACAGATGTGAAAACTATATCACAGAGAGATTAAATAGTTTTCCTAAGGCCATACCTAGAAGAAGTTAGAATTCGAATACCAGTGTTCTGAATCCAAAAGTTTATTCTTTTAGTGCTAATTCTCCTATTCTAGAAGTCAAGGACCTAATATATTTCTAAGGTGGGTTGTGATTCACTGTTCATTTTTTTGGTCATTTTAAATCTTTTATATATATGGTGATTATATTCGAGTTGTATGAAGACTGATAAATTTTCAGCAGTGGTCAAAACTATTGAAGTTTTGCTGACAACTAACCTATTTTTTTTTAAATGGATGTAAAGAGGATATAGAGCTGGACCTTCTATATTGGTGTCCTCTGTCTAAATTCCTAAGTCTAAGAAAACTCTTGAGCAGCTTGGTCTACTCTCTATGTTATTTGTTTTCAAAAGATGCTGTCTTATGGGATAAGGAGAGCCGTCATACTGGCATTTCTCAACAGCAGTTATTCTTCGCATATGGTAGATGCCAGAAAACTACATGCTACTTGAAATGAGAGATATTATAAACTATGATATAATGAAAAGGGTTTAGTAATCAAATAGGCCTAGGTTCCAATGCTGGCTTTACCGTTGATTACTGTGTGTACTTTGATAAATTAAGTAACTTCTCTGATCTTGCAGATTTAAGAATGGTAATATTTTTTAACTGCTACTCTTAAAGGGTCTGTTCCAGGATTTCACAGATAATAAGTGGCCTCCATATGATTATTTTCTTTCCTAGAACTTGAAACTAAACATGAAAGGGCATCCAGAGATTGAAAGACAATGAAGAATCGATTTATCTATTTTTACCAAATTATTTTGTTGCTTTTTATTGATATTTAAACCTAATCACACAGCTGTTGTAGAATTTTATTAAACTGGTCTCTAGTATCAGAAAGCTTAGGACTTTTTTTCTGGCTGTGGCCCTCTCCAACTTCGATTACCTGACTGTGCCGAGTTTCAGTTTCCTCAATTGTGAACTGGGAAATATCTTCCTTACAGTATTATCCAAAGGATTAATTATGGATAAGTATTATAGGAGTTGTAAAAACAAATTTTCAATTATACAGTACAATATAAATGCACAGGGCATTTGTATTACTTTTATTATTACCATTGTTTCCAGTATTTATGACTTAGAAGATCTTGGAAAAGACACCTAACAAAAATTTACAGAACATTAATGTGCTTCCTATTTTTATACACTGAAGTTGACAAAATCAAAAAACAGTCTAGAGGAAAACACAAATGCAGGACTAAGAAAGGCACTTGCATTTTCCCTGAAATAAGTATGTAATTTAAGAATGCACATACTGCAGTATACAATGTGCAAATTTTTTAAAAAGAGAAAGAATGTAGGTTAAAACCTATCTTCTTTGCAATTCCATAATCAGCCTTTTCAAATATGAGAAATTGTGACATTCTATTCGATAGTGAGTAGTCTGTTAAGAATTATCCTTTCATAATTCTCATCCTGTTTTCCATAATTCATAACAAATCACATCTCCTATTTATGTGGGAACTGTTTGCTCCAAATGCCACCTCTTCCTTCTGTTCTCTTATAATCAGGCTGAGGTGTGCTTGTGCTAGAGCATCACAGCAGTAACCACAGCCAAGAGCTCAGGATTTCTAAACCTGATTAGTTTCTGCAATTTATATTTCATCATTGACATATCAGTCTTTAAATAGATGGAGGACTGTGTATGTTTGAAATGAAATTTATATATTTAACAACTGAAGATCATTTATTTCTTCAAGAAATTAATTCACTCCTAATGAAGAATGAAAGACTGTCTCAATAATTCATCAGTGTAACCTTTTTCATCTCCTAGAAATTAACCCTTCATTTATAGGACTATACAGAGAGAGTATTATTTTCCATAAACTTAATAATTATTCAGAATAATTACTTCAGCTTTTAACTGGGCATTTTGCTTTAAACATTTTATTTCACCAAGTTATTGAAACATGAATATTAGACAAATTAAGAATAAATAAAATTGGCATTGAGTTAGTACTCCATGAGTCATTTTTTTGTAATTTCCCCTTAAACACTCGTAATAACTTATTGAAAGGATAGCACCTTTAACAAACACTAAGACAGAACACCTTTTTATTTAAAAAAAAATTGTTAAACTAAAATCTTATATAGGTAATATAGTACTATACATAATGTTTTACAGAGAGAGAAAATCTGCCACATGAACCCTCTGATGGAATAGGCTTAATCCCTCTTTCACCCCCTATAGATTTAAGAGTCCAGGAATTGTACCAGTTTGAAAACTGGACCTGCATATTCTGGTGTGTGTATGTGTGCAACTGTGCGGCCAGATGTGGTTCTTGTCTATTTGCCCCACTTCTATCACTTTTCATTTTGCTACTATTTGGTAACAATATCAGCAAACAAAAAATAAGGCAGGATGTAGAAGGCCTTAGAGGTGGAATTTTACCCTGTTTATTCCCTCTAATATTGGTCAGGAAGAGAAATGATGGTGCTTTATAAGGATTGCAGGTTTTATTATCCATTATTTAGTATCAGATAATTCAAATTCATTTTGTTCCTTGATGTTCAAAAATCTGAACTGAATTGATCCAAATATTGGTCACATTTCATTAATGTTTCCATTTATAACAGCTCATTTGATCTTTAGATTTATAAGCTTAGATAATAAAATTATTCTTTGATGAAAATGTTTGAATTTAAAATATTACATTTAACAATATCATGTAATATTCAGTATGCATTAAGCATGAACAGGATGTCATGATTATTTTATATGTATTATCATTTTTAATATTCCCAGTAATTCTATAAGAGAGATATGACTATTATACTTATTTCTCAAATGATGACAGTTGGGTATGGAGAGGATAAATATATTGCCCAATATTGCTACCCTGTGGGTAATAAGGGTAGTTCAGGTGGGGACCAAATTTGAGCCTAGATCTTCTAGTGCTCTTATCAGTGCTCTGCTGCTTTTATGTTCTCTTCAGGGACACAATGTTCTGCCTTTTATGACTCCATTATCTGTCTTCCACATTTATCAACTTCTCTGGAATATGTTTTAACTCTTAGTACTTTTCTTCTACATTGTTACATACCAGCTTAAACTTTTCCTCCACATACAAATTCAATATTCAGAATTTGATACAGTTTAAAATCTTTGATGGCATGGTATTTTCCTTTACTTCATTTAACATTTCAGCTACATTTTAAATGACTTCCTCAAGAGGGGAAACCAGCAGCTTTCTCGTAGTGTTTTCCTGTTTCCTGAATTATCATCATCATCATCACTATCATTAACATCACCCTGTTACTTTTATGGTAAAACTAGTATCTTCTATTGAGAACTTGGAATGTGTCTCATGGCTCCAATTGGAAATACCTCCATTTCTCTCATGATTTGCTGTGCCTTCAAGACTTACCTCAGTTGGTCCCCATACTCCATAATTCTTGTGGGTGTTATCATTTTCTAGTTGCAGTTATAATGTGTTTTCCACCCTGTTACTTTTTTCGTTGTGGTAATTTTAGTAAGTTTTCACATGAGAGGCTAAGACACCTGCTTTTATGCCCCCATCTTTTCCTAAAATCAAAGTTTCATGTCCTTTTGAAGCTTATTAAGAGTCTAGTTAGATTGCACTGAATTTTTTTTCTTCTTCCTCACGATAGAGCATTTTACGAAGGAGATAGTTGCAAGACTGTCTTGTCGTTTCAACTGATTTTTCTCTGTTTGCTCTTGTTTTTAATACATTGGGTTGGTGAAAGCTATTATTTAAATTTTACCATCCCAGATAGAGGCAGCAGGAGATGGGTTAGTTACCCTAGGGTAGGACAAATAACAAATTGACTCAAATGTGTAATTTGACAACATGATATTTATTTTTTGATTGCTCCCATTAAGGTCCAGTGCAGTTCCATTTTGGGGCAGGAGAGTGGGGAGAGTGGGGAAGCTATATTTAATGTACCATTGGAGGACCCATGTTGGCAGTAACTCTGTTATCTTTAACACATGGATTCCTGGGTTGCCATCAGTTAACGAGAAGTAGAATGATTTGGAGCAGCACAAGAAGGTGTTTTTTTTTTGGCTAGGTCTGGAAAAGTCACATATATCTGCTCAAATTCCATGTATTATAGCTGACTGCAAGAGAGTTTGGGAAATGTTGTTTATATGTATTCCCAGAAGAGAAGATGTTCTTGTGGGAAATACTTAGCAGCATACTTTATTCTCACCTTCTCTCTGTGGGTTTCATAACTTATTTGCACACTGTATATGCTGGGATCAAGTGCTTGATCTTCCCTTCTACTTGTAGCTTCTACTGTAAAAGATCCTTTTCATGGGGCCTCCACACAGGGAGATACTTTACATGGACAATGGAAAGATTCTCAAATACCATCCACTCCCAACTTCCAAACTCTGTTTCCAATGTCTGTACATCATTTGTGGTTGTATTAGTTGTGTTGGGGTCTGCCCTGTAACTTCTCAGCACACTCCTTTTTCAAAGTTTAGAGACGAACATTAGTCTTTTTCTTGCAGAAAATAAGTTGTATATTTAGGAAAAATATTTAGAACTTTCTTGGTTTCAACTCTACAGTAATTCTTAGGAATAATAGAGTTTTCTACTTTTTTGATGTATCATTTAAGTGGAAAAATCAGGATGGGGGTTAGTCACCTTCTCTCATTTTGCCTTCTTACCTAGAAATAAGAAAGTAAAATAACATTTATGCAAAGGTTATTCTTGTTTTCTCAAGTTGCTCATTGTGAAGGATTTTATGATTGAAGAGTACAAGCAAACCTTCATATATCTTTTGTTTATATTTTCATTTAGGCTTCTTAATTTGCTTAAATTGAGATATACTTAAAGTCTTTAATACAGATAAAGACTAGGGTCATCATAATTTTGTATTCTAAAAATATGAGGATTTCCATTACTGGGAAGATACATTAACAAAATATAATTTCCAAAAAACTTAAGAGTCCTGTGCTGCCATAGAAAAGTTGTGTCCCAACAGGCTGTGGAAAGAGATGTAGGATGAGTTCCTGTCTTCTCAGTGCAGAAGAGGTAAATGAATGTGACACCCTCTGGATTGTAGATATGGGAATGCTGTAGTTAAGGCTTTACTCATTTCTTCTGCCTTTATCTAGATTATGCTGCCTTAGGTGAATAGCAAAGATGTGGTTCAAGTGTGTAATGATATTCATATTCAACCTTGGCAAAGTAAACTCAGAAGAATTAGACTCTGATTTTTTGTTATCCTATTTTAAAAGTACAAATACTATTATGCTTAAATGGAAAAGACTTCTCCATTTGATATTAATATGCATAGCATTTAAAAATTGTGTAATGTTTCGATATCAAGTACTTTTCCTTGGCAAACTATTAATAGCTTGGACCTGTTTTCCAGATTTTAGGCATACTTTGTGTCCAAAAACCTTGTGTCTTCTCACACAATGGACATAGCAGCCTCAGGAAACAGTTTGGTGACCATTTTCTTTAAGGCCCCAAACTAAACTAATCCTGAATCAACTTAATTCTGTTATTTCACTGTGTATCATATCTTTTTTATTCTGCAATCAGAAGCCATCAAAAAATGAGAATATTTTTATAGTAGCATGAACTTAATAGTCTGGGAGAAAGCCCTGGGGGTTCTTTCTGTTTGGCTGAGAGTTTTCTTGTCCGTTAATTTTTTTTTATTATTTAAAAAAAATTATTTATTTCATTTATTTTTAAAATTTTTGGCTGTGGTGGGTCTTCGTTGCTGCACGTGGGCTTTTCTCTAGTTGCGGAGAGTGGGGTCTACTCTTCATTGCGGTGCATGGGCTTCTCATCGTAGTGGCTTCTCTTGTTGTGGAGCATGGGCTCTAGGTGCGTGGGCTTCAGTAGTCGTGGCACGTGGGCTCAGTAGTTGTGGCTCACAGGCTCTAGAGTGCAGGCTGAGTAGCTGCGGTGCACGGGCTGTTGCTCCGCGGCATGTGGGATCTTCCTGGACCAGGGCTCGAACCCTTGTCCCCTGCATTGGCAGGTGGATTCTTAACCACTGTGCCACGAGGGAATCCCTTCTTGTCCATTTATTAACATCAAGTTTGAGGAATCTTCTTTTCATTTTGAACAGTTTGGTTTTCTTGGGAGGGACTTGTGTAGTCTCTGCCCTTCTAAGATCTTGGCTGAGATCCCTCTTAATAAAAAGACAGATTAAGAGGAGAAAAACAAATTTAATTTTGTACATATGGGAACCCCACAAAGATAGAGACTCCAAGGCAGCCAGGCAAGTGAGGCTATATGCTATTCTGACCTAAGGAAAGGGACAGAGAGGCTTCAAAGGGGGAGGAAGGCAATTCACATGAAGGTGAGAAGAGCAAATATTTGGTAGATATAAGCCCACTTTCTAATTTCTTTTAGGCAGTTAAGGGGGAGATAAAAAGTTTTTCCAGAGTTGTCTGAGTCTTGATTGCCTTCAGCTCAAAATAATCCACATGGCAAATTGGCATATTTTGTGGTGGCTCATTGTACTACCCTTCACTTGTAGGCATTTCCAAATACCTATCTCTTTAACCTCATTCCCTTCTAAACAAGATAGATAGGAAGAATAAAAGATCCTAAAAGATTCTAAAATTAAAAGAGTATTTCAAGAAGGAAAAAGGAAGAAGATAAATAAAAGAGAAAGACAGATGCCATGTTAACTAGAAGCAAAGCGTTTTAATCTCAAACACAGAACAGAACTCTCTTCAGGCTTATAAGTAGTTAGAGAAGATGAAGACAACATCCATTAAACCATTCTTTTGGCCTCAGCAATTGACATTCTGATTACCATTTGAAGATGGTTAAGGCAGAGACAGAGATATTGACTCATTGGTACTAATGTAGAATGTTTTTATAAAGCTCATCTAACGATAGCAATCCTGTGAAGTAGGTCATCTTATTTTTATGCAGTGTTTAAAAGATATTAAAACTAAATGTCAGAAATGTGAGGGATATTCAAGACTGTACAATTAGGAAGTTCTCGAATCAATATTACTTCTGACAGTTGTTCTTGTGGTCATTGCAGGCTATTGCATTGCCAACACATTTGACAAGAGAATACATAATTTTAAAGAACCAATTTAGTTTAGGAATATCAAGACCATAAGAAGGTTGTAGCAATACTGAGCCAGAAATGTAGGAGAGTAGAATTTCTACTCCATGGACAACATACTAGCAGAGATGGCAATGTTTTGGGTCTCTGCAAGTCTGGAGTGTAGTCAGGGAGGATCTGGGAACCTAGAAAATAGAAAGTATGAATTAGCACCATGTTTGTGAATATAACATTTCCCCTAATTTATTTTATTTATTTATTTATATTGAAGTATAGTTGATTTACAATGTTGTGTTAGTTTCAGGTGTACAGCAAAGTGATTAAGTTATATGTATATATATCCTTTTTCAGGTTCTTTTCCCTTATAGGTTATTACAAAATATTGAGTAGAGTTCCCTGTGCTATACAGTAGGTCCTTGTTGGTTATCTGTTTTATATATAGTAGTATTTATATGTTAATCCTAAAGTCCTAATTTAACATTTCCCCTAATTTAAAAGAGCATGTGCTTTGGAATCGAAAAGACACTGAGTCCTAGTACTGTTATAAATTTGGTATGTATTCATGGAGAGTATATGTAAACATTTTGAGCCTAAATTTCTTCCTTTGTTTAGTAGTGATGGTAATAATACTTAACTGCTAGTATTACTGTGAATAATCATATAGTGAGTTCTACATAACTTGAAATACTGTAAATTGCTGTCAATTACTGTTGATTTTATCAACAGCTCTAACAGTCTAGAATCCTACAGTTTTTATAATAATTCCTATTTCAGTATTTCCACAGATATTTTCTACTATGATGAACTTTGGAAACTTATCTGCTCAAGGTTCTACTACTACCTTCCAACTGTGATACCTTAATCAAACCACTCTGATTCTTTTTTTTTTCAAACCACTGTGATTCTTTTTTTTTTAAATTGAAATATAGTTAATTTACAATGTTGTGCCAGTCTCTGATGTACAGCAACATAACTCAGTTTTATATATATATACATATATATATATATATTCTTTTTTTTCCATTATGGTGTATCCCATGAGATTGGATATAGTTCCCTGTGCTATACAGTAAGACCTTATTCCTCACCTGCAATGAGGAAATGTTTGTGTTGGTTTCTATGCATTAGATAAAATAGCCGCTTCTCCCAGTCTTGGAGTGGTCTCATGTAAGATATGAATCCTATTGTTTAGACTGACCTGGGCTCTTACTTGTCTCTCACACCTTTGTGATTGTCAAGCCACCTTCTTTGCTCTTTGTGGCTCCCGATATTTGAGAGTTTGCCAACATCTCTCAGTGTCCCAAAGGGAAGGATCTCAGTTAGCACCTAAATGTAAACTGATTGGAAGGTAGACCCACAGGCAGCAACTTTTAAAGTATGCAAATAGACCTCTTTCAAGGAAAGACTGAGATAGGCTACTTCCACTGTACTGAGCCCTGGAGGGATAGCCAGTTAAGAACTGTTTCTTTGTTTGCTATACACCTTGGGACCTGTTTGACCAATGCAAGCCCCACTGGCCAAAGAGCCAGTTGTTCAAGGGGTGTGTCCCTGCTGCAGCAGGTACTAAAGATTGTGACCCAGGCACAAGCACAAGCTTCCTCCAGGGAGATACAGGCAACTGGAATGGGCCAGAGAGAGAATGCAACAACAGCGCCCTCTGGCCTCCTCTGTCTCCAAGGAGGATAACAGTCCCTAAAAGTGTGCTAAATTAGAAGCCTGACCTTTTAGGCAGCAGCTCTTAAGGTATGAAAATAGACTTTTTCAGGGAAAGACTGGGAAATAGCTGTTTTATTGCCTGCTCTCTACCCACTGAGCCCTGGGGGATAAACACAGTGAGTCATCCTGAGCCATTAGGAACTGTTTCTTTGTTTCTATAGTCTCATGGGTCTTGTGGATGCAAACCCCATTGGATTTCAAAGCTAGGTGGTTTGGGGGCCTGTCCCTCAAGTGGAAGTCTTAAAAGTTGCCTGCTGGATGTTGGGTCCAAACTCTTCACACCTCAGGGAAAAGCTGGGGGTTGTAAGTTTCTTTCTAAACTGTCTGTCACTGTACCAGGGTGGGGTTTTATGGCAAGAGTGTGTCTCAGCCTTTTCTACCCATTTCTATGTGTGTACTTTCTCATTCACCTGTTGTGAAGAACTTTCTCAGCTAGTTTTGGGTTTCTTCCAGAGAAATTGCTCTGTATGTAGCTCTGTATTCGGTGTGTCTGTGGGAAGGGGAGATTTCAGGATCATCCCATGTCACCATCTTGGACTGGAACCTATGTGCGTGTTTTTATGAATCCATTGTTTTCTTCTGTATCATACCATTCTTACCTTTGTTCCTCTGTATGTAATGTGTCATTTTCCTCTGGATATCCTGTAGATTTTCTTTTGTCACTGAATTTATGCAATTTGGCTATGATGTGTTTTGGTGTACTTTCTTATACTTCGGGTTTGTTGAGTTTCTCCCATCAGTGAGTCTGTAGTTTTCATCAAAATTGTAATTTTTCAGCCATTTTTAAAGTGACATCTCATAAGGGGTATTTTCAAAGGCATTTTGGATTCCTGAAATTCATGCATTTCCAGATTTGTGAAACAGCAAATGAAACACAAATACTTTGGACACTCACATTTCAGGGAAGAAATTCTATATGATTCAATTAAGTTCAGCAAGCTCCTGCTGAGTGACTGTTGTGTTCTTAGGTGCCAGACTGTGTAGACACCAGTCCTGTGTTAAGGGAGAAAAAGGTCTGGATTTGAAACACTATACTTTTGACAAGTTCAGACAGAAGCCAAAAATAATTTGCATAAAAACCTTGTTTCAAGGAGGAAAACTGTTCAACAAGGAAGAATATGTAGCATGTAAATGGTGAATAACAGAATGAATAACCAAGTCAAGGGAAGAGAAGTTGCAGGTAGTGCTGGAACAGAGATACCAGCATAGCCTAACACATTTTAGTAACATTTAAGAACATCAGAGCAAAGGGATTATTTGACATCTAGTGTCCCCTACGCCACTCCCTGATTAGGATATTTTTCTCATTGGTACCATAGTGAAAAGGTATTTGTAGATGACTCCAGAGATGAACTCATCATTTCTAGAAGGGTAAGGAGAAGGGCCTGAAACAAAGGCCCAACAAATTTTTTCTGTTTCTTCCCCTTCCCCTTTCAGGGGCTCCAATTAGACATATATCATGTTGGTTGAATTTTCCCCACAATTTAATTCAAAGTTAACTTTTTTCCAGTATTTATCTTTCTTTGTTTCATTTTGGATATTTTCTGTTAATGTGAATTTAAGTTCTCTAATCTTTTCTTATATAATGATTAATTGTCTTAGTCCCATACAGTGTGTTTTTCATTCCTGACATTGTAGTTTTCATTTCTGTAAGTTTGATTTTATTCTTTTTTATATCTACCATTTCACCATGTAAGTAAGTTTGATTTTATTCTTTTTTATATCTACCATTTCACCATGTAAGTTTGATTTTATTCTTTTTTATATCTACCATTTCACTATATAATATGTTTAGTCTTTCTACTAGCTTCATGAACATATGGAATAGCCATCACAACTGTTTTAATGTCCTTGTCTATTGTTTCTATGATTTCATTTCTGGGTTACTTTTGAGTTTCTGATTTATTTTTAGTACAAGATTAAGATAAATTATGTCATGTGTTTTCTATTATTTGCTCTAATTTTCCTGTGGTTTCGCATTCTCCTGGTAGCTAAGAGGAAGTAGGGATATGTGAAACACCTATATTTCAGTTCAATCTGAAAAGTTTAATCAGAGCAAAATTTTGAAGATTCTCATTTGGTACCTGATTAGGCTTTATGGATAAAAACCTCTCTGATTTTATTATCTATGCCCTACCTTCCTCTGTGTCATTCTAACATGGCCATTGGATGTATCAAGAAGGAGAATTGCTTAGGCAGCCTCATCATAGGGGAAGAAATATGGGATCCTTTGGTTTTATGTAACCATTGGATTTCTGCATTTCTTTTCTGTGAGGTGGTAGGTAAGAAATGTTCTTTGAGCTAGGACCATAACATGTAGCTGTTCTGCTAGCATCTTCTAGTTAAGTCTGTGTTGATGTAATTCGTTACTTGTTTTCTTGGTTTAGTCAATACTAGGTGGTATTTCCATTTGTTCTAATTTGTTAGAACTAATTTGTTCTTACCTTGGATTTTTCCTAGGTGTGTCCTGCCATACTTTCTACCAAGCATGGTTTTAAATCATAGACACCACAGTGTCTTATGTACCATTACCTTACCCTAACTATAGTCCAATGGTTCTCGACTCAGTTATCTTCATTGACTTGCCTCAAGAGAATGTGGTAAACTCTGGGTCCTCTCTGTGTCAGTTGGGAACTAAAGATTGCCTAGATAAACTAAACTTGGATCCTTCCTTGGCCAAACTATCTTGTGCTACTGAGGCAGGAGATAGATGGGCTCCATGCTAGACACTTACGACTGGCCTCCTGTTCACACTTCCTGGGGTGAGAAGAAGGTGGGCTCCAGGCCAGACATTCATTACCAGCCCCCTGTTTACATTTCCTGAAGCAAGAGACAAATGGGCTCCAGGACTACATATTTATGACCAGACTCCTGTCTGTAATTTGAGAGCTGCACCTTGATATAAAAACCAGCAACAGAAATAGGGTAAATAACCAGATATTGGACATTTTTATGGCAGGTACAGATTGGGACTAAACCCTGTTAAAAGATCAAGAGGTCATACATTTCCCATCCTGGGGCAAGGGAAACATTGCACATATGCAGAAAGGCTCCTTGGAGGTCAAAAGGAGGGGGCGCCATCCCATAGGCCTCTGGGCTGTAATCCATCTTGGAAAAAAGTTGTGCACGCATGTTGGGGAGGGTCCTAGGGCAAGGCAGGTGCCGAAAAAGAAACCAGACAATTGGCCAAAGGTAAATAAAGACCCAGAAGAAATGCCCTTATATAAGTGACTTAACTGCCTCTTTACTGCACTCCTCCTCATTAGGGAGGATGCCCACACCCTTTCTCTCCAGGTGTGCATCTCTGCCTTGCCTCTATCTTAACTAAACAGTTTCTCTGTGTGCTCTCCCACTTGTTGTTGTGCTATGTCTCTAATAATAAACTCTGTACCTGTTTTTACAGTTTTGCCTCTGTGAGAAATGCATTTTCCCCTGGGGGCCAGGGGCTGTGGTGGCTAGGATTCCTGGTTTTCATCCAGGCTACCCAGGTTCAATTCCTGAGCAGGGAATTTAGATCTTGCTTCACGCCACCACTTACTGCTGCCTCTCCAAGATCACTACCAAGTATATTCTGAAGAAACTCAGCTCCAAGTTGGTAGAAGGATAGAAACTTTCCAACAAGTAGATCATTAGACCCTTCTGTCCCTGCATTTGTTATCAGTATATGATACACATGTACTCTTTAGGACTTCAGTTTGGAGATGAGAGAGAGAAATATTGGGTTGGCCAAAAAGATAGAAATATTGGGTTTCCATCTTATGGAAAAACCCAAATGAACTTTTTGGCCAACCCAATACATACTTCATTACAATCATTCTCTATTACTTTTCTTCTTCATAAAGGCATTTGGTAAGATATGCAAGAAATTCTATTTTTCTTCCCTTTCCAGTCTAGCTAGACTTTGAAGGGTAAATTTTAGGTTTCATACTTTCTCTAGGTCATATTATTCTTTCTGACACTAGCTTCATGGCTTTACCATAATTATGAGTGGGTGGGACATAAAGGAGAGACTGACTTAATGACAAAGAAGCATAAATCAGAAGACATGTAAAGACACTATAATTGTTCTCAAAAATAGAAAATTTAAATGTATAAGTATGTATAAAAACAGTCACTGCCTCAGTATTATTCCAGAAAGCAGGCAATTAGAAGGAATAGTTCCAAGTGAGTCTCATATTACCATACAGACAGAAGTTTATTGGGAGCTTTCATCAGAACTCTAAATTCACTCTGATTTATGTGGAACACTAACACAGCCAGCTGTGCATATTGTTCTCAATAGCAAATGCTTTTGTGGGATACAACAGAAATTAACCAGTATCCTAGGGGTGATGGCACGTATAAATGTGATCCCTTGAAGCCATTTGATCAATCTGATCTTAGTCAAGACAACATGACTAAAAAATTGGAGGAAATAAATATCACTAGGGAAACCTTTAGGAACTTTGAAAAGGTGGTAGTTGTAGCTGACGTTTGGTATGTCATACAACCGTGAGAGTAAGAATGGGGTCATTTTGACTGTGGTAAACTAATATATCTTCCACTCTGCCGCAGTCTGTTTCTCTTTAGATTCTTCTGTTACAGTGCTGGAATTTTGGAAGCTATACCTCATAGGGCAGTCAAAGATTTGGCATTTGCCATTTTTCTCATCTCTAGTTCTTCTGTTTTTACCAATGCATAAAGTGGCAGCTATATCATTAAGACCCATTAAATATCACAACACTAATGCCCACAAGAGAGGGTTTGCTGATGTTAAATTTCCCTTGATGTCTGCCCCAAGGCAATCCAGTCTTGCTTCTAACAACCTCATGGTTTCTGTTGTATGCAACATCTCTTGATACATGTAGAGCAGATGACTCTTAACACTGAGCACCCTTTAGCCTTTGATGTCCCATAGATTTGGAAGATAAACAGCTGTTTCAGTTTTTCCCCAACAGTTTTATTGCAGCATGCTATAATCTCGGGAATCAGGCATGAATGCATAGGACTGTTCCAGAAGCCAAGCTTAGTGAAAGACAGAAGGCTGTTTTGAGAATCACTAGTCCCCTCTAACTCTGGTGAATAGCTTCTAAGTCAAAGTTATAATTCTCAGTGCTCTTCTCCTGTAGTTATACTTCAGTGGAAGTATTTTCAGTCCCTTTTGCTTATCTTAACTCAATCCTTTAGACATGTCCAGAGGTAACAAAAAATTAGAGAAAATATATTAACCAAAATGGATAACACTGGGAAAAGAGCAAACTTCAGATAAGAGGAAATCAAGCATTCTGTTTTTTGGACATTTAAATTTGAGCTTTCTATTAAGGTAATTCATTATGAAGCAATAGTAACTGGAACAGACAATACATTACAAGTGTCAACAGTAAAGCAGAAGTCTCGTTACTTCCAGAGAAGTAGTCCAAGTGTCTGCACATCACTCCACGCTTAGGAATGTGTGGCTAAGAGATGAGATTGAGTCATGAGCTATATCAGCTCAGGGAAGCCTTAAACTCTTGGGTCCTTTCCCTCTAATGCAGCTATGTCTACCAATTAGAAGGTAATCAGTAGACCTTCTTTCAGTGAATATAAGTGCTTGGTTTTGTACAGTAACTTTGGCTTGAATCTCATTTATCTTGAATCTGGTATGGTCTTATAAATTCTTTGAATCAATACTGTATGTAGGGTTCAACAAAGAGTCAAATCCTCAAGTGCCCCTGAAATTAGAGAAACAGACACATATATGCTATTAACCTTTTCTTTGAGCAATAATAATATGGCGACAACAGTGATAGGTATCTGTTATTGAAAACCTACTATGCATCAGCCTATGTGTTAAATATTTCATATACTTATAGCACTCAAACCTCACACAACCCTGGAAAAAATAGGAAGATTCTTAGATGTAATCTAATGAATAAAACTCAGAACCTAAGATAGTATGTCAACTAGCTTTGGCTGTGTAACTAAATGTACCAAAATGTAAAACAACAGTCATTTCATGTAGCTCATGCTTCTGCGGGTCAGCTGAGTGATTTTTCTTGTCTAGGTTGTCTTGACTAATCTGGAATCAGGTGGTGGGTCCACTGGCAGCTAAGTGATTTAGGATAGCCTTGCTTATATGTCTGGTATAGGGTAGCTTGTCAGTGGGGCACCTTACATCTCCATCACATGGCCTTTCCAGAGGCTAACTTGGGTTCATTCGCCTGGTAGCCTCAGGGTTTTAAACCCAACCAGCAAGAAAACCCCAATGTGTAAGCTCTTTCAAATTAATATCCTGTTGGCCAAACCAAGTCACATGCCAAGCCCAGAGTCTGTAGAGTAGAGGACATTCCAAGAGTAGATAGAAAAGTAGGGGACCATTTCAATCATTTTTGCAGACAACCTGCCATAGGCAAAACTACTTATGAGATTTTGGGGATGTAATTGAGGAAGTCAGAGAAGTAATGGGACATTAGACCCTCAAATAACTACAATAGATGTGGCACAGCCAAGCATATTCTCTTTGTGGGAATTAATGACCTCATTGGGGAGCTCTGAAAATGGAATGCATATGTGCATTGCTTGCTTCTTATTCCATGCCAGTTTTCTAGATTCTGATGTTGGTTATAGATATGCTTATATCAAGAATCCAAAACATAGTTTACTCATTTTATGACACCCATCTAAGATTCTAAATTCAACTTACATTCATATAGGTAAATAAAATGCAACTTTAAATTTTCCCACAACTGATTTGGTCTTCTTTAGTCCATCTAATTTGTGTCTTTTTCACATTCCTTTGACCCCTTGCTGATTTGTAAATGCTTGTTTATCTTTCACAAAGCCTTTTCTTCCTTTTGTTAATCAGTATTGATAGACAGAGTTAATGTATGAATGAAATTGAATGACAGCTCATTAAGGTAAATATAAGATTAAAATTGATGTTTTATATAATAGCATAAACATATAGGAACTACTACATGTGTAGTATTATCACTACTCTTCCTTTCTTTTGCTGAAGAAAAATCCTTAGTTTTGTATACTCAAACACTCAAGCCTTTTAAGTAAGTACCTTTTCAAAAGTGTTCATTCTCTTTCCCTCCCTCCCTCTCTCTCTTTCTGTATGTGTGTTTCTAAAGTATTGGTAGTGTTATTTCAAATCCAGTTCAATTCCTCAGGTTGGCACAAACCATCATCAATCATAAGAACTAAGATTTATAAATTTGTATTCAGGGCATTGTGATGAGCTCCTTGTCCCAACTTTTATATTTAAGAGTCTGCATCCTTTTTGTCAGTCATTTATATTCCTTCCCACAATGAGGGCAGAGAATTCCAGTGTATAATCAATTAGTATTTATAGAATATCCACCATGTGCCTGGCACCATCTTTAGTGCTTTCATAGTTCTAACCAAATAACAACTCATTATAATGTTGTTGTCTTCACCTGTATTCACCTTATCCTTGTAGAAGCTTATATTCAAAAAGGTTACTTGTCTTGTTCATGGAAGGACAGACTTGATCGAGTAATATATGAAGAAATGTATTTTGAAGACATTAAGCTGTTGAACACTACTTATTACAGTACATTGGTTCCTCACTTCCTTATAAATTGTCATCAAGATAATTGGAATGGGCAATATGTAAGCTAGGAGAAGACTAGTCTAAGAAATGGCATTCTAAAGGAGCTTTCCCTAAGTTGCTTTGCCTTTGGCTATGGTTTGGTTCCACTGACTACATAATGAGAAGAGGTAGATGAGTCTCTACTTTTCTCCTTCTGCACTAGCCACATGGTAGAAAAATTCTAACATAGAAACTCAATTCAAAGAGTAAACAATAGGTCACATCTATACATGATCTTCTCTTAATTCTTCTAGCCAGCGTGTTCTACAACTAGCTACTCTAATAATAAAGACTATAACTCCTAAAAACAAAAATTAATAATAATAATATTATTAATAAGCCAGGGGCCATCTAAATCCAAGTTTAGGAAATAAAAGTCTCTAAAGAAAACAATCTTCCAAGACAAAGTCTGCTGAAAGATACATTCAATTTAAATTGATAAACAGAATACACTTTCACTCTAAGAATACAGACTCTGATAGTTTTATTGCACTCAGGTCTTCACTAGGAACAAAGAACCCTTGCTTTACATTTGCATAATAAAAGGGCTTGCTGAAATGTACCTTCCAGAACAAAGGGACTTTCTGCTAGTGAGGAAAAATTCAGATTTAATATAGAAGGCAGATATTGGTAGAAAGTTTTAAACTTCAGCTTTCCCTAATACTGGCTTTCAATCCTCCTCAGATTTACTAGTCACACACAGAAGGGTCTCATACAGAGTATGTGTACGTGTGTACAAATATGTATACAGGTATATGTATTCTAATGTGCATGTGTGGGTATGTGACCATGTGTGTTACTGTGTATGACTGTGTACATGGGTATGGGTATGTGATCTTGTGCTTGAATGTGTATGTGTACGTGTATAGGAGTGGATCTGCAGCAGTGCATTAATAGAGATCATTTACAGGTGTTAGAGTATTGTTGATTTTTTAATGCTTTAAAAAAATTTTCTTTAAAGTGATCATGTGTTGCTTAGGTAGTTAAACATTAAGAGCTATTTCAAAATGTTAAAAAGGATCTATTGGTTAAAAACTATCAACAAACTAATTAGGAGGAGTAACATTTATATAGCAATAGAACAAATTTATCTCAGTACCTCCTTCAGCAGTTAGGCTCTTCCTTTGGAGACTGGCCTCTAGCATCCCCTTGCATTAGGAGAAATTCTAAAATGTGTACTGGTAAAACTCAGCTCCCAATCTTCCTTAAAACCACCTTTCTTTCTTAACTTTCCATTCCAAATATTTAAAATATCTCAATTTTCCTTCCTCTTCTAGCGTTTTGCATCCTGCTTCATTAGTAAGAGTTTATTAATAGATTTATATCCGCTAACTTGGTGAATGGGCAACTCACATTTCCAATGAAGAACTCTGTAAGTAAATTTCTTCCCTATAGACTCAACATCCATTGCAAAATTCAAAAAACTTTATTACGTTTGTACTCTCAGTTTTTCTTAGTATCTGCTAAAACTGCTACACTAAATCTTGCTCCTAAGGGAGGTAGCCACCTCCTTAAAGAGAGCTGGAGCTTCTGGGACTTGTGGGTATGTCTCCATATACCCACAGCAAGGCTCAGTGAGGAGTGACATGTATTCCACTATTGCCTTCATCTCAAAATCTTACCTTTCTTCCACTTTTGGATTCAAGGTCTGGATTCACATTTTCTACTTCAGTAAGAGTAGAAATAGAGCTTTTTGTCACTCTTTTTTTTTTTTTTTTTTTTTTTTTTTTTTTTTTTAATAAAGCAGAACCAACCTCAGCTTCCTCTGTGGTTCAGCTTTCTCTTTCATTCAAAATGTATAATAATATTTGTAAGAAAAAATGTCTTAGAGAAAGTTTAACATAGTAGAATGAACACATGAATCTAATTTTACTTCCTCTAGAAAACCACCTGACAATACAGTAAAGTGATTCTTTTCTAAAGGCATAAATTCACTAGGATGGAGAAAAAAAGAGAGGTGAGGAGAAAATTACAACAAAATTTTGGAAGTTGGAAAACATATGGACAATTGTTACCTGTTGTGTAATAAAGAGTTTGGATGTCCTTTGTCCTTGGTTCCTGGGAGGAAAATTCTAAACCCCTTGGAGTTTCCCAAGTGAATACTTGTCTTCATTATTCATGAGCTTCTGTGATAACAGCAGAGCTTTTACTGATCTGGTGACTCATGATGGGCCCCTAGATAGCTTCCAGATGGAGACTGGTCATCAGAAAGATAACTGTGTGGTTGGGGGTGAGATTTTGAGCTAGCTTAACCTCCAGGGATGGGACCCAGAGATTGAGTTCAAACATGTGGCCAATGAGTTAACCAATCACACCTTAGCTATGAAATCCCAAACTCTGGACCTCAAAGCTCATTGAAGATTGCTGTTTGGTGAATACATCCATATGCCAGGAGGATGATTTGCCCTGATTTCACATGAAGAGGGCACAGGAGCTCTGCATTCTATGTGCCTTATTGTGTCACAAGCACCATCAGGTAGTTGTTACTAGTTCCTTTTTTTAAATCTAAAAAACACATTAATTAAATGGCTGATAACATTGCTAAGAGTGGAGTTGATCTTTCTAGACTCTAAATCTTACTCTTCTTGATTGTTTTATGATTTTTTTCTGGCTCCCTTGAGTATGGTCAATAAGTATCTATTGATCTAATAAATAGGATTTAATTTTATCAAATATGCTTCATTAAAAAGAATTTCAAATTAATGTTT
This sequence comes from Kogia breviceps, assembly GCF_026419965.1. Lineage (NCBI taxonomy): Eukaryota > Metazoa > Chordata > Mammalia > Artiodactyla > Physeteridae > Kogia > Kogia breviceps. The sequence continues at coordinate 53,908,510 of NC_081311.1, forward strand.
CCTTCTCTATGTCAGAACACTAGATCTCCATAGATTATCTATGAGATTGTAGCGTTAGTAAAAAATGATATATTCCACTGGGTGATACTGTTTTTCTGAAGCCAGATAAATGATCGTCTCATTTTCTTTATTCGTTCTTTGAAAAACAGATTTTAAATTCTCAAAAGATCATTTCAATTCCTTTAAGACCAAAAGAGAGTTTATCTCCCCACACAGTATTAGAAGTGATTCAAAAACATTTTGAGACATTGAGCAAAATTACTGAGAAATGATATAACTTATTACGCAACAGGAAGAACTCTTATATTGTTTTTGTGTCCTTAGAGCTAATTAAAAAACATTAAGCCTTAACCATAAATAGAAATATTTGTGACTAAAAAGAAGAGCAGCAATGCTGGCTATTTGTTGCCAGCTCACCTTAGAAGCTTTCATTTATTTGCCTAGAATGAAATATCTTGCAAGAAAGACACTCAAAAAAATTCCTTATTTCTTAAAATAACAAAAGATCCATATGAACAACACCAGAACAATAAAATAAGTCATACTAATAAATAGCATATTGTCTTGTTTTTGTTTAAAATAGTCAAAGAAAACATGTGGCCTTGTAAAAACCAAAGTGCCATACACTTTGAGAAAAGCTGTGTTGTCACTATAAACAAATGACTTTAAGCAATACATTGCTATTGAGTGGAAGTTCCTTGTGAATAGGCATAGGGAACCTTTCTCACTTGATGGGGTTCTGACAGCAATGATAACAGATGGGAGAAACCCACCTGCTGATCAGAAAGGTAATAGAAATTCAGCCAGAGAGGCATGGAAACAACTAAAAATCATGGAAATGTACAAATTTCACTACTTGTGGCTCTTGCAGATACTGTGATAAGTGTGCAGTCAAGAAAACCAAAAATATATGACACTTTTGGTTTATAAAGGCCTCCTGCCCTGGGTAGCTCTCAAACAGGGATTGGCAGAACATCTAAGGCAACAGAAGTCCAATCTCTAAAAGTACAGGTTGCCTCCTTGTGAGATCCATTTGCACTCAACGGAATAAACATTGCTGTTAAACAAATCTCTCACTATATCACGTCAAGAGCGAATATTTTGCTATGTGTACACTGCCAACAACCAAAGTTTTGCAAACCTTTGTAGCCCTTGGTAACAGTCATTCTTGCTTTTTTTTTCTTAGAGCCATGTAATTGGCAAGCGGCTGTAATCAATTTTCCAAGTGAAAACAGTAAATGCTTTACTTTGTGTATAAAGATGAGTTTTGCATTTTGAGGCAATTCTGTCAAATAGTAGGAATTATTCAAGTTGAATCATTTTTAGCTCTCCTATTTGACTTATTTATGCACTGGTAAATATTATCTATATTCTTACTATGGATTTGCTTAGGATGCCCAGACTCTTGAAGCATCCACTCTCCCTTCCAGGAAATCATAGTTGTGTACAACCCATATATACAACAACTGTATGTAAAAGTTCTGTGCCAATTACTATGGGAAATCAGAAGGGTACCAAAAACATTGCCTAAGATAAGTCTGGGAAAGTTTCATAAAGAAATTTTCATTTGAAATAGGTGTTTTTTTAAAATTTAATTTTATTTATTTAATTTTTGGCTGCATTGGGTCTTTGTTGCTGCTCGCAGGCTTTCTGTATTTGCAGCAAGCGGGGACTACTCTTCATTGTGGTGTGCAGGCTTCTCATTGTGGTGGCTTCTCATGTAGAGCATGGGCTCTAGGTGCGTGGGCTTCAGTAGTTGTGGTGCATGGGCTTAGTTGCTCTGTGGCATGTGGGATCTTCCTGGACCAGGGCTCGAACCCTTGTCCCCTGCATTGGCAGGCAGATTCTCAACCACTGCGCCACCAGGGAAGCCCTGAAATAGGTTTTAAATAATTAGTAGAAATAAATATCTAAGGGTAAATGAGATTAACATGTATTAACCTGTGCATACTCTCTGTGCTACAGGCTTTGTTTAAGCTATTTCTGCTAATTTTCATGACATCTCAATGAGGAATCTTTATCTCCATTTTAAAATTAGGAAACAAATGTTCAGGTGGGCTAACTAACAAGAATGTATATAACTAATGGAAAAGTAGCAAAGCAGGGAAAGAGAAGAATCCTAAGTCCCTGCATAACCAAAAGGAGTAGGATGACCCTAATACCCTAGCCTTGTCAGACTGTTATATGAGAGCAAAATAAACCACTATATCATTTAAGCAACAGTTTTCTCTCTTTGATATAGCAGCTAGACTTCTTCCTAATATGTAATATAACTGCTGTCTTCAGTTTCTTTTCTACCATGTGTCTAGTTACCTGATTAGTAATCTATCATGACCTCATTGATTGCATCCTTTCATCAAGTTTAAGAAGGACCTGAACATTTTGGTAATACATTTTCTTCCTCAATCTTCTTGAACTTCCAACAGTTGAAAAACACAGATTTTTGTTACCCTGTTGGTGCTCTATAATTATGTGCAACATGCACTGTAAACCGTCAAGATCTTGACTCATAAGCCAGATTCCTTGGTCTTTCTGTGTAAGTATTAGCAGTGAGGAAAATGGCAGCGGATGGCATTCCCCTGGCAACTGTATTTCTACCTTACCAGTTCCTGTCAGTACCTGTTTGAAGGTTTCAAACTTGTAGGCAGTTTAATACCTTTGACAGACTTGTTGAAGAAACAGCTGAGAGTATCTCTGAGAGCAAAAGTTTTCTAAAACTGTCAGTTTACTGCATCTAGTTCATTCCGAGGGCATTTGGTTTTATCAGGGGTTCAGAATTATGATCACTTCTGATGCACCATAAACTGAAGATAACTAGCCCTTTTTCTCCACTGTTTGGCTTGTTCAGGGAGGCAGAACTTAAAACCGTAGTGATACGAATTATTAGTGTAGTCAATACTTAAGCTAGGTAGCCGTGTTCTGGTGGTAAGCACAAAGGATAAGTGGGCGACAGTATCTCTGAAATGTGTTGTTTGTACTGATCATCTAGTAAGATAGTAATGGCCACCTTGGAAAAGTGTCTGCTCCAGTTTGGAGAAGCATCCCATCTCTGGCAGGTCAGTTCTCTAGGAAGCACATTCTGAGGTGGTGAACAGGATGTTTATTAGCGAGTACTCTTCAAATCAACTTCATGTGCAGGAAAAGAAGACGGAAGGATTGAGCAGAGGGAGAAGTTAAGTTGTGTGAACATCAAAAGCCTCATCTAAACCCGCAGGGAGCTCTGAAGCCAGAATACCTGTATAGCTGACCTGTATTGTGGACAGGGGGCTAGACCCTCAACTTCTAGGTTGACTCATCACAGGATATACTCTATGGACCATTCTAAGCACCTCCACGGTGACTCCAAACAACAGATTCTTCTCTTAGTTTCAGGCTCTTCTCCTTACCCTTCTAGAAATGATTTCATCTCTGGAGTCATCTACAAATACTTTTCACTATGGTACCAATGAGAAAAATATCCCAATCAATGAGTGGCGTAGGTGACACTAGATGTCAAATAATCCCTTTGCTTTGATGTTCTTAAATGTTACTAAAATGTGTTTAGGCTATACTGGTGTCTCTGTTCCAGCACTACCTGCAACTTCTCTTCCCTTGACTTGGTTATTCATTCTGTTATTCACCATTTACATGCCACATATTCTTCCTTGTTGAACAGTTTTCCTCCTTGAAACAAGGTTTTTATGCAAATTATTTTTGACTTCTGTCTGAACTTGTCAAAAGTATAGTGTTTCAAATCCAGACCTTTTTCTCCCTTAACACAGGACTGGTGTCTACACAGTCTGGCACCTAAGAACGCAACAGTCACTCAGTAGGAGCTTGTTGAACTTAACTGAATCATAACAGAATTTCTTCCCTGAAGTGTGAATGTCCAAACTATTTGCGTTTCATTTGCTGTTTCACAAATCTGGAAATGCATGAATTTCAGGAATTCAAAATGCCTTTGAAAATACCTCTTATGAGATGTCACTTTGAAAATGTCCTTTGCATTATTGAACTAATGTAGACTATTGTTATTGTTAGTATTAATAGTATTGTTTTTATGGATCTTTGGTTTAAAATAAGAATTGATGTTGGCTGACTTAGGAAAAAAGATAATTTACTGTGAAATTATTGATTGACACAGAATCAAATGGTAGATGCGAAAAACAGGCTGGGACATGGGCAGGGCTTAGCGAATTTCCAGGGAGCCCACAAGCAAGAATTAATTAATCTCAAAAAGACATCACCATGGGAATACATGTATGCAGTCTATTTTAATTATAAGTTTTTTCTTTTATGCCTTCACTCAAAATTCAAATGCTAGTTTTGATTGATCTAGTCTGATCAAGTGCCTGTTCCCTACACACACCATGATATCTGTCTCCTGATTCTTTTCATATTATTCATTCTGTGTTTCTCATCTCTATAAATATCAATCAATACTTATCCTCCTAGTTGTCCAAGTTAGAAATCTAGACATCCTATAACATTCATATATAGTTTTTGCTACAGGTATAAATACATCTATTATAACATTTACATATCCTAATCTACTAAATTCTGTCCACCCTTCTACCTCTACCCTGACTCCTACTCTGAATACCCATTAGAGACTGCAAACTTTTTATAACATGGACTATCATACCTTGTCTACTTTATTGAGTGTACATTATATGGGCACAAACATTAGCAACAAAAACAAAAAATATCTTTCTTATACCCAACCACTCAGGAGAGTTCAGTCACATTTCTAGCCAGAGCTTAATATTTATGCAGAGATAAATATTGTTTTCAGAATAATACATGCAAATATTTTTTAAATGTTGAATCATATTAAAAGACTCAGAGTGATGACAGGAGTTCTCCTCTATATCATAATCCAACTACCTTGAAACAAACACTTTCAACTTTTATTTGCTATTTTTCTGACATTTTCCTGAATGCATATTTAATGTGCTTTTACTAGCATTTCTCAAGTAATTAATGTTAGACTTAGGTACTGACTTCCTATTATGTCAAATATGGGTACACTTTTTCCTGGTACTTCCTCTTTCAAAATCCTCCCAATGTAGGTCTGCCCCACTTATATAAATTCCTTTGAAATCCCTTTATCTCTCTCTGTTTTCCTGAACACTCTTTCTTCTTTGCTTATTTGCTTATTTATTTATTTTAAACTTATTTTATTTGGAGATTTCCCTCAGAAGTCCATTGCGTTTAGCTCTGTATCTTTAAGAGTGAGCTGCTGGCTGGAATGCTGACTGGAGTTGTTGTATCTGTGTTCAGCTTGTTGACAGGATATGGAGTCAACATATCAATGTTTTTTCTGAGCACCTTGGTTTTCTCCTGGGATACCCGTAGAACCCCGTTTGGACACTGATAATCCTAGCTGCTTGCTTTTCTGAGGCAGAAGCCGTAAGGGTCCTGCAGGTTTCACAGTTGAATATGCATATGTACATTTGATTTCCTTGTTTTCAACTCAGTACCCAGTTTTACTTTCTGCTGTGATTGTGCCCCTAATTCCAAAACATCTCTAATTTTCTTTTTTCTTCACAGAAAAAAACCCCCAGCAACATCTATTTCTTGCAGAAGTTGGAGAAATTGTGGGCATATGTTTCTGTATATTTTAGGGGAGATGATCTAGGAGTCTAATAGCCTAAGATCTTCATCATTTTACATAATCTCCTAAATTTCTTACCCACGTCTTTTTTTTTTTTTTTTTTTTTTTTTTTTGCGGTATGCGGGCATCTCACTGCTGCGGCCTCTCCCGTTGCAGAACACAGCCTCCGGATGCGCAGGTGCAGTGGCCATGGCTCACGGGCCAAGCCGCTCCGCGGCATGTGGGATCTTCCCAGACCGGGCACGACCCCGCGTCCCCTGCATCGTCAGGCGGACTCTCAACCACTGCGCCACCAGGGAAACCCATTACTCACATCTTTTAAATTGTCTCTTGTTATGCCTCAAGTTTCTGATCCCTTTGAGGCTTATTCTGGGAAAAAATTGCCTTTCCTATCGTCATTGTCTTTTTCAAGAGTTACTTAACTTTTGACTTTTCCCTAATCTTTTCATTTTCAATTGAATATTAAGAACTGTTTAATTCACATATGATTGAGTTATATGAAAAATTATTGGATCTCATCTAACATAGATACTTTCCCATTCACTGTGCTTACTTTTTTCATGTATTCATTCAGTTATTCAACCGATAAATATTATGCTAGATACTATTTAGGTACTTAGGATATAGTAGTGAAGAAAAGAGATAAAAATACCTTTCTGTCAGGAGCTGCCTTTCTAATAGGGGATTCAGACTATGAGTTTTTTTTAAGCAATATATTTTATTTTAGAGAGTAATACAATACATAATACAGTACAATATGCAACACATAATAGGTACCTGTATTTTAGACAGATAGCAATATGTACTCTTTTTCTAGACCTAGGAGTAGAACATTCCAACACAGCAAGACCCCATGTAACCTTGCCCAGTTATATCCTCTTTTATCCCTGCTACAAATAACCAGTATTCTGGTTTTAAGTTAATGATTTCCCTGACTTTCCCTAGAGTTTTTAAAAACATCCAAAATTTCATTGTTTAGTTTTGCCTTCTGGAATTTACATATGGAATCATACTATATACACTCTTCTGTGGTTTGTTCTTTTATTTAATTTTATGTTTTCCAGATATACGTATTGATTTGTGTAACTCTAGTACATTTATCTTCATTAAATTTTGTTCTGTACAATTAATTCATTCCTTTTTTGTTAATGGATATCAGGTGGCTTCCATTTTTTGGTTTTGTTTTGATTTTTGGTATTACAGACAATGACCATAGACATATTTTTGCATTTTGTGCTATATGTATGAATTTCCTCGGGATTTATACATAATAGTAAAATTGCTGGGTTATAGGATATGTACATATTCAAGTTTACTAGGCAGCACCAAACTCTTTTCTGGGCTGGCAGTGAATGGGAACGTCTTGTTGCTTCACAAACTAGCCAGTACTTGATATTGTTCAGTCTTTGAATTTTGGGACAATGTGATTAGTGGAAATGAAAACTCACTCTGGATTTAAATTGAATTCCCACTAATTCTCAATAAGATTGTGTATCACTTTATATATGTGCATATCTTCTGTGGTTCATCTTTGTTAATTCCTCTTTATTTCTTGTGTGTTTTTGGAATGGGTTGGTTACTTTTCCTTATTGATTCCTTATGTCTTCCTATTACATTCAGGGTAGTAATATGTTAAATATTTTGCAAACATTCGTTTCAAGTTTGTCTGTTAACTTTCCATTATTTTTATCATTTTTAAAGAAACAAATTCTTAATTTTAATGCAGTAGGATTTATGTCTTTTCTTTTATGAATTGGCTTTGTGTTGTATTTAAGAAGTCCATACCTCCTCCAAAATCATAAAGATAATGCCTATATTGTATTTCTAAAGTAGTATAATTTTGCCTATTAGCATGTAAGTATTTATTGACTTCTAATGGGATTTTGTGTAGTGTGGTAGGTATCTACTTCTTTATTTTCTAATTAACTATTTATGGAAAGCCATCCTCTTCTTTTGACCTACACATGTCCTTTTATATGTAGAAAAAAATCAGAAAACAAAATTATAAGCCAGTCTCATTCATGAAAATTCCAAAGCCAGTTATTAACAAATGGAAGACAGGATGTATAAAAATGATTACATTATGGCCAACTTGGGTTATTTCCTGCTGACCACTTTCTTGTCCATATTTTGATCTGTCATTGATGGTGTTTGTTTTTCCTCTGGACATCTTACTAGACCATGTATATCATCAGTAAACATAATGATTGCAAATAGTCTCTCTGGTTACAGTGCACATTTAGGCCTTTACTGTAACTCACAAAATTCAATGCTTTTTGACAGGATTAGTTGCCTTCCTCTAGTCTTCATTGCATCCATTATGAGTAAACTCTTTAATCTTCAGGAATTAAATGTCCTGGCCTTTAATCAGGTCAGTGTTCAATGTGTTTAAATCTCACAGATGAGTCTTGGCTACAGGTTATCTGAACCACTGGTTTATTGCAAAGAAAGCTGCTGCTTGCCTTCTCTTGCCTGCCCCCAGTACGCTCTGTTTATACTTTTCTCCCTTAAAACAGTCATTAAAGTTTGCTTTACAAACGTCAACATGCTGTTTTTCCTTTAGTTTGTTTGAAGTGAATTGAATTCTTTAGAAAAACATTTTACCCACAGAGCTCGATTTTTTACCTCTAAGTATTCCTTAATGTGTTAAAACCTTTATCTTCAGAGCCCTCTGCACTCTTGGTGATTACTTTATATTGTGACTCAGAGTCAATCTTAAAATCATCACCTTACCCTTTTTTTTAGAGGTGGAGCCTACCATTATGGATCTATCCTGAAGTGAGTCAACCATTCCCACCCTACTCCCATTCACTGACTTGAATAGGCAATAGTTGTCACATAAGAAATGAAGTTCTAAGTATTTTGTTTCTTATGCTTTGTATACTTGAAAACAAGTAAGTAATGTACATTTCTATGTTCCAGGAGGAGCATCCTTAATTTTATGCTACCATGTTTACCCATAGCAGTTAATCCAAACTTCCAAGAAAGAAAAATTCTATGTATTATATTTCATTAGATGTTATCAGAAGAAAGTAAGATGTGGTAAGAAGACTTTTACAGTTTTATGCATATGAGTTGTTATTAAGTTTATCATTTCCAAAGTATATGAAATTAGGCAACTTAACATCTCTGAACCCAACTTTCCACATCTGTAAGGTAAGGATGATAATACCATGATTCAGGTCATAAATTATACCATTTTTTCTAAGAGCTTTTGTCAATTCTAGTATATTTATAAGTTTATAATGTATCAGATTTCAAAAGAATCACCTTGGGTTGGGATTTTAGGATTTTTAGTTCGGAAATTTAGAATTTGTATTCAATTTGTAGATCAATATTTTTCCTTTTATGTTATTAATAGGTTTTATTTATCTACTTAATTCAAGACATTTAGTTTCTTCTCTGAATATTTCCTTCATCTTTTGTTTTATTTGAGCTGCCAGTCAATCCCCTAAGGACACTGATAGACATAATGGTAACTCTCCCAAATGTTGGTTATTTTGTTCTGCTTTTTTCTCCTTTTTTTATCATCTAGTCTGTGAAAGGGTCTAGACGTGGAATAACTTTCCCCCTTGCTTTTCATCATTCCACCTATAATATTCTCTTTCTCCCGACTCAAAAGTATTCTATTTGTGGTAGTCTAAATCAGTCTACCTCTCACTCCCTCTTATTTATTTAACACATTAGAAGCTAGCTCATTCTCTAGACAGCTGCACTTTTTTCTGTGTATGTCTATTTTTTTTATTATTATTATTTTTTTGCAGTACATGGGCCCCTCACTGCTGTGGCATCTCTCGCCGTGGAGCACAGGCTCCGGACGCGCAGGCCCAGTGGCCACGGCCCACGGGCCTAGCCACTCCGTGGCACGTGGGATGCTCCCGGACCGGGGCACAAACCCGTATCCCCTGCATCGGCAGGCGGACTCCCAACCACTGTGCCACCAGGGAAGCCCTATGTCTATTATTTTTATTTTTAAAAATTAAAAATACAGTTTTAAAGGATTTTTTCCATGTAGTTATTACAAATTATTGGCTACATTTCCTGTGTTGTATAATGCTTCCTTGAGCCTATCTTACACCCAGTAGTTATTACCTCTCACTCCCCATCCCTATACAGCCCCACCCTCCCACACTGATAACCACTGGTTTGTTCTCTATATCTGTGAATCTGCTTTTTTGTTGTTCCATTCCCTAGTTCTTTGTATTTTTTAGATTCCACAGATAAGTGATATACAATATTTGTCTTTCTGTATCTGACTTATTTCACTTAGCATAATGCCCTTCAAGTTCATTCATGTTGCTGCAAATGGCAAAATTTCGTTCTCTTTAATGGCTGAGTAATACTCCATTGCATATATATATACCACATCTTCTTTATCCATTCATCTGTTGATGGACACTGAGGTTGCCTCCATATCTTGGCAATTGTAAATAATGCTGCTATGAACATTGGGGTGCATGTATCTTTTCGAATTAGTGTTTTTGTTTTTTTGGATATTCACCCAGGAGTAGAGTTGCTGGGTCATTTGGTAGTTCTATTTTTAGTTTTTTGAGAAGCCTCCATACTGTTTTCCATAGTAGCTGCCCCAATTTATATTCCCACCCACAGTGTAGGGCTCTGTTTTCTCCACATCCTCACCAGCGTTTGTTATTTTTGTTCTTTTTGATGATAGCCATCCTGAGAGGTATGAGGTGGTACCTCATTGTTGTTTTGATTTGCATTTCCCCGATGATTAGTGATGTTGAGCATCTTTTCATGTGCCTGTTTGCCATCTGCATGTCCTCTTTGGGGAAATGTCTATTCAGTTCTTCTGCTCATTTAAAATTTTTTTTTTTTTTTTGGTGGGGGTCACACCGTGTGACATGTGGGATCTTAGCTCCCTGACCAGGGACCGAACCCACGCCCCCTGCATTGGAGTTGTGGAGTCTTAACCACTGGACTGCTGGGAGATTCTGGGTTTTTTTTTTTTTTTTTTTATGTTGAGTTGTATGAGCTTGTTTATATATGTTGGTTATTAATCCCTTCTTATCAGTCATATTGTTTGCAAATATTTTCTCCCATTCAGTAGGTTGTCTTTGTTTTGTCAGTGGTTTCCTTTGCTGCGCAAAAGCTTTTAACTTTAATTAGGACAACTGCATTTTAGAATTCTTTAGTCATTATCCAAGTCACAGACATACACCTCAAAATGGAAAAAATTGAAATTAAAGTTTGCGCTTGGTATGGGAAATGAGAAGTAAGAGAATGTCACAAAAATACTGTTAAGGTGCTTGATGTAACTGGAATGTGTAGATGTGAGTTTCTGAAACATTGTTTTAACTTCTTTGTGAAATTTATCCCTACACCTGTTGAACTGTACTTTAACTTTCTTAGCCAGTTCCACACACCAAAAATGAACGTACTGAGTGATCTCTACAGAAAAGATGCAAACTGAGTCAGAGAAGTAACTTTTCAATTCTTATAGTTATTTTTGGTTATTTCAGCAGTGTACAATACTCAGTTTCAATGATAAATTACTGAATATTCTTTTTAAGGTTTGCCTTCTGGGCAGTCAAGGTGGAGATCTTGAAACACTTAGTCGCTTGCTCACAATTGAAAACCTGTTAAAATCTCTTCAGGATGCTTTCATATTTTGGCTTATGGTAGTGAAATATGTTAGAAATAAAATTTGGCCTGTTTGGAATGTTTTGGTTCTCCTAGTTGACATGAAGGCATCAAAGCACACACATGATGGAGGCACATATGTGAAGCAGGAAGGTGTCTTCCTGTCACAGTCATCGTGCTAACTTGAGCCCACATGCATATAACCTTGAGCTATTCTTCAGTCACAGTTTCTATAGAGTAACATAGGTGTGGATATGCTTCCTCTTTTAGTAATGGCAAATAGAATTAAGAAGTGAATTAATTTTCTCCATTTAGAAACAATCTGCTAATATCATGTAAGTAAAGAGCAGGAGCTTTAACACTACTAAAAATAAGTTAAAACTTCAGTTTGCTCATATTTGGTCTTGTGGTGTTAGGGCAAATCACTAAATAGCTTAGGAATTGGAATTCCATGTGAAATGGAGGTAACTCAGGGTTTTGGCTATGCTTCTGTTTTTGGTTGAGTGATTAACTGCCGCTTACATCACAGTGCCTTGGAAAGAATTGGTACTTAGTCAATTCCTTTCCTCTATTTCAAAAATCCCAAATCCCTTCTGTATCATTTTAGACACACTTTTATTTTCTTCCTATCAGGATCATAGGATTGATAGGCCATTGATATCAGCAAATATATTACTCATTTTGGAAGTATTCTTTTTATTATACTCTAAATATTTCATTTTCAGTAGATCTTTCTTCATACAATATGTGCAAAAATTTGGAAGAGAGGGACTCTCTCTTAGTCCTGTTGTAAATAGGATACAGTATTAGCAACAGAACATAGTACATATTTGCTAATGGAGTCAATGAATTGAGCCTGAGAATATTCTTTAAAATCTCATTAGAGAGGATATAGATAATCTGAATCTTTTTGAGTATATTATAAAATAAAGTTTGTAATTTAATCTTAAAAAAAAACCCTCCAGGCCCAAACAGTATCATGGTAAAGTCTATTATATACGTAAAAGAATAAATAATACCAACTCAAAAGCATATTCCAATGAATGGATTAAGAAGATGTGGTATATATCTATATCATATCTATATCCACACACACACACACACACACACAATGGAATACTTACTACTCAGTCATAAAAAAGATGAAATCTTACCCTTTGCAACAACATGGATGGATCTTGAGAGTATTATGCTAAGTGAAATAAGTCATATGTAGCAAGACAAATACCATATATGATTTCACTCATATGTGGAATAAACACAAACAAGCAAACAAAGAAACAAAAATAAATGAACAAACCAAACCAACAGGTAGATACAGAGAACAGCATAGTAGTTATTGGAAGGTAAGGGACAGCGGGGAGGGCAAAATGGATAAAGGGGATCAACTACATGTGGCAAATAGAAGCTAAATTTTTGGTGGGGAGCCCACTGAAGTATATACAGAAGTAGAAATATAAGGTTGTACATATGAAACTTATATAATGTTATAAACCAATATTACCTCAATTAAAAAATTTTAAAAATCGTCCTGAGAATTGAATTGTCTAAGCAGAAAACACCAAATAACCTATAAAAGAACTCCTAGAACTAATAAGTGAATTTAACCGTATTGTAGAATATATATGTATATATGTCACAACCATATACTTCTGTAACTGTGATGAATAACTGGAAATTAGAATTTTTAAAATACCATTTAAAATAACACCAAAAATTAAATGCTTATATATGAGTCTAACATTATCTGCATAATTTGTATGTGGAAAATTACAAAACACTGATAAAAAAAATCAAAGAAGTCCTAAATTAAGAGATTATTAATTGGAAGATTCAATTTTGTTGAGATGTCATCTCTTACAATTTGATTTCTAGATTCAAGGTACTCTCAATTGAAACCCCACCAAAGTTTTTCTAGATATTGAAAAGCCAATCCTAGAATTTCTATGGAAAGAGAAAGAAAGGAACTAAAATAGACAATTCTGAGACTCTAAAATTCTGAAAATGAAGAACAAAGTCATAGTCCCCACCTTACCCAATTTTAAGAATTACTGTAAAGCTACAATAAATGAGACAGTATGGTATTGTCAGAAGGATAGACACATAGATCAGTCCAACAGAATTAAGAGCCTAGAAATATACCCATATGAATATATTCAACTTATTTTTGACAAAGGTGTAAAAGGAATTCAATAGACGAAGGATAGAGTCTTTTCAAAAAATGAATTTGTTTCATTCCTTACAAGCAAAACAAAGAAAACCTCAAAATAGATCATGGATTTAAATATAACTTATAAAATGATAAATCTTGAGGAAAACGTAGGAGAAATCTGTGTTGCAATGGGTTCATTAAAGAACTTTTAGAAATCAAAAGCATGATCCATAAAAGAAAATGTTGATTAATTGGACTCTAACAAACTTTAAAATATTTTGCTCTTTGAAAGACATTGTTATGCAAATGAAAAGACAACCTGTAGAATGAAGAAAACGTTTGCAAATCACTTATCTGATGAATTACATATACCGAGAAGATACAAAAACTCCCCAAACTTAAGAATACAAAACCAACAGCACAATAAAAAATATTCACAACACTTGAACAGACATTTACATATATTTGGCAAATAAGCACATGAAAAGATAGTTGATATCATTAGTCACTAGAATAATGCAAATTAAAACCACAGTGAGATACCACTATACACATATTAGAATGTTTTAGAATTTTAACAACTGGCAGTATCAAATGTTTATGAGGATGGGGAGCAGCTCTCATGCATTGCTAATGGGAATTTGAAATGAGACAGTCACTTTGGAAGACAATTTGGTAGTTTTTTTTTTTAAAGCTAATACTTCAACATCAAATTTATCTTTTAAAGGTCATAGTTATCATATGACCCAAATCTGACACATAGGTATTAACCCAGTGAATTCTGAAATTTATGTTCACACAGCTTTATTTATGATCACCAAAAACTGGAAACAGCACTGTGGTGAACAGAATAATAATTGCTCAAAGATATCTAGATCCTAATACCTGGAGTCTGTGAATACGGTAGTTTACATGGCAAAGGGTTATTAAGGTTTCAGATGGAATTAAAGTTGCTAATGCACTGACTTTAAAATAGGAAAATAATCCTGGATTATCCAGGTGGGCTGACGGTATGGACAAGAGTCCATAAAAACAGAAGAGAAGGTGGAAGTCAGACCAGCGAACTACCAAGTGTGAGATGGACTCAGCTTGACATTGTTGACTTCAAAAAGGGAAGGAGATGGCCACAGGCCAAGAAATGTGGGTGGCTTTTAGAAGTGAAAATGACATAAAAATGGATTCTCTCCTAGAGGCTCCAGAGAGAAATGCAGCATTGCTAACATGTTGATTTTAGCCTAGTGAGACCCATTTTGGACTTCTGATATCTATTTTAAAAATTGTGTGCTACTTTAAGCCATTAGGTTAGTAGTTAACTTATTACTGCAGCATTATAAAACTAGTACATATTCAGATGTCCTACAAAAGAAAGATGGATTAAAAAAACTGTGGTACATCTGTAAAGTGGAATACTTCTTAAAAGATACAATAAAAAATAAGTCTATTTATTCATGAGCACTATAGACGAAATGTAAAGGCATTTTACTGAAAATGGAAGGCATTTCATTTTCAGGCAAAATGAAAATGATAGGGATGGAAACAGGTAAGTGGTTGCCAGAGCTTGGAGTTGTAGGACTGTGTTGACTACGAAGGCCATGATAACATGACAAATGCATTTATAAAAACCCATGAAACTGTATACCACGAAGAGGAAAGTTTAATTGTGTATAAATTAAAAAGAAAAATCAATCAGGAAGTTAGGGAAACTGCAAAGGAAATATGTATCTTTCAATTTGATAAAAATATAAAAGCCAATGGAGAAATCACTTATATTCCTACCATGGAGAGAAGCATTGTCAATTGGTAGTGCATATATTCCCAGAATCTTTCTATTCATATAGATAA
Source organism: Kogia breviceps (assembly GCF_026419965.1). NCBI lineage: Eukaryota > Metazoa > Chordata > Mammalia > Artiodactyla > Physeteridae > Kogia > Kogia breviceps. Next base: position 53,923,701 of record NC_081311.1, read on the forward strand.
ATAGAGACAGAGATTGCTTATAAATTCATGAATACATCCTGAACAAATTTTCATATTATTTCAAAATCATTTGTGGTTTTTAATGTCTCAATTTTGCCATTTCTATGAAGTTTCAGGAACTGTCAAGTTCTCAAACTGTTTATTTGTTATGACTAAACTGGTGTCATTAATGCTTGTCCTATTAATGTTGAGATTACAAATCAGCAGTTGTCTAAAGTTGTTTGCTTCTATTAGTTACCTATAGCTGTGATCGATACTACCACAAAGATAGCAATTTTTAAAACATACATCTATAATCTCATAGTTTCTGAGGGTCATGAGAGGCATAGTTTAGCAGGTTTCTCTGTTTAGGGTAGCATAAGGCTGCAGTCAAGTTGTTGGTCAAGGCAGAGTTCTCACCAGGAGGCTTGGTTGGGGAAGGAACTGCTTCCCTTCTTGTGTGGTTGTTGGCAGTATTCGGTTCCTAGTGGTTGCATTACTGAGAGTTCTGGTTTTTTGTTGGCTGTCACCTAGAGGCCCCCTTCAGCAACTAGACGCCCCCTGCAGTTCCTTGGCATGTAGGGTTTCCTAACATTGTTACCTGCCTCCTTTCTGCCAGCCATGGAAAGAAAGAGAAAGATTTCAACCAGACAGGTGCTGCAATCTTATGTAACATAATCACATACATCTTGTCATCTTTGCAAGTAACAGGTCCCACCCACATTTAATGGGAGTGGAACACACAAGGGTATGAACACCAGAAGGTGAAAGGTGAGGATGATGGGGGCTTCACAAATGTGTTTATCAAGAATCAGCTGATATTGGGACTTTGCTGGTGGTCCAGTGGTTAAGAGTCCATGTTCCTGGTGCATGGGGCTTGGGTTCGAACCCTGATCAGGAAACTGAGATCCAACATGCCACACAGTGTGGCCAAAAATAAATAAATTTTAAAAATATAAATTAATTTAAAAATGAGGAAATTCTGAACAGGAAAATATTCCAAATTTCTTAAAAAAAAAAAAGAATCAGTTGATATGGATGGACCTGGAGACTGTCATACTGAGGGAAGTAAGTCAGAGAAAGACAAATATCATGATATTGCTTATATGTGGAATCTAAAAAAGAGTACAAATGAACTTATTTACAAAATAGAAGTAGAGTCACAGATGTAGAAAACAAACTTATGGTTACCAGGGGGTAAGGGTCATGGGAGGGATAAATTGGGACATTGGGATTGACATATACACACTACTATAAATAAAATAGATAACTAGTAAGGACCTATATAGCACAGGGAACTCTACTCAGTACTCTGTAATGGCCTATATGGGAAAAGAATCTAAAAAAAAGCGTGCATGTAGGTATATGTATAACTGATTCAATTTGCTGTACACCTGAAACTAACACAGCATTGTAAATCAGCTATACTCCAATTTAAAAAAAAAAGAAAAAAGAATCAGCTGATGAAAGTCTCCAGTGACATCCCATGTCCTGTGGCTTACAGTGCTGCTGTCCTCTCCACAGACCTTGAAAGAATTATTTTATTATCTTTAGTGCCCACCTTACTTTCTAGTTCCTAGTTTACTTGTGGTAAGTAGTCTCTTTTTACTTTTTAGGGAAACTGCTTTCCACTTGCCTCAAATAGCTGAGTGTTCCCTTCTTACTCAGTTCTTATTTGTTCTTCATCTAGAAATGCCTTAAAATTTCCAGCATGTGTGTGGTGCCCATATCTGTAGCTGATGAAACATTTCATATTTTACAATCCTTTTTTTTTTTTTTTAGCAGGACTCCGGAAGGAAAGGTGATGTATCCAAATTACAATATTTATTCAGAATTCGTGGGCATCTTTTAAAGTCTTGTTTGAGAAGGAGAGGGGAGCAATTCTGTAATACATACCATGTATCAACTAGGATATCTGCATCCCATAGTCTGAAAATCTGTTGAGTAGGGGTTAACATCTGGCTCGCAATCCCTACCCACTAGTGATGGTGTGAATACTTGTATTTGCTCGTACTTAAGAAATATCCCAAATTAAAAATATGTATATATTTTTATATATATACACGTATGTATATGGAAATAAACAGTAAACATGACACTTCTGCACATCTTTCATGCTCTCTCAGTGTTCTTTTGTGGCTAGGCTTGAGATTTTTGCTTGCCCAGAGGACCTGGTTGTAGGAAGAAGCCATCTCTGTTTTCTTCAGTGAGTCCCATTGCCTGGGACCTGGGAGAGTCTGTCAGCAGGACACATTCCCAGGGTTACCCTTGACTGTGCAGCAGACAGAACTCTGTGTGTGTGGGTTGGGGGGTCAGTCAGCAAGCATGTGGGTTCTGCCAAGAATATGTCTCCTCACGGAATTTGCAAGTCAGCTGTTCGATGAACGTACAAATGACTATTTTTTAACAGCGTCTACCTGTGTAGTGTTAAGATAGGAGATGAAGGTAAATGTGTTTATTTCCATTTTTTGTATACCTATTAAAATTGTCCTTGACATACAGTGTCCAAAAACTGGTCTCAATTTCCAGTTTCACTTTGTTTACAAACAAAATATATATAACTCATGCAATGCTGATTACATTTTCAATGCCAGATAATGAAATCATGATGTCAAATTTATTGAGCTCATCATTTTATTTCCACTGTGATTATTGGAGGTTGTTTTTAAAAAAATTTTTTTTTGCTATAATGAGTATTTCTGTGGACTTTAGAAATATTTAGTTTTTCTCTACTTCATCTGTGTTTTCCCATTTTTCTGCCTCATCAGAAAGCCTACATAGTTTAAGATAATAGCCACTTATGTGGCTTGTCTCAAGCAAAGCTTTTAATTTACTTTGCCATAAGAAAGCTAAGGTTTATCCTTAGGTTAAAATGTAGTTGATTTCCTTGAAATAAATACAATTCACCATATATTTGCATATAAAATATGCTATGAAGTATGAATAAATGCCACAATTGAGATAAAAGCATATCTTGATTAGATATGCATATGGGTATATAATTATATACATACGTCTAAATGCATATGCATCTGTATATACACAAACAATTATATGCACTTATTTCTAAATTTACTATTATTTGTGCCTTCTGGTCAAGATTTCCTTTATATGTACTGATGGGGGGAAAAAAATAAAACAAAAACTAAAAAACTATTGATTGGTTTGTTTATCCAAGATCTGAAGCCCTCTGTTTGGAGCATTCCTCTTCCATTGACAGCAGCTTAAATTTAGTTCACAATATTGGTTTTGCCACATGGAATTTTAAAGAAATACTAATTTTAATGGAAAATCTCTATAGTATTTATATTTAAGGCATTAATTCCTTATCTTATGTACCAAAACTCTGTGTCTGTTGTTCAACATTGAATCCACCCTATGTCTCTTAATCAAATTAAATTTCACTACTTCATCTTTTTACTGATCATCTCTGTCAGGCTTTGCTCTTGGCTATTATTAAAAACATTTCTGAATGAAAAGGATACATACTATGAACTTTGTCTTTGTAGAGTGAATTCAGGTGTCTTCTCCTAGAATGAGTAGAGTCAGTGGCATCCCGAAATAATCAGTTAACCTCTATCAGAAGTCCCTGCTGGGTAAGATTCTCTTTAACTTTCCAGGTCCCTTGGCAAGGACCTTACTCCTCTCTACTTCTGCTGCTTGAACAATGGTGGCACAGTGGTTGGGAGTCCGCCTGCCGATGCAGGGGAAGTGGGTTCGTGCCCCGGTCCGGGAGGATCCCGCATGCCACGGAGCGGCTGGGCCCGTGAGCCATGGCCGCTGAGCCTGCGCGTCCGGAGCCTGTGCTCCGCAGCAGGAGAGGCCACGGCAGTGAGAGGCCCGTGTACCGCAGAAAAACCAAAACCAACCAAACAAAAAAACACATTCCTTATGGATGCATTTAAACATGGTCAGAAAATGCACTTTGGGATCAATTACATTTCTTTTGTAGCCTCTTCTTTGTGAAGAACTAGTCATGAGTTTGAGAAATAAAATGGCTTCTCAAGCCTATGACTAGCTGTGAAACACTTGGTGTTATCTACTTGTTTTGTGGCTACATATCTCTTGCCTTTCTGTACTGCTTTTTCTGTGGTTTTATATTTTAAAGAAAATGGACTATAACATTGAATTTTACCATGTGTAGAGTGTTAAATATCTCTAGTCAAATCATATATAATTTATAGCATCTTAGATAAGTTAATTAAAATTGTAAAGCCTTTGCTTCCTTGTGAATAAAGTAAGAGATAATTGCAAAAACTTTCTGAAAGAGTTTGAGGATTTAATTATATGTGAAGCATCTGTACACTGTCTGGTGCACGCTCACCACCTAATAAATGTTATCTATCGTTTGTTTTTTATGAAAAGGGGCTTAAAGCACTTGTTTATACATAATCTCATTTGATTCACAAATAACTTTGTGATACAGGAATTACCTGTCAAATTTTACATAGGAAATAACACCAGAGATACTAAGATATTAAGTGACAAGTTTCCACAGGAAGCTTGGAGAAGCTTGGACCATTTGCCTCTAATCTTTCATGCTTCACATTCTAGCATAACTACCAGGCGGTCTAGAAAGGAGATATATCCTACAAGATGCTGCCATTCCATCAGCTACAGTTGTCAGCATTGTTTTCAAAACGTAGAAACTCCAACCCTTTAGTAATTTGATATCACTTCCATTCTACCACATTCATCTAAGGACCATTATCTGTCTATTAGATTATTGTACTGGCCTCCTTACTTGTCACGTTGATTCTGCCCTTGCCAGCTATCACCCCAACACACAGAGTGTATCATCAACACCTTAGATGTGCTTCATTTGCCATGATGTTTTGTAAAAGTTAAATGGATATAGGTGAGTACACGGTTAAGTGGATGTAAATATCCTAAAATAATGTTTAGCATTACATATATTGCTGTACAATGCTATAATTGTGTATATACACATGTAAAACATATATATGTACTTAAAGCATATATATATGTAAAGCTAAACACCATATGAAGAACCATATATATGTATATATGTATGTGTATTGTGTATATATATATATATATATATATATATATATATATATACACACGCACACACACACAGTTGACCCTTGAACAACATGGGTTTGAACTGTGTGAGTCCAGTCATACACAAATTTGTTTCAATAATAAATAGTGAGAGCTACACAATCTGTGGTTGGGTGAATCTACAGATGCAGAACCTTGGATACAGAGGGCTGACTGTAAGATTTTCAACTCTCTGGGTGGAAGGTGATCTTAACCCCCATGTTATTCATAAGTCTACTGTATATATATTTCTCTTCCCTTTCTGCATAGCTCATACCCATTATGTAAAGAGTGTGAACTGGGGATCATTTTAAAGAACTTACCTAATATTTCAAGGATAAACTGACTGCAACAAAAAAGACCAAAGATCTTATGGTTCCTGAACCAAAGCCCTTTCTATTTACTACGTCACTTCTTTAGAAGAGTTATTCTTTGATTATGTTCCTTGGAAGTTGAACTTTAAATGTATGCTCTTAAAATAGGGATAAAATGTGGTTTGTTTTATTTTTTTCATGATCTGTTCCAGCAGGCAGTTGAGATGTAGGGAGATCTAGCTCATATTCTAGACTCAGTCATTTTCTCTGTTTGATTCTGAGTAAATTACTTCTACTCTCCATGCCTCAGTTTCTTCAACTGAGAAAAGACTATATTATAATTATTTCCAAGTTGAAACATTTTGCAATTCTGTGAATAGCAATAAAGTTTAGCAAACCCTTGGAATTGTGTTTATCCAATTAAATTTTGCAGTTCTGTAATTAAAATAATTAAATATGAGCCTAAAAGAGACCTTTCCATTTACTAAGACCTTTCTTAGAGAAAACAGCCAGTCCATGATAAAAACAACAAAGCTGCTTATTACATTTACTGCAAAGGACTTTCAAAACGTATATTCCATATTCTTACTGCTTTACAAATATATCCTAGTTATTGTTTTATCAGTGTGGGCTCTACATTATACTTGGACTCAAACCCAGTGAGAACGTTCCTGCTCTCCTTCTATGGAATATAGCTTTGGTTTGGGGAGGCTTTGTTTTTAGCACTGACAACTCTAAATAAAGTCTATTTTACCTGTTTAGTTTGCATTGACTGACAGTCTGTGTAAGAGAAAAAAATTTCAAGGTTGCTTGGTTCAATGCCTTGGACCATTGCTCATGGTCTGTTGGTTTCTTTGAAAAATCCTTAACTTATTTAAAGCTTGAACCATTTAAACTCACTGTCATTTCCAAACTAAATGCTTTAAAATGGAATATATGATGGATTAGAATTTAACTTCTGCTATTCCCTCCAGTATCTCTTCCCATCACTCATTTCAATGAACCTGACACTTGGTAGGGAACCCAGAATTCAAAATATGTGTTTTTCACCTTTTGTACCTGGTGGATCAGTCATTTTGTCTGAAAAGCCCAGTAAGCCTTCTCACTTTCTTGTCTCCCCCCACCCTAGCTTATTTTAGTATTTTAAAATTATATATTTGGGTGATTTTTGGATGCTCTACCCTTCCTTATTATACTGTAAGCTCCATGAGGTCAGGTAACATGTTTGTGTTATTGCTCATCACTTTAGAGTCACCACACTTTATACTCTCCCAGGACAGTGCCTATGTGCCCATGTTTATATGTACTTAGGATGTGTTTATTAAAAGGGTGAATGTGTGAATTAATACATTCTTCAAGATTAAGCAGAAAATTATCTCTACAATACAGTCTTTGATTTTTCCCCCTATCTCTTCACAACTCCTATCAAAACTATTTACATCCTTCTCTGTTCTATGGGCATGTTATTTATATGCCTAGTTGGTATATTTTACGTGTGTTAAAGATATTGGCTTAGGAAAGTGCCTTGTCTAATTTGGACTTATTTTGCTGACCACAATGTCTGGGTATAGTCATTCATGCAGCAAATATTTCTTGAGCAGCTGATATGAACCAAGTAATATTTATAATCAGAAGATAGTTTACCCATGCTTATAAACCAGTATTTAGCTCTGCTTCTGACTTACAAGTAATACCCAATGGTGGTGTGCCAAAGAAGGAATGGATGAGTCACCTTACCCCGCACTCTGTGCTAACACATTTCTACAGATAAAGCTGAGTCTCTATACCATTTGCAGTAATTTAGCAAGACTGAAATAATTATGTTTTTAATGGGATTTGAAAATCATAGTTATGGTGCTTATACTAATGTTTAATGCCACTCAGCTGTTGTGGACCAAGTGACTTTGAAATCTGAGGTAGAAGGTACAAGACAAATTCATCTGTGTAAAATCTTGACATTACTTAAGTATATCAAACTCCTTGTCAAATTAAAAAGAGTAAGTGATTCACATTTGTGTATGAAAATTTATCTCTGCTTTGGTGATTTCAGTGTAGCTTATTAGAAAATCACAATGATTGTGAGATAAATGGTGGTAAATTGATGTGGATGCAGTAACTGCTTGATTTTTATTGTTTTATTTAGTCAATAAATAACATAGTGGGTGTATGTTTTGTGGAAATTTTCTCCTACCTGGTGAGTAACACACTTCACTTTCTTTCTAAATGTATTGCTAACATTGATTATAGAACACAGCTTAATTTACCAATTCAGGAGCAGCAACCTACTATTTAACAAATCCAAATATACTTTCTCTCATTTAAATTTCTCTTCGTACTAAATTATGTTGTATGTGTTGTTTCTCTAGAGAATTATCTATTTTCAGCAACTCTCTTACAGGTGCATAAGATCATTTTACCCCAGAATATAAATTATGCTGATATGCATCAAAATTATGTAGATTATATCAATTTTTTGAACATTTTAATGATAACTTCACCAATTAAAAAACCCATCAGTATTCATATTGTTAAAGGAAGTAATGATGCCCACATTGAGATACTGTGTTAAATAAATAAAATATTGAATTTAAATAACCAAACAGTATTTGAAGAATAAAGGCACTCGATTAATGTTACTTCCTTTATCTATTTCCTGGGCATTATACAGCTACAAACACTTAAAGAAAAGGGAAACTAAACATGAAATAAAGAATATAATACAATAGAAATTATAATCTTGGATTTTTCCACCCACTTTTATAGCATTTTTACAATAGGAATTTGTTTTTAATTGTTATGTTAATATATAGAATTCCTAAGATATCAGTGAGTATTTTTTGCTGTGTGAGCATCTTTCCCTGTGTTTGTTTGTTGGTTAAGGATTATTCGATCATTCTGTTTTTTTGGAATAAACTATGTAAAGCAGAAGGGTTTTTTTTTTTTTCATAAATATTTGGTAGGAATCTCCAGTTAAACTGCCAAGGCCCTATACTTTTGTGTGGGAGGGTATGTTTGTGTGTGGGTATTTTGTCTGAAATACTAATTAAAACTTTTTAATACACAGTGAGCTAATCCTGTTACTTATTTTTTCTTGATTCAGCTTTGGTGACATACATGTTTTTAGATATTTCTTCAGTTCATGTAAGTTTCAGACTAGAACTGCTATTCCCACATTTTGTTTGGAGCACATAGTCCATTTACATTTAAAGTAATCACTGTTAAGTATCTACTTATTGCCATTTTGTTCATTGTTTTCTGGTTGTTTCTGTAGTTTTTCTCTGTTCCTTTCTTTTTGTGTTCTCTTCCCCTCTGATTTGATAACTTTCTTTGGTGTTAGGTTTGTATTCCTTTCTATTTATTTTTTGTGTATCTGTTACAGGTTTTTGGTTTCTGGTTGCCATGAGGTTCATATATAACAGTCTATGTAGTTAGCAATCTATTTTAAATGGATGTCTTTTTAAGTTTGAGCACATTCTAAAAGCACTACATTTTAACTCTCCCACCCACATTTTATGTTTTCGATGTCATATTTTACATCTTTTTGTGTATCACTTAACTAATTATTGTAGTTTCAGTTAATTTTACTACTTTTGTCTTTTAATCTTCATCCTAGCTTTACAGGTGGCTGCTGCACTACCTTTATGGTATATTTATCTTTGCTGGTGGGATTTCTTCTTCCATTATTTTCTTGTTTCTAGTTATAGCCTTTTCTTTTCCATTTAAAGAAGTCCCTTAACATTTCTTGCAAGGCTGGTTTAGTGGTGATGAACTTTTTAGCTTTTGCTTTTCTGGAACACTTACTTCTCCTTCCATTCTGAATGGAAACCTTGCCAGGTAGATTATTCTTGGTTTTAAGTTCTCTCCTTTTAGTACATTGAACATATCATGCCAGTCCATTCTGGGGCTGCCCCCCAGGTGGGGCAGGGTGGGAGCCATTTTGGAGCGGCTAGTCAGGACAAAAATATTGGATGGGGGTGGTTCCTTCGGGGAATGCCAGGGCAGGGGTGCCATGTGTTAGCTAGGTTGATGGAGAGTGACAGAAATGGTGCCAGCAAGTGTCCGGCCAGTTAGGTGGAGAGTTAAAAAAAAAAAAAAGTGCCTCCCAATGCTTCTTTCCCCAGCGAAAATTCCATCAGATCCCTACCCCTTTGGCACACATCCTAAAATTAGTCAATTAAACTTATTCTCATATGACCCAGGCATTTTTCAAGCTACTGCTTCTGCACTAAGACACAGAGTAAGTGAGTTTGTGCAGAAGCCCTTCAAGAAGAGTCATGGTTTCCTATAGCCATCCAGCTGTCCTGGACATAAGCCCTGCTGGTTTTCTAAGCCAGACATTATGGGGGTTTGTCTTCCCAGTGCAGGTCTCCTGCGCTAGGGAGCCTGAAGTGGGGCTCAGACCCTTCAGTTTTCACGAGGAACATATACGGTTGTGATGTCCCTCCTGCTTTTGGGTCCCTGCACTAGGGGTGTAGGTTCTTGCTAGACCCTGTCTCTGCCTCTCCCACCTGTCTCAATAGTGACCTTTTTTATATATCCTTAGTTGTAGGAAATCTGTTCTGCCAGTCTTCAGGTCATTCTCAGATATAGCTGTTTTGGTATATCCATAGAAAGAAGTGAGTTCAGGATCTTCTTACTCTACCATCTTGATCTGGACCCCCTCAATCATTTATACACTGTCTTATTTGATTTCTTCAAGATTCTTAAAAATCTGTTTTAGAGAAGTGGAGATCCTCATTTAAAATCACACTATCAGCCCCTAATGGAACCCATCTCTTTTGGTTTATAAGTCCAATATTCCTTCTACTACCCATACATAATTTCTATCTCTACATCATCCAAATATTGTACTTGATATAAAAGACTAGGTAATTCATGGTATGTGATCAGTTAAAATATTATACTGAGAAAAATACATAAAAAGTGGTGAACTTGCTCTTTCTCACTAAGAAGTCAAGTCAGAAAAACAAATGTAGGGCTTGGTCTAGAATTCAGTGACCAGGAATATATTTGAAGGAGCATGAGTAGAGTTTTTGTTTGATTGGTATGCATTAAGATATTATATATTATGCCACAGATTATGATTACAAGATCTAAAGCATGGTTTTTGATCCATTTTCTTGTTGTCTGTTTCCATACAGGAGGCACAGTTAAATAGTGGAAAGAACAAGGGTTTGAGTGATAGAAGACCTGAGTTCTGGTTTTTGCCTCCCCCATTTGGTTGGAGTGACCTGGACAAATCATTTCTGCTCCTTGAGTCACTAGCTCTTTGATTTTTAATTTAAGGAGTTGAATAAGATGATTTCTAATGCTCCTTTAAGTTCCGGTACAACTAGAAGGATAGAAAAATGTTCTCAAACAAAATAGGAACAACAGCAACAAAAAATCACCCTTGCTTTTATGGCCTCCCTGTTGTGAGAGGGTTTCAACAAGTCTCAACTCTATCAAGCCAGCCTGAGTAGTTAGCAGTCACTGTTTTGAGCAAAGTCATATTTAAGTATAATAAAAAGTTAATTTTATGTGTTTAAAATGTTTAAATGTGTAAATATGTGAGAAACTGAAGAGCTATCCAGTGATGGGATTTTTTTTTTTTTTTTTGTGGTACGTGGGCCTCTCACTGTCATGGCCTCTCCCGTTGCGGAGCACAGGCTCCAGACACGCAGCCCCAGCGGCCATGGCTCACGGGCCCAGCCGCTCCACGGCACACGGGATCCTCCCGGACCGGGGCACGAACCCGCGTCCCCTGCATCGGCAGGTGGACTCTCAACCACCGCGCCACCAGGGAGGCCCCAGTTATGGGATTTTAATGAAAGTTATTAAGCTACTTCATCCTTGAAATATTTTTTGGGGAAAAATCTGTGCTAAAGCCTCTTCAATGACTATTAAGGGAATGCTAAGAATAAATACTAATAGGACTAAATGCCTGTTATATACATGTTTTTGTGTTATTGAAAACAAAAGGAAATTATCTTAGATTGATCAGAGAAAAAGATAAAAATCCATTAATTCCCTTCAGGCTCAATGAATTGATATAACTGGCAATTTTTAGTATTTCAGGAATATATCTTTCTTTTTTTCCTCTTTTAAAATTTTTTTTAGGGATTTGGGATAGCAAGACAGTTAGATATTGATTAACCATTGATACATTTTTCTCCTGCTTTCTATATTTTGACATAGTTTCTATTTAATCAGTGAAACATCATCAGAAAAATTTCTCAATGCTGTTGTTTTTCTAGCAATTAATTTCATCTAGATTCTTATGATAATTTATTGATATGAGTCTTATTTATCTGTATTTATGTCTTCTATTTTTTATTAGTAAATATTTTAGTTGAAAGGAGAGGTTACATAAGCTACTGCTAATCAAATATTTAAACATCATATTTGTATTTGAGTGGGACTTTAATTTTTAAAAATTACCAGTTTTATTTAAATAACCAAATACATTAAATAAAGCATTCTATGGTGAGATCTAAATTCAGGTACAAGGAAAGTTCTATTGCATAATACTGTTCTAGAAAGCCTAATTCAGTGGCTTCCCTATTGGAGCATAAAAAACTCGAGTCTTGGGCTTCCCTGGTGGCGCAGTGGTTGAGAATCCACCTGCCGATGCAGGGGACACAGGTTCGTGCCCCGGTCCGGGAAGATCCCACATGCCGTAGAGCGGCTAGGCCCGTGAGCCATGGCCGCTGAGCCTGTGCGTCCAGAGCCTGTGCTCCGCAACGGGAGAGGCCACAGCAGTGAGAGGCCCGCGTACCACAAAAAAAAAAACCAAAAAACCTTGGGTCTTGGGTACAGTACCGACAGAACCAGTGACTCTCTGGAGTTATGTTCTATATATATCTCCATATTTTTTAGTAATCCAAGGAACTTTTAATACATTCACAGACCTTTTTTTTTTAAATTTAATTTTATTTTTTTATACAACAGGTTCTTATTAGTTATCTATTTTATACACATCAGTGTATACATGTCAATCCCAATCTCCCAATTCATCACACCATCACCACCCCCGCCACTTTACCCCCTTGGTGTCCATACGTTTGTTCTGTACATCTGTGTCTCAATTTCTGCCCTGCAAACTGGTTCATCTGTACCATTTTTCTAGGTTCCACAAATATGCGTTAATATACAATATTTTTCTCTTTCTGACTTCACTCTGTATGACAGTCTCTAGATCCATCCATGTCTCTACAAATGACTCAATATCGTTCCTTTTTATGGCTGAGTAATACTCCATTGTATATATGTACCACTTCTTCTTTATCCATTCATACATTGATAGATCTTAGAACTCTTATTCTGTAACATAAAAAAGGAAAATAAAATGTTTAAAAATTATAATTTTAAATGAGGTAGCACAATATCCATTATATATAGGAGATATTATATATAGTCAATTATTTTTCTGGAACATCCAATTAAATAAATTGAGACCCTTTTAGAAATTGCTAGGTGATTTTAAATGGTATGGTAAACTATATGTATAATATATGTATTAGAAGGTCAACATATTTTATATAATCTAGTAAAAATGACTTGAAATTATTCTGGAAGATGTTTTCATTAAAAGTAAGATTATTTTATTAAAACAAAAACAAAGTACATAGTTACAAATATAATAAGAAATTTATGGAAAGCATAAAAAGAAAATTATAAAAGAAGACAATTTTTTTTTTTTTTAAGGAAGACAATTTTTAAAGTCTTACAAAAAAAGAATGGTGTGGCATATACTTAAATCACCACATCACAAGCACATCTAAGCATTCGAGAAAAAACAGATAATATTAAGACAATATTGATAAATCTTGCTACTCCAATTAAAAAAATCTGTAATTCAAAAATTAACGTAGATAAATTTAAAATGAAAATAAAGATGTAAATAAATGGAGCATATCTTATAGAGGATGGAGTTTTAATAAAGCAGTCTTAAAATTGCTAATCAGAAGATGAAAACACAACTGAAATTATTAACAAAGACTATAATAAGCCATTTACTAAAATAAATACAAATGGAAAATGGACATAGGCATAAATATTCAAACTCACTAGCAATCAAAAATGCAATTTTAGCCAGAATGCAAACCAATTTTTTGCCTATTGATTTTGAAAAGAATTTAAAAAATCTAATCCACCAGGTGGAAGGTGAGGAGAAATGAGCACTCTGAGAAATCACAGCTGACAAGCATGTTAATTGCTAGAAACTTACTTTACTTCAATTTAAAAATATTATCAGAGGCTCTGAAAATGTTCATGTAATTTTACTTAACAAGTCTACTTAGGGAAACTCATCCTGAGAGAGTAATCATAAATATGTACAGCAATTTGGTATAATGGCGAGTGGTATATAATATGAAAAAATTGGAATGAACATCCTAAATGTCTACAAAGAGGAAAGAAGCTAAATACTCTGTGAGTGTAGACACAGAAATCCAAAAGAAAATGTTATTTTAAAATAACATACATAAATACAAGTAAACAAACTTAAACAATCAATAATAAAGGAAAGACCCAAGGATTATGAATAATTCAGTTATCTAAGTCTGTGGGCTACAATTTAAAAACTCATTTTTTTCAATTTTTGCTATAAAGAAAATAGATGACTTGGATAGTCTTAGATGTACTAAAAGCTAGTTTCTATTGCAGCATAGTAATATATTTCAAAATAATATAAGTAAGACTGCCTGCTAATATTTAACATGGACTAACTAATTTACTCCCCATGACAGCCCTCTAAAATCATAATGGTTTTTATCTCTGCTGATAAATGAGAAACTTACCCATGAATTATAGATGGAAGTAGGATATAAAACTTGGTAGATTGTCTCTAGTATCTATGAGGCAAGGAGTGTCTACTGCACTATCAACAATAGTTTATCTAAATGGAAAATAAAAACATTCCTCAGAACCACAAATGGAATAATCACAGTATTCAGTGACATATAAGCCAACAAAGGGTGCCTATATACGTTACAAATAATTAACATAATACTATGTTCTAAGTCTGTAAGTAAAATAATTAATGTATTTTACAATTATTTTATAATTCTATATATCATTCTTATATTTTTATATATTTGGAAAGTAAACCATAAGCTACTAAATAACATTTAAGAAAATAATTAAGAATAAATAATAAATAGTGACGGAAATTACAATATATTCAGACATGAATCAAAATTACATATTACATATTAAGCTCTGCATGTGTCAAAGTTTGTAAGCAACACATAGTGTTTAGAGAGAAAATGAAATACATTTATTAAGAAATATGAAGGAATGAAGGATTAATTGCAAACCAGATGAGGATTTAAATCTATAACAGAATAAGTTCCAGAAATTCAAGTAAATTTAGAACAAATTAAAAGAAATGAGATTATAAATGAAAAATACAGAGGAAAAAAATTAGAAAAATTTTAATCAAGAGCTGTTTTTTGAAAATATTAGTAAGACTCTAGCAGAAGGGATGACAAAAACAAACAAAAATAATAAAGGAAAGAAAGAAAAATAGATTATGCCATAAAAATGATAAAGAACTATTATGAAGACTGGACTATATAATATAAATTTTAAAATATAAATAAAATCAATACATATTTAGAAAAATATAAATTGCCAAATATTGCCTAAATTTAAATTGAAAAGTTATAATTGGCTTCTAATATTTAAAGATATTTTAGTGGTAAGAATATTTCTCTAAATTTTCAGACCATGATGATTCCATAGGTGAGGTACTTTTAACTCATTCTAAAAAGAAACATACCATAAACACACCATAAAATAGCCTTATTCATTCAAAAAGATTAATGTAACTTTAATTCCAAAATCTGGTAAAAATATAAAAAAGAAAATGAATTCTTATTCTTCACTGGTGGGAGTGAAAAATGGTACAGCCACTTTGAAAGACATTTTGGCAGTTTCCTGCAAAACTAAACATACTCTTACCATATGTTCCAACAATCACACTCTGGCATATGCTCAAATGAGTTGAAAACTTATGCCTGCACACAGATATTTGTAGCAGCTTTATTCTTAATTGGCAAGACTTGGAAGCAACCTGGATATCCTTCTTTAGGTAAATGATAAATAAGCTGTGGTATGTCCAGACACTGGAATATTATTCAGTGCTAAAACAAAAAACAAAACAAACAAAACCCAAAAAGCTATCAAGCCATGAAAAGACATTTAGGAACCTTAAATGCATATTACTAAGTGAAATATACTGGTCTAAAAAGGCTGTGTACCATGTGATTCTAACTATATGACATTTTGGAAAAGGCAAAATTATAGAGACATTAAAAAATTAGTGGTTGACAGAGGTTAGGAGGGAGGGAGAGAGGGATAAATAGGTGGAGGATCTTTAGAGCAGTGATACTACTCTATATGATACTATAATGTTGGAAACATGTCATTGTACATTTGTCTAAACCCTTAATGTACAACACCAAGAGTGAACCCTAAAGTAAACTATGGACTTTGGGTGATAGTGATGTGTCAATGTTGATTCATTCATTATAATAAATGTACTGTTCTGGTAGGGGTACGTTGCTACTGCGGGCAGCTGTGCATGTGTACAGGTAGAAGTATATGGGAAATCTCTGTACCTTCCTCTCAGTTTTGCTGTGAACCTACAACTATTCTAAAACATGAAGTCTTCAGAAAAAAAAAGAAAACTGAAAGTTAAATTTAATTACTAACAAAAATGTAAAGATCTTAATTTATTGAATGAATATTTATTTCATGTAGGTAAATGTTTCTGAATATAAAGCATTGAATTAAAAAAAGATCAAATTCTTCTCAATGTGTAACTTAAAATCTAGTGAGAGAAAACAAATAATAAACCATCAGTAAGTATGCATCTGTTGGAATCAAAAGTTAATAGAGAAAAATACATCAGAGTAAGCATACCAGGGAAAGGGTAGGTTTTTCTGTTTTACCATGAGCTGATTAGATGGTCAAGTTGATGCTGTTAGTGCCACACACTAATCCCCAATCTAGTGATTAGGCAGAGGAGAAAGTAAATGATGAGTGTCAGTTATGGCCTTAGGATCAACTCTTGGAGTAAGGGCTGTAGTTTATCCCACTAACAATGGTCTTGTAGGTTTTCCCAGAAGATGTGACCAACCAGATAGGTTCACTTTATCCGTGTCTCCAGGAACAGTTTACTGTAATGTGAATAGGAGGTGTATCTGAGCAGTGCAAGGGGTGGATAGTAGTAGATGCTGTTGGTGATTTCTTAATATTCCTTTTATTAAGTGGTGCGCACATCCCCCAACTGCTAATATTGTCTAATAACAACTCAAAGTTGCCTTCTTTTCTGGACAGTTTCTCTTAAACAAATGTGTGAGCTACCAAGTCTGAGAGGCAACCCTTGTTCTCAGGAAAGGACTTTAACTGATGACTAACTGAGACAGGGTTGAGAGAATGGCTCCCATTCTCTCAAGGTGGGACTGATTCTATGGAGTAATTTGTGCTACAGAGCTTCCTGGTTTGAACTGGGTACTGTATTCTGTCCCGACTTGGGACAAATACGAAGTGCCAGTCTCACTCCAGAGTTCCTCTTAAGATTGGCTGAGGGGTTAGTTGCAATCACAGTGTGGATTACCTTCTTCCTCTCTGCCTGAATTTGAACCTTTCATTTTCTTAGAAGTGTATTTCTTGAGAGTACACACCAATAAATCTTCTGCAAGCTTTCATCTCAAAGTCTGTTTCCAAGAAACCAAAACAATGTGGGAACAAACTGAAAGGATTCTCATGTTCATACCATATCTTTGTTTAGATGTTCCCCATCTTTATTTGGCCTCCTTCACTCCCCTTTTCCCGAGAGAACATCCTCAAGAAATAACTCAAATAAGCCTGTCTCATGCTCTATTAGGAAACTGATATAAAAGAGATAACATTTGATTCATGACCTGAGCAAAGGAGAAAAGAAAAGAATCCTGTGCATTTAGAATATACCAGCCAAACAGAATGACAAGTAAATTAGGTGAAAAAACTTATGTTAAAAGAGCATCTAGAAGGACAGTGTGGCTAGAGCAGAGTCAGTGAAGTGGGAAATGGAAGTATTAAATAAATGGCCTTGCAGGTCTTTGGAAAGACTTAACTAAATAATTTTGGGAAGAGATTGTGATCTCAGGTGGCCTCAGCGTGCAGCGGCTTGAAGCAGGATTTCGGTGTTCGGCCAGAGATTGAGGTTGGGCAGCGGCAGTGAGAGTGCTGAATCCTAGCCGCTACACAACCAGAGAACAGTGGCCAGTGACAAGGCCCTGGCCTGTCAGCTGTGTAGAAATGAATTTCCACATAGAGATGGAAAGTAGTGAAACAAGTAAACTGTTTATTAGGAGGAAAAAGAGTACAGTATGTGTGGATAGACACACGGGCAGGCTCAGATAGAGAGTTGCCCCGTTGTGGTAGTCTGAATCACTTTTATGGGGCATTTCTTCTGGGTTTTCTTTGACCAATCATCTTGCTTTGCCTGGTTCTGAGTCTGTATTTGGTTTATGTCAGGGTCCCCCATGTATGCCTGCACATCTCTTAGCCAAGATGGATTCTAGCAAAGAGGCCTATGGGTAGTTGACTTCACTTACTATGGGGTGGCACTCCCTCTTTCTGACCTCCAAGGAGCCTTTCTATGCATGTGTAGTTGGGAAGGTCTCCTTGACTTTGAGAATGAGGAGCTGTGAGGATGCAAGAATTATGGGAAAGCAGTAAGAATATGTCAAATGCAATAACTATCCTAAGAATGACTTGCTTATTTTAATTGTCTTGCCTATTCTGTTAACATATATATTACAGGCAATATGAATATAAGATGCTGGCATTTTTGGTATCCTGTTATTTTAAAAGAAATATATGATAACCATTAAGTGTGCATTATCTCTCCTTGTAGGTCTTTTAAGATATTTCCATGAGTAAGGTGCTAACTCTAGAGTCAGTCCCATGGAACAATGAGGTTGGAGATATTGGTGGAGTGGGTGCATAGGGAACTGAGGGTCTTGTTGCTCTCCTAGCAACTAGTGGTATAAAGTTTGGGTGTAAATATCGCAGTCACTTACTTTCAGCAAGGCAATTAGAGCTCATTTATTTAACTCTTTTTTCCACAGTTCTTGTGAAATGAGTAAAAAATATGAAATAAATGTGCAAAAATACGTATTGTTAATAATGAAGGGTTTCAGACATCAAACAGTAGGTTCCAAATTCAGGAATTGAATGTAAGTGGTAACCCACTACGTAACATGACACAGAACAAGACCGTGTGGAATGGAATTTAAAGGAGTTCCTTGTGGATCTGGGTTTATAGGAACATGGATCTGGGTTCATAGGAACAAACACAAAGAAAAAAAATGAGAATCAGCAGGAGCTGAGAATCATGCGAAACTTTGGGGTGGGTGGTGAACTGAGGGTAACTTGAATAACTTGAACAGTTCCTGACTGTACCACATCAACAACAAACCAATTTACCCTGGCACACATAGTAGTTATTCTTTTAGCACAAATAAATAGATAAGTAAACACTGAGGATTGCCACAACCAACTCCTAAAGGCTTAAAGGAAGAGGAGCAGTTCTCAGCTAACTCAGGCATGGTTGGCAGACCAGTGGACTCCCCAGTTGGGTGTGCCTCCCTTTGTGTTCTTCACAGCCATCTAGAATAACTACAGACGAGTCAAATCAAACTACAGTAAATATCAGCTTTACCATTTCCCATCTACAATTGTGCAAACTGAATAAAAGCAGTAAACATGTGATACAGTTAAGGAGGAAAATAAGGCCTCTTAGGAGGATTCAGAGGAAATAGCCTGCTGTGAAATTATTTTAGTCTAAGAAACAATAAAACATAAGAAAAACTCTAATTTGTATTAAGACTGAAGATTTTGCATTTTTAAGATAAAAATAAAATAAAATCAAAGTTATGGATGAATGGGATTAAAATTTTTAAACTTTAAGAATTATGGGGCTTCCCTGGTGGCGCAGTGGTTGAGAGTCCGCCTGCCGTTGCAGGGGACACAGGTTCATGCCCCGGTCCGGGAAGATCCCACATGCCGCGGAGTGGCTAGGCCTGTAAGCCATGGCCGCTGAGCCTGCGTGTCCGGAGCCTGTGCTCCGCAATGGGAGAGGCCACAACAGTGAGAGGCCTGCGTACTGCAAAAAAAAAAGAATTATGAACAAGGAAAAACTAAAAAGCATGCTAGAGAAGTCTTATGGCTCACTTTCTCATGTCCCACTTCCTTCAGGTGTCAGCTCCAATATCATCTCTTCTGTATGACCTTTCTGATCTTTCTTTCGTAAGCTTAGAGCCCATTCTTATACTGTTCTGTGTTTTGTTCTTGTCACTCTCTAACATGAAATATATTTACTTGCTTATTGCTTGTCTTCCCCCAAAAGAAGACAGCTTTTTTTGGTTTGTGCATTGTTCTTTCACTCCATTATCAGAACTATCCATCACACATTGCAGCTGCTCAAAAAATTGTCTGTACAACAAAGGAATGAGAGCTAGTGAGAGAGCTCCTCTGACCACAGAGCCATTCCTAACTTAAACCATGGCATCAGCAAAGGAGTTAACCCATCCTTCCAGGAATGAAGGAACTTTTCTTGTTTTAAGAAGTGTATTTCAAGGAATAACAAACTGTAAACAATGCCCATCTCTCCTACCCTAGTAATTTAGGAATTGTATATTCATGTTAAATTGTCTTGCGCTCCTTACATGAAATCACATAAGCTTCTCTGAGTTTTCAGTGCATAAAGCCCTAAACTTCATGTCTCTCCAGTGTACTTAGATTTCCTTTTATCATCTTGACCATAGTAGTCTTAACCTGGGATACACATCAGAATCATCTGTGAATATCTGACAAAGTTACAAAAGATCAGGTCCTCCCTACAGCAACTGAAATCAAATATCTGGGTAGGACCTAGGTATTTGTAATTTTTAAAAAGTCCCCTGAAGATCCTCATATAAAGTTAATGTTGAAATCCATTGCTTTACCACTTTCCCTCTTCCCCCAGACAAGCTACTGGTTTTCTGTATTACTTGCAAAAGACAGCTGATCTCCATTCCTTGTATAGATTTTCAGTGATCGGTTTTTCTAACATGAATGCTATAAAGCAATAGAGATATGATTGGGTATACCATAGAAAAGTTATTATGTTCATGACACATCTGGCTTATACAGAGATTCAGTTTAAACAGCTCTGACCTTTCTACTAGCTCAGAGTGATTCCATAAGTTCTCGTCTATCTCCAAAGTAGTGGCAATTAAGATCCTCCTTTACATCAGGTAAAGAAAGGGCTCAGTGCTTTTCGAAAGCTTACAAACTGGTTTAAGGTTTTACTGAGCTGCCATCTCAGGCTGTGACCAAATGACTATCAGGTGAGGACAGAGAAGATAACATTTCCACAGATACTGAAAGATAAATATCAAAGCACAAGAAAGGTAATGGCCCCACTCACGTAAAGGCCAGATGGAGCAAGAAGTCTCTCAGGTGAGGATTCACTCTGAGTGAGATGGTGAGGCCTGCAAATGCATGGGACTTTCTCACAGCCAATGGACTCTGCTCCACTGAAATGTAGGGAGGCTGTCATTGGTAATCTCGAGTTTAAAACGTTATTTAGCTATTCCTTCTCTATTTCTCTTGAGGACCCTAGAATGCTCCCTCGAAAATAGCAAACATAAAATAACCCCTTCGTTCCTTGTCTTTGATGACAGAACGTGACTGTGGGAATATCTCAGACCTGAGATGCACAGACACCCATTTTACATTTTCCCTGGGAGAAGTCAGAGGGTAGGGAGCAAATTTTGGTAACTTAATTTTACTCCTGATAAGCCTTTCTATTCATTTCCCTAATTTCTCGGTGAGTCACTCTACCAGTTAAGCTTTGGTAAGTTTATCCTGCTATATGTCTAACATAACATTTTGCAGTTCAGTCCTATGCAGACTTACATATTTTATTTCTTAAGGAGGGATGTGCCAGTGGGGAAACCCAACAATACTACCTGAATCACCCAGGCTGCTTACCAAAAAATGGAAATTCTTGGGCACCAAATACAGATGAATTGGAACCTTCAGGTATAGAGTCTAAGAGTCTTCATCTCTATAAATCTAATGCACATAAGTCTGAGCTTCAGTGAAGTAAGGAAACAGCTAAATGGGATATCAGAATATAAATCCACAGATAGTGAAGTGCACTTGAAAATAATGTGTATTCCATATATGCTAAAATCTTCCATGATTATTACTGATTTATCAATTTCTCCATTTAATTCACTAATTAATTATTTAAATCTTTAGAAATTATTTTCTTAAGTGAAAACAAGTTCAGAATTGTTATAACTTTCTTATGTATTGACCCTTTTATCATTATAAAATGTCCCTCTTTATATCTGGGATTGTCTTTTGCATTATACAGTGATTTAGTTTGGGCCCTATTTTCATGAAAAGAGTTGTCCATTATTTCACTTTCAGTTATTTTATGTCCTTACATTTAAAGTGTGTCTTTTTTAAACTGCATAAGTTAATTTTATACATATGTGTATATATATATATATATATACACACACACACACACACACACATATACATATATAGAGAGACACTACAATATATATATATGGTATTAAAGTATATATATAGTCAGACTGACATTACTTGTTTTTAATTTGAATATTTACATGGAATGTAAGCATTGATGTATTTAGTTTAAAATACGATGTTATTCTTTATATTACATATTCTGTGCTTCTTTTTCTCTCTTGCCTTCTAATTGATCAGTAAGTATAATTATTTCCATTTCTTCCCTCTATTGGCTTGCTAATTTACTAGATCTCAGAAGAATGGCAAAGAATATAGAAGGAAATGGATACAACTTGAGATTCTGCTGTCTGATAACAATGTCATCCTCAGGGAGAACAGCTCCTTGTGTACTTGAGTTTCACTGAGAGTAATGTCGAGTCTATATGTTGTTTTTGCATCTCCTTAGATTCAGGCATCACTTACAAAAAAAGGAAGGTGTTTGTCCTGTCAAACCAAGGTGATTAATATAGTGGAAACCTCGGGTTATTTTTCTAGACTGCTTGTTACTCTTACAGAGATGGCTCATTTTGGTCATGTTACTGCTGTGCAATCCTCCATGGAGACTGTGGCCTTTATCTCCCCACCTAATTCTGCATATTGAAAAGACTGAGCAACTGTTAGCTTTTGAGAGCTAAGTTAGTAAAAAATCTAAAGGGAAAACTCACAAATTCCAAATGTTAGGGATCTTATTCTAATACACCTTCAAGCCTCCTTTCTCCATTCTTGCATTATAATACTGTCTCTAATGCATTTCTTTCCCCCTTTTTTTCCCTAGACTAGCCCAAGTTAACAACTAATAATACAGAATTATTGGAGAGACCTACTATATTGTATGTCATTTTCCACCTACTGTGGAAAGTATACTATACCAACCATAGTGTAAAATATATATTAACATAAGAGAAACTTATGAACATTGTCTAGAAATCTTTAAAAACATCTGGTTTTACATTCCTGTATTCAGAGAATTGTGAGTTCGCTCCCCATGTATGTATGTATGTATACAAAGAGGAAAAAATGGTGTCTATTCAAGGGTCCTAGGCTTTTTGTCTTTGAATTCAAAGAATTTTTTTAATGAGTTAAATTATAATTTCCAGTTGAGGAATACTCAAATATATACTTGTCATTTACTCTGTAAAGATATATGTGTGTGTGTATGTACATACACATATAATGTGTATATAAAATAACAATGTGGGAAAAGAGGAAATGTTCAATGAGAAACAGGTTTTGTATGTTAGTTATGTACGTGTGTGCAAGAAGGAAGTAGCCACTTAACGTGCATGTATGATAAACATAGTGGCAGTAGGTGCTGGAATTAATCATTTAAATAATGGGAGTTACTTTTCTAGATTCTAAATAACTATTTACAGATTCTGAAAATAGAAGAAGACAAGTAATTAACAGCACTCTGGTAGCTTTAATGATAGAAACAGATGTTCACATTTAAGGCATCAAATCTGAGTGGTTATCATTGAACTGCTGCTGCTCATGAGCAATGGTATTATGGTCCTTTTCATAGGAGAGAATATTGTAATGCAGATTATTGTGATTGTCTGAAAATATCTCCATGGCTGACAATACCTTTTTTTTTTCCCTTTTCTACTCTCTTCTTTGATAGTTAAATGGCGACGACATTTAACAAGCACAATTATGTCCTTTCTTGTCTGTTATGCTGCATTTAAGCATAATTGCTTGCAGAAAGCCTATAGAAGTGTCTTTAAACTCAAGTTTCTCATTTCCATCAGAACCAAAGAAGATAATCTATATATTATGTTTCCTTTACATTTCATGAATTAAAAGTGAGATGAGTGATATATCTATTAAACAAGACTGAATTAAGGTTTAAAAAATAGAATCTAGGAATTAAATCTGAAAATTCTGATTCAGGCCTAGTTTGAATTTTTTTTTCATAGAAAAATCAAAGACTCACTCAATAACAGCTTACTTTTAGGAAATAATAACTCTCTTAAATCCAGTCTTATGCAGTGCAATTTTCAGTGGGTCAGAGTAGACCTCATGTAAGTGAACCAAACATTTATTTTTATTCCTGAATTCATATGTTCTCCATAAGTACTCAATTAAGGCTTTTAAATATTTGAGGAATCTATTAGACAGTTTTATTTTAGTTATTCTGCTTGATATGCATAAAATAAAAATATGTAACAAATTAACCAAAATTTAATATTTCAAGATCATTCTGAACATTTTAATTCATGTATGTGTATGCACACATATTTTATTTTTAAATTAATATTACATATTGAGACTTTTCCATATTAGTAATTCATTAACAGCCTAATTGTTAAAGTTTCACATCGTATATTTATAAGTATGGTAAAATTTATTTAACCATCTTACTCTTTTGCTGGATATTTGGTTTGTTTCTAATTTTTCTCCGTTGCAGATTACACTAAGACTTGATTTTACATAAAATTTTTCTTAGCTTTGATTATTTTTTCAGAGTAGACTTTTAGCATGGCTATTATTGGATTAACTATTAAAAATTCTAAAATCTTATGACTTACACTTAAAAATTATTCTTCAGGAAGTTTTTATAATTTAGTCTGCCACATGAGGAGAGGAGATCAGCAATTTAATAGGTAGGAAAATATTTTATTTCTACTTAATTTTACATTTCTGTTGAATATGTTCAGTTAAATAATTATTTAAAATTTCCCTCTGTTACTGTTTCTTCCCTTTCATTCTATTGACCATTGATTGTTTTCCACTGTATTTTTTATAAAGGATATTGACAATCCTGAGTGTTACATCTTTGCAAATATTTTTCAGTGGTAATAGTTTGCCTTTTTATTTTAACTTAAAATGTATTTTTATAAATATGTGTGGATATTTTTAATTTTTAGTTAGCCATTTCTACTGAATTTTTATTATGTATTTCTGTATTGCTTCCCATTATTAAATATTCATTTTTAAACTTTTTTATGGAAATGGTTAAAATGTAACACTTCATTCATTAAAAATTTTTAAACTGAGACACATAATTCTGCCTAAGCTTTCAACCTGTGAAAACAAGCTTTCATCATAAGAATGAAAATACGGGCTTCCCTGGTGGCGCAGTGGTTGAGAATCCGCCTGCCGATGCAGGAGACACGGGTTCGTGCCCTGGTCCGGGAAGATCCCACATGCCGCGGAGCAACTAAGCCCGTGAGCCGTGGCCGCTGAGCCTGTGCGTCCGGAGCCTGTGCTCCGCAACGGGAGAGGCCACAACAGTGAGAGGCCCGCATACTGCAAAAAAAAAAAAAAAAAAAAAAAAAAAAAAAAGAATGAAAATACTATTATCATCATCTGACTTTGGTAGCTATTTAAAATACCCCTAATAATGTTTCTACATAGAATATATGTAGATATTTCTTTAAATGTCACCATTAAATATGTCCTTTCACAATTTTAACAATCCATATAAATCTGTAAGCAACAATGTTTCTATTTTAATGGTAAGATATATTTTTGTTTCCTACTTTAGTTCACTAGGTTTAGAAACAGATTTCCACTTATTATGTGAAGAACAAATGCACGAGACAGTTAAGGAGCTGATTTTATTCAGGCTGTTGCGGTAGGATGAATGCTCATTAATGACAAATATCTCAAAGAATAGGAGGGGCCTGAAGATTTATAAAGGCAGGTATATAAGGGAGTCATTCGCCTATCTTGTGGAAGTCACAGAGAAGGATGGAAACAGGCATTATCTTGGAATATGTGAGAGTTGGGGTATTGGAGGTTTCCAAAGCACAAAAACGCATTTCTTAACTCTTGCTGTTTTCCAGGAACATGGAATTCAGGTAGAGCCCAATGTCATCTGTTAGTATGTGGTATAATGTAATCAGAGACACATTTAAGTATTGACTGTTGAATTCTGTAATCATTTGTCTTGATGATGTAGAGAAATAGACAAACCTGATGATTAATTATAAATGGATAATTCTGACATTTTCAGAATCAAAAGTTTCATTAATTTTTTTTTCTTTCCAGACTCAATAAGGTGTTTTTAAATGAACTATAGCTATTTAGAAAATCTTTATATATCTTCAAACAGAGGAAAATTATGTCTCTTGCACCAGTCCAGGAAATTCTCAAGGGTACTCAAAATACTTTGTTGAAGTATTCAGGTGAAGAAAGTATGTTCAGAAGGCAGGCTCATTAGTAGGCAAATTGTAGAAGGAGCAAATACCACAGATTTTTGTTTGTCTCTCACGACAATGAAATTCTGCCTGAAAAATAGAGCCAAGTGACTAATTATGGCTGAAATTGGGCAATTACTCCTCAAATTAGCTAAATGCAGGTGTAATTATTATTTTAATAAGACTAATTGCTCAGTGGTAATTTGCAAAGGGGAGCCTGCATTTGGTGGAGACACAAGAACTCCAGATCCTTGACATATAGAAATACGATATGATATTAAAAAATAAGTAGAAATAAATTATATATATTTATATGTAGAGGGAGACAGACAGAGACAGAGAGATAGAGAGACACAGAGAAAGGATAGATGAAAGATCAAGAGAGATCTAACATCAGACTATCAAGTTTTCTTTGAAAATGTCCATGAAAACTTGTCAAATAGGGAACGATATTCTAGTATCTGAAGTTAAGACAAGTATTCTGCATATAAGAAAATCCAAGCATATTTCTAAAACCAACCACACCTACCACAAATTATTTTAAAAGTCACATCAAAAGAAAATTACCACTCTGCTTTCTCATAACCTATTACTTCTAAGCCATCATTATCCCTCACCTGGATCACTGAATTAACTTCCTAGTTAGCCTCTCTTTTCATATTTTTTCTCAAGAGTAGCCAAAATGATTTTTTAAAACTGTAGATCAGAGCAGATCACTCCCATGCCCAATACTGTCCAAAAATAACACACTTAACGAAAAACCCAAATTTGTTTTATGGCTTACCAACCAGTTCTCACTGAACCCATCTACTTCCCATATTACTTCTGACTTTCTCCTACACTACTTGACTCATTCTTTCTAGCCAGACCAGTCTTAGTATTCTCAATCAACCTGAGATTTTCTGCCCCAGGGCCCGGGCAATCATTATTTGTTTTATAAATAATGACTCTCTCCTCTCTTTTATTCAAATGTCATCTCCCCAAACAATACAATTCTGATGATATTCCCTAAAATAGAAGCAGTTCTATAATACTTTATATTCCGTATCAACAAATAATTCTTACTTCTTCTTTATAAGACTTAGAAGAATTTGTAATGTTGTTGCTCATTTATTTGTCTGTTTATATTTATATACCTTAGTAGATGAATGCTTGAAGGATGAGGGCAGAGGTTTTGCTAATTTTTTTCATTGCTGCATCTCTAGTTCCAGTAACCATGTCTGGAACATGGGGAATTTGCAACAAATAGTTATTGAAGTATGAATAAATAAAAGAAGTAAGTATGACCCAAGTTGGACTCTTTCAAACTCCTGAAGTTGGAGAAGAGAAAGACTTTTGCGTTGAATGGAACTATAATGCCCAAGTAAGTGGTGTGAAGTAAAGTTAAAAAACCCTTTTCAAAGTAGCAGAGTTTGTCAAAGAAAAACCAGAGCCAGACAGTAATTAAAGTGGTAAAAACAGATTTTATTCGGGAACTACTGCAATAGGGGAAAATAGACCTCAGTATAAAACTAAATTCAATCCCAGATACAGCATAGGCAAGGGGTTTACAACCAAGGAGCAGGGTCGGGGTAATGAAAAATTACTAAGAGGAAACATCAGGGGTAAAAGGGCATTCTGACTAAACCAACTTGACAAGGTTCACGGAATGTAAGCCAGAATGATCAGATACCAAGGGTAAGGGGTGAAGAATTTGATCAGATATAGAAGGTGATAAGGTATCCTATATTAAGGGTAGGGATTCTTGCTAAACTGATTTAGTAGGGGCTTTGAGGCCTCTTTATCAGTACCAAAGCAAATAAAGGCCTAAGGCCACTCTATGTGACTGTACAGGGTGTGTGATTGCCTTTCCCAGCAGCCTACAATTACTCCAGCTCTGGACCTCCTACTGGTATACTGGATATACAGAGGATGGAAACAAGTCATCAAATTCAGAATCTGGGTTATTCTACCAGGAAGCTGACTGGACTGATATATTGTTTTTTAAGTTTATTCATTTTATTTATATCGAAACCTTTCCTCCCACCCTCCAAATTTTTTTTGTTTTTTTCCACCTCTTTTTGTAAGGCCAGCAAACCAAATGTCCATAAAAAAGGTTTAATTGGAACAGCAGTCACATTCATTCATTTACATCATGGTCTCCATCTGCTTTTGCTTCACCACAGCAGAGTTGAGTAGTTGCTGCTGAGGCTGCATGGCCGTCAAAGCCTGAAGTCTTTACTGTCTGAGATTTTATAGAAAAAAATTTGCTGACCCTGGCTTTAGGTTAGGTAGCAAGGGGCCTCAGAGCTAAGTCAACACACATGATAAAAATGATAGCAACTTGTATTTATTTAGCACTTATAACATCATAGGCATGTCGAATATGTTTTACATTGCATTATCTCATTTAACCTTGATATCAACACTCTGAGGGATGTTGGCTTAAAACAATAAAATAGCCAGTTATTTTACCAGCAAATTTGGGTTTATTAGGAAACAGCAAAGAATTGCAATTTGGGACATGCAATCTATGGGTGAATCACAGGCAAGCCCAGAGAACAAAGGAGAAATGTTTTTTTCTAGAGGAGAATGGTGAGTTGGGAGGTGCTGTAATAAAGAGTCCATTGGAGGAAAACTGGGAATTTGAATTGTAGTGGCTTTTCATTGGTTGAGTTGTGACAGTGTCTCATTGGCTGAGCTGTTGCTGGGCGAGGAGAAACTCTTCCTTTCTCTTGCTGGATAGTAAAGTAGTAATCTTTTTCCTGTTGGAGATGCAAAGGTATGTCTCTTCCTGTTAGGTCTGCAATTGATGTTGAGGACTTCCTTGCACATTTATTTGCAACATCCTGTGAATCTATAATAACTTTTAAATAAAAATCTAAAAAAAATCCCACATTTTGCTGTAGAAATTAAATGTTAATGTTAAAAGTTTTAAACAGACAGAGCTGGATTCTTATCTGGAGCAGGACATGAGGAGCTGCTACTCAAATCTTAATCTAGTTATCCAATCTTTCTAAAGCTCAGCTCCATCATTTCTAAAATAAATAATAGTTATATTTACCTTGAAAATTAATCAACTGAAACCTCATTATAAAATGGAGTTGGGAGGCCAGAGAGGGGGCTTTCATGCCTTACCACTCAACAGTATGTAGCTTGTCTTTTCATATTTCAAGCAGGTTTTTCTCAGAGCAAAAGTTTTTAGTTTATCAATTTATCAGTTTTCCCACTTACAGATCTTGCTTTTGTATTAAGCCTATGAATTATTTGCCAAATTCTGTGTCTCAAAGTTTTCTACTTTGTTCATTTCCTAGTTTTACAGTTTTATATTTTACATTCAATCTGTGATCTGTTTTTGTTGAGGGATGTACAATTGCTTCAGTACTATTTATTGAAATTAAAATTGTTTTGACTACTCTTGGGCTTTTGCCTTTCTATATAAAGTTTAGAGTAAGCTTATCAATGTCTACTGATAGAGATTTTGTCTATGTTTACAGGTTGAGATTTTGTAAGAAATTGTATTAAACTCCTAAGTTAACTTAGAATTGACATCTTTACTTTGTTCAGTCTTCCAACCTATGAACACAATATGCCTCTCCAACAACTTCAGTCTTTGATTTCTTTCATCAGCATTTTATAGGTTTCCTCATTCAGAACCTGTATATGTTTTGCTAGACTTATTTCTCTTATATTATTTTCATTGGAAAACTAAATGGAACTGTGATTTTGATTTCTGTTTCCACATGTTCATTGTTGGTATCTAAAAATATAATTGATTTTTGTGTGTTGATCTTGTGTCCTGTGACCTTACTGAACTCACTTCTTAAGTCTAGATGATTTCCTTTTTTGTAAATTCCTTGGGGTTTTCTACAGACATAGACAATAATATTATCTGAAAAGAGAGACCATTTTATTTCTTCTTTCAAAACTAAGTTCAGTTTTTTGTTTTTAAAACATTGTTGAATTCAATTTGATAAAATTTTGTCAAGGTTTTTTACATCTAAATTCATGAGATATAATTGTTTTTTTATGCTGACTTTGTCTGGTTTTGGCATTAGGGTAATACTGGCCTCATAAAATGAGATGGGAAGTGTTTCCTCTTCTATTGTGTGAAATTGAAGTGAATTTCTTCTTTAAATATTTGGTAAAATTATCCACTAAAATCATCTGGGCATGGAGATTTCCTTTTCTGAAGCTTTTTAATTACAAATTCAATTTCTTTAATAGTTATAAGACCAACACTTTATCTTCTTGGTGCTTTTTGGACTTTATTTTTTTGAGGAATTCAGTTCTTCTAAGTTGTTAAATTTAAAAAATATCATGTTGTATGTAATATTCCTTTATTATCCTTTTAATTGTTACACGATCTTAGTTTGCTATTCCCTGATAATACGTTATAGTAGTTATTTGTTTTCTTTCTTTTTATCAATATCTGTGTCAGTCTATCCAGATTTTATAAAGAGTCATATCTGATACAAGCAGGCAGTTAGTTTGTGGTCAGATCACTGAAATAAAGTCTTAGATTAAGGTGACAAGTCTTAGATTAAGGTGAGTTTTAGTCTTTTGTGAGAACTATTCTGGGTAGTCCTTTTAATATACTTTCTGAGATAGATAAGAGAGATAGATAATCTAGTATAGATATTTTATATTCTGGTAACTTGGATGCAGTCATTACTTTCCTTTGAAGTTTTCCATAATGTTTGAATGATTTTATAATAAACACATGTTAATTTTACAATATAATGAGTTAGTGTTTCTTAAAAACTAGGAATTTTTATTGCCTTGAAATAATGTAGTTAGAACTTTTAAAATTAAATGTTCTAAAGTAAAGGCTTTGAAAATGTTGACTGAATTTTATTTTTTAAGCTGGCATAGATTTTTCAATTTCAAAAAACTGCTGACTAACATTTGGGACTGATTACCAATCAGGCAGTATGTAATTTGGAAGTGAAATCCTGCTGTATTAAACTCTGACCCTTTTTAATAAGATGCTTCTAGATCAGCTCAATTGTACACTGTCAAAAAGGTCAGTATTTATTATGTAAGAGAAATATGTAATATGGTTTGAGAAAGCCAAAAGGCCAACTTGACTAAGATTCTGTCTTCTAATCAACACCCTAAATCCCCAACATTAGAGTCCCTCTGAAGACTTAAGCACTTTTTCCGCAGATAGGACAGATAGCTCCAAGCAAAGTAGAAATCAATGATGTGTATTGAATTACAAGTTATATAGATAACAGTCATCAGCATTATCTAACACATAAATTTAAGGTTTATTTATAACTGCAAAGAGCACCACTGAGCTCGTAACTGTCCTATCATTTGGCCTCAAATGGCAAGTATTTCCCAAAGATCTTCTCTGATTCTAAAAGATTCTAAAGCTTCAGAACTATATACGCTTTCAGCCCTTTAAGACTTCCAAAGGGGCTTTCTGTTGGACTGTCTCTAATAATGCCAGAGGATATTATGACTCATATATTCCAATTGCAAATACTACCTATCTTTTGTCAGGAATTTTGGTTTACCAAGATAGTATTTGATGTATCACACCAGCCTTGATAATTAAATATCATTTTTTAAAGATAATATGCACTAACATTGACTCTCTCTCTGTCTTTCTCTGATGAGAGGAGTCACAGTTCTATTAGTTTAAGCACATTTATAGATTTAACTACCACTGCGATCATGATAGAACTTTGCTATCACCCAAAATATTCTCTCTTTGAGAATCCTTTGAAGTCACAACTTTCTCTAACCTCTGACAATCACTGATCTGTTCTCTATCATTACATTTTGTTTGTTTGAAAATGTTTTACAAATGGAATCATACATTATGGAACCATTTGAGACTGGCTTCTTGTACTCAGCAAAATTCGAGATTTATCTGAGTTGTTAAGTATATCAATATTTCATTCCTGTTTATTACTGAATAGTATTCCATTGCATGGCTACACCAAGTTTGTTTATCCATTAACCTCTTGAGAGACATTTGGTTGATTTACAGTTTTGACAATTATAAATATGTATATATGAGATATTAAGCAAGTGTGAAGATTATTTCTTGAAAAAAAAATAGTGTATGTGATTAATGGTACATGTAACTGATGGGAAGTAAATAGGTAAGAAGCATCCTGATTTTTTTGAGGGAATTTCAATGCCAAAGAAACCAGGAACCTTATCTAACAAGCTTCTGACTATTTGAGGAGCATAAGAAGCAATCCAGGAATACTAGGCAGTGTCAAAAAAAAAAGACATACACAGAAATGACACTTTAGTTGTGGCTGAAGAAGATAATAGACAAGGACGTTTTCCAGAAGTTGGAGCCTGGAATCTTAAGGAACAATGGACAAGACAGAGAGAATCAAGGTCTAATCAAAGAATTTTCCCCTCCTTGTTCCTGTTCTGTAGAATAATCACTAATACTGCTTTGTGTGTCCCATTCTTCTCCCTGGAATATTTATTGTAGATAAGCTGTCTCTGTTCCACTACTAGATATTGGTTGGGGAGGGTGGATAGAGCAGGCAATATCTTTTGAATTCAAGGTTACTGGGCATTGAAGACACTTTCATACTTAATGTAGAATAATACATATCACTTGGAAAATCAGGACCAGAGCTGGATGCAGTTAGTAATGAGACTTTGGATTACCTCCTTTGTAAAGAGCATATATGTTCAGGGAAAGAGTGGAAGAGAGCCCTACCAGTACCACAGTCATTGCAGGATATCTGTGGGCATACTGAAAGCTGCATCTTGTTTAGGAGCAACATCAGGACTTAACAGTATGGGGGGAATATTTTCACTAAAATAATTCAGGCAATCAGTCAAAAAATTAAAATGCAAATAGAATAACAAGTTCTGGGGGATTACTAGTATCCATACTTGCTACCATATATTACCTAAAATGTCCAATTTCCAACAACAAATTATGAGCTATTCAAAGAAATAGGAAAGTATGACCTATATAGTGGGAGGAAAAAAAGCAGACAACAAAAACTATCTGTGAGAGCAACCAGATGTTGAATTTAATAGGAAAAGATTTCAATGTACCATATATATATTTTTTTCTCCATAGAATGAAAGGAAAGTTTAATTAAGGACATAAAAGAAGGTATAATGACAATGTCATATCACAAAGAGAATATCAATAAAGAGATGGAAATAGAAGGCCAAGAGTAGACAACTTTCTGAAGAAGGACAACATGGTGGACTTATACCAGAAGCTAAAGCCTATTATAAAATTAGAGTTATTCAGGTAGTATGGTATTAGGGGCAGTGTGTATGGTGGAGGATGGTAGGAAGGAGTAAGATATGATTTTAAATTGAGCCATAATCCTGAATGTCACAGATTCACTCCAGATTATCTTGCATCTCTGCTACTAGCTGGCTCTGTAAATGCATCCACATTTTACTTTTCTACTCTTTAATTTTCCTACCTTTCCCAGTCATCTTCAAGACCCTTGTGATAAATGTAATTATACTTTTAAAGTTTCTTTGAAACTGTGAATCTGTCTAATTAGATACTTGATCGTCACCTGAAAAATAAAATTCCCTAAAACAGAAAATTCTATAGGGGAGCACAGCTTGAAGGCAAAAGCTTGTTAGTCTGTTCAGTAGCAAGCATAGACATGTTGTATTTATTAGGATTTGGACTTGGCTATTGATTCAGTCTGATTTCAGTCAGATTTCTAAATAATATATGCAAGTCTTTCTTACTGACTTACCCCCACATTGTAATAGAATTATACTGAAGAATGGGACAGCGTGCTGTGTATAGGTGTTTATATACTTGTTCTCTGTTATAGAAGTGGAAGAATTAGACCTCATCTTCCATATCAGAAATCAATAGATATTACCTACAATTACAATCAGTAGAGAAAAGAGTATGTTATTTAGGAATATGGTAATAAGTGAGAATTAACAAAAGAGCTTACATTTTACCTCTAACTGGAACGCAGAGGTGGTAGGATATAGAGCAGTGGATTACTTTAAACGGTTATAAATATGCAGGAATATTTTCCTATTGCATTAGGTATATGCTTTATTTGCTAAAAATAAAAATTAAATATAAAAGTTTAATAAATTTTTTAAGCTGTATACCATGCAAACACTGTTTTCTAATTTATACACTTACTAAAATACCACTAGCCACTTGAGCCTGTGTGGTTTACTTCAAGGAGCACCTCTTGTGCTGATCACCCTTCATCTTCCCAATCAGTAATTATCTGTCCTGTGTTTGCATGTCACATTCTTCTCTCTATATTACATCAGTTACATTATTCTACCTTTAAAAAAAAAAAGCTTCTCAAATACCTGCTTCTATAATTTAATCACAAATTCCTTGTTGGCTTATACCAGTTGGGGAATGCTCTCTCTTGTGAGAGTATTAACAAGGATCTTTTAACTTATTAAAAATTTAAGTTATTTACCAAATTATGTACTCATTAATATCATTGACCTACAATTATTATATTTTTATGAGGTCAAAATTAAATTCAAACTACATATTTAGATCTGGGCTAGATGTATAGTTTAAAATTTTAGATAGTTTTAATTTTTAGTTGGAGATAAATTGCCTGCCTATCATAGTATGACCAGTCAAACTCATCTTTGCATCTGGTTACATGCACATTATACAAATCTTAAGTAAATGTAATTAGAATACAGAGGATCAGGAACATTTCCATGACACTAGAATATAAAAACACTCATTTGATCATTTTCACATGGTTCTGAAGATTTTAATATTTTCAGATTATACAAAAAGCAAGTCAAATTGTAAAAGGTGGAGGGAAAACTCAGCAGTGAATCATGATATTCATAATAGACTGTACATTCATAAATTTGATCTAAAAATCTATTTTATAGCACAAGTTAGAAGATTGTTGGTCAGGGTATTAGTTTTAGGTCTTTTTCCTACAGATTCTGTGACCATAGACACTCATTTAACCTGATTCTGCCTTGATTTCTTCACTTACCATGAGGGTATGACACCAGATGACTTCCATTTTATTGTCTATTTCTAATGTTGATAGATACTAATGGCTGTAAATGTGTTTCCCCAAATAACATTTGTAATAAAATGTCATTAGCTTATGCAACTAAGGTATTAAAGTCTATTTAAAGATGTATATTTTGAAAATGACCACACCTGTTTTTAGTTCTATGACAAACTTATTCTCATGTCTTAGGGTTAATTCGTTATTAATTTAATGTCTATACAGATAAGGAAACACATTAGCTGAGGAGAAACTAATGAGAAATTCACATTGAGCTAGTTAAATATTAATAATCCATTTACATATTGACCATATAATGATTATTTAGGCTTCTAGTTTTATTATGAGTCTGCAGGTTGGTTTTTCACTATATTTTTTCCACTATGCTGGGCCAATCATAAAACACAATGGAAGATTTTGGAATGAGAAGATTTAGAAATATGTGAGATGTCAAATTTGCTTTACGGAAGGCAATTATTTTATGCATGGCTACATATGATCAGAAGTAATGTTTATGAATTCTTTTGCATAGCATGTAACTGACAGTTTAGATTTTATTACTATATCCAGTCTACTAGATTTCAATAATTTTTTAAAGACACATATACTTAAAAGAGAACTATAAGTAGGTTATTCACTGAGTACCTACTATGTGCAAGTCACCTGTGCATCTAGAGCTTTTGAAAAGTGATGTATTCTTCAAACTATCCCAGGTCATGATAGGGTTCAAGGTCCAAAAAAAGGGTACTTTTATTTGGGAGTGAAGGTACCAATTTGGATCACAGTGGAACATTATTGGAGGAGGTCACTGAAATGACATGACCCCCAGCTAGATGGGCCAATCAGAATCTCCTTACTCTATCTCCTGTCCTTGGAATGTGAGTTCTGCTTGCCTTCCTTGAGCTGGAAGCTGCCCCAAGGACACAGCCTTGAGAGAGTAAGGTGTTGTTAAAATCATCTAGATGGTATATTTGACTAAACCCAGTTAAGGCCTCTGTAAGATTTGTAACTTTAAGATTCCGGTGGGCAGAAACAGAGATCTACTCATCTTGTGGCCTCCCAAGACAAGCTGTAAATTGCTTGCTTATTAAAATTGCCACCCACCAAATTGGAGTGGTTTGCCTCTTTTTGGGTCTCTCCTTGTCCTCCTTGTCCTAGGGCCAGTTTTCACCTGGGGAAGCTCTCAAGGTGAAAGCTCCAACAAACCTTTTTTATGTGATGTGCTTTCTCTTGTTGTTTGCCTGTTATAATAACGTTCTCTCCCTCTCTCTCTCTCACCCACCCCCAACCCAGCCGTGTGTGTGTATGTGTGTGTGTGTGTGTGTGTGTGTGTGTGTGTGTGTTGCTTCTTTAGCACTTAATACTATCTATATATATTATACACACACAAGACACCGTTTTCAGCAGCCATAATTTAAAAAACTTTATGCCTAAATAATTATTCTTCATAATAGCAAAATGAAGTGGAAAGGCCAGATTTCAAATGCCATTTTCATATAATATCTGATTACTGTGGAAATGCAATTTAGAAGATTATTAAAGAAATAATTAATGCCTTATTTCCTGGCTTTACATACTTCATCTAAGTAGATCTGATTTCAGTCAACATGGGAGATTTTTACCCCAGCTTCACTTTTGCCTCTACCCTTGCTTTAATAGAATGCCTAATTTCTGATTTTCTTCTTAGTTCACAAAGGTACTTACTGCATATGGGTATTAAATATATTTACCTATCAACTTGTCCGTGTGCTGTTCATCTCTAGCATTAGTAGTGATGAGCAGAATCACTTAATATTAGTCAGAAATTAAGACTGAAATAAGTATGGGTTAAACTGTAATATAAAATAAAATTAAGTTGAACTGATTTAAGCTAAGCTGTATTTCAATGCTCTGAAGCAGCCTCTTACTGTTTGCTGATGATTTGCTCTAATTTGCTATTGGTCCCTCAGTATGTGAGTGTTTATGTTCTTTTCTATAGTTAAATGCTTTCAATTCAGAGGTGCTACTTGTATTATAATGCAAAGATGATGAAGAATGGCTTGCCAGGAGTAGATCAAAGTGGTTAATTGCAAACCAGCATCAGTATTTTGCCCCTGTTTGTCAGAAGAGGAAAACAGGTGGTGTGTGGTTCTCTGCCAGAACATTTCTATATAAATAATCATGCTCTTTGAAAATAATACCTGTAAGTCATTTCAAGATAATTTCAGTGTTTATAGATGTCTCTTCTGAAGGAGCCTTGAAATACTTTACACTTGCCAGCTTGGTGTTTAACCCTTTCATGTCAGTTTAATTTGGGATCATTGAGAATACTTCAAGAATCTGTTTAGCCAGAAGGGTATTGATAGTGGAACCAAATTGGAGTCAGAAGAACTGCTTTTAATAATGGCCATGGCATCTTACCAATGTGAATACTATGAATATTTGCAAACCACTGTCACTATATATTTTGTGATTTTAAAATAAACTTTACATTCTTTCTCTTTATTTTACTCTTCAGTTTCTCTTTTCCCTTCCCTTCATATAAGAAGTTAGTAGATTTTATTCTCCCAAAGGAATGTGATTGAAGAAGAGCTGTGCTCCATATTGGCAGAATTGAAAGTGGGGTCTACAAGAGTCCCTCATGCTCCTAGTCAGTCATTCTCAGCCTCTCCCAACAGACCCTTTCTTATCACTTACAACTGCCTAAGAGACAAGGACCAAGAAGAGGCTACCGTAGAACTGAGCATCGACCTTCTCCTAAGAAGCTCTCAGGACAAATCCCATTATTTCTCACATCTCTGGAGCCCTCAGACTCTGAGAGGAGGCCAAGCTTCCCCAGTCAGCCTTCATCACTAAAGATATTGGGCCCACGTGGCTCTAACCTGACTCAGCTCTGGCCAGTCTCAAGTGCTTACTGGAAATATCTCTCTTTTTTAGCAAACCTTCTCTGTATCCTCAAACTCTTCTCTGAACATGTTTTTACTTTTTTATTCTCTCAGAAACCTGCATGCTCCCTGGACACACTATTTTTCCCACAGTCCCTTTTATTATGTGGCTGTTTTCTTTCTACATTCTATTTCATAACTGTTTATTACTAGCCACAACTATCGCTTGTCATCATTTAGATTATTTCCATATCACACATATAATTTATCCAACTCCCTGTCCTCTCTGTCTTAGACCTCCATACTGTACTTGTAATGCCCTAGTCCTCTACTCCAATTTTGGCTATACTGTCAAACCCTAGAACTTGCTGCTACCAAGTAATATAGACCTTCAGTTTAAAACATGTCAGTCTCTCACCGCTTTCTCTTGTTTTTAACCAACTCTCAAAGACCTACAATTTCTCCACCCACCAGGACTTCCATTGACCCTACCACAGTTTTACTAATACTCACCCTCCTAACATAGTTTAGGTTAGATTATCCACTATTACAATCATTTCATTGTTTTCAGCCTTACTCCTTTGTTGTTTCCGTATTCTTGTTTATTTTCTGGCAAACTTCAATCCTGGCTAAATCCATGTTTGCCTCTCTATTCCTCAATATAGCTGACAAAAATCACGGAAACCTGCTGATCAATCTCTCCTCAAACTTTAAACGAACCTGTCAAGTCAGGTTCAGCTTTCAAAGGGTAATAAGTATCTATAGGATAGGGAATTGGGGATGGAGATGGTAACAGCGGTTTTAGCAGCAGATCTCAATAAGATAATGCTACAAAGCTTCACTAAGTAGGTAACATCTAAGAAAAGCCTTGAAGGAGATACGGACATCCAGGAGGAGAGTAAAGAACAAGGAAAGAGCCAGTGCAAGGCCAAGATTCAGGGGTGTGTCTGGCAGGTTCAAGTTTTCACAAGAAGAATAGTGAAGCTGGAGTCAACTGAGTGAGAGGATGATTGGTCAGGAATGAGAGAAGAAATGATTAGCAAGGTAACTGGGAGTTAGACCCCAAAAAGACATGTACATAATTGTAGGATTTTTGGGTTTAATCCAGGTGAGAAGAGAAGGTATTGTGGAGTTCAAGATGGAAGACTGACATGAACTAAATTACATTTTACTGTGATCACTGCCTGCTGTGTTGGGATAAGACTGTGGTAAATGGGAAGAAGTAGGGTGATACATTGTGAGGTTACTGTAATATTTCAAGAGAGAGACTTTGATGAATTAGACGAGGGTGGGAGAGATGGGCTAATACTTATACCCCACATGAATACAATCCAATCTTGTGAATTTACTCCAGTATTTACCCTTTTTTTTTCTATTTTCAGTATTATTCACATCAAGATACAGACAAGTTGTAATATTCACTTCTAGTCCAAATAATTTCAAAAATAAAATTAAATAAAGTACCTCCCACTCCACAGTGCTCCTATTTCTCTGCTCCTCATTATGTAAAAATTCCCCAAATTTCTCAGCTTTCTTCTTGTCTCGTGTCTCCTGCAAACAAGTTTGGCTTTGGTTTGTACCTTCCCGCAGAAACTACTTCTCTCGCAGGCACCAACTTTGAAACTTTTCCATTTTCCTCACAATCTTATATATATATATAATTTTTTTTTTTTTTTTTTTTTTTTTTTTTTTGCGGTACGCGGGCCTCTCACTGCTGTGGCCTCTCCCGTTGCGGAGCATAGGCTCCGGATGCGCAGGCTCAGCGGCCATGGCTCACGGGCCCATGGGATCTTTCTGGACCGGGGCACGAACCCGCGTCCCCTGCATCGGCAGGCGGACTCTCAACCACTGCGCCACCAGGGAAGACCTATATATAATTTTAAAGCTCAATATTTTCAACAAGCTTTTTAACAAAAAGCAGCAATCAACTGCCCCACCTTGATGGCTACTTTCTTTTAGATGTTTATTCTATTTGCCACCATGTTTCTAAATAACATGCTCTTTTGCTATTTCATAATTATTTGTGCCACACAAACACACACACACACACACACTCAAGCACTATTCCACCTTTACTGTCTTCTCAAAATAATCATGATTTTGGGGGAACTTCCCTGGTGGTCCATTGGTCAATACTCTGCGATTTCACTGCAGGGGGTGCAGTTTGATCCGTGGTCGGGGGAACTGAGAGCCTGTACGCCGCGTGGTGTGGCCAATTTAAAAAAACCACGATTTTCGGTTGATTAATATTCACTAACATTAGTCTGGAATTTAAAATATTTATCACACTTGAGTCATTTTGCCTTTCTTAAACAACTTTTTGTTTTTCTCAGTAGCCCTTTCTCTCTCTCTCTCTCTGCTTGTTTGATCAATTTTCTATGTACTTATTACTAATTAATTCCTAAAATTTCTACCAGATTAATAAATCTCCTTTCAACATGATTAAAACATATTAGGAAAGTTTGCAAGTTCTAATATATTTCTCCTGGACCCTTCCCTCCTAGAATCCTCTTTGCTCCGATCTGGACTAGATGTTCTAGAATATAATGTCCTTGAACATTTCCTCCAGCATCTTCCTGTGGATTCTCATCATCTCTCTGATGTATTGATCCTTTGTGTTTTGAATTTTGTATTATTTTCTTCCAGTTTACGCTCTTATTTGAATGGAGTATATTCTCCAGATGTCTCTGGAAATAGGATGCATGGGAAATGATTTTTTAAGGCCTAGAATGTCTGACAATGCCTACAGTGTATCCTTTGTGGTGGTTTCTAATTGGGACAGTTTGACTAAACTGGAACAATGTATAAGAATTCATGTCCCTCACATTCCTAGGTACATTTGGCCACAAGAGATATGTGTGTGAGATTTGGGAGCAACAGTGAAGAAGCAGCCATTCTCCTCTATGTTAGTGTAGGGTGTCAGGTGCCATTGCAGCTCACATACCTTGTCTCTCATCTCCTGCCTCACCTTGTTCATGTGGAGTAGCAGCCAGGCCTGCAGCTCTGCCAGCCCCCACCTGATCTCTCCAACTTCTCAGAGTCCTGGGGCAGGTGCATGTGCAGACGTTACCTGAGGTAACAGGTACCAGCATCTTTTGTAGGTTGTCTGTATCTAGATTGGAGGCAGCGAGACAGTGAAGGTTCCAGTTTTTCTCTTGTCCTCTGCTTCATGTCCATCTTTTCTTGCTAACTGCCAATCCTATAGTAACTTCAGGCCCACCAGCAGACATAGAAGCAATAGTCTCCCATAAATTTGTTTACTAATTGTCTATGCTATAATCCTTCTTATGTATCCCTTTATTTCATATAACTCAAGGGGTTCTACTCCCTTGATCAAATACTAACTAATATGCTCACCAATTAAGTTGGTAGTTTAACTGGATGCTAGGCTGGACTTTCCTAGGTAAGAAATTCTACCCTGAAAATCATTTTATCTCAGATTTTCTGAAGCCTGCTCCACTGAATTTGATATCCAGTGACCTCTTGAGAACTCTGATGTTTTTCTGCTTCTCGATTAACTATTTTTGCAAACTTAACATGATCTTTTCCTCCAAGGTCCTAAAATATCATGATTATTTGATACGTGTATTTTTTATTTATAATACTTTAACCACTATTTAATGCCTTCTCAATCTAGAAACTAAGGGTTTTTAATTCTTTACCCATTTTCTGTGCCAGCCACCATATTCTCACAAGTGACTGCTGTCTATAATTCCTGAGCTTTTTAAAAAAAATTCTGTGGTACAAAACAGCCTGCTTCAGTCTTACTCACTGTTGTTGTGGATTTGAGGTTTTTCCAGTATGCTAGTTCTCTCTTTTTGGTATGCTAAGTTGCCTCTCATCTCTTTGCTTTCCAGCTCCTAAATTTTTTTTGCTGTTCTTGTTTCCTCTGTCATTGCTTCATCCTTGGAATTTTATGTGTTTTTTCAATGTCTGTACTCCCATTAAGGAAGAATTTCTGGCAAAAAAAAAAAGACAATCTCTCTCCTGTGTCTAATCCCAGCAAAGGTTCCTGTTTTCCAGGAACATTTTTAGCACTGAGTTTCCAGGGCACAATTCCTCAGCTGTTTTTCTCCCATCATATTGACCACTTAATCTTTCTTGTTAAATTTCCCTGCTCTTTATGTTTTCTTTTCTCTCTAGACGACTCCTCATCCTGTCCTGTGAACTTCAATACCAGCTATAGGACAGTGATTATAAAACTTACATCTCTAGCCCTGATCTCCCCAAAGAGCCTCTGACTTATATATAACAAATCAACAATTGGATTTTTCAAAAGCTGCTTCTTCTTTTCATTTTAAAAATAAATTTAATTAATTAATTTTTTTGCTGCACTGGGTCTTCATTGCTCTGTGCGGGCTTTCTCTAGTTGTGGCGAGTGGGGGCTAGTCTTTGTTGCGGTGCACGGACTTCTCATTGCAGTGGCTTCTCTTATTGCGGAGCACAGGCTCTAGGCACACAGGCTTCAGTGGTTGTGGCTCGAGGGCACTAGGGTGAAGGCTCAGTAGTTGTGGTGCACGGGCTCAGTTGCTCTGCAGCATGTGGGGTCTTCCCAGACCAGGGCTCAAACCTGTGTCCCCTGCACTGGCAGGCAGATTCTTAACCACTGTGCCACCTGGGAAGCCCTTCAAAAGCTTCTTGATCACAGTATTTCCATGGTTGATCTCTTGTTTATTTCTCCACCCTAATCTTATCCTCCCCAAATGGCAGCCTATCCATCTAGTTACTCAGGACATAAAGCTAGGTATCTATCTGACTACTCATTTTTCAGGGGACCTCATATCAAATCCATAGCAAAACCTTAACACTTTTTACTGCCTCAGTTGCCCTCACATGAACTGCCAGGGCCCCTTGTCTGGATCACTGTTACAGTGTCTTAACTGGTCTCACTGCTCCATTATTACTCACCTACAATCTGTTCTTTATAGGGAAGTCAGAGGGATTTTTTAAATACCCGGGTCAGATCATGTCACTCTCTTGTTCAAAACCCTCCAACATTTTCCCATTGCATTTGACAAATGTCAGCTCTCACCATAAACTAATGTTTCATTAACTAAAATAATTTGTCATCCCTGCAATATACCAAGGTCTCTCCCATCTCAGGATCTTTGCAGTTGCTGGAGGACATTCCCCCATACACTCCTATGTTTCAGTTACTCATTTTTCAGGTCACTAGTCAGTTGTGGCCTCTTCAGTCTTTCCTGATCAAAGCAGCTAAAATAGTATCCCTTGACACTATCTCATCCTATACACTGTATTTCTTTAGAGCACTTACCACTACTTAATATTATGTATTTTGTTTATTTGTTGTTGCCTGTCTCCCCCACTGCAGGTAAAGTGTTTGAGGTCAGAGGTGTTATCATGTCCATGCTAATAACTCTAGCTCTGGAACTGTACCTGGTATATGGTAGAAATTCAGTAAATATTTACTTAATGAATGAATATTGAATGACCAAAGTACCAGGCACTGTTCCAAGCAGTGGACAAAAAGCACTGAACAAGACAGACGAGGTCTGCTGTCTTGTGACTCTTATATTCTAGTGGTCAGTCATTCTCAATAGCATGTAACATGTTATAAATTTGCTTTTCATATGAGCCTATTTTTTTTGGCTTGAAAATGATGTCCTTGAGATCATCTTGCTGTCCTGCACCTAACCTTGTACCTGGAACCTAAAGTCTTGTTAAAATGTTTTCAGTTATCCTATATATTTCAGTTTGTTTACTTGTATTTATATAGAATATCTAGTGTATCACAAAGTTTGTAATTATATTTTAAAATTCTTAGTAACAAACTACTATCGCATAAGTCAGGCTTAGGAATTCAGTGGCAAATGGTTAATATCCCCATTTACAACTAGGAAACCACAAGAGTGTAGAAGTAACTTTCCCAAGGTTATCCAATGAATCATTGCCAGAGCTGGAATTAAATCCTATAACTCATTCTTGTTTAGGAAACACTTTTATTCCTAGTTCTAAGATACACTGGAAGAACACTGTATCATCATTTTTCATTGGGGAATGTAGAATAGACAAGGCCTAAATCAACTTTATAATAGAGGTCTTTATTTCATTTGTAATTTCAGTGAAATATGGTTAAGGATCATTAAATGTTGCAGATTGGTTTAAGCTGAAATTGGCCTATTGATCATTAATCAGTAGTTAGTTCTTAAATAATGAATTCTACATATTGGAAAAAATGTTAGTGGTTAACATTTGTTGTACCTACTATGAAAGATGTCTTTATCAATTGTGAAAATATAAAAAACAATTATGTCAGCATCTGTGTAATGGTTTTATTTTGCATTGACAGTTGCTATACAGAGATCAATAATAATAAAAATTCATTTACACAAGGTGTCAGAACACTCAACAGTCTGTAAATAATTTCTACCTCTAAAATTGAAGGAGATATCTGTGGTAAGCATAATTACTAAACATATTACCTAAATTGAATTTTAGCTTACTGAAATCAGCAAATACTATTTTAATCTGATTCTTCATTTTTTAACATTTTACATATTTCTTCTTTTTTTCTACTAGATCATGATAATTATGCCTTATAAATTATAAAAGTAGCCTCTTTCCCTGGCTGCATGATTCTTCTTTTCTACCTTTTATATTGGTCAGAATTATTTTTTAACAATGTAAATCTTATCCTTCTATTTAAAAAAAATCGAATAGATTTCCATTTTATTTACAAGAATATCTAAATGCTTTTCATGGCCTGTAATGCCCGACGTGATTTGGTGCTTGTAATTCACCCCAACTATTG
Organism: Kogia breviceps; assembly: GCF_026419965.1. NCBI lineage: Eukaryota > Metazoa > Chordata > Mammalia > Artiodactyla > Physeteridae > Kogia > Kogia breviceps. The sequence goes on from NC_081311.1 coordinate 53,968,377, forward strand.
ATACATCTCCCACACTATATTGTTTGTTATGGTTCAGACTTGCTAGACTTCTTTGTGAATATCAAAACCTCAGACCTTAACATTATTGCATTAGTTCTTCTCTGCATCTGGAATGCTTTCCCCCTGTCTTTGCACTGCTCTCTTTTTATAGTTCAGGCCTTGCCAGAGATGACATATTGAATGTATTCTATTTAGAATATCACTTTCTATCTCATTGGTGTTTTTGTAGGCTGGCCTTGTAATATTCTTTTTAGTTCCATACATATCTTCCCTCAACACCTTCCCCAGAGCTCATTAGTATATAAATTCTATCAGGATTGTGCGTTGAAGTTTTTGCTCTCTACTTTATCCCCAGAGTTTAGAGAACTGGTCCACCATAGTACCTGCTCATTACACAGTTTGTTTGGGTGAGTGAAAACGTTCTTCAGCATTTCTAGATTTAACAGATTGAGGTAAGAAACTGAAATCCAGGTTGATTTCGAATCCTTAATATTATATGAATGCAACTCCAGGCCTTGATAATAAACTCATTATTTTTTTAATCCTAATTTTAAAAAAAGACTTTACATAAACTACCCAAACTGGAGACTTCTATAATTTCATAATTCAGTGTGCACAAGGCACTGTGCAACCAATGACAGAATTTAATATCAGTATCTTGAGTCCTCTTCTAAGTTGGTTTAAATTATATTATGGCAAGCTAGTGTACTTTGAAGTATGTAAATGCAGGCTTTTCCTAGTATCAGCATAGGTGTTTATGTTATCTTTGATTTATTTTCATGGAGTTGGGAGTTGGGTTGACAGAAAATTAGAATATTCACTTCGATCCTTCTTGAAAGTCTAAATACCCTTCACAAAGCATTGTTCCTGAATGGAATGGAATGTGCGTGGCAGGAGGTCTTGTGATTTTTCAAGCTTATTTCGGCCAGGCTCCTTTCTCCGAAATACAAGACCTTCTCTAATTGCCTTCCAATTCTGCTTATCCTGTTATGAGCAATCTTTTTCATAATAGTGAGAACCATGATTATAAGCAGCAGAAAGGGTACATTTGCATTGAAGCATTAGAGGGCTTTTTGGCAAAAAAAAAAAAAAAAAAAAAAAAAAAAATTGAGAAAATTTTCTCAGTTCATTCAATAAAGTAAATTAAATCTTTCTGAAAAATTCCAGCATTAGCTTATTGAAAAAATTAAAACAATGCTTAAGATTTTTAAAATCCTACATAGTATTTAGGAAAAATAATGTCATTAACTTTCTTTTACCTTAATCACAGAATAGACTGTGTAAATTATATCATCCAAGTTCAAAAGAAACATCTCCAGAGGCCCTCTCTCAGAAAATTTAAAAATTTATTGAGAGAAGTTTTTCATTATATAATTTAATAGGAAGGTTAGTGCAGCGTCAAATATGATATATTACCTTAAAGTGGTATTCATAGAAGCAAATCAGAGTAGCCCTGTTTGAGGGCAGCTGTTTATATTTTGTCCCTTCTTATGACTGGCTCATGATAGAGCAGTGCTACTCAATGTGGTTCTTGCACCAGCAGTATCAGCACCACCTGGGAACTTGTTAGAAATGCAAGTTTTCAGATGCTACTCCAGACTTACTGAGTTAGACATTCTTTCTGGGGTGATCCTCCCTACACTTTGAGAGCCATAGTCATATGCAGACCAACTCTGGACAATTTGTCAGATTGTTTTCCAGACCTGTCAAATGCTGACCTATTCTAATTTGGGACATTTCTGGTAATTGATCCTATTAGCGTGTACTCACTGAAGAGAGATTTCACATCTTCATTACGATATGTTTGCTGAAATATCTTTTCATGATTTTTAATTTAATCAGGGTTTATATTCTCAGTTACTTTCTATCTCCCTGTGCTATAAACTTTCCTCCTACACATTCTCAATTTTCTTGTGTTTGCAAACACACAGAATCAAAATACATATAGTAGATAAGTATTGTGGAGACTAGAAGAATTAACAAGAAAATCTATTTTTCCCTTACCTCCTATACCTCTAAAATTAAAACTGCTGGATGCCATGTAAATTTACACTAGTAAATTTACACAATACATACAAATGCCACCACTGCAATTCATGGTAATATATAATAAAGAACACTGGATTCTACATATCAAAACTCATTTGCTGTCTTGACTGTTTTCTTTTTTTTTTTTTAACATTTTTATTGGCATATAATTGCTTTACAATGGTGTGTTAGTTTCTGCTTTATAACAAAGTGAATTAGTTATACATATACATATATCTCCCAGATCCCTTCCCTCTTGTGTCTCCTTCCCTCCCACCATCCATATCCCACCCTTCTATCTGGTCACAAAGCACTGAGCTGATCTCCCTGTGCTATACGACTGTTTCCCACTAGCTATGTATTTTACATTTGGTAGTGTATATATGTCCATATATACACTACAACTCTCTCACTTTTTTTTTTTTTTTTTTCTTTTTGCGGTACGTGGGCCTCTCACTGTTGTGGCCTCTCCCGTTGCAGAGCACAGGCTCCGGACATGAAGGCTCAGCAGCCATGGCTCACAGGCCCAGCCGCTCCGCAGCATGTGGGATCCTCCTGGACCGGGGCACAAACCCGCGTCCCCTGCATCGGCTGGCGGACTCTCAACCACTGCGCCACCAGGGAAGCCCCCATGACTCTTTTTGAATTATGGTTTTCTTAGGGTATATGCCCAGTAGTGGGATTGCTGGGTCATGTGGTAGTTCTATTTTTAGTTTTTCAAGGAATCTCCATACTGTTCTCCATAGTGGCTGTATCAGTTTACATTCCCACCAACAGTGTATGAGGGTTCACTTTTCTCTACACCCTCTCCAGCATTTATTGTTTGTAGATATTTTGATGATGGCCATTATGACGGGTGTGAGATGATATCTCATTGTAGTTTTGATTTGCATTTCTCTAATGATTAATGATGTTGAGCATCCTTTCATGTGTTTGTCGGCAATCTGTATATCTTCTTTGGAGAAATGTCTATTTAGGTCTTCTGCCCATTTTTGGATTGGGTTGTTTGTTTTTTTGATATTGAGCTGCCTGAGCTGCTTATAAATTTTGGAGATTAATCCTTTGTCAGTAGCTTCATTTGCAACTATTTTCTCCCATTCTGAATGTTGTCTTTTGGTCTTGTTTATGGTTTCCTTTGCTGTGCAAAAGCTTTTAAGTTTCATTAGGTCCCATTTGTTTATTTTTGTTTTTATTTCCATTTCTCTAGGAGATGGGTCAGAAAGAATCTTGCTGTGATTTATGTCATAGAGTGTTCTGCCTATGTTTTCCTCTAAGAGTTTTATAGTGTCTGACCTTATATTTAGATCTTTAATCCATTTTGAGTTTATTTTTGTATATGGTGTTAGGGACGGTTCTAATTTCATTCTTTTACATGTAGCTGTCCAGTTTTCCCAGTACCACTTACTGAAGAGGCTGTCTTTTCTCCAGTTTATACTCTTGCCTCCTTTATCAAAGATAAGGTGATCATATGTGCATGGGTTTATCTCTGGGCTTACTATCCTGTTCCATTGAACAATATTTCTGTTTTTGTGCCAGTACCATACTGTCTTGATTACTGTAGCTTTGTACTATAGTCTGAAGTCAGGGAACATGATTCCTCCAGCTCCGTTTTTCTTTCTCAAGTTTGCTTTGGTTATTTGGGGTCTTTTCTGTTTCCATACAGATTGTGAAATATTTTGTTCTAGTTCTGTGAAAAATGCCAGTGGTAGAGTGATAGGGATTGCATTGACACTGTAGATTTCTTTGGGTGGTATAGTCATTTTGACAATGCTGATTCTTCCAGTCCAAGAACATGGCATATCTCTCCATCTGTTTGTATCATCTTTACTTTCTTTCATCAGTGTCTTATAATTTTCTGCATACAGGTCTTTTGTCTTCTTAGGTAGGTTTATTCCTAGGTATTTTATTTTTGTTGCAGTGATAAACGGGAGTATTTTCTTAATTTCACTTGCAGAGTTTTCATCATTAGTGTGTAGGAATGCAAGAGATTTCTGTGCATTAATCTTGTATCCTCCTACTCTACCAAATTCATTGATTAGCGATAGTAGTTTTTGGTAGCATCTTTAGGATTCTCTGTGTATAGTATCATGTCATCTGCAAACAGTGACAGCTTTACTTCTTCTTTTCTGATTTGTATTCCTTTTTTTTTTTCTTTTTCTTCTCTGATTACTGTGGCTGAAACTTCCAAAACTATATTGAAAAGTAGTGGTGCGAGTGGACAACCTTGTCTTGTTCCTGATCTTAGTGGAAATGGTTTCAGTTTTTCACAGTTGAAGATGTTGTTGGCTGTGGGTTTGTCATATGTTGCCTGTATTATGTTGAGGTAAATTCCCTCCATGTCTACTTTCTGGAGGGTTTTTATCATAAATGGGTGTTGAATTTTGTTGAAAGCTTTCTCTGCATCTATTGGGATGATTATATGGCTTTTCTCCTTCAGTTTGTTAATATGGTGTATCACATTGATTGATTTGCATATATTGAAGAATCCTTGCATTCCTGGGATAAACCCCACTTGATCATGGGGTATGATCCTTTTAATGTGTTGTTGGAGTCTGTTTGCTAGTATTTTTTTGAGGATTTTTGCATCTATGTTCATCAGTGATACTGGTCTGTAGTTTTCTTTTTTGTGACTTCTTTGTCTTGTTTTGGTATCCAGGTGATAGTGGCCTTGTAAAATGAGTTTGGGAGTGTTCCTCATTCTGCTACGTTTTGGAAGAGTTTGAGAAAGATAGGTGTTAACTGTTCTCTAAATGTTTGATACAATTCACCTGTGAAGCCATCTGGTCCTGAGTTTTTATTTGTTGGAAGATTTTGAATCACAGTTTCAATTTCAGTGCTTGTGATTGGTCTGTTCATATTTTCTATTTCTCCCTGGTTCAGTCTCAGAAGGTTGTGCATTTCCAAGAACTTGTCCATTTCTTCCAGGTTGTCCATTTTATTGGCATATAGTTGCTTGTAGTAATCTCTCATGGTCCTTTGTATTTCTGCAGTGTCAGTTGTTACTTCCCCCTTTTTCATTTCTAATTTTGTTGATTTTAGTTTTCTCCCTTTTTTTTCTTGATGAGTCTGCTAATGGTTTATCAATTTTGTTTATCTTCTCAAAGAATCAGGTTTTAGTTTTATTGATCTTTGCTATCATTTCCTTCATTTCTTTTTCATTTATTTCTGATTTGACCTTTATGATTTCTTTCCTTCTGCTAACTTTGGATTTTTTTTTTGTTTTTCTTTCTCTAATTGCTTTAGGTATAAGGTTAGGTTGTTTATTTGAGATGTTTCTTGTTTCTAGAGATAGAATTGTATTGCTATAAACTTCCCTCTTAGAACTGCTTTTGTTGCATCCCATAGGTTTTGGGTCGTCGTGTTTTCATTGTCATTTGTTTCTAGGTATTTTTTGATTTCCTCTTTGATTTCTGATGTGATCTCTTGGTTATTAAGTAGTGTATTTTTTAGCCTCCCTGTGTTTGTATTTTTTACAGATTTTTTCCTGTAATTGATATCTAGTCTCATAGCATTGTGGTCAGAAAAGATACTTGATATGATTTCAATTTTCTTAAATTTACCAAGTCTTGATTTGTGACCCAAGATATGATCTATCCTGGAGACTGTTCCATGAGCACTTGAGAAGAAAATATATTCTGTTTTTGGATGGAGTATCCTATAAATATCAATTAAGTCAGTCTTGTTTAATGTATCATTTAAAGTTTGTGTTTACTTGTTTTCATTTTGGATGATCTGTCCATTGGTGAAAGTGGGGTGTTAAAGTCCCCTACTATGATTGTGTTACTGTCGATTTCTCCTTTTATGGCTATTAGTATTTGCCTTATGTATTGTGGTGCTCCTATGTTGGGTGCATAAATATTTAAAATTGTTATATCTTGTTGGATTTATCCCTTGTTCATTATGTAGTGTCCTTCTTTGTCTCTTGTAGTAGTCTTTGTTTTAAAGTCTGTTTTGTCTGATATTAGAATTGCTACTCCAGCTTTCTTTTGATTTCCATTTGCGTGGAATATCTGAAGTGGGTCTCCTGTAGACAGCATATATATAGGTCTTGTTTTTGTATCCATTCAGCCACTTTGTGTCTTTTGGTTGGAGCATTTAATTCATTTACAGTTAAGGTAATTATCGATATGTATGTTCCTATTACCATTTTCTTAATTGTTTTGGGTTTGTTATTGTAGGTCTTTTCTTTCTGTTGTGTTTCCTGCCTAGCGAACTTCCTTTAGCATTTGTTGTAAAGCTGGTTTGGTTGTGCTGAATTCCCTTAGCTTTTGCTTATGTGTAAAGGTTTTAATATCTCTGTCAGACCTCAACAAAATCCTTTCTGGACAGAGTAATCTTGGTTGTAGATGTTTCCCTTTCATTACTTTAAATATGTCCTGCCACTCCCTTCTGGCTTGCAGAGTTTCTGCTGAAAGATCACCTGTTAACCGTATGGGGATTCCCTTGTATGTTATTTGTTGTTTTTCCCTTGCTGCTTTTAATATTTTTTCTTTGTATTTAATTTTTGATAGTTTGATTAATACGTGTCTTGGCATGTTTCTCCTTGGATTTATCCTGTATGGGACTCTCTGTGCTTCCTGGACTTGATTAACTATTTCCTTTCCCATATTAGGGAAGTTTTCAACTATAATCTCTTCAAATATTATTTCAGTCCCTTTCTTTTTCTCTTCTTCTTCTGGGTCCCCTATAATTCGAATATTGGTGCATTTAATGTTGTCCCAGAGGTCTCTGAGACTGTCCTCAATTCTTTTGATGCTTTTTTCTTTATTCTGCTCTGCAGTAGTTATTTCCACTATTTTATCTTCCAGGTCACTTATCCGTTCTTCTGCCTCAGTTATTCTGCTATTGATCCCTTCTAGAGAATTTTTAATTTCATTTATTGTGTTGTTCATGATTGTTTGTTTGGTCTTTAGTTCTTTTAGGTCCTTGTTAAATGTTTCTTATATTTTCTCCATTCTATTTCCAAGATTTTAGATAATCTTTACTGTCATTATTCTGAATTCTTTTTCAGGTAGACTGCCTATTTCATCTTCATTTGTTAGGTCTGGTGGGTTTTTGCCTTGCTCCTTCATCTGCTGTGTGTTTCTCTGTCTTCTCATTTTGCTTATCATACTTTGTTTGGGGTCTCCTTTTTGCAGGCTGCAGGTTCGTAGTTCCCGTTGTTTTTGGTGTCTGCCCCCAGTGGCTAAGGTTGGTTCAGTGGGTTGTGTAGTCTTCCTGGTGGAGGGGACTAGTGCCTGTGTTCTGGTGGATGAGGCTGGATCTTTTCTTTCTGGTGGGCAGGTCCATGTCTGGTTGTGTGTTTTGTGGTGTCTGTGACCTTATTATGATTTTAGGCAGCATCTCTGCTGATGGGTGGGGTTGTGTTCCTGTCTTGGTAGTTGTTTTGCATAGGGTGTCCAGCACTGTAGCTTGCTAGTCATTGAGTGGAGCTAGGTCTTGCCATTGAGATGGAGATCTCTGGGAGATTTTCAGCATTTGATATTACATGGAGCTGGGAGGTCTCTGGTGGACCGATGTCCTGATCTCCCACCTCAGAGGCACAGCCCTGTCGCCTGGCTGGAGCACCATGAGCCTGTCATCCACACGGCTCAGAATAAAAGGGAGGAAAGAAAGAAAGAGAGGAAAGAAAAAGGAAGGAAGGAAGGGGGAAAGAAGGAAAGAGAAAGAAAGATAAGATAAAATAAAGTAAAATAAAAAACAAAAAAGTTATTAATGTTTTTTAAGTAATTTAAAAAAAGAGAACAACCAAACCAAAATACAAATTCACCAATGAAAACAAGCGCTGAAAACTATAATAAAAAAACCCCCCCAAAACGGACAGACTGAACCCTAGGATAAATGGTAAAAGCAAAGCTATACAGACAAAGTCACACACAGTAGCATATGCATACTCAGTCACCAAAAGAGAAAAAGGGAAAATATGTATATATATTGTTGGTCCCAAAGTCCACCTCCTCAATTTGGGATGATTCATTGTCTATTCAGGTATTCCACAGATGCAGGGTGCATCAAGTTGACTGTTGAGATTTAATCTGCTGCTGCTGAGCCTGCTGGGAAAGATTTCCCTTTCTCTTCTTTATTCGCACAGCTCCTGGGGTTCAGCTTTGGATTTGGCCCGGCCTCTGCATGTAGGTCGCATGAGGGCATCTGTTCTTCACCTCAGGATGGGGTTAAAGGAGCAGCTGCTTAGGGGGCTCTGACCAGGGGGAGGGAGGGGTACAGATGCGGGGCGACCCTGTGGCGGCAGAGGCCAGCATGACGTTGCACCAGCCTGGGGCTCGTCGTGTGTTCTCCCGGGGAAGTTGTCCCTGGATCATGGGACCTGGGCGGTGGCAGGCTGCACAGGCTCCCTGCAGGGGAGGTTTGGATAGTGACCTGTGCTTTCATACAGGCTTCTTGGTGGCGGCAGCAGCAGCCTTAGCATCTCATGCCCGTCTCTGGGGCCCGCGCTGATAGCCGTGGCTGGTGCCCGTCTCTGGAGCTCCTTTAAGTGGCACTCTTAATCCCCTCTCCTCGTGCACCAGGAAACAAAGAGGCAAGGAAAAGTTTCTTGCCTCTTTGGCTTTTCCCCGGACTCCCTCCCAGCTAGGTGTGACGCACTAGCCTCCTTCATGCTGTGTTCACGCAGCCAATCCCAGCCCTCTCCCTGCGATCAGACCTCTGAAGCCCGAGCCTCAGCTCCCAGCCCCCGCCCATCCCTGTGGGTGAGCAGACAAGCCTCTCGGGCTGTTGAGTGCTGTTAGGCACTGATCCTCTCTGCGGGAATCTCTCCGCTTTGCCCTGTGCAACCCTGTTGCTGCGCTCTCCTCCGCGGCTCCAAAGGTTCCCCCCTCCGCCACCCACAGTCTCCACCGGCGAAGGGGCTTCCTAGTGTGTGGAGACCTTTCCTCCTTGGCTCCCTCCCACTGATGCAGGTTCCGGCCTTATTCTTTTATTTATTTTTTTATTTTTTATTTTTTTGTGGTACGTGGGTCTCTCACTGCTGTGGCCTCTCCCATTGCGGAGCGCAGGCTCGGATCGCGCAGGCTCAGCGGCCATGGCCCATGGGCCCAGCCGCTCCACGGCATGTGGGATCCCCCCGGACTGGGGCACGAACCCGCATCCCCTGCATCAGCAGGCGGACTCTCAACCACTGTGCCTCCAGGGAAGCCCCGTCCTTATTCTTTTGTCTCTGTTTTTTCTTTTGTCCTACCCAGGTACGTTGGGAGTTTCTTGCATTTTGGGAGGTCTGAGGTCTTCTGCCAGCATTCAGTAGGTGTTCTGTAGGAGTTGTTCCACTTGTAGATGTATTTCTCAGGAGGAAGGTGATATCTGCATCTTACTCTTCCGCCATCTTGAAGCTCTCTTGATTGTTTTCTGACTTAAAGGGCCAAATTGTTAGTCCTCATATTTATCACTTCAAATGTGGATAAAAAAATAACTATGGAATGAGAAGCATAATTATAAAAGTTCTTATGTAAATAAGCTGTAAAATAGCTTCCCTAATTTGTGCATTTAAACGCTATTTATTTTAATGTAGCAGGCTTCTAAAAAATCAGGGCATATATTTTAGTTGATTCCATGATGAAAGAGACACATACACACTCAAACTAAATATTGTATTTGCAATATATAAACAACTAAGATAGGGACCAAATTAGTTTATTTGTAAATCAATTTCAATGAAGATTCTCACAGTTATAAGCAGGGATTTTATTTTTAAAAATTAATGAATTCCCCTACACAAAAGTAATATGTAGAATATGAGAACGATGAACCTACATTTTAAAGTAAGACATAAGATTTTTCAGGGATGCTATCAGAAAAATGAAGAGATGCCAAAAGTGACCATGGTCTGTGTAGCAACCACAATGAGTAAAACTCCAAACGTGTCATGGAATGACTAGGCTGCATTGGATCTGTGCAGCTGGGAGAAGGTTGGGGAATAACTCCAAGACACATAAATTAGCTCTCATAACGTATTCTGCTATACTGAGTGGGAGTAAGTCAAAACTTTCTTCTGAGCCTTTCACCTTGAACAAACACCCTGCCCACGTGCTCATCTTCTTTCTAATCTCCATTTCAATTTCTTTTGCTTTCTCATTTTATTGGATGTCTCCATGGCAACTATACATTACTAATCTTTATACAAAGTAGAAATCCATACCCCTCCCATCCTACTCTTCATTCTCAGTTCAGCTCAGTCAGTGGTGCCTCTCACCATACAATCAGGCCAGATGGCATCATAAGCAAGTTTCTCCTAACTCCTCACACTCACATTTCACCTTCAAGTCACCAAGTCTTGTTGAGCATATCTTCAAAATAATCATTAATAATCATTAAATGTGTTGCCTCCTCTCTACTTCCACTGACATCTTTTCTTAGTTCAAACCTTATGACAAGTGACTCCCGTTACCCTCCATGATACTTCAATATTAGCTAGATGTGTAGCGTTCAGAAGAAAATCTTTATATAACTAAATTCTTTATAGCTACTGGTAGCTAAGTGATGAACTTCTGGCTCCTGGGGAAGACAACATAGGAAAGAATCTTTAATGGGAGAGTGGTGTTTTCCCTCTGTTTTCTTCTTTTTACCGGTTAAAATATGACCAAATAACAATAGCTACAACTGACTTCACGGCATATGAGTGACCTTGGGAATGGCATTTAGGCAAGTTAGAACAACAAAAAGGACAGTGCCTGTGGCCTTGACAACATGGAGGGCCATTCTGTCCCTCTGTCATCAACCTTGGGACTCGTTGAACATGAGAGAATAATAATTGTTTCTCTCACTTAATATGCTTATTTTGTATACTTTTGTTACTGGAGCCATACCTAATCGTAAAAAATATACCCTCCACTTTTGCTCAAAAATGTTTGCAATATTCTCCTACCTGACCTGGTGTCACTCCACTCCAAAACAGAGTTCAGATAACTACTAACTGGAATTTCAGAAGACCACATCCTATCACGTTTACTTATCTGGTTACTCCTGCCTACTGTCCATAAGATGAAGTTAAAAACATGTAGCCTGGCAAAGGGGAAATTCATAATCAGGCCTATACCTTCCTTTATAGACTCACTTCCTACCACTCTCACACTCTCTCTGCGTTTTCCAGAATTTATTGCATAAATTTTTATTGAACACCTACTAAAGAGCTTGACATTTCAAGTACTTCATATCTCTTCCCAGACCCATGGACCAGAATTTGCTGATTCTTCTACTTGAAAGGCCTTCCCTCCTTTTTCGTTCTGTAGGGGCTTACATTTTGCCTTACATGTGAAGCCATTCCTAACCCTTTCCTAATCCATTATTGCTTCTTTCTGTATTACACTGTGCATATTTTAATTGGTGATTTCCATGCCGTATTACTGTCTTTCACATGTTGCCTCTCCCATTAGACTGTATATTTTTTTTGTAGCAGGAATATTATACCATCTTCAAATTCCTAGTATCTGGCAGGTGCCAGGAACATAGGAATGTCCAAAAATATTTGTGAAAAGAATATTAATAAGATAATTTCAGACCTAAAAGGGATATCTTGTGTCATCCTACCCACTTGTCTTTTACTAGATTAGAAAACAAAGGTTCAGAGAAGTTAAAAATAATCGAAATCATGTAACTATTACAATATTAAGTCTGGTTTGTCTGACTCACAAATTGGTGACAATTACCCCACTTCATGTCAGTTTTATTTTTGTATATGAATTATTTCAGTCATTAGTCTTGTTTTTTTTTTTTTCATTTTCCCCACCATATCTGTTCACCTAATGTTAAAATGTTTATTTTCTCAGCCTCCTAGTGATTTGACTTGCCTCCTAAAAATTAGAACACTGTTAGAAGACAAAGGCTGAGAGAGAAGTTAATGTATAGAATTAGCTGTGCAAAATTTTCATAAACTTTTGTACCTGAAAAGATAAACTGCAACATTCTCAATTTTTCTCATGTACTAAATCCACAACCTCGCATTATATTTCTTCCCAAATAATTGAAACCCATTACTAATGGAGGAGTTAACTACCAGACACAGTTAAAAGTCCTATCTGATATATCTCAGTGACATTGAAATGCTCATAAAGGGAAAAGAAAAGTGGTTTCTTTATGTTATCCTTGCAAAATATTCAGACGTTAGCATCTGGAAGAAGGCATAGAACCACAAAGTTGCCATCCTCATTGTAGAAGAATAGGAGAAACCATACAGTCTTTTGGGTCACATGTTTAGAAAGCAGGCCAGAAAAATTGAATGATTCCTGAGAAATGATTATGAGAAAGATGGCACTGCAACTGCTATTTCTAAGCTCCCCTAAACGAGTCTTATTCCCCTTCCCCAAGCACTTTTTGTTTTGGGTGAGTTGAACATATTGAAGGAATAAGGAAAAAGAAAGGAAGAAATTAAGCAATCATGTTTAGGCAATTCTAGATTAGAGAAAGATACTTACCATTTTCTTTGGGGGCTTTCATGGAAGACAGGTAATACATTTATTTAATTCTTGTTTTGCACAGCACTCCTTAAACCTTACCTCAAACTGTATCTATGTTATTTAAACCTCACGAGTACCTTTGCTATCCATATTTTACAAATGAGAAAACTGTGATATAAAGAGGATATATATCCACAATAATAACAACAGCAAACATTTCTTGGGCATTTACTACACTAAGCAATCAACTAAGCTATTTACGAGTGTGATCTCATTTTCTCTTCGCAGAAGCCATACAAAATAAATTTTGCTGTCACAGATAATATAGAGGTTAAACAATCTGCAAAATTTCCCAGATACTGACTGAAGTGATCATAAGGGGCCAGAATTAAAGCCCATAGCTTCCCTTTTGACTCCAAAATCATAACACAACTCTCCTTAGGAGGAAAAAAATGCCCCCATGTTAATTATAGACCCTCTCAGTCACAGATATGCAAGGGTAACCCTGCCTACATTAAGATGATAAAACACCTAAGTGTACCTCCCAGCTTGAGAAAATTGGCAAAACGTATAAACATTTAAAATGCATGAGACAGTGGTTCTTAGTGTATGGACCTCCAACCGGGGAACTTATTGGAAATGCAAATTTAAGGTCCCACCGCAGATATACTGAATCAGAAACACTGGCAGCATCCACTAATAGTCTGTTCTAACAAGTGCTCTAATGCTAGCTAAAGCATGGGAACCACATTGCCCACTGAACCTTGTAAGATCTACCTCAAAGCCACTCAGCCCAGATCCTAAAACCTGGTAATACACTTCCCTGATTTCCTCATTTGGGACTCCATATAACTTTATGAGGTGGCATTTGCCCTTTTTTTTTCGTGGTCTCATGGGGCATCAGTAGTCAGCACATTGGATTGAGAGATGAAACCAATGTGTATCAACCTCTAGGGATTAAATATTTCAGTTTCTCTCTTTTCCAGCCCTCTGAGATACTGCCAGTGCCTCCCACTGGCCAACACAGCCAGAAGATAAAGGGCAAGGTTATTTGTAAGTTGTCTGTAAAAGTTGGCTTCTCAGCCCCCACAATGAGGTAGATATTCATGGAAACAACGCAGAGGAAAAAAATGAAAGAAGTATATCATATATCATATATCAAATCATATATCATATATCAAATCCCCCTCAATATCAAGTAATTTATTTTGTTCAGAATAGAAACTGTGTCATCCAAACAGGAAACATATCAGGACCCATCAGTTACTACATTATAAATGGTGCATTATCCATCTGTCATGTTGCTACATGGAACCTAAAATATTAGTCAGTTTCAGTGGTTTTCATATAAGATACTTGGGACAAAATGAGGAATACAGAAATGATAAAGCATAGCTTCTGTTGTTTTCACTTCTGTAGCTAGCCATGAGCCTGAGGCTGATAATTGTAGCTTCCTTTTTCAAGAGGATTCCATTATCCCCTTACTTTGTCCAGCATTCTGGCTGTCTGGGATTCTTAACCAAAACTTTGTTCCTGCTTGATCTGTACTTATTAGATTGCTGAAATTTACTATTGATTAAGACTACTGGGCAAGAGAATATTAGAGATGTGCAGTAACTCCCCTGAGCTCCATGGTGAATCATCTGCACGCATTGATTACCTTTGGAAATCAAGGCTAAATTGTTCTGGTCCCTAGGGTAAACTCCCTTTCATGCCTGTTGAATGAGCAACGTAAAGAACCCTAAACGCCCAAGGAGGACTTTCAGCTTCCAATTATAACAATAACTGTGTTTCCTAGTGGAAGAATTCTTGTGGGCAATTAAGGACTTCTAAATCCATTGATCCCAAAGTTGATTGTATAAGAATTAAAAATTATTTTAGTGGGCTCTTCAGTGTAATTACCTCCATTTGGTTACTGGACCTGTGTATCCTGACTGTATAGGAATTAACTCCAAATATTGGATGCAGTTCTAAGGTATTTATTATATTTTGTTCTCCTAAAAAGGATTCTATTATTGCAGTTTTACCTCCCAACTTTAGCTATAACTGAGTTGTATCAATCCAGTTGTTTCTTTGTAATGGGTACATGGTAACACTTGTGAATTCCACGTGTATGATCCTATCCTTGCATGTCATGGAAGCAGTATTGTATAAATTACCATGACGATGAATAAGGCATTCTGGAAATCCATGATAGATAGAGGCACTGCAGAAACTCTTCAGTCAGGGAAGGCATATTAATACATGGAGTATATCTGTCCCTGTGAGGAAATATCACTGACATTTTCATGATGGAAGGGGTTGAGTGTCATTAACCTACCAGCTGGTTTCCCCAGGAAGTATTCTCATATGGGTGCCAGTGAAGAGATGCTCATTGTTGCCCTCTGCTTTTATAGGTTGGACAGTAAGTAGGTTTCACAATCAAATCAACCTTTGTAAGGGGAAATACCATGTACAGTTGTAGAGCCCATGTACAGTTACCACCTTTGCCACCATGGCCACCTTGTACATTTTCTCATGAAATAAGCACTGCAGTGGCTGGGGGGAACATCCTATGTACATCTACAGACTAGGTGATATTGTTTATTGGGAGACAATTCTCCATAATGTTTTTATATGTCTCCCTCTGGATCAGAGGGCACATTTGTCTCCTGGTCAGGATAATAAAGGTAATGTCTTCCCTTGGGGACAAAGATTGGGCAAGTTTGCTAGAAGTGTCCTTAGGAGATTAGGAGTTTTCTAGGCACTGGTACTTCAGCTGTGACATAGATCCACGGTGTGCGCATCTGTGCTTGATTATGCATCATCCCCCTGAGAATTGAGAAGGATCAAGGGGAACCAACGCACATATGAAGCTCATGCTATGTGCTGTGCCATAGGTAAAACACAGTATCTTGTTGTCTCCCTGCTGGTCAGATCTATGGATGTATAGCAGAACAAGGTAGCAACCTTAGGAGCTGAATCTGCTTTGGGTCTACTTGATCAACTGACCTTGTCCACCTGATTGTTGAATGTCTTACCACAGGGATGCCTTTTGGTGGGATTTTCTTTTTTTTCTTTTTTTTAAAAATTAATTTTTATTGGAGTATAGTTGATTTGCAATGTGGTGTTAGTTTCTGCTGTGCAGCAAAGTGAATCAGTTATCCATATACATATATCCACTCTTTTTTAGATTCTAGTCCCATATAGGTCATTACAGAGTACTGAGTAGAGTTCCCTGCGGTATATAGTAGGTTCTCATTAGTTATTTTATAGATAGTAGTGTGTATATATCAATCCCAATCTCCCAATTTATCCCTCCACTCCCCTTTCCCCCATTGGTAACCATAAGTTTGTTTTCTACATCTGTGATTCTATTTCTGTTTTGTAAATAGGTTCATTTGTGTGATTTTTTTTAGATTCCACATATAAACGATATCATATGATATTTATCTTTCTCTGACTTACTTCACTCAGTATGACAATCTCTAGGTCCATCCATGTGGCCGCAGGTGGCATTATTTCATTCTTTTTTATGGCTGAGTACTATTCCATTGTGTATATACATGTATATATATGCCCACACCCATTTTCTTTTCACGAGGTCATGCTGCCTCAGATGGCCACACATACCAAAAATATTACATGTGTCTAGAATTTTACTGAGTAAGCTCTTTCACACACAGTAACTCAGGCAGAATTTGTTGACTCCATGGCAGACAGCCCCACCTTGAACATGATGGACCCACTGTGAGAACAGTTCCTTTGGAAGTCTGAATTTCTCTCCCCTCACCTCACTTCTTCCTACCCCATCCTCCCCCCACTTTTTTCCAACTTTTGTGTGTGTCTGTGTGTTAACATAAAATTTACTATTGTAGCCATTTTTGGGTGTGTGTGATTATGTAATTTGATTTGTTAAGTTTTGCAAAGGAATTTTACTGCTTTTTTATGGAAATTTAATCTCGATCTTCATACTTAGAATCTATTATAATTTTTAATACTTTAAAAATTATTAATATTAGTTTACTCAATCCCTCACTTTATTTCCTGCTGTTGTGCAGCTTGGACGTTTCAGACTCTTAAATTATTTTAGATAGTTCTTCTTCTCACTCCCAGGGGAGAACTACCTGCTCTTGTAATAGTCCTCTGGCATTATTCTGATTCCTTTTAACTCAATAAGGGGTCTATTCAAAGGAAACTGATGTCCTGCCATTGAATTCTAAAACAATTCTCCATTTGTCACTTTATCCAATTCTTTTTTTTATAAATTTAATTTTTTTATACGGCAGGTCCTTATTAGTCATCAGTTTTATACACATCAGTGCACACATGTCAATCCCAATCTCCCATTTCATCACATCACCACCACCACCACCACCCCCGCCACTTTCCCACCTTGGTGACCATAGGTTTGTTCTCTACATCTGTGTCTCAGTTTCTGCCCCGCAAACCAGTTCACCTGTACCATTTTTCTAGGTTCCACATACATTCATTAATATACGGTATTTTTCTCTTTCTGACTTACATCATTCTTTTTTTTTTTTTTTTTTTTTTTTTTTTTTTTTTGCGGTATGCGGGCCTCTCACTGTTGTGGCCTCTCCCGTTGCGGAGCCCAGGCTCCGGACGCACAGGCCTAGCGGCCATGGCTCACGGGCTTAGTTGCTCCGCGGCATGTGGGATCTTCCCGGACCAGGGCACGAACCCGTGTCTCCTGCATCGGCAGGCGGATTCTCAACCACTGCGCCACCAGGGAAGCCCAAATTTTTTTTTTTTTTTTACATCATTCTTTATGACAGTCTCTAGATCCATCCATGTCTCTACAATTGACCCAATTTTGTTCCTTTTTATGGCTGAGTAATATTCCATTGTATATACAATATACATTGTATATATGTACCACATCTTCTTTATCCATTCGTCTGTTGATGGTCATTTAGGTTGCTTCCATGACCTGGCTATTGTAAATAGTGCTGCAGTGAACATTGGGGTGCATGTGTCCTTTTTTTTTTTTTTTTTTAACATCTTTATTTGAGTATAACTGTTTTACAATAGTGTGTTAGTTTCTCCTTTACAACAAAGTGAATCAGTTATACATATACATATGTTCCCATATCTCTTCCCTCTTGCATCACCCTCCCTCCCACCCTCCCTATCCCACAACTCCAGGTGGTCACAAAGCACAGAGGTAAACTCCCTGTGCTATGTGGCAGCTTCCCACTAGCTATCTAATTTACATTTGGTAGTATGTATATGTCCCTGCCACTCTCTCACTTCGTCACAGCTTACCCTTCCCCCTCCCCATATCCTCAAGTCCATGCTCTAGTAGGTCTGTGTTTTATTCCCATCCTACCACTAATCTCTTCATGACATTTTTTTTTCTTAGATCCCAAATATATGTGTTAGCATACAGTATTTGTTTTTCTCCTTCTGACTTCACTCTGTATGACAGACTCCAGGTCTATCCACCTCATTACAAATAACTCAGTTTCATTTCTTTTTATGGCTGAGTAATATTCCATTGTATATATGTGCCACATCTTCTTTATCCATTCATCTGTTGATGGGCACTTAGGTTGCTTCCATGTCCTGGCTATCGTAAATAGCGCTGCAATAAACATTTTGGTACATGACTCTTTTTGAATTATGGTTTTCTCAGGGTATATGCCTAGTAGTGGGATTGCTGGGTTATATGGTAGTTCTATTTGTAGTTTTTTAAGGAACCTCCATACTGTTCTCCATAGTGGTTGTATCAATTTACATTCCCACCAGCAGTGCAAGAGGGTTCCCTTTTCTCCACACCCTCTCCAGCATTTATTGTTTCTAGAGTTTTTGATGATGGCCAATCTGACCGGTGTGAGATGATATCTCACTGTAGTTTTGATTTGCATTTCTCTAATGATTAATGATGTTGAGCATTCTTTCATGTGTTTGTTGGCAATCTGTACATCTTCTTTGGAGAAATGTCTATTTAGTTCTTCTGCCCATTTTTGTATTCGGTTGTTAGCTTTTTGATATTGAGCTGCATGAGTTGCTTATAAATTTTGGAGATTAATCCTTTGTCAGTTGCTTCATTTGCAAATATTTTCTCCCATTCTGAGGGTTGTCTTTTGGTCTTGTTTATGATATCCTTTGCTGTGCAAAAGCTTTTAAGTTTCATTAGATCCCATTTGTTTATTTTTGTTTTTATTTCCATTTCTCTAGGAGATGGGTCAGAAAGAATCTTGCTGTGATTTATGTCATAGAGTGTTCTGCCTATGTTTTCCTCTAAGAGTTTTATAGTGTCTGGCCTTACATTTAGGTCTTGAATCCATTTTGAGTTTCTTTTTGTGTAGGGTGTTAGGGAGTGTTCTAATTTCATTCTTTTACATGGAGCTCTCCAGTTTTCCCAGCACCACTTATTGAAAAGGCTGTCTTTTCTCCATTGTATATTCTTGCCTCCTTTATCAAAAATAAGGTGAACATATGTGTGTGGATTTTTCTCTGGGCTTTCTATCCTGTTCCATTGATCTATATTTCTGTTTTTGTGCCAGTGCCACACTGTCTTGATTACTGTAGCTTTGTAGTATAGTCTGAAGTCAGGAAGTCTGATTCCTCCAGCTCTGTTTTTCTTTCTCAAGATTGCTTTTGCTACTTGGGGTCTTTTGTATGTCCATAGCAATTATGAAATTTTTTGTTTTAGTTCTGTGAAAAATACCAGTGGAAGTTTGATAGGGGCTGCATTGAATCTGTAGATTGCATTGGGTAGTATAGTCATTTTCAGAATGTCGATTCTTCCAATCCAAGAACATGGTATATCTCTCCATCTGTTTGTATCATCTTTAATTTCTTTCATCAGTGTCTTATAGTTTTCTGCATACAGGTCTTTTGTTTCCCTAGGTAGGTTTATTCCTAGGTATTTTATTCGTTTTTTTGCAGTGATACATTGGAGTGTTTCCTTAATTTCTCTTTCAGATTTTTCATCATTAGTATATAGGAATGCAAGAGATTTCTGTGCATTAATTTTGTATCCTGCTACTTTTCCAAGTTCATTGATTAGCTCTAGTAGTTTTCTGGTGGCATCTTTAGGATTCTCTATGTATAGTATCATTTCATCTCCAAACGGTGACAGTTTTACTTCTTCTTTTCCAATTTGTATTCCTTTGTTTCCTTTGTCTTCTCTGATTGCCATGGCTAGGACTTCCAAAACTATGATGAATAATAGTGGTGAGAGTGGACATCCTTGTCGTGTTCCTGATCTTGGAGGAAATACTTTCAGTTTTTCACCATTGAGAATGATGTTTGCTGTGGGTTTGTCATATATGGCCTCTATTATGTTGAGGTAGATTCCCTCTACGCCCACTTTCTGGAGAGTTTTTATCATAAATGGGTGTGAATTTTTTCAGAAGCTTTTTCTGCATCTGTTGAGATGATCATATGATTTTTCTTCTTCAGTTTGTTAATATGGTTTAGCACGTTGATTGATTTACATATATTGAAGAATCCTTGCATCCCTGGGATAAATCCCACTTGATCATGGTGTATGATCCTTTCAATGTGTTGTTGGATTCTGTTTGCTAGTATTTTGTTGAGGATTTTTGCATCGGTGTTCATCAGTGATATTGGTCTGTAATTTTCTTTTTTTGTAGTATCTTTGTCTAGTTTTGGCATCATGGTGATAGTTACCTCATAGAATGAGTTTGGGAGTATACCGCCACAATATTTTAGAAGAATTTGAGAAGGATAGGTGTTAGCTCTTCTCTAAATGTTTGATAAAATTCACCTGTGAAGCCATCGTGTCCTGAACTTCTGTTTGTTGGAAGATTTTTTTTTTTTTTTTTTTTTTTTTTTCAGTATGCAGGCCTCTCACTGTAGTGGCCTCTCCCTTTGTGGAGCACAGGCTCCGGAGGCACAGGCTCAGCGGCCATGGCTCGTGGGCCCAGCTGCTCTGTGGCATGTGGGATCCTTCCAGACCAGGACACAAACCTGTGTCCCCAGCATCAGCAGGCGGACTCAACGACTGCGCCACCAGGGAAGCCCCTGTTGGAAGATTTTTAATCACAGTCTCAATTTCATTACTTGTGATTGGTCTGTTCATATTTTCTATTTCTCCTGGGTTCAGTCTTGGAAGGTTACACCTGTCTAAGAATTCATCCATTTCTTCCAGGTTGTCCATTTTATTGGCATAGAGTTGCTTAGAGTAGTCTCCTAGGAGGCTTTGTATTTCTGGGGTGTCTGTTGTAACTTCTCCTTTTTCAGTTGTAATTGTATTGATTTGAGTCCTCTCCCTCTTTTTCTTGATGGGTCTGGCTAATGGTTTATCAATTTTGTTTATCTTCTCAAAAAACCAGCTTTTAGTTTTACTGATCTTTGCTATTGTCTTCTTTGTTTCTATTTCGTGTATTTCTGCTCTGATCTTTATGATTTCTTTCCTTCTGCTAACTTTTGGTTTTGTTTGTTCTTCTTTCTCTAGTTCCTTTAGGTGTATGGTTCGATTGTTTATTTGAGATTTTTCTTATTTCTTGAGGTAGGCTTTTTAGCTATAAACTTCCCTCTTAGAACTGCTTTTGTTGCAACCCATAGGTTTTGGATCATCGTGTTTTAATTGTCATTTGTCTCTTAGGTATTGTTTGATTTCCTTTTTGATTTCTTCAGTGATGTCTTGGTTATTTCATAATGTATTGTGAAGCCTCCATCTGTTGGTGTTTTTTATATTTTTTTCCCTGTAATTCATTTCTAATCTCATAGCACTGTGGTCAGAAAAGATGCTTGATATGATTTCAGTTTTCTTAAATTTACTGAGGCTTGATTTGTGACCCAAGATGTGATCTATCCTGGAGAATGTTGCATGTGCACTTGAGAAGAAAGTGTAATCTGCTGTTTTTGGATGGAATGTCCTATAAATATTAATTAAATCTATCTGATCTATTCTGTCTTTTAAAGCTTCTGTTTCCTTATTATTTTCATTTTGGATGATATGTCCTTTGGTGTAAGTAAGGTGTTAAAGTCCCCCACTGTTATTGTGTTACTGTTAATTTTCTCTTTTATAGCTGTTAGAAGTTGCCTTATGTATGGAGGTGCTCCTATGCTGGGTGCGTATATATTTATAATTTTTCTATGTTCCTCTTGGATTGATCCCTTGATCATTATGTAGTGTCCTTCATTGTCTCTTGTAACAGTCTTTATTTTAAAATCTATTTAATCTGATATGAGTATTGCTACTCCAGGTTTCTTTTGATTTCCATTTGCATGGAATATCTTTTTCCATCCCCTCACTTTCAGTCTGTATGTGTCCCTAAGTCTGATGTGGGTCTCTTGTAGACAGCATATAGATGGGTCTTGTTTTTGTATCCATTCAGCAAGCCTGTGTCTTTTGGGTGGAGCATTTAATCCATTCATGTGTAAGGTAATTATCGATATGTATGTTCCTATGACCATTTTCTTAATTGTTTGTTTTTGTAGGTCCTTTTCTTCTCTTGTGTTTCCCACTTAGAGAAGTTCCTTTAGCATTTGTTGTAGAGCTGTTTTGGTGGTGCTGAATTCTCTTAGCTTTTGCGTGTCTGTAAAACTTTTGATTTCTCCATCGAATCTGAATGAGATCCTTGCCGAGTAGAGTAATCTTGGTTGTAGGTTCTTCTCTTTCATCACTGTAAGTATATCATGCCTGTCCCTTCTGGCTTGTAGAGTTCCTGCTGAGAAATCAGCTGTTAACTCTATGGGAGTTCCCTTATATGTTATTTATCATTTTTCCCTTGCTGCTTTCAATAATTTTTCTTTGTTTTTAATTTTTGCCAATTTGATTTCTATATGTCTTGGCATGTTTCTCCTTGGGTTTATCCTGTATGGGACTTTCTGTGCTTCCTGGACTTGGGTGACTATTTCTTTTTCCATGTTAGGGAAGTTTTCCACTATAATCTCTTCAAATATTTTCTCGGGTCCTTTCTTTCTCTCTTCTCCTTCTGGGACCCCTATAATGTGAATGTTGTTGCATTTAATGTTGTCCCAGAGGTCTCTTAGGCTGTCTTCATTTCTTTTCATTCTTTTTTCTTTATTTTGTTCTGCAGCAGTGAATTCTACCATTCTATCTTCCAGGTCACTTATCCGTTCTTTTGCCTCAGTTTTTCTGCTATTGATTCCTTCTAGTGTAGTTTTCATTTCATTTATTGTATTGTCCTTCTCTGTTTGTTTGTTCTTTAATTCTTCTAGGTCTTTGTTAAACATTTCTTGCCTTTTCTCAATCTTTGCCTCCATTCTTTTTCCGAGGTCCTGGATCATCCTCAGTATCATTATTCTGAATTCTTTTTCTGGAAGGTTGCCTATCTCCACATCATTTAGTTGTTTTTCTGGGCTTTTATCTTGTTCTTTCATCTGGTATATAGCTGTCTGCCTATTCATCTTGTCTATCTTTCTGTGAATGTGATTTTTGTTCCAGAGACTGCAGGATTGTAGTTCTTGCTTCTGCTGTCTGCCCTGAGGCTATCTAAGAGGCTTGTGCAAGTTCCCTGATGGGAGGCACTGGTGGTACATAGAGCTGACTGTTGCTCTGATGCGCAGAGCTCAGTAAAAGTTTAATCCACTTGACTGCTGATGGGTGGGGCTGGGTTCCCTCCCTGTTGATTGTTTGACCTGAGGCAACCCAACACTGGAGCCTACCTGGGCTCTTTGGTGGGGCTAATGGCGGACTCTGGGAGGGCTCACACCACAGAGTACTTCCGAGAACTTCTGCTGCTAGTGTCCTTGTCCCCACGGTGAGCCACAGCCACCGCCTGCCTCTGCAGGAGACCCAGCCACCGCCTGCCTCTGCAGGAGACCCTCCAACACTGGCAGGCAGGTCTGGTTTAGTCTCCACTGGCGTCACTGCTCCTTCCCCTGGGTCCTGATGTGTACACTACTTTGTGTGTGCCCTCCAAGAGCGGAGTCTCTGTTTCCCCCAGTCCTGTCAAAGTCCTACCATCAAATCCCACTAGCCTTCAAAGTCTGATTCTCTAGGGAGTCTTCCTCCCATTGCCAGACCCCCAGGTTTGGAACCTGACGTGTGAGGCTCCAGTGGGTGGACTTCTGTGGTATAAGTGTTCTCCAGTCTGTGAGTCACCCACCCAGCAGTTATGGGATTTGCTTTTACTGTGATTGCGCCGCTCCTACCATCTCACTGTGGCTTGTTCTTTGTGTTTGGATGTGGGGTGTCTTTTTTGGTGAGTTCCAGTATCTTCCTGTTGATGATTGTCCAGCAGCTAGTTGTGATTCCAGTGTTCTTGCAAGAGGGAGTGAGAGCACTTCCTTCTACTCCGCCATCTTGGTTCCTAATCTTGGCGGGATTTTCTAAGGCAGAATATCTTCATGCTGTCTATGGTATTTGTTCTCTTTAAGCTGAAGATTACTATGTAGCATGGTACAGCAGAACCTGTTTCCTTGATATCGATAAAAGTAATGAGATCCCAGGTGTTAAAGTCAAGAGTTGTGCTTAACTATAAGAAATACGGAGTTGCAACTATCCCAACAAGCCACAGGGGTAGAGTGGCGATTAGTCTTTTGACCATAGAGATCTATGTTCTTTATGATTATGTGTGAAATTTGGCTAAATTTTCAAATTTGGCCAAGGTGTTAGTGGGGTCATGCTCCCTCTGAAATTCTGGGTAGGATACTTCCTTGCCTTTTCCAGCTTGTGGTGGTGGTAGTTAATCCTTGGCATTCCTTAACTTATAGCTGCATCACTTCAGTCTCTGCCTCTGTCATCACACAGCCTTTACTCTCTGTGTCTCTGTCTTCAGATGGCAATTTCCTCTTCTTATAAGGACACCAGTCACAGTCATATTGGATTAGGAACCACTCTAATGACCTTCTGTTAATTTAATTATGTCTGCAAAGACATTATTTCTTAATAGGGTGACATTCACAGATATGAAGGATTAGGATTTCAACATATCTTTTTATGGACACAATTTAATTAATGACTCCTTCAAACAAAGAGACCAACTGTGTGTTCTTCAAATTTATGGGCAACTTGGTAGGAAAGAAAAGAAATCTTCACGTTCTATAATTTATTTAAAGAGATTATTTACGAAGGTGAGGCAGCATTATGGAAACTAAAAACTGCACAGCTAGCAGTAGCTCGAATTTGTTACCACCTCCAGGACTGTATGGGTAAGAGGAGGATACAATAACTATAATCCATAGAGAGGAGCCATATAGAGAACATACTCTGACAGTAGCTTTAGTCTTTGATTGAGGGATTCAACCAGCCCCAGTCATCCTATCTGGGTGGCAACTGGGGGAATAAACGCCTGGACCATTTATCTTGTAATCTCCTGCCATTGCCTCCTTTGGGTCAAACCCAACTGTCAGGTACCCAGGACACAGAACATGGAGAAAAAGGGTAGAAGGTTAATTTGGAGGGAGAGAGAGAAAATACCCAGCAAAACTCATGTAAGTGTAGTTCATAAAATATAAAAGATATAAATAGATCATAATTTTTTAATTCAAAACAATTTCAGTGAGAATCTAATTATTAAGTCATAGATTGGCCAACATCATAAATTGATAATACAAGTTCTTGGTAATATTGCTGGAAAAGAGGGTATTTCTGTCCAATATTTAAGGGCAAATCCATTTGATTCTGCCATTTTCTTTGTAGGAATATTTTCTGCATGTCTACTGGACATAGCATAAACACTCTTCAAGGATGTTCATGTAAGCATTGCTTATAACAGATGAAGCCTGACCAATAACTAAATGTTTATAAAAACAGTTTAGATAAAAATTAGCGCATCAATTTAATAGAATTTTATGAATCCACAAAAATCGTAAACTAAGACATTTAGTTTAAATTTTTGGTGGGGTATATGCATTAACCTTCTCTCTAACCTGAAATAGTAGTTTAATTCAATAGCAATAAAAATAATGGAATAGGGCTTCCCTGCTGGCGCAGTGGTTGAGAGTCTGCCTGCTGATGCAGGGGACACAGGTTCGTGCCGTGGTCCGGCGGGAAGATCCCACATGCCGCAGAGCGGCTGGGCCCGTGAGCCATGGCCGCTGAGCCTGCACGTCCAGAGCCTGTGCTCCTCAATGGGAGAGGCCACAACAGTGAGAGGCCCACGTACCAAAAAAAAAAAAAAAAAAAAGAATGAAATAAAGGAAAAAATCAACTTTTATTTCAGGAGGAGTAGAGGACCAAATGTCTAACTTTTCTTCTATATGAATACAATTTATTCACAAATAATTCATTAAATTTACCAAGAGTGTTGAGTGATCCATAAATCTAAATTATTTTATACCAATTTCCAGTTAAGTGTAGGTCTATTTATGAGCTCAACAATTCAATCCTTTTTTTGTTTGCTTGTTTTGATTTTATTTATTCTTTTGACCATGCTTACATATGTTGCAGATATTTTTTCCCCATCTATGTCTTGCTTCATTTTCATAACAGTATATTTTGATAAGCAGGGCTTTTTAATTTGAATGAACTCCAGTATACCTTTTTGTTTTATATTATGCTTAGTGATTTTGTGTCATCTATGAAACCTTTGACAAGCAAAGGTCTTGAAGGAATACCCCTATGCTGTCTTTCAGAACATTTATAATTTAGATTTTATATTTAAGGCTATGGTCCATCACAAATTAATTTTTGTTTATGCTTCAAGGAACAGATCAAAGTTTATTTATCACATTGTTTAAGCTTCATTTGTGAGAAAGATTTTCTTTCTACTGTTGGATTGCCTCAATGCCTTTGTGAAATAAAAACTATATTTCTCAACATTTCTTGCCATTAGTTATGCCAGTGGGGTAGAAGGATCTGGGAAGAGTCCTTTATTCTTTCCTCCTCTTTGCTACTGGAATGTAGCCACAAGGTTGCCATCTTGGGACATGAGACAGAAATCACATGTTATTATTGCTCTGCCAGCTTCAAGATAGGCAGAGTTCCCTGTTGATGAATATGGAGCCGCATACCCAAGTAACTCTGGCTACTTCCCACAGGATTTTGTTATTTTGGAGAAAGGTACATTTATTTTTGTCAAAAAAATTCATAAGAAGTGATAAAATGAAATACAAAAATAAACAATATTTTATTTCCTCTAAATTTTCTCATTGCTTTCACATGAATGAATGTCCTTTGCACCTTCTAATATCCTTACTAGAAGCTGAAATCTCTTAGTTGGTTTTTAAATTTCAATAATTTGTTTTTATTTCTAAAATTATTTTCCATTAAGTTAGCTTGGTTATTTTTTGGTAGTCTATAATTCTTTGATCTATTTTGTGATTCCATCTTTTACATATTAAACATCTGATATATAGTTATGTTATCTCTATCTGATAACTGTAATATCTGATTTTCTTAAAGAGGTCTAAATCTTTTTTTTTTTTTCAACTGGCTGTCAATAATGGTGGGTTCTTGTATGTTTTGCCGTCCTTTATTGTGAATTCAAGTTTGGTAATCTTAATATGTATCAGTAACTCGGGCCTTAATGGGAGAATTATCATTCTGAGATGATTTTAGTTTGCTTATATCTGGAACCAGGGAGCACCAATAAACTAGCACTCATCCCAGCCTCTTACAACATCCAGAAATACCCTGAATCCCACAATTAGCACTGGATTTAGCTTTGGAGAAATTTTCTCTTGTAATTAAGCCAGATCACTGACTTCAGTTCCTTTGATATTCCCTTCCAGTCTGGTAATACAGCTTTATATTTTATGCACCTTTAATTACTTTGTGACTAAAAGGCTTTTCAAGTTTTTTACTTCATCAAATGGACAGAAAATGATATTTGAGAAAATAATTTTCAAAATAAAATATTCATTATCCAGCCAACCTGCAGTTTGATCCTTAAGCAAAATAAAGACATTTTCAACATGTAGAGCATCAGAATGTTTATCTAAGATTCTTTAACATATATACCAATAAAAAAAAAAGAACTTAACCAAAAATGAAAATATTATATCCAGGAAAGAGTGCATTTATCTCTGTAGCTAAGGGATGATCTGTAACCAGAAATAGATATACTTAGAGAACAGGCTTTTCAGATTAATCCAGGCAAACAAAGAGTGGAAAGGATTACGTTTTTCATAAGTAAGGGGAATGAATGGAACATACAGAATAGATCTTGGGAGAAATTTGAGGTATGAAAAAAATATACATTGAGGTACCTGGTGGATGGTAAAAGAAGGGTGTAATTTCATATTTGAATTCAGGAATATTCTCCTTTTTTTTTGCGGTATGCGGGCCTCTCACTGTTGTGGCCTCTCCCGCTGCAGAGCACAGGCTCCAGACGCGCAGGCCCAGCGGCCATGGCTCACGGGCCCTGCCACTCCATGGTATGTGGGATCTTCCCGGACCCGGGCACGAACCCGTGTCCCCTGCATCGGCAGGCAGACTCTCAACCACTGCGCCACCAGGGAAGCCCAGGAATATTCTCCTTATGGTACCCAGAAATCATGACATGGATCTTCAAAAAAAGAATTATACTACAGTACACTTCTTGGCTCTGCAATAGATTTTACAGAGGAATTAACAATATCTTTATTGATTTTCAAGTTTTAGAATCTACGGAACAAAAGCGGAAGACTTAATTATGGCTACAAAATAAAAAGTTAATTTCCACATAGAAGAGAGAAATGAGGAAGGAAAGAAAACTGGAAAAAAAGAATAGGTCTTAATCTCTTTGAATAACCTTCTCCCTGTGGTTGATGGTACAAAGAACGGGTGTTTCTACATACTGTTATTAGTTGAGGGGTTGACCAGTAGAGATAAGGATATTAATATTTAACTAACGTGGGAGAATGGAAAACAATATGGTGAGTGGTCTAGATATATTAAACCTTATCATAACAGTAGAATGTTAACCAAAAATAGCTAAAATAGATAAGGGAATGGATACCAATAAAAATACATCATTTAGAAATAGAAACTTTGTATTAGTTGTTATATCCGTGTAACAATTTACCACAAATTAGTAGTGTTATATAGCACCTACTTATTCTCTATTGTTCCATGGGTCAGAAGTCTTACTAGCCCATCTGGGTTCTGTGCTCAGCACTTCACAGTGCTGGAAGGTCTGTGGAAGAATCTGCTTACAAGCTCATTCAGGCAGAATTCACTTCCATGTCATCATAGAACTGCAGCCCAATTTCCCTGCTGGCTGTGGTCAGGGGATGCTTTCTGCTCCTGGAGGCCACTTGTATTCTGTCTCACAGGCCATTCCCATCTTCAGACCAGCAATGGCGCTTGAAGTCCTTGCTTTAAGAATTTCTCTAACTTCTTTTCTTTCTTCCCTTTGTGCCTTCCTCTTCTGCTACTAGTCAGAGACCATTCTCTGATTTTAAAGGGTTTGTGTGATTGAATTAGGACCTTTTTCTTTTAATGTCAACTGTGGAATATCACGTAACACAATCACAGGAAGTGAGTTTCCAGAAAATTTACAGGTTCCAACGATTAGGGGCCATGGAGTCTTATGGCCATTGCTAGAAATTCTGCTTTCTACAGAATTCACTCTTAGAAATTCCACAGAGAAATGGCTGAAGATATTTTTTTTCCTGTGGGGAATATGACTGGTGTGCAGATCCTCCAAGATATGCTAGGAGTTTAACTTTCTATTTTAAAAAAGGCAAAAATTGAATTCTGTGGTAAAATCATAAATTATCCAATCAAATTTGGATCAATTGTATATGTTAAGCAAAAATTTATTTAGTTCTCTTTTAACCACAAAAAATAAAACATAAGAATAAAATATGTTAGAAGATAAATCAAATATTTTTAATCTGTAAGGTGACTTAGAAGTATAATTTTACTTTATAAAATCTCAACCTTTTTAACAATTACCGTAAATAAAGTTAAACACTCCAAAGCTAACAAGGATAAAGCTTGCAACTTAAAAAAAATAATATACAGTATATCTTCCAATAACAAAAAAATATATATATTAAAATATTAAAGTGACTTCTGTGGTGGTCCAGTGGGTAAGACTCCACGCCCCCAGTGCAGGGGCCCAGGTTCAATCCCTGGTTGGGGAACTAGATCCCACATGCATGCCGCAACTAAGAGTCCTCATGCTGCAACTGAGAAGTCCACATGCCACAACTAAGACCTGGTGCAGGCTAAATAAGTAAGTAAGTAAATAAATAAATATTTTAAAAATATATTATACAGATCATTAGAATAATGGGTCAAATATATTAACAGACAATTCACACTGGGAAATAGAAGTGGCTTATAAATTTATAAAAAGATGTTAATGTTATTGCTAGCCAAGAAAATGAGAATTAAGAGTAAAGTGAAATAGTATTTTGTTCAACTGATTAGCAATTAAAAAATATACACAATATACCATTTCAGGGACACTTGAACTATTCTCCCTGACTGGGTCTATTCCTCCTAATTTGTACCTCAGTAGAATCTTGAATATTCACATGGCACTATTATTGAAATTGTAACTTTATATGAAATTGTAACTTTATATTTGTATACCATAATTAATATATGTCTACTTAATTTTCAGGGCTTAACATAATGATTAGACTATGGAAACTGCTCCCTGAACATATATTTGAATGGATAAAAAAGAACTGCTTATGAGAATGTGGTATAATGCATACCCTCATGTATTTTTGTCAGGAGGAAAAGCTGCTAAAATCATTTTTTGAAATAATTTGGGAATACTTGATATAATTATAATGAACAAACATTTGACCAGGAGATTTCATTTCTTTAAAAATGTTCTTAAGATTATTGATGTATAATTGACATATTATATTTGTTTCATGAGTAAAACATAATTATTTCATATTCATACATATTTTTAAATAGTCACCACAATAAGCCTAGTTAACATCCTTCCCTATTCATTGTTACAGTTTTTTTTGTTGTGCAAGAACTTTTCAGATGTATTCTTTTAGCAACTTTCAAAATATACAATACAGTATTATTAACTATAATCACAGTGCTGTACATTACATTCCCATGACTTATTTATTTTATTACTGGAAATTTATGCCTCTTGATGCTCTTTGTCCATCTTGCTGCCCCCCGCCACTCACCTCTGACTCTGGCAACCACCTGTCTGTTTTCTATACCTATATGTTTGGGGTCTTGTTGGCTTTTTTTGGATTCCACATGTACATGACATAATACAGTATTTGTCTTTCTCTATCTGACTTACTTCACTTAGCATAATGCCCTCAATGTCCATTCATGTTGTCACAAGCAGCAAGATTTCCGTCTTTTTTATGGCTGAATAATATTCCGCTGTCTCTGTGTGTATATGTATATATATAGCTATAGATATAGGTATATACATCGATATAGATATATCGATGTATATACCTATATCTATAGCTATATCTATACATCTTCTTTATTCATTCATCCATCAATGAACACTTAGGTTCCTTCCATGTCTTGGCCATTGTAAATAATGCTGCTGTGAACATGGAGGTGCATATATCTTTTCAAGTTAGTGTTTTCATTTTCTTCAGATAAATATGCAGAAGTGGAATTGCTGGATCACGAGGTAGTTCTACTGTTAATTTTTTTGAGGTACCTCCATACTGTTTTCTATATTGGCTGCACCAATTTACATTCCCATCAACAGTGCACAAGAGTTCCTATTTCTCCACATCTTCATCAACACTTGTTATTTCTTGTCTTTTTGATAAGAACCATTTTGACAAGTATAAGTTAATGTCTTATTGTGGTTTTGATTTGTATTTCCCTGATGATTAGTGGTGTTGGGCATCTTTTCATGTGTCTGTATGTCTTCTTTGGAGAAAAGTCTATTCAGCTCTTCTGCCTATTTTTCAGTTGGATTGTATGGGTTTTTTGTTTGTTCTTTTGGGTTTTTTGTGCTATTGAGTTGTATTAGTTATTTGTATACTTTGGATACTAACCCTTTATCAGATATATGATTTGCAAATATTTTCTCCCTTTCAGTATGCTGCGTTTTCATTTTGCTGATGGTTTCATTTGCTGTGCATAAGCTTTTTAGTTCTGTGTAGTCCCACTTGTTTATTTTTGCTTTTATTGCCTTTGTGAGAACCAATTTTTAATATTTGAAGATAGGTTTGCTGATTGCATCACCTCATTATCTATTAGTTAGTACAAAGGTAAAAACAATAATTTACTTATCAAAAGTAAGAGCCAAAGAGTAATTTGCTCAAATATTTAAAATACTTTATATTTAAGATTTTAAAAAACATTCAGCATTTTATACAGTATCTTGTCATTCAGTTGCTTTAACTTATTGTTTTCTTACCTTTATGAATGTTATGAACTGAACACTGAGAAATATTCCCAACTTGAAAGAGGTCAGTAATCTCTTTTATGGAATTTTTACAAGTTATTTCATAAGCAATTCATCAAAAATCAATTTTGTTCAATATGCTTCTAAATTAATTCAGTCTAGAAATACTGTCATTGCAGTAGAGAATGACATTTGATAGCTAGTTACAGTAATCAGATTTATAAAAATCCCAAATTTATAAGCCAAAGTAAGCTTTAAAATCTTCTTAAAATTGTACTGAATAAACAATACCAACTGATGGTATCAAGTCACTTAGTACTGAGAGTCATATAACCAGATGCCATTTTGCTTCAGCATTTTTACACATTTTGCAATTAAACCTTGCACCACTTAACCAGTGCCCATCTTGCCACCACATTACTTTAAAAACTAAGTAAAATAACAGGGAGTATATGTAAAGATGTTATATATTCATCAGTAAGAAAGAGATTTCTTTCTTTAAAAGGTAAATGAAAAGAGCTGGTGATAATTAACCTTGGACTCTATACATACTGTAATTTTATTTTTATTTATTTATTTATTTTTGCGGTACGCGGACCTCTCACTGCTGTTTCCTCTCCCATTGCGGAGCACGGGCTCTGGACGCGCAGGCTCAGCGGTCACGGTTCACGGGCCCACCGGCTCTGCGGCATGCGGGATCCTCCTGTACCGGGGCATGAACCCGCGTCCCCCACATCGGCAGGCAGACTCTCAACCACTGTGCCACCAGGGAAGCCCTATACATACTGTATTTTGATTCATACTGGTTGTACTTACTGAACATGGCAACATTACACACTATAGTCTTTGTAAACTATTATATCTAACTTTTGAATAATACTGTTTCTAACTGAAAACAGTCACTTAATAACTAGGCAAGGTGAAAAACTATACCAAGATGGAAATGCTATAAACCTTTGTTAAAAAAATCAGTATCTAACCATAAAACCTCTCCTCCCTACCAACCAATATGATCTGAAATGACCAATATTCATAAAAAGAAAAGCCTATATCAATATTAGAAATGTCATTAGATTTCAGAATGACAGGAAATAAAAGTTTCTGCCAGATGCATAGAAGTTGGGAACAGAGAGAAGAAAAACTATCAAATACACAATTAAGTGACTATGGCTAATTTATATCTAACCTAGCCAAGAATTCTTTTACTTTAGAAGTTATAAAGTACAATGTCTAACTTTATTTGTAGCGTTTGGGGAATACAGAAGAGAGTTCCAGACATACTGAAACAGACACTCGGGCATTAGGGCCCATCAGTCTGTGGTTGATCAAGCCCTACCAGGGATTTGGATTCATGTTCAAGTTTGAGAAACTGCATTAGACAAATGTTTTCACTAATATTGTGGTAAGTAAGGAAGTCATCATAATGTTAACTGAGAGGAGTTGCATTATTCAATAAATAGAATCAAATAGAGTTTAGTAAAAATAAATAGAGTGGGAACCTAGAATGGTTCCATATTCTGTTCCAATTCTGAGGTAAACAAAATGGCATATAGATCTGGCTACAGGTGACTTTGTCTTGGATACAGAAAAGACTGGAAGCAGCAAGACGGGTTGCTATTAGTCCACACTGGCTAGAGATAAGGAAGATCTAAATTAGATCAGTAGTAATGACCATGAGTTAAAGACAAAATGCAATTGAAGTGTGTATGGCACGTATTTGACAAGAATTTATCATTGATTGAGTCCAAGGAGTGAGTTGCAGAGCAACTTTTATAAGCTAGGATTTTTTTACATTCTACTGTAAGATGTATCCTAGGCACAAACTAAAGCTTTCCCTCCCTTTATTTATTTATTTAACAAAATTGTTTAGTCCCTGCTATAGTATATGTGCTATATATTATGCCATTGTATTCCTTTATCTTCTTCTGTTGTTTAGCCATATCTTTCCTGAATTCAGATAATTTCTTTTGAACTCCTTGATAAGTTTTGTAATGTAGTTAAGTTCATTGATGTGACAAAGTGAGATGGATAGAAAAAACACCAGTGAATGAACAAATTCCCTGCCTTCTTCCTTACCTTTTAATTAAGTAGGCAGAAAACAAGCAAATGAATATATCTCAGAACGTCAGCTGATGACAAGTGTAATGAAGAAAGATAAAATCACAGGAAAGTAGAGTGATAAAGGGTGCTATTTTAGGTAACAATTTGGGGATAGTTCTCTCTGAAGAGCTGACCTTTTAAACAAGACCAAAAAAAAAAAAAAAAATCCCACAAAGGTTAGGTAAAGAACATTACAGATAGGGGCATTTACAAATGCAAATGCTCTGAAATGGACCATGTTGAGCATGTTGAGAAATAGAAAGGGAGACAATACAGCTGCAGCTGAGTGAGTGTGGAGGAGAAAGACTGGAGATGAGACTGCACATCTAGACAGAACCAGATTACTTAGGGCCCTGAAAGCCACTCTAAGGATTCTGTTTTATGTTAAATGTGATGAGAATTCATTTAAAAGTGACTCTTGGGCTTCCCGGGTGGCGCAGTGGTTGAGAGTCCGCCTGCCCATGCAGGGGACACGGGTTCGTGCCCCGGTCCGGGAAGACCCCACATGCCGTGGAGCGGCTGGGCCCATGAGCCATGGCCGCTGGGCCTGCGCGTCAGGAGTCTGTGCTCCACGACGGGAGAGGCCGCAGCAGTGGGAGGCCTGTGTACCACAAAATAAATAAATAAATAAATAAATAAATAAATAAATAAATAAATAAATAAATAAATAAATAAAAGTGACTCTTAAATGATAGAAAACATATTATTTAATGAATGATTGTAAAATTGTTTTAAAACTAAAAATGGGAAAACATGAAGTACCAGTGTCCTGAAAAAAAAAGTAGTAAATGAATCAAATTGATGGTAGGAATTGCACCAAAATGTACATGCAGTGGACACTTGGCAAGATATGGGAGCAAAACCAAAGCTGCATCATATTAAGAAAAGGTAAATAGGAGGAAGGAAGAGCTCAGGAGCAACCAACAGGGCCATTAATTGCGGTAAGGCAGCCTGAGAAACCAAATGAGAATGTCACTGCACATCTTCTTACCTTCTCTCCAGCCACAGATATAATTCATCTTAGTTTCTAGAGCTCATATAACCGTGGTACTCAAATTAGGCAAGGATGCAAGAGAATAAAAAATTATAGACAAGTTTCACCTATGAGCCAAGATTTAAAAACAAAAAAATAAAACAGATTAAGTGCAGAGATATATTAAAAGAATATAAGTTCATAACCAATTAAGATTCATTTAAGAGAATAAGAATTATTCAACAATCAGACATCTATTAACATGTTTCAATAAATGTGAGGATTAAACAAAATTGTATATGATCATTTATAGAGTGGAACCATTTTTAAAATTCAACACAAATTCATGTTTAAGATCATTTAAAATGTGAAAGTAAAAGTGGAATTCTTTATCTTCATTGAAAAAATATTTATATGAGACAAGCATGTACACAAGAAAGCTTCAGCAAACACTATACTGTACTTTGAAATTTAAATGCCTTCTCTATAAAATCAGAAATGGGACCAGAATGTCCAGCACAGTATCACTATTCAGTTATGATTTGAATGTTGAGTACAAATAACACAGTGAGGAAGGGGCGAATATAGGGATGAGAAAGACAGAGACAAGACTATTATCTGTAGATGATATTGTCATCTTCCTAGATAATATAGGTACATAACTTATAAAGTATTAAAACTAACATAAAAAAGCAACAATCTGCCAAATAACAATTAAGCATAAAGCAGTCAGTTGCCATCTATACATTTAGAAAATGAAAGAAAAAAGAAATCCTATTAACAAAGGCAGAGAAGAAAGAAGGAATGAAGAAAGAAAGGAAGAAAGGAATGAAGAAAGGGAGGAAGAAAGAAAGGTAAGAAGGAAGGAAGGGGAAAAGGGAAAAACACTTGCAAATTTATCAAACAAATCTGTGTAAGAAAGTGGTGGAGAAAATTATCAAACCCTACTAAAGGACATAAAAGAAGATGGAAAATATGATAAGAAAACTGGATGTGTGAATAGGATGACTTAATATTGTAAAAGCGTCAAGTTTCCCAAAAGGTACTCTTTAAATTCAGTTCAACAGCAGTCAAATCCCCAAACAGAATTTTGTTAGAAATTGACAATGTGATTCTAAAAGTTACCTGAAATGGTAATTGTAGAAAATTGGAGATAATTTTTCAATAGATGAAAGCTACTTGCAAGGGACCTTGGGAAATATCTTTCCCAGTGATAGAAAACTAAGATATATATGAGAGTAGACAGGCAAATGTCCGGCACAGTCTTTTATCCTTTTAATAAAATATCCCTTTGAGTTTACACTGATACTGCTTTATTCACAAGAATATAATATATGAAACAGGGGGAATGAAAATTTTATTTTCAGCAGACTCTCTTGTACAGTGATTCAAGATCTTCAATGTTGTATTGTGGCTGGTGGCTAAAATAATCTTTCTTCTAGAGATGCATTTCCCAAACCTAACCCACCTTCCTGAGGAGTGGAAGAGCTAAATATAGGGATTAAATACTTTATTTATTTATTTCAATAAGCTTCTATTCTCTGAAAATTCTCCTTTGAAATATGGTCTTGAATTCATAATTTTTAAATGGACAGATTACATTTCTGAATCAATAACAATTTAATGTTAAGCCAAGAGTTAATTAGTTAACATTTTTAAAAACCATGATGCCCACAACATAAAACTTCTATGGAACTGTCTGTTCTGTGGTCTCCTTTACTGACATCCACTTTATAAAAGCAGATATCTTTGATGGAAACCTGATGCAACACATTTTCTATCACTGCAGATAAAACATCTGAAATACACTGTATTTTATAAAGTACTTTTTCTTTCTTTGCCCTTTTAAACTTTATTGTCTAATTTTTAAAAATCTAGATTATTTAAAAATGTGAACAAGTTAGATTTTTTTTCAGAAAATAATCCAGTGTGCATTTTGTTATGGCCATTTGTATATCGTATTTACTGTAGGGTCTATCATAAATAAGCTTATAAAATATAATCAGAATGACATCAGTGAAAATGGTGGAGAAAGGAACTCCAAAATCTGCCTATTTGGAAACGCAATGAAAAAAACTGACAACAGCTGTTAGAATAGACTTTTATCAAACTCACAATGAACAAAAAGCTCGCAGTAATTAGTGGAGTGCTTATTCTAGAAAAGTAGCTGAATTTCAGTAAGAACAGTAAGTTTTTTGGCATTACAACTTATCCTAGTCCTCTTGTCAGCTTACCAGCTCAGTCCAGCTCAGCTGTAGCCTTAAAAATAATAGCCTGCAGTCCTGGCAAATCAGTGGACCTGATTTGCAAAGAATTGTAATTATTTTTGTTGACCTGCCTGTTGGCTCCTGGGAAGACTGGCTCAAAAATCTTGCTCTTATTTCTGCTAATTCAGAACTCATCCAGTGCTAAAGTTGCTACCAAAGCGGTGTTTGTCAAAAACAGTCACAGTGCAGTGGTCCTCAAAATGTTTAGGTAGTCCCCTTTCTTCGGTATATGGTTGTCCAAGTAAATTGCCATAGGTCTGATTATCCATTGTCCATTTTCAATCTTTTTAAAAAATTATCATTTTATAGATTAACTAATACCCACATTGCTGCCCACCAATTGTATTTTTAGGAACCAACCACATAGCTTTCTGTGGGTCATACTTCTCTGGCTGCTTGCTACTCATTTTCAGTAATGATAGCTACTTTGCTTCTGATAATTAATGACTGCTACCTGACCTCTATTGTTTTGGGATCCTAGGATCCCCATCATTGCTAGGGAACGCTGTTATTTTGTAGTTTTACTTACCTTCAGCCTTCAGTGTATGGAAGACAGCTACCACTGGGCTTCTCAATGATGCTGGTGCCACCTCACCAGTACATTCCTTATTACTTTGGTAAATGGGGTGCCACCTAGCTTCCCCATGGAACATAGATTCTGGGTTTTTTCAGGCCTTATGTAGGATATCCATTCTAGCATTGCCATTTTTATGAGCCTTCTTATTCCTGCCTTCATGATGTACTATGGAAATTCTAGCTTTTCTACCTCATTGACTATGAGTTAACATGTTTCCAAACTATTAAGAGTCATTGTAGTAGCATATTAACATAGTTTTCCTGAATCCTTGGCAGATGATTTATTCCTGTGTCCTGGGATAGGGTTTTTGTGCCAGTAAACTCATCATCATCCAACTTCATGCTCTTCTCCCTTGATTCAGCACCCTTGGTGTCATTCATGTTAGTATGTGTTGGCTTGGCTCCGCAGTTACCTTCACGTGTAGGTCCTTTCCACTCTTACCTGAACCATAACTTCCCCTCTGTGATTTTTACTGAGAAGAATCTCACATGTTTAAACGTATCTGTGGTAACCTGGAGGGGAATTTTGAGTACATCCTGAGAACAGCACTTGTTTTCTTTTAAGGCATTAACCTTTCCAGAGTCTTGAAGTCACAGGTAGGAAGCACTAGATGTTAATTGGAAATAGTGGCACACTAATAGTGGAAGACTCAGAGTCTACATTTTCTGGAGTTTCAAGGTTCTGAAATTCTTCAACCCAGATGAGTCAGATTTATTGGGATTTTATTACTTACTTCTTGACCACATCAAGTAGGGAAAGTCTTATTCATGATGTATAGCTAAATACAATGTTGCCTTGGCTGTGAAAATTTCTTCTCATACACTCATTCACTTAAGATATTTTTTCCTGTAATGCATCTATAATAGTAGATGCTGTGGTATCCTGCCCAGAGCCCCACTTCAGTGTTTGAGTCACTCATTTCTCAAGATGCTAGGAATGTTGGCTGCAGATGGCAATAACTACTTCTCTTTCAGAGAATTGTCATCTGCTAAAGGTTACTGTCTTACACAAGATCAAGATGTCTCTCTATAGACAGCCCTCATCCAATGACTGATGATGTCTGAATACAAAAGTCTGTATGTCTTATTCAATTGAAAACTTTTTTTAATATTTCATTTCTTTTTATTGAGATATAGTTAATATAACACTGTGTAAGTTTAAGATGCCCAACGTGTTGATATGCTACATTTATATATTGCAGTAGGATTACGCCCATAACATTAGCTAACACCTCCATCACATCACATAATTATCATTTCTTTTTTTGTAGGGAGAACATATAAGACAAAGTTTGTTAGCAGCTTTAAAGTATATGAGTATTGTGACTGTAATCACTATGCTGTGCCTTAATATAAGCTAATAAGATCTCCAGAACTTACTCATCTTCTAAGTGTAAGTTTGTACCAATTCTCTCCAATTCTCCCATGACTCAGCTCCTGGAAACCATCTTTCTACTACCCTCTTGGATCTTATGCCACCTTTTTTTCTTGGGTTCCAATTTTGTATTTCTTGGAGTATATTTTCTAACTTTTTTTTCTTTGATTTTGACTTCAGTTTGTTTCTGTGTAAGGGGTGTTAGTTTTTAGGAAGGATTTATTAGAAGTCATCTCCTTTAATGACTTAAAACTTCTGTAGTTTTAAAATACCTGAATAATAGTCTGACATTTAGTGTAACATGTAGTCTAAAATAATATTCCCTCAGAACTGTGATGTTATTGACCCACTATTTTGCAGCAGTTTTTGCCGATGAACAATCAGTTGCCAATCTGGTTCTTTTCCCTTTGTTAGCAACTTGTTCATGCTTTCTGAAAAAAATATTCTTTTGCATCTTCTTTTTATTTCAGAGTTGAAATTTTCATAATGGTGTATCTTTGGGTGTGCTTATTGTCTGGTTGATTTTAAATAAGGATATGTATGAGTTGCAGGCAAGTGGATGATTCTACCACATGTTGGAATAAGAACTGCCCTCCTGTGGGTGTCAGGTCATTTTTAGAAGATCTAAACCTCCCCAGAAAGATACCCTA
This sequence comes from Kogia breviceps, assembly GCF_026419965.1. Classification (NCBI taxonomy): domain Eukaryota; kingdom Metazoa; phylum Chordata; class Mammalia; order Artiodactyla; family Physeteridae; genus Kogia; species Kogia breviceps. The sequence continues at coordinate 54,007,933 of NC_081311.1, forward strand.
TTCATTAAAGAAAATCTCTGGTTTTGGATTAATTTCAGATACCACAGGTTCTAATCTCTGCAGGAGGCTGAAGGACTGAAGAAGAACTTGGAAAAAAGAAGTTTGACCCCATTATTCCAGCTACAGGCCTTTGATTAATTTCTATAACTGCTTAATCATGGCACTCTTGCTTTCCAGATGGGCAAACACAGAGCTTGGAAAGCTCTCTTTAGTGCTCAGAAGATCTGCCCCCACATCACTTGCAACCTTTTTCAGTGACCGTGTTCTGAGATCTGACCTCCTCTATCCTAATTTATTTTTAAGTATTATCCTATCCTCTTTTTGTTTTCTAGGTAATTGTAACATAGCTTCTCTAGTAATAAGAACCACACTTCTTCCATTTCTTCAGAGTCATGTATGTATGTTTACATATGTGAACATTTTCTATCTCATTTTGATTGAATTTGGGGAGGAGGTATAGCTAACCATTTTCTTGCTTTATCTCTTGAAATAGAAATTCACAAAATTATACATCTGGATTTTATTTTCTGATATGAATATTTTACTGTTTAACATTTATATAACATTTTATATTTTGTACTTAATATTTTAATAGTTTATTTTGTCTATTTCTACAGTGGAGCAAAGAGCAGCATATATTTACATGTAGAAAACTATGGGTGTGCAACAAAAACATGAGTCAGAAAATTTTTTAATTTCAGTTTTCATGAAATTACTATCTTTAGGTTTGTTTAATATCACATGTTTGAATGAATCCTGCTGTTGCTATGCTTTAGTCATTTATAGGCACATTTTTATGTAGACCATAACCCATTAACTTTATAGTGCCATTGGGTCATTTGTATTGTTTAATAACTAGCAATAATTATAGACATTTGCAAAATGTTTCACTAGCTTAATTATATTTTAACAGATTAATACCACATAGTCATACAATAAAATTATATGTAAGATTTGAAAAAGATGTTTGAAATATAAAAGAGAAAGATGTCTGTTATATTGTATAGATTAAAAAATAAAAATGGAAACAAGTATGATTCCATTTTTCAAATCAAAGTGCTGTCTTATTTTTTTCCACATCCAGACCTCAAATATCTGCCTTGAATATTTTCTTCCCTCAAATATATTTAGATGATCTATGGTATGTTATGTGAATGTCTCCAATTATACACAGCCTCTACTCTGTCTTATTTCAAAACACTTGATCTTTACTTTCCAGGGAATGTAAATTTATTTTCCCTCTAGACCACTCTTTGAAGTAGAGTAACTAATCTCTTGAACAAATGCTGCTGCTCTCAACATATTTAGCAAAAGCAGTCAGGGCAGTTTGGTTTGTAACTTCATTTTTTATATTCTACAGTATTTAAAGACAAAGGCACAAAAAGATGTAAACCTGTGTTAATGGGTATACAAAATATAAAGATGTAATTTGTGACAACAATAAAGTGAGGGGGCAGACTGTAAAGGCGTATAACATTTTTGTAAGTGACTGAAGTTATGTTGTTATCAATTTTAAATGAAGTTTTAAATTTTAGAAAGCAAGTCCTGATAAGGTGTATATGGTAAGTCCTAGAGTAAACTAAGAAAATAAAAATACAATAAAATATTATTAAAGGTATTAAAATGTTTGTTAGAAAATATTTGATTAATGTAGAAAAGAAATAAAAGAGGAACAGAGGAACAAAGAAGGACATGAAAGATACAGGAAATTAAAATGACAGATATAAATCCAACTTTATCAACAATTAACAGTAAGAGAATGAATTAATGGATCCAACCAAAATGCAGAGATTGTCAGGCTGGGAAAAAAAATAGCATACAACTATTTGGTGTGTACAGGTTACACACTTTAGATTCAGAGGAACAGATAGGTTAGAAATAAAAAGATGGGAAATGTATATCATGCAAACTAAGCATAAGAGGGGTGGTATGACTAAACTAATATTAGACAAAATAGACTTAAAAAAATTTTATTGAAGTATAGTTGATTTACAATGCCGTGTTAATTTCTGCTGTACAGCAAAGTGATTCAGTTATAGACTTTTTTTCGTATTTTTTTCATTATGTTTATCATGGGATATTGAATACAGTTCTCTGTGCTATACAGTAGAACTTTATTGTTTATCCATCCTATATATACTAATTTTAATCTGCTAATCCCAAATTCCCAATCTGCCCCCCCCCCACCTCCCTTCTCCCTTGACAACCACAAGTCTGTTCTCTAAAACAGACTTTTAAACAAACAAAAATGACTAGATTTAAAGAAACACCTTCTATACTGATAAAGGATCAATCCATCAAGAATACAGAACAATTAGAAAAATATACACCTGACAACAGACTCTCAAAATATATGAAGCAAAAATAAAGGGAGAAATAAAGAATTTAACAATAATACGTAGAGACTTTATACCTCACTTTTTTGGTTTTTTTTTTTTTTTTTTTTTTGCGGTTTGCGGGCCTCTCACTGTTGTGGCCTCTCCCGTTGCGGAGCACAGGCTCCGGACGCACAGGCTCAGCGGCCATGGCTCACGGGCTTAGTTGCTCCGCGGCATGTGGGATCTTCCCGGACCAGGGCACGAACCCGTGTCTCCTGCATCGGCAGGCGGATTCTCAACCACTGCGCCACCAGGGAAGCCCTATACCTCACTTTTAATAGTGAGTAGAAAAACTAGACAAAAGATGAATAGGGAAATAGAAGGCCTGAACAATGCTATATACCAGCTAGACCAAATTGGCATAAATTGACCACTCTTAAAAAAACAAAAGTATATACATTTTTCTTAAGTGCATATGGAACATTCTCCAAGATAGACCATAATCTAGGGCATAAAACAAGCTTCAGTAAAGTTAAAGGGATTGAAATAATATGAAGTATGCTCTCCAACCAACATGGAATGTATTTAGAACTCAATAACAAGAGGAATTTTAGAAAATTAAAAAATATATAGAAATTAAGTTAACATTGGGTCAAAAATGCACAAGATAAATTAAATTACTTTAAGGTGAATGAAAATGAAACACAATGGACCAAAATTTATAGGGTGAATTCAAAGTAGTTACTAGGAAATTTAGAAATATAAATCTATATTAAAAAAATAAAGATCTCAAGTCAACAACGTAGCCTTCCATCTTAACACACTGGAAGAACAAACTGAACCTGAAGCAAATAGAAGGAAGGAGATAGTGAAGATTAGAATGGAAATTAATTACACAGAGAATGGAAAAACAATAGAGAAAATAAAACCAAAACCAAAAGTTGGTACTATGAAAAGACCAAAAAAACTGACAAATCTTTAGCTAGGCATACTTAAAAAAAAAAAAAAAAAGAAGAGTATATACTATATTCTAGTACTGATACATGAGTTCAACCAGGTTGCAGGGCACAAGATCAATATTTCAAAATATACAGTATTTCTATATACTAGCAACAAAAAATTGAAATGAACTTAAGAAAACAACTTCATTTAAAACAACATCAAAAGAATAAAATAATTAGGAGACATAAATTTAACAAAAGAAGTGTAAAACTAGTACTCTGTAAACCATAAAATATTGCCAAAAGAAATTTTAAAAGACCTAAATAAGTGGAAAGGCATCTGATGTTCATAAATCAGAAATCCTAATATTATAAAAATGTCATTATTCCCCAAATTGTTCTATAGATACAGCACAATCCTTATCAAAACCCAAGCTTTATATTTTTTGCAGAAATTGACAAGCTGATCATAAAATTTAAGTGGAAATTCAAGAGACAGATTAGCCAAAACAATTTTGAAAAAGAGCAAAGTTAGAGGATTAATACTTTGCAATTTCAAAACTTAGTATAAGGCTAGATAGAATTGTGAGTCCAGAAATAAACCCAAACATCTAAGGTCATATGATTTTCTACAAGTGTACTAAGAACATTCAATGGGGAAAGAATAGTCAAGGAAAATACAAACCATGTCCACACAAAAAACATGTACATCTTTATTGCAAGATTATTCATACCCCCAAATGGAAATAACCCAAATCCATCAACTTTTGAATGAATAAATAAGATATGATATATCCATTAATGAAATGTAATTAGATAACAAAAGAATAAAGTACTGATGGATGATCCCAGAAAATTTTATGCTAAGTGAAAGAATTCTGGTCACAAAATATCACATATTGTATGATCCCATGTAAATGAAATGTTCGGAACAGGTAAATCTATAGGGACAAAAGCGTGGCGGTTGCCTACATCTGGAAGATTGGGATAAAAGGGGGAGTGATGGCTAAGGAACAAAATTTTCTTTTTTGGTGTAATGGAAATGTTTTAAAATTGATTGTGGCGGTGGTTGCACAGCTCTGTGAACATAATAAAACCACGGAATTGTACTCTTTAAATGGTTAGTTATAAAGTGTATGTATTATATCTCAACAAAGCTATTACCAAAAAAGTCCCACTTCTTTGTTGTTAGTTTTAAAGACAAAAAAGAACATTTAGACAATTGTCTGACCACTTTTCTTATTGGTCTTTTAAAAACAATTATTAATTTATTCATTTTTGCTGTGTTGGGTCTTCGTTTCTGTGCGAGGGCTTTCTCTAGTTGTGGCAAGCGGGGGACACTCTTCATCGCGGTGCACGGGCCTCTCACTATCGCGGCCTCACTTGTTGCGGAGCACACGCTCCAGATGCACAGGCTCAGTAGTTGTGGTTCATGGGCCCAGTTGTTCTGTGGTATGTGGGATTCTCCCAGACCAGGGCTCGAACCTGTGTCCCCTGCATTAGCAGGCAGATTCTAAACCACTGCACCACCAGGGAAGTCCTCTTATTGGTCTTTTAATCTCCTAAATGTTAAGAAAATTTTTCAGGAAGATGGACCACTTAAATTTGAGATTTTGTATTTTACAACAAAAATAGTATTTTTATATACTCTTGATTATATTTAAATTCTTTCTCTATGTAAAAATAAGTCTGTGATTCATATATGTAGCAGAATGTCATAAAAAAAGATGTTTCCTCCTATCTCATCGTTTTACTCAGCTGACGTCTCATAGTTGAAATAAGTGGGTGACAAGTGCTCACACAATTTAAGGAGAGCACGAGGTTTCCAAAGAGTTACTAAGATTAAAAAAAAAAACGTTCTGAAACCTTCATACCTTTATCCATCTCTTTCTTACGTAAAAGAAGACTAGCGGTTCAGGGGCTGCTTTGAAGAGAATTCAATGATGAGAGAAAACTATGTCATTCAATCTCAGAAATCTGATCTTTCTTCTGTTCAGTTTGTTACCTACATGCTTATAATTTCTTAAAAGTTTTTAATACAGTTGTTTTGAGTGTTTTATTTTGTTTTATACTTTGATCACTTAAGATTTAATTGGCATTAAAGAGGGATAGGATTTTTCTTGGATTGATAATGTGAAAAGTGCAATTCCAATTGACTGATGGAAGTTAGACACTGCTTCCTAATTCAGATTGTTACTGTTGAAAATACATTTTAACTGAAGAGAAGGGAACATTTCATTCAGGATATTACAAGAGTGAGTAGTAGTTGGGAAAGCAAGTAATCCCTAAAGCCCTTTCCATATCTGTTACTCTATTACATATTTATTCTCAAAGCATTTATTTGAGGCATGTTTTATTTTTGTTTAGTTTTATCATGCCCCAGAAATGAATATTGAAAAATTATTAATCTCTGACATAGTTTGTTTCATACCATATAAATCAAAATCCCAATTAATAATACTATATTGCATATTTGAAAGTTGCTAAGAGAGTAGATCTTCAAAGTTCTCACCAAAAAAAATAATTCTGTAACTATGTATGGTGACAGATGCTAACTAGACTTAATGTGGTAATTTGTAATATATACAAATATCAAATCATGTAAAATTTTTTTAAAAATCCAAAATAGGAAACACAAGGCACAATCAATTAGGATTTGAGAATAGCATAGTTACCAACAGATTAATTATAAAAGAATGGATGGGTATAGGAGAACATCAAGGGTTAATACATAATTGAAAATTATAGTAAAATATTTGACAAAATTAGCATATCCATAGCCAAGAAAAAAGACTTAATCCCAAATAAATGCAGCTGTTTTCTCAAGTTCTGGACAATAAATTTTAGATGGAATACTGCAAACATTTCAACATCATATATAAGAATATGTTTTGCTTTTATTGTGTTAATTAATAGAAGAGGGCAGATTAAGTCTTGGGCTGCTAGTGAGCGTGGAGCTTCCTAAAGGTATACTAAAGGTTGTGAAATGTGTTATAGTAATATCAAAATATTCCCATTTATCTAGAAAGCACAGTGAAAGAATAAATAGAGAGATTGCCAAGGGGTTTAAATGGACTAGAAGACTTGCATCCAAGTAATGCATGAATATGAATATGCCTCAAGGACAGTACATTACAGTAAAAACTATGTCATTTTGCCTTTATTTTGTATACTGGGAAAAGTGTGATGGTGAAGAGGGAAAGCAGAAGAACCAGCCTGAGGCATCTCCTGAGTGAACATTCTGGGATAGATCAATCTTACAACGTCATTATATTTCCCCTATGTCCTACATCCATATGTTTGAAGACAACTATTAAATGTATGCCTTTTTCAGCAGAAGAGCAGAAATTAGGAAGAGAAGAAAAGCTTGTTTCTCCTTTTACTCGTTTCTAGAGGCACTTTTGAAAGTAGTTGCTTCCCTTCTATGTTCCCAAATTCAACCAATGCTTCCTCTTTTTGGTGGACCATGTTGGGAGCCCCACTGTGATTTCAACCCAGCAGGGAGTGTTCTTCCTTCCCTGTTCTAACACTGGCTGAGCAGAACCCTGAGTAGTGCAGAACCAGGACCCGGGTGGCACTAACTCCTTGCTTAACCATCCTCTCCAGTTCTAGGAATGGGAGTGGCTTCTAATCTCTAGGTATCAGTTTGCTTGTTTGTTTTATTTATTCTTCTCTAACAAATTTATCCTTTTCTTTCACACACCTTTTAAATAGCAGAGTAACCGATTCCCTTTATTTAGAGAGAGTTAAAATTTTTAAAAATTAAAAAACTGTGAGTTTCATTCTTTTATTTTTCTGAATTGGATTCTATCTGATCAACTAATTAATACAAAACTGAACAGCAAACACAAATCTGGCTGAGTAAGGAAAGAGGTAAGCTGATCAAAGTGTCTAGGTCATAGTTTATTTGCAGCTTCACTGAGAATTTAAAACTTCCCATTCTGGTCAAGATGATGTACAAAGTCATGAGTGAGCTTTGGAAGACATAGGGCCCACCACATGCTGGACATTTGACAGTTGAGACACCACATCCTTATTAGCTGCTTATGTATGATTGAGTGGTCAGTTTCTTTTAAGCTCCTTTTCTTAATTAAAATGTCTATTTTTATATTATTGTAGATTCCATACGGTTGTAAGACATAATACAGAGAAATCTCATGTGCCCTTTATCCACCTTCTTCTAATGATAACATCTTGCAAAACTAGTACCATATCACAATCAAGGTATTGACATTGATACAATCCACTGATGTTCAGATTTTCCCAGTTTTACCCATTGGGTTTATTTGTGGGTGCTTCATTCAGTGAAGTTTATCACATTTGTAGGTTTATGTATTGAAAAACGCTGTTGCAATATAACATATTTCCATCACCAAGAACTCTTCATCTTGCCCTTTTGTAACCACAATCATTTCCCTTCTGTGTCTACCCCTTCCTTAAACCTTGGCAACCACTAATCTGTTTGCCATTTTAATAATAGTTTCAAGAATGTTATATACATGGAATTAACAGTATTGTTAGCTTTTGGGAATGGTTTTCTTCACTCAGCCTAGTTCCTTTGAAATTCATCTAAGTGGCTGTGTGTATCAAGTGTTCATTCTTTTTTATTGCTGGGTAGTATTTCATGGATTGGATGTACCACCATTTGTTTATTCGTTTACCTGCCGAAGGGCATCTGGGTTGTTTTGGTTTTTGGTTCTTAGGAACAAGGCTGCAGTGAACATATACGTACAGGTTTTTGTGTGAAAGTACATTTCCATTTCTCTGGGATAAATGCCCAAGAGTGCAATTGCTGTGTATATGGAGATCACGATTCACTTTATTAGAAACTGCCAAACTGCAACCAGTCAGAATTTAAAATTTAAAATACTGAAAACACCAAAATGTTGGAGAGGATGCAACGAAACTGTTCACTCATATACAGCTGATGGGAATGTAAAAGGTTATAGCCACTCTGGAAAATAGTTTGGCAGTGTTTTTTTAACTTTTAAAAACGACTTGAAGCTAACTATATTGTGGCCTACTGCAGCTTTTCTTATACCATGGACCACACAGTCCTGCCACTCTTTCTCTTCTCCAACTGAATGAGTGATGACCTGTTAGCCAGCCTCTAACACATGATTCCAACAATGCTGACATAATAGAGAGGAAATTGCTTGCAATGTGGATATACATTAACAAAGCAGTTTTTCACAGATGTCTTTGAGGAATCTTTACAGATTACTGTGGCCATTGTTAATACGCAAGAGAAGAAAATGCTAAACCTAAAACATGGGCTATTCATTATAAAATGCTTTTGTGACATAATGTTAGTGTGTATTTGAAAATGTTTTTAAGCAACAAAAAGAAAATGCTTTGCATCTGATGAAACAGAGAGGGTTATTAATGGAGACTGAAGAATATAGAAAACAGCTGCTTAAGGGGAAAGCACTGCAAAATGCTTAAACTAATTTTATCTGCATTCTTCAGTTGAATTCTGTAGTAAAAATGCAGTTTGCTAAAGGCAAACCCCTCAAATAAATATTTTGAAAAATATAACCTATAAAAAGACATAAAATTAATCAAAAGATTATATGCTATAGATATATTTATGAATTTATATAAATTTCATTGCCAGGATTATTATTATAGTTTTTGCAATTTACATTTCAACAAATGATGAGAATGCATGTAAACTAAGTCATTTATCCTAATGACAGATGTGGAATAAATGTCTTTAAAAGGTAAAAATATGCACATAGTAAAAGCATGTCATGAGAAGCAAGTATTAACCCAATCCAAGACACATCATGAGAACCATTTGGATGCCTGAGATTTAAGCTGGAGAGAAAATTAAATTATGCACATATTTTTTCCCTTTTTATTGCAAAGGAAATATTCTTTCTAGACAAATTTAAAATCAGATATAAGCAAAAGACTAATAGCAATTCAGAGAAATATTAAGAATTGAGGAGTTTTGTCACATGCATTTTAAATAATATTATAGCAGAGACCTTAATATTTCCCTAAATCAATATGTTAAACAGTATTTTGAACAGCTACTTAATATTACATTGATGGAATATATTCTAAATTAAATAAGCCCCCAGGTTTTATACTTTAGTTTACTTAAAATATTTTAATAACAGAAACACATTGCAGTAACTGTGTTCCACACAAGCACACACATACATATACCTCATTCTGTCCTTGGGCACCTAATTATTGGTTGGAAAAAACTCCTAGCATAACTAAATTGGCACTACCATTTTTTTCATAATTAAAATTTTGAGACACATTGCCTAATTCCTTTAAAGAAGAGTGTCCCAATTTCCATTCCAGCTGGCAGCATGTATTCCTGTTAGTGGGTTCACATCTAAATAATCACTGGATATTTGTTTACTAATCTGATAGGGAATACTTATTTTAATTCTATCTCTTTAGTTAGTATTAAAATTAAAAATTTTCCTATGCTAATTGGACATTTTAATTTCTCTTTTTATAAAATTTGTCTATTATTTCTCTAAAATGTCCTTATTGAGATTTCATATTTTCAAATTTATAAAGGTTTTCCATATATTAGTTCATGTCCTTGTAAACATTTTCCCAGTTTGTTATTGTACTCGGCTATTTCAGGCATAAAAATTCTTTAATCTTTCCATAGCAAAATTATATCTTTTTACTTTTTTTAATGTTTTGCTCTAGGAGTTATACTTAGAAGGCTATTTCAAAAAAAGAAGGGAAAGAAATACCTACAGTTATTTCTCTTCTAACTCCTTTGGTATCATGTTTTATATTTAAAATATTTCATTTTAAATTAGTTTTGGAAATGTTATGAAGAATTTTTTTCAGGTTTTATTAATTTAGACAAAGCTCATAATTAATAAATTTACAAGTCATTTGCTATTTTGATTAGATGTGTATTAAAATTATAAAATTTGGTGGTGATAATAATATCTTTATAATTTGAATATTCACACTCAGGAACATTATTTCTCTCTAGGTTTTCATTCTTAAAATATGTTTGTAGTGTTTTTTTAATACTGTTTAGCTACATATGCATTTAGGTTGTTCTATTGTTATTTCCTATTTTCCCATTATAATTAAAATTAATTTTTTAAAACACCAATTTTTTTTTTTTTTGTGGCACGCAGGCCTCTCACTGTTGTGGCCTCTCCTGTTGTGGAGCACAGGCTCCGGATGCGCAGGCTCAGCGGCCATGGCTCACAGGCTTAGCCACTCCACGGCATGTGGGATCTTCCCGGACTGGGGCACGAACCCGTGTCCCCTGCATTGGCAGGTGGACTCTCAACCACTCCGCCACCAGGGAAGCCCCAAAACACCAACTTTTAATGTTTGCTTTTTTGCTTTATTTATTACATTATTCAATTTTTAAAAGTAGACAGAATATAATATCATTTTCACCACTTTTAGGGAGACTCCAGACAGGATTGCCTATATAGGACAAATATAATGAATTGACTTTATATGTAAAATCAAAAAGTCATCCTAAAATTTTATTTCTTTCTTCTTCCTTCCCATATATAAATATTGGTAGTTTAGTGATGTATAATAAAAAAGGAAGTTCTTTTGATATGCACAGGTTTTGTTTGAATCACCAGTATAATACTTATTGATTATGTGAATTTAGACAAATACTTTAACTTCCATGTGTTAGGTTTAGAATAATACACATAAGACAAGAGTAAGGATTAGAAAATAAAAGAGTAAGGATTAGATTTAAAAAATAAAGTATTGACTGTAATATTTGATTTCTAGAAGACATTCTCTTACTTGTGAAAGATTTCATCAACACCAAAATTATTATTTTTTTAATCTACCAACTACAGGCCAAGGGCTACCATTATTTATTTTTGACATACAAAAAAACTGTGCATAATTAATATATACAACTTAATGAGTTTGTATATAAATATATACCCATGAAACCATCACCACAATCAATGCTGTAAATTATCCATCCCCTCCAAAAGTTGCATCCCACTCTTATTTATTATATTATTATTTTGTGATAAGAACATTTACCATAATACCTATTCTCTTAACACATTTTTAACTATAGAATTCCATATTGTTAAATAACCACTGTGCTTACAGTAGATCTGTAGGACTTATTCATCTTATATAACTGAAACTTTGTACCCTTTGACTAGTACCTCTCCATTGGCCGCTCCTCCCAGCCTCTGGCAATCATCATTCCACTCTCTGCTTCTATGAGTTTGACTATTTAGATTCCCCATATAAGTGCTATCATGTGGTATTTGTCCTTCTGTGATTGGCTTATTGCAATTAGTATAATGTCCTCCAGGTTTATCCTGTTGGTTGCAAATGGCAGGATTTCATTTTTCTTTTAAGGCTGAATTCCATTGGTGTGTGTATACCACATTTTCTTTATTTATCCACCGATTGACATTTAGGGTGCTTCCATATTTGGCTATTGTGAATAATGCTGCTATGAACATGGGAGTACAGATATATCTTCAAGATCCTGATTTCAATTCCTTTGAATATATACCCAGAAGTGGGATGGCTGGAATATATGATAGTTCAATTTTTAATTTTAGAAGGAACCTCTGTACTGTTTTCCATAGTGGCTGTACCAATTTACATTTCAACTAATAGTGTACCAGGATTCCCTTTTCTCCTCCTCCTTACTAACATTGTCATCTTTTTTTTTTTTTTTTTTTAATAAGAGTCACCCTAACAGGTTTGAAGTGATATCTAATTTTGGCTTTGACTTGTATTTCCCTGATAATTAGTGGTGTTCAGCACCTTTTCATATACCTGTTGACCATTTGTATGTCTTCTTTGCTGAAATATCTATTCAATTCCTTTGCCCATTTGTAATTGAGTTATTTGTTTTTGTTGTTGTTGGGTTATAGGAGCCCCTTATGTAGTTTGGATATTAACCCTTTATCAGACATATGGTTTGCAAATATTCCATCCCATAAGTTGCCTTTCATTTTGTTGATTATTTCCTTTGTTGTGCACAGACTTCTTAATTTGACATAATGACACTTGTCTGTTTCTGCTTCTGTTGCTTATGAGAGTTTTTATATTTAAAAAGTGCTAAATTTTGTCAGATGTTTTTTCTGTATCCATAGATGATGATATAATTTTCTTTCATTCTGTTAATGTATTAAGTAGTATACCACATTGATTGTTTTGCAGTATTGAACTATCCTTGCATCCCAGGGATAAATCTCACTTGGTGTTAGAGGTAATGGTGTATGATCCTTTAAATGTGCTGTTGAATTCAGCTAGCTAGTATTTTTTAAGGAGTTTTGCATCCATATTCATCACTGGTACTGGCTTCTAGTTTTGTTTTCTTGTGGTGTCTTTGTGTGGCATTGGTATCAGGGTGATATTGGCTTCATGAAAAGAGTTTTGAAGTGTAACCTCTTCTATTTTGGAGGAAGAGTTTAAGAAAGATTGTTATTTATTCTTTGTGAAATGTTTGATAAAATTCATCTAGAAGTCACCTGGTCCTGGGCTTTTTTTTGTTGGAACATTTTTGATTATTAATTTAATCCCCTTTTTTGTTATCTGTTCAGTCTTTCTGTTTCTTCTTAATTCAGCCTTGGTAAGTTGTATGTTTCTTAAAATTATTTATTTTTTCTAGATTTTCCAAAATATTAGTATGTAGTTATTTATAGTACTCCTTTTGATGTTCTTTTAAAATTTATTTGACATCAGTTGTAATGTCTCCTCTTCTGTATGTTTTTATTCATTTGAACCTTCACTCTTTTTTTCTTAGTTTAGCTAAGCATTTTTCAATCTTGTTTATGTTTTCAAGAATAAACCCTTAATTTTGTTGATTTTTTTCTGTTGCTTTACTATTCTTTATTTATTGTCTGCTCTATTGTTTATTATTTTCTTCCTTCTCCTAACTTTTGGCTGAGTTTGTTCTTCTTTTTCTAGTTTCTTGAAATGTAAAGTTAGGTTGTTTATTTCACATCTTTCTTTTTTTCTTAATGTAGGTGTTTATCACTAAAAACTTCCCTTTTAGAACTGCTTTTGCCATATCCCATGTTTTGGTGTGTTGTGATTTTATTTTTATTTTCCTCGAGATATTTTCTAATTTTCTTTCTGATTTATTGTTTGACTCAATGGTTGTCCAGGAGTATGTTTTCTAATTTCCATCTATTTGTTAATTTTTCTGTTTTCCTTTTGTTGTTGATTTCTAGTTTTATTCCATTATAGTCTGAAAAGGTACTTAGAATAATGGCAATCTTCTTAAATTTATTAAGACATATTCTTACATAGTATGTGATCTGTTCTGGAGAGTGTTCTATGGAGCTTGAGAAGAATGTGTATTCTGCTGCTCTTGTGTGGAATGTTCTGTATATGTCTGTTATATTCATTTGACTTATTGTGTAGTTCAAGTCTGCTCTTATTTCCTTATTGATTTAATGTCCAATCTGTCTATTATTGTAAGTGGGACATTGAAGTCTTCCACTATTATTTTATTGCTGTCTATTTCTGCCTTCAGAACTGTTAAATTTTTTATGTATTTAGATGATCTGATGTTGGGTGCATAATATTTATGATAGTTATATCTTCTTGTTTAATTGACCTTTTTATAATTATGAAATGACCGTTTTTTATCTCTTGTGGCAGTTTTTGGCTTAAGGTCTATTTTGTCTGGTATAAATATAGCCACCCCTGGTTACTATTTATAAGTATAGCCACTCCTTTTTGATTACTGTTTGCACAGATTTTTTTAAATCATCCTTTCACTTTCAACGTATGTGTCCTTAAATATAGAATTTGTGCCTTCTACACAGTATATTGTTGGATCTTTTTTAAAAAAATCCATTCCTCCAATCTATGTCTTTTGTTTTGTTTTGATTGGAGTGTTTAATCCATTTACATGTAGAGTAATTATTTACAGGCAATGACATAATCATTTTAAAAATTCTGTCTCTTTTGTAGTTCCCTGTTCTACTCCTCTCTTGCTATTTTGTTTTGTCATTTGATGATATTTGTAATCATATATTTCGATAATTTTCTCTGTCCCTTTTGTATCTTCTATATGTTTTTTTTTTGTGGTTGCCATGAGGCTTGCATAGCTTCTCATTGTTCTTACAGTCTATTTTGGGCTAATAGCTTCAGTCACAATCCAAACTCTATGCTTTTATTCCCCCTTCCCTGCACTTTATTTTGTTAATATGAGAATTTATTTATTTTTATATTGTGTGTCAATTAACCATTTTTTGTGGTTAGAGTTATTCTTAAAACTTTAGTCTTTTAACTTTTATACTAGTATTTAAAGCAATTTGTGTACCACTCTTACAGTATTGCATTATTGTATGTTTGTTTATATATTTACCTTTACCTGTGAAATTTATAATTTAATATGCTATTGTATTGCTCTTTAGTGTCCTCACATTTCAACTTGAAAAAAATCCCTTTAGCACTCCTTATATATTAGTTTTAGTGGTGATGAATTCCCTCAGTTTATGTTTGTCTGAGAAAGTCTGTATCACACCTTCATTTTTAAAGGATGGTTTTTCCAGGTGTACTAATCTTGGTTGGCAGTTTTGTTGCCCCTTTCAGTTCTTTGAATATATCATTCCACTAATTCCAGACCTGCAAGATTTCTGCTTAGAAATTAACTAAATAGTTGTGGAGAGGTTTATATAGTATGTGACAAGACACTTTTGGTGTTTTCAGAATTCTCTCTTTGTCATGATTTTGTGCAGTTTAATTATAACATGTTTCTGTGCAAATCTCTTCAGGTTCTATATATTTGTGGTCTTTTAAACTTCATGAATTTGGATGTCCATTTCCCTCAAATTTTGGAATTTTTCAGTTATTATTTCTTTAAATTAAGCTTTCTGCCCCTTTCTCTTTCTCTTCTTCTAGGACTTCCATAATGTGTATATTGATTTATTTGATGATGTTACATAAATCACTCAGGTTTCCTTCACACTTTTCTTGATCTTTTTTTCTTTTTGCTACTTTGGGCAATTTCAAATGATCTAACTCTGAATTCACTGATTTTTTCTTCAGCTTGATGAGGTCTGTTGTAGAAGCACTCTTATGAATTTTTTACTTTAGTTATCATGTACTTCAGTTCCAAAATCTATTTTTGGTTATGTTTTATGGTTTCTAACCCTTTGTTGAATTTCTTGCTTTGTTCATATATTGTTTTCCTGATTTCATTTAGTTATCTATCTGTGTTCTCTTGTAGCTCACTGAACTTCTTTAAGATGATTATTTTGAATTCTTTGTCAGGCAATTCATAGATCTCAATTTTTATATGATTGTTTATTAGAGATTTATTTTTTCCTTTGCTGGTGTCATGTTTCCTTAGTTTTTTGTGATTCTTGTAGCCTTGCATTGGTATCTGCACATTTCAAAAAGCAGCCACCTCTTCCAGTCTTTACAGACTGACTTAAGCAGGGACAGCCTTTCATCAACCAGCCCAGCTGAGATTCTTTATGGACACCTGATGGGGTCTCTGGGTCGGCTTGATTCCTGGGTCTGCTGGGTGGGTTTTGAGCCTGGGCCTGCTCTTGCAAGTCTGGAGCATGTGTATGCAGAGGCCAGCCTGATGGTGGGATACAGTATGGTAGCCATGGAGCCTGCGTCCAAGGGGGTGGGCCTGAAGCCTGGGCCCGTGGAGTAAGACTGTAGCTGAGGAGCACTGGAGCAAGTTGCAGTCCATTAAGGAGGGCTGTTGCTAGGTTTCTTACTGGAGTCAGACACTCATTTCATTTTCATTCCCTCACAGGAGAGCTCCTGAGCAGAGGGAATCTCTCAGTGCTTCACTGTAAGGGCTATGGGAAAAGGTTATAAGAGTAAAGTGAAGCTGTCTTTTCTACCCTCCTCAATGCATCTTTTCTCATTTGTGTTCCACCTGGGTGTTGTAATCTCTCACCTGATTCCTGAGCTCTCATGAAGTTATTTTATTTCATGCGTGGATATCAACTTTTTTTCTGTGTGAGAAACTATACTCAACCTCCTTTTTTGTCATCTTGCTGATGACATTCCCTCCAAAATTATTAAGCACCTATTTTATGCAGTCAGTGGTAGAGCAAGTTTCTCCATTAATGGATTTAAGCTCAAATATTAAAGGTGGCATGGATGGAGAGGAGGAAAGAAAGGTCATAAGTATTCTAATTAATTCATTAATCAATATGATAGCTCATGAACTGAAGATACTGAGAAGCATTACAAAAATAAGTGGGTAATATATTGAGAGAGACTGGAGTGGAGGGGGCTTGAGTTACAGTAGGGAAGAGCAGCTCCTTCAGTGTGACTCAACTTTTATTAGGTATGAAAAGACTGAGCAACAGCAGCCCAAGAAAAGGACAATCTGGTGAACATACAGTCAGGACTCTTTAAAGGGTAGGAAGAAGAAAAACTTGACTCAAACAAAGTGAAGAAATGTGCAATTTAGCAGGACTCCTATTGAAAATCAAATTACCACAATAATAACTGATCTGAGATACTTACAGTGAATGCAGAGGAACAACAATTCCAATTAGTTGGAGATGATGTAGAAGATGTGGAGAGCAAACAATCGCATTTTAAGATAGTTAACCCTAATTTTTAAAAAAACTCATAAAATGTAAGAAATAAGAGGGAGGCTATAATAGAAGAGAATATTGTTTAAAAAAAAGAGTTGACTCTGTAATTCAAGAATATTATTTGTTGTAGAAAAAAATGTGACTAAGAATTATAGATAAGAAAAATATATTCTAGTTAAATTATTTAATTGTTAAGTATTAAAGTAATGGGCACATGCAGAGGGGGAAAAGTCATTTACCAGGAGAAAAAGTCAAGTTAGCATTAGAGTTCTCCACAAACATTCAACCCCAGAAGACAATTGTAAATTGTACAATATCCATAAAATTTGGAAGCAAAGAAGGGTGACCTGAGGTAATAATTGCCAGCAAAGCTGTCTTTTGCATACATACTGGCAAGCAGTCCATGTTCTCAAGAATTTCAAAATTAGAGATAATCATATAATATGCATATATATATATATAAAACTGCTTCTGGAATAAAAAGTACTTTATGAAGAAATTCAAGAAAATCAGGATTGAAGAAGCTGTGGTAATCAATAGGAGGTTAGCCTTCAGTTTATATTGATATGAAACTAAGGCTAAGAAACCAAGAAATTATGTTTACAAAACAAAATGTATATAAATCTTGGCAATGAAGGAATAAATCTTTGAAATGATAGTAAAGGGAATGTTGAAGGAAGGATAAGAATGCTAATTTGTTAATATTTAAAAGAAGAGAGTAAGTAGATAGTCTCAAATTAAACTGTGGTTTATTTTAGTTAAAACAATGATGTTTGATAAAAGTATTTTTCTTTCTTAACTTTAGAGCATCACTTAGCTCTAAGTGACAATGATTTATCTCAAGTTTAGTGATCACTTTAGTTTTACATCAGCAACAATTTTTTGTTTCTCTCAATCGAGTTAAAGCTAAATGTAAAACACTTTTCCAGAATTATCTTTGTTGATCTTTCTATCCATGTGCATAGAGATAGACCTGAAATAATATTCTTCTCATAATATTGATGGTCATTTCTGGTCATAGGATTTGGGTTAATAGGGTGCTTTCATTTTAATGTTATTTCAAATTATACTAAATATATATAATTTCAAAATATTAGGGCCAATTTCATTTTTTCATTATAAATCAGACTATCAGTTTCTTTATTTTTTTCTTGCTCCTGAAGGTATTGCACTGAAAGCCAGAAAGGTCAGCAGCCAATTTCCCCAGGTTCATTCTTCCTAGAGACAGAGTGCCAGCAATCATTCAAAGGCTAGCTAAGAGTAGCACTGAAGTCTTTTTAGTAATATCCCCACACATCCATCAGAATTATTGATGTGCTGATATGTCCCAGGAAATCTTGTTGCTCCTCAGTGATAACAAGGACTCTGGATGTGTCAATCACGTCCTGTCATTGTATTTATTTCCTATATTGTCATAGCTGAGTTGAGGCTGCAGCTCTACCACAATAAACATGTTATAATTAGTTCTGCTAACAGAATTTTGTAAAGAAGAGCTTATGTTAAGTGAAATTTATTTTTGCATGGGTACCAAGTCATGCCTTCTCCATTTTGCCTGGCATTTCTTTGTTTATAATTGATAGATGAACATTTGCTAGTTTCATGTCTTTGGAATCAGAGTCAATGGCAGATTTTCAGCTGTGTGGATGATTGATGTAATTCACAGCTTGGATTTATATAGTGTCCTTGGGCAAGGAAGGAGTGTTTTTGTCACACGTACTCTGCAAACCCCAGTCACATGGATTAGAGACGTGGTAGGATGAAGAAGCATGTTGGGCATCTTAGATTCAGGAGTTCTTCATCTTGCATCCTAGGTCTTTCACTTACCTTGTAATCTTAAACAATTTAGTCAATGTTTCTGAAACTCAATCCTAACATTTAAAAAAGCATAAATAAAATAAAAGTGCAGAAATGATTATTTCATATATCAAACAACTTTTGTTTTGACTGTGCTTTTGAAAGGTTGAATTCCAATTTCATTAAGAACATCATGACTAAGTATTTTAATTAAAGGTAGGCATATATGATAGTGCTTCTTTATGTTGAATTTTAATGTCCACCTGGAAACTGTCATTTTTGTTTTAGAAAATGAATAGGTACAATCCCTGTATCATATATTTGTTAAAATAGGAACACAGCAATGATTTAGGTAGACTCTTTTCTGATGATCAGTACATAAAGATATATTGTCAGCATAATATAGTATTTAAGCCACTAAATATCCATTAGCATTTTAATAAAATAAATAGTCCCTATTAATAAAAGTGCTAGGATTATTTATTTCAAAATGCCAAAATAAACACAATGCTCACTAAAATATTTGGAAATACAAGGATGACAGATAAAAAACAGAAAAGCACATTTCCACACCCTGTTGTCTGGACTAAATGTAGCAGCTGTGGCAGAGCCTCAAAGACTATACCAGAACCTGAACTCGAACCCTTTCCATTTTCCTTACCCTTCCCCACGAGCTCCAAATTGGTGGCTGGAAAGAGGCAGCAGTACCTAATCTGTAATGCCTAATGTCACAGGATGCAGAACAGCTGACCCAGGGAGTGATTTTTCCCAAGTCTGAATTTACAGGTTCCAAGCTAGAGGCAAACTGCTCCTCACTCGGGGTTGCTTGCTCAGTCAGGGAACATCCCCAGATGCAACAGTTTGCACTGTACCTGAAAGCACCCCAGAGTTTACTCACAGCAATATGCACAGTCCCTTTAATCCTGGAACAGAATTTCACTGAAATATTTTGCAAAGTATCTGTCCTTCAACAGGTGACAGAATACTAGTAGTACTTTTGTCCTTTGGTGATCTTAGATCACTTTTAACAGGATCACTATATGATCTATATTTTTAAATAAAATAATCCATCAAATCATCTTTCAGCCTTGTGAAGAATCTTCAAGATATTGAATAAAATCATAGAGACTGAGTCAGGAGATAAGAAAACTGAAGTTCTGTGTTGCACAAGCTTCAAAATCCTATAATTCCTATGTTACAAGATTGCAAACACCAGAGTCTTTGACAAGAATAATACAGGCAATGCAGGGAGCAAGTCAAACAAAAATGGATATGCATACTACACTTTTGGAGATGACCCATTCCTCCAGTAACAAAATGTTCCATATTATGTCAATCAATAAGGTAAAGTGAAAGTATCATTAGGCTGAAAGAAACAGGATGCTGAATTGCTGGTAGTAGCAGCTCCACTGGTTACTGGCAATATATCTTTGGCTCTAATTTCATAGTCCTAAATTTCCCCATTGTTTAGATGAGAGATAATTAGAGTTTTCAAGTAGGAAAAGTTATAATCTTTAGGGAATGGAGGCAAAATTCATTTTTTGCTCAATTTGAGATTCCTTTTCTTTTTACCATTATTACTTAAAAATTAGACAATCACTCAATTAGCTTCTCATTGGAACTGAGAACATTTAGATCAGATATGTAAAATGATAGTCTTTCAGGCTTCCCTGGTGGCTCACTGGTTAAGAATCCGCCTGCCAATGCAGGGGACACACGTTCGAGCCCTGGCCCGGGAAGATCCCACATGCTGCGGAGCAGCAAAGCCCGTGCACCACAACTACTGAAGCCCCTGCGCCTAGAGCCCGTGCTCCGCAATAAGAGAAGCCACCGCAATGAGAAGCCTGTGCACCGCAGCAAAGAGTAGCCTCTGCTCATTGCAACTAAAGAAAGCCTGCGTGCAGCAACAGAGACCCAATACAGCCATAAACAAACAAACAAATAAATAAATAAATTTATGTTAAAAATAAATAGTCTTTCCAAAAGAATGCCAAAGCAGCCAGAGGAATTGTACAGAAAAGACTGCATGCCTAGCATAAAGTAAGGCTTATGCTGAAACCCTGGTAACTTCATTTACTCCTCTCTTTTTCTTGCATGCAAAACATCAGCATAGTTTGTTGGCTGTACCCTTACAATGCATCCAGGCTTCAAGCACTTCTAACTACTCTCACCATCCCACCTCAGTCCATGACCTATCATTTCTTGCCTGGATTCTTAGCATTGTTGGTGTCCCTGCTTCCACCTTTCTCCCCAACAGTCTAATATTAGCACAATAGCTGGAGCCTTCCTTTTAAAGCAAAAGGTGTTACTTCTTCGATCAGAATCCCTCAGCAATTAAAAGCTAAGGTCCTTATATTGCCCTGACTGCCCCCTTGTTACTTAACCCTATTTCTTCTACATCTCTGAACTCAATTCCTACCTCTCCCACTTCCATAAACTTTGCTTCAGCCACACTGGATGCTGGTTCTTCAACACGCCAAGCATCCTTTAACCTCTAGAAATGTTCACTTGATGTTTTCTCTGTTTGAACCTATTCTTCTAAATACAGTTGTGATTTGTCACTCATCTGCTTTAAGGCTGTCTGTGTTCATTCAGATGTCACTTTATGGACATACACGTGGTGGTGGCAGCCAGGAAGGAATGAGGGACTTTCTGTAATTACCTCAAGAAAAATAGCAACTTTCTACCATTTCTGTCAATATCTATCATCATTTCTGTCTTTATAGCATATACAGTCATCATTACATATTATCTTCATAATATATTTTGTCTGTCTTTTCTCTGTAAGCTGAAAGGATCTTCTTTTGGTTTTACTGACTGGTGTATTTTTAATGCTTATGTACACACTGCTATATTTAAAATAGATAACTAACAAGGACGTACTGTATAGCACAGGGAACACTGCTCAATATTCTGTAATAACCTAAATAGTAAAAAAATTTGAAAAAGAATAGGTACATGTATGTGTATAATTGAATCACTTTTCTGTACACCTGAAACTAACACAACATTGTTAATCAACTATGCTCCAGTAGAAAATAAAAAATTTAAAAAAAGAAAAACAAGAGGTACTAGGTGATGCATCTACTCCAGTCTGCTAGCCAGGGTTCTCCCTGTCATATGTCCCTTCTCTTCTTTAAGAAAAAGCTACACTCATACCAGAATCACAACCTCCAGGAATTACTTTCAGGATATAGCAGAATTCTTAGAGTTTATATTGATAATCCATTTATTATTGTAAACCAAATGTCAACGGATTCTGATAAGTTCTTTTTCCTTGTGTTCCATCATGTATATCCAATGCAAACTCCTATATTCTTTACCCCAACAAAACTCTCCAATAGTTTACTCCTTCCTGAACCCTTCTGTTAGTGTTTCTCTTTCATGATTGACACACTGCTCTATGTTCTCAGCCAACTTACTGATTGGTCTTCTTATCACCTCTTTGTTTTTGCTGAAGACACTATTTCTCTCCAGTTTCCTCAAATGTGTCTGGTGTATTTTCTTATGTCCTATAAAGCAAGACTGAGGGAGCTTATCTTTCCTTTCCTTGTCCTTTTGTCTGACATTACCACTAGAAAATCATATCTCTTACATCATGTCCAACTTACAAGTCACGCCATTTTATTTATGTTATATTAAATCAGTACTATATTTCTTTCCTTTGTGGTTTCTATCAAAAATGTAATTATTTTATTCATTTTTATATAATTGCATTATTTCTCCTTGGATGTATATGACATACTGTAGGATTTAATAACTGTTTTATGAAATAATGACCTTTTATTTTAAAAAAAAACCCTTTTGTATTACTTTGAAGTTAATACTGTGAAACAACACTCTCCTTTGCAATATAAGAAACATATATTTGGTCATTCAGTTGAGGAAAATATATTTCTCATATATATTTGGTCTTTGTCCGTGGTTCCTGGCTTGCAGCTCCCAAAAATCTATGGTCAAACCCCTCAGGATGGGATCTCCACATCTTTCAGAAATGTAACATATGTTCCTAAATTATTTCACTCTCCCTTTATCTGCAACAACTGTTTCCAAACTTTACTTTTAGTTAATAGTTATTTACTTTTTAATCTGATAGTTTAATCATCATTTGCTTCAGAAAGCTCTTATTGATTCCCACTGGATTAATTTCTCTTGACATATATTCTCATAGCACCTTCAATTTTTCTTTGTGGTTTATCTTATCACCCTATTGATTACTTGTTCAATGTTTAACTTTCCCATAAAAATTAAATCTCCATAAAGAATGGTTATTATATTTCACAGTTGTACCTTTAGTCCCAATACAGCTTTTTCTCATAGCACGTTTTCAGAAATATTTCTCTGCAATCAAAGACAATTTTCCTTTACAACAGAAACAAGAAAGGATGAAAATGGTGTCTTCTTTTCTCAACTTAATTGTCCTTTTAATCCTCAAAATCCATTGTCATCCAATTCATTAGGACGGTTTGATCAGAATAACCTACACTCATTGACCCTACTGTGATGTTAACATAGGCCTGTAATGAACTAAACGCACAACCTCCTCTTCCTATTTTAACCCATTCCTGCCTTCAGACTCAGTTCAAGACTTTGTTGTCCTAAAAAGAGGAAGAACAATATAGGAGGAATATTACAGTCTTGAAGGCAGATTAACTATGTTTCTAAACCCGTCTCTTCAACTTAATGGCTGTGAACTTCGGAAATTTGTAATATATTGAGCCTCACAATTCTTACCCTTGTCAGGTATATAATTACAAAATCTGCCTTAATGTATTTTGTGAGGGCTTTTAAAAAATACATGCTGAAAGTGCCTGATAATATATGGACATACACTCAATATCTGTTAAATCCCCCTAGTGGAATAGGGATCTTTTCCTCTCCTCTTCTGACTTGTTTTAGGTCAATGCTGGGGGAATATCTGCCCATAAGATTAGCCCCTCTGTTTCGGAGGGCAGTTAATTTGATTGGAACATTTTCTGGGCTAAAGTCAGTTAAGGGCTGTGTATGTATGTATGTATTTATTTATGTTTACTGTGTTAAAGGAGGGAGTAGGCTCTACTCTTCCTCTTCCACTTTAAGTTTTCTGTCATATGTGCACTCTGGTAGTCTGTGTTCTGAAGCCAGCAATGCCATATTTGCTCATGTAATAGGTGGATTTACAGAATACTCCATAGTCGCAACTGTTCTGAATTAAAAGTAGGGCTCAAGAACTTTCTCTCAGGCTCGCAGGCCAAGGCTAGGTGTGCCTGGCATTTTAGCTATGTGCTGATTTTTACTGTGGTATAGCTATTTTTCAGTTGAAGCTTTATTATAATATGTTCATTTTCATTAAAACTCTTAGCAAGTTTTTGTTCAGAACTTCAGACATAACTTCAGTTACTTTTTTAGTTCATTTTGTAGTTAGAAAGATTTGGGTTCAAAACCTGGTTATTTTTATTCTTATTTCTGTGAGGATTTTTTTAGTCTTATTGACTGTATCACTTATCCCCTCTATGAAATGAGGAACATTACATCCACATCTGTGAAGGCTGTGAGAATTAAATGGGAAAATGCATGTAAGCATATGTCCCAACACACATCATGATCGATAATTATTAGTCCCTTTTATATTTTTTTAAGCATAATGCACTGTGTTCTTCCTGAAGGTAGACTTGTGTATACACAATGGTTTAAAATCCCACATCTTGTTACTTTCAGGAGTACATCACACATTGAAGGGACTGAAGACTCATCTGTGTCCCTGTTACATCTAAGGTGAACATTGCCTTCTATTTTATGACACAACCAGATGATAGAGCCAAAATTTGATACATGCCTGTTTGCCTAGATAGTAGGTATTTATTATTATTATTACTTTATTTTACTTTTATCAGCAAAAGTTTAGGGAGAAGGAGGAAGTGGAGCAATCTGATAGAAATCTGATAGAATCATTTCTATGGAGCATGGACTTTGGTTTTATTTTTTCTTGCTTCACATTTAAGCAATTTTATTTTCAACATGCAAACCAAACTGCCAGAGAGAAACTGAAATCAAATATAAAAGGGCCATTAAGAAATATGGAAGACAGATTGAAAAGTCCCATCAAACATTTATAAGTAACTATAGAAGATGATGGGAAAGTAATATATAAAGAGATAATATATGAGCATTCTGAAAATTAAAAACAGTTATGCCTTTTGATTTCAAAGACTCTGAAAACCAAGGCAGTTTTTAAAAAATTAGTAAATCCAAATCCACCTGTATTTTAGGAAAACTATAAAATATCAAGAAAGAAAATCTTACAAACTACCATAAAAGTAAGCAAGTTGATGACAAAGTAATACTAATTAGCTGACATACTTCTCATAAACAAAAGTAGAAAAAACAATGCAGTTTGTTAATACCTATCAGTCACAGTGGGAAACTTATTGTAAATTAAAATTGTATACGCAGTTACACTATCAGTAAAGAGAGAAAGCAAAATAAAACATTTGCTGATATATAAAGAAAATAATTTTATCATGGATAGACTCTCAATACAGGAGTCATAAATCATAAGAGTGGTGAATACAGGAATTTTAAATCATGTGAGCAATTTTTATTTTGTGTTGACAATGAAAAATAAATTGTTTTGCACAATGAAAGTAAAGCTAGAAAATAAATAGTAATAAGATGGAGAACTGCTCAATGCTCACTTTAAATATCTTACATCTTCTTGATATATACCAGGAGGATATAATTTGAAATAGTTTGACTTTGTAAAAAAATTTCCGGGTCTATATGTTGTATTTAAAAATTAAAAACAAACACACACATAAATAGAAATAGCTTTCTACAAGTTTGAAATACAGAAAAAAAGAAAGTGAATAAAACAATGGAAATAAGAAAATAGGAAATAGAGTACAAAAAAAAAAAAGGCCTAAGTAAGTCAGTAACCAGAATAAGTGTTAAGCATTTATACCTTTTTTTGCCTTTTTCTTTTTTTTTAGCATCTTTACTGGAGTATAATTGATTTACAATGGTGTGTTACTTTCTGCTATATAACACAGTGAATCAGCTATACATATACATATATCCCCATATCTCCCTCTTGTGTCTCGCTCCCACGCTCCTTATCCCACCACTAGGTGGACACAAAGCACTGAGCTGATCTCCCTGTGCTATGCGTCTGCTTCCCACTAGCTATCTGTTTTACATTTGGTAGTGTATATATGTCCATGCCACTCACTCACTTTGTTCCGGCTTACCCTTCCCTCTCCCCATGTCCTCAAGTCCATTCTCTACATCTGTGTCTTTATGCCTGTCCTGCCCATAGATTCTTCAGAACCTTTGTTTTTAATTCCATAGATATGTGTTAGCATACGGTATTTGTTTTCCTTTTTCTGACTTACATCACTCTGTATGACAGTCTCTAGGTCCATCCACCTCACTACAAATAACTCAGTTTCGTTTCTTTTTACGGCTGAGTAATATTCCACTGTATATATGTGCCACATCTTATTTATCCTTTCATCTGTCAGTGGACACTTAGGTTGCTTCCATGTCCTGGCTGTCGTAAATAGAGCTGCACTGAACATTTTGGTAAATGACTCTTTTTGAATTATGGTTTTCTCAGCGTATATGCCCAGTAGTGGGATTGCTGGGTCGTATGGTAGTTCTATGTTAGTTTTTTAAGGAACCTCCCTACTGTGTTCCATAGTGTTTGTATCAATTTACATTCCCACCAGCAGTGCAAGAGGGTTCCCTTTTCTCCACACCTTCTCCAACATTTATTGTTTGTAGAATTTTTTGATGATGGCCATTCTGACCAGTGTGAGGTGATACCTAATTGTAGTTTTGATTTGCATTTCTCTAATGATTAATGATGTTGAGCATTCTTTCATGTGTTTGTTGGCAATCTGTGTATCTTCTTAGGAGAAATGTCTATTTAGGTCTTCTGCCCATTTTTGGACTGGGTTGTTTTTTTGGTATTGAGCTTCATGAGCTGCTTATAAATTTTGGAGATTAATCCTTTGTCAGTTGCTTCATTTGCAAATATTTCCTCAGATTCTGAGGATTATCTTTTCATCTTGTTTATGGTTTCCTTTGCTGTGCAAAAGCTTTTAAGTTTCACTAGGTCCCATTTGTTTATTTTTGTTTTTATTTCCATTTCTCTAGGTGGGGGGGGGTCAAAAAGGATCTTGCTGTGAAATATATAATAGTGTGTTCTGCCTATGTTTTCATCTAAGAGTTTTATAGTGTCTGGCCTTACATTTAGGTCTTTAATCCATTTTGAGTTTATTTTTGTGTATGGTGTTAGGGAGTGTCCTAATTTCATTCTTTTACATGTAGCTGTCCAGTTTTCTCAGCACCACTTATTGAAGAGGCTGTCTTTTCTCCACTGTATATTCTTGCCTCCTTTATCAAAGATAAGGTGACCATATGTGCATGGGTTTATCTATGGGCTTTCTATCCTGTTCCATTAATCTATATTTCTGTTTTTGTGCCAACTATACTGTCTTGATTACTGTAGCTTTGTAGTATAGTCTGAATTCCGGGAGCCTGATTCCTCCAGCTGATTCTCTTTCTCAAGATTGCTTTGGCTATTCAGGGTCTTTTTTGTTTCCATACAGATTGTGAAATATTTTGTTCTAGTTCTGTGAAAAACGCCACTGGTAGCTTGATAGGGATTGCAGTAAATCTGTAGATTGTTTTGGTAGTATAGTCATTTTCTCAATGTTGATTCTTCCAATCCAAGAACATGGTATATTTCTTCATCTGTTTGTATCATCTTTAATTTCTTTCATCAGTGTCTTACAGTTTTCTGCATACATGTCTTTTGTCTCCTTAGGTAGGTTTATTCCTAGGTATTTGTTGCTTTTTGTTGCAATGGTAAATGGGAGTGTTTCATTAATTTCTTTACAGAGTTTTCATCATTAGTGTGTAGGAATGCAAGAGATTTCTGTGCATTAATTTTGTATCCTGCTGCTTTACCAAATACTTTGATTAGGTCTAGTAGTTTTGTGGTAGCATCTTTAGGATTCTCTAAGTATAGTATCATGTCATCAGCAAACAGTGACAGTTTTAGTTCTTCTTTTCTGATTTGGATCCTTTTATTTCTTTTTCTTCTCTGATTGCTGTGGCTAAAACTTCCAAAACTATGTTGAATAACAGTGGTGAGAGTGGGCAACTTTGTCTTGTTCCTTATATTAGTAGAAAATGTTTCAATTTTTCATCATTGAGAACGATGTTGGCTGTGTGTTTGTCATATATGGCTTTTATTATGTTGAGGTAGGTTCCCTCTATGCCTACTTTCTGGAGGGTTTTCATCGTAAATGGCTGCTGAATTTTGTCAGAAAGTTTTTCTGCATGTATTAAGATAATCATATGGTTTTTCTCCTTCAATTTGTTAAAATGGTTTATCACATTGATTGATTTGCATATATTGGAGAATCCTTGCATTCCTGGGATAAACCCCGCTTGATCATGGTGTATGATCCTTTTAATGTGCTGTTGGATTCTGTTTGCTAGTATTTGGTTGAGGATTTTTGCACCTATGTTCATCAGTGTTACTGACCTGTAGTTTTCTTTTCTTGTGACATCTTTGTCTGGTTTTGGGATCAGGGTGATTGTGGCTACATAGAATGAGTTTGGGAATGTTCCTCTTCCTGCTGTTTTTTGGAAGAGTTTGAGAAGGATAGATGTTAACTCTTCTCTAAATGTTTGATAGAATTCGCCTGTGGAGGCATCTGGTCCTGGGCTTTTGTTTGTTGGAAGATTTTTAATCACAGTTTCAGTGCTTGTGATTGGTCTGTTTATATTTTCTATTTCTTCCTGTTTCAGTCTCGGAAGGTTGTGCTCTTCTAAGAATTTGTCCATTTCTTCCAGGTTGTCCATTTTACTGGCATATAGTTGCTTGTAGTAATCTCTCATGATCCTTTGTATTTCTGCAGTGTCAGTTGTTACTTCTCCTTTTTCATTTCTAATTCTCTTGATCTGAGTCTTCTCCCTTTTTTTCTTGATGAGTCTGGCTAATGGTTTATCAATTTTGTTTATCTTCTCAAAGTACCAGCTTTTACTTTTATTGATCTTGCCTCTCATTTCCTTCATTTCTTTTTCATTTACTTCTGCTCTAATCTTCATGATTTCTTTCCTTCTGCTAACTTTGGGAGGTTTTTGTTCTTCTTTCTCTAATTGCTTTAGGTGTAATGTTAGGTTTTTTATATGAGATCTTGCTTGTTTCTAGAGGTAGGATTGTATTGCTATAAATTTCCCTCTTAGAACTGCTTTTGCTGCATCCCATAGGTTTGGGGTTGTCGTGCTTTCATTGTCGTTTGTTTTTAGGTATTTTTTGATTTCCTCTTTGATTTCCTCACTGACCTCTTGGTTATTTAGTAGTGTATTGTTCAGCCTCCATGTGTTTCTGTTTTTTACAGTTTTTTTCCTGTAATTGATACCTAGTCTCATAGTGTTGTGGTCAGAAAAGGTACTTGATACGATTTCAATTTTCTTAAATTTACCAGGGCTTGATTTGTGACCTAAGATATGATCTATCCTGGGGAATGTTCCATGAGCACTTGAGAAGAAAGTGCATTCTGTTCTTTTGGGATGGAATGTTCTATAAATATCAGTTAAATCCATGTTGTTTAATGTATCATTTAAAGCTTGTGTTTACTTATTTATTTTCATTTTGGATGATCAGTCCATTGGTGGAATTGGAGATACATAGTCCCTACTATGTTTGTGTTACTGTTGACTTCCCTTTTTATGGCTGTTAGCATTTGCCTTATGTATTGAAGTGCTCCTATGTTGAGTGCATAAATGTTTACAATTGTTGTATCTTCTTCTTGGATTGATCCCTTGATCATTATGTAGTGTCCTTCTTTGTCTCTTGTAATAGTCTTT
Organism: Kogia breviceps; assembly: GCF_026419965.1. Lineage (NCBI taxonomy): Eukaryota > Metazoa > Chordata > Mammalia > Artiodactyla > Physeteridae > Kogia > Kogia breviceps. The sequence goes on from NC_081311.1 coordinate 54,037,387, forward strand.
GTTTTAAAATGTATTTTGTCTGATATGAGAATTGCTACTCCAGCTTTCTTCTGATTTCCATTTGCATGGAATATCTTTTTCCATCCCCTCACTTTCAGTCTGTATGTGTCCCTAGGTCTGAAGTGTGTCTCTTGAAGACAACATATATTTGGGTCTTATTTTTGTATCCATTTAGCCAGTCTCTGTCATTTGGTTGGAGCATGTAATCCATTTACTGTTAAGGTAATTATCAATATGTATGTTCCTATTACCATCTTCTTAACTGTTTTGGGTTTGTTATTGTAGGTCTTTTTCTTCTCTTGTGTTTCCTGCCTAGAGAAGTTCCTTTAGAATTTGTTGTAAAGCTGGTTTGGTGGTGCTGAATTCTCTTAGCTTTTGCGTGTCTGTAAAGGTTTTAATTTTTCTCTCAAATCTGAATGAGATCCTTGTTGGATAGAGAAATCTTGTTTTTATGTTTTTCCCTTTCATCACTTTAAAGATGTCCTGCTGCTCCCTTCTGGCTTGCAGAGTTTCTGCTGAAAGATTAGCTGTTAACATTATGGGGATTCCCTTGTATGTTATTTGTTGCTTTTCCCTTGCTGCTTTTAATATTGTTTCTTTGTATTTAATTTTTTATAGTTTGATTTATGTGCTTTGGCTTGTTACTCTTTGGATTTATCCTGTATGGGACTCTCTGCACTTCCTAGACTTGATTGACTATTTCCTTTCCCATATTAGGGAAGTTTTCAAATATAATCCCTTCACATATTTTCTCAGTCCCTTTTTTTTCCCCTCTTCTTCTACTGGGACCCCTATAAATCAGACGTTGATGTGTTTACTGTTGTCCCAGAGGTCTCTGAGACTGTCCTGAATTCTTTTCATTCTTTTTTCTTAATTCTGCTCTGCAGTAGTTATTTCCACTATTTTATCTTCCAGGTCACTAATCTGTTCTTCTGCATCAGTTATTCTGCTATTGATTCCTTCTAGAGAATTTTAAATTTCATTTATTGTGTTGTTCATCATTGTTTGTTTGCTCTTTAGTCTTCTAGGTCCTTGTTAAGTGTTTCTTGTATGTTCTTCATACTGTATCCAAGATTTTGGATCATCTTTACTATCACTATTCTGAATTCTTTTTCGGGTAGACTGCCTATTTCCTCTTCATTTATTAGGTCTGGTGGGTTGTTACCTTTCTCCTTCATCTGCTGAGTATTTCTCTGCCTTCTCATTTAGCTTAACTTACTGTGTTTGGGGTCTCCTTTTCACAGGCTGCATGTTCGTAGTTCCCATTGTTTTTGGTGTCTGCCCTCAGTTCGTAAGGTTTTTTCAGATGGTTGTGTAGGCTTTCTGGTGGAGGTGACTGGTGCCTATGTTCTGGTGGATGAGCCTGGATCTTGTCTTTCTGGTGAGCAGGACCGTGTCTAGTAGGTCTAGTAGTGTGCTTTGGCATGTCTGTGACCTTATTATGATTTTAAACAGCCTCTCTGCTTGTGGGTGGAGTTGTGTTCCTGTCTTGCTAGTTGTTTGGCATTAGGCATCCAGCACTGGAGTTTGCTGGCCACTGTTGTGTAGTTGGGTGTTAGCTTTGAAATGGAGATCTCTGGAGAGCTCTTGCCGATTGATATTTCGTGCGGCCGGGAGGTCTCTGGTGGTCCAACATCCTAAACTCAGCTGTCCCATCTCAGAGGCTCAGTCCTGACACCAGGCTGGAGTACCAAGACCCTGTCAGCCACATGGCTCAGAAGAAAAGGGAGGAAAAAAAAAGAAAATAAGAAAGAAAAAGTAAATAAATAAAATGAAGTTATTAAAATAAAAAATAAATGAAAAGTAAAAAAAAAAATGTAAGTAATTAAGAAAAAGAAGAAAGAAGAGAGCAACCAAACCAAAAAACAAATCTATCAATGATAACAAGTGCTAAAAAACTATACTAAATAATAAAAATAAAAAATCAACCAACAAATAAACCAAGACAGAATCCTAGGACAAATGGTAACAGCAAAGCTATACAGACAATATCACACAAAAATGCATACATATACACACTCACAAAAAGAGAAAAATTATATATGTGTGTGTATATATATATATATAATACTTATATATTTTTTTAAAAAAGGAAGAGAGCAACCAAATCAATAAACAAATCTGCCAGTGATAATAAATTCTAAATACTAAGTTAAGATAAATGTAAAACCGGAAACAAATTAGATGCAGAAAGCAAACCCCAAGTCTTAAGTTGCTCCCAAAGTCCACTGCCTCAATTTTGGGATGATTCATTGTCTATTCAGGTATTCCACAGAGGCAGGGTACATAAAGTTGATTGTGGAGATTTAATCCTCTGTTCCTTAGGCTGCTGGGAGAAATTTCCCTTCCTCTTTTTTGTTCGCACAGCTCCTGGGGTTCACCTTTGGATTTGGCCCTACCTCTGCCTGTAGGTCACCTGAGGGCATCTGTTCCCTGCCCAGACAGGACGAGGTTAAAGTAGCAGCTGACTGGGGGCTCTGGCTCACTTAGACTTTGGGGAGGGAGAGGTGTGGAATGCGTGGTGAGCATTTGGCGGCAGAGGCTGGAATGATGTTGCAGCAGCCTGAGGTGTCCCTGTGTTCTCCCAGGGAAGGTGTCCCTGGGTCATGGGACCCCGGCAGTATCTTTCTGCACAGGCTCCCATGAGGGGAGGTGTGGATAGTGACCTCTTCTTGCACACAGGCTTCTTGGTGGCTGCAGCAGCAGCCTTAGCGTTTCATGCCCATCTCTGGTGTCTGCGCTGATAGCCGTGGCTCGCGCCTATCTCTGGAGCTCGTTTCGGTGGTGCTCTGAATCCTGTCTCCTCACACACCCTGAAACAATGGTGTCTTGCCTCGTCGGCAGATCCAGACTTTTTCCCAGACTCCTTCCCAGCTAGCTGTGGTGCACTAGCCCCCCTCAGGCTGTGTAATCACAGCCAACCCTAGTCCTCTCCCTGGGGTCTGACCTCTGAAGCTGGAACCTCAGTTTCCTTCTCCTTCTTGGCTGGTGAGTGCTGGTTGGCACCGATCCTCTCTGTGGGAATCTGCTTTGCCCTCTGCACGCCTATTGCGGTGCTTTCCTCCGTGGTTCCGAAACTTTCCCCTGACGACCCCCTGTCTCCACCAGTGAAGGGGCTTCTTAGTGTGTGGAAACCTTTCCTCTTTCACAGCTCCCTCCCAGAGGTGCAGGTCCCATCCCTATTCTTTTGTCTCTGCTTTTTCTTTATCCTTTTGCCCTACCCAGGTATGTGGGGAGTTTCTTGCCTTTTGGGAGGTCTGAGGTCTTCTGCCAGCATTCAGTAGGTGTTCTGTAGGAGTTGTTCCACATGTAGATGTATTTCTGATGTATTTGTGGGGAGGAAGGTGATCTCCATGTGCTACTCCTCCGCCATCTTGAAGGTCCCTAGGCTGATCAAGCATTTATTCTTTTTTTATTAACATCTTTATTTGAGTATAATTGCTTTGCAATGGTGTGTTAGTTTCTGCTTTATAATAAAGTGAATTAGCTATACATATATATACATCCCCATATCCCTTCCCTCTTGCGTCTCCCTCCCCCACCCCCTATCCTACCCCTCTAGGTGGACACAAAGCATGGAGCTGATCTCCCTGTGCTATGCGGCTGCTTCCCACTAGCTATCTATTTTACATTTGGTAGCGTATATATGTCCACATGAATTTATTCTTAAATGTGCGGGAAAAATGAAAAGAATATCACAGTAGTGTGGGAAGAAATAAAGTCAGCTAGCGACTTGGTGCTTGTAGGTAATATATCTATGACAAAACCTCACAGAAAGGTCTGAAATATACAAAAAGAAGACCAATGCCAGGCAAATAATAAACAAAATATAATAAAGTGGTGTGTTAGGTACATTAATGTTAGACAAAAAAGAGTTTAAGGCAAAAACAGTTTTAAAAGGACATTACAAAATAATGGAGTTTATAAATCAAAATTTAAGTCACATATGTAGATAATAATATTAGACAGCAGTGTGATATACAAAGCAAATTTTCAGTGTTGCTGTCAGTTTTAACAAACCTTCAATCACAGAGTTTGAACTAGCTATAATATCTTACAAATATAGAACATCTAGACAAAACTTAGTACAATTAAGAATGATTTAAAAAGTAGTGAGCGATTATGTTTTCCACCAAGCTTGATTATATATGTGTATGTATACTCATATGTCAATGTGTATATTTATATATGAATGTATGTATACACATGCAATGTGTATATGTATGTGTGTAGTAGAAATCCAAACCAGATAATTAACATTCTTTTCATTCATTGCATGATCAAATGTAAATTTAAAAAGTAAAATTGTGGCTTCCCTGGTGGCACAGTGGTTGAGAGTCTGCCTGCTGATGCAGGGGACGTGGGTTCGTGCCCCGGTCCGGGAAGGTCCCACATGCCGTGGAGCGGCTAGGCCTGTGAGCCATGGCCACTGAGCCTGCGAGTCCAGAGGCTGTGCTCCACAACAGGAGAGGCCACAACAGTGAGAGGCCCGCGTACCACACACACACACACACACACAAAAGTAAAATTGTCAAGCCAACCTAATGCAATGTAATGAATTTCTATGAATTGATATCATAAAGGTATATGCTCCTGTTGATCATAATTGTACATAATTTATCCAGTAATATGATACATTTTACATGTACAATTAAAATATCTATACATAACAAAAGGCATGCAAAAACATTAATATTTTATTAATTTATAATTAATTCATTTATCTATTTGTTTTTGGCTGCATTGGATCTTCATTGTGGCACGCAGACTTTCTGTAGTTGTGGTGAGCGGGGGCTATTCTTCTTTCCAGGTTGCAGGCTTCTCATTGCGGTGGCTTTTCATTGCGGATCTTGGGCTCTAGGTGCGGGGGCTTTAGTAGTTGTGGCTCCTGGGCTCTAGAGTGCAGGCTCAGTAGTTGTGGCACCCGGGCTTAGTTGCTCCTCTGCATGTGGTATCTTCCCAGACCAGGGCTTGAACCTGTGTCCCTGGCATTGGCAGGCAGATTCTTTACCACTGCACCACCAGGGAAGTCCTTAATTTATAATTCTATAAATTTAAAAGTATTACACAAACCAATTTACAATTATATATAAATACTTAAGTGATAGCAAATTATTACACATAAAAACTTAAGGACTTAGGCAAAGTAGTATTTAAAATGAAGTTATTATTTGAGAATACATGTGTTAATAAAACAGTTATTTAAAAGGAATACTATAACAAATCTAAGAAAAATAGAATGGAGAATATAAAAGTATCTGCAGAATTAATAAAATAGAAAAAAATATAGGAAGGGTAAACAAAACTGAAAGAGGTTTTTTTTCTGAGACTGGTCTCACCTTCCCCTACCTCACCCCAACAAATCAACATCCTACAAAACTGTTAAAAAATAAGAGAAAGATCCCAGATTGTTTGAACTAACTCAATGGACATAGCTATGGCAAATAAGTAAGGCTTTTTAAAATAATAAGAGAATAATACAAATAAAAGAATGTCAATACATTTTGAAGAGATATATTATTAAAATTAACTAAAGAAGAGATAGAAATTCTGAATGAATAAAAAATGACATTAACATTGTAATCAGAATTATTCCTTCCAAACGGCCACCACTAGATGGCTTTATATACAAGTTTGAGCAGACCTTCAAAGAAAAAATAAACCCTGTGTTATGCAAACTCAGAGAATAATGAAACACGATTCTAATTAAAACTTTATGAGGTTAATATAAACTGGATATTTTATTTGGAAAAGTATACTTCATAAAATATGAATTCATGTCACCTATAAAATATTTGCAATAGTAAGTCAAATTCAGCAATATAAAAAATGTATATACAGGAAAAGATGATACTTCGACATCAGAAAATCTTAGTACCAAACATTACACTGAGCCATAAAAGGGTGATAATCTTATGATAGCCTCACTATCTATATATTATCTATTTATCTATCATCTATCAACCTACCTAAGAGTTGAATAGTGGTTAATATCTAATATATGCTATATTATCTAGTAAATGTATGTAAGTATATGATAATTTTTGTAAAACATTCAGCCCTCTGTGATAAATATTTTTTCTGGGAAATTGCTAACTTGTCTCATGGATAACAGCAAGCGGCAACAGAAACATTTTTGCGTATGTAGAGGAAGATAAGGCTGTTTCATATCATTGCCCCTGTAGTAAGCTAGAAAATACAATGGGAGGGTTAAACTGTTGAAATATAAAACAAAAAAGTCATATTTACAAAATATTACCCATGTATGAATAACCCAAAAGTTATTGCAAACTATTAAAAGAGTCCAACATGGAGGCTGGATTTCCTCTTTTTCTATTAGTATTTGATAAAATAGCTCAGAATATCAAGTAAAAAAAAAATAATATGAGTATATTTTACCCATCCTGTATCATAAAACTTTGATAAAATATTTGTATCTGCTTACCCCTTCCTGATCACACCGACATTCTTTCCTAAAGGGTCAAACACTCATTTTGAAAGCGGACTGCCATAGTCACACAGTTTTAAGATTTTAATATGTATGTATTTCATTTAACCAATATATGTTATTACTTTGAATGTGTTAAATGCTATTATACAGAATATTATTGCCATCAACATGCTTTTTATTTTCTTAGTCTTCTGTTTAGATACCCATCCATGTTGTCATACTTCACTATATTTGCACTGCTTTATGGTATTTCATTGTAAGGGCATATTGCAATATGTTTTTACATTTTCATGTTGGACATTTTATTTGATTTAAATGGTTTTGTGATTAAAAACACTGCCTCTGTGTATATTCATATACAAGTCCAATTCTACACTTTTGAAATACTTACTATAGAGTTTAAATATAAATAATTGGTGAATCATAGGTTATATGCATGTTCATCTTTAGATATATTGCCAAATTCTGTCCCCAAATATGGATAAAAATTCACACTCCCAATGACACAGTAAAATGATAATCATTATCATTGTATTGACAGATTTTTAAAGAACTTTCTGAATCTGAAGACTCTTGTGGTATTAATTTTGCTTCTTTGATGATTAAGAAGAGTGAATATCTTCTCACATGCTTATTGGTCACTTGGGTTTTTTCTCCTAAGATTTACTTAATTGTGTGTATGTGTGTGTGTGTATACTGAGGATTATCTTGCTCACCACGTATTTCAGATCCCTTCTAGTAGGCAAAGGCTGGGAAGTCGAATCAACAATTTCAAGATTCCCTTGGCTTGCTGGTTTCCCCCTGTCTTGCAGAATCTGACAGTTACATGTATTCATACCACATTTTAATGTGGAAATAAGTCATCTGGGGCAAGAGACAGTATGGGTTACATCATTTTGCTTATGTTGATTTTGACAAGGTGCTGAAGTTTTGAGGTCAGCTTTTTAATTTTCTCCATAAACTGCTTGTGCACTTTTAAAATGCATGCCCTAGAGTGTTATCTAGTTATTTTTCTATTGATTTATTTATCAACCTCTCCAACTACTTACCCATCAATACATACTTCCATGTAACTTCTCAGATGACAGAGGTTATCTGAGCTGCACAATATACAGATGTATATTTGTATACAGCTATTTAAGCTTTTTAAATGTTACATATATGATACACTTTCTAATATTCGTTGCTCAATTTCACTGTAAAATAAACCAGCACAAAACACAGTCACTTATAAAACTAGGTATTTTTTCTCATGCTCATAGATCTGCAGTTCAGCTGAGATGACTTCACTTCAGGTTGTATTTCTGTGGGTCAGCCAGAGCAGCTCTGCTTTCTGTGTGTTCATTCTGGAGACAAGACAAAAGCATCAGCAGCAACCCAATTTGCCTATTTTGGTTACTGCACCATATCTTTGTTCAACTTTGAAGCAAAGTTCTTTGAAAGAACAGTTGACAGGAATTGGCAAATCATGAAAATACAAAGAGCACTGTTAATTATGCAATTATAAAGAACAGTATACGTTTATATTTTTCTTCTTTCCTCCCTTAACTGATGTTAAAAGCAATTGTATAAAACAAAATATATGTAATTATATTATCAGGGACCTAACATATAAAAATATAATATATTTGCTAATAAAACAAAGGAGTGGGTGGGAGCAAAGCTGTACTGGACTAAGGAAATTAAGTCAGATGATAACTGAAACACACAGGGACAAATGAAAAGAACCATAAATGGTAAACAAGTTAAATATAACAAACCCCATAAACATATACTTGCTCTCTTTTAATCTGAGGTTCTTTAATTAACATAAATAATATAATAATTGTAAAAATTATTACAATGTATTACTGGGTTTGTAGCATATATAAATGTAATATGCATAATAATGGTACAAAAAAGAGGAAAAGGGAATTGATCTATATAGTAGTAACATATTTTTTTTTTTTTAACATCTTTATTGGAGTATAATTGTTTTACAATAGTGTTAGTTTTTCCTTTACAACAAACTGAATCAGTTATACATATACATATGTTCCCATATCTCTTCCCTCTTGCATCACCCTCTCTCCCACCCTCCCTATCCCACCCCTCTAGGTGGTCACAAAGCACAGAGGTGATCTCCCTGTGCTATGCAGCAGCTTCCCACTAGCTATCTAATTTACATTTGATAGTGTGTATATGTCCCTGCCACTCTCTCACTTCGTCTCAGCCCACCCTTCCCCCTCCCCATATCCTCAAGTCCATGCTCGAGTAAGTCTGTGTTTTATTCCCGTCCTACCACTAATCTCTTCATGACATTTTTTTCCCTTAGAGTCCATATATATGTGTTAGCATACGGTATTTGTTTTTCTCCTTCTGACTTACTTCACTCTGTATGACAGACTCCAGGTCCATCCACCTCATTATAAATAACTCAGTTTCATTTCTTTTTATGGCTGAGTAATATTCCATTGTATATATGTGCCACATCTTCTTTATCCATTCATCTGTTGATGGACACTTAGGTTGCTTCCATGTCCTGGCTATTGTAAATAGAGCTGCAATGAATATTTTGGTACATGAGTCTTTCTGAATTATGGTTTTCTCAGGGTATATGCCCAGGAGTGGGATTGCTGGGTCGTATGGTAGTTCTATTTGTAGTTTTTTAAGGAACCTCCATACTGTTCTCCATAGCGGCTGTATCAATTTACATTCCCACCAGCAGTGCAAGAGGGTTCCCTTTTCTCCACACCCTCTCCAGCATTTATTGTTTCTAGAGTTTTTGATGATGGCCAATCTAGTAGTAACATTTTTAATCTCAGTGGATTGTTAATATACATCTGAAGCTGATTCTGATAAGTTTAAATGTATACGGTAAGCTCTAGAGCAAATAACTCAAAAATATAGTGAAAAATGTCATTCAAGGAATTAAAATGTTACAGTAATAATGCAAAAGCAAGTAGTAAAGGAGTAATAAAGGGTCAAAAAAGTCATGGTATATAGAAAACAAAAAGTAAAAAGGCAGAAGGAAATCCAGCTTTACGAATAATAACATTAAATGTGAGTTGATTAAATAATCCAACCAAAGGCAGAAGGAAGAAAACCATGAAAAACCATACTGTCACAAAGAAAATTTTACAGTCAAAGACACCAGTAGATTAAAAGTGAAATGATGGAGATAGGTAGATAGTAGTTACCAAAAGAGAGCTGGAGTGGCTATATTAATAAAAGCAGATAAAATAGACTTTGAAACAGTGTTCAAAGCAGCATTATTCATAAGAGCCCAAAAATGGAAACAACTCAAATATGTATGAACTGATGAATGGATAAACAGTGTGGTATGAAAAAGTATTATTTGGTCATGAAAAGAATGAAGAATTGATACATCTCCAACATACAAAAACCTTGAAAACATTATGCTAAATAAAAGAAGTCAGAACAAAAAGCAGCATATTGTGTGATTCCATTTACATGAAAAAACCCAGAATAGGTAAATCTGTAGAGACATAAAGTTGATTAGCTGTTATCAGGGTCTTGGGTGGGGGGGTTGGTGAGGTAAATGGGGAATGATTAGTAATGGGTATAAAATTTCTTTTTGAGCTTATGAAAATATTCTGGAATTAGTGGTAATGGATTATACAGTGTTGTGTATACTAAAAGCCACTAACTCATACACTATAAAAATAATAAGATAAATCTTTAAAAATGAGCATTTTATTAAAAAGAATTGTAAAATAGAGCCATGGGGCAAATATAAAAGTAGAAAGGAAACAATAAATATAAAGTTATAATTCAATGAAACAGAGACAGAAAAAGAAACATAAAATTGAACGTGATTAACAAACCATTGCAAGACCAGTCAAGGAAAAAGAGAGGTGATGAAAAATAGAAATAAGTACAGACATGGAAGAGAACTAAAATAATAAGTGTCTTAATAATCTTCATCAATTGTGAATACTCCAAAAGACCACGAAAAATACCTGTTGATGAGCAAAGCTAAATTTAGTAGACTTACTATAGTAAGGGAGAACAAAATCTGGATAGAGTCTTAGTAATGTCTGACTTAGAAAACAGAGGAGGGCATTTATACGGTTTAGATCCTGGACTGGGTGATGTTTAAAGTGAGCCTTACAGGATAGGAGTGATTTGATATTGGGAAGTAATATTGACATAATGACTTTGTATTAGTATGCATAGTGAGGCGAGTGTCTTGAAGCAAGTCTTCATGGGAGAGCTGTTACTCTTGGTAAGTCAAATAGTTAATTTGTTCACATCTTAACTTCCAGGAACAGATATTACCTAGAGCAAGCAGCTTACTTTTTACTGACCTCAGTGCTGTTTATTAAAGAAACAAAAAAGTATAATTCATTCTAAATTTTTTGAGGACAGAGTAGGAAATGATCTATGTCTCTAGTGCAACACAGGGACAGAAGATTATTTGGTTTAAATCCTCAGACATTAGCCAAGGTAGTTAAAGGCCTAAATGAAAAGTACACATTTCTAGAAAACGTAAGGAGTCATAGAGAGTGAATAAAAATTAACATTTAATAGGTCAAAAAAATTTTAAGTTTATAGTAGTCCCCTCTTAGCAGTTTCACTTTCCAAGGTTTCAGTGACCTTTGGTCAAACAGTCCAAAATATTAAATGGAAAATTGTATAAATGAACAATTTATAAGTTTTAAAATTTCACCCTGTTCTGAATAAAGGAATGAAATGTCACACATCATCCCGCTCCAAACTGGGACGTGAATTATATGTTTGTCAAAGTGTATCCCACTCATTAGCCCATTAATGGCTGTCTCTTATCATGTTGACTGTCAGTGCTTGTGTTCAAGTAACTCTTACTTTACTTAATAATAGAAAAAAGAATGAAAAGAAATAAAGACAGCCCAAGAGACCTCTGGGACAACATTAAACACAACAGCATTCACATTATATGGGTCCCAGAAGGAGAACAGAGAGAGAAAGGACCCAAGAAAAAGTTTAAAGAGATTATAGTCGAAAACGTCCCTAACATGGAAAAGGAAATAACCACCCAAGTCCAGGAAGTGCAGAGAGTCCCATACGGGATAAACCCAAGGAGAAACACACCAAGACACATAGTAATCAAATTGGAAAAAATCAAAGACAAAGAAAAATTATTGAAAGCAGCAAGAGAAAAACGGCAAATAAAATACAAGGGAACTCCCATAAGGTTAACAGCTGATTTCTTAGCAGAAACTCTACAAACCAGAGGGAGTGTCATGATATACTTAAAGTGATGAAACAGAAGAACCTACAACCAAGATTACTCTACCTGGCAAGGATCTTATTCAGATTCAATGGAGGAATCAAAAGTTTTACAGACAAGCAAAAGCTAAGAGAATTCAGCACCACCAAACCAGCTCTACAACAAATGCTAAAGGAAATTCTCTAAGTGGGAAACACAAGAGAACAAAAGGACCTTCAAAAACAAACACAGAACAATTAAGAGGGCTTCCCTGGTGGCGCAGTGGTTGAGAGTCCGCCTGCCGATGCAGGAGACACGGGTTCATGCCCCGGTCCGGGAGGATCCCATGTGCCGCGGAGCGGCTGGGCCTGTGAGCCGTGGCCGCTGGGCCTGCGCGTCCGGAGCCTGTGCTCCGCAACAGGAGAGGCCACAGCAGTGAGAGGCCCGCGTACCACAAAAAAAAAAAAAAAAAAAAAAAAAAAAAAATTAAGATAATGGTAGTAGGAACATGTATATCAATGATTACCTTAAATGTGAATGGATTAAATGCTCCAACCAAAAGACACAGGCTTGCTGAATGGGTACAAAAACAAGACCCATCTATATGCTGTCTACAAGAGACCCACTTCAGACCTAGGGACACATACAGACTGAAAGTGAGGGGATAGAAAGATATTCCATGCAAATGGAAATCAAAAGAAAGCTGGAGGAGCAATACTCATATCAGATAGAATAGACTTTAAAATAAAGAATGTTACAGGAGACAAGGAAGGACACTACATAATGATCAAGGGATCAATCCAAGAAGAAGATAGAACATTTATAAATATATATACACCCAACATAGGAGCACCTCAATACATAAGGCAACTGCTAACGACTATAAAAGAGGAAATCGACAGTAACACAATACTAGTGGGGGACATGAACACCTTACTTACACCAATGTACAGATCATCCAAAATGAAAATAAATAAGGAAATAGAAGCTTTAAAAGACACAATAGACCAGATAGATTTAATTGATATTTATAGGACATTCCATCCAAAAACAGCAGATTATACTTTCTTCTCAAGTTCGCACGGAACATTCTCCAGGATAGACTACATCTTGGGTCACAAATCAAGCCTCAGTAAATTTAAGAAAATTGAAATCATATCAAGTATCTTTGCTGACCACAGTGCTATGAGATTAGAAATGAATTACAGGGGAAAAAATGTAAAAAACACCAACAGATGGAGGCTTAACAATACATTACTAAATAACCAAGAGATCACTGAAGAAGTCAAAAAGGAAATCAAAAAATACCTAAGAGACAAATGACAATGAAAACATGACGATCCAAAACCTATGGGTTGCAGCAAAAGCAGTTCTAAGAGGGAAGTTTATAGCTATAAAAGCCTACCTCAAGAAACAAAAAATGTCAAGTAAACAGTCTAATCTTACACCTAAAGGAACTAGAGAAAGAAGAACAAACAAAACTGAAAGTTAGCAGAAGGAAAGAAATCATAAAGATCAGAATAGAAATAAATGAAATAGAAACAAAGAAAACAATAGCAAAGATCAATAAAACTAAAAGCTGGTTCTTTGAGAAGATAAACAAAATTGATAAGCCATGAGCCAGACTCATTAAGAAAAAGAGGGAGAGGACTCAAATCAATACAATTACAACTGACAAAGGAGAAGTTACAACAGACACCACAGAAATACAAAGCCTCCGAAGAGACTACTGTAAGCAACTCTATGCCAATAAAATGGACAACCTGGAAGAAATGGACGAATTCTTAGAAAGGTATAACCTTCCAAGACTGAACCAGGGAGAAGTAGAAAATATGAAGAGACCAATCACAAGTAATGAAATTGAAACTGTGATTAAAAATCTTCCAACAAACAAAAGTCCAGGACCAGATGGCTTCAGAGGTGAATACTATCAAACATTTAGAGAAGACCTAACACGCATCCTTCTCAAACTCTTCCAAAAAATTGCAGAGGAAGAAATACTCCCAAACTCATTCTATGAGACCACCATCACCCTGATACCAAAACCAGACAAAGATACTACAAAAGAAGAAAATTACAGACCAATATCACTGATGAATATAGATGCAAAAATCCTCAACAAAATACTAGCAAATAGAATCCAGCAACACATGAAAAGGATCATACACCATGATCCTGTGGGATTTATTCCAGGGATGCAAGGATTCTTCAGTATATGAAAATCAATCAATGTGATACACCATATTAACAAATTGAAGGATAAAAACCATATGATCATCTCAATAGATGCAGGAAAAAGCTTGTGGCAAAATTCAACACCCATTTATGATAAAAACTCTACAGAAAGTGGGCATAGAGGGAACCTACCTCAACATAATAAAGGCCATATATGACAGACCCTCAGCAAACATCATTCTCAATGGTGAAAAACTGAAAGCATTTCCTGTAAGATCAGGAAAAAGACAAGGATGTCTACTCTCACACTATTATTCAACATAGTTTTGGAATTCCTAGCCACAGCAATCAGAGAAGGAAAAGAAATAAAAGGAATACAAATTGGAAAACAAGAAGTAAAACTGTCACTGTTTGCAGTTGACATGACACTATACACATAGAGAATCCTATAGATGCCACCGGAGAACTACTAGAGCTAATCAATGAATTTGGTGAAGTTGCAGGATACAAAATTAATGCACAGAAATGTCTTGCATTTGTATACACTAATGATGAAAACTTTGAAAGATAAATTAAGGAAACATTCCCATTTACATTGCAACATAAAGAATAAAATACCTAGGAATAAACCTACCTAGGGAGACAAAAGACCTGTATGTAGAAAACTATAAGACACTGATTAAAGAAATTAAAGATGATACCTAGAGATGGAGAGATATACCATGTTCTTGGATTGGAAGAATCAATATTGTGAAAATGACTATACTACCGAAAGCAATCTACAGATTCAATGCAATCCCTATCAAATTACCAATGGCATTTTTTATGGAACTAGAACAAAAAATCTTAAAATTTGTACAGAGACACTAAAGACCCCGAATAACCAAAGCAGTCTTGAGGGGAAAAGTGGAGCTGGAGGAATCAGACTCCCCGACTTCAGACTATACTACAAAGCTACAGTAATCAAGACAATATGGTACTGGCACCCAAACAGAAACATAGATCAGTGGAACAAGATAGAAAGCCCAGAGATAAACCCTCGCACCTATGGTCAGCTAATCTATGACAAAGGAGGCAAGAATATACAATGGAGAAAAGGCAGTCTCTTCAGTAACTGGTGCTGGGAAAACTGGACAGCTACGTGTAAAGAATGAAATTAGAACAATCCCTAACAGCATACACAAAAATAAACTCAAAATTGATTAGAGACCTAAATGTAAGTCCGGACAGTGTAAAACTCTTAGAGGAAAACATAGGAAGAACACTTTTTGACATAAATCACAGCAAGATCTTTTTTGACCCACCTCCTAGAGTAATGGAAATAAAAAACAAAAATAAACAAATGGGATCTAATGAAACTTCAAAGCTTTTGCACAGCAAAGGAAACCATAAACAAGATGAAAAGACAACCTTCAGAATGGGAGGAAATATTTGCAAATGAATCAGCAGACAAAGGATTAATCTCTGAAATATATAAACAGCTCATCCAGGTCAATATTTTAAAAAAACACCCAATCCAAAAATGGGCAGAAGTCCTAAATAGACATTTCTCCTAAGAAGACATACAGATGACCAAGAAGCACATGAAAATCTTCTCAACACCACTAATTATTAGAGACATGCAAATCAAAACTATAGTGAGGTATCACCTCATACCAGTTAGAATGGGCATCATCAGAAAATCTACAAACAACAAATGCTGGAGAGGGTGTGGAGAAAAGGGAACCCTCTTGCACTGTTGGTGGGAATGTAAATTGATACAGCCACTATGGAGAAAAGTATGGAGGTTCCTTTAAAAACTAAAAATAGAATTACCATATGATCCAGCAATCCCACTGCCAGGCATATACCTAGAGAAAACCATAATTCAAAAAGATACATGTACCCCAATATTCATTGCAGCACTACTTACAATAGCCAGGTTATTCAAGCAACCTATATGCCCATCAACAGACGAATGGATAAAGAAGTGGTACATATATACAGTGGAATATTACTCAGCTCTAAAAAGGATCGAAATTGGGTCTTTTGTTGAGACGTGGATAGATCTAGAGACTGTCATACAGAGTGAAGTAAGTCAGAAAGAGAAAAACAAATATCATATATTAATGCATATATTTGGAACCTAGAAAAATGGTACAGGTGAACTGGTTTGCTGGGCAGAAATTGAGACACAGATGATGAGAATAAACATATGGACACCAAGTGGGGGAAAGCAGCGGGGGTGGGGTGGGGGTGGGGGTGGTGTGATGAATTGGGAGATTGGGATTGACATGTATACCCTGATGTGTATAAAACTGATGACTAATAAGAACTTGCTGTATAAAAAGTAAATTGAAAAAATAATGATTCTTCTACCTGTGAAATTGTGAAGAAGGAAAAAGAAATCCATGCTAGTTTTGCTGTTGTACCTCAAACTGCCAAAGTAGAGCCAAGGTGAGTGACAAGTGCCTAGTTAAGATGGAAAGGGCATTAACTTTGTACAATAAGATTTTTAGAGAGAAAGAGACTACATTCACATAAATTTTATTACAGTATATTCTTATAATTTTTCTATTTTATTATTAATCATAATTGTTAATCTCTTTAAAAATATATTTTATTTAATTTTGGCTGCGTCAGGTCTTAGTTGCAGCCTGAGGGATCTTTGTTGAGCCATGTGGGATCTTTTCCTTGCGGTGCACATGCTGTTCATTGTGGTGCGCAGTCTTCTCTCTAGTTGTGGCGTGCGGGTTTTCTCTTCTCTAGTCGTGCACAGGGTCCAGGCCGCGTGGGCTCTGTAATTTTTGTAGTTTGCCGCCCATGGGCTCTAGTTGAGGCATGTGAGCTCAGTAGTTGTGCTGTGCGGGATTAGTTGCCCTGCGTCACGTTGGATCTTAGTTCCCTGACCAGGGATCGGACCCGCGTCCCCTGCATTGTAACGTGGATTCTTTACCACTGTACCACCAGGGAAGTCCCTATTGTAAATCTCTTACTGTGCCTAATTTATAAATGAAACTTTATTACAGGTATGTATGTACAGGAAAAAACATCGTATATACAGGGTTCAGTACTACCCACAGTTCCAGGCATCCACTTGGGGTCTTGGAATATATCCCCCTCTGATAAGGGGGGACTGCTGCAAGCTAAATAAAAGGCATACACATTGGGAAAGAGGAAATAAACCTTTCCCTCCTTCCAGACAACATTTTATATAATTCCAGTGATTTAAGAAGAATAACAAACACTTGTAAAACTATACGTGAATTCAGTGAAGTCATAGGATACAAGACCAATATACAAACCCAGTTGCACTTCTATATACTCTATATTTAAAGTTATTTTCTATTGGTTGACCTGGGTATTACACATAACACCTCTATATATCAATATAACAATCTAGTTCAGATTAATAACAATTGAATTTCAATAGTGTACAAAAACTTGGCTTCTATGTGGTTCCATTTTCTCTTACTCCTTTGTGCTCCAACACCCACAGAATCACTCAGCACAAAATGGGAGATTTATTGGTACCAGTCACTTAAAAAATCTCCCTCAAATAATTAGTTGACTACTAAGCTAACTGAACAGAGACTTCAGTAGCCACAAATGGCAAAGAACACAGATTTTACAGAATTAGTTTATGTCAGTCACTAAAGAAACAACCATCAACAACAGCAAAAGAGAGCAACACCAAACTCTGTGGAGAGAGGATCTGATTTCCAGAGTTTCCAAATTATATTGTTTAAAATATGTAGTTTTCTGTTTCTTTTTATAATTTTTATCTCTTTGATGGTCTATATTTGGTGAGACATTATTGCACTTTTTTTTGGCTCTTTAGGCATGGTTTCCTTTAGTTCCTTTAGCATATTTAAAATAGCTGATTTGAAGTGTCATCTAGTAAAAATTCAACATCTGGGCTTGCTGAAGGATAGTTTCTATTGACTGCTTTTTTTTTTTTAATTTGTATGGGCTGTATTTTCTTCTCTTTTTGCATATTTTCCTGATAAATAAATTTAGTGCTATAAATTTTCCTCTGAGGTACCTGATTTCTTAAGTTCATGAATATTTGCAGTTTCCAGAAGCTACATTGAGCTTGATTATTGAAGTCAGCCGTGAAACACTTAGCCATTCCTTATACCAGATTTAATGAATTCGATACCAATTATTGACCCACTTTCCAAAATTTTCTCTTTGTTGTTGTGGATTTGTCTTTGAAAAGACAATTTTCTGCCATCTAAATGACTTTCTGCAATTTCACTTACAATTGGCCATGAATAACTGAAATTTAATACTTTATTTTTAAAAACATGAAAATAATATGGAAAATAATTAATAATTGTTAAAACTAGGTATTTAGTATTCAGTTTTCATAATCTTATTCTCTAGATGTTTTGGATTGCTGTTTAATAATTTAAAAGCAGGTGTGGTGATGGGAACTGAAGTTCTTTGACTAGTTTATTGATCAAGTTACACCTTTCTTTAGATATTCAGTGATTTTTTTCCCATTGAATTGACATATGAATTCATTTATTCTACTTAAATGTCATTTCATAATCTCAGTTAAAACCCTTGACATCTTACTCTGGGATCATTGTTTTATGTCTATCTTTGATCCACTTGTTTATTTTATTTTTTCCTAATAATTATTATTTTTTCTGCACCAGTTTTCTTCTAACCTTCTCATGCCCAAATCACAAAACTTAGATTTATTTTTAATGTTAATAATACATTTATTTTCTTATATTTCAGTAACTCTATAATCTGTTCACAACCTGCATGTAGGTACACACAAGTGTAAGATATTTCATATTCTCTCTGGCATCACAAACATTTGAATAGTTCTCTGAATATCCTTTTTGTTTCTGTGCTTTTCAGCTGCTCTTTGCCTGGCATGCTTCCCCACCCTCTTGGAAAATTTCAAAACTTCTTCAAATCCAGCTATTAAGCCACCACCCACCTCAAAAATTTACCTTGATAGCTCCCATCTCTGTAGTTTACTATTCATGTTTATTTCATAAATTTTACTGTAAAAGTTTACACTGTACTAGTCACTGAACTCTTTAATCTTAATGACCCATTATATTTATCTTTTAGACTGAAACTTCAAAATAATATAACATGTAAGTATTTTGTAGTTTTTCATGGTACCCAGTGTAGTGCTGAGCTCTGGAATTAAATACTTGTTAACTGATTCTTCCATTTTTTGGATAGATGAATCACACCATCATCAATTGATGAAATTAAATATTGCTTGATAGATTATCTCACTCTTTATGTAGACTGTACAAGTATTCAATATGATGGTAATAGATGAATGAAGCAAGTCACCATGTGACTTAACTGCCAAATAGCAATATTGACACTCAATAGAATAGGAGGACATATCATTGAATAATATTCCAAGTTACACATTCTTCAGAAAAAGTATATAATAATGTATGAAGAGCTATGATTTTAAGAATGTAGAGTATGGATAATTACAGGTACATGGATAACAAGGTATGGTTCCAAGGCTTTCCAAAAGATTAGTCTTTGATAATCAATAAAGCAGATGAGTTACCTGAGTCTGGGTTTCGAGGTGCACTAAGACAGTTCCAAAAATAGCTATTATTGTCATGTAAAGTAAAGAATTAGCCTTTGTGCGTTAAGAATAATAGCTGTGTACTATCAGATCTGGTTGGAGATTGATTTATTTCATTGGAAACAGTTTTAAGAATTCATTGTATTATCTGTGGCATCTGTTGTTATAAGAAATGATATCTGCTTGCAAGATCACTGGTCTGGTATAATCACATAAAAATTTTCTTTAATGTATTTAATATTGGTGAGTTGTGTTGGAGATCTGACATATTTTAAACTATGTGTTTTTAAAAATACATGAGTACAAAATCATCTATGCTTTTTAACTTTCTGTTTAGCCTTGCTTTCTACTAGGACCTGACTGAATAATGTTTTAAAAGAGAAATTATCTGTTATCTCAGATAGAGCATTTCAGCTCTAGGTAATAGAAAACAATGATCACTGCTCAAGCAATTAGAAAGTTATTTTCTCATAAGATGTCTGGAGGTAGGTCAGCTACAGAGTCGGTTATTTCAACAGGTCTAGGACATTATAGAATACCCCTTCATTTATTAATTCACTGATGTATTCACTCAACACGGGTTCTAAGCACCTATTATGTATCAGGCCTGCTTCTAAATACTTGATTTACATCATTGAATAAAACAGTTATAGATCATTGCCTTGGGAAAATGACATTCCCATTGTGGATAAATGATGAATAATATACACTATACACATTAAAAAGTAATTTAGGATGTTAGAAGATAATAAAAGCTATGGGAAAACATGAACAGAGGAAAAAACTATTGAGAGTGCTGAGTGTGCAGTTTTAAGTAGGATGAGCAACCTTTGAGAAGGTGGCATTTGAACAGTCTTGAAGGAGGTGACGTGGTTTTCCAGGCACATATCTGGGGGCAAAAATCTAATTAGAGGAAACATCTAGTGCAAAAATCCCGATGTAAGATTATGTCTGACAAGTTAGAACTCAAAAGATGTCAAGAGGCTATAACAAAGTGGGCAAATGATAGAGTAGAAGAAATCTAATAGCGAGGGAATCAGGGCTTTGTAGATAATTCTAAGTGCATTGGCTTTTTTATACGGTTTGAAATGCTAAGCAATTGCCAGTTTTTAATGAGAGGAATGGAATTAAATAATTCACTATTTTAAAGGATAACTCTGGCTGCTATGTAGACAGCAGACTCTAGAGGTAGGTAGAGCAAAGTTAGAAGTAGTGTTGCAATAATTCAGCAAACAAGATGGGGCTCACAGCAGGGGGTTGGTGGTACTGTAGAATAGTCAATGGAATTTGGGTCTCTTTGAAGGTAGAGGTGACAAGCTTTTTAAACAGGTTTAAAACATGTTTAAAAGAGTGAAATCAGGATGACTCCAGAGTTCTGTATTTTTATTATTAATAACTTTGATCATTAATGATAATAATAATAACAGTCCTTAACAAATAACATGACTAAATAACATATGCTTTATTATTCTGTTCTTCATGAAGTACTTCCCATCTACCTAAATAAATATTCTTATTTTAGAGAATAAATCAACCATTCAGGGATCACCTACAGGATGATATGGAGTTGTTAATTATTTATAAAATCTGCACAAAGTTTAAACACACGAATACACTAGATAGTGGATGAAAATGAAAACTACACTTAGATAAGCTATCTACACCCTTATTTGCATGTTTGGTTACCAAAAAAATATTCTTTTAAACAGTTTATATCTTATCATTCTGGATATTTTAAATATAAATTTTCTGGGAAAAACCATGTCACAAAAACTTTATAAAATAAAACAAATAATAAAATTACCTTACAATATATTTAAATTAACAATACTCCTTTTACACCTAGAATTTCCCTTTCATGTTTCACATTTATAGCTTTCCCAAGGATCCAGATTTTACTGAGTTTAATTTTTGATACTTTTCTTGTCTATCACAGTTGCAATTCTATTTCTTATTATTTTGCCTTTTTTAAAGATTAAATATCATGAATATCTTCAGGTTTTCCATCTAATAATTCCTCTTCACATAAACTGATTCATAGAAGTTTATATGTTTTTCTTAAATTAATAAATTACTGCATCATTATATTATTTGTGTGTATTTTCTGGAGACTACATTTTTAAGGGACAATTATAAATTTTCTAATTTGGATTCCTAAGATTCTTTCTTTCTGGATTATTACCTCTAATTTATTTTCAATATCACTTGATACCCCAATCCAAATATGACATATGTGCCACTCTGGTCCATCTCAAACACAAGTCCAATCATGTTAATACTGTGTTTGAAATCCCAAAATGAATATTTATCACCACCATGATAAAAATTTTTCTTTTTGGCGGGTATCAAACATTCCCTTCAAAGGTGTTTGTTTCCATTGACTTTTTCAGCCTCATTTCTTGCCATATCCTCTGGCCAGTCTATTTGGTCATCCTTACCTCACTGTGTTCCTTCATATTTCTTGTGCCTCTTAGAAACATTTCCTTCACTAAACCTGGTTTGTCCTCTATCATAGAACTTTTCATACTGTACTACAAGAAATAAATAATCTACCTATTCCTTTAGATGTAAACCATCCACTGAGGAGAGGAACAAGACATAGATATTTGTGATTGCTAATTACTCTCAAAAACAAATTGTGATTAGGTCACCAAATGTGATACACAAAATGAATATAATGGGAAATAGTTATGGAAAATAATTAGCATTGACTACAAATGGAAGGTGGGACATATGGTTTATTTTCTTCAATTGACTATTTTTTCTTTAATGGTTTAAAGCTATTTTCATCACTACCTACACACCCAGTGGTTGTCCTACCTTCATTTCTTTTAAAGACTCCAATTTTCCTAATGACTTAATACATAGTCTAATAATTAAGTTATTTTCTTAATATGAAATTCTAGCCTGAAATAATTTCTATTTTGTTATAAAATAATGTTTGATATAATATATATTTTGTGAGGGAGAGAAAATCCATAGGGGACTATAAAGTCAACTCCTTAGTATCCTCATGAATAAATGGCACAGCTTAGTTGGGGGCAAATGCTTAATTTATTTCTTCACACTCTTTATTATTTATCTTTTGTTTTGCCTTAATTAGCTTTTTTATAGATCAAAGCTGAACTCAGGCTTTTCTGACATTTTTTTCTACCATTGCAAGAAAGGAGTAGAAGAAGAGGAAAATGACAACTGTGACATCTTGAAAAAGGAGATTTCAATATTTAACCAATTTGCATGTCATCAATAAATGGATTAGCACTTGAGCACCTGGCTTCTTAAGCAAACACTTTAAAAAGCAGATGATTCTGCCTGAGTGACCATTTTAGACACTTTCTCCTTTTAAGCTTTGACAATTTGCTTGAGACAGGCTGGTGTTGCTCATCAATTCTATGGCATCTCCAAGACCAATCAAGCTATTTACTACAAAAAGAATATTTTTCCAAGATGTTAAAAATAAAATTTAAAGTATTCACCTGTATTTTCATTTAAATCCCACCTCTTTAACAAATAAGGATTTGTTCCTTATGTTGTGGTATATGTGGTGCACATGAATTACTTAAAATAATTCCTATCATGTTATCTCCCCTGCTCCATCTTAAATACCCCTTCTGCCTCTCCTTGACACTTCCATGCTTTTCACCATGCTTTTGTCTGTATAATCCCTTCCACCTCTCCTTCTAGACTTAATTTTATCATTTCCTTTACTGAGAGTTCACTGATACTTCCCCAGCCCAAATTAGCCATTCTTTTTCTATATTCCCATAGCATTTCATTCATAATGGTTATACTGGATTACAAAGCTGAATTAGAATGGAGGTAATTGCCTTTACCTGCCCGTTACTGATATGGGGCAGGAATTCCTTTGAAAATGAAAAGACATAATTTTATAATTATATTCATGTTTTACTACTTTGTTGCTTTGTGTGTGTTTAGAGAGATTAAACTAAGATTTGACTTTGAGCATAAATTCAGAGAAGGGCACTGAAGAAAGGAGTAGAAATATAGCTTCTTTTATTTTGTGTGAAGTGCAATTTATGTACCAGAAAAAAATGCAACTTCTAAGTTAGAGATGTCTACAGTAATTTCATTCTTATTTTCAAGAGCATGTGTAAATCTACATTTTTGTGCTAAGCCCACTATATGAATATTTGAGGCAGAATAAGTATAGAACTAATATTAGGTTAAGCAACATTGGTGTAATAAAATGCATCATTCATGAATAAAATGCATTATTCATTAAGAACAAATCATTTCTGAATAAATATAAATAGAAATTCTAGAAATGTGGGCAAATGGATTAATCTCTCCAGCAAGGAAGAAACAAAATTTCATGTTTTATAATACATTTTTTACTCTTTCTAAGTGGTCATTGCCCTGGATTCTTCCTTAGGACTGAAACAAGTCACCTGGATTCTCAGACATTTCAAGTGTTCAGATCAGAGAAAATTTTCAAAGGAAAAAATTAGTAAACACTGGAGCCTACACATACTTCACAACTTAAGTATTGTGTTAACATTTACCATTTATTGAACAACTACTCTGTGCCGGGTTCTGTGCTAGGGATACTTTATATTTATTCAACTTAATTCTTACAGTAGTCCTATAAGGCTGAAAATAAGAAAATATAGGTTGAGAAAATGTAGGTATTTTGTTGAGGTTCAAAAAGCCTTGAAATGTTATAATCAGGGGATACATTTATGTCTGAGTGAGCCCAGCATTTAGAGCTCTACTAAATTTTGTCTATGCCAAGAAGGAAATAAGAGTGATGAATACTAATGTTTTAGAAAATATTATCAATTTTATATCCTTAGAAATTTATTTATAACCTATATTCTTGCCAGCTGTGTATGAGGGGTCTTGAATCTCCACTTCCTGGTCTAGGCTGGGTATTTTCATATTATATTCTTACTTTTAGTTTATGAAACAGTTTTAAATGCCGATAAATGTAAAGATAAAATGATTGTAAGTACACCACTCACATAAATCTAGTTGACATTACAAAATAAAAGTAAAGCATGGATGTGGTTATAAAATTGAAATAGTAAAGGCATAACATAAAAACATGAAATTATTCATCACCACCTACTTCAGAGTTCATTATCCCCCAAATAACTGTTTTTAAGAATTTCATGTAGTTTTCCTGAAAAATAATGCCATAACTGTTTAAGCACCTATTTCTGTAAATTACTTAAATTCAGTTATCTTTTGTAAAGTTTATTAATTTCACCTACTTCTTCTACATTTGTCCAGCACATATGATTCTACCTCATTCTTCTCAACTGCTTTAATTTTCAATAACTATAGCTTCACTGATTAGCATATAATAAATGTTTTGGTTGAGTCTATGATATGCTGTTAAATCAGTAATGTAATGAATATTTTTGTACATTTTTCTTGGGTAATGTATACAAGTGAATTCTCAGGAAAAATTCCTAGTCATGAGGTTATCAGATCATAGAGTAAACATGTATTAAATATGAGACAAGCTATCCAATATTCCTATAAAAGTATTTTGTGACAAATTATTGCTCCATGTGTGAGAACACTTGCTTCTGCACAGCCTTGCCAGCCTTGGATCATCAAAGAATTTAATATTTGCCAAATTCATGTGGTATTGACCTTACTTGACACATAAATACTGGACATGATTTCATATGTGTGTTGGTTATTTATGATTAGTTATTTTGTGCAGATCACTGTTTGTATTGTGAAGTGTGTGTGTGGTGTGCTTCTCTGTGCAAATTAACAATATTGAGCGTTTCCTGTCAATCTTGAGTCAAACTTGATTCCTCTCTTTTATACACAACACAATCAACCAATTCTATGGGCCCTACTTTCAATATATCAGAATTCTGATTCCAGGCAAAGGAAACCACCTTAATATAATCTGATTCTGATTATGTCCAGAATCAAACCATTTATCATGACCTACAGTCATCATATCTCATCATGACATCCTCTAACTTTTCTATTCTCTGCAGCGTAGCTAGTGTGGTACTTTTAAAACATAAGACAAATCGTGTCATACTCTGCTCAAAATCTCATTCAGGCTAAAACCTGGAATCCTAGATGATGTACAGGCATTGAGTCATCTGATCATTGGCTGTCCTTTTAACTTTGTGTCTCACTCCTCTTCCACTAGCTAGCCTGCTTCTGTGCCACACCTTGTCAAGTACCCCTCCACTTCAGGGTCTTTGCAGTGGTGGTTTCCTTTGCCTGGAATGCTCTCTCAGATGCCCAGTCCCTGCCTCCCTTCTTCAGCCTTTCTAGAAGTCCTTCACCATCCTGTAAAAAGAATCAGCCTGTCAAGAATATACCCTTTGCCTTGCTGTGCTATTTTTTATTATTTGTATAACAAGTTATTAACACCTGAAATATTATGTGTTCTTTTTCAGATGAATCAATTTTAATTTTAAAAACAGAATCATGAGTTCAAAAAAATATAGTAGAGAGGATGTATAAATAACATGTGAATTATTTAAATCATTGAGAGGTAAAGATATTTCTAAAAGAATGGGATCCTGATTTATTAATATATTCTCCATCACTGGTTATTGAATGAGCTCTCTTTTCCCTACTTATTTGAAAATATTGCTTTCATTTTTACTGAATTCCCACATCTGTAGAAAACTATTTGGGGGCCACTTTATTTTAAACTAAATTGCCATGTGTATTTGGATCTATTTGGGGTCATTACTTTGCACGTTGCCAAATTTCCCTTCAGAAAGATCATACCAACGTATAACTCCAACAAATATATAAGCAGGTTGCTCGTACCATTCACCAACAATCAGTAATTTACTCTAAAAAATATTTTCTGTGTGCATATACGGATCATTGATTGTTTTAGGCAGGGAATTTATATATATATGTACACATATGTTTGAAAATAATATATATTTGAAATTTCCATAATATATATTTATACTGGCTTTTTTATATAGGTATGAGCTCCATATATACTAATCATAATTAACTTTGGTCTAGTGTTACATTTCTTTAGTCAATTTAAAAATTATTTCTTTGAGTTCCTGTTCCTGATGGTTTTCATGACATAAAATTACAATATTTTTATAGAAGTTTTAATTTGATATCAGATATTTTCTGTAATTGGAACCTCCTCTTTACTATCTTACAGAATACATAAAATGTGTGTAGGTTTCCTTCTGCTTCTGAGAATGGGACTGCTTTATTGGAGGCTACTACCACTGAACTTTCAGAAGTGTCCTTCTTTTAGGCTGGTGAAACTTTACATATATTTATTGAAGAATTTATAAATTGCTTGTCATATTGGTATGGCTACATATTCATATGGGTTAGTCTAAATCAATAGGAAAAGAAGCTATTTGCATTTCAGCCATTTTGTTTTTCTATATTGGAGTTCAGTTGCCTGGGAGGCAGTGAGGAAGTGGGCGACCAGGCAAGCCAGTTGCAGGGAAGTTCATTGATTCAAGAGTGGTTGCCTTCCCTGTTAGCTGTGAAAAGCTAATGATAGTGGGGACCCTCTCACCTTCTCTGACTCCCACAACAGGTCTCACATACTACTGCCTTTGCACACCCACCCCCATTTGCACTAAATTTGGGCGGACACCTTGGCCAATTACTTCACAAAATCCTTCCATTTGGAGCCTCACAGACTGAACTGGCACATTCTGCTCTGAGCTTGGTGGTTTTATTGTTTTACATTTGTTTCTTGTATGTTTCTATTTCTGTTTAGTTTTGTCTTTGCCCTGAGATATTCTGTCTACATACTCTCCAGGCAGGATGTCTTTTACATGTTTCATGTTATTAGCTTCTCAGTTCTTCTTTCAAAGCAGCCTCCTCTGACTTTCAATTTTCTATTGATGACATCCATTCCTATCTTCCATTTCCTTATAGAAAGGACAGATTTATTTTCAATTTTAAAATACATTTGTTATTTCAAAAGGAATATTTGAATGAAGTAAATTAGACGTATGAGTTCAAATGAACGCCTTTATACAAGTAACATGTTTACTAAATGTTAACGTACCTTAAAAGTGACATCCCCTTCCCTGGTGGTGCAGTGGTTAAGAATCCGCCTGCCAATGCAGGGGACATGGGTTCAAGCCCAAGAGCCAGGTACGTTTTCTAAGATGTCAATCAGATGTCAATTCTCTTCCTATAAATGAGGTCTTGGACTGACAACATGATTAAGTTACATATGACTGTGATGTCACGTATCTGGTTGAAAACAGTCTTTTATTTTATTTTATTTTTTTTGCGATACGTGGACCTCTCACTGCTGTGGCCTCTCCCGCTGCGGAGCGCAGGCTCCGGACGCACAGGCCCAGCGGCCATGGCCCACATGGGCCCAGCCGCCCCACGGCATGCGGGATCCTCCTGGACCGGGGCACGAACCCGTGTCCCCTGCTTCGGCAGGCAGACTCCCAACCACTGTGCCACCAGGGAAGCCCTGAAAACAGTCTTGATGTCTAACAGATGAATGTTTTAATTTACACATAATGAGTCCACCTTAGACAGCTCAACTACTACAGTCTGACTTTTCCAGAATGTTGCTATTTCTTTTATTCTTCCCCAAGATGACTCCAGCAACTTCAACAAAATTGTCCAACACTGTGTGCTTTAGAAACTATGTATCTTTCCATATCAAGAAGTCTGTAGTAAAAAAAAGAACACTTCCTCAAATATAGTTATGAATCCCAACACTTAAACATATTATATATATAGTATTATGCATATGTGTGTGTGCACATATATATGTGTGTGTACATATATTATATATAAAATGTCTCCAAAGAAATTGATGAGATAGATTGTATATCCATCAGTTTCTTTGGATCACTCTAAGTATTGATATGATTAGGAATGTCAGTTTGGAAGAGGTCCAAAATTGTATTTGATATCCTTTCAAAACTCAATATGATTTGGAATTTATTGACCATCCATTTTATTCTGGACTATATTCTGAACACTGTGCTGGTTCCTGAGAATTACAACTATAGGTAAATCATGGTACAAGAGATTATATGCAGTCAGAATATTAATAGACTATACATAGAAATTTTAATACAAAATAGTAATGGATAAAAATTGATGAAATAAGTGCTATGAGAAAAAATAAATGAATATATTTTCTGACTGGATTATATAATGGAATAATTTGTGGGTGAAGCGGTATTTGATCTGAGCTTTGAAGAGTAAGAATTTTTCATGTAACATTGGAATAGAGAAACTATAAGCTTAAAAAGAAATTCAGTTAATAGCATAAAGAGAAACCCATTAGTTGAAAGAAAGATTATGACCAGTTAGTTTAATATAAACATATCTGTATTAAAATACAAAATATTCACCATATATTAAATAAAATAAAGATAGGACAGTTTCAAGAGCATATAAATTTTAGTCTAATTATTGTAATATGTGCAACACCAGTTTATCCATATAAGGACATTGACTGAAATCCAAAAGAAAATACACTAAAATATTAGGAATAACTGGTGTATCTGGTGACAATCTAACTATTCTAAATTTCTTCAGTAAACATGATGTGTTTGTGTCATAAATTTTTAGAAAAATTTTGACACTTCGTTTACTCCTTCCTTTGATCATGTTGTTTGAACTTGTGACTTGGATAAGGTTCTAAAAGCTTGTAAAATCACAAAAGAAAACATGATGAGTTCTAAATTTTAATAAGTGAGTGACTTCCTAGAGATTAAGTTTATTTTTTAGTGAAAACTGTACAGTGAATTGAGTCAAAAGAAACAAAATGCTGACAGATGGCACAGGGGAGTAAGAAAGTCTTTTCAAGTATTTCAAACATAAAAGTAATTCAAAACATGAAGTCCCAAGTCCATTAATAAATAGCATATGAAATCTACAGTAACATCGAAATAGCTGTGCTGTTGACCTGCTTTTGAGATGGGTACTTAATAAGAGTTGTTTCTTTTTAAAACGATGCAGCAAATGGTATTGCCATGTGAATTTTAAAGCTGCACAGTGATGAAGATAAAATTGATAGAAATAAGCACTTTAAATATTTAAGGCTAAAGAAATCATTATCTACGTAACACATTCTAAAGTGTTGAAAATTAGGCAATAAATGGCATTGATAGAATTCTGGAAAAACTTGAATGGTCTTTCTAGTATTAAACAGATATGTAGAATAATGATTAACAAGTTGTAAGACACTAGATTTTAAGTGTGATTTTTTATTTTATTTTATTATTATTATTTTTTTTTGCGGTACGTGGGCCTCTCACTGTTGTGGCTTCTCCTGTTGCGGAGCACAGGCTCCGGACGCGCAGGCTCAGTGGCCATGGCTCACGGGCCTAGCCACTGCGCGGCATGTGGGATTTCCCCGTGCCAGGGCACGAACCCGTGTCCCCTGCATCGGCAGGCAGGCTCTCAACCACTGAGCCACCAGGGAAGCCCAAGTGTGATTTTTAAAATGAGAAAGAATGTAGACAGAAGTTTTTTAAAAGCTCTGGTATGAAAATTTTAAAGTCACTTATGTTTAAGAAAAGCTTAAGTAATTTTTGTTAGAATAAGAAGTAAGATTTTTATTAGTAAATATAGATGTGGTGGTAAACGGAATTATTTCCTTAATTTTTCTTTCTGATACTTCATTGTTAGTGTATAGAAATGCCACAGATTTCTGTATATTAATTTTGTATTTTGCACTTTGCCAAATTCACTGATGAGCTCTAGTAATTTTCTGGTGGCGTCTTTAGGATATTCTGTGCATAGTATCATATCATCTGCAAACAGTGACAGTTTTACTTTTTCCTTTCAAATCTGGATTTCTTTTGTTTCTTTTTCTTCTCTGATTGCTGTGATTAGGTCTTCCAAAGCTATGGTGAATAAAAGTGGTGAGAATGGGCATCCTTGCCTTGTTCCTAACTTTAGAGGAAATGCTTTCAGCTTTCCACCACTGAGTATGATATTAGGTGTGGGTTTGTCATATATGGCCCTATTATGTTGAGGTATGTTCCCTTTATGCCTGTTTTCTGGAGAGTTTTTATCATAAATGGATGTTGAATTTTATCAAAAGCTTTTTCTGCATTTATTGAGATGATCGTATGGTTTTTATTCTTCAGTTTGTTATTGTGGTGTGTCACATTGATTGATATGCAGATATTTGAAAAATCCTTGCAACCCTGGGATAGATCCCACTTGATCATGATACATGATCCTTTTAAAGTACTGTTTGCTAGTATTTTGTTGAGGATTTCTGCATCTATGTTAATCAGTGATATTGGCCTGTAATTTTCTTTTTTTGTGATGTCTTTATCTGGTTTTGGTATCAGGGTGATGCTGGCCTCATAAAAGGAGTTTGGGAGTGTTCCTTCCTCTGCAATTTTTTGTAATAGTTCAGAAGGATAGGTGTTAAATCTTCTCTAAATTTTTGGTAGAATTCACCTGTGATGCCATCTTGTCTTGGACTTTTGTTTTTTGGGAGATTTTAAATTACTGATTTAATTTCATTACTGGTTTGGTCTGTTCATATTTTCTACTTCATCCTGGTTTAGTCTTGGGAGATTGTACCTTTCAAAGAAATCTTTCAGAATATATTCTTTGACCACAATGGAATTAAATTAGTAACAAAAAATGTATTGATAAGAATTTTTACATTCATAATGTTTAGCTCATAGTTAGAAATCTATTTTTTGACTTACGGACATTATTTCACTTCTTTCTTGTATAATAATATCATTTCAGCCTATTATTTTTTCTAATATTGTTAATTTTCTCTCATTACTATTCAAATTGTCATTATTGCTGTTTTCAAAATATTTTGTACTCTATTGGGGAAGTTCATGCCAAATTTTAAGTGGTCTCTTCTTGAACATGTACAGACATATTTACTCCTTGATTTAATCTGCTGCAGGTTACATGGTTAGAATTTTACCTAAGGTATTAGGTAAATGACTAGATGTGTTGACTTTTCCTTCAATCTGACAATAAATAAAGTAGCTGAAGTCTATAGGACTTGGAGATCCTCCTTCACTTATTTCTGTCACTAATAGTTTTTTGGTTTTTATTTTAATGCTATATAAGGTATTACCAGACTAATATATAAGAAGGGATTTTGGATGCAGTTGCTCAGTTTTCCATATTTTCTGGAATTCCCTTTATATTTCCACATTAAAAAGAAACTGTTTACATGATCTATCTTATAATGTTTTTATTCTATCAAATATTTTACATGTATGTTGATTGATACCTCTGGCTATCCTTCAAAGTAATGTGCAGATATAAAACAAAAAGTGTATGAAATTGTTATGGGAAAACGTTGACAAAATGTACCACTTTTTAATATAACAAATGCTTTACGTGATTATAGAGGTTTTATTTTCAGGTGATCAATAGTCTTAGTCATTGACTCAAGATTTTTTTCTGACTCCTAAATGATGTGATGATACCAATACACAAAAATTAAGTATCTTTAATATTTCTTTCCAAGAGTGAATCATTTTTTCCTAATTTTATGTGTTTTTGGATGTCATCATTCCCTCATGGTATAAATATAGATTAAATTAGCAGAAAGAAATAACTTTCCATTCTGTGTTGAACGTAAGTGTTTCCAGAGATGATCTTCCTCCTTGGAGAAAAATATCCTTCGTTCATGAATTTTTATTTGAGGTGAAATATAGGTATATAGGTTTTGAAGACAGGCAAACTTGAAATAAAATTGCAGTTTTTCCAATTAAATGTGTGGATATTGACATTTCATGTGCTTTATTAGCATCAGTTTTCCCTTTTCAGAATTGAGAATGATAATGTCTATCATGGAATCAGGATCAGCAATTCTATATACACAGAACAGACGACTCAATAAAAAATACACAGCTTTTATTAACCATTGATACTTCATTCAGAATTTCAGATTTCCTGTATTGGTTAAATCAGTTGTTCTTTGAAGAAATTTATTTTATTCTTTGTGTTAACCCTTAGAGTGAGGACAGATTTTTAAAGTTTGCTTTACCTCTCCCTAGGCTACTTCGTCAAGGTTTTCAGGCCTCTGACAGGTTAATACTTCCTTGGTCTCTGCATCACATCACATCAGAGGTGAAAAAACAAAGAGAATAAAGCGTTTGAAAGAGAAGAAATAATCTAAGATTCAGTGGTCCTGATTCTAAGGAAATCATTTTGTTCTTGAACTACCTTATAAATTCTCCTGAGGATAAATTGAGTGTGTAACTTACCACAAGCTATTAGATCTTCTATTAACAAATGCCATCAATTTTTCAGAATTGGTATGAAAATTTCCAAAACATTGTAATGCTAAATAAACTAACCAGCAAGTAAACAAGCAAACAAAAAAGCAAATACATTTTCTTTCTACTAAAATTTGTTTTCACACACTCCAGTTAGAGCCTTTATGTGTTATTTGTATTTATATATATAAATTAACTAATATTTTATAATTCATGAATGTATGTATTCATGAATCCATTCTGTGCTATGAGTAAGTACTGTCTCAGTCAATATAGCTATAAAATGTATCTTAAAATGTTCATTTTTTTTTCTCCAAACTTTTGTAACTCTTCTTATTTCAGTTCTCTTCCATATGAATTTTAGGATTTACAAAATAAGTTCCATAAATAATAAGATATTAATTACATGTACATTAAATTTTAATTAACTTAAGAATATATAACATTGAATCTTCCTATCTATCAGTATAGTTATTTTCAAATTTTCTCCATAGAGGTTGTTTTATAGATATCAAAAGGTCTCTTGTTGGGCCCTATAATAACAGACACCCTAAGGGATCAAATTTTCCATTATATTGAATTGGTTATCACATACCTATGCATATATGGATTAACAATGAAATGTACTTGGAACACTGTAGGTACTCATATCATTCACTTTATCTTTCCAGAATACTTTAACTGTGTCATTCATTCATATAAAATTTAGATATCACCATATCATAAGGAAATAATATATTCAGGAATGAAATTTTGGGTTTTTTTCTGCAGGAGACAAATAGTTTAAGCAAGAATATTCTTCAGAAACTTTCCAAACACTGTTTTGATGGACCTAAGCAGAAATGATACAATAACACCTCTATCAAAAACTCATGTTAATATTTTGTAGATCTAGACATTTAATCTAGTTGCCATGTATCTTGCCTAGTTTGGGTTATTCAGCAGGAGAGAGAAAAAGTCTCCCCATGGGTAATAAGGTATTAAATTTTGGGGGAACTTTGTTGTCTAATGAAAAACATCTGGCTATTTAGAAGCAGGCAGACGCTCAAATAACTTTTTCATTTTTCGTAAAAAGGGTCTTTTACCTGGCTGCAATCTTAGTATGAATTCCTGGAAAATAAAAAGCTTTCATTCATTCATATATTTAAATCATATGGGTGACTAAAGATTAGCAGAATCACAGAAGCCACTCCATTACTATGTTATATTGCAATTATAATTAACAAATTATCCTTGTTTCTTATCTGCATGTATTTTGTTAAAGTATGTATCACTTCTTTGTTCTATTAGAAGATTTTAATTACCAGAGAAAACCCAAAAGTCCTCATTTATTTCTCAAACACAGGAAACTAAAACAAAGAATTTTCTTAAAAATGTGTCATATATATTTTCCCTCAAATATTTTTTAAACTCATAGAAGGAAGGTAGTGTTCAGAAACACCTTATGCAAAATGGCCAGCATGCCATAGATTTAAATCTATTTATATGATGAAATAGATAATGGGATGAACATGATGATGAATTGAAATTATAGAGAATGATAGACCATCAAGTTTTAGATTACAGAATTAAGGCTTTAAGTGTCCATTGGTTCATTTGAAAATACTTCATTTTTAGATGAATTAAGTATACCATTTTAACTCCATTTGGAGGTCCAGTGTAGTATAGGCACTCAAAATTAGGAAACACTATGGAAATTAAATATTTACAGTTCTGTACACTATCTACAGAGAATTATTTGCTTTTTTGTTTTTTTGTTTGTTTGTTTGTTTTTTGCGGTACGCGGGCCTCTCACCGTTGTGGCCTCCCCTGTTGCGGAGCACAGGCTCCGGATGCGCAGGCCCAGCGGCCATGGCTCACGGGCCCAGCCGCTTCACGGCATGTGGGATCCTCCCGGACTGGGGCACGAACCGGCATCCCCTGCATCAGCAGGCGGACCCCCAACCACTGCGCCACCAGGGAAGCCCTATTTGCTTCTTTTCTGAAAAAAAAAAACTTTTATCACGGATAATTCCAAATACACAGAAATAAAAATAATACAGTGAGAGCACATGTACTTACCACTGTGCCTCATATATGATCAATTTATGGTCAATCTGTTTAATTTATGGCACTCCAGAATCAAAACACTAGCTCATATTATCCTCTTGTTTTGGCATGGGGATATAATTCACAAATCATAAACTTTACCCTTTTAAAGTAAACAAGTCATTTTTAGTATATTCATTAGGTTGATACAACTGTCACCCCAGAAAGAAATCCTAAAGTCATTAGTGGTGACTCCCAATTCTTCCCTCCCAGTAGCCCCTGCAGCCACAAATCTTTTTTTGCTTCTATGAATTTACCTATTCTGAATGTTATAAAAATAGAATCATGTGACATATGACCCTTTGTGTCTAACTATATCATTTAGTACGTTGTTTTCAAAGTTCATCCACATTAAACCATGTATCAGTACTTCATTCTTTCTCATAGTTGAATAATACTCCATTGTATGGATATTTCACATTTTGTTTAACCATTCAACTGATGGACATATGGATTGTTTCCTTTTATTGGTTATGTGAATAATGCTGCTATGAACATTTGTATATAGGGTTTTAGGTTAATGTTTTCAGTTCTCTTGAGTATATTCCTAGAAGTGGAATTGTTAGATCTTGTGATAGCTCTATGTTTACATTTTTAAGGAACAATTTTTCCCCCATTTAATGGTTTTACACTGTTGGCAAAAATTAATTTGCTATAGACGTATGGCTCTTTTTCTGGACTGTCAATTCTGTTCCTTTGATCTATATGTCTGTATGGATTTTGCTCTTTATTCTATTAATGTAGTATATTGCATTACTTGATTTTCATGTGTAGGACCAACCTTACCTTTCTGGGTTAAGCCTCATTCTGTCATGGTATGATTTTTATTATATGTTGTTGGAATCAGTTTGCTAGTATTTTGTTTAGGATATTTTAGTCTCTATTCATAAGAGATATTGGTCTATAGTTTTCTTTCCTCATAATGTCTTTGTTTGCTTTTTTATTATCATAAGGCTGGCCTCATAGAGTGAGTTGGAAAGTGTTTCCTCCTCTTCTGTTTTTTGAAAAAATTTGTGAAAGATTGGTGTTATTTTGTAAAATAGTCCTGGGCTTTTCTTTCTGTGATTTTTTAAAATTACTAATTCAACTTCTTTACTTTTTATTAGTCTATTCAGTTTTTTTTCCTTTTAAAATGTGGGCTTTTTGTTTGTGTCTTTTTAGGAATTTTTCTGGTTATCTAATTTGTTAGCATACATGTTTTCATAGTATTCCTTCATAATCCTTTTTATTTCTGTAAGTTTGGTAGTAATAGCCTCTTTTTCATTCTTGGCTTTAGTAATTTGACCCTTCCTTTTTCTTGGTCAGTTTAGCTAAAGGTTTGTTAATTTTATTGATTTTTTTTGAATAATCAACTTTTTTGTTATTGTTGATATTCTCTATTTTTCTATTTTCTAATTTACTGCTGCTCTCATATATTTTATTTCCATCATTTATCTTTGGGTTTGGTTTGCTCTTCTTTTCCTAGTTTCTTAGGGTAGGATTTTAGGTTATTTTGAGCCTTTTCTTCTTTAAAAAAAAAAAAAAAAAGTTCACTGTTGTAAATTTCCCTCTAAGAATGACTTTAGGTTGTGCTTTAGTTTTTTTTGGTTGGTTTTCTTTTTTCATTTTTAGTCATCTCATCTAATTTGCCTAATGATTTATTCTTTGATTCATTGGTTATTTAGGAGTATGTTCTTTAATGTCTACATAGTTGGAAATTTTCCAAATTTCCTTCTGTTGTTGATTTCTAATGTCATTCTACTATGGTTGGAAAACATACTTTGTATCATTTTAAGCCTTTAAAATTTACTGAGGCTTGTTTTATGGCCTAGCATATGGTCCATCCTGGAGAACATTCCTTGCAGTGTTGTTGGATGGTGGGCTCTATAGGTCAGGTTGGCTAACAGTGTTGTTCAAGTCATCTGTTTCCTTTTGGATCTTCTGCCTAGTTGTTCTAAATTCTATGGAATATTGAATATTGAAATCTCCAACACTTATTGTAGAAAAATTGAATTCTCCCTTCAATTCTGTCACTGTTTGTTTCATGTATTCGAGGGTTCTGTTTTTCTAGATCATCATGAAGCAAATTCTAAACAATATATAATTTTAGCTATAAATTTTGTAGTAGTATAACTAAATGCTAAGAACCTGTTTAACATAACAATACCATTATCTTGACTGTTGAAATTGACAGTATTTAAAAAAAATAATTGTTTATTCAGAGTTTAAATTTCCCAAATTGTCTAATTTATTTTTATTTTCATTCTATATTTTCTTTTACTTTCTACTCCCTTTTAAAGATGTATGTATCTATGTAACCACCAAGGTATGGAACATTCCCACCACCCAGATGGTTCCCATTTCCACTAATAAAATATTGGGTTAGCCGAAAGGTTTGTTCGGGTTTTTCCATAACATTATATGGAAAAACCCAAATGAACTTTTTGGCCACCCCAATATCATATATTCATGTATAACTACTGTTCTGACCTCTATCAGCACCTCATAAGCTTTGGCTATTTTTGAATATCAGATGACTGGAATCATATAGCTTTACTCTTTTGGGCTTGGTTTCCTTTGTTCATCATTTTTTCTTTGAGTTTTATCCATGCTATTGCATGCAGTAGTAGTTCACTCTTTACCATTGCTCTATTGATTTCCATTGCCTAACTATAAAACAATTTATTTAATCTATTCTAATGTTTATAGACATTTAGATTGTTTCACATAGCACTCAGTAATAGGTTATACCTAGGGGATAATCTCAAACATTTCCAAACTGTTTACATTAATTTCTACTCTGGTCATCAGTGTATAAGTGTTGCATTTAATAACCCACATTCTTGCCAATACTAGGTGTTGTTGCTATTTTAAGGACAGTAGGTCTTAAATTATGACTGAATGCCTTCAAAGAGGTTGTTCTTTTTTTTTCCAGTTTTTGACAGGAACATTACTCCTGCATAAGTATACACAATGCTTTTATACAGTTTATTTAAATTACAACCCAATAATCTCTATACATTGCAATTGATTGATTTGTCTCTTAAAGCTCTTTCAATCTACAGGTTTCCACTGTATGTTTCTTCTTCCCTAGCTATTATTTATTGAGAGAAAAAGTTCATTTGTCTTACAGATTTTCTAACAGCCTGTATTTTACTGATTTATCCCCACGATGTCATTCATCATTTTTTCTTTCTGTTATTTTCAATAAATAGATGTATCAAGCTTTATATAGCTCTGATTTGATTTTTTTTGGCAAAAATACTTTATAGGTGGAGTTATGATTTTCCATAAAGAACATATCATCAAGTTGTCACATTTTTTATGATGTTAATGTCTATTAGTGATTATTGCCCTGATCTTTTATTTCAGTGGATATTGAAAGTGGTGTTGTATTGTTCTTTCTTCATTTTTTAACAGAATATTTCTTTAAGGATAAATTTTTCCTCCTTATCTTGCTAGTTACCATGAAGCACAATAAGGAAAACAAGGAGATATAAGTTAAACACTTGATATTTTCCCTTTATGTACCAGTTTTCTGACTGATAAGTTGAATACCTAATATCCTCCAAGTATGACCAATGGGTTTATTATTTTTGTACTTTTATGGTAACCTTATGGATTTTTGATACAAATGTTTCGATTTACAGCAGTCTTTGAGAACATTCTTGCTGTGTGGTGAGACAAAATATTTCATCCTCGTCTTGTATATTTCTTGTCTCAGACTTGGATAGGCTTTCTGTGCAAGAAGCTTTGGTTCCTTTTAGAAAAGAATGGTATTTAGAATTTTCAGAATGGGCTCTAGGGATGTTCTTTGCTACTGGAATAATCATTATGTATAGGTTCTTTCTGGAAACAGTGCTAGAAAACAGAATTTTTAAGGATTAGATTTAATGTGTTAATAATGATACTTCCAAGTTGAATTCAGATATAGAGTTTTAGTGTAGCTTCACAAATATTATTTCTTCTCTCCCTTTTTAAATGCTGAAAATTCTGCTTCTCAAGGGCACCAACATAATTAGTCATTTATTTTGTGCCATAATACACTCACAACAGTATCAGAATAACAATATTTTAGGTAACACCTTGAAAAGTATCCATATTGTAAATAGTTTCGAATTTTTTGCATGTTTTTCTTTTTGATTTTTTACTTTAGAATACACTTCACTAAGGTTACGCAGCAAATTTCAGAGATATAATGTCCTTTAAAGTGCTTATGCTTTCAACTAGATCACTGGTTCATTTGTTTTGTCTTTATTTTGGATTTTAGGGGTTGCTTTATAAAAGTAATTGTGTTAAATAGTTATGAAAAATATTTATATGGTTCCAAAATGCAGTTCTTCTCTTTTACATGGTATATGTCAGTACAAGTTCTGCTTATTATTTTTGTCTAATTATAATCTTCATCATTTTATTGGAAGAAAAATTCTAGTAAGTCATTTATTAAGCATATATTGATATAAAAGTATTAGAATTAATAGGTGAAGATTACAGCGTAAGGAGAAATGAGTGATTAGGTTCCTGATGTACGTAAGGAGATATATCAGGCTGTTTCCCCTACTTCCTCTCTTTTTATTCCCATAGAAACATTCTGATTATTTTATTTTAACATACTATTACTAAAGAATAAATTGAGGATAGAGTAGTTTAGGTAGTCCTAAAAATTCATGTAGGTAGTGGGTATAAGATCCACATTTAAAGGCAGATATAATCTCAACCCTATCAAATTAAACAAGTTAATTAATATTGTATAATTTCTTACAGAATTATGACTTTTATAATTATGAACTTTTCTTGTGTTTTACAACAGTGTTGACTCTAAATCCTAATCTTTCTGTGTTACTTATATTTTATGTTTGTTTTCTACCTCCTTACTGCCTAGTAGCATATTGAGTTGGATCTAAATTCTTATATATACAATGGGACAAAAATGCGAGCAGAATGAAGGATTGACTTATTTTTATATTTAAAGGCAGAGTGATATATTTTATTTACTAGGTATTCAGAAAATATTTCAGTATTAGTTTTTTTGAATATTCTAAATTGTTAAAGTTGCCAAGGTACACATGCTTTCATCTGTTCCACTCTAAATTCTCTTAGTTTCTCTTCTATACACTTTAAGTAACATCACAGTTTTTTAAATTTCCATTAACAAGCACATTTCATTACAGGTACAGTTTTCCTTTAAAAATGAGTAATGTCCTAATGACATTGAGAGCAGAAACACACAACAGATAAGATAGTTCAGTAAGGTATGTGCATTTGTTCTATCTATTGAGATTGCAGAAAGAAAGTGCATTGGAAGCTGCTAATGTCTATTAGCCAAATCTAAAGGATGGCTGATTATCTGTTCTAACAGAGAAACATCCCAAGACCTTGATGTAACAGCACAGAAAGCATGTGGATTTTTACTAGCTCCAAAACATGGTACAGCAATTTTATAGTCTTATCTTTGTTCTCACAGTGAGATTGTGTTGTTGAGCAATTGGTGGAAATACTCACGTTCTGGCAGTCCTACGGTCCCTTGTTTGGATAAAATGAATTCTACCTTAGCTAAAATGTTTTCTGAAATCATCACACAGAGTTAAGGATGGGTTTTTTTTCACCTTTATCAGTCCTGAGCACAAAACAGGTGGATACTGAACAGAAGATACTGATAGAGATGAATGGTTTTATAAAACCCCAGTTTTCACATACAAAAAAGTATTCTCATTATTTTCTATATAAAACAACTAAAAAAGGAAAAGAATATCAGACAGAGTGATTGAAAAGACATCCCAGCCTCTCTGCCTTTGATTTGTGAGGCCAGGCCATCAAGACCAGGTCCAAATCAGCCCCTTGTGGCTCTTTGCTTTGTCTTTGCAGGAGACAGGTTCTCCTAACATCTGAAGCCATTGAAGTAAATCAGCAGCTTTGGACAAATTTTGCAAGATCTTTGGCACACAATTCAGGAAGATTAGCATCTACCCAGCCCTCTCATTATAGTGGCCATAGTGGATAGCATACCCTAACACTCTATGAAAAGAGACCTCACCAGGCCTCTCTCTGCCGGATGCACACAGGCCCTAGGGAATCTGCACAACTTAGTGAAGGGTAGATAGATATGTTTCAGTTATCATCAAATATTTGGGGAGTTTAACTGCAACATAAATTGATGCTTAACTGAGGCACATTGGCTGTACACAGAACTTTACTGGGGGAGCAGTGGTTACTTCCATTACATTCAATAGAACCATCACAATTACTTTCTGAAATACATATTCTTATTTTTTTTAAATAAATGCATTAAATAACTTCCCCATATTCTCATGGTTACTTAAGTGTCAGGAACAGAACTTGAACAAAGTCTCTGTTTCTTGGCCCAAACTCTTTTCCATGTCATTTCATCACCTCCACTTACTGTGATTCTGTACTGAGTTCTGTAATCTGAGTTGATAAACATGAGGAATCAAAAGGACAATGACACTTTCACCTAAATAAAACAAAAAGCCACCACTAAAAAGGGGAAATTATAAAAGAAGAAGACAGGAAGGGCCTTCAAATAAAAGCCTAAAAATGTGATTAGACCTCAGCACTCTAGTGAATAACTTCTATTATGTTGTCATTATACTCCTTGTTACACATAAATGTCAAAAAGAATTATGGTTCATTATAGCCATAATACCTTGTAAAATAACCAAAATATTTCCGACACCCATTATCTCATGTTTACTTTTCAGTAATTCTGCAGAATAGTCACTATTATTATTATTATTATTATCTTGTCTTTATAAATGAAGAAACCAATGCTCAGATAGGTGAAGTGATTTACTCATGTACGGTGAGCAAGTAGCAAAGTCAAGATTTCAGCTCAGGTCTTCTGAATCCAAATAAAGTTTATACTTTACTTTCCTAAGTCTCCTCCTATAATAAAAGAGATTGTCTCAAGAGTGGAGACTAATATTTCCCAGGTCATAGAATTCAGTACAAGACAATAGGCAAACACTTCCAGCCCATTTTGCAGAAGTACTAAAGAGCTCATGCTGTGGGAGAACCATTGGTTGCCCAAGTCTTGATAAAAATAAAGAATTTAGGATTGAAAACTAACTTCTAAATGTGCTGACAGTAAATTACATTGGAAATGTTTAGGTTACTTTAACTTTATATTTTGAACTAGTTTTTTTTGTTTTGTTTTAATTTTCTTTAGTGATAGAATGACCTCTATGACAGCAAAGCTTTAGAATAATAAATCAAGTTATAAAGATTGTGATGTTTTCTAATCTGACTACAGTCCTTACAGTATAGAGTTTGACATGTTAAAGCATTAAAAATATATAGATGGCTCACTTTCCATATGCTTATACATCTTTTAAATTAAAAGTCTCTGCTTTTATAAAGGATACTATCAGGAAGATTATAGAACTGGGCATCCTGATATTCAAATGAATCTAATAAGATTTAAACTTTGCTCTTTTTAAGATGCTGTATTGGGTTTAAAAGTGAGAAAAGATAGATAATACAAAACACACTTAAAGTTAAAACTATCTTAAAAAAATTTGGTAACAGTCGCTATGAGGATAATTCACTGTTTTTCCTTATCCGTTGTTTTAGTTTTTAATTTAAATCATAATTAGATAAAAGAAAGAATTAAGAAATCTCTTGGAAAAAAAGCAGTGTATCCAAAACTTCTATGGTAATATAAAAATATTCATTATTGATCTCTTAAAAACTGTTACAATGATGTGAAGCTAAGTGCAAGACCACTGCATGCTCAAAAGGCTCATTATTTTCCTTGAGAGATGATGGTCAAGGTGGTAATAACATGAACTTGGCCAAGACATTTTTGAATGAAACCTAATCATCTCAGATGGAAGTTCTTTTTTTAACTAAGCTTTTATAATAAAGCATTTTAATTATATACATGAGGTTGCAAGGAAATGTAATAACAGCAATTAAAAGATTCCATTTAGAATGACAGAAGAAAAACTTTGTGAAATCTATTAATTATAAATTCTAGTCATGCTGTGAGGAAAAGCAGAGGGAAAGTCACAGTTCTTCTCAAATATGACTTTTTTTCCTCCTGCAGTAGTTGCTTTATTTGAAAAAAAATTTTTTTTTATTAAACCTAGACAAAAAACATATTGCTTGTTAAAATATTGGGTTGTAATTTATGATATTAGATCTAACAAATGACATATGAAACTACAGATGTGGACAGCAATTTCTGAAAAAGCAATTTAAATGGTGATGATTAAATGTCATTGCTGGCAGTAGTTCAGAAATCTACACTTCTGCTGCTGAGAGAGTGCACTGCTCTTGAGGAATTAAATATGAATGTTCGAATTATTTTGGTTAAACTAGAAATGTAAATTCTAACATCACAAGCCAGTGTCTTTATTTAAGCCTGTATACATTTGTAGTTTTATGTATTTCCAAATGATCATCAAACAAACTTGTAATATTGATTTCTTGAGGAGCAATGATATAACCCACCATTGAAATTTTTAGTGCCAGTAACATTAGATATCAATAAAAGTGGTTCTCGATGCAAGTTTGCTGGCTATTATACAACTTGACCATTTCTTAAGCATTAAGATGCTATTATTGAGAAATAAAAATTGGTAATTTTTAAATTACCTCTGAAAGAAAGCTGACATCAGCCTAAGTTTATGGTACTTATGGTGCTATCTCCCCAACAAGCATTTAGCTTAATTTTTACTGTCAGTGTTTTTCAGAAAATATAATGCATGTCTCAACAGACATATAATAAGTGTTTTTCCTACAAATGTATACTTTGGTCAGTAGAACTCATTGGACATTGTATGGTTAAAAATTTGAAATGAAAGACTTGTTACTGTCTCAGAAATTAACAGACACATGTCTGTGCCTCAGAAATTTATTTCTTTATTTAAAACTTCAACTTCAAATATATCTCTAATAAGACAGGACATTGTTAATATATGTCTAATATAATTCTGTTGCCTTAATAGTCCATTCTTTTACTTAAAAAGAAGTTATTCTCAGATGTCTGTCAAATAAACTCACATTGCCCTCACTAAAAATGTTAGAGTAGGAAACTCCAAATCTTCATCTCTCCACTAAAGCAATGATTAAGTTGGCAAAAACTGTCAGGATCACCTTCTTTGGAGCTCTAGAATCTATATCTTACTCTAATATTGGCAGAGAAAAAAAGGATGGTTAGAACATAGATAAAAAGTTAATCAGAAATAAGTACATACTGATGGAATAAATGATTTTATTTTAATCAGTAATTTTCAAGTTCCCTTCCACTGTTAAATGGTTTAAAACATCAGAAAAACAACTAAAGAAATTAGAAAATCAAGTGACAATTATATACTTGCTAGAGATATTAGCCAACATTTTTGTGGATAAAGGCAGAGAAAATATCATCTTCACATATTTATGTCATAACATGCACATCACTCAAAGGTAA
The DNA here is from genome assembly GCF_026419965.1 of Kogia breviceps. Lineage (NCBI taxonomy): Eukaryota > Metazoa > Chordata > Mammalia > Artiodactyla > Physeteridae > Kogia > Kogia breviceps. Next base: position 54,081,469 of record NC_081311.1, read on the forward strand.
AATTTAGAAAAACAAGAGATCTTTTTGATATTCCAAAAAAATAACCTTCTGAAAACTTAACGATGAAAATGGGGATTACTGTGGTTTGGGTTGAAAGAGCTAGGGTGCAAGACAATTTTTTAGATACGTAAATAAACATGAGACCAGTGAGAATGAACAGTTAATGCTATCCGAAGGATAAACAGTATAGGAAGGAGCTATATAAATATCTTAGGAGTAAAACACATCGAAGACAAGTAGGCAAGAGATTAATGATTATTTTTAAATGCTAACATATTGAATTCATTTAAAACGCTGACTCTAATAAGAAAAAAAAGGCAAGAGCATTTTGCACAATTAGGTAGTAATGGGAAATTTGTAAAATTTATAAAATGTTACAAAGTGAATATTTTTTTAAATGAGCATTAAAAACCATTAGGTTTAGATAAAATTATTTTAATGTGATGAGGAAATTATCTCACTAATTTGACAAAAAGAATTTATTTTGAAATGGCAAAGTAAGGTAGAACAAGGAATGCAATTAGGAAAACTACAGGCAGTTCAGTTCTTTCATCAGAAGTGCTAGGCTAGTCTAGTCTGCAAATTATTTCTATTCACACTAACAGAATAAAGATTTTAAAATAAACTGAAATATTAAAGTGGCAAAAGATATTGATCATCATACAATGACTAGAATTTATAAGTTAACGTTGGAAGCAATCAATTGTCCTGTCTCACTAATCAGGTCCTCTTACTCCGGTCCTGTCCTCATTCTAGTATACTGTACAGAATTTCCATTTTCAATAGATAGTGCCCTCACATGTCATGGAGATGCCCCTAGGATCTTCTGTCTATAAATAAGAACATGCTGTATCCCCGCAGCAGCCAGAGAAATTGTTTTATTTTTTTTAAAGTCCTCTGTTCAAAACTCTATGAAGATTTCTTTTAGAATAAAATTTAAAGTCCCGATTATGACTTATTTTAAGCTGCCATTTCAGCATCTTCTCTTTTTTTTTTCCAGCATCTTCTCTTAACTATCCCTGTACATGGTTAGTAGGTCCATTCATCAGTACAGTAGAGGAACAATGTTTCCTGTGTTTTGGGCTGTACTATTGCATCTGTGAAGGTGGAGTCACAGAGCTACTGTTGGAGAAACAATATACTTACTATATAATTGCACAAATATTTTTGATGTCCATCCATGTTGTAACATGTAGAGGAATTTCATTCCTCTTTATTGCTGAATAATATTATATTACATTACTTTATTTTATTTTATTATCCATTCATCAGTTGATGGACATTAATGTTTCTACTTTTGAGCTATTACGAATAACGCTGCTGTGAACATTTGTGTACAAGTTTTTGGTGCACATTTTTTTCATTTCTTTTTAGTACATACCTAGGAGTGGAATTGATGGGTCATATAGTAACTCTATGTTTAACAGATTTAGGAACTGCCAAACTATTTTCCAAAGTGGCTGCACAAGCTTACATTCCCACCAACAATGAATAAGAGTTCCAGTTTATCCACATCCTCACCAGTACTTATTTTTGTCTCATTTTGATTGTAGCCATCCTAGTAGATGTGAAGTGGTATGTCCTGCTTTTAATTTTTATTGTCTAATGACTAATGATGCTGAGTATCTTTTTATACACTTACTGGCCATTTGTTTACCTTCTTTTGATATTTATATCCTTTCCCATTTTGCTTGGAATTTTGTTTGAGAGTTAAGGAGTCTTTACATTTTCTGGTTGCCAGACTGTTAACAGACATGATTTTCAAATATTTTTTTCCCATTCTGCAGGTTGTCTTTTCACTTTCTTGAATGTATTGTTTGCATTACCAATTTTAAAATTTTGATGGAATCCAGTTTATCTTTTTTTTTTTTTTTTTTTTTTGGCTGTACGCGGGCCTCTCACTGTTGTGGCCTCTCCCGTTGCGGAGCACAGGCTCCAGACGCTCAGGCTCAGCGGCCATGGCTCACGGGCCTAGCTGCTCTGCGGCATATGGGATCTTCCCAGACCGGGGCACAAACCTGTGTCCCCTGCATCGGCAGGTGGATTCTCAACCACTGCGCCACCAGGGAAGTCCTATTTTCTCTTTTGTTGCTTATAGTCTTGGTGTTATATTTAAGAAACCATTGCCTAACCCAAGGTCATGAAGATTTACTGCTATGATTATTCTAAGTTTTATAGTTTTACTTCTTACATTTAAAGCCTATGATTCATTTTGAGTTAATTCTTTTTTTATATATAAATTTATTTATTTAGTTTTATTTTTGGCTGTGTTGGGTCTTTTTGCTGCTCGTGGGCTTTTCTCTAGTTGTGGTGAGTGGGGGCTACTCTTCATTGTGGTGCGCAGGCTTCTCATTGGGTGGCTTCTTCATTGCAGAGCACGGGCTCTAGGCACATGGGCTTCAGTAGTTGTGGCAGGCCAGCTTCAGTAGTTGTGGCTCGTGGGCTTTAGAGTGCAGGCTCAGTAGTTGTGGTGCATGGGCTTAGTTGCTCTGCAGCACGTGGGATCTTCCCAGACCAGGGCTCAAACCCGTGTCCCCCGCATTGGCAGGTGGACTCTCTACCACTGCGCCACCAGGGAAGTCCTGAGTTAATTCTTGAATATGGTATAAGGAAAGGATCCAACATCATTCTTGTGCATGTGATTATCTAGTTGTCCCAACACCATTTTCTCAAAAAACTATTCATTCTTTCTCCATTGAATTGTCTTGGCACCTCTGTCAAAAACCAATTAACTAAGAATATATGGGTTTGTTTCTCGATTTTAAATTCTATGTCATTTGCTGTATGTCAGTTTTATTTCATTGGTCTATATGTCTATCCTTTTGAAAAAAACTCATTGCTTTTTATCTTTGTTATTTTCTGTCATCTTTTTCTAGAAAATCCATTCCATTTGCCTATTAAATCACAATTATTTAATTGTGCATATACATTATAATCTCAAAGAATTATACTTCCTACTTTCATTGTTTCCTAAAAATTTCAATATTTTTATTTCATGTAGATAAAAATCATTTCATTGAATTATAATTTTTTAATTGTTGAATTTCCAGAGAAATATTTCCCATAAATCAATTGAAAAAGAACTAAACATTCTGATGGCTGTCATGACATTCAGGCACACTATACACATATTCTCATTGTGACATTATTTATTCGTCTATCACCAAAAGATATACTCTGCTATATATAAACAAATGTTTAACAATTATTTAATTTTCTGTCTTTTATTGATTTCATTATGAGGTTTGTATTTTTCATCATCTTCATTTCTGTCTTATCTTTAACTTAATGTCTTTCATTCTCATACAGTTTCAAATCTCTTGAGTTTGTCTGCAGTGTAGGCCTCTGAACTGCCATCACTCCCACTGTGTGACTGCTCCTACTTTCTTTCCTTGTACCTAGCTAGTCCTATATGTCTCATCTTTTCTGGTCGGGACATTTGGGTAGTGCCCCAATAGGCTGAAGAAGCTTCTTGCTCATACCATTCTTCCTTTTCCAGTGATAGAAACTCTTTCTAGCTGGGAAGTTCCTTCTTGGTGCTGAACAGTGCCCTCTTGGAGAACAAGCTGATGCAGGCAAATGAAGCTGTCTTCCTTCTCTTCTTGTGCAATACTCTCAGACTTTTTGTTCCACTGTGTTGCTGAAACTTCCTAAGTGGCCTCTACAGGTCTTCCAGAGCTAGTTTTGTTTTTGAATAGCTGTCTAATTATTGATCTTTGTTGTGGGACATGGAGGCTGGATTTTCCTATGTCACCATTTTGGTTTTCTCCCATTCTCATATATTCTGATTCTCTCTTTGTCATACCCACTTGGTAAAGCTTCACACCTCGACCTACACTATGCCTGTGTTCTTCAAAATGAATGGTCATAGAGTAAAACATATAACCATGCTGAGTGGACTCTAAATTTATGATGTGGGTCTTTAATGATGCTGGGGAATTAGATCACAACTTCTTAGCTGATTCAGTCTCCACACTCAACTCTTTTGCATTTTCCCCCTTCTCCTCAATCTTCATATCTCTTCTTCTGTCATAGTCACTCATAGCTAAAGAAGGTACCTTCTGTTAGGAAAATGTAAACAATCAGAACATATTTCCACAGCTACCTAAGACCAGATCTACCTATCAGCATATGTATCCATATAGTTACAATTTCTTCTTGTTTCTCATGCCCAGTGAAATACTTATCATCTTATCTTATTCTGTCTCCTTTTCAAGAATTTTTAATAATTTTTTGAGAGCCTTTTCTACAAAGTCAGTTTTCCCACTCTATTGAATCACTAACCTTATTGGTCGTTCACATCAGCTGACACATAATATTTTTAAAATGCACCCTCCTTACCCCTTAATAAGAAATTTCTTTCCTAAAGATAAAGTTAACTAAATTTGGACATTATATTTTGAGCAATAGTTGGTGAGAAAGAAATTTTAAAGGTATTATTTAAAGGGATAGTAAAATTCCCACAAAGTGAAAGAAAGCTGAACTAGAGGGACACATTTTTTTTTTTTTTTTGTGGTACGCGGTCTCTCACTGTTGTGGCCTCTTCCATTGCGGAGCACAGGCTCCGGACGCGCAGGCTCAGCGGTCATGGCTCACGGGCCCAGCCGCTCCGTGGCATGTGGGATCTTCCCGGACTGGGGCACGAACCCGTGTCCCCTGCATCGGCAGGCAGACTCTCAACCACTGCGCTACCAGGGAAGCCCGAGGGACACTATTTAAAGCTGTTGCTATGATCCTATTTTTAGCCCCCACTTCAATTATGCCTTAGAAACATGTATTTCAGTAATAACAGTAAACAAATTGAATTTTTATTATGGGTTTAAGTCCAATACACAATCATTGCTTCCCAAATGATAAGAAACTTACCCTCTTGACTAATATTTCCTGAAAGTTTATTATAAAATTCATCTTTTTTTCTTTAATTACATTGATTTTCTTTTCTTCCATTGCCTAAGGATTTCCAATCTTGACAAAAGTTTGTGGCTGAAAGCTTTCCTTACAACATAGTATAACAGAAAGAGCAGAGAAATGCAAAACTACTAGGCTAGCGTTCAAATATCTACAACTTTTCATGAGAGTAAATAGAAGAGGATTTTCGCTATCTGTTTAATACTTACATGAAACAAAGTCTCAATTGATTAGCTTTTTCAGAGCGAGTTCATTCCTTTGTGTATCATTTAATCTATATCCAGTGTTAATTACTAACAGATACGTGGTAGTGTCCATAAAGAATCCAACTCTCTCCTATGAGCAGGCATTAGCATTCAGATATTTTAAGGAATTTTTAAAAATTGGTATAACAAACCCTATTAAAAGGTCAGAATTAATCAGTCTCCTTCACAATTCCCTTATGCAAAACATAAAGATATATTTTTCTTTCCAGCTCAATGGTTACTGACCATTAGAATTCCAAATATATGACACATATTTAAATATAACTTATTGCTAGACAGGACATCTAGCAAACTCCTCAGTGGGAGATTGAATAGATAAAAAATAAAATCTAAGAGAAGAAGAAAATATCTGGCATCAAAAATGGCTCAGTAGGATACAAATAAGTAAAACACGGGGATGAAATGAATTGGAACTGAATCTATTTGCATTAGGGATTGAACATGATGTGCTCAGTAGGAAAGTTTGAAACACTTCACTGAACAATAGAAAAATAAGTTGAATATTTTAGCAATGTCTCAGTATTCCCCAAATGAGCTTTTATCGTACATCATGTTTCAGCCATTTTCCTTCCAAAAGTAATGGTCTTTTAATACATCTTTTTAAAAAAACTCTATGTTTAGTCCTTAGCTGCAGTCAAAATTTCCAGTATGAATGAATTTTCTCTGAGCAACCACTTCCTTTTAATGGTTTCTAAGGTGTTTTTTTTTAGTTGTTGTGGTGTTGCTAGTTTTGACTTAACCTAATTTTAGCTTCCCTGGCTCTAATACAATCTATTCCTTTCAAAGTGCCTTCAAATGGGAAGTTTGTGATGTGGAACAAGTTCATGATCCTTGAAGAAGATCTAACTGTGTCCTGATCCTTATCAAAGTTAATTGCATCATAAGAAAACACTGCTTTTTGTATTTGTTTGCTTCTTTATTTGTTTTGGCTAACAGTCTTTATATATATCCATCTGTAATAATATGAAAAGCTGCCATAACAAAATACCACAGACTGGGAGGCTTAAACAACAGAAATTCATTTCCTCACAGTACTGGAGACTAGACGTCCAAGATCAAGGTGTTGGCAGGGTTGGTTTCTCCTGAGTCCTTTCTCTTTGGCTTACAGATATTCTCCTTCTCACTGTGTCCTCACATGGCCTTTTCTCTGTGGGTATGCATCCCTGATACCTCTTTTTGTGTGTCCTAATTCCTTTTCTTATATGTATACCAATCAGATTGGATTAGGGCCTACTCACATAGCCTCCTTTAACTTTAATTACCTCCCTGAATATAGTTACATTCTATTTTTTCCCCCTTCCTTCCTTCCTTCCTTCCTTCCTTTCTCCCTCCTTCCCTCCTTCCCTCCTTCCCTCCTTCCCCCCCTCCCTCCCTCCCTCCCTCCCTTCCTTCCTCTCTCCCTCCCTCCCTTCCTTCCTTCTTTCCTTCTTACCTCTGCTTTGGGTCTTTGTTGCTGCGCGCTGGCTTTTCTCTAGTTGCAGCAAGCGGGGGCTAGTCTTCGTTGCAGTGCGTGGGCTTCTCATTGTGGTGGCTTCTCTTGTTGCAGAACACAGGCTCTAGGCACGCGGGCTTCAGTAGTTGTGGCACATGGGCTCAGCAATTGTGGCTCGCGGACTCTAGAGTGCAGGCTCAGTAGTTGTGGCACACGGGCTTAGTTGCTCTGTGGCATGTGGGATCTTCCCGGACCAGGGCTTGAACCCATGTCCCCTACATTGGCAAGCAGATCCTTAACCATTGAACCACCAGGGAAGTCCCTATAGTTACATTCTAAGGTGTTAGGGGTTAAGGTTTTAAGATGTGAATATGGGGAGGACACAACTTAGTCCATAACACCATCTAGAATGAATTTATTACACCGTGTAAATATTCAAATGGGAGAAGTACAGAAATTGTCCTAGAAAATAATTTAGACCATTATTTAATATATTATTCTATAAGTTTCTGCATGAGATCTAGCAAGAGTGGATTCCAGTACCTTATGATTATGGCTACATACTCGAAATTTGACATAAAAAAATTCAGAAATATTTCCTTGGCAAATTTAACCTTGAATGATTTTGTAGAGAGATGTGACAAAGAGGTTGGTTATCTGTTATAAGACATAATAAGTTATCAGTACAGATGTGTAAATAAAAAAGGAACTTTGCATAAGCAAAGAGATAAACATTAAACAGACTGTAGCATGAAAAAGCTTCTAGGATTTAGCATTCCATGTAAACCTCATCTCTTGCCATGATCCCCATTTTGCTGTTTAGAAAATTCAATATATAGCTGCAGGTAATATACTTTCTTCAACATCCAGGGTAAGTCTCATCCAATTAGATGCTCATCTGGCCTTTTCTATCTCAACTCAGCTCAAGCAACCTCACTAGTTTGAAGCATTTCCATAGTCTAGACCACCAGGTAGAACTTACCATTCTGTCTCTTGTGCCTGTACTGTATTTGGTATATACGTCTGTATATAAGTATGAATATATACCATGAAATAAATATAGAGAATCTGTTGACATTTTACATACAGAAACGTATGTAATTCTTATTCCGTAGTCAGTCTCATCTAATCCTTTTATTTTTGATAAAGCACAGACACTAAAATTAAGAAAATACCGTAAACTATAATGAAATATATATAATCTTGCAAAAATACTGAATCACTGTGCTGTACACCTAAAACTAACACAGTAGTATAAATCAACTATACGTCTGTAAAAAAAAAGAAAATATGAAAATTTGCTAGATTTGTAGAACTTTACCAACAATTGTATGCTCTGTCCTGGTGTCAAAGAGGGCATAGTAAGTACAGAGACCCTTTCAAAGATTGGGGCTTACTCAGCCCTTGTTTTTGTTTAGTAGAGTGACTTGTACATAAGTCCATATAATGTTATTCTTAAAGAAAAAATAATGGGCTCATTATTTCTCCATTTCCTACATGCTCCCTTCCCGTTGATATGAATATGCATTTACATCTTTATGTTCATGCCAACATATAAACTCACAAATTTTCTTTTTGCACACCTAACCCATATTTCCACCCATCTTTTATCAGCAGTAAGGTTGCTGTATTTATCTTCAACTGCCTGATTTATTTGTTTCTCAAAAAGTTCAAAACACAAATGGGAAAAACAAAGTATTCTTTATTGTGCCACTGAAAAGTAAGGGCTAACTTACTCATATTTATTGGTAACAGCAAGTCTTAGGGTCATGATTACCTTGCAGCAGGTGAAGAAGTTGAATAATACCATAAGCTAAAGGAGACAGACAGAACTGGAATATTTGTGAAAAACCCCAGTGATTCCCACTGATTCCTCACAAGATGGCCTCTGAAAAACTCCATAGAAACCAGGTACAGCTGAGAGTTTAAGACAGTCAGACCAACTTATGGTAGAAATCTGAAGTGGCTGTTCAGTTGAACTGGTGCTCCTTCAACCAAGAATACTGAGGTAGCAGACCTGGGCTGCATACTGGGGTTCTGCCATATTATACAGCTGCAGCTATATAATCTCAGGTTTGATGTCAGTTTCTTGATTTAGCCAGATGTTTGCTGACATGATGACACAAGGATGGAGCCAAGGCCCAGCTACACCTTGCTGATGGACCCACAGAGGTTTGACCCTAGACCTTGGTCACACCATGGGAGGGTCTTGTACTCTCTCAGTCACTCCTAGTATGCCTTTTGTCTCTGTGAATCCCGCCCCCCTGCCCACCCTTCACATTTACCAGAAGGCCTAGTGTGTGTGTGCACCTTGCTTGGTCATTCATTTTACCTTTTGAACCCCCCCCCAAATTAATTTTTCTTTAGATCATAGCATAACCATTACACAGCAACTTACATTTCTCATGTCCCTCTCTCCAGGTCAACTGATATAAACAGTGGGAACCATTGGGGCTTTTCACAAATATTCCAGCTCTGTCTCCTTTAGTTTATGGTATTATTCAACTTGTTCACCTGCTGCAAGATAATCATGATTGTAAGACTTGCTGTTACCAATAAAATATGAGCAAAGCAAATTTGCATGTCACCTCTCCAAAGATGATTTAAGAGACAGTGGCTAAGAGAATGAAGTTCACTTCATTCTCTCTCCTTTTACACAGAAAGAGTCTATATTCTGGATGGTCACTGATACTCTTTGGTGCCTCTGCTGACATAGATGGACGTACATGGGAGCATTGTTATTTTTAAAACAATGAGATTTGGGGCTTGTTACTGCAGTATAGCCAGACTATTCTGAGCCAATACAAATGAAAATGCAAAATAAAAGAAATGCAAAAATCTTTTATTTTAGAAAGTGCAGAATATGAATTTATAAAAAATATATGTATTCACTTTCCAATTGATGAACATTGGATTATTTTTTTTAAATCCCCGTATACATATATAGTAAAAACGAGTGGTTTTATTTGTATAGAATAATATCCTTAAGTAAAATTTCTGAGTCAAATGGAATGGTTGAAATATTCACTTTGCTGGAGCAATTCTCAATAGGAATGTAAATAGATCATGGGCAAGGCAGAAAGACTGGAGTAATAATGATCACAAAACAGCATGCTAACATATGAAAAATTATTAAAGATAATTTATTGTTCTAAGTACTTTATATGTTTGATAATTTAATCTTATTAGGTAGGTGCCAATGCAGTTCCATTTTACAGGTGACTTAACTAAAGAACAAATTAATTTGTATTCCAAGGGTCACATGGCTAGTAAAGAGTAGAGCTAGTAATTGGAGACAGCTAGTAATCTAAATGAAGTAAGCAAAATGAAAAAATAAATTATGACTGCATGGAAAATATCATAAATTGTTGCTGATAATATGGCCATGAAAATTAATATGGTTGCCAAATTAAGAATTTTTAAAATGAATGGGCATGCTAGTAAAGAAGAAAATACTTGAAATTATGACTAGCCCACTAACAATAAAAGTTGTGGAGTAAATATTTAACCTTTTGAACTGTATGTGGCTAATGTCTATCTGCAAACAAGAAGAAAAATAGTGCTTCTTCATCTCTAACTTCAAGATTACTGCAAAGCCTAGCAACATAGAACATTTTTCCTCTACCTAAATGTACAGAAGGAAACGTGTATATCAAATCAATTTGTTGCTGAATATCTGCAAGCCGGTTCTGCAGAGTGAGAAAAATAATTGATTTGAACCAAATTTGTTGTCATAAAAGTTCCAGAGATGTATAAAATGCATCCCATTTTTATGACATTTAAAATAAATCAATTCAAAAATTTTTATCATAAATGACTTAAGAATAAATTTTAAACAGTTTCATAAGAAAAATATACTGTTTTGTTAATGTAAATAGTGTGTATAGTATACTGAAATCCAGAGAAGATACATAATCTATTTCACCTAAAAATAATCTATAGTAGCTAGACCAAGAATAAACAAAATGATAGCCATGAGTACTTCTAGCATATAGAAGACTCAAAGTTTTTTGGTAGGTTCTCAAATATATATTGTATTGCAGAAGCAAATATTATTACTGTCTCTTAGTAAGTTCTATTAGCTAATGACTAAATTGCAAAGCAAAATAATTTTAAATATGTTTTGATACAGTTCTAGGCTAAAAAATTGAGGGGAAAGAGCAAAATACTGAATTGAATGAATATCTGCATAGGAAACCACACACATAAACAAATATTCCATTTAAAATGAATTCAACAAGGCATAAAAATAAACAGAGTTCTGAATAAAATATGTAAATTAGGAAAACAAGTTTCTCATTTCCAATTTCAATATGTGTGTGTGTGTGTGTGTGTGTGTGTGTAGGCTTCCTAGCCTACTTCCCAGGGATTGAGGTTTGTACTTAGAGACTGTAGCAGCTCCTTAGAGCAGTGCAGTTAGCCCCCTTGTCCAAAGTATCAGTTCATTTTTCATTGCCTCCTTAGACAAAATTTTTAGAATGGCTTGTATCTCTGGGTGGTTAAATTTCTAGTTTCCATTTCAGTCTCCTGTTTCTTCCTGACCATTTTACCCTTTGGGTGTATACTGGATTAAGTCCTCATGGTCCTCCTGCTACTGTTCGTAAGTGGCACTTTCATTCAAGGGCATCCTATGCATAAAATATTTTTTTCCTTTTTTCCATGTCGTAAGATTTTGAGCCACTTGTCTCCACATGTGTGTGCTGTGATAGTCCATCACACCTAGGGATGGAGAGTGACAGGGACAAGGTAAGCAACAGCATAGAAACTACCAGCCCCAATAACACTTTTTTTGAGGTGCCAAATCAAATCCCATATCAAATCGCCCATACTGGCTCCATGTACCACTCAGGGCTTTCAGTCAATCTGTGGGCATTCTTCTGCTGCTATAGTAAGTCAGGCAACAAGAAATTAGAATTTCAGGTTACAGTAGACAGTGATGTCTTCTCCCCAGGCTGCCTCCACCTTTCGGAAAATCTAATCAGTAATCCAAGAGCCGTGTAATGGCCAAAAAAAGGGAAAAAAAAAAAAAGACAAAAATTATACTTGGAAACCAGAAATGAATTAGAGTAGAAATCAGTGAAACTGCAAATAGGAAAGCAAAAGAGAAAGTCAACAAAAACAAAAGCTTATTCTTTGAAAAGATTTTTTTTAAATCATTAAGCCTTTAGCCAAGCTAACTAAGAAATAAACAGATGATACAGATAACTGATATCAGAAATGAAAGGGATGATATTATTACAGATCACAGGGATGTTAAAAGGTCAGGAAAGCAATACCATAAACAACCCTATGCCAACAACTTTGATAACCTAGATGAAATGGAGCAATTCCTTGAAAGACATAATCTGACAAAACTCACTCAAGAAGAAATAGGCAATCTAAAATATGCCTCTATCTATTAGATAAATTAAATCAATAATAATTTTTTCATGCACAAGACCCAGATAGATTTATTGGTGAATTCTACCAAACATTTAAGGAAGAAGTTATGTGAATTTTTCATAATCACTTTCAGAAGACAGAAGCAGAGGGAATACTTCCTAACTTACTCTCTGAGGCATTATCTAAATGCCAAAACCAAACATAGTCATTATAAGGTAAGAAAACTACAGACCAATATCTCTTATGAAATATGTGCAAAAATCCTCAACAAAATATTAGCAAATCAAATTTTTTTTAAAGTGTAAAAAGAATCATATACCATGAACAAGTGGAAGGCTGGATCAGCACTGAAGATCAATTAATGTAATCGATTCCATCAACAGGCTAAAGAAGAAAAATCACATCATATCAACAGATGCAGAAAAGAAATTTGACAAAACCCAATACCTTTTGTGATTAAAAAAATTAACTCTTAGTAAACTAGGAATTGAGGGGAATTTCCTCAGCTTGATAAAGAATATCTACAAAAATCCTGCAGCTAGGCTCATATTTACCAGTGAGAAACTTGAAGCTTTCCCATTAAGATTAGGAATAAGGCAAGGATGCCCCCTCTCACCACTGGTTTTCAATCTCATGCAGGAAATCTAGCTAATGCAATAAGACAAGAAAAGGAAGCAAAAGTTTCCAGTTTGAGAAGGAAGAAGTAAAACTGTCTTTGTTCACAGATGCCATGATCACCTATGGAGAAAATTTTTAAAAATCAACAAAAAACTTATGGAACTAATAAACAGTTACATCAGGGTTGCAGGATATAAAGTTACTATAAAAAAGTCAATGATTTCCTGTATAACAATGAACTAGTGGAATTTGAAATTAAAAACAGTATCTTATTATAAAGTTACAGTAATCAAGATACTATGATATTGGTGAATAAACAAATAGACTAGTGGAATAGAAGAGAGAGCCCAGAAATACACTCATATATATATATATAAAATGAACTGATCTTTGACAAAGAAGCAAAGGCAATACAATGAAGCAAAGATAGTCTTTTCAACAACAATGATGATTGAGAGGACAGTTTTAAAACCTGACTTCCTTTATTTTTCTCAAATATACATTAATGTAGATATACTCAGTCTGTACCACTAATTGCTTCTCCTTTTCTTCCTTACAATTTCCAGTTTTTTCTGCTACACACACACAAAACATATACAGTGCACACACTATACAGATACGATTTCCTATTTATCTATTGAAGACAAATGTCTCTGCCAAACAAAAAATATAACCCTCAGTTTTCAGCCATCCATCTATCTGTCTATTCTTCCCTCAGACAAATTCTCACAATTCCTAGTTCAAGAGTAAATTCTAATCAGCCTAAGTCAAACACAGTACTATTCTTTCTCTTACCATTGACATGTTTAGGCATGGCAGTGTAAATCAGGCCAATGGGATGAAACATTCTGCTGAAGATCTTGATGGAATGATTTCCTCAAGCATCAACAGAGATAGAAGGGCCCAATTCTGCTATTAGAGTTTTTCTTCTTTGCAGGTGATGTCTAGAACTGTGGCAGCCACTCTGCAACCAAGAGGTAAGCCAGCTAAGCACAACCAAAGCAGACGCCGTGAGGATGGCAGCATAAAAAGAGGAAAATATGCCACGTTTCTGATAATGTAGTTTAGCTGCTACATTAACTGATCTCTGAATCATCCTTCCTAAAAACTTCTTATGGTGTAGATAAATAAATATTCCTGTCCATATAATGTTGATTAAGTTTACTGAAGCCAAACATACCCTAAGTTGATAATATACACTTTGTTCCATGCACTTTTCAAAAGATAACTTACCCAGTTCTTTCCTCAATCCTATGTATTTGGCACCATTATCAACATTTTACTGATGAAGACTTTGAAGCCAACTTAAATGATTTTTTTAAGTCACACAAAAAATAGATAATTGAACTGGATTTAATCCTTATTTACTTTGTCATCAGATTTTGTACTCTTTTTACCTTTATAACAGGGACTTCCATGTTAAAGCAGCCATCTCGTTGAGATAACTAAAACAAAGGCACTGCTCTAACATCAGTTGGTAAACCTGAAAATTAAAGGAGAAAGAAAATTAATTACCCAGCATTATATATCTGGAGACTACAATATGTTTAAAATGCAGGCATGCCAGCTGTGCAGTGTATTCTTGGTTACCTAGCCACGTTTATAGTTTGATCCTTATATTACTGCCTCATACCAGGCAGTTCTACAGTGAACGTTATAAATAATATTTAAATGCAAGCAGTACACAAGCTCTAATACACTAAAAATTGTCTGCTACAAAACTTGCCAATGAACTGAAAGTTAATTCAGTAATGGGTGTTACTCCCTGTTGAAGGCATTTAAGACCAGAATATTTAAACAAAGAAGGAGATAGACTTGCTCCTGAGAAACCACACAAAAATGAAAGGTTCCTACTGTTAAGTCTTAAATTTGTTTCATCATTGTGTTCAATAATTCTCTCCCCTGGAAACTGATTTTTAGAGCTTCTTAATCTTTTTTCTTTTATAATAATTTATTATTCAACTAGTAGAAGTTTACCTTCATAAAAGAGAAGGAAATTTGGATAGTATAAAGCGTAATATCTAGCAGTGACCACTGTTAACATTTTAGAATGCATGCCTTTAGCCTCTTTCTTATGGAAATATGTATAGATATGTGTACATATCCAGATATTTACAGGTGTTCATTTCATATAAACAGTGTCATAATTTTCCAGTTAAATATATACTATAAAAGTATTTCCATATCAAAAACAGATTTACAGATTCATTTTTAGGAACTGAACATTCCATGATATCTGTATTTAGATCGTGTTCCATTAAAACGAATGTTAAAATATTCATAAACATGTTCCCTTTTTCAACATCAGTGTTACATCCCATACTGTATGCTGGTCTAAATTCTTAGAAGTATAAATTATTGACTCAAAGGAAATATGCTTTTAAAATTGCTATCCACAATCAGTGTGCCAACATTAACTGTACCAATAGTATAAAGAGAAACACCCAGAAATGCTGTGCATGTTACAGACCCGCTAGCCATTTATGAGAGAAGTCTGGATTTATTTGTATGCTACATATATTACATACTCTTTCCTTTTAATGTTGAGAAATTGTTTTTGGACTTCTTGTTTTTGATCTTTTAATGAAAGGATTTTGTGGGAGGGGTGGTAATTGCTAAGAGTATCCCTGAGTTCAGGAAAGTTCTGAGTCAGAGAAGAAATTGCATTTCCCAAGTAAGTGGTACTGTGTAGATATACATTCAGAGGAGGAGACTTTAAAGGAACTATAATAGTTCACTTCTCCTGTTTGTCTTAAAAATCAGTGTAATCAGTCTTCATGAAGAATGTTGATTTTTATGGTAACACACTAGAAAAGAATGCAGAAAATTTTTCTCATTTAAAACAGATCGGGCTAAATAAGATCTCTCAAGTACTTGCACCTCTGATTTGAGCTTAGCCTGTCCCTTAACTGTTGCTGTGTTACTGATATATATCAAACTTTTTCACATCTAAAAGCCAGATAGATTTGTATCTTCTCTAACTTAACTAACAAATTTATGGATATCCTGATTTATTGATAAGAAAAGGGATTGGGATTAGAGTATTCCATTTGGTAGAACTTTCAGTAAAATTGCATTTGGAACCAGACGTCTGTCAGATATAGCAATGGAAATTTATATGCTGCATCATTACAGATGAGATCCCACAAGTATCCTTTCCTGTATTACAGAGAAGGTATGCTCTGACTATGGAGAATTTTGACTTTTGTTACTGACTTTTAAATGGGCATATGCATGTGATAGGGATTATTGTATGAACCTCCAAGCAAAGCACAGCACCAGTTGTCACTCTAAATGCAATAAGTCAATGTATTCTATTGTTTTTTTCAGGCAAAACATCAGGTGAATGCTAATTCTACGTAGATCATCATTATATACAAACTTGCAGATGCTAAAGTACTGCATTTTTTCATAAATTCTATAAATAGAGAAGAAACAAAAGGCACTTTGAAAATCTCTCAGCTGGGTTGGGGTTTCTGGAACCACTTAAAATACATTTTATATTGTATTTATCACATTTCAATAGGTTGTGCTCAAATCTGTAATTTCCATTTTACAGCCATCACATTACCCAATTTAAAGGAATGTTCTTGTAGTAGCGTAATTGAATGGCAAGGGATAGCCATTGACCTGAGGTGAATGTGCCCTCTGGATTGTGCTAAAATGACTGATTACCTTATAGTTTTCTATATTCTTTTAATCAAACTATTCACATTGGTCAAACAAAAATATCCCATGACCCATGATTTTGTTTATCGCCTTTATACCTAACAGAGTTTGGGCTTTAAATTCAAACAAAACAGAGACTGAAGTAAGAATCTCAGACTTAAATCATAATGATCATCTTCAGTTCAAGAAAGAAAATATTGCTGGCTCCCCAGTAGCCAATTTGAGACACCTTCTTAGTCATTAGCTTCCTCTTTTCCCAAATGCTATCCATTTTCCTGACTTTTATGATGCCACTCTTTGCTCTTCTTTGGTATTTTACCACAAATGCTTGTATCCCTAAATATTGGAGGATTTTTTTTCCTTTTATTTATTTATTATTTTTTTTTTTTGCGGTATGCGGGCCTCTCACTGTTGTGGCCTCTCCCGTTGCGGAGCACAGGCTCCGGACGCGCAGGCTCAGCGGCCATGGCTCACGGGCCCAGCCGCTCCGCGGCATGTGGGATCTTCCCGGACCGGGGCACGAACCCGTGACCCCTGCATCAGCAGGCAGGCTCTCAACCACTGCACCACCAGGGAAGCCCTCCTTTTATTTTTTAACTCTACATAAATGAAATATTAAAGTTTGTAGTAGTTGGTGACTGCTTCATGTAACAGTATGACTGTTGCATGTAGCCATATTAATTTGTATTAATTCATTTCATTACTGTATAGAATTCCATTGTATAAATACACCACTGTATGTTTAGACAGTATATTGATAATTATTCTTTGGGGTTGCTTAGTTCTTATCTATTACAATTAATGATACTGTAAACATTCTTACACATTTCTCTTGGTGTTCATGTGTATACATTTCAGGGATACATACTAATGAGTGGAATTGTTCCTCATAGGATAGACCATTATCTACTTAGCTTTAAGTACTTAACAAATTTTCAGAATGCTTCACCATCATACATTCTCCAAGCAGTGAATGTGAGCTGTAGGGGATCCACATCAGGTGATCACAAGTAGTTGGTACTAGTGACCATTCAATTTTAGTCCTTCTGATGGGTGAGCAGTGGTGTATCATTAAATTATGAATTTGTACTTCCCTAATTACTAATGAAGTAAACACTTTGCACATGTTCCATATCTTCTTTTGGAAGAGAGCATGTTCAGTTCTCTTGCACATTTGTCTATTAACTTGTTTATTTTTCTATTATTTGAATAAGTTCTTCATGTATTCCTAACACGAGGCTCTTTACAGTTATGTGTATTGCAATGATGGTATTCCAACTCCTGCCTTTACTCCACATCTACCAGTTTGCACTAGGTATCTTATAAGCAAGAGTCCTCTCTTATCCCTTATTTGTTTATTTCTTGCTCACTGGCTGACTCACTTAAGTATTTATCAGTTATTGTTTCTCATGGCTATTTCCCCCCCAAATATAATATAGACCCCTTTGGGGTCTATATTATAGACCCCAAAGGTCTATAATATATTACTCTTATTAATTATTTTGGCTGTAAGATTGCTTCATATATGGCTAATGGTAGCCCCTGTGTTCTTGTGACATGCTCAATAGCTTCCTCTCTCTCCCTATTTCTTTCACACACACACACACACACACACACACACACACACTCACATTTACATAACACTTCCTTATCTTCTGGGGTGACAAGATCTTCCAGGCTAATCTTACCCCTACACTGTCACATGTAAGATGTTTTATAATGACAGTTATAATTTCATTCATTGTTAAATAACTATTATGATATTCTACTTCTTGCCTCAATTTTGGTAAGTTCTAGTTTTTGGAGTTAACACTAATTATATTAGCACATAGAATTTTAGTAGTAGTATATCTTTCTTATAAATTTACATTTCAAAACTATAAAGTGACCTGCTTTATATATAGGAATATTTTTCACCTGAAGTTTATTTTTCTGATTTTAATACATCTAAACTATTTTCTTTTGCTCCATGTTTGTATGGCATATTTTTCCATATTATTTGTTTTAACTTTCTGGTTTTTGTGTTTTATATATTCTTTTTAAAGAAGAAAATGTTATATTTCATTGGCTCTGGCTTTTTAATTCAGCCTGACTCCAGTGGATGTAAACACTTGGCTTCTGACTTAGAACATATCACAGAAAGAATAATAGAGAACAGAACACCATTCATATAGTTGAGTTTATGAGGTACATGCCCTCCTTGTTCACGTGACACTTTAACAACTAAATTTATAGTCTATTTATTCTAAGCAAATAACTTAAGTAACCAGAACAGTTCAGGCTATGGTTATGGAGGGTTCTTTTTCATTCTGCCCTAAGTTTTGTTCATCTCAAGGTTGAAAACCTTGACTATAAAACTCTTTGCCTTGGAATCAAGAACAAAACACTTTGAGGAAAGTAACACACCCTCTTCTTTGCTCATGGAATCTAAAATAAATAGACATTTACCTTAAGAGCCCTGGTATTAGGACTGCATAATTTTATTTTAACATGGTTGATATAAAATAATTTATATCAATTTTTTCCTCCTTTTTAATTTCTCACTCTATTAAACTTTGGAAACTTCTAGGAAAATATAATTAACTTATTGGGAGTACCTTCTCTAGAGAACCAGCAAGGATGTTTATTCCTGTAGGATGAAATAGATGAAAGCAACAACTTAAGATTGAGCAGAAACGTAGTGGTGAAAAAAAAGTAAAGGATAAGTAAGCCAAAGTATTTTTAATTGCATGAGCTATTTGAAGTCATTAAAATGATGTTCTCTGTCTTACTAATCTACTGATTTGGTGTTTTACTACAGGACAGAATTCAATTTTATGCATAGAGGCTAGATGAGATCATATTTAAAATTCTTCAGCCTTAACAAAGAAGTGCTTTGTTTGCTAAATGGCTGGAATGGCATTAAACAACTACCTTTAAATGGAAGAGGAGGCCATTCCACAGTCACAGATGAGTATTTTAACAAAGAACAAAGAATGTTCTAAAATGAATTAAGCATTGAACCAGGTAAAAGTAATACAATCAGTTTAAAGAAATACATACTTATTTATTCAAGGGCCATAAACTAGTCAATGTCTATGAAAACTGTTTAAGTACAAGCAGAGTAATGCTGCAGCTCTGATTGGTTGTCCAGTCTTAACTACAGGCAACATTCTAAAGGCATCTCAACATGAGCCAATGTGGAGTTATTTCATTAGTGGATAGCATTCCTTTTGCATGAAAGACATGACATGGGAATCTATTACTATGCTGTGTAAATACTATGAAGTTAATACTAATTTACAAAATATGGATGCATGATTGATTTTAAGTACAGTAACTATTATTACAGTGAAAGTGGCAATTATATAGGGAGAGTATATTAGCAGGAAAAGACAGAAGCTCTAAGTATGCTGGAGAATGTAGAAAACTACCATAAGGAAAGCTGATGGAAAAAGAACACAACAGATTACAGTTTATTTGAGGACATTCTCCCCAAGACTGATTGCTAAAAATTTCCTATCAGAAACCTTGAAATTAACAAAATATTTATAATGCAAAGGAAAGTAGATATTCTTTACCAGCACCTATACCAAAATTGAGGCACAATGTACTTGGAGAAATGGAATACAAAATAAAACAACATGTATCAAGTATACACCATCTGTTAAGTAGTTTGATAAGTATTTTAATTATATCATCTAATCTCACAAAGATTAAAAATATTATAAGAAAATAGTTCATATTCTATAGAATTATTGTACAGTTTTTAGTCTAAAAATTATATTTTATTAAACATACATAACCACTGAAAAGAGTCTATTCCATATATATGTGCAGCTATAATTACACATGCATTGTGATTAAATGATTGTGATCTTAAAGATGGTGATGATAATAGATAGATAGATAGCTTTAGTTTCTGTTTTTCCTTAACATAAAGTGGTATCTGACTTGATGTTCCCCACTCTTCCTATTCAGCTATTTCACTAAAACAGATATTAAATGCAAAATAATGGGAATAAAAGCAGGAAAAGAAAAAATCAATGACGTCAAAGCCAAGAGAATATCTAATATAAGAAAATGCAAGTCATCTCTAATTTTTAGTCTAATTAACTGGATTGAATAAAAACTACTAAAAAGGCATCTCATGAGACAAACATCATGTAAGGGACTATGGAAAGATAGTAAATACTCCACCCCTTATATTAGAATTACTAATCTTCTATCAACTAGAAATATAAGCAGAGAGTCTATAGGAAGTCAGGATTTATTTAGATGGGAAAAGATGAGAAGGTAGAGAAAAAAAACAGCAACAGGTTTAAAGGAAATAATAGACTGTACTACAGTAAGGCATTGATAAAATAAGAAAATGAAGACTGGAATATTGTACACAATACGGAGAAACTGGACTATAATGAGAAACACTAAGAATAAAAATTTCATATTTAAGTTGATAGATATAAGAAACAATAAATTTAGCATGGATAAATCTAGTTATTTATGTTTAAAAAATTTTACTGATGGGTGATTGAGATACAAAAATTGTATATATTTAATGTATATAACTTGATGAGTTTAGAGGTACGTGTACACCCATGAAACCATCACCATAGTCAATGCCATAAACATATCCATACTTCCAAAAGTTTCCTCTCACCCTCCTTGGATGTGTGTGTGTGTGTGTGTAAGTGAAGGACACTTAACCTAAGATCTAACTCCTAAGCTAATTTTAAAGAATACAGTGTAGTATTGTGAACTGTAGGCACTATGCTGTACAGTATATATCTCTAGGACTTACTTATCTTGCATAACTGAAACGTTGTACCCTTTGACCAACACCACACCATTGCCCTCTAACCTCAACCCTTGGTAACCACCACTCTACTCTGTGCATCTATGAGTTTGACTATGTTTAGATTCCTTATATAAGTGGGTGTAGTGTTTGTTCTTCTGTGTCTGGCTTATTTAAATTAGCATGTCCTCAGGGTCCACCTATGTTGTCACAAATGACAGGATTTCCTTTTTAAAGGCTGAATAATATTCCATTATATATAAATAATATATTTTTATATATATTACAGGTTTTATATATATATATATATATATATACACATACATAAAAATGCCATTGGGTTTTTAATAGGTATTGCATTGAATCTGTGTATCATTTTAGGTAGTATGGACATTTACTCTTCCCATTCATGGACATGGGAACCAATATGCATTGTGGGAGTCCCAGAAGGAGCAGAAAAAGAAAAGGGGGCAGGAAACTTATTTAAGGGAAAAATGGCTGAAAACTTCCCAAATCTGGGGAGGGAAATAGACATTTAGATTCATGAAACCCAAAGGACCTTAAATAATTAGAGTCTAAATTGGTCTACTCTAAGACACATTATAATTGTCAAAAGTGAAACACAAAGAGAATTTTGAAAACAGCGAGAGAAAAAGGATTCACCACATACAAGAGTACACCTTTAAGACCATCAGTAGGTTTCTCAGCGGAAATCTTATAGGACAGGTGAAAGTCAAATGATATGTTAAAAGTACTGAAAGAAAAATAAAATTGTTAAACAAGAACCATATACCTGGCCAAGCTGTTCTATCAGATGAAGGAGCCATAAATACTTTCCCAGACAAACAAAAGCTCAGGGAGTTAGTTATCAGTAGGCCTTCCTTTTAAGAAGTGGTACAGGGAGTTCTTCAAGTTTGAAATTAAAGAATACTAAATAGCAACATGAATGCATATGAAAGAATCAGTCTCATTCTGATTCTTTCTAAGTAAATATATAGACAAAAACAGAATAATGGAATACTGTAATGGTGGTGTGTTAATCGTTTTAACCCTAGTATAATAATTGAGAAACAAAGCATTAACATAACTATAACTTAAAAAACTCTGTTAATGAATACCCAATACAAAGGATGTAAATTGTGATATCAAGAAGATAAGTGTGGAAGAGAGAAGTAAAACTGTAGACTTTTTGTATGTGATCAAATGAATTTCATTCATTTTTATGGCCGAGTAACATTCTGTTATATATATATGATACATATATATCACTTCCTCTTTATGCATTCATTTGTTGATGGACACTTAGGTTGCTTCCATATCTTAGCTGTTGTAAATAGTGCTGCTATGAACATGGAGGTGCGTATATCTTTTTGAATCAGTGTTTTTGTTTTCTTCAGACATATATCCAGGAGTGAAATTGCTGGATCATCTGGTAGTTCTATTTTTAATTTCTTGATGAACCTCCATACTGTTTTCCATAGTAGCTGCACCAATTTACATTCCCACCCACAGTGTATGAGGGTTTCTGTTTCTCCACATCCTCGCTAACATTTGTTATTTGTCATCATTTTTTTTTTTGGTACGCGGGCCTCTCACTGTTGTGGCCTCTCCCCTTGCGGAGCGCAGGCTCCGGATGCACAGGCTCAGCGGCCATGGCTCACGGGCCCAGCCACTCTGCGGCATGTGGGATCTTCCCGGACCGGGGCACGAACCCGTGTCCCCTGCATCGGCAGGCTCATCATTTTGATGATTGCCATTCTGACAGGTGTGAGGTGATAGCTCATTGTGATTTTGACTTGCATTTCTATGATGATTAGTGACATTGAGCATCTTCTCATGTGCCTGTTGGCCATTTGTATGTCTTCTTTGAAAAATATCTATTCAGGTCTTCTGCTCATTTTCTTTTACAGGTTGTTTGTTTTTCTGATATTGAATTGTATGAACTGTTAATATATTTTGGATATTAACCCCTTATTGGTCATATAATTTGCAAATATTTTCTCCCATTCAGTAGGTTGTCTTTTCATTTTGTCAGTGGTTTCCTGTGCTCTGCAAAATCTTTTAAGTTTAATTAGGTCCCATGTGTTTTTTGTTTGTTTTTTTTTTTGTTGGTTGGTTTTTGCTTTCATTTCTTTTGCCTTAGGAGACTAATCCAAAAAAAATATTACTACGGTATATGTCAAAGAGTTTTCTAACCATATTTTCTTCTAGCAGTTCTCTGGTTTGAGGTCTTACATTTAAGTCTTTAATCCATTTTGAGTTTATTTATTTTTTGAATTTTATTTTACTTATTTTTCTATACAGCAGGTTCTTATTAGTTATCCATTTTATACATATTAGTGTATATATGCCAATCCCAATCTCCCAATTCATCACACCACCACCACCATCCCTGCCATGTTCCCCTCTTAGTGTCCATACATTTGTTCTCTACATCTGTGTCTCTATTTCTGCCCTGCAAACCAGTTCATCTGTACCATTTTTCTAGTTTCCACATATATGCGTTAATATACAATATTTGTTTTTCTCTTTCTGACTTACTTCACTGTGTCTGACAATCTCTAGATCCATCCATGTCTCTACAAATGACCCAATTTCATTCCTTTTTATGGCTGAGTAATATTCCATTGCATATATGTACCACATCTTCTTTATCCATTCATCAGTCAGTGGGGATTTAGGTTGCTTCCATGTCCTGGCTATTGTAAATAGTGCTGCAATGAACATTGGGGTGCATGTGTCTTTTTGAATTATGGTTTTCTCAGGGTATATGCCCAGTAGTGGGATTGCTGGGTCATATGGTAGTTCTATTTGTAGTTTATTAAGGAACCTCCATACTGTTCTCCATAGTGTCTGCATCAATTTACATTCCCACCAACAGTGCAAGAGGGTTCCCTTTTCTCCACACCCTCTCCAGCATTTATTGTTTGTAGATTTTTTCCTGATGGCCATTCTGACTGGTATGAGGTGATACCTCATTGTAGTTTTTATTAGCATTTCTCTAATGATTAGTTCTCCTACCATCTTTTGATGTACTTCTTCTCGGCTTCTGGTCTGGTCCCTACCCCACAAATATATACCTCCACCAGAAATCAATTTTCAATTTTCTTCTTATAAAAGTCTATACACTCTTCCTTTGAGATTTCAGTCATCTATTAATTTTTAAAGTTTAATTAGGTCCCATGTGTTTTTTGGTTTTTTTTTTTTTTTTTGGTTTGTTGTTTTTTGCTTTCATTTCTTTTGCCTTAGGAAGCTAATCCAAAAACATTACTACAATGTATGTCAAAGAGTGTTCTAACTATATTTTATTTTAGGAGTTTTATGGTTTGAGGTCTTACATTTAAGTCTTTAATCCATTTTGAGTTTATTTTTGTATATGGTGTGTGGAAATGTTCTAATCTCATTCTTTTACAAGTAGCTATCCAGTTTTCCTAGCACCACTTATTGAAGAGACTGTCTTTTCTTTTTTTTTTTTTTATACTTTAACTTAACATCTTTATTTGAGTATAACTGTTTTACAATAGTGTGTTAGTTTCTCCTTTACAACAAAGTGAATCAGTTATACATATACACATGTTCCCATTTCTCTTCCCTCTTGTGTCACCCTCCCTATCCCACCCCTCTAGGTGGTCACAAAACACAGAGCTGAACTCCCTGTGCTATGCTGCAGCTTCCCACTAGCTATCTAATTTACATTTGGTAGTGTGTATATGTCCCTGCAACTCTCTCACATCGTCACAGCTTACCCTTCCCCCTCCCCATGTCCTCAAGTCCATGCTCTAGTAGGTCTGTGTTTTATTCCCATCCTACCACTAATCTCTTCATGACATTTTTTTTTTAGATTCCATATATATGTGTTAGCATACGGTATTTGTTTTTCTCCTTCTGACTTACTTCACTCTGTATGACAGACTCCAGGTCTATCCACCTCATTACAAATAACTCAGTTTCATTTCTTTTTATGGCTGAGTAATATTCCATTGTATATATGGGCCAACTCTTCTTTATCCATTCATCTGTTGATGGACACTTAGGTTGCTTCCATGTCCTGGCTATTGTAAATAGAGCTGCAATAAACATTTTGGTACATGACTCTTTTTGAATTATGGTTTTCTCAGGGTATATGCCCAGTAGTGGGATTTCTGGGTCATATGTTAGTTCTATTTTTAGTTTTTTAAGGAAGCTCCATACTGTTCTCCATAGTGGCTGTATCAATTTACATTCCCACCAGCAGTGCAAGAGTGTTCCCTTTTCTCCACACCCTCTCCAGCATTTATTGTTTCTAGAGTTTTTGATGATGGCCAATCTGACTGGTGTGAGATGATATCTCATTGTAGTTTTGATTTGCATTTCTCTAATGATTAATGATGTTGAGCATTCTTTCATGAGTTTGTTGGCAATCTGTATATCTTCTTTGGAGAAATGTCTATTTAGTTCTTCTGCCCACTTTTGGATTGGGTTGTTTGTTTTTTTGTTATTGAGCTGCATGAGTTGCTTATAAATTTTGGATATTAATCCTTTGTCAGTTGATTCATTTGCAAATATTTTCTCCCATTCTGAGGGTTGTCTTTTGGTCTTGTTTATGGTATCCTTTGCTGTGCAAAAGCTTTTAAGTTTCATTAGATCCCATTTGTTTATTTTTGTTTTTATTTCCATTTCTCTAGGAGATGGGTCAAAAAGGATCTTGCTGTGATTTATGTCATAGAGTGTTCTGCATATGTTTTCTTCTAAGAGTTTGATAGTGTCTGGCCTTACATTTAGGTCTTTAACCTATTTTGAGTTTATTTTTGTGTATGGTGTTAGGGAGTGTTCTAATTTCATACTTCTACAGGTAGCTGTCCAGTTTTCCCAGCACCACTTATTGAAGAGGCTGTCTTTTCTCCACTGTGTTTCCTTCCCTCCTTTATCAAAGATAAGGTGACCATATGTGTGTGGGTTTATCTCTGGGCTTTCTATCCTGTTCCATTGATCTATATTTCTGTTTTTGTGCCAGTACCATACTGTCTTGATTACTGTGGCCTTGTAGTAGAGTCTGAAGTCAGGGAGCCTGATTCCTCCAGCTCCATTTTTTGTTCTCAAGATTGCTTTGGCTATTCGGGGTCTTTTGTGTTTCCATACAAATTGTGAAATTCTTTTTTCTAGTTCTGTAAAAAATGCCAGTGGTAATTTGATAGGGATTGCATTGAATCTGTAGATTGCTTTGGGTAATAGAGTCATTTTCACAATGTTGATTCCAATCCAAGAACATGGTATATTTCTCCTCCTATTTGTATCATCTTTAATTTCTTTCATCAGTGTCTTATAGTTTTCTGCATACAAGTCTTTTGTCTCCTTAGGTAGGTTTATTCCTAGATATTTTATTCTTTTTGTTGCAATAGTAAATGGGAGTGTTTTCTTAATTTCCCTCTCGGATTTTTCATCATTAGTGTATAAGAATGCCAGAGATTTCTGTGCATTAATTTTGTATCCTGCTACTTTACCAAATTCATTGATTAGTTCTAGTAGTTTTCTGGTAGCATCCTTAGTATTCTCTATGTATAGTATCATGTCATCTGCAAACAGTGACAGCTTTACTTCTTCTTTTCCTATTTGGATTCCTTTTATTTCTTTATTTTCTCTGATTGCTGTGGCTAGAACTTCCAAAACTATGTTGAATAAGAGTGGTGAGAGTGGGCAACCTTGTCTTGTTCCTGATCTTAGTGGAAATGGTTTCAGTTTTTCACCATTGGGAACAATGCTGGCTGTGGGTTTGTCATATATGGCCTTTATTATGTTGAGGAAAGTTCCCTCTATGCCTACTTTCTGCAGGGTTTTTATCATAAATGGGTGTTGAATTTTGTCAAAAGCTTGAAGAGACTGTCTTTTCTCCATTGTATATTCTTGCCTCCTTTGTCATAGATTAATTGACCAGAAGTGTGGGTTTATTTCTGATATCTCTATTCTGTTCCATTGATCTATGTGTTTTTGTGCCAGTACCATACTGTTTGGATGACTGTAGCTTTGTAATATAGTCTGAAGTCAGGGAGCATGGTACCTTCAGCTTCATTCTTTTTTCTCAAGATTACTTTGGCAATTCAGAAGTCTTTTGTGGATCCATATAAATTTTTGGATTATTTGTTATAATTCTATGAAAAAATGTCATGGTTATTTTGATACAGCTTGCATCAAATCTGTAGATAGCTTTGGTTAATGTGGACATTTTCAAAATGTTACTTCTTCTAATCCAAGATCGTAGAACAACTTTCCATTTCTTTGTATCATTTTCAAATTCCTTCACCAGTAGTTTTCAGAGTATGTCTTTCACCTCTTTGGTTAAGTTTATTCCTAGGTATTTTATTCTTTCTGTTGCAATTTTAGATAAATGAATTATTTATTTATTTATTTATTTAAAAAATTTACAGAAAAATAAAGGTATTTAAGAAGATTTTAGCCTCCATTTATTTCTCTTGTTTTTTCTTTATTTTTTCCTTTCCTTTTCTTCCCCCAATTATACTCTATTTCTTTAGTTTCAAGAACTCTATTCCTAGAGAAATCATCACCAGAATGAGAAGGGGCCAAAGATTAGTCTCACAGAAAAAATGAGGATCAAGGCAAAATTTTCATCATTTCAAAGAACCTAGTAAAACCTAACAAGAACTTATTTAATTAGTATCGTAATATATAAATATACATTCTCTGGAAGGACAAATATTTTTAAAATGAGATTGATAGAAGCACAAACATAAAAAGACAGCTGAGAAGTGAAGATAATCTAGTTTAACCATATGATTTTTACAAATGAGGAGTGCCCTAGGAAAGAGATTTTTTTTGTTCATTAATAGATTATTTATAAAGCCTGATTTAGAGCTCAAATCTTCTAACTTCAAATCCAGTTTTCTTGTTTATTTTTTTCCATATGTCATGCTGTGTCTTTTCACTTGTACTTCCCTACTAAGGTATTCTACTCCAGTAAAAATATAATTAAATATTTTGGAAATTTTCTGTCATTATTTTTATTATACTTCCAGTCACAAAGTAGATACATTATTCAAACCAGTTTTCTAGGATTGAAATTAATGTAACGTATCTCTTTAGATGGGATTATATATCTTTCATAAAGGGGCCAGCCAACCGTAGACTGTTACGGGATGAATTATTGGGAAAAATCATGGTTGTTGATCTATGGACCACAATACACAAGACTGTTTTAATGAGGGAGGAGTGATCTACATGCATGGTTGGGTGCTCTGCACTGAGCTGAACCAATACATCCTTCTCGAAGGAAAAGGAAGAAAAAATAATCTGTCAAAACTGCTTGACAGCCACCTGATCAATGTGCCATATTTGTTTAATGAAGGTGCTGTAGCTAGTCCAGTCATAATCATCTATTTTCCACACACACAAAAATTTCCCAACTTTCCCTTTGCTTTTAGTGGGGCTGGGGCAATTAATGTGCAGCCTAGGAGAGCCCTACTGCTGAGCAGAACTAATCAGGGAACTCTTTTCTGAAGATGCAGAATTCTGAGCTTGCAATGTCTGATTAAGGTTAATGGTAATCACGCATATCAGTGTCATATTATTTGTTCTTCTGAAAGGCCTGATATTACTTGTATAAATAGCACTATCTAAAGGTTATAATCCACAGTTTGCATTTAAATTGAGGTGCATTTTTTTCAACAAGTTAAAAAAATAGACTTGGTAATATCTACCTCAGTGAAAAGCTTTTTATTCGTGTTTATTTTTTTTTTTCCAAACAGGCTGTTGTAGCAAAACTACATCCATTTTGAACAATGACATGGTTTTATTTCCTATTTTCTTGGGTTCTGTGGCAAGGAGACAGGGAAAGAGAGGAATGAAAGAGGTAGAATTTATTAAAAACAACTTGTGATAGGTGCCATAGTAAGTGTTTTAAAATAGCAGTTCACTTATTCTTCATAATAACTGTGTAACAGTTCATCATTTCCTTCCCCTTACAGAAATGGAAATAAGGTCTTAGAGAACTTAAATTTCTTCACAACCTTCTCATAACTCTGAAATGTTAGAGCCAAGAGGAAAACAAAGTTCTGTTTAATCCACATCTCTCAGTGTTTGGATCCTGGATTAGACTATTTATATCAGGACAGTCTGCTGGGGAGATGTTTCATTAGTTGTGTGGTTTTGGACAAGTCATCTTATGTTTAATGTAGCGATATTAAATCATGTATTTTCTAATCTATATGTCATTAAACCAATCCAAAGAAATCTCTGAACCTTTTTTTTCTTCTGTAAAATGGGGATAATTATAATTTCTACCTCATAAAACCCGATGAGCTGGCATATGTAAAACATTTAAAGAATTGGCTGGCATATTGCAAGTCTATATAGATGTGGCAAGATTAAAGTTTATATAAGTAATTGGCAAGATTAAAGGCAATATATGTCTGTTGTATAGCACAGCAAAAAGAATATAGGCATTGATAATTTGGAGTAAACAATGGCAGTGGTTAACAGTAATAGCAGCAGTAACAGTTGAGTACCATATTACTATTATGTTAAAACTGTTAAGCTAGTCTTGATAAATCAGGGGGTCCAATTTAATAAGCATGGGAAGAACTGATCAATAGCTGGTGGCAAGATTTGAATAGTGAATAACTTTTATAGTATATACATAACAATCCAGAATCTCTGGGTATTCACTGATTGTTTAATAAATTCTTCCATTAGGTTTGAGACTGTGCTGCACAGTAGCTTAGTTTTACCTTTCTCTCAATTATTTTTTTTTCACTTTGCTCTCAGGCAGATCTTTCACATATACAATTTTTATCATACTCTCCACATATTTCTGTGTCTTACGATGATGTCTCCACTGAATCTTTAAGACAGTTTCTGTTCTTCTTAAAACCTGCTTTTTTCCCTTTGTTTCTGGAAACTATCCCATAGAATAGATAGAATTTCTTTAAAAAAAAACTTAAGTGATATATTGTACTTAAAATATAGTCATGTATAGTATGTCTACTGCATTTTACTCTTAAATTTTGTTAGGCAAAAAAAAAATATTCATGAACTCTCATACTGATTTAATAATGACTAATTGCGTATGCCGTGCAGTGGGCTTCTTTCGAAGTTCTGTATAATCACTCTGAGTTTTAAAATCTGGGAAGTAGTCTCCACATGTGGATTTAATTTTCTAACTTACTTTCTGCTTCTACTAGTGTAACTTTACAAATAGCTGTGTCAGATTTGGTTTTCCACTTGTCTTGTGGAGCTGCTTTATAATAGTGCATAGGTAAAGAAATAAGATGCTAAGATAAACATTCATATCCTAGTACATATTCATATCCTAGTACTAATTGTCCTCAGTCAGCAGGAAAATTTGTCCACAAATTTTTAAAATAAAAAGCAGGTAGGGCTTCCCTGGTGGCGCAGTGGTTGAGAATCCGCCTGCCGATGCAGGGGACACGGGTTCATGCCCCGGTCCGGGAAGATCCCACATGCCGCGGAGCGGCTGGGTCCGTGAGCCATGGCCGCTGAGCCTGCGCATCCGGAGCCTGCGCTCTGCAACGGGAGAGGCCACAACAGTGAGAGGCCCGCGTACCACACACACACACACACACAAAAAGCAGGTAGAAGATACGTAAGCTAAGTGGTTTCTTGGGAGATTGAAATAAGAATGAAGTTAAATACTCCTGCAGAACCATGGATAGTCTGAACATTTTAGTGTCTATTACAAGAGGAAGTGAAGTGAAGAATAGAGTTTACAGTTGGAGAGTGGATGGAGACAATACACAAGTAACACATATTGCTGAAAATAAAAATCAGTCCTTACATCAACCCTATTAACTAGGTAACATCATCATTCCTCTTTATAGATAAGAAAGCTGCAGATAAATTTGTTGAATAACTTGTTCAGAATTAAATATCTAATAAGTGGTGGTACTGAGTTTCCTGGCTTCTAGCACCATGCTCTTTACTACTACACCCCACTGCAATAAACAGTACACACACACACACACACACACACACACACAACAACAACAACTTATCTAGCAATACAAAAAGCATACAACACATTGTTTTAAAATATAGAAGCAAATAGAAAAAAAAAATACAGTTGAAATCGTTACCTCAGGATGTCGTGCCTACAGTGTTAGGAGATGTGAAGGAGGGTTCTATTGTTTTAAAATACTAGTCTTTTGGTAGTATTTTATTTTTAATTTTTAAATTAAGACTTTATTTTTAAAATAAGTAGTTTTACATTTACAGTAAAATTGAGGGTAAGGTACTGAGATTTCCTATATAGCTCCTTCCCCAAAACAGGCAGAGCCTTCCCCTTCATACAAATGCCTCAATGGGATGGCACATTGTTTACAATTGATGAGCATACATTGACACATCACAGTCACCTAAAGTCCATAATTTGCATTACAGTTCCGTCGTGGTATTGTACATTGTATGAGTTGTGACCAATGTATAATGACACGTATCTACCATTGTAGTATCATACAGTTCAGTTTCACTGCCCCCAAATTCCTCAATTCCTCTATGCTCTGACCATTCACCCCTCCCTCCACCTGCAAGCCCCTGACAACTACTTCTTTATTGTCTCTATATTTTTACCTTTTCTATAAAGTCATATACTTGCAATCATACAGTATGCAGCTTTTTTCAGACTGGGATATAAACTTCCAGGGTCTGTGATTAGGTGTCTGACATTAATTTAGAGAAATTGTCATTACTGTTACAAATACTTCTTCTGTTCTTTGCATTATTCTCCTTCTGATATTCCCATTATGCACACGTTATACATTTTACAGTTTTTCCACAATCCTTGGATCTTCTGTTTCATTTGTTTCAGTCTTTGTTCTTTGCTTTTCAGTTTTTGAAGGTTCTATCCCTATTCTCTTTATTATCTACTACTAAACCCATCAGAGCAATTCTCTTCTTTTTTTTTAAACATCTTTATTGGAGTATAATTGCTTTACAATGCTGTGTGAGTTTCTGCTGTATAACAAAGTGAATCAGCTATATGTACACATATCTCCCCATAGCCCCCCCATCTTCTGTCTCTCTTCCACCCTCCCTATCCAACCCCTCTAGGTGGTCACAAAGCACTGAGC
Source organism: Kogia breviceps (assembly GCF_026419965.1). Lineage (NCBI taxonomy): Eukaryota > Metazoa > Chordata > Mammalia > Artiodactyla > Physeteridae > Kogia > Kogia breviceps. The sequence continues at coordinate 54,113,593 of NC_081311.1, forward strand.
TGATCTCCCTGTGCTATGCAGCTGCTTCCCACTAGCTATTTATTTCACATTTGGTAGTGTATATATGTCAGTGCTACTCTCTCACTTCGTCCCAGCTTACCCTTCCCCCCTCGCCGTGTCCTCAGGTCCATTCTTTACGTCTCCATCTTTATTCCTGTCCTACCCCTAGGTTCATCAGAACCATTTTTTTTAGACCCATATGTATGTGTTAGAATACAGTATTTGTTTTTCTCTTTCTGACTTATTTCACTCTGTATGACAGACTCTAGGTCCATCCACCTCACTACAAATAGCTCAATTTCGTTTCTTTTATGGCTGAGTAATATTCCATTGTATATATGTGCCACATCTTCTTTATCCATTTATCTGTCGAAGGGCACTTAGGTTGCTTCCATGTCTAATGTAAATAGAGCTGCAATGAACATTGTGGTGCATGACTGTTTTTGAATTATGGTTTTCTCAGGGTATATGCCCAGTAGTGGGATTTCTGGGTCATATGTTAGTTCTATTTTTAGTTTTTTAAGGAATCTCCGTACTGTTCTCCATATGGCTGTATCAATTTACATTCCCACCAACAGTGCAAGAGAGTTCCCTTTTCTCCGCATCCTCTCCAGCATTTATTGTTTCTAGAGTTTTTGATGATGGCCATTCTGATCAGTGTGAGGTAATACCTCATTGTAGTTTTCATTTGCATTTCTCAAATGATTAATGATGTTGAGCATCCTTTCATGTTTTTGTTGGCAATCTGTGTATCTTCTTTGAAGAAATGTCTGTTTAGGTCTTCTGCCCATTTTTGATTGGGTTCTTTGTTTTTTTTTTATATTGAGCTGCATGAACTGCTTGTAAATATTGGAGATTAACCTTTTGTCAGTTATTTCATTTGCAAATATTTTCTCATTCTGAGGGTTGTTTTTTTGTCTTGCTTATGGTTTCTTTTGCTGTGCAAAAGCTTTTAAGTTTCATTAGGTCCCCTTTTGTTTATTTTTGTTTTTATTTCCATTTCTCTGGGAGGTGGGTCAAAAGGGATCTTGCTGTGATTTATGTCATAGAGTGTTCTGCCTATGTTTTCCTCTAAGAGTTTTATAGTGTCTGACTTTACATTTAGGTCTTTAATCCACTTTATTTTTGTGTATCGTGTTAGGAAGTGTTCTAATTTCATTTTTGTACATGTAGCTGTCCACTTTTCCCAGCACCATTTATTGAAGAGGCTGTTTTTTCTCCATTGTATATTCTTGCCTCCTTTATCAAAAATAAGGTGACTGTATGTGTGTGGGTTTATTTTGGGCTTTCTATCCTGTTCAACTGACCTATATTTCTGTTTTTGTGCCACTACCATACTGTCTTGATTACTGTAGCTTTGTAGTATAGTCTGAAGTCAGGGAGCCTGACCAGCTCCGGTTTTGTTTCTCCAGATTGCTTTCGCTATTCATGGTCTTTTGTATTTCCATACAAATTGTGAAAATTTTTGTTCTAGTCCTGTGAAAAATGCCATTGGTAGTTTGATAGGCATTGCATTGACTCTGTAGATTGCTTTGGGTAGTACAGTCATTTTGAAAATGTTGATTCTTCCAATCCAAGAACATGGTATATCTCTCTATATGTTTGTATCATCTTTAATTTCTTTCATCAGTGTCTTATAGTTCTCTGCATACAGGTCTTTTGTCTCCCTCGACAGGTTTATTCCTAGGTATTTTATTCTTTTTGTTGCAGTGGTAAATGTCAGTGTTTCTTAATTTCTATTTCAGATTTTTCATCATTAGTGCATAGGAATGCAAGAGATTTCTGTACATCAATTTCATATCCTGCTACTCTACCAAATTCATTGATTAGCTCTAGTAATTTTCTGGTAGCATCTTTAAGATTCTCTGTGTATAGTAACCTATCATCTGCAAACAGTGACAGTTTTACTTCTTTTCCGATTTGGATTCCTTTTATTTCTTTTTCTTCTCTGATTGCTGTGGCTAAAACTTCCAAAACAGTGTTGAATAATAGTGGTGAGATTGGACAACCTTGTCTTCTTCCTGATCTTAGAGGAAATGGTTTCAGTTTTTCACCATTGAGAATGATGTTGGCTGTGGGTTTGTCATATACGGCCTTTATTATGTTGAGGTAGGTTCCCTTTGGGCCTACTTTCTGGAGAGTTTTTATCATAAATGTGTGTTGAATTTTGTCGAATCCTTTTTTTGCATCTATTGAGATTATCAAATGGTTTTTATCCTTCAATTTGTTAATATGGTGTATCACATTGATTGATTTGTGTATATTGAAGAATCCTGGCATACCTGGGGTAAACCCCACTTGATCATGGTGTATGATCCTTTTAATGTGCTGTTGGATTCTGTTTGCTAGTATTTGGTTGAGGATTTTTGCATCTATGTTTATCAATGATATTGGCCTGTAGTTTTCTTTTTTTGTGACATCTTTGTCTGCTTTTGGTATCAGGGTGATGGTGGCCTCATAGAATGAATTCAGGAGTGTTCCTCCCTCTGCTGTATTTTGGAAGAGTTTGAGAAGGATAGGTGTTAGCTCTTCTCTAAGTGTTTGATAGAATTCGCCTGTGAAGGCATCTGGTCCTGGGCTTTTGTTCGTTGGAAGATTTTTAATCACAGTTTCAATTTCAGTGCTTGTGTGTAGTCTGTTTATATTTTCTATTTCTTCCTGGTTCAGTCTTGGAAGCTTGTGGTTTTCTAAGGATTTGTCCATTTCTTCCAGGTTGTCCATTTTATTGGTATATAGTTGCTTGTAGTATCTCTCATGACCCTTTGTATTTCTGCAGTGTCAATTGTTCTCCTTTTTCATTTCTAATTGTGTTGATTTGAGTCTTCTCCCTTTTTTTCTTGATGAGTCTGGCTAATGGTTTATCAATTTTGTTTATCTTTTCAAAGAACCAGCTTTTAGTTTATCTTTGCTATTGTTTCCTTCATTTCTTTTTCATTTATTTCTGATCTGATCTTTATGATCTCTTTCCTTCTGCTAACTTTGGGGTTTTTTTGTTTTTCTTTCTCTGATTGGTTTAGGTGTAAGGTTAGGTTGTTTCTGTGAGATTTTTCTTGTTTCTTTAGGTAGAATTGTGTTGCTACAAAGCTTCCTCTTAGAACTGCTTTTGCTGCATCCCATAGGTTTTGGGTCATTGTGTTTTCATTGTCATTTGTTTCTAGGTATTTTTTGTTTTCCTCTTTGATTTCTTCAGTGATCTCTTGGTTATTTTGTAGCATATTGTTTAACTTCCATTTTTTTGTATTTTTTACAGTTTTTTTTCCTGTAATTGATATCTAGTCTCACATTGTTGTGGTCGGAAAAGAACTTGATACAGTTTCAGTTGTCTTAAATTTACCAAGGCTTGATTTGTGACCCAAGATATGGTCTATCCTGGAGAATGTTACATGCGCAGTTGAGAAGAAAGTGTATTCTGTTGTTTTTGGATGGAATATCTTATAGATATAAATTTAAGTCCATCTTGTTTAATGTGTCATTTAAAGCTTGTGTTTCCTTGTTTATTTACATTTTGGATGATATTTCCATTGGTGAAAGTGGGGTGTTAAAAGTCCCCTACTCTGATTGTGTTACTGTCAGTTTCCCCTTTTATGGCTGTTAAAGTTTGCCCAATGTATTGAGGTACTCTTGTGTTGGTTGCATAAGTATTTACAGTTGTTATATCTTTTTGGATTGATCCCTTGATCATTATGTCATGTCCTTCTTTGTCTCTTGTGATAGTCTTTAAAATCAGTTTTGTTTGATATGAGAATCATTACTGCAGCTTTCTTTTGATTTCCATTTGCATGGAATATCTTTTTCCATCCCCTCACATTCAGTCTGTATTTGTCCTTAGCCCTGAAGTGGGTCTGTTGTAGACAACATATATACAGGTCTTATTTGTGTATCCATTCAGCCAGTCTATGTCTTTGGGTTCGAGCATTTAATCCATTCACGTTTAAGGTAATTATCGATATGTATGTTCTTATTACCAGTTTCTTAATTGTTTTGGGTTTGTTTTTGTAGGACTTTTCCTTCTCTTGTGTTTCCTGCCTAGAGAAGTTCTTTTAACATTTGTTGTAAAGCTAGTTTGGTGGTGCTGAGTTCTCTTAGCTTTTGCTTGTCTGTAAAGGTTTTAATTTCTCTGTGAAATCTGAATGAAATCCTTGCTGGGTAGAGTAATCCTGGTTGTAGGTTTTTCCCTTTCATCACTTTTAATATGTCTTGCCACTCCGTTCTGGCTTGCAGAGTTTCTGCTGAGTGATCAGCTGTTTACCGTAAGGGGATTCCCTTGTGCATTATTTGTTGTTTTTCCCTTGTTACTTTTAATATTTTTTCTTGGTATTTAATTTTTGATGGTTTGATTAATATGTGTCTTGGCATGTTTCTCCTTGGATTTTTCCTCTGTGGGACCCTCTGCACTCCCTTGACTTGATTAACTATTTTCTTTGCCATGTTAAGGAAGTTTTCAACTATAACGTCTTCAAATATTTTCTCAGAACCCTCCTTTTTCTGTTCTTCCTCTGGGACCCTTATAATTCGAATATTGGTGCAGTTACTGTTGTCCCAGAGGTCTCTGAGACTGTCCTCAATTCTTTTTTCTTTATTCTGCTCTGTGGTAGACATTTCCACTATTTTATCTTCCAGGTCACTTCCCCATTCTGTTGCCTCTTATTCCTGTATTGATTCCTTCTAGAGAATTTTTCATTTCTTTTATTGTGTTGTTTATCATTGTTTACTCTTTAGTTCTTCTAGGTCCTTGTTAAACGTTTCTTGTATTTTCTCCATTCTATTTCCAGCATTTTGTATCATCTTTACTACCATTACTCTGAATTCTTTTTCAGGTAGACTGCCTATTTCTTCTCCATTTGTTTGATCTGGTGGGTTTTTACCTTGCTCCTTCATCTGTTGCATATTTCTCTGTCTTCCCATTTTGTTTAACTTACTGTGTTTGGGGTCTCCTTTTTGCAGGCTGTAGGTTCTTCATTCCCATTGTTTCTGGTGTCTGCCCCCAGTAGATGTGGTTGGTTTTGTGGCTTGTTAGGCTTCCTTGTGGAGGGGACTGGTGCCTGTGTTCCTGTGGGTAGGGCTGGATCTTGTCTTTAGCAGAAAAGCCTCTCGGGCTGGTGAGTGCTCGTCGGCAACGATCCTCTGTGCGGGAATCTCTCTGCTTTGCCCTCTGCACCCCTCCTTATTGCTGCGCTCTCCTCTGTGACTCCAAAGCTTCCACTCCCACGCCTCATGCCCACTCCCCGTCTCTGCCAGTGAAGGGGCTTCCTAGTGTATGGAAGCTTTTCCTCCTTCACAGCTCCCTCCCACTGGTGCAGGTCCCATCCCTATTCTTTTGTCTCTGTTTTTTCTTTTTCTTTTGCCCTACCCAGGTATGTGGGTATTTTCTTGCCTTTTGGGAAGTCTGAGGTCTTCTGCCAGCGTTCAGTAGGTGTTCTGTAGGAGTTGTTCCACATGTAGATGTATTTTTAATGTATTTGCGGGGAGGAAGGTGATCTCCACGTCTAACTCTTCTGCCATCTTGAAGGTACCCCCTAAAACATGTTTTTAATTTGATGTGTACATATTTTTCTACATAAGTTTTAAAGACTGGAAATCTTACATATACATTTATATATGTATATACAAGCATCCATATATATTATAGTGTATAAACATATCTTATACATATCCATTTTTTTTTCTGTGTCCAAATTTTCCCCATTTAAAAGAAGCACTGTTGGAACTTCTGCTAGGAATATAACTGAGTGAGTCAGTATTACTCATTCGCTGCCTAAAAATCATCTAAAAGCAAATATCATTTTTAGTGAAACTGGGAGACAGAAAGAATCCACAGATTCCAAAATCCACATAAGGGCTGCCAAAAGTATCTACACTGGAGGAGTCCTCTTAGGAATAAGTAAGGACAAGAAATACAGAGAGTGGTGAGGGGATGAAAATGAAAAGAGATATAAGTGCCAGCCTTCATGTACTCCTGCAGTGGTGGGAAGCAAGGGTATTTCTTTTGGGTAACAGTGCTATGATGACTGTTGTGATCAGGTTGGTGTAAAAAGTCCTCCTGTACCTAGTTTTTAATTGATGGAAGCAGAGAGGGAAGAGGAAAAAGAGTGCATAGTGCTAGGGTGTAAACATTTGCTCTTCTTGAAGATCCACCTGGGTGTTATTACCTCTCCTACACCACCATTTATATAAAAGGCATGTCCAAGAAATTCAAGTTCTTTCCATGGTCAGTGTTAAAATAGGAATTGACACAGCATTGATACAAAGACAATGTATGAGAAGAAAAGGAAAAGTATTTTTTAAAAGGTAAATAGCATTAGAGTTTTTACTGGAAAAGTTTGGCAAAGAGAAGGTAATAATTCTGTCAAAATACATCATCAATAATACAAGAAAATTTCATGACACATTGCCTTTAAGAAGGAAAGTTTAAAAAGCTAGATCTCAGGGCAGAGGTGATGAGAGAATAAAATGAGATGAAATATGAATTGGCAAAATTTTAGAAAGATGTAGAAATAAAATCATCCCAGAAATGGGGGAAGGGGGAGTCACAAGAAATACAAGGGAAAATACACACTGTGGAAAATATAGCATAAAGCATATGGGATGGAAATGAAAAAAAACACTGCAAAATGAGAGGAGATCAAGTTGGCAGAGTAGGAAGATCTTGAGCTCACTTTCTCCCATGGGGATACCAAAATTACAACTACCTACAGAGCAGGTATCTCTGAGAACAACCTGAAGACTAGCAGAAAATATTTTCAACAACTAAAGATGTAAAGAAGGAGCCATAATGAGACTGATAGGAGGGATGGAGATATGGTCCAGTCAGGGCACACAGACCCACTTGCTGAGCCATGAGCAGGGGGGGATATCACAACAGCAAGGTCCTCCCCTTAGTGTGAGGTTACAAGTCTCACCTTGGGCTCCCCAGCCCAGGGTTTCTGCACTTGGAAGATGAACCCTCAATACATCTGGCTTTGAAATTCAGTGAGGCTTACATTCAAGAGAGCCAGAAGGCTGGGGAGAATGTGGAGAAACACTCATGCGCTGTTGATGGGATTGTAAATTGGTGCAGCCACTATTGGAAAACAGTATGGAGAGTCCTCAAAACATTGAAAGTAAAACTACCATACAATTCAGCAATTCCACTCCTGTGTATTTAACTAAAGAAAACAAAAACACTAATTCAGAAAGGTTTATGCACCACTGTGATTATTGCAACATTATTTACAATCAACAAAATATGGAAGCAACCTAACTGTCCATTTGTAAATGAATGGATAAAGAAGATGTGGTCTCTACAGGTATACTCGGATATATTTCAGGTTTGGTTCCAGATCCACACAATAAAGCAAGTCACAGAATTTTTTGGTTTCCCAGTGCATATAGCGGTTACATTTATACTATACTCTGGTCCATTAACTGTGCAATAACATTATGTCTAAAAGAACAATGTACCTACCTTAATTTAAAAATGCTTTATTCTTTAAAAGTGCTAACCAACTTCTGAGCCTTCAGTGAATTGTAGTAGTAACATCAAAGATCATTGATCACAGATCACCATAAAAAAATAATAATGAAAAAGTTTGAAATATTGTGAGAATTACCAAAATGTTACATAGAGACACAAAGTGAGTAAATGCTGTTGGAAAAATTGCTCCAGTAGTTTCAGGATTGCCACAAACCTATTTGTTTAAAAAAAAAAAAAAAGCAATATTGGTGAAACGCAATAAATGAGGTATGCATATATGTATATACAATGGACTTTTAGTCATAAAAATGAATGAAATTTTGCACTTGTGACAACGTGGATTGATCTGGACTAACGCTAAGTGAAATAAGTCAGAGAAAGACATATACCATATGATCTTACTTATATGTGGAGTCTAAAAAACAAAACAAAATAAAAAGAAAACAGAGTCCTAGATATGGGGAATAAATTGCTGCTTGCCAGGTGGGAGGGGGATGGGAGTGGGGAGAAATAGATGAAGGTGATTAAGAGGTACAGACTTTCAGTTATAAAATAAATAAGTCATGGTGATGTAATATACAGCATAAAGAATATGGTCATTAATACTGTGATAACTTTGCCTGGCCACATAATGGTTACTAGACTTACCCTGGTGATCATTTCATAATGTATTTAAATGTTGAATCAGTATGTTGTCTACTTGATACTAACATAATATTATAGGTCAGCTATATAGCAATTTAAAAATATATACAAAATTATATGGAAAAGAGTTGGAAAGTGTTAGGGAGCTAATGATAGATGTAGTGGACAGGTACAGGAGAACCAGCACACAGGAGAGTATTCTTCCCTAAGAAGAAACCTGGAAAATAGAAGGTAACTAAAATTAAAAGTTGTGCTAAAAGAAGATTTACATCTATGAACTGTAAATAGTTCACCATGTGCTAGGCAAAACTGATTCAGAACAGTCTGTCCTGGATATATCCTAGTAAATATACAAACCTTCAGAAATAAAGAAAAAATTATCTGGGCAGCTAGGAGAAAAGATCGTACAACCGCTGGTTCTTTTTTCATTAAATACTGAGAGACAGTGGTGGAATACCTTCAAGATCCTCATGGAGGTAAAGTTGATGCAATTATTTTATAGACAGTTTTCCAAGTACAGAGGCTGTATATATTTTTTAACAGGAACTCAATGCTTACATTTACTGTGATCCCACCTTGAAGCAACTACTAAAGCTTAAACTTAATCCAACAGTGAAGTGCCTGTGGAAAATATGGCAAAAGGACTAGCAGTGACACTTCGTTAATAGTACCAATGGGATAATGCTACAACTAGGAAAAGTACTGTAATAAGCATCATACACAGATGGACTTTTCATATTTTTCATGAGTGTCATAGGTGTTTTACCATTAAAAAATAAAGTTTTATCCATATTATATATAGATATTTGTGTTATAAAAATGCTATGGAAATTTAACTAATGATTTTTAAAATATTCAAAAGTAGTAAAGTTAGAAGAGAAAATAATAATGTATTTAGTGTTTTGAACAAATGGTTTGGATGAAATATTAATGTCTCTAGTCAATTTTAGGTAAAATTTATGAAACATTCAGACTGATAAATATGATAAAACTTATGGGTTCAAAAGCCTTGGTAGCAGCTTCTTTATGACCTGAATCAATATTCTATTTTTACTAGATCTTCAAGAACATTAATTTATCAAGGCCAAAGAATAGGGGGCAGAAAGTAAAATTCACCCACTTCTGTTTTAATGTTGCAGAGACAGAAAGAAAAAAGGGCTTTCTCCCTCACTAGTTAAGAATCGCAAAGAAGAATGCTTTTCAAATATTTATTGATGTTCCTATGCTACCACTACCCACCAAGGGACATTATCAGATTTTAGGAGGAAAGGATAAATGCAGTCTTTTTAGCATTTTCTGTTGAGAATAAGCTTACTGAGTATCAGGAGAATAGATGGAAGTGGAGTTGCATGTTTAAGACATAAGAGCCTGGGGAGCCAGAGAGAAAATAGAGATCTGGAGGAGTAGCAAATCTTCCCTGTTGCAATACGAATATTTACTAGAGGAACAAATACAGCAAGTTCCAGTTTGAAACATTAAAAGATGGGGTCTGCAGCTATTTCTACTTACTCTGTGTTCCTGGCGCCCATCCAGTTGCATTCCAGCAAATAAACCATGAGGTAATGAATGTTTACGGAAAGGAATTAAGAGTAGCAAAGAAATAGATTGTAATTTTCAAAACCTTAAGCCTTAAGAGGACTCATGACAAAGGAAACCTGATGAATCAGAGGTAGGATTCCTACATCTGTTTGGATAGAATGCCTTCAGAATGATGTGAGGAGGAGAAAAGATAAAGGAGAATCAAGATTGAGTAGATACCATAGGCCCTTTGTCCTCTGGGCTTTTCCAGAAATCTCACATGGATGTTATACGTCATTTCCCATTGTGGTTCTGGGAGAATGCAAGGCCCCAGGAGTTAAATAATCTCACTTCGTGGTCTGTCATAAAGGGGTTGAAGTAAATTGCGAAGTTTTCTACTCCGTACTCTGGTGTAGGAGAGGTAGAACTCTCTCTGTGTACCTCAGATCCCCGAAGGGCCATAGATGGCCCCATGATTTTTCCCGAGGTTACTAGAACATAAAAACAAAAGCACGATACAGGCTACTTTGAGCAGTGCATTGGAGTATGCAGAGAGGAACCCAGAACAAATGACCTCACAAAAAAGATCAAGAGTGACTCAGTCACGTCCAAGGTGGTTAGACTGCAAGCACAAGATCTGTCCAGGGAAACTGCCTGTCAGGGAGGCCAGCATGGGAAGAAGGTGGGCAAAGGAAAGCTTCCTTCCCTTTTGCCTTAGCTTACAGCGAGCTCATACAATTTAAATGCTGTAATAAGCAAAGGAAGACAGGGTCCAAATTTACCTCTGTCAGATTCCTTCCACTGTCCAAACAGGGACTCATAGTAGCATTATGCGATGGATATGAAATTGCCATTTCTTTAGGCTAATAACAATTAAATATTGGCAATTTCATAGGGTTTAATCTAATACTTAAGATCTGTTATAGAAAAATAAAGTTGCATGTATTTTTAGGGAAAGCATTTTTAACTTTTATTTTGAAGTAATTATAGATTCACAGAAAGCTGCCAAAAGATTACATAGATTCTCACATCCCTTCACTCATTTAGATTTGCATTTGAAAAAAAATTTGCATTTCCACTGTTTACAGAACACTTGTGTATTTGTGAACAATTTCTGCATAATTTTCTAATACAATAATCCTTTCTGGCAGGTTTTCTATCATTTCTTTACATGTGAAAAATAAAAATTAAGTTATACAGCTACTAAGTGGTAAACTTGAAAACAATTTATATCTGGTTTTACTTTTATTGGATTCTACAAGCACCAAGTTAATCTAGAATAATTATTTCTGCCCACTTAACTTTTTTTTTTTTAATTTTTATTTATTTTTGGCTGTGTTGGGTCTTCGTTTCTGTGGGAGGCCTTTCTCTAGTTGCGGCAGGCGGGGGCCGCTCTTCATCGTGGTGCGCTGTCCTCTCGCTATCGCGGCCTCTCTTGTTTCAGAGCACAGGCTCCAGACGCGCAGGCTCAGTGGTTGTGGCTCACAGGCCTAGTTGCTCCGCGGCATGTGGGACCTTCCCAGACCAGGGCACGAACCCGTGTCCGCTGCATTGGCAGGCAGATTCTTAACCACTGCGCCACCAGGGAAGCCCTGCCCACTTAACTTCTAACTATAAGAGTGGCTGAATAGATATAGATCTAAATCTAAATTTTTTTCCCATAGTATTTTCATTTTCTCTTTCTGATTTGTAAGAAGGATTTTTATAATAAAGATTTTAATCTCTTGTGTAATATGTCTCTTTTCTCAGTTTTTTCAATGTCTTTTTATGTTTGTTTATAATCATTTGGAATGAATTGATTTATTATTATTGAATGTATTGATGAATTCTTTACATTTTTCCTACCTTGAATTTTTTATCTTGAGTCAACCATATTTGTTTCTATTTTATATCATGTTTAATTTTGAAATTTAGTATCTTTGGAATATATATAGCTATTGGTTGTGAATGTTGTATGGCAGGATTCACTTTTACTTTTTTTTTATATATAGTTGATGAGAATCCCACCATCATTTATTAATTTGTTTGCCTACTAATTTGAATGCCTTTTTTTCTATAAATTAAGCTGTTCTGTATAGGTATAACATAGAAGAATTTTCCCTGGATTTTTCTTTTGTTCCCATAATCTTTCTGTATTTATATTCTGTATAAGAGCCATCACAGGGCTTCCCTGGTGGCGCAGTGGTTGAGAATCCGCCTGCCGATGCAGGAGACACGGGTTCGTGCCCTGGTCCGGGAAGATCCCACATGCCTCGGAGCAACTAGGCCCATGAGCCATGGCCGCTAGGCCTGTGCGTCCGGAGCCTGTGCCCCGCAACGGGAGAGGCCACAACAGTGAGAGGCCCGCATACCGCAAAAAAAAAAAAAAAAAAAAAAAAAAAAAAGAGCCATCACAGTATATGAATTATTTCAACTCTAAAATGCTATAATGTCAGGAAATGCAAATGCCTTTTATTCTGTTTATTTTTTGTAAGAAAACAGTTTTATTAATCTCACCCTAAATATACCTCCAGATGAATTTGACAGTCATATTATTGAGATCAATAAAAACTAATTTGGGATTTTATTGTATTAATATTAAATATTTACATTGATGGGAATATAAAATTTGTGTCATTATAATGCTTGCCATCTAGGAGAACAGCGTTGGTTTTTTTTTGTTGTTGTTCCTTGATAAATGCTTTCCATATCTATTAATCTCTCTTTATGGCTTCACTTGTTTGTTTTCTTGTTTAGAAATATTTTAAGCTTTTGCTTTGAAAGCATAGTTCCACATTCCCAAAAGCATATTCTCTGAGATATTAACCATGACTCTGACAAAAAAATGTTTTATGGTGTTAGATCTGGGACATGCTGATTTAATTTTAACAGCTTTCTTTTCCATTTACTTGTCAGATCTTTTCATATACTGATTTTATTGCAAATTTTAAAGGAGTTTGGCTTTCCTCAAATTTATTTGACCACAAAACTCATTTCTCATGGGTCATATTAGGGATCTCTTGTTAATGAGAATCCACTAGGACTGTTACCTTGGTTACATCTAGGATCACTTTCTTTCTACAAAAAAATATATCTCTTGGAATTTCTTTTGATAAGGATTTACTGGTGTCAAACTCTGTTTTGTTTTTCAAAAATTATTTCACTTCCATTCTTGAAAGATATATTAGTTTGGAATATAAATGTTTTGTGTGGTATACAAGAAATTAATTTCTCTCAGCATGTTACAAATATTTTTTATTAGCTTTCATTGTTGGTGGTGAAAAATCATCAATCATTTTTTCCATTTGTACAAGTAGATAATCTGATTAGTCTCTGCTAGTTCCTTTGCACATATGTTTTATCTTTTGTATTATGTACTTTTATTATATATTTAGGTGGAGATATTTCTTAGTCTGATTGGTATTTTTTGGGCTTTCTCAATCTGAGAACTGATATCTTTCATTGCTCATGGTAAATTCTTTGCTAGTATTTCTTCATGTATTTCACCTCTCCTATATTTCTTTCTCTTCATTCTAAAATTTGGTAAAAATTCTACCAGTTGAGTGTATGTTGGAACTTAGCAGTCTCTTCTCTACTGCATTTAGCTTCTTTTCATTACTTTCCATATTTCTGTCTCTTTATATTGTTCTAGATAAATTCTTACTTTCTATCTTTTAGTTTGTGAATTTTCTCTTCAACTATATGTATCTGCTCTTAAATATATCCAATGAATTTTAACTATCAATTATTGTATTTTTCTAGAAGTACTATTTTTTCTTCAAGCACTTATTGTTTCAGTTAATCTTTTGCCCTTTGCTCATATATTTTAATCTTAATACATGGTTAAGGTTTATATGGATATATAAATTTTATACATTTATAACTTATGTATAATATATAGTTATTATATAATGTATAGAAATATATAACATATATGCAAATTAATTTTATATGTTGTCTCTGATGTTTTTAGCACTTGATTTCTGGTACAGTTGCCTGTTGTCTGTCAGGATTTATTTACTGCAATCTCATTTCCTTGTGTGATTTGTAAGTTTTGGCTTGGAGCTCAAATTCCTTGGAAGTTTATTTGTGGGAATTCTTTATTACTGGTATTGAAGATAGTTCCAGGGAACATTTTTATTTGCATCTTCCAGACACTTGAGGACATGACAAAAAGGGATTTTCTTAAAGCTATATTTGGTCTAAGGTATTTTGGACTACTCAGGCAATATTAATTTGAGTGTAAACTCATATGAGGACGATTTATGGTTACCAAATCTTATGAAACATAGATTTCCCCTTTTTTGTCCTTACACCTAGAATTAATGTTTCCAGCCAAGCAATTTTTTCTTAACTTTCCCTGGGAAATAAATTTATAGTCAGTTCAATTTTCTATGGTTCTGTCTCTGTGATGAGTACTTCCTGTTAGGTATACCAACTTGGTTGTGTCATGGTATCTTTTCCCTGTTTCCTGTGCCTTTCCAAGCAGTGGAAAGTAAAGCTGGAAATTAGTCAGATATGGAAAATTTTTTCAGGGCACAAACTTACTTTAATAATGCTTTTCTCTTTTAAGTTCAGTCCAAGACATGTGATGTCACTTCAGCTGAAACCACATAAAACCAATAATTCAAGTTTCATTTCTTGAGTGACAAGCCTAACCCCAGCACCTGACTTCAAACAATAAGGCTGGCTCACATGGAGATTTTGGGGTATAATTATCCATTAGACTCTTCTACCCACTTCTTCCTTAGAACATGAATCCTGGAAGGCCCCTAAATTCTGCGGTTTCAAAAATGACTTTCTGTTTTATTTCCTCCCCATGGCCTATCGATATACTTATTTTCGATGTATTGAGGCTACACACACACACAGTCATATATAGTGTATATGTGTGTATATATATATACATATGTACATTTTATATTGATATAAAAGTTTCTTTTCTTATAGTTCACCTCTGATTTCTAGTTAGTTTGGTTAAAATGTTACTTCATATCATGAACTTTCAGAGCCATGTTGACAAGAAGTCCCTATTCTCAGTTCCTTTTATTTTAAAAAATGATAATAAAAAAACTCACAAATGCCAGTTAAATCCTGGTAATAAAAAACCAGAACAGTCCACTACGTATTTCAAATAATATTTATGTAACTTAGTGGCCTGGCTGAAAGGCTAAAATTTATGGCCTATTTTTTTTTTTTTAATCCTGATGGGTAGAAGCTAGGAATAAAAGATTAAAAAGAAGAACAACAGAAATCCAGTAACCACTAAAATAATAAAACCTTGTATTAATGGTGTTATTTCAAAGTTATATCAGGTTATGTTTTCATTAGTTTGAATAATAAAATTCTCATTTGAGTAGTGATAGGGAAACGTAAGGACAACACCAAGGCTGAATAATAATGCAAACTTTTTTCAAGCACACAAGAGGCTTCCCTTTGTGGTCACTGAGAAATAAATTTAGGGCACATGTGCTGATAAGAGATTTAAGTCTCCTCTACAGGACTTGAATTAAAATAGGGTAGTATAGGAAGTAAGATATCAGTATTGGGTTGGCATACTGTAAATATTGACTATTTCAGAAAGAGTATACCTTACTAATTTGTTATACTACAATAAACTGAATCAGAAGTAGTTCCTACATCCTCTGTACCTAGTAGGAACCTCTCTTCCCGACCTGTCTTTCCAATCCCTAGTCCCCACATATGCATTTTTAAAAGCTCATCATAAATGTATTGATTTGCTCTCCCATAAAGAAGAAAGGAGATGGGTAACTCAGTATGAAACAAAAGTCATGATGCAGGCAGATTTGCTAGGCTAGGGTATGCAAGGGAGTTACAAAAGTTTTTCTATATCAAAAGTTTCTCTATGGATATAGAGTGTTCAGTATTCTGTACCTTTGGTAAAACACGGGTTTTATTCTGATTGCCTGAACGACATGTATCCCACTGATTCCAATCAATGGTTTGCAGGTGCTGAAAATATGCAAAGGGGGAAATAAAAAGCCTCTCTGAATAATTTATTGTCTTACATTCCTTAAATTATCATCCATAATTCTGACATCATGATTAATAGTAAAATATGAAAAATTATTTCTTGATATATGAAAGCCTTGTTATAAAGAGTTCATTATTATAATTGAAGATAAACAATAACTCATAAAAGACAAGTTGGAAAAAATTGAGTTAATTAAATTGTCAAAATTTGATCAGCTTTTATTAGCAAGCCGTATGTAAGGGTAAATCTTATATGAAGCTGTTTTGTAAATAATTTGTTAGGAATAAGATGTAAAGTGTGGGCAACAATAGGATGACAAATGGCTGGAAAACCCAGAAATATTGTTTTTAAAAGACCTTATCAAACATTGAATTGCTACAAAGATTACATGCTATATATTGACTTAAAATAATAAAAATGTAATTTAAACCATGCTTTCTCTATGCTTATTAAGAAAGATAACTTTTTATTCAAATTAAAGCCACTCATATGTTCCTTTCTGACCTGATTCCTTCGTCACTCTTGGAGATAAAACTTCTTTTCTTACTTCACTATATATGTTTGTACTGCTAAACAATATATTGTTTACTTTACCTCTGAACTTTATTAAAATGGGTTCATAGTTTGATGAGCTTTTGCTCAAATAGTATGTCTTGAGATTTCTCTAGGAACCAGTAGTTTATTTCCTTTACTCTCTATTGTTCCATTTTATGAATATGATATCATTTATTCATCCTCTTATCACTTCCAAGCATTTTCTTGCTTCTAAGTATGTCCTGTTAGAGAGTTCTGCTATTTTTTATGATTGTTTATGCCTCTATTTAAAATAAGCAATTTTCTCACAGACCTACTAGAGCATGGACTTGAGGATATGGGGAGGGGGAAGGGTGGGCTGTGAAGAAGTGAGAGAGTGGCAGGGACATATATACACTACGAAGTGTAAAATAGATAGCTAGTGGGAAGCTGCCGCATAGCACAGGGAGATCACCTCTGTGCTTTGTGACCACCTAGAGGGGTGGGATAGGGAGGGTGGGAGGGAGACGCAAGAGGGAAGAGATATGGAAACATATGTATATGTATAACTGATTCACTTTGTTGTAAAGCAGAAACTAACACACTATTGTAAAACAGTTATACTCAAATAAAGATGTTAAAAAAAATAAACAAGTTTCTATAATGTATATACCTTGAAGACAAAATGATGGGTCATAAGTTATTGACATCTTCATCTTTATTAGTTAATGGCAAATGGTTTTTCAACATAGTTGTGCCAGCCTGAACTAACTAATCTTATATAAAGTTTCACCAATATTTTACTACTAAAAATACATCTTATCCTTTATTTTTCAACTTTTCAAACGATCACACACAGCAAAGAGTGCATATGTGAAAATATTTAACTTAAGATAATATACAAACAACTGCCAGTGCAACCCAACCCATGACAACATATAAAACATTGCAAAGAAAAGTCCCCCTTATGACTCCTCCCCAAAACTATACCTTCCCTACCTCCCTCTAAAAAGTTATTAGCATATTGTCCTTTATAATAATGATTTATTTGCTTTTACTTTTAATTTTACCACCTAAGTACTCATCAATAATTGCTATTATTTTGTTTAGTTAGATTATTTATTTTAAATTTTGTCTAACAGGCATCATATAATGTTTAATATTGCACCTAGCTTCTCTTGCTCAACTTATATTTGTAAGGTACGTTTTATGTTATTACAGGTAACTGTAGTTGTTCAGTTTCATTGATGAATAAACCATACTATGTATGTATATAGTGCAATGTGTTTATCCATTCTATTATTATAGCTACTTATTTGGGTTGTTTCTACATTTTTACTGTTATGAACTGTGCTACTATGAGCGTTCTTTAAATATGTCTTTGTGTACAAACTTCTATTGGGTATATTCCTTCTATATGAATTGCTGGTCCATAGGGTATGCAAATGTATAGTCAGCATAAGTTGTTGCCAGACATTTATTTTCAAAGTGATTCTACCTAGTTCCACATGTTCCACTTTTTCATGAACACTTGGTTCGGCCAGTCTTTGTAATCCTAGTCACATTTGTGTGTGATTAATGGTATCACAATGTGATTTTAATTTGCCCTACTCAAACTGTTTAGGATTATCTGATTTATTGGCCATGGATATCTGCTTATGTAAACTATATTTTTAAAACTCTACCATATTTGTGATTTTCATATTGATTTATATGAGTTCTTTGTATTTTTTGTTTGTTTTATGTCTAGAAACATCTTTTTTCCTTACTATATCATTTTTCTTTTTACCATTCTAATTATGTCTTTTAATCTTAATTTTAACCTATCTCAGTTAGTTAATCTTTACATTTCTGTTAGGTGTGATTTGTTTCCTTTTTAATAAAAGTTTGAACTCCTAGAGACCATGAACATTGTCTCCAATATTCTCTTCCAGAATTATTATTACATTTTGCTTTGAAACAGATTCAGATCTGCACTCCATATGGTGTAAATTTTTATGTATAACATATGGTAAAAGTCACATTTTAATTTTTACATATGAATAATAGCCAGTTGCTCCAGCACTACTTTAAAAAATGCTATCCTTTCTCCACTTTCTACAGTACACTAAATGTAATAAATAAATAGGCCCTATATATATATATATATATATATATATATATATATATGGCATTTTTTTGACACCCTATTCTTTTCATTTTTATATTAGGTATCCTTTCATCAATAACTCTTGATAAACTTCCACTTTGTTTTTGTTATCATTGTTACATTGCAATTCCATATACATTTTAGAAACAGTTTACAAAGATTCATACCAAAAAGTATTGAATATGAATTGGGGTTACATTAATTTTGGACTGCTTTACTGACATATTTAAAATATTAGTTGTGAAATCTATAAAAATTTAAAAATTTCCTATCTTCCTTTCCTGAACAATCTGGATAGATGATTTTCAAGTAAATTGATTAATTCAAAGAACTGGCTTTTAGTGTCACTATTTTTTTTTTATTCACTCCTACTTTTTTAAACGTCTTATTCTAAGCCTACCATTATTACTTCCTTACTTCAGCATACTTTGGGTTTAATTTGGGGTTTTTTGCTAGTTTTTTAAGGTGGAAACTTAGCTCTTTGAGACTTTTTTCCTTACTAATATAAGTCCTTAAAGATATAAATTTGCTCCTAAGCACTGCTTCAGCTGCATTCCACAAATTTCGATATGTTGCATTTTCATTACCTCAGTTCATTATGTTTTATAAATTTCCTTTTGATTTCTTCACTGACCAATGGGTTATTTGTAAATGTTTTGTTTAATTTTAAATTATTTGGAAAATTTTCAGTATCTTTATTGATTTTAATTTAATTCTGTTGTAGTCTGAGAACATACTTTGTATAATTTCATTTATAAAATTTATTTTGTGCCTGAACATAGTCTATCTTGGTAAATGTTCTGTTTGCACTTGAAAAGAATGTTTATTCTGCTGTTGTGCAGTGAGTTTTCTGCAAATGGCAATTAGGTCAAGTTGGTTAACAGTGTTGTCCAAGTCTTCTATATTTTTAATGATTTTGTATCTACCTATCTTATCAATTAATGAAGGAGCATTGTTAAAAATCTCCAATGAAGTTGGAGAGTGGCATTGACATATATGCTTTACCAAATGCAAAATAGATAGCTAGTGGGAAACAGACACATAGCACAGGGAGATCAGCTCTGTGCTTTGTGACCACCTAGAAGGATGGGATAGGGAGGGTGGGAGGGAAATGCAAGAGGGAGGGGATATAGGGATATATGTATGCGTATAGCTGATTTACTTTGTTATAGAGCAGAAACTAACACACCATTGTAAAGCAATTATACTCCTATAAAGATGTTAAAAAAAACTCTCTGCAGATGGGTATAGCTTTTTCTATTTTTCATTTCACTTTTACTAGTTTGTATTTCATGAAGTTCTATCCCATTATTGTATTGACCACTTTATTATTATAAATGTCTCTCTTCATTCTTAATAATATGTCTTACAGCAAAATTACCTTTGATATTTACTGAGCTATTCCACCTTTATTTTTAATAGTATTTGCATAGTGTACATATTGATATTTCTATCTTTTCACTAATTTATGTTCTTTTTTTTTTTTTTTTTTTTTTTTTTTTGCGGTACGCGGGCCTCTCACTGTTGTGGCCTCTCCCATTGTGGAGCACAGGCTCCGGACGTGCAGGCTCAGTGGCCATGGCTCACGGGCCCAGCCGCTCCGTGGCATGTGGGATCTTCCCGGACTAGGGCACGAACCTATGTCCCCTGCATCGGCAGGCAGACTCTCAACCACTGTGCCACCAGGGAAGCCCTATGTTGTTTCATTTAATGAGTTTTCTTTGTTGTTGTTGGCAGTATAGAGGAGGCTTGTTTTCTTATTTCACTAAGTATTTCTTCCTGTTAATTGGAATGCTTAGGCCATTTACCTTGAATATGTTAAGTAATTTGGATGGTTTAATCTAACATCTTCCTATTTGTTTTCTTGTTTGTCTCATCTGTTCTTTGTTCCTTTTTCCTCTTTTCATGTCTACTTTGTTGTTTGTGTTTTTTAATAGTGGTTTTTCCAAGTTTATAATACACACGTTTATTTTTTCCATCTTAATTTTGTTAAAGAAAAATTTAGAATAATTGACAAATGTAATTATATATATATATTTAAAATATACAATATGATGATTTGGTATATATATATACATTGTGGAATGATTGTCAAGATCAACATAATTAGCACGTCCTTCACCTCACATAGTTAAGTGCTTTTTCTCTCTTTTTTTTTTGTAAAGATGCACTTAAGAGCTACTCTTAGCAACTTTCAAGTACAATGGCATATTATTAACTATAGTTACCATGCTGTACATTAGATCCTCACAACGTATTCTTATAACTGAAAATTTGTATCCTTTGACCTACATGATGCCATTTTTCCCATGCTATAGCCACTGGCAACTACCATTCTATTCTCTGTTTCCATGAAATTGGCTTTTTTGTTTGTTTTTAGATTCCACATATAAGTGGTACTATATAGTATTTGTCTTTCTCTGGTTTATTTCACTTAGCATAATGCCCTCTAGATTCATCCATATTGTTGGAAATAGGATTTCCTTCTATTTTATGGCTGAATAATACTCCATTATATATATAAATATATACCAATTTTCTTTATCCATTCATACATCAAAGGACATTTAGGTTGTTTCCATATCTTGGTTATTGTGAATAATGCTGTAATGAACATGGGGGTGCATATATCTCTTAGAGATTCTAATTTCAACTCCTTCAGATATATACCCAGGAATGGGACTGATGAATCATTTAGTAGTTTGATTTTTAATTTTAGAGGGAAGTGCCATATTGTTTTCCACAATAGTATTTTGTTGAGGATTTTTGTATCTATGTTCATTTTCTTGTAGTGTCCTTGTCTGACTTTGGTATCAGGGTAGTACTGGCCTTGTAAAATGAGTTTGGAAATATTCCTTCCTCTTAAATTTCTTGGAAGAATTTGAGAGGGATTAGTATTAATTCTTTTTAAAAATATTTTATAGACTATATCTGAGAAACCATCTGGTCCCAGGCTTTTATTTTCTGGGAGATTTTTGATCATTGATTCAATATCCTTAGTCAGTATTGGTCATTCAGTTTTTCTATTACTCCATGATTCAGTCTTAGTAAGTGTGTTTCTAGTTATTTATCCATTTCTTCTAAGTTAGCAGATTTTCTGGCATATAATTTTTATAGTATTCTCTTATGATCCTTTGTATTTCTGTGGTATTGCTCATCATGTGTCCTCTTTTATTTATAAATGTATTAATTTGAGTAATCTCTTTTTTCTTAGTTAGCCTAGCTAAAAATCTGTCAATTTTATCTTTTCAAAAAACATAACTCAGGTCTGTTGATCTTTTCTTTTGACTTTCTAGTTCAGTTTCCTGTATGTCTGCTCTAATCTTTATATTTTCTTCTTTCTATTTAGTTCTTCTTTTTCTAGCTTCTGAGGTGTAAAGTTAGGTGTATTTGAGATGTTTATTTTAAATGCAGGCATTTATTGCTATAAACTTTTCACTTAGTTTATGACTGTTTGATGTTTGCACATTTCAGGGAGCAGTCACCTCTCCCAGCCTTTTCAGACTGGCTTGAGTGGAGAAAGTCTTTCTACCTGAAGGGTTCTGAGAAGGCACTGGCTGGGTAGGATGGAGTGTCTGCTTTCCAGGAGGGCAAGGTGTCTATGGAGCTCTGTCAGCTGAAGTCATTGTTGGTGCACATTGTGGATGTCTTCTGTGGCCAAGAGGTCCTGCAGGTGGCAGTGGTACCTAGGGCTATTGGGGTCCTTGGAGGCAAAGGCTGCAGGGGTCCTGCTGTTCATTTTTTTTGCATGTGGGAGGAAGTTCTAGTTTAGGGGATCCCTCTTGACCCCTTGTCTGGTGAGCTGGAACTCACAGCAGTAGTGGAGCTGAGGTCCTGGGATCAGGCAAAGACAGAGCTATCATAGCTCCTGGGTACAGGTGCACTTTGCTGCAACAGTGACACTGGTATTTAAGGTTCAGGCATGTCCAGAACTCCCATACAACCAGGGTATGTGTGTCTGGGGCTCACCACAGGATTCAAAACAGCTTCAGCTAAGCTCTGACACTGGTGATCAAGCCTGACCTGAGACCCAAGGGGGTGGGGCTCAAGGCAGTAATGCGGCCTCAGTAATGGTAGGACATAGCTCCAACCTGAGGCTGGTACAGCTCCGGTCCTGTATATGGTTGAAGTGTTATGGCATCTGGATCCTATGGAGCCATACACAGCAGCAACTGGAGCCCCTGGGGAGGTGTCTCACCACAGTGACAGCCCCAGTCCTGGGGAGGAGATGCTGCTGGGAGGGGCTTCAGACGGCTCCATCAGTTGGGATCAACATTGGTGAAGACTGTGGGAGTCCCAGGTAGCAAAGGCTGCTAACTTGCACAGTAGTGAGGCTTCCTGGGATTCTCCTGTTCTCCTTTTCCCCCAGGGTGAAATGCCTCTCTGTGGATCCCTCCTGGGGCTGAGCTACTGTGTGGTGGGAAATGGAGTGACACAGGTAAAATGCTTCCCAGTCATCTGCAGGTATTGAGCTCTGCAAGGTTTTTGCTGCCTCTTTATTATATTCCAGAGCTTTCCCTGAGCTATTTTCCTTGGTTTGCCATTTTTAAAAATTTTATTTTATTTATTGTTTTTGTTGGTTTTGTGAGGAAGATGAGTGTTGGGACCTCCTAATGCTCCATCTTACTCGATCTTTTTTTTTCCCTCTGCACCTTAGGGATGGAACCTGCACCCCCTGCATTGGAAGTGCAGAGTCTTAACCACTGGACTGCCAGGGAAGACCCCTTACTTGGTCTTATTTTAGGACATCACTCCTAAAATACATATGTTTAAATTATCATGTCCTGCTTTCAAGGAATACTTCATTCATATTGTAAAAACCTTATAACTGTATAATTCCATTTCTCCCAGCCTTCATATATCATTTACTTGATTTCTACTTTGTTATAACCCCTATGTATTATTTTTTGCTTTAAACAATTGTCTTTTTAAGAGGTTAAAAATGAGTATCCTTGTACCACATATTTACCTTTTCTGATGTTCTTTATTGTTTGTATAATCACAATTTCCATCTAATATTGTTTTCCTTATACAGTTGACCCTTGAACAACACAGGTGTGAACTGTTCACATCCACTTATCTGTGGATATTTTCCAGTAGTAAATACTACAGTACTACATGGTCTGTGGTTGGTTGAATCTGCAGATGTGGAGGAACCACAGGTATGGAGAACTGACTACAAATTATACATGATTAAGCCCCCGTTTTTTAAGGGTCAACTGTACTTGAAGCACTTCCTTTAACATTGATTTAAGTGCTTGTCTGTCAATGATGAAGTCTTTCAACTTCAGTTTGTCTGAAAAAAATATATTTTTCTTCTTCATTCCAAAAGTTAATTTTGCTGGACGATGTATTCTAGATCAGCAGATTTTATTCTTTCATTACTGAAAAGACTTCAGTGTCTTCTGACTTGCATCTTATCTAATGAGAAGGCTACTGTAATTTTAGCTTTGTTCCTCTAAACTTGTCTTCTTTCTTTTGACTTCTTTGAAGATTTTCTCTTTATTATTAGTTTTCAGCAATCTACTCATATATAGTGGTGTGGTTTCTTTTATACTGATTGGAATTTTTTCTTCTAATTTTTTTTGGCCATTAATTCTTGAATATTCTTTTTCTTCACATTGCTTTTTCTCCTTCTAGAACTCCAATTGCATGCATGTTTGACATGTTTGACTCCTTGACTCCTGAAGCTCAGATATTCTGTTCAATTTCTTTATTCTTTTACATTCTGCTTCATTTTGGATCATTTCTGTTGCCACTTCTTCAATTCATTAATCATTTTTTATTAACCTCAGTCATTAATCTTTTCTTAATTGCCATGCAATGGTGTATGTGTCTGTGAGTATGTGTATGTGAGTATACTCATTGATATTTACATTTCACATAATGAAAGTTAAATTATATGTGGGTCTTTTTATATCTTTTTTTTTTTTTTTTGCTCTTCATGTTCACGTATTTCCCTCTACTTTCTTGTATATATATAGAATATTTAAAATAGCTTTTTAAAATTTGTCTGCTAATTTTATTAAATATATAATTTCTCAGTTGTTTCTATTGATTGATTTCTCTCCTAGTGATTGTATTTTCTTGCTGTTTGAATGCTTGGCATTTTTATTGGATGCTTTATATTATGTGCTGGATATTTGTTCTGGGACACATTTAAGTTATTGTAATCAGTTTTCTTCTATTTTGTTTGTTTTACTTTACAAAGGTCGCATTTAAGCATTATTAGGGTGGTACAGCCTTTGGTCTAGGGTCAGTTGGACTCACCACTAAGGCAGTGCTTTCTGAGAGCTTTATCTGAGTACTCTACCTTCATATATTTGGAAATCTTTGCACTTTGAACAGTGGAAAAACAAACTATTCCCAGGTGTATGTGAGGTTAAGATATGGTTCTGCTTCCTTCTTTCTGATTGTTCTTTTTCTGAACTTCAATGTTTTCATCACATCCATACTCAGATCAATATCCAGCCAAAAAGGATAGGAAGGGCTTCCCTGGTGGCACAGTGGTTGAGAACCCGCCTGCCGATGCAGGGGACACGGGTTCGTGCCCCGGTCCGGGAAGATCCCACATGCCGCGGAGCAGCTGGGCCTGTGAGCCAGGGCCGCTGAGCCTGTGCATCTGGAGCCTGCGCTCCGCAACGGGAGAGACCACAACAGTGAGAAGCCCGCGTACCGCAAAAAAAAAAAAAAAAAAAAAAAAAGCTAGGAAATTATTTGCATATCTCTGGATTTCTATATCTCTGCAACTCCCTCCTCTTCTATATGTTACTTTAAGTTGCTTTGGCTTCCTTGAAGTCTGAAATCTTGTCTCCTCAACTCAGTGAAAACACCTTGTTCTGTCTCATTTCCCCTTTCCTATTGAAATTCCAGGCAGCAAGCTGGGTAGGTCATAAGCGCTTCTCATTTATTTCCCTGAGATTGTTGCTCTATTGTTCTTATTGCACAATGATTGAAAACTGATGTTTCCTAGTGCATAAGACAGGAAGGTAATTCTGTTCAGTTTTGTAGTGTATAAGACAAGAAGGTCAGCCTGTTTCCTGGGACTTTATCATGGCAGAGGCAGAGATTCCAATTGGTTTTTGAATATTGTTTGTATCCAGCATGCTTGCAAAACTTTGAATTTTTTATTTTAACTGTAGTTTGGGGGAATTTTCTTTGTTGTATATTATATTTTCTGGAATAATCTAAGTTTCATCTTTTCAATTAAACGTTTTTTTTTTTTTTTTCTTATTTAGGTGAAGTGTTTAGGATCTCCTTACAATGTAGAGTAAAAGTAGTGCTATAAAAGCACTTCTTTTTAATCATGAATGGAATAATTTTAATGTTTCAACATTTTTTTCAGTATTATTTAAAGATACCCTATATTAGTTCAGGGAAGTCCCCTCTGTTTCTAATTTTAATGAACATTTTTTCCTGAAAGAATGTTAGATTTAATTGTATGCTTCCTTCTACTAAATAGTAATTTTTTTTTCCTTTATGGGCATGAAATTTTTTTATTATGTCCTTGTTTCAAATAGTCATTTAGGAAATACTCCTCAGTTTTTAAAATTTTGGAAGTTAGAGAGTATTTCTTTCAATAATTATAGAATCCTTGTACATATAATAGTGAATATTTGTACATTCTTTTTCTGTTTTCTAGAATAGTTTTTTTTTTAGAAGATGTTGGGGGTAGGAGTTTATTAATTAATTTATTTATTTTTGCTGTGTTGGGTCTTCGTTTCTGTGCGAGGGCTTTCTCTAGTTGTGGCAAGTGGGGGCCACTCTTCATCACAGTGCGTGGGCCTCTCACTATCGCAGCCTCTCTTGTTGCAGAGCACAGGCTGCAGACGCGCAGGCTCAGTAGTTGTGGCTCACGGGCCTAGTTGCTCCACGGCATGTGGGATCCTCCCAGACCCGGGCTCAAACCCACGCCCCCTGCATTAGCAGGCAGATTTTCAACCACTGCGCCACCAGGGAAGCCCTAGAATATATTTTTTTAAATCACATTTAAATTTGTTCCTCCTTGATAATTCTTAAAACTTGTTAACTAAACTATCTAGAACTGCCGCTTGCTTTCTCAACAGACTTTAACTTGCTACTCTTTTTTTTTATTAATTGATCAATGCAACAAATATATTTTGAATGCCTATCCTATACCTGGCACTGTTCTAAATACTGGTTATACACTAGCATAAAACAAAACAAAACAAAATCCCAGCCTTATGGAGTTTACATTCCAGTGAAAACGTTCAGATAAGAAAATAAATAAATATGTACAAAAATAAATTTACCTACTTCAACTATTAATTTGCCAGTTTCTCTTGGTAGTTCCAATAATATCTACTTTACATATCTCATCATATGTCATGATTTGCATATAAGTTTGGAATTGTTTGCTTCTGAACCCATTGACCTCTTCAGCAATAATAATAATTTATGGTAATATGTTTATTTACTTTTATTTTTTCTCATGTTTATATTTTAAATATTCCTCATAAAAAACATACCTGACTTACGGATTTTCAATCTGCCTTATATTCTGTTGCTGTTGTTAAGTAGAAGTATTTAGTTCATTACCATCTATGATGTTGGGAGTTGTCTTTTTATAAACCTCCTATCTTGTTTTATCTTCCTATCTTATATCTAGGTTGTATCTTCAGTTCCTCAGGCCCTAAATGTTTGTGAATGAAGTTCAGCACCATCAAGGCTGAAAACCACCATGAATGTCTAGTTTAGCTCTCATTTTTGCTTTCTCTTAATTTTATCCCATAAAGTTAACTAATTTCTTGCCAGAAACTTATAAATATACTTAAATATTCATTCTTTTCCTTTTTCCTCAGCTTTTAGGACTTCAGAGCAGATGTTTAAATGACCCACTAGAAAAAAGAAAAAAAAAAACAGGAATACTGTCAACATTTACTAAAGAATCACTTAAATAGAAATTACTGTGTTCCAGTAACTTTCGAAGTATTTTATAAATATTAAATAACTTAGTTTAGTTAATTTAATTAACAATTTAAGTCTCATAACAAACTTACGGTAAAAGTACTATAGTTAGTTCATTTTGAGATGAGCAAACTGATACCTGGAAAGATTAAATAACTTGCCCCATATTAGACAGTTAGTGTGATATGAGGTTGGTATTCAAATTCAGGGAGTATGTGCTTTAAACTCTATGTAACTCCATTCCTCCCATGATATCCCTTGAAGGTTCACACAACACACACATACATGCACACACACACACACACACACACACACACACACAAACACACATAGATGATTACCTGTCTGTTGTGCCTTATGTTAGGAATTGTAGTGAAATTCTGCTACTATATTTATTGAGAAATAAGAACCAAGGAATGACTAAAATATGACTTGGCCAATCTATGAAGAAACATCAAAATTTATTGTAAGATTGAACTAGAGAATAATGTAAGAAATAAATGATAATCACTGATAAGATTTGATTGTGCAGTCCTTCATCCCTAAACTTTGTCACCTCTATCCATTAACATATGAAATAGGACTTATATATATATATATATATATATATATATATATATATGTATATATGAATGCAAGAAATAGAAAAATAAAGTCAGCTTTCATAGAGAAGAAAGAATGAAATAAAAAAGAATGTTGTCAAATAAAGAAATATAAAATATTTCAGATCAAAGTTATTTCACTTCACACTTCCCATGTAGAAATCAACCACATACTCTCCCATCATATCCATTTATTGCTGGAATTCTAGTGAATAGAAAGATATTTGTTGTATTAATTTTTACTATTGCCTCATTCTAACCAATATTTCTCTGGTTTTGCTCCATCAGTCTGTTTATTAATCCATATTTCAGGTTTAATACAATTTAAAAAATATCTATTCAATTAAATCTGTTCATTAGACCTGCATTTCCCATCAGATATATCAGTTCATATAAAGTGTTTAGCACAGCAAGACAGAAGCTTCCTGATCTTGTCCATTACAGTCTTCCTGTCATCGTCACTCACTCATCTCTCCTTGTTGTCCTTATGTGTGAATGATTAATTAACTAAATAAATAGGCAGATACTGCTACAATTCTGTAGTTTTTCTGACAGCAAATAGAGTTAATGATTAGATGATCATATAAGCAGTATATGGTATTCCTGAGTCTGTTTTGCATGAACCATGTTAAGTGCTTATGGCAATAGTATGGTTTAATATTCCATGATTATAAAGGTTATGGAGATATGGAGGATCTGATAAAATTATCAATTTAAGGCAGAGAATATTTGAATGGTTTACCTGTCACCTAGACCAGAGACAAACCTTTATAAAGGGGAAGAATCTTTTTGATGACCTTTCTCTTGTCACAACCCTTCACCCTGAGAAAATGTTCCTGCCAAAATTAAATCAGGACTCACTTTTTTATCAAATGCCAGACATTCACTTAATGGGCAGTAAAGATTGTGTGCCCCAAAAGATGTCAACTTTTGTCAGTATGACCATGTTTATTGGCTTTATTATTCTCTCATTCTCTCTCTCTCCACACACACACACACACACACACACACACACACACACACACACGGAATTTCATTTACTAATTACTTATTGATCAACTAGATAACACTGATAATGAAATCAACTTCATAAAATCATTAGGACAGATAACTGTAATAATAATTTAGTTGAAAGAAAATCTAGTTTGAAGCAGCTTAAGAGTGTCGCTCAAAACAATAATATTTAATAAACAGAGTGCATACCTAGGTCTACTAAATTCAGATTTGGAGCTATCGTTCTACCTATATACTACTACATATATATAATGCATGTGACTATAAGGAAGATTGAAAATAAATTCAGTATCGGTATTCTCAGACAATTGTTATGAGAAGGTCAGAAAGCAAAACATGTAGGTAATCTGACATTTTCTTAATTATCAGCTGCAGATGGAATAGTATGCTTTTATAACTTTGACATTCTCCTGAAATAAAATAGGTATGGTAAAATTTTTATCTAGAATTTCTTTCTTTTTATTTATCCTTTCCAGTAATTTTGTATTTATTTTGGATTTCTGGCTGCTTCTCTCTTTTTAAGGTCTACTTTTTTGGTATAAAAATGTGGATTTTGTACGATCACTTATTGTTTACTGTTAATTTTCAATATGGCTTTAAGATTGTGATCCTGTAGAACAAACTAAGCAGAAGATTAACAGCTAAATAGAAGAATTGAACAACACTATAAAATAATTAGACTTAGGCATATGACAACATTCTACTCAACAAAAGTAGATTACACATTCTTCTCCAGTGCCCAAAATAGATCAACTGCAAAAATAATATATCACATTAATAATAAAATTTTAAAAATGTAAATTTCTGTAGCCCTCTCAAAAAACAACTCTTCATATTCTTATTTCAGTTTCTTTACAGAATCTTCAAAATATTCACTATTAAGTCACGTATAATATGCCATCAGGTTGTTGCCCCATAGTTTACTTAACAACTGCTTTTGCTGGGTATTAGGTTAGCTTATAATTTTTAACAGTCATGAATAATACCGCACTGATTTCAATGTAACCTATATGAATAAAATAAAATTTCAAGTCTTTATCAATATGCTTCTGTTGGGATAAAAAGCACACATTCTTTTTCCTTTATTATTATTCTCATAACATTAAATTATGATGTGCTAGAAATGATGAGTGGACAATTTTATTGCACCTCAGAAAATCTCTTTGAATACTGAGGACATTGAGCCAAAATATAAACTGTTAATTTATGCTTCATTCTTTGTCAAAGTTTGTTTTTATGCATCTGAAATGGACCTTAACACATATATGCATCTCCAACACCTCTCATATTTAATTAGTGATTTTTTCATCCCTGGAAAATGGGCCTCGGGCTTCTTCCCTGGTGGCGCAGTGGTTGAGAGTCCGCCTGCCGACGCAGGGGACACGGGTTCGTGCCCCGGTCCGGGAAGATCCACATACCGCGGAGGGGCTGGGCCCGTGAGCCATGACCGCTGAGCCTGCGCGTGCGGAGCCTGTGCTCTGCAACGGGAGAGACCGACCACAACAGTGAGAGGCCCGCGTACTGCCAAAAAAAAAAAAGAATGCTTAGGCTCACTTTTCGCGGGCGTCTCACTGTTGTGGCCTCTCCCGTTGCGGAGCATAGGCTCCGCACGCGCAGGCTCAGCGGCCATGGCTCACGGGCCCAGCCCCTCCGCGGCATGTGGATCTTCCCGGACCGGGGCACAAACCCGTGTCCTCTGCGTCGGCAGACGGACTCTCAACCACTGCACCACCTGGGAAGCCCGAGCCTAAGCATTCTTGTGTAAAATTGTGAACAATGCAGTTTGGTAAAAATAACCCAGATTCCCTTCAAGATACATTCAAAGACTCTTACTACCTGACCAGGTGTGTGGCCTTAAGCAAACCCCTTTCCTTTTCCCTTTATTAGCTGTGATTTCACCTCCTGCATAATAAAGTTACACATGCCATCCTCCACACAATTCCATATTCTTTTGAGAAAACCAGATTCAGACGAAACTCCAAGAACATGGATAACCATATATTTATTAGAACTAGAATTTGGAAACTTTTTTAGGTTTTAAATATTTATTGATGAAATTATGTTATAACTGAACATTGCATTAAAAAAATCCAGTGGTAGGATTGCGGGGAGATGAGTCAGGCTCTAGGTGAAACAATATTGGTGACTGTTGATAGTATTGAATCTGGGGAATGAGTACATGCATGACTATTATATTATTTTATATCTTTAAAAGTCTGTAATTTAAAAATGTTTTATTTCTCAGACTATTTTCATCTAATTTCACCCATTTTTGTTTCTTATAACAAGATTAGCTTCTTTCTAAATTGACTAATAACATATATACTCCTTTTAGTGGAGACACCATTATCCACAGAGAGTAACCTTGTTCTGTGGTCCCAACAATCCAATCAAATTTTTTTTTTAAATCTGCATTATGTGTGAGCACCGGTTCTGGAATCAGACTGCCTAGTTTTGAATCTTTTTTCCATCACTGTACAGCTGTGAGAATCTTTTTTACACTGCTGTTCAGCTTCCTTTAAATGTTCCCACATTTAAAAGGAAGATACTAAAAATAATCCTATTTTGTTTGTTGTCATGATTAAGTCAATTAATCCACATAAGGTGCTTTGCATAATATCTGTAATATAGTAAACTCCAAAAAAATGTTAAAAATCAAACTTACCGAAAAAGAAAGTCAAACATTAAAATGTTTGTCAGTTCCAAGTCATTCCATCTTAGATAACATATGTGATGCATGAGCACCATGGTACAGGAAAATCTCTCTAAATCCAGCTCATTTTCTTTTAATGATTGATCCTCCAGTAGGATATGAGTCATTCCTGCTCATCCTTCCTGCAAACTTCAGGTTTCTGAGTCCTTGATTTCTTGTGAGTCACCTTCTGAACCAGAACACACACATATATCCACATAGATAAGAAATAGATGCATGTCAGGCACAGATTAAATGGTGCTTACAAGAGAAACATTTCTCCAAATAAAGGGTAATGACAAACAATTCAAGACTGTCTACAACATGTATTATTGCTTCTCAAATATTTTCAGTAAGGTGATAGATTTTTGTCTCGTTTTCACATAAATAAGTGAGCTGTTCAGGTAGTTTTATAAGAGCAATTAAATAGCCTGCATAATAAGTGTATTCTATTTGAAATACACTAAAGAGTATGAAGTGGCAATTTATGTTTTCTACAGTTCTTAATCCACTTTCAATTTCTTAACATCATTTTAGCCAAGGTTCTGACTCTACCTCTTTCGCTTCCTCAGTGACACACAAGAAGGTTCTTATAAAGGTTATCAATAGAAATTTAGTTTGAGGATCATGGCATAGGGGATTTGTTTTCCCTGGACCTTCCCTTGTCTACCTTTCCAGATTCTCCAAGAATTTGCTGTTTCCTAGACACTATTTTTCATAAATACCGATGCAGTCGTGAGCTGTAAGTATGGGTATAAGAGGTAAAATTAAGGTGAAAGGCATAAGCAATGAAGGATGTTTATATTCAGACCTAAAAGAAAAATTAATTATTAAGCATACCTCACCTCTTTATGAGTTGTAGCATTACACTTTATCAGTGATCATTCACTAAATCATTAACACTGCAATGCATAACCATCTTAAATATTTAAAAATATGTAAATCTCATTATAGGTGTTTTTCATTTTCATTGAATACCTGTGGATTCAATGTCTTAATTTTTAAAAGCTGTCATCTAACTAAAGAATGCAATATACATGACAGAGAAGAAATTATTTCATGCCATAGCAATGAGTTAAGATGGGATGTTATTAAGTTACTTCAGATGATCTAAATTTTTTCTATAAAAGTATAGTTGCAATTCTCAGGAAGTAGTCTGTAACTTGTGAGAAAATATATCCTATATCTTTAAGGAAAACACAAGTCAGTTATTTGTAGCCCTGGCACATACTTCATCTCAAATCATCTGTGGAGCTTTTTTTTTTTTTTTGCGGTACACGGGCCTCTCACTGTTGTGGCGTCTCCCGTTGCGGAGCACAGGCTCTGGACGTGCAGACTCAGCGGCCATGGCTCACTGGCCCAGCTGCTCCGCGGCATGTGGGATCTTACCGGACCGGGGCACGAACCCGTGTCCCCTGCATTGGCAGGCAGACTCTCAACCACTGCGCCACCAGGGAAGCCCATCTGTGGAGCTTTTAGTTCATTGTTTCTTTTTCAATTCTCTTATTTAAAAAAAAATGATTAATGGGGAAAAATTTTAGGATATAATGCAGAAAATGTGAAATTTCAGAAAAAGTCTCAGAAATACAACTCAGTTTTTGCATGTATACATACATATATGTATGTATGTATACACTTACTTACACATTCAAAGCTCTACTAAAATGCATTAAAGACTTGAGTAATTTATAAGGCAATTGCAATTGTTTTGAAAGAATAACAGTCCTCAGAAAGCTAATACAATTGGAAAAGCAAGAGCAAAGAAGGAGGATTTGTCCCATCAAGTGATACAATATATTACAGAACCATAAGTTCACTCATCCTCAAAAATGTGACACTGTCACTCAAAGGTTCATAAAATAAGTCAATGGAACAAAGTAGGTAACCTCCAAAACAGAACAATGTACGCTGAACACTAGATATATAATAGAAGTAGCATCATAAAACACTGGAAAAATGCTAGATGCTTTTAATCATTTTAAAACTTGGATAAAACTCTAGGATAAAAGTTAGAGTCCTCATACCATATATGGAAAAGAAAAGATCTAAAACTACAAAGGTAATAAAAGAAAAACTGAAACTTCCCTAGTGGTGCATTGGTTAAGAATCTGCCTGCCAATGAAGGAGACATGGGTTCGATCCCTGCTCTGGGAAGATCCCACGTGCCATGGAGCAGCTAAGCCCGTGCGCCACAACTACTGAGCCTGCACTCTAGAGCCCATGAGCCACAACTACTGAGCCCCCATGCACCACAACTACTGAGACCCGCACACCTAGATCCCATGCTCTGCAACAAAGAGAAGCCACCACAATGAGAAGCCTGCACGCTGCAACAAGGAGTAGCCCCCAGTTGCTGCAACTAGAGAAAACCCACACGCAGCAACAAAGACCCAACGCAGCCAAAACATTAATAAATTAAAAAAAAAAAAAAAACAAGAAAAGAAAGTAGAAGAAAAACTAAGGAAACACCATTATAATGAAAGGGAAAGGAATAATTTTTAAACAAGGGAGAAATGATAAATATGAGTACCTAAAATTTGAATTGTTTAATTCATCGGCAAACAGCACAGACATTTAAATATGAGATGACAAATTTAGAGAAGATACCTCAGTGTTTAAAACTAACATGGAATAAAAACTTTAAAATATTCAGTGACTCTTATGAAAGTAAGAGAAAGAATTAAAATAGACACTCAAAGAAGAGGAAATCTAAAGATTATTAATCATATGAATAAATGTTCATCTTTATTAATATTCTGAGATATGCATATTTTTAAAAGAATGAGTGTTTACAACCTTGATAATGACAATAATTTTTTAAAAATTAAAATAACATGATATAAAACTAAATAATGGGGCTTCCCTGGTGGCGCAGTGGTTGAGAATCCGCCTGCCGATGCAGGGGACACGGGTTCATGCCCCGGTCCGGGAAGATCCCATATGCTGTGGAGCGGCTGGGCCCGTGAGCCATGGCCGCTGAGCCTGTGCGTCCGGAGCCTGTGCTTCGCAACGGGAGAGGCCACAACAGTGAGAGGCCCGCGTACCGCAAAAATAAAACAAAACAAACAAACAAAAAAACTAAATAATGTAAAATTCAATTGCTAGTCTAAATGTGAGGAAACAACACCACATGCACTTCTGGTAGGAATGTAAACTGGCACAGAGGAGGGCAATCAATACTTATTAATCACTTAGCTATCCCAGTCCCAGTCTTGGAATCTTTTTAACCTTGAGAAACTCTCCCAAGGATCTGTAAAGGGAAATACAAAAGGAGGTGAATTGCAACAAGGTGTTACCTAACATGTGGTATTCTCATTGTATTTAACCATATAATATCCAGAGTGGATTTGCATAGTTCTTTAAAAAGATGAAGTTGAGCTTATCAAGTAAACAAAAGAAAAACATATCTGTAGAGTATTATCATTGAAGAATTTAACACACACAGATACATTTTAAAAATATGACAGAAAAATGAACAAAACCCCAAAACAAATAGAAAGGAAGTAATAAACATTAGAACTGAAACAAAAAAAATTAAAAATAGAGTAAATCAGCAAAGGCAAAGATGGTTCAGCAGAAAAAGCAACAAAATTGACAAACCTTTAGTTAGACTAACTAAAAAAGAGAGAAGACTCAAATTACTAAAATCAGGAGTAAAAAATATTACAACCAACCTTACAAAAATGAAAGAATTGTAAAGGAATACTGAAAAATTTTATACCAACTAATTAAGTAACCTAAATGAAATGGACAGATGCCTAGAAAAATACAAAACACCAAAATGAGTTCAGGAAGAAACAGAAAATCTGGATATATCTGTAACATGTAAAAATATCAAAATAATAATTTTTAAAAAATCTTCCTACAAAGAAAAGCCCAGGACTGGATGCCTTTACAGGTGAATTCTATCAAATGTTAAAAGAAGAATTAACATGATTACTTCACCATATCTTGTGAAAAATAGGAGAGAAAGAAACACTTCTCAACTCATTCTATAAAGTCGTAATTACCTAGATTCCAAGACCAGACAAAGAACTTATAAGAAAAGAAAATTGCAGACCAATATCCCTTATGAATATAAATACAAGAATCCTCATTAAAATACTAACAAATGGAATCTGGCAACATATCAAAAGGATTATACACCATGACCACGCAGGATATAACCCAAGAATGTCAGGATGACTGAACATATGAAAATCAGTCAAGGTAATATCGATAGAATAAAAGACAGATACCTGCATATGACTATCTGAATAGATGTAGTAAAAACATTTGACAGGGCTTCCCTGGTGGCACAGGGGTTGAGAGTCCGTCTGCTGATGTAGGGGACGCAGGTTCGTGCCCTGGTTCGGGAAGATCCCACATGCCGTGGAGCGGCTGGGCCCGTGAGCCATGGCCACTGAGCTTGCGCGTTTGGAGCCTGTGCTCTGCAACAAGAGAGGCCAACAGTGTGAGGCCTGCGTACCACAAAAAGAAAAAAAAAAAAAGTAAAACAGTCTCCATTTGCGGAAGTCATGGTTTATATACAAAAATTATAAGAGAAAATCTTTTAGGCAATATGTCTTTATCTTAAACTAAGCTTAGTATAATAAAGTTTTTATTATCACTTAAATTTCATCTGGTACAATCAATATTAACAATTTTTGTGAAAGCAAAATTTTTAACTAATTATATTTTAGAGAAGTTTCATAAAAGGCATAATTATAAGTGATTGTCTAAAATTTAGATTCACTTAGGAAAATAATGGGTAAGAATATGCATTTCCTAAAACATTCTACCTTAATTTTAGTTCTATTTATTAAAATTCTGTTAAGTCTTTATGAATAGTAATTATCTCTCATATGAACTAATTACCTTCTGGAAAATCCTCCCTGTTTCTAAAGAGGCCAAAAAAATCAGTAACATTATAATAAAATAGAATTATAGTACTCTTCCTGTCAAATAGGTATGCAAAAATTTTGCAAAATATTTGCTGAAAAGGGGTCATGTATAATAAAATACAAATGCACAATATTTTATGGGATATTGGCTTGATTAGGTGAAAGTTAAAACGTAGAGTACGAATCAACATGTTCCAGGAAGACTCCATTGTTGGAGAGCAAACTCATGCAGAGTCATTTGAGAGAACTGTGTCCAACCAAGGAAGGAGAGCATTCATAACAAAAAGAGAATTCCAAGAATGAATACCACCATAGACAGACGGGAGTGAGAACTAGAAAGTCATTATACAGAATGGAGCAGATCCCAAAGACAGGAGTCCTATAGGTAGGAGGAGGGTTAGGGGAGGAGATGGCAATTAGAAAACTATAGGTGATAATAGATACTAAAAAGTTTAATGACTTGATTCTAAATCAGTACATTTTACCTCTGATGATGCAAATGTTCATAATCTTCACTGTCCAATAGGGTAACCACTAACTCCATGTGGCTAATGAACACTGAAAATGTGACTAGTGAGACTAAGTAACTAAGTTTTGAATTGTCTTAAATATTAATTATAATTTAAATGGGCACATGTGAAGATTTAAACAGGCTACCATATAGGGAAGCACAGATGTAGTATGTCCAGGGTCAGAAAGTAGTCTCTCCTAGGAGAAAAGAATTGTTTATTATTAGCTTTTTTTTAAATGTACGTCCTCAAGTCTATGAGGTTCTCTACACTGCAGTTTTGTAGGAAAACAGTAGTTTCAGACAATGTAGAAGCTAAAAAGAACATGAAGGTTGAGTGTAGGTAACCCAGGCATTAACATAATTTGTATCAGCTCCGCATAATTTTCATCATACTCATAGGTGACCTTCATCTTTATCTTGTAGGTGTTTAGAAACATTGGAGGTCTTTAGGCAGGATGTTATGATCATATTTTTATGTAAGATATTCTGTTTGCAGTGTAGAGAGGCAGCAAATTCTTCGGGTAAAAAGTCTAGCTTTCTATATGTCACTATTAATCTCTATCCAATCCATAAAGCAGAGGCATCTCTCTCTGATGTTATATCAGACAATTGACTGTCTCCTCAACATTTGCTCTGATTTGCCTATGTGGTTATGGCCTGTGACACTGCAGAATCACCACTGAAGGATTCGCTCCTCAAAGGAATCCAGAATTCTCAGACTACTTTAATATTGAAGGACCCAGGTATATTTTATTAACTTTTTTTTATAGCAAGAACTATTTAGATAGCCCTAAAAAACACAGTACTATAATTAAATAAATGTCAGGATGAAATCATAGTAGACCTGAAAGAAAACTCAGTTGGCAAAATAATTTTTAAAACTTTGTTTTCCACCATGAGAAGCTGAATTTATCATGTAGAATTTAATACACCTTAAATAATTTGGTATCCTATACAAAAGAAGGTGTGTATTGACTTACTGATTACAAAAGTACTGTAGATATAAGTTCACATATGGCTAGTGATCCTAATGAAGCCTCTTTGAACTTTCCACTAATTATGTCACAGAAGAATTTTAAAACACAGATTGTTAGTGAATACAAAGGCTAAAAAGTTAACTAGTCAGTGAGTAATTGTGAAATCTCCACTGAATCATATTGGCAAATACTTGTATAGATGCACCTCATCGTATAACTAGATTTTACTTTAGAAAACGAACAACTGTCAGGAAAAGTAATATGGCACTTTGTCATTTTATTGTATCTCCATATGTCTGTCTTTCATTCACAGACATAGGGACCATAGCTACTAGAACTTATGAAGCTCTCCTCCGACTCCCCTGGGGCACCTTTTAGGGTGGTTCTGTTCACCATGACCTGCTTTGCTCTGAATTTAAGAACTGAGATATCCAGAACACAACTCTTCAGAAATTGAGAAGACAAAAGAAAATATACTTTATTTTCAAGAAATGCTGGACGATTTTTTTCTTATCTTAAAGGAAGAATAAAATAGATGAATCTTTGCCAATAGTAATCTTAACTTTGAAAAGACCACACTACAGTTTAGGATTCTTTTTTTCAATTAATCAGCTAATACTTTCTTTATTCTATTTTATTTCTGGGTTAAAATTAAATCCAATCTACATTTACTCTTAGTAACTTATTCTCTTGTTCTTAAGTTGTTGTTTTTGCGGTACGCGGGCCTCTCACTGCTGTGGCCTCTCCCGTTGCAGAGCACAGGCTCCGGACGCGCAGGCTCAGTGGCCATGGCTCACGGCCTAGCCGCTCCGCGACATGTGGGATCTTTCCGGACCGAGGCACGAACCCATGTCCCCTGCATCGGCAGGCGAACTCTCAACCACTGCGCCACCAGGGAAGAGTTGTTTTTTTCTTTTTAAATCAATTACATTTCCTAATTCTTGAGTTTAAACTTTAGGCCATTTATATATTTTAGTTTATTAATAACAGGCTTTTATACTATTAATTTACCTCAGAGCATACTTGAACCTCATTTAATAATCATCAACGGTGTCTGTTCTCCTAATCATCTAAATATTTTTTTTGTGTGGTACGCGGGCTTCTCACTGTTGTGGCCTCTCCTGTTGCGGAGCACAGGCTCCGGACGTGCAGGTTCCAGACGCACAGGCTCAGTGGCCATGGCTCATGGGCCCAGCCGCTCCACAGCATGTGAAATCTTCCCGGACCGGGGCATGAACCCGTGTCCCCTGCATCTGCAGGCGGACTCTCAACCACTGTGCCACCAGGGAAGCCCTAAATATTCTTAAATTCAGTTTGTTATAGTCTCCTTGACATGAGTATTATTTTCTATATTTTCTAGTTCTGTTGTAATCAATGTAATTTTTATTATATTTTTACCCTAATCTCTTTTTTAGCACTGTAGTCAGATACTATGGCCTATAAATTAGAATTATTTTTCTTCATTTTCTTTTATGGCTAAGTTTTTAGAAATCTCTAAAAAATCGTCCATCATTTCTTGAAAATAAAATATATTTTCTGTTAGTAGAATAAAACTCAAAATTTGTCCATTAAATTAATCTTACTGTGCAATTCAGATACCCTGTCATTTCTAATTTATGTTCTTGTGTTTGGTCTGTCAAACCCTGATTCTCATATGGTTATATTTAAATCAATTTTTCTATGTTTTTATTTATTTCCAAAATTTTTTTCCCTATTACCAAAAAAATAAATTATTTACTTGTCAACAGACAGAATGTGAACCTATCACATCACTTTGTTCATTTGTGTAATGGATAAATGGTCCTTTCATATCTGGATCAGAAGTCCAGCTCCCATTCAAGTCTTTGTTTCCAGCAGATTTTGCCAAGTATTGCTCTGCTACTCAATCTGGCATTGTCTTTTGACCCATTGTTTGGGCCTCTTCTATACTCAGCTGTTCATACTCAAATACACAATTCAAGCATAGTCAATAATTTCATTACTCTTATTACTTAAAAAATTGGGACAAAAAATGATTTTGTTAATTATCTTTAAGTGTATTTCTCTAGATGTGATGGCTCTGTGTAAAACCTGACTTGTCACACCTCTTCCACTACACCCTGATGTGAACAATAGTGATTTAACAAACATAAGTGCAATTACAAAAATAATGAATTGGAAACACAATTCCAGCATTGTTTTTTTAATGAGTTGGAGTATATTAATACTTGTATGTATTTACAGTACCACAATTGAAATTGCCATAAATGGGGAAAACAAAAATGAAGATGGGGGAAATATACTAGCATGATACACGGCAGTGTATCACTTTTTTT
This sequence comes from Kogia breviceps, assembly GCF_026419965.1. Lineage (NCBI taxonomy): Eukaryota > Metazoa > Chordata > Mammalia > Artiodactyla > Physeteridae > Kogia > Kogia breviceps. The sequence goes on from NC_081311.1 coordinate 54,153,767, forward strand.
CTCCCTGAATAAAATCTAGCTAACATTTTCCTTTTCATTTGAGCCTCTGTCACAAATTAACCCTGCCTCATTAAAATGGTGTGTAGCCAAAGCAGATTTTGTTTTTAAACATCTTTATTGGAGTATAATTGCTTTACAATGGTGTGTTAGTTTCCAAAGCAGATTTTAAGATGATGAGAGAGGCTGTAGGATGACAGTTACTGAACCAATGAGCTTGCTGACAGCTTACAATAAAATGAATGCTTTCAAATAGAACATGTAAATGGAAGTACCTAAATTTTAGAGACCCACTCAGATACATGTGAGTATGCCTATTCAGGCATATTAGACTAAGTGTAAAGACCCGACAAATTGGTAAGCTCACATTAATTCTATTTTATTCTATATTTAAGCAAGGGCAAATGACTTGTGCAATCTTCACCAAGTTTATTCTAGACTTCACACTGTTCGCTTTTAATTTTGAGGAAAGTAATTAAACCAAAAAAAATTCTCCTTTGGGAAAACAAACACGGAGGAGAATGGAAGAAAGATTTTTTAAATGGATGGTGTAATATAAGAACATTAGACACTACTCTTCTGCATTTACTCAACTAGATAATGCTGTTTTCATAAATCTGCTACTGACCGTGCTACAAATGTCCCTCTTGCCCAGGACAATGAAATGAACCCTCTTAGAGTTAGCTCTGCTATTTATTAATTCCATCACCTTCTTCTTTTCTGGAATATCCCTTCATGAAGTAGACCAACTTTTTTTTTTTTTTTCTTTTTTGTGCAGTACGCGGGCCTCTCACTGTTGTGGCCTCTTCCGTTGCGGAGCACAGGCTCCAGAAGCGCAGGCTCAGTGGCAATGGCTCAGGGGCCCAGTCGCTCCATGGCATGTGGGATCTTCCTGGACCGGGGCATGAACCCGTGTCCCCTGCATTGGCAGGCGGGCTCTCGACCACTGCGCCACCAGGGAAGCCCCAAGTAGCCCAACTTTTAAAAGTCTTCAAAACTGTGGCTGTGTCTCTTTCTGATTAATGATATTATATATACTTTCTCTATTTTTCTTTACCACTTCACCAGAGATCCACCAAATTTTTTTTTCTTCACAATGAACAAGTTTTTATTTTACTTATCCTGTTACTTAGCTTACTATTACATTAATTTCTAATATTATTTCCTTTTTTCTACTTTTTTCACGATTCTTTTTCTAATTTCTTAAGCTACATGCTTAGCTCATTTATCTGCAGTCTTTCTTCTTTCCTAATATGTATTTAAGGCTATAAATGTTCCACTAATCATGGTATTACTTGAATTTTATGTTTTTGTATGTATTATTTTTATAATAATTTAATTTTAAACATGCTAATTTTTATTACTTGTTTCTTGGATCCCTGAATAGAAGTATATTTCATAAATTCCAAACACATGGGATTTTTCCAGCTAGCTTTTGTTGTTGTTGTCTAGAATAGTAACTCTGCAGTCAAAGAACATAAAGTTGTATTATTTCACTTCTTTTAAATTTATGAAATTGCATTATCACCAGGTATATGGTCATTTGGTTTGGTATGTAACCCATATGTAATTCAACAGTTTTTTTTTTTTTTAACCTACAGTTTGGGGATGCAATGTTTTATATCAGTCAATTAAATCAAGTTTGTTCACTGGAATGATCAAAGCTCCTAGATGCTTACTCATTTTTTTGGTATGCATGTGCTATCTAAACTGACATAGTTGTGTTAAATCGCTCACAGTGATTTTTTGATTTATCAAGTTCTCCTTTTATTTATTTTAAACTAGCTTTATAAATTATAAGAGTATTTATCATGTACACTAATTGTACAATTTTGTTGTCCCATCTCCATTCTCTTCACCTATCATTTTTCTCTAGTTGTTTCTATGTCAAATGTAGCCTGGCAGTACTTTGTTTAGTAATATAATGTATCTCTTAATATCTGCTGCAAACTTTCTCTTTCTCCATAAAGTGTCTCACCTTTAGCAGCCCACAAAGCCATTTTGTTGCATACGCAAACTTGGAAGCACAGAAAAGTTAACATCTCCAGAGTTGTCTGCTGACAAAAATTCACAAGATGCAATTTTAGCATACTAAAGTCTGTTACTAATTAGCATTTTACTTTTTTCTAGACAGAGCAATGATTTTAATATAGTGTAATATCATTTACCCCATCACAACCTAGATATAGTTTCTCATGAATTTTAATTGTATGTGTATTATATACATCACTTTCCTTCAAATTTATATCTCTATCCATCTATATTTATATCTAGATACATACAATATATAGATATAAAGCAATCCCACTAAAAATCCCAGACTTTTATTGTGGAACTTGAAAAGTCAATTTGAATTTTATTTGCAAGTGTAAAGTGCCAAGAATAGCCAGGCAACTCTTGGAAAAGCACGTGTTGGGGAGATTCAAACTGTAGTAATGAAAGCATTATGTTATGAATGCAAAGATAGATAGCAGCCAAAATAATGGAAGATAATGGACAGCTCTGAAAAAGATCCATACAGGATAGCAACCAGAGGTCACACAGCAGATCAGCAGGTCACTGGGGGTGGCAGGTGGGAGAAGGGGAAAATAGTCTTTTCAATAAATGGTAATGGATCATTGGGAATCCATTTTTAAAAGGTTAAAGAAATTGTATCTCTGGTTACATCACACACACACACAGACACACACACACACACACAGACACACACAATTTCCATGTGTATTAAACAATGAAATGTGAAAAGGAGCCCTATACAGCTTTTAGATAAATATACAGAAGTGAATAGGTCATATTAGCTGTGAGAATAAGTTGCTTTAAGTCCTTGATAACAGGTTGCTTCTCTAAAATATAAGGCTGTAGGTTAAGTATCATTCTTCTCTTTTTAAAAATGTTGGTTTGGAGAAGTGTTCCTTTAGTAATAGAAGTCAGTAATTTAGTAAATGGGGAAGAAATAAAATGTACTTTTTCCTGCTGAGTGACAAGGGGAAGAAATGCCCTGTGGTATTTATGGGATGGAATCATAAAGTCCAACATGTAAGGTGTTAAATCTCTCTATAATCTGAAAAGCAATAAACCTATTTTTATTTGCACCCTTAGGGATATAGAAACAACAGTGAGTGTATCTCCACTGAGAAGCATGTTAACTGCATCAGAGCTGTAGGATATTCCCTACAGAAGAATAAATCTCATGCAGAAAAGAAACAAAGGATTCATGAGTAATATTTAGAAATACAGAATATGTAAATACATAACATCAATTGAGCAGCAGTGACTACTAAAGAGCTTTTCTTTTAAATTTATAGTGGGGTACTATAATACATACATTTCTCATTTGAGGAACTAAGAATACATTTTTTGTGTCAGTTAACAATGGAATTGTCAAAGAATCTTTGGTCATTTATTAAATAATTTTTAAAGTTATTTGCTGTGAAAAGGAAGTTTTTAAAAACCCTAATTAACAAAGTATAGTAATAAAATAAAAACAACTAAAATGTCCTAGAATTTAAAAATTCTGAAGTTGCTTGCTAAATGATAGAAATGGAGTCAGACAGTTCTGGATTAGAATCTTAGCTTTATCTCTCATAAATTCTATGAGTTCAAGAAAATTACTTAACTTTTGAGAGCGTCAGCTTTCCCAAAAGTTAAAAAAAAAAAAGAGGATATATACCTCTAAGAGTTTAAGAACTCTCCAGTATAATATATGTAAAGAAGTTAGTATAGTGGCTGGTGCATGATAAAAATTCATACTAAAGTGCTCTATAAGTTTGTCATTTTCACTTTGACTATGCACAGATTTGATTACCAGAGCACAATAAACCCTCCAGGTCTATGAGCAGAGCTACGAAATGGAAAATGTGAAAATTTCTGGAAAGAAGTTTTGAAAGCTGACATTTTTGCCTTTTTTTTTAAACTTAGGTTGAAACATCAGTCTTTCCCCATTAAGGATAATATTATCTATAGCTTTTTAATAGATGCCCATATCAGGTTGAGGACTATCCCTTCTCTTGCTGGTTCAATGAAAGATTGTATTATGAATTTGAGTTCTGTCAGATGGTTTTTCCACATCTACTCAGATAATCATATAATTTTACTTTTATTAATATGGTAGATAACATTAACTGATATTCAGATGCTAATATAACTTTGCATTTCAATAATAAATCCCCCTTGGTTATGGTGCATTATTCTTTTCATATACTGCTGAATTTTATTTGTGGATATTTTACTAAGGAACTAGATCTATATTTATATGGAATATGGGTCTATAGGGCTTTTGTTGTTGTTTTATGTGATGACTTTGGCTTTAAAATCAGCATGATACAGGCCTCAAAATGAGTTGCAGAATGTTCTATTCTCTTTTATTTTCTCAAAGATTTTTTTTTTTTTTTTTTTTTTTTTTGCGGTATGCGGGTCTCTCACTGTTGTGGCCTCTCCCATTGCGGAGCACAGGCTCCGGACGCGCAGGCCCAGCGGCCATGGCTCACGGGCCCAGTCGCTCCACGGCATGTGGGATCCTCCCGGACCAGGGCACGAACCCGTGTCTCCTGCATCTGCAGGCGGACTCTCAACCACTGCACCACCAGGGAAGCCCTCAAAGATTTTTTAAAATATCAATATTATTTCTTCTTTAAATGTGTCATAGTTTACCACTGTATCCATTTAGACCTGAACTTTCTTGTGGGATATTTTTAATTACTAATTCAGCTTCTTTACTTGATTTAGATTTGTTGAGATGTTCTGTTACTTCTTGAGTTTGTTTTGGTAATTTGTATTTTTCAGGGAATTAGCCCATTTCACCCGTCAAATGTATTGACATATTCACAGATTTTCCCCAATCCTTTCTTTTTAAATTTTATGTGTGTATGTATGTATTTTTGGCTGCATTGGGTCTTCGTTGCTGCATGCGGGCTTTCTCTAGTTGCAGCGAGTGGGGGCTACTCTTCGTTGCGATGTGTGGGCTTCTCATTGGGTGGCTTCTCTTGTTGCGGAGCATGGGCTCTTGGCATGTGGGCTTCAGTAGTTGTGGCACGTGGGCTCAGTAGTTGTGGCTTGCGGGCTCCAGAGCACAGGCTCAGTAGTTGTGGTGCATGGGCATAGTTGCTTTGCGGCATTTGGGATCTTCCCAGACCAGGGCTCGAACCCATGTCCCCTGCATTGGCAGGCAGATTCTTAACCGCTGCACCACTTGGGAATCCACCCCCGTCCTTTTAATCCTTTAAAATCTGTAGAGATGACACCTCTTTCAATCCTGATAGTGTATTCTCCCTTTTTTCTTGATCAACCTAGCCAAAGATTTATCAGTATGTTTTTTCTTTGGAAAGACCCAATTCTTGACTTTATTGATTTTCCCATATTCTATATGAGGTGTCAACAAGCTTCAAGTCACAGGACAAATCTTGCTCCCTGTTTTGTAAATAAAGTTGTATTGGATTACTAAGCCCATTTGTTTGTTATTACCTATGGCTGCTTTTGCATTACAACAGCAGAATTGAATAACTATGACAGAGACCATATGATCTATAAATCTTAAAAAATTTACTATCTGGTTCTTTACAGAAAAAAATGGGCTTTCCTTTGTCCTGCATCATTGATACCCACTCTCATGTTTACTATTTCCTATCTTATACATGCTTTGGGGTTTCATTTGCTTTTATTTGTCTAGTTCATTAAGGTTGAAATAGAGCATTGATTTGAGAGTTTCCTTTTTGTAATACAGTCATTTAATGCTGTACATTTTCCTCTAAGCATTGTTTTAGTTGAATCTCACAATTTTGATTGTGTTTTCATTTTTATTTAATTCAGTGTATTTTCTCATTTTTGTGTGATTTCAAGTGTGAATCATGTGTTATTTAACAGTGCATTGTTTAATTTTTATACATTTAAGGATTTTCCAGATTTCCTTCTGTTTTGATTTCTAAATTAGTCCTTTCTGGATTGGAGAACATACTTTATGTTATTTAAGTTTTTAAAAATTTATTAAGACTTATTTTATTACAAGTGTATTATTTATGCTGGTGAATGTTTCAGGTGCCCTTGGAAATAATGGATATTATGCAACTGTTGGGTGGTGTGTTCTCTATACATAAGTTAGGTCAAGTTGGCTGATGGTGCTGTTCAATATCTTAACTATTATGTCTACTTGTTTTATCAGTTACTTAGAGAAAAATAACACTCGAACTACTTTTATTTATTTCTCCTTTTAGTTCTGTATTTAAGTATTTTGTAGCTCTGTTTTTTAGTGTATAGACATTCATAATTATTATATCTTCCTGTTGCGCTACCTACTTTAAAAAATCCCTGTTTATCTCTAATATCCCTATTTATCTCAAAATATTAGACTATTTTGGCTGACATTAATATAGCAACTTTACCTATCTCAAATTAATTTATTGAGTCATGTTTTTTATACTTTACCTTCAAACTTTTTGGCTTTTTGAACTTAAAGTGCCTTTCTCTTAGTGAGTAGTTGAATCCTGTTTTTTATACAGTTAACAGTTTCTGCATTTTGATAGATTGTACTTATTCACATTAAATGTAACTGTCCACATGATTGGACTTAAATCTACCATTTTGCTATTTGCTTTTATATGTCTCTCTTGTTTCTTTTTTCTCAGTTCCTCCTTTACTATCATCTTTTGTATTAAACAAATATTTTTATATGCCATTTTATTTTCTTTATTGACTTCTTAGCTTATTTCTGTGCATTTATTATGTTTTAGTGCTTGTCTTGGAATTACAATGACCATCTTTATTTCAAATTAAAATTTATATATTTCTGGTAAATTATAAAAACTTTGCACAAGAATAGTGCCAACACTTCTTTGAAATATTATTGTTATACATAGTCCATCCATGTATATTGCAAACCCAAGAAAATAGTGTAATAAATTTTGCTTTAAACAGTTATTTCTTTTTTAAAAAAGAAAAAGTATATATACCACATATAACCATAGCACATTCAGCACATACATATAATCTTATGTTTAGCCAAATATTTACCATTTCTGTTGTCTATTATTCCCTTCATAGATTAGCACTGTCATCTCATGTCATTTCTCTTCAGCCTAATGGAATTTCTTTAGCATTTCTTATAGTCCAGGTCCACGAGCACTACATTTTCATAGTTTTAGTTTATCTAAAATTGTCTTTGGGACTTTCCTGGCAGTCCAGTGATTAGGACTTGGTGCTTTCACTGCTGTGGCCTGGGTTCAATCCCTAGTTGGGTAATTAAGATCCCATAAGCCATGTGGCACAGCCAAAAAAATAATTTTGCCTTTAATTTGTGTTTATTTTGGAAGCATAGTTTCACTGGATATGTAAAGCTTGGATGACAGTTTTTATTTTTTTTCTGGTTTCCACATATTTGGTAATTTATGATTCAAAACTGTACATTTTAAATAATATATTTTAGTGATGCTGAATTTCTTTTTAATCTTACGTTGATCTAGACAATTAACTTGTATAGACTCAAACTCTGAAATTTCTCTCCCCTGGAGTGTGAAGCCACTGCTGTCTCTACATAGATTTTATTGTGAGCTTGTGTACATATTTGGGCCTGGCTCTCTAGGAGGTTTTTCCTTGAATCTGTGTATTTTGCAGTCCATGATTTGCAAAGATTATTCTTAGACACCTAAAGTCGATAAAACTATTCTATACCCTCTAATCTTGTGTGGGTTAGGGAACACATTAAAAAACACAGTAAAATTTCAGGTCTCCTTAAGCTTTCAACTTTTGGTACACTCCCTCACAGAGTTTAACAAGTGAAGGATGTGTGGAGAGTATATTAACTCAGTATTTCCATGGTTCTCTCACTTCCAAAAATGTCCTCAAGAAAGAACGCTCTTCAGTCTGCTCTATCCAAACTATTTTTGACAGTTTTCTATGAGTAAACACTTTTGATATTGTTGTCTACTTTTCAGTGATTCCCTAAAAGGTTGCTTTTAATAATTTTGTTTTATTTTGTACGTCTTTTCTGTGGAGGAGAGTATCCTAAACTCCTCATGTTGCCTTTATTATAAAGACAATCCAATGCATTTTTTTTTTTTTTTTTTTTTTTTTTTTTTTTTTGGTACGTGGGCCTCTCACTGTTGTGGCCTCTCCTGTTGCAGAGCACAGGCTCCAGATGCGCAGGCTCAGCGGCCATGGCTCACGGGCCCAGCCGCTCCGCAGCATGTGGGATCTTCCCAGACCAGGGCACGAACCCGTGTCCCCTGCATTAGCAGGCGGATTCTCAACCACTGTGCCACCAGGGAAGCCCCTGCATTAAATTTTAAATTTCTGTTATTATGTAAATCAGATCTACACTTTCAAGAGTTTTTTAATATGGAGATTTCAATTCTCTGATGAACTTGTTAAAATTGTCTTATACATATTAATAATAGTATTTTCATATCCACATTGATAACTAATAATTAGGTCATCTGGTTCTGTGTGTCTATTTTCTATTTTTTCTTTTGGTTCTTCTTTTTTGGGGGGCATGTCTGTTAATGTTTTTTTTTGCTAATCCCAAGTATTTTGTGTAAAAAAGTGTGAGGACTTATAGATGCTCACTCTTCTGGTGGGTCACAGCAGGGGAATCCCCTTAACCACATTAGGGACTGTAATAAGCTGCTGGTCTGCCGTTTTTATAAAGCCCTGCTCCTGGGGGAAGGAACTTCAGGATTTCTAATCCTGTGGAGTTTACCATGGCCTCTCTTCCTTTTAAGTTCTGAATTCCAGTTTTGAGGTTCTTGGAAGCAGGAAACAGCTAGAAAGTCTACTCTGATTTTTCTAATTCCTTTTACCTAGCTCAGTTGCAGAATTTTTGAGTTTTATGTATAGGTGTTTTGCCCGTCCTTTTAGGCTAAAAATGTGCAGGGATCCCAAGTGAGAGCCTGTGAAATTTACTATGACCCACTTTCTTATATGTCCTAAACTCCAACTTTTGTTTTCTCGATATTGGGAAACGGCTAAAAACTCTACTCTGCTTTTTCAATGGTTTTCCATTTACCTTCTTAATCTTTGCCCTTCACAGTTTAAAAATTTAACAAAGCTAAAACTACCAGAGTGTTAGTCTTTGTTCTCTTCTTTCTGAGAATTTGGATCTTCAAGTCCTTACTGTCTTATCAGTCCCAAACTGAAATTTTAAAAATCTCATGCTTTGAAGGACAAGGGACTGCCAGAATGTCTGCTGGTTTCTTTTCCTACTATTTGCAGCCTCTGGTAACATACCAAATTGGCAAATTCTTATAAAGAAAGATGCTTAAAGAATGTCATCTCTTCTTTCTATAGTTCTCTTCTTTCCAGAATCTTGACTCCCCAAATCTGGGTTGACCTAGTAATTCTCATGCTTTCAAATTATTCTCTTTTTTTAATGCTTTCAAAATACTCTCTCTCTCTTTTTTTTTTTTTTTTTTTTGTATTTTGGTATTTTCTTGCTTTTTCCTAAGACTTTGTCAAATTCAAGCTATAACATTATCTCAAAACTAGAAGTCATAAACATGTATTAATCAGTGACAGTGAAAGATGCTTTTCATTGTTCCTTGGCAAAGTTGTTTTGAATATATTGGCATTTATATTACTTTGGTTATTTTTTTTTTTTTTTTTTTCTGCGGTACGCAGGCCTCTCACTGTTGTGGCCTCTCCCGTTGCGGAACACAGGCTCTGGACGCACAGGCTCAGCGGCCATGCACAGGCTCTGGACGCGCAGGCTCAGCGTCCATGGCTCACGGGCCCAGCTGCTCTGCGGCACGTGGGATTTTCCCGGACCGGGGCACGAACCCGTGACCCCTGCATCGGCAGTCGGATTCTCAACCACTGCGCCACCAGGGAAGCCCCTACTTTGGTTAATTTTTAAATTGGATTGTCAAATTCCTTTTAAAAAATCCATTCATTTCTTAGTGGATTTGTTTTGAGTATTGATCACTTTTTTAAGAATCAACTTTATAAATATTGTGACTTAAACTTTCTACTCATGACCATATTATGCATTTATTCGTGTATTTGTCTGACATGTGAGTTTTATGTTGGCTAAATAAGATATGTCATTTATAGTACTTTTCTTTCAGTAGTTTCAAGATGCTATTCTATTGTTTTCTAACTTCCTGTCTTATAGTTTAAAAATACATATATAAGGTAGATTCTCTTTTCCTTGTTAGTAACTAGTTCAGTCTTTATCAAACTTTGTAATATTAATTATTTATTATTGGAATTCAAGAGGTTCTCCAAGATATTGCTACTTAAAAATTTTTTTCTGCCAGGGGTTAAATGAGAAGTTTTAATCTAAAGTTTCTAGTCATTATTATGTTCAAGTAATTTTTCTTCCATTATTTCTTTTATTATTACTTCTCTCCTGTTTGTTGCATTATTTCCTTTCCTTAATATTTCTGCCCCCCCAATTTAATTATGAAAAACTTTAAATACACAAAAAAGTTGAAAGAATTACATAATGAACACCACTTTACCATGCATATTTTAACTAATTTCAGTATTTGCTTAAATTTATTATTATTATTAATATTGAGGTAAATTTGCAGGGAAATGGGCAAATCTTAAGTGAACTAGTCAATTGCCCCATTGTATGTCATTAGTAACAGTCACATTCCCATTATCCAAGATGATCATTTGCGGGAGTCCAGCTCCTGCAGGTCCAGCAATACCCAAGGGATGGACAGTGTCGGCGAGGGGAGGTTAAATAAATCAATAACACTGTGTATGTGCGGTCTCATATTTTATTTTCTCACAGTCAGGTTTATATACCCTAAGTGATTACATCATCAGGCGCTTAGCTAAAACCTAAGAAGATATTTATAATACATTGTACCTAATATTTCTAGATGTACTTTTAAAATAATTCTAAAGGTTCTCAAAACATCATTGTTTTTTCCTAGAGTAGGTTCAATCGATACTAATAACAAAGCCAAGCTAATATGTAACAAGCCATTAAGAGGAACTATGGAGGAGGAAGTTTCCTGACTTTTCCTATGTGTCCTAGGCATGGACAGGTTTTAACAATGTATCCCCTAAATCATCTACAATATTTTTCACAATTTAATCTATCACTGTGTTTCTCTGGGCATGACGCCTGTCTGAATAGACGAGTCAACAATTCCAATGTTGGCAGTTGACTCTGTATGATTAATCTATCCTTATACCAGAACCAACAATACCCATAATCATCTATTACTCCCATGTAGGGCCATTGTTTTTCTATTTTTGGTGTTTTCCATACAAACAACCCTACATTTCCAGGTTGTTTATTTTTCTCCCACCAGCCAGGGGCTGTTGGTAAAAAGTCCCAATGCATAGGTTTTGGTTTGCGAGGGAGAAGAGGACGTTTCACATGGTTAAGCTTGGGACCGGGCGGGGGGGTGGGGCGCAAATCCCCCATGTACTTTTTCAAGGCAGAAGCACAAAATTACAAAGCAGATCAGAAGAGATGTAATCAGCTTCCTGGGCGCAGCACTGCCCTGCAGTCCTGTCTTGGATTGTTGTTCCATGACCCTGTCATGGCACAGAGGCTCCAGGTTGGCTTCCAACAACCGTTTTGTTTTGTTTTGTTTTGTTTTGTTTTTTTGTGGTAGGCGGGCCTCTCACTGTTGTGGCCTCTCCCGTTGCAGAGCACAGGCTCCGGACGTGCAGGCTCAGTGGCCATGGCTCACGGGCCCAGCCGTTCCGCAGCATGTGGGATCTTCCCGGACTGGGGCATGAAACCTTATCCCCTGCATTGGCAGGCGGACTCTCAACCACTGCGCCACCAGAGAAGCCCAAGATGACCATTTTTAAACTAGTTTTCTCTCCTCAAAAATCCCCTTAACCTCCATCCTTACCTTACCCTCAGCTAATGAGTAACAGAAGTAATAATGTATCTCTCTGGACATGCTGTGACATTTCAATTGACTAGAGATGTACCAAGCTCTTCTGAGAAGTCAAGCTATTAAAAGGACAGGACGTAACTGTATGTTTAGTAACATGACAGGTATAACTGATTTTGGTCAGAGTAGTTTTGGTAGAATGAAGGGAAATAAAGAATTAGGTACAGCGAAGTAGACAGAGCTATTATACACAAGTCTTTCATCCAGTTTTGCTTTGGATAGGAGGAGAAAAATAGACATGTCCTTAGGGATGGAGAAGAGGTAGTGACAAATTTTTCTCAAATGTGAATGACACCTTAAACAGTGTTCATACAGATGATCTAGTAGGGAGTATGAAGTAGATAAAAGATAAGGAACAAAGAAAAAGGAAGTCCTTGAGTCAGCAAGTGGAAGACATCACCTACCACGTGGAGAACTTGCCTTCGAGAGAAATAGAGAGAGTTATTCCTTTGGATTGGTATGAAGAAAGTAATGGATGAGTGGTGTGAGGATTTAGACATCCAGCCTGGACTGAGGTAAATATTAAGTGTAAGGCACATGATGGGATTCAGCTATAGCTGAAATGTCCAAATATGGTGACCACTAGCCACATGTGGCATTGAATTATAAATTAAAATTAATTAAAATTAAATAAAATTAGAAATTTAGTTCCTCGATCAAACTAACCACAATTTTATATGCTTAATAGCTACATGTGGCTTAGTGGCTACCATATTGGACAATGCAGATATAGAACTTTTTCATCATTGCAGAAAATTCAATTGGACAGTATTGGCCTAGATTATCTGTTGTGAAAGATTGGACATACAGTTCAATATTTAGTCTAAAATGTAAAGCTGACAGGTAAGAATATATGCAGAGACTTTTTACTCTATACTCTCAAGTTTGAGAGGATTGAAGAGAATGATCTTGCTGGATATAAAAGGCAGAGTCAAATTTCTCTTTCAGCTAAACTGTCTTATATCTGCAGAACTGGCTGCCTGGCATATGGCTTCCTTTTCAAAGTTGCCAGATGGTAATTAATAGAGGTTACCTTGCTGCTGCTTCAATTTATTTCTTTAATAACTAATGAGAATGAAGTTTCACGTTAGTTTGTTTCAACTAGAGTGATTTTTCATTTTTCAAATTCTGTATTTGTGGCATTGACAAATTTTACATTTTCAAAGCATATTTTTGCATAAGGACTGAAAAGATCTCTCTGTATTAGGATTTTAATACTATATTTGTTGGTTCTGAAGAACCTAGGGTCAGGACAGGCATAAAGACACAGACGTAGAGAATGGACTTGAGGACACGGGGAGGGGGAAGGGTAAGCTGGGATGAAGTAAGAGAGTGGCATGGACTTATACTTATACTTCCAAATGTAAAAGAGATAGCTAGTGGGAAGCAGCCACATAGCACAGGGAGATCAGCTCGGTGCTTTGTGACCACTTAGAGGGGTGGGATAGGGAGGATGGGAGGGAGATGGAAGAGGGAGGAGATATGGGAGTATATGTATACGTTATAGCTGATTCACTTTGTTATAAAGCAGAAACTAACACACCATTGTAAAGCAATTATACTCCAATAAAGATGTTAAAAATAATAATAATAATAAATGGGGCTTCCCTGGTGGTGCAGTGGTTGAGAGTCCGCCTGCTGATGCAGGGGACACGTGTTCATGCCCCGATCCGGGAAGACCCCACATGCCGCGGAGTGGCTAGGCCTGTGAGCCATGGCTGCTGAGCCTGCGCGTCCGGAGCCTGTGCTCTGCAACGGGAGAGGCCACAACAGTGAGAGGCCCGCGTACCGCAAAAAAACAAATAAATAAATAAATAAAAAGAAAAAAGAAAATCCTGCCATTTGTTACAACATGTATAAACTTGGATGACATTATACTAATTGAAATAAGCCAGATGCAGAAAAACAAATACTACACAATCCTACTTACATTGGAAACCTAAAACAGTCAAACTCATAGAAGGAGAGAGAACCAGGGGCTAGGGAGAGGGGGAATCAACGAGATTTTGGTGAAAGGGTACATAGTTTCAGTCATGCAAGATGAATAAGTTCTAGAGTTCAACGGTACAGCATACTGCATATTGTTAAAAATTTTAATTGTTCTTATTGCAAAAGAGAGGAAGGGAGGAAACTTTGAGGTCATGCCTAAATTTATGGCATTGTTTTTAGTGATGGTTTCATAGGTGTACTTAATTCCCAACTCATCCAGGCATATACATTAAATATGTACTGCATTTTTGTATGTCAGTCATACCTCAACCAAAAATTAATTTTTAAAATTGAGGAATTTACCCTTTGATAGAGAAAACTTACAAATATAAAATGTAGAAATATCCAGGTACTTTCATAACAGGGTATGCAGGCAAGTACAAATATTTAAAGTCAGGAATAAAACAAGACTTTTTTTTACCCCTTATTCATGAAGTTCAAATACATCACCAGTTGCCTATGACATTTTATATCTAAGCTTTTAACACATTTTTCAGCTCAGGGATACTTTTAGTATTATTTTATTTCTCTTTCTCCATCTTTAATTCTCAGCGTTTATTTTCTTTTTATTTTGAGAAAATTAAAAGAAATGTACAGAGAACAATATCTAAATCCACAAATCGACATTTTAACATATAACTTTGAATTATTTTTTAATAAAAGCAAGAAGTATTATAGATAACTGTAAGGCCCAGTTTGTTATTCATCTGTATCCCATTTCTTTTCCAAGAGATAAAAAGCATCATAAGTTTTGTATATATCTTTCTAGGCTTTTGTTAAAATTTTTTACATATATAATTATGCTTATGTTGTAGAGTGGATTTTTTTTTTCATTAAAAATGTTATTTTATAGAACAACCATATGACCCAGCAATCCCACTACTGGGAATATACCCTGAGAAAACCATAACTCAAAAAGAGTCATGTACCACAATGTTCATTGCAACAGTATTTACAATAGCCAGGACATGGAAGCAACCTAAGTGTCCACTGACAGATGAATGGTTAAAGAAGATGTGGCACATATATACAGTGGAATATTACTCAGCCATAAAAAGAAATGAAATTGAGTTATTTGTAGTGATGTGGATGGACCTAGAGACTGTCATACAGAGTTAAGTAAGTCAGAAAGAGAAAAAATAAATACCGTATGCTAACGCATATATATGGAATCTAAAAAAAAAAAAAAAGGTACTGATGAACCTAGTTGCAGGGCAGGAATAAAGAGGTAGACACAGAGAATGGACTTCAGGACATGGGGTGGGAGGGCAAAGCTAGGGAGAAGTGAGAGTAGCATCAACATACATACACTACCGAATGTAAAATAGTTGGCTGGTGGGAAGGAGCAGCACAGCACAGGGAGATCAGCTCTGTGCTTTGCGATGACCAGGAGGGGTGGGATTTGGAGGATGGGAGGGAGGCTCAAGAGGGAGGGGATATGGGGACATGTGTATGCATATGGCTGATTTGCTTTGTTGTGCAGCAGAAACTAACACAGTATTGTGAAGCAATTATACTCCAATAAAGAGCTATTAAAATAAATAAATAATAAAAATGTTATTTTAGATATGCATGATTTACTTACATAATTTGTTAGTAACTTTACATAAAGGCTATAATAAACATGTATCATTCTACAGCTTATATTTCATTGATTTTTAAGAATTAGTAATGTTAATGTATAGAGATCTAGATTATTCCTTGTATCTAATGTCACATTTTATTATTCATCTTTCTAAGGTGGGCATTCAGTTATTTCCATTTTTTTCTATGATAAATGATTAAATATTAAGAACATTTACATATTTATATTTCCTTGTACACATGATATGCTTTTATTAAGGTATTGTAGCTGACATTATCAGTGCCCTACCCATATTCTTTCAGTCCTCCTTTCTGTATGCTGAGGGCTGCTTACTGTGAACACCTGCTTGCTGTGGACACCATGAAGATAGTTCCTGGATAAGAGCAGTTCAGCTAGCAAATAGGGCAAGCTGGAAGTACCCAAGTCAATGCTCCCAGAAGTAGCCCTTAGTGATGCAGAGAGTAGGGAGATAAAAACCCCAGATTACTTATCCTTGACTAGGATAACTCTGAGGGTGTGTTCTACAGTGGTCCCCTACAGTTCCTCAGTCAGATGGAGCTCCAGGTGCCCACAGCCTTTCACAGCTTCCTTCCCTGTCTCACTTCCCCACTGGCATTTTCTGGAACTATCTCACAAATACTCTATTTGCACTGAAATTTTAGTCTCCAGGTCTGCTTCTGAAAGCATTCAAACCTAGGAACAATATACCTCAGGGTGAAATTGTTGGGTTGTGGGGTACGACTATTTTGGATAAATATAAAGTCAAAAGTGTATGTATGTATAATATATATGTATGTATTGTCAAGTTGGTATCCAGAGTAGTTGGGATTCTTATCAACACTTACAGTTGTCTTTTCAACACTTGATATTATCAGAGTTCCTTTTAATTTTTATCCATCATATGAGTGGGAAATGGTATCTTGTTATTTTTATTCCTTCATTATTAGTGAGTCTTGTCTTTCCTTATGTAATGAGTATTACATATACATGTTGAGTTAACTAGATGTGTCCTCAATATTTCTCATTTTTAGTTAATCATATTTCTCTCTTAATCTTTTCCCCTGAAAGTCATAGAGAATTCATCAGTTTTCTAACTCACTGATCTGGTTTTCTGACAAAATTAATATGCTACCGCTGGATTTATTGTTTTTGCTTTTGGAAATCTGTATATGTCTTCCTGAAATAATGCTTTCTTGAAGATACAAAGTATGTTATTTAGTTGTTTCATTTTTCTTTCAACATGTTCACTTTGGTGTTGGGAGGGAAGCTTGCTAATTTACCTACAAGATGTCTCATTGCTTGAATTACTTCAACTTCTGATGTATAAGTTTTATTTGCACTAAAAATGGAAGTCTGTTGTATGTGCGTGACCAGATTTAAGAGAAACTCTTTTTTATATTAGACGGCTTACTGTCTAAAACTGTGATTTGGGGACAATAAGAAAAGAAGAACATTTTCTCTAATTTTAAGGAAAGAGACAGTTGGAAGTATATGATGTGGTTTTTAGTCCTGCCAAAAATGAGACAGAAATCCTGGTGAAGACAGCTGTATGGCAGAGATTTACTAGTTGGAAGTGTTTTCTTTTCCATATTGGTCATAGTAGTTCATTCTTACGTGGGATACAGTCCTTCTTCAGGTAGCAAAACTGCTCTTGTGATCTTGTAGATAGGATTCTTTCCTGATATCTAATCTTGAGAGAGACTTTGCCCAATTTACCTTTGTTGTATTGGTTATTTTCCAGTGGGAAGTTGTGAAGCAGGGAAATAAATGCATGGGCTCAGAAAGCTATCTTTGAATAAATGTCTACATTTTTAAAGCAAAATTTCTACAGTAATAAAATAATGATGAATGCATTTAAAATTCTCTAAGGAAAGGTAGATTTATTTTATTATTATCATTTTCTAGAAAAAATTATTAGCTCTGAATTGAACTGTAATCTAATTCAGTTATACCTAAACCCTAACAATTTGCTATAAAGCTTTAAAAATTATGCCTTTTTGACATTGTCAGTATTAGCTTCTTTAAAAATTCATTTTGGGCTTCCCTGGTGGCGCAGTGGTTGGGAATCCGCCTGCTGATGCAGGGGTCACGGGTTCGTGCCCCGGTCCGGGAAGATCCCACATGCCGCGGAGCGGCTGGGCCCGTGAGCCATGGCCGCTGAGGCTGCGCGTCCGGAGCCTGTGCTCCGCAACGGGAGAGGCCACGACAGTGAGAGGCCCGCGTACCACAAAAAAAAAAAAAAAAAAAAAAAAAAAAAAAAAAAAAAAAAAAAAAAAAATTCATTTTATCTTCCTTTTGACATTGCTTTACTCCAGACCAATTACAAATGATGCAGCCTCAACAAGATTTTAAAAGCTCAAACATACTATGAAATGATGCAGAACAGAATTAAAATTCATGTATTAATTTTCTTTTTTATTTTCATAACTGTTTCTACCTAGTGTGCTACAGAGACCTTAATATGAAAACTTTAAAGTATTTTTCTCTCTTTAATGACTCTTCATTCTCTAATGACTCTTTGTTATATTGGCAAAATAACATTAAAAGTCTGTTGTTTATTGTAGGTTATAATATTCTATACAACTGTCAGCATCCCTTTCAATCTTTATGGTAAATTCAATGAAACTTCCTTCCTTGACCCCTCAGGAGTAGTCAGGGTTTAAATAATGGCTAAAGAAAAACAACTGGGCTATTGCTCGAGAAAGAGTTCATCTGGTAGTGGAAATAAAAAGAAAGAAACATTAATTTCTCCCAGTGCCCCATGGAATGTTCTCTTTGGAGGCCTTCCTTTGGATTTTGGTGTCTAGGGATGCCTTTCTTGTGTTCTCCTTTTCTTTCATGCAGCTGTTGCTATAAGAGGATATATGAGACCCCTCCTGGAAGAAATAGCAAGTTCTCCACCTGCCTCATTATCTTCCTTGTGAGGCTGAATGGCTATATCTAATTAAATTACATGGGGAAAAATGACACTAATTTTCACTATGAGAATTTCCCTTGACCATCATGTTGGTCCTACCAAAGAGTACCAAACAACTTGGAGTCATGAGAAGTAATTTTATTAAGAAATGGGCAGACTTCCTTCTATCCTTCTGCTGTGGATATGTTTCTTCCCTGGCAAACAGTCCTCCACCTTCTTCTGGTAAGAATTATTCTCTCTTTTATGGTGAAACCATTCTGTGTCATTTAGGAGGAACTTAATCCCTCCCTGCCAACTGCACATCATTAGGAAGTTGACTTTGACCTCATTAATCAGAGTGCCCAAATCCCAAGGCTGATGAATGGTTAAGGAATAGAAATGTCATCAAAAGGAGGCAAATGGAGTTCTCCCCACCCAGGATACTTCATTGCTATCAAGCAAGAAGCTTTCCTTGTGCTGCGATTAAAATACTATTAGGATTGAAGTCTCAGGCTGCCAAGAGCCATCATGCATATCACATAGAGAAAGCTTGTCTGAGAGACGGAGGTACAGAACTTAATGATATATTTTAACCCCATGTATCAAACCAAGCCTGAAGCTAGCTAATGTTGGAAATTTTGATTGGGGCTAAAAATAGGTGTCCTTTAAAATTAAGCCAGTTTAAATTACTGGCTTACTTAAACTGGAAGAGTCCTAAAACACATGCTCTAACTTTGGCTTTGAGGAAGATAATATACAAGAGGAAACCCAAGGTAAAGTGCACCAAGTTTATAATTGACTATATTCAATTTTCTACATAGCACATGGAGTGACCACCTGAAAATGTAATTCCATTCATGTTACTTCCTCCTTTAAAACTTTCAAATTATTCTCATTGCCATTAAAATATTATCATCTCCTTCAGAGTCTTGTCTACCTCTGCTACCGTATCTCATTCCATTATCCCCTTTTTCTCTGCTCAGCTTTTTCTCTGTGTCCTGTCCATCCATACTTATCTCGTGGCCCATAGGAAGCACACAATTATTTGTATGGTCCGACTTATTTGGAGAGTTGAGCTCAACTGTCACTTCACCACCAAGTGTATCCTTGATGACCCTATCTAAAATAACCAATGGGGCTTCCCTGGTGGCGCAGTGGTTGAGAATCCGCCTGCCGATGCAGGAGACACGGGTTCGTGCCCTGGTCCGGGAAGATCCCACATGCCGCGGAGCAACTAAGCCTGTGAGCCATGGCCGCTAGGCCTGCGCGTCCGGAGCCTGTGCTCCACAACGGGAGAGGCCACAACAGTGAGAGGCCCGCGTACCGCAAAAAAAAAAAAAATAAAATAAAAAATAAATAAATAAAATAAAATAACCAATGCACTTTCTAACTTGTTGCTTTATTTCTACATATCACTTTTTTTTTTTTTTTTTTTTTTGTGGTACGCTGGCCTCTCACTGTTGTGGCCTCTCCCGTTGTGGAACACAGGCTCTGGACGCGCAAGCTCAGCGGCCATGGCTCACGGGCCCAACTGCTCTGCTGCATGTGGGATCTTCCCGGACCGCGGCACGAACCCATGTCCCCTACATCGGCAGGCGGACTCTCAACCACTGTGCCACCAGGGAAGCCCTCTACATATCACTTTTACATGATGAAACCATCCTTTAAAAAATTATGTTAGGGCTTCACCCTGGTGGCGCAGTGATTAAGAATCCACCTGCCAATGCAGGGGACACGGGTTCAAGCCCTGGTCCAGGAAGATCCCACATGGTGTGGAGCAACTAAGCCCGTGTGCCACAACTACTGAGCCTGTGCTCTGGAGCCTGCGAGCCACAACTACTGAGCCCATGTTCCACAACTACTGAAGCCCGTGCGCCTAGAGCCTGTGCTCTGCAACAAGAGAAGCCACTGCAATGAGAAGCCTGCGCACGGCAACGAAGAGTAGCCCCTGCTCGCCTCAACTAGAGAAAGCCCGCATGCAGCAACAAAGACCCAATGCAGCCATAAATAAAATAAATAAATTTTAAAAAATTATGTTATGCCCTTAGTTGACTCTGTTTGTGCCTGTATAAATGTGAGTTCCATGAGAGCAGAGACCCTTTCAATTTTGCTCATTGCTGCATCCTTGTAGGTTATAATGCTTCTTAGTAAAAAGACACACTAAACGCAAAATTGTTCAGTTGATAAATGTTCAAATACCATTTCCCTAATTTTGTTCAGGAGTATTCTGTTATTCTGACTTTATTCCTTTGTAGGTCTTTCTCGGTCTGGCTCCTTTCAGGATTTCTCTCTCTCTCTCTCTCTCTCTCTCTCTCTCTCTCTCTCTCTCTCCCGGGTTATCTGTAGTTTCACTAACATACATTCAGTCATAACTTTTTGGGTTACCGGCTTGGGCTGAAGTCTCATCAATTTTGAACAGTTTGAAGTAATTTATTCTTTAAAGCTTCTTCTCTATTTGGATTTTACCCTTTTGGGTTGCCAACTTTATTCTATCCACCATGTCTCTGTGTTGCTCTTCCACTGTCCTCATTTCCTCATATCTCTTGCTGCATTCTGGATAAGTTTTATAAATATGAAATGCAATATATATGTATATATATTTATATATCTATTATATCTATATAAATATATCTCCAACCCATATTATACTTCTTTCTTCAATTACACCTAGTCTGCTACTTAACGTATCTCTTGAGTCAGATTTTTTTTGTGTGTGTGTGTGTGTGGTACACGGGCCTCTCACTGTTGTGGCCTCTCCCGTTGTGGAGCACAGGCTCCAGACGCGCAGGCTCAGCGGCCATGGCTCAGGGGCCCAGCCGCTCCACGGCATCTGGGATCTTCCCGGACCGGGGCACGAACCTGTGTCCCCTGCAGCGGCAGGCGGACTCTCAACCACTGCATCACCAGGGAAGCCCGAGTCAGATATTTTTTTCATTGACTATGTTGTTCACATTTAAAACTTCCATTCTGTTTGCTAAAATCTATTTTTCTGATTTTTTTTGTTTCCTTTGTAATTTTATTTATTTCCTTAAGCAGGCCATATCCAGATATTTTGTATTTTAATAGTGAAAATTCCAGTGTCTTCAGTCTTTGGGGATTTAACTCTGCTACTGCTTGTTTCTGTCGCTTATGACTCATGGTGGTTTGCCTTCTTGTGCATTTGGTGTTCTTTATGCAGTTATACTTATGTCATCTGATGCAGTCCTGTTGGCTATTAACTTAGGGTGTCCATAGAGAAGTTATCCTGTACAGTGGCATGGATACTGACATTTCTTCTGCAACATCCTTCTAAGTTTCCTACATGCGAGCAAAATTTTGTTCTGTATCCTTCTTTTAGGTCTTCTATTTTACCTTACTATAGTGTAATAATTTCTCCATGTTCATACAACAGCTACATACAATTACATTACTTGGAGGTTCCAAAACTTATTGAAGTAATGTCCTATTTATTGAACTGATGTCCTGTTAATAAGCATTTAGATTACTTCTTGCCATGCCAACAGTAATACACACATACCAAAGAAGTAAAGAATGAATGTTGAATAAATGTGTAGATGATAGATTAGACAGATAGATGATAGAGAAATAGACAGATAGACAGAAAGGTATTTAGATAGAATTATAGTAATTTTGGAACTTTCCTTCCAGACACCTGTGTATAGGAATTAAGTATATAAAATAAGTATATACTTACTTTTTTCTGAGTTCAGAGCTAGCTGTATCCCCTACATTTTGCTATGTGCTGTCATTTTCTTTAATTAGTAAAGAGCTTGTAATTGCAGTTTTGATTTCCTCTTTGACACATGATATTTAGAAGAATTTTTAAATTGCTGTGTTACTGCTTTTAAATGTTAAACATTTATTTTTTCTATTTTTTTTTAGTTTTATTACCAGAATTATAGAGGCAGAGAAAATGGCCCATACAATTTATGCTTTGAAGATTTTATTGACATTTCCTTTGTGGCCTAACATATGTTAATTTTGAAATTATCAATTGACAGATGAAAAATGTGCATTTTTCCTACTGTGTAAAATGTTTAATTAAATATATCAGGTTAACCTTAATTTGTATGGAAATTAGATCTTTTATATTTTTGAAACTTGATTTGAAAAATTAAGAAAACGTCCTGCATTATTTTTTTGATATAATTTTTTAGCACAAAGAGACTCTTAACAGTTATAGCTTCCTAGTGGATGGTACTCTGTAGTAAATAAAATGATTGACTTTGTCCTGTTTAATGTTTTTAGCTTTGGATTGTACTTCATCTGTTTTTATAGAGGTTGAGAAAAGTTTTCAAGGGGAGATAGAGTATACATCCCTCCCTTTGAATCTGGATGGACTTACCTATGCTTCAACCAATAACATTTGATAAAAATGGTAGTCCATAACTTCTGAGCTAGATCATAAAAAGCCATGCACCTTCTGCCTGGTTCTCTTGAAATTCTTGCTTTTGGAACTCTCCTTCTCATAACCCAGCCATCTAACTGGGAGAAGCCTGAGCCACAGGGTGAGGCCATATATGTATACCAGTGATGGTCCCAATTGAGTCCAGTCCTTCAGTTTTCCCAGCCCAGGCTCTGCAGGTATAAGTGAAGGAGCTACCAGGTGATGTCTGCCTCCAGCTACTCAGGTCTTCCCAGCTAAGGTCCCAGACATCATGGAGCATAGATGAGTTGTTCCAGCTGTGCCTTGGTGACTCCTGACCTCAGAATCTGCAAAAATACCAAAAAGTCTTTTGCTTATTATGCCACTAAGTTCAATACTAACAGGCATAGACACTAATCTTGAAAACCCTACTTTATTATTGCTTACATGTGCTTTATAAAACTTATTTATCCTTTTACAATTAATAGTGTATCATTTTAGGCATGTCTTTTGATAATATCATACAACTGCTTACCTTTTAAAAATTTTATAAATTTTTTGTTTTGGGGTGAGTAGGTCAGGTTTTGTATTTGATAATGTATTTTAATGGAACTATATCCAATTTTAAACTAATATACACCGTTTTGGGGGTCATACTTCTTCTTACATCCATTTAATTTTGCCTTTGTCCAAAGCCCTTTGAAATATCTTCCATTCACCTTTATTTATTCAGAACTTTGGTGATACTGGGAAGATTATATGTATTTGCCTACCTCATTTTCATTCTTCACTTGCCCTGCAAGTATGATCAGTGTTTCCTGGACCCTAACACTAGCTTTTCTCTCTTCCTTCACTGTAATATGGTGGGTAGGTGCTCCGGGAGGCACTGGTGGTCCTGCCAGTGCATGTGGTCCTGGCGTAGCTTATGGCCGTTCATCGTTTTCTAGTCTCTTAAAGGCTATCATCGGTGTGGCTAAAAATACTTTTAAATCAGGAATTGTTGAATATCATGAGTATTATTTTGTTACCCAAAGGTTATACGAACTTTCTTTAAAACTACCTTGGAGCAAATTTTTATAGAGATTTCTAATCATTTTTTTCAGTTTACTTTATGATTTGGAGTCTGTCGGGTTCACTTTTCTTTTTTTAGTCAATGATAGTTATTTATATGTTCTTTGAATGCTGTTCATTTCATCAAGATATTGAAGCATAATTACTACAGAACTTTATATAATATCCTCTTGTGAATTACAACCACTTTCTCATTCTCAATATTTTTAATTAAATATTTCTCTATTTTGTTGGTTTATTTAAAGAACCAACTCTTTTATGTATTCATCAGTACTATTTTTTGTGCAGTTTTCTAATTAATTTGTTTCTCTTCTCATGTCTTTTGTTTCTTTGGTATTATTTTATTCTGCTTTATAGTATCATGATTTTTTTTCATTGTCTTCCCCAAAATAAAACAATTTTTGTATATAGCTCTTCCTGTAACTCTTTTTTTGTTCAAGATTATTTTTAATATTTTTGCTTAACTTCCTCATTATTTCACATCAGTCTTGCTAGGCTTATGTGTATGCCTGAAAAAAATTTCTCAACTTTACCTTTGATGCTTCCCCTGCTGTTTAGATGAGCAAGCCCCAGGCTGAATTCAGGAGTTTTGATCTTTCTTGCTATATTTGGAGCTTCTGGATGACCTGCTGGGGATGTGTAATGTGTATGGTCAGGTACTGTGAATAACGCACCTCCCAATATGAGCTGTTTGTCCAAGTGTCCACAGAACTTGGGGGAACAAAGAGCTGCTTATTTGAAACTGTTTACCATTCTCCTCCTGTTGGGATGCTGTTGATGACCTCATCTAACATAGGTGTCCTTCTAATGAGGCTTCCCTCGGAGTGGCAGTGGCCTGGAGAAACTTTGTACAGCCTGAGGCAGCTGTCCTTCTTGAACCTAATGTTTGCACACCACCTTTTCTCCAAGAAACTCCTAAATAATTTTTGCATATTTAGCACCACTGTGCTCTGGAGATGCAAGTGGAGATCCAGCAGGATTACTTAATCCAATATTAAACATACAAGCACTCTCTTAGGAGGGTTTTTTGCAGCTGCTTAATAGAACATATTGGCCTCAAACAATGGTTTAAGATGAGACTGAAAGATACGATTGCTCTTTAATTAAGCTTCTGGGAGTGTCTGGAAATGCAGAAGAAGTTCACAACACAAACTGCATCCCAGGACTAATATGTTGACTGTTGCACAATCAATATCTGGAGATTCGAATGATCTGGGGATAGCATTTCATAACAGAGGGGATCTAGGAACAACCTCATGGAGTTGGTAGAGAGGTAGCCACGGTGCCAATATCTGGAGCCAGTGAATGTGAGACCACATGGTTGGAGCCAGAGATAAGATAGACCTACAGTTAGAGGATAACTGTACAGGAGAAGTACAGTGAACCGAGTTAGGCAGAATTAATTAAGCATCTAGAATTCAGGAGGAAGCAAGTTAGACTGCATGGAGAAAGCATATCATTAATCCAGGTCAAACTGGGCTAAGTTTAGGGTCTGAAGGTAAAATGGATATCAAAGGTAAAGGGCAAAGGAAAAGTTCTATTTGCCTCAGACACTATATCCTTAGCAGAACTTTGCTTCCTCTAGAGCTATGCTGTCTAACAGCCACTAGCCATTTAGGCTGTTTAAATTTTAAAGAAAATTTAAAATTCAGTTCCTCAGTCTCACTGGACACATTTTAAAGACTCTATCTGTGGACAGCACAGAATGAGCATTTCCAACATCACAGAAAATCCTACTGGACTTCAATAGCAGGGCTGCTCTTCAGCCGTGGTCCACAAATAGAGATGTAAGACCATCTGCTGAGGATAATATTAGAACTGCCATTCATATTTATTTTCATCTAATCTTTTTAATTTTTATTTTTGTGTATATTTCATGATGCACATAATATATTGATATGTATGTAAATTCTAAAAACTGACATTTTATATTTAACTTCATTGCTTTACTTTTTCCTCCTTAGTATTTACCATAATTTAATATATATTTTCCTCATTTATCTTTTTTTATTATTATTTGTGATTTCTACAAAGTCTAAGCTCCATGAAGGAAAGAAGTTTGGCCTTTCTTTTTGTATTTATTGACGTTATCATAGCACATAGATGTTCGATAAATAATTGTTGACTATTCATAGCCAACCCTTTGGATTGTTTAGGCCGTGTACTGCACAAAAGCAAGGCATTTGTATGACAGACAGGGGAGATTAGTATATTTGTTTCAGTAAGCAAATGACAAAAAAATGAATTGTTTTATCAAAAGTATTACATTGGCACAAATTTCTGACACAAAAGTAAAGTCAAGGAGAGATTCCTTTCTAATTTGCACAAAAGATCAGAAAGGCCGAGCATATATCAAAAGTATAAATACAATAGATTTTTAAAAAATGGGTCCATGATAGACAAAGTTGATATTCCTATTCTGGAGGATAGAAATCTAATAGGGGCAATGGTATTAAAAAATTCTACTCAAAAGAGCAA
This sequence comes from Kogia breviceps, assembly GCF_026419965.1. Classification (NCBI taxonomy): domain Eukaryota; kingdom Metazoa; phylum Chordata; class Mammalia; order Artiodactyla; family Physeteridae; genus Kogia; species Kogia breviceps. The sequence goes on from NC_081311.1 coordinate 54,180,004, forward strand.
GTGGAGATGCCTGTGTAAAGAAAGCCTGTGGAGGAGCACTTTGTGTTGGTTACTGCAATCAAGGTCTAAATTAGGTTGAGGATGGGAAGTTATCAGCACGTCTCAGGGGATAAAAACAGGTTTGCTCAGATGCAGTCAGACACCATAAAAGCTGATAGTTTGCCATTCAACCAGCAGGTAACAAGTTCTCAATAGTATCTGTTGGCTCAAATTCATCACTCAAATATACATTTGATTGCCATTGTGATCAGCTGTTCTAAAACACACTAGAAGATGACTCCAAAACTTATCACTCATCAGCCGATAGCAGTGCATTCTACTGATCAGCGTGTGATTTAAAGCTTATCAGTAAGGCATGGGAAATAGTAAAATAAAACTTGAGGTCAAAAAGAACTGGGTTATAATCTGGACTCTTTCTCAAGTTGAACATGAGTACATGGCTATATATTAACCTCCGTCTGTCAGTTCCCATATTTATAAAATGACATTAGTTGTATAAAATTTTACGTCTTTCACAGGGCTGTGGAGGGTTAATTTGACCATGTAAGTTCTCTAGGGCAGTCTCTGGCTTATGGTAGAGGCTCAGTGATTGAAGATTTCCCTCTTTCTTTCTCATTCTTAAAATTCTAATGTGAACCTAAAGTCTTTCTTTTGAAGTCTTCACCTTCTTTCAGAAAGATGATAGTTATAAAAAGCATAGCAATTGATACACATGGAAATTTTACTATGTCAGAGGCTCATGCTAAGTGCTTTACACATTTTTTAAACTACAAGCACAGTGTCAAGTTCCAACCACTTCCCAACCCTGCTGCCCCCTGTGATGCTAAAAATCCCCCCCCTTGTGGAGTCAGCAACATTGAGAGCACTAGCTTGCAGGAGAGTTAAAATTTCTCTACTGGTATGAGAGGAGTTTTCATTACCTTGTTCATATCGATTTCTTAATATTATCCCCAATCTTACTCTAACCTTACTCTAATCTTTTTAAAGGATTTAAAAATAAATTTAACAAAGACTCTAGCATCAAACTAAGGGGAAGGGGAGGTGTTAGGAATGCTTGTCCAAGGATGATGGAACTGCCCTCAACCTAGCACCAAAGGTCAATTCAGAAAGCCCACCTCTGAGGAAATTTACATTTCAAAAGACACACTTCACTGACTTGATAATTTTGTTGTGAGCCAACTCCAAACTTCCCATGTTTCTCTGACATGTTGACATGACCTAAATTTATATCTCAGGAATAGTAATTTCTCTCTATTTATAGAAGGAAAAAACCCAGAAAATTTCAAAACATCATAAAGCATATTTTCAGAGCTTCTGGGACGCAAGTGACCTAGAACTCCAAGAACAAAATCACCCTGTCCTTATTCTTCTGTGATGTAAAAAGAATGCCACATAGAGGAATAGAACATGCTTATAAATGCTATTCTTAAGAATCAAATCTTCATTCTAACTCTGCTCTTAATGTTTCTTGCCCAGGGGCTACTTTTGTGCCAAGAATGCACTAAGAAAAAGAAAACCCTGGTAAATAAAAATCCAAAGATTTCTAAAGCTGAAAGAAGTAATATTTTCCAATCCAGAAAATCACAGCTTGACTCACATCTCCAGAGTGCAAATCTCTGAGATTTTAAAACTTATTTCCACATTCTTACACCTAACACTTCCTCTTTTGTGATGTCAGGCTATAGGAAAAACAGTATATTGTCACACATTTTATCTGACAGCCTGGAAACATTCTTATTACATGTATTGCAAGACTTTCCTGAAAGTACACTGTGTTCTACTTTAGCTTTGCATATTTAAGGAGTAAAAACTGGGCCTGGTCGGGGGCAGGATGGGGTTTCGGCTGATGAGGTTGATTGAAGCGAAACACAATGTGTTTCCTGCCCAGAAAGATCAATTTGATATTTGTGTCTTGAAATAGATTATTTATTTATTTATTTATTTATTGGCTGCGTTGCATCTTCCTAGCTGCGTGCGGGCTTTCTCTAGTTGTGTTGTACGGGGGCTACTCTTATTTGCAGTGTGCGGGCTTCTCATTGTGGTGGCTTCTCTTGTTACAGAGCACAGGCTCTGGGGCATGTGGGCTTCAGTTGTTGTGGCTCGCGGGCTTTAGAGCACAGGATCAGTAGTTGTGGTGCATGGGCTTAGTTGCTCCACGGCATGTGGGATCTTCCCAGACCAGGGATCGAACTCATGTCCCCTGCATTGGCAGGTGGATTCTTAACCACTGCACCCCCCAGGTAAGTCCTGATTTGTTTTTTGAAACAGCTCTCAAAGTAAGTTTACTGGTCCAAGGGAATGGAGGAGGGGATTTTATACATTGTAACTACTTTTTAAAAAAGATTAAATGTCAATATCTAACTTGATTACCCATTATTTCCCCAAATTTGATGCCGAGGGTAAATATTAAATCAATTATGCAAAGGTAGACATGTACCGACACTTGAGGGCATTTGCAAAAAATCGAGCATTGAGACTTTGAAGGGAGGACCCCCTCCAAAAAAAGAGTTCCCTGGTAATTTGAAAATGACTAACTTGTTAGTGACATAATAAGCATTTATTGAGTTATTTCTATGTCTGTTATAACAAGCCTAGAGATGTTAGGCTCATCTTTTGAGGATGTAGCAATCAAGTATGTATTTATCTGTTTGAAATCTAGGCCAGGGAGGCCCAACCGAGATGACTCAGAGCCAGAGATTGGGATTCAAAGTACCAGGGGTGAGTACAAGGGCCAACTGTCCTGCTCATGCCTCTAAAAGCAGGAAGATTTACACAGTTTGATCAGAACAGGGATAAATCTGGAAGACAGTTTCAGAGGTCAGAATTTAGGCAAACTTGGAACAGAAAAGAAACAAAGTCAGGAGTAAATTGAAGTTGGTCCAGAGTTGTAGTTGATTCTTTTAAAATACCCACAACCTGCTTCCTTTTTTTTTTTTTTTTTTTGTATGGATGGTATAAGGCCAAGGCCTAAATTTTTAAAAAATTTTTATTGGGGTATAGTTGATTTACAGTGTTGTTTTGGTTTCAGGAGGGTACAGCAAAGTGAATCAGTTATACATATATAATATATCCACTCTTTTTTAGATTCCTTTCCCATATAGGCCATTCCAGAGTATTTAATAGAGTTCCCTGTGCTATACAGTAGGCCCTTATTAGTTATCTATTTTATATATTGTAGTATGTATGTGTCAATCCCAATCTTCCAATTTATCCCTCCCCCCCTTACCCCCTGGTAACCGTAAGTTTATTTTCTACATCTATAACTTTATTTCTGTTTTGTAGATAACTTCATTTGTAGCCAAGGCATAATATTTTCTTCTAAGTGTCTACTGTGAAAAGGGGAATGAAAGATAATAAGATTCATATGATGTATATGTACATATTTTAGGACATTTGTAAATATAAAATTCCATGTAAGAATATTTCGGCCTCTACTTGACACCAAAAGCTCAAGCAACGAACGCAAAAATAAACAAGTAGTACTACATCAAACTAAAATGCTTCTGAACAGTAAAAGAAATAGGAAAAAAAAAAGGCAACATATGGAATGGGAGAAAATATTTGCAAACCATATATCTGATGAGTTAACATCCAAAATATAGTATATAAGGAACTCATACAATTCAATAGCAAAAACAAACAATCTTATTTAAAAACCAACAAAGGACTTGAATAGACATTTTTCCAAAGAAGACATACAAAGGCCAAGGGGTATGTGAAAAGATACTCAACATCACTAATCATCGGGGAAATGCAAATCAACACCACAATGAGATATCACCTCATACCTGTTAGAATGGCTACTATTAAAAAGACAAAAACAGTAAGTGTTGGTAAGGTTGTGGAGTAAAGAGAATCCTTGTGCAATGTTAGTGGGAGTGCAAATTGGTACAGCCAGTATGGAAACAGTATGGTGGTTCCTTTAAAAGTTAAAAATGAAACTACCATATGATCTGGGTATGTATCTGAAGGAAATCTTCACCCCATATTCATTGCATCATTATTCACAGTAGCCAAGACATGGAAACAACCTAGGAGTTCAACAGATGAATAGCTAAAGAAGACATGACATATATATACATATATATGTGTGTGTGTGTGTATATATGTGTGTGTATGTATATATGTATATATGTGTGTATGTGTGTATATATGTATATATATATGTGTGTGTATATATATATATATTTATATATATATTTATATATATATACACATACACACATAGAGAGAGAGAGGAGAGAGGGTCAACTGGGGAGATGCTGGTAAGGGGTACAGACTCCCAGCTTTAAAAATAAATAAGATCTGGGGATCTAATGCACAGCATGGTGGCTGTAATTAACAATACTGTGTTATATACTTGAAAGTTAAGAGAGTAGATCTTAAATATTTGGTAATTTAAAATAAAATTACGTGAAGGGGTGGAGGTGTTAAATAACCTTATTGTGGTAATCATTGTGCAATGCAGTTGACCCTTGTACAACATGGGTTTAAACTGCATAGGTCCACTTACATCAGGGTTTTTTCAATAAAAGCATTCTATAGTACTACACGATCCGAGGTTGGTGGAATCTGCAGATGTGGAACTGCAGATACAGAGGGCCAACTGTAATTATATTCAGATTTTCAACTGCACAGAGGGTGGGTGCCCTTAACCTCCACGTTGTCCAAGGGTCAACTGTATATACGTGTATCTAATCATCACATTGTACACCTTATACTTGCATATGTTATGTCAATAATATCTCACTAAAGCTGGGGGGGAAAACGTAATGGTTTTACTTGAGTCCATAGCCATTTCCTCAATATTTTCTTTTACCTCCCACCCCAACACACACACATGCACACACACACTCAAAGAGACACACACAGGCTGAACCAAAATAAAGATCAATGTTGCTATCAAAAAACTCCATTGGAACTGAGACTTCCCTGGTGGCACAGTGGTTAAGAATCCGCCTGCCAATGCAGGGACATGGGTTCGAGCCCTGGTCTGGGAAGATCCCACATGCCACGGAGCAACTAAGCCCGTAAACCACAACTACTGAACCTGCACTCTAGGGCCACAACTACTGAGTCTGCACTCTAGAGCCCGCGAGCCACAACTACTGAGCCTGCGCACCACAATTACTGAAGCCCACGTGCCTAGAGCCCATGCTCCACAGCAAGAGAAGAAACTGTGATGAGAAACCCATGCACCGCAACGAAGAGTAGCCCCCCACTCGGCACAACTAGAGAAAGCCCACATGCAGCAACAAAAATCCAACACAGCCAAAAAAAATAAAATCCATTGGAACTAAATATGAGTCTCCTCATTTCTTAGAAACAAATGCCTAGAATATTTATCATTCTAAACCATTTCATTGATATAAACATTTTTATATAATATAATGTCATGTTTAACTGATGCTGTTGGATCAGTTATATCTGCTTTGATTTTTCATCACCTTCACTAATCCCAGTCTTTTCCCTCACTTGGATTAATTTAGTACCTTTCTAACAAGTCTTGCATTTATTATTACACCCTTAAAATTGATTCTCAACACTGCAGGCAGAATGATCTTTAAAAAATTATTTAGACTGTTCTGATCTGTGTATTACCCTTTTCTCCAAACACTAAGTTTCTGTGCCCCACACTTCTTGCTCCATATATACTTCAGGGTCTGTTTATATGTTACCTCTGTAGGAAAATTTCTCTAGTCACACTATCTAAATTATACTTATGCAATATTCTTTTCCATCAAAGCATTGTGTTAATTTGCTTTCTGGCTCTTCCTAAAATGTATTTTTAAATTATTAAATTCTGTGTCTAGTAGTTCATAGTTTTTTATCCACTAGACTTTCTGTTTCTTGAGTGAAGGGGCATGTCATTCCTGTTATTTTTTACAACACCAGTTAACACAAATTTCTCACATGAAAGACATTCGGTAAGAATCTGTGGAATGAATACATGAATTAATATTTTTACTTTTTACTTTACAAAAATGCTTCCAAAAAGGGTAACAAAAACATGGGTAAACGTTTTTATAAACCAGATTTTCGTAAAATCTCTAAGACAAAGAGTATTTATTATTTGCAAAACAGAAAATGCAGGTTTTTTTAACATCTTTATTAGAGTATAATTGCTTTACAATGGTGTGTTAGTTTCTGCTTTATAACAAAGTGAATCAGCTATACATATATCCCCATATCTCTTCCCTCTTGCATCTCCCTCCCTCCCACCCTCCCTTTCCTACCCCTCTATGTGGTCACAAAGCACCGAACTGATCTCCCTGTGCTATGCGGCTGCATCCCACTAGCTATCTATTTTACATTAGGTAGTATAAATAAGTCCATGCCACTCTCTCACTTCATCCCAGCTTACCCTTCCCCCTCCCTGTGTCCCCAAGACCATTCTCTACGTCTGTGTCTTTATTCCTGTCCTGCTTCATAACCACTTTATTTTTTTTTTTAGTTTCCATATATATGTGTTAGATACCATATTTGTTTTTCTCTTTCAGACTTATTTCACTCTGTATGACAGACTCTGGGTCCATCCACCTCACTACAAGTAACTCCACTTCTTTTTATGGCTGAGTAATATTCCATTGTATATGTGTGCTATCTTCTTTATCCATTCATCTGTCAGTGGACACTTAGGTTGCTTCCATGTTCTGGCTATTGTAAATAGTGCTGCAGTGAACATTGTGGTACATGACTCTTTTTGAATTATGGTTTTCTGAAGGTATATGCCCAGCAGTAGGATTTCTGGGCCATATGTTAGTTCTGTTTTTACTTTTTTAAGAAACCTCCATACTGTTCTCCATAGTGGCTGTATCAATTTACATTCCCACCAACAGTGCAAAAGGGTTCCCTTTTCTCCACACCCTCTCCAGCATTTATTGCTTGTAGAATTTTGATGATGGCCATTCTGACCAGTGTGAGGTTAATACCTCACTGTAGTTTTGATTTGTATTTCTCTAATGATTAGTGATGTTGAGCATCCTTTCATGTGTGTTGGCAATCTGTATATATTCTTTGAAGAAATGTCTGTTTAGGTCTTCTACCCATTTTTGGATTGGGTTGTTTGTTTATTTTGATATTGAGCTGCATAAACTGCTTGTAAATTTTGGAGATTAATCTTTTGTCTGTTGCTTCATTTGCAAATATTTTCTCCCATTTTGAGGGTTGTCCTTTTGTCTTGTTTATGGTTTCTTTTGCTATGCCAAAGCTTTTAAGTTTCATTATGTCCCATTTGTTTATTTTTGTATTTATTTCCGTTTCTCTAGGAGATGGGTCAAAAAGGATCTTGCTATGATTTATGTCATAAAGTGTTCTGCCTATGTTTTCTTCTAAGAGTTTTATAGTGTCTGGCTTTACATTTAGGTCTTTAATCCATTTTAAGTTGCTTTTTTGTGTATGGTGTTAGGGAGTGTTCTAATTTCATGCTTTTACTTGTAGCTGTCCACTTTTCCCAGCACTATTTATTGAAGAGGCTGTCTTTTCTCTATTGTATATTCTTGCCTCATTCATCAAAAATAAGGTGACTATATGTGTGTGGGTTTATCTCCAGGCTTTCTATCCTGTTCCATTGATCTATATTTCTGTTTTTGTGCCAGTACCATACTGACTTGATTACCATAGCTTTGTAGTATAGTCTAAAGATCAGGGAGCCTGATTCCTCAAGCTTGTGATTTCTACAAGAGATTGCTTGTAGTAATCACTCATGATCCTTTGTATTTCTGCAGTGTCAGTTGTTACTTCTCCTTTTTCATTTCTAATTCTATTGATTTGAGTCTTCTCCCATTTTTTCTTGATGAGTCTGGCTAATGGTTTATCAATTTGGTTTATCTCCTCAAAGTACCAGCTTTTGGTTTTACTGATCTTTGCTCTTGTTTCCTTCATTTCTTTTTCATTTATTTCTGATCTGATCTTTATGATTTCTTCCTTTCTGCTAACTTTGGGGTTTTTTGGTTCTTCTTTCTCTAATTGCTTTAGGTGTAATGTTAGGTTGTTTATGTGAGATGCTTCTTGTTTCTAGAGATAGGATTGTATTCCTATAAACTTACCTCTTAGAACTGCTTTTGCTGCATCCCATAGGTTTTGGGTCGTCATGTTTTCATTGTCATTTGTTTCTAGGTATTTTTTGATTTCCTCTTTGATTTCCTCACTGACCTCTTGGTTATTTAATAGTATATTGTTTAGCCTCCATGTGTTTGTATTTTTTACAGTTTTTTTCCTGTAACTGATATCTAGTCTCATAGCATTGTGGTCGGAAAAGATACTTGATACAATTTCAATTTTCTTAAATTTACCAAGGCTTGATTTGTGACCCAAGATATGATCTACCCTGGAGAATGTTCCATGAGCACTTGAGAAGAAAGTGTATTCTGTTGTTTTTGGATGTAATGTCCTATAAATATCAATTAAGTCCATCTTGTTTAATTTGTATTTAAAGCTTGTATCTCCTTATTTCTTTTCATTTTGGATGATCTGTCCACTGGTGAAAGTGGGGCGTTAAAGTCCCCTACTCTGATTTCCCCTTTTATGGCTGTTAGCATTTGCCTTATATATTGAGGTGCTCCTAGGTTGGGTGCATAAATATTTACAATTGTTATATCTTCTTCTTGGATTGATCTCTTGATCACTATGTAGTGTCCTTCTTTATCTCTTGTAATAGTCTTTATTTAAGTCTATTTTGTTTGATATGAGAATTGCTACTCCAGCTTTCTTTTGATTTCCATTTGCATGGAATATCTTTTTCCATCCGCTCACTTTCAGTCTGCATGTGTCCCTAAGTCTGAAGTGGGTGTCTTGTAGACAGCATATATATGTGTCTTGTTTTTGTATCCATTCAGCCAGTCTCTGTCTTTTGGTTGGAGCATTTAATCCATTTACATTTAAGGTAATTATCGATATGTATGTTCCTATTACCATTTTCTTAATTATTTTGGGTTTGTTATTGTAGGTCGTTTCCTTCTCTTGTGTTTCCTGCCTAGAGAAGTTCTTTTAGCATTTGTTGTAAAGCTGGTTTAGTGGTGCTGAATTCTCTTAGCTTTTGCTTGTCTGTAAAGGTTTTAATTTCTCTGTCGAATTTGAATGAGATCTCTGCTGGGTAGAGTAATCTTGATTGTAGGGTATTCCCTTTTATCACTTTAAATATGTCCTGTCACTCCCTTCTGGCTTGCAGAGTTTCTGCTGAAAGATCAGCTGTTAACCTTATGGGGATTCCCTTCTATGTTATTTGTTACTTTTCCCTTGCTGCTTTTAATATTTGTTCTTTGTATTTAATTTTTGATAGTTTGATTAATATGTGTCTTGGTGTGTTTCTCCTTGGATTTATCCTGTATGGGACTCTCTGTGCCTCCTGGACTTGATTAACTATTTCCTTTCTCATATTAGGGAAGTTTTCAACTATAATCTTTTCAAATATTTTCTCAGTCCCTTTCTTTTTCTCTTCTTCTTCTGGGACCCCTATAATTCGAATGTTGGTGCATTTAATGTTGTCCCAGAGGTCTCTGAGACTGTCCTCAGTTCTTTTCATTCTTTTTTCTTTATTCTACTCTGCAGTAGTTATTTCCACTACTTTATCTTCCTGGTCACTTATCCATTCTTCTGCCTCAGTTACTCTGCTACTGATTCCTTCTAGAGAATTTTTAATTTCATTTATTGTGTTGTTCACCATTGTTTGCTTGCTCTTTAGTTCTTCTAGGTCCTTGTTAAACGTTTCTTTTATTTTCTCCATTCTATTTCCAAGATTTTGCATCATCTTTACTATCATTTCCCTGAATTCTTTTTCAAGTAGACTGCCTATTGCTTTTTCATTTGTTTGGTCTGTTGGGTTTTTACCTTGCTCCTTCATCTGCTATGTGTTTCTCTGTCTTCTCATTTTGTTTGACTTACTGTGTTTGGGGTCACCTTTTCACAGGCTGCAGGCTCGTAGCTTCCTGTTTTTCTTGGTGTCTGCCTCCAGTGGCTAAGGTTGGTTCAGTGGGTTGTGTAGGCTTCCTGATGGAGGAGACTAATGCCTGTGTTCTGGTAGATGAGGCTGGATCTTGTCTTTCTCGTGGGTGGGTCCAAGTCTGGTGGTGTGTTTTGTGGTGTCTGTGCCCTTATTATTATTTTAGGGACCCTCTCGGTTAATGGATGGGGCTGTGTTCCTGTCTTGCTAGTTGTTTTGTGTAGGGTGTCCAGCACTGTAGCTTGCTGGTCATTGAGTGGAGCTGGGTCTTAGCGTTGAAATTGGGATCTCTGGAAGAGCATTCGCCATTTGATATTATGTTGAGCCAGGAGGTCTCCAGTGGACCAATGTCCTGAACTTAGTGCTCCCGCCTCAGAGGTACAGGCCTGACACCTGGCCGATGCACCAAGACCCTGTCAGCCACATGGCTCAGAAGGAAAGGAAGAAAAAGAGAAAGAAAGAAAAAATAAAGTTATTAAAATAAAAAGTAAAATATAATTATTAAATTTTTTTAATTTTAAAGTGATAATAAAAGATAAGAAAAAAAGAAAGAAGAGAGCAACCAAACCAAAAAACAAATGACAACCACCAATGATAACAAGTGCTAAAAGCTATACTAAAAAAAAAAACAGACAGACAGAACCCTAGGACAAATGGTTAAAGCAAAGCTCTGCAGATAAAATCACACAAAGAAGCATACACGTACACACTCACAAAAAGAGATAAAGGAAAATATTATGTATATCTATCTATATATATAAAGGAGGAAGAGAGCAACCAAATCAATAAAGAAATCTACCAATGGTAATAAACTCTAAATACTAAACTACGATAAACACAAAACCAGAAACAAATTAGATGCGGGAAGCTATCTTGAAGGTTTCTAGAAAACGCAGTTTTATAATGGAGTGTTCTATAAGTCACCATTTTTGCAACGTGATTAGATTTAGTATCACTGATTATAGAACAATCTGGCATTATTTATCTTTTTTATGTCTCACAAAGAAATATATAACATCCTATGTAACATTTGCAAAAAACGTTTTACTCAAACCTAATCACAAAGAAACAGCCAGACATACACAGAATGTGCAACATGGTACCACATTTCTGGAATTCAATGTCATGAAACACTAAAAGGTAGAGGAAGGACCAGATTAAATAAGATTTTTTTTAAATAAAATGAATAAGTACAGTACATAACCTTCTATGGATCCTGTCTATAAAATGTTCTTAGCACAGTTGGGGAAGTTTGAACATAAAATGTACATTAGATACTAATGAACTAAAGTTATTTTTCTTAGGAGTGGTAATGACATTTTGCTTTGGTAGAAATACATTCCTATTTTTAGGAGATTGTGCAGTATTTAGGGGTGAAGTGTCATGATGTCTACATCATGCTAAAATTGCTCAACAAAAAGCAACTTTGCGTGTGCTTTATATGTATATATATAAAGCATAAAAATATGTAAGAATATCAATAAAGAATAATAGATATATACATATAAATATGTATGTATATACAAATAAAAAGCATGACATAATGTTAATGACATAAATCGAGGTGAGGATTCACCTAGGTGTTCATCAAATTGTTCAACTTCTCTATAGGGCTTAAACATCTATTAATTCATGAAGTATTTGGCATTCTGTGAGAAGAGGAGATATTTCATTCCCAACACTATAAATAAGACAATTCTAAAAAGAATGGCTTTCGTATGCATTTTGTGAGAAGCAATATTGTTAAACCATAACTCTTTATGAGTTATGCATATAAAGGAAGGTGATTCATTTTGAAATAATTAGGAAAAGTTGAACACAGTGCTTTAAACCAATATAGTATGTATGAGACTGACTGTTGTCTTAAAGTCTTCACTGTGATATGTATTCTAATATAGATAGAAAGGAGAAAGTTTTCTTAAAAAGCATGTTAATTTTAATTGTTGCAATCAACTTGGCTAATCAGTGTTGTAAAATAAGGCTTAGCAGGCATATTTGCCATGTGCTAGTGAATAAATCATCTGAGACTCTGGGTCTGCCATCTTGTGGACACTTCAGTAATTATACAGTATCAAAATTGACCTCATTTATCATAGCCACGCTGTGCTCCAAGATAGATAAGGCAGCTAAAATTTTTACCTGGAAATAGATTGTCCTGTCTCAACTCTTCATTCCAGGCTGTGGGGTTTTACAATCCTCATGATATTTTTAGATAAAAGCTAAAAATATAAATTAATAATAATATAAAAATGAGTCAGGCATTTAATACCTATAAAAGTATCCAATATGATTAATTCATTATCTTAACAAAAATTTAAATGTGTCCTTCTATAGTATGATTGTATGTACTATGCTCTCATGAAGAGACCTATTTATTGCTAGAAGAAAAAAGGAAATGATTGTCACATGAATATGTAAACTCAGTTAAAGATAATAATAGGTACGTTATAAAGAAGACAGCATTGTGCAGGGATGTGACTTTTTAGCTATATCTTGGTTTGTTTTCCTGTGTTTATCATTTGCTTTTAATTTGTTTAAAAAAACATAAATTTAAGCTGAGTTAAATTAGTTTGGGGATATTGAATCATATCCCCCTTTTCCTCCCTCTCACCTTCTCAACAACTCCCATAAGGAAGCCATGGAACTTTGGACTGCACAGCATCATTCTGCGCTTTGGAATGCAAGAAAGAAAACTGCACTGCAGTTGTACTGGTCTGGAATGAAGGTTATGTGACTTTAGCAAATGAATTTCTCCCTCCAGATACCTGCCTCAGCATTTATAAACTTAGCATATGTATGAGTGATTCTTAGTCCAAATGATCATTCTGTAACATCTACTGAGCACCTAAAAAAAATTCTAGACACTGTGGAAGGCAATGGGATTACAGTGGTGAACGAGTCAGGAATGACCCTCGCTTACAGTCTACTGACGACCGAGTTAGAAAACCAGAGTGCAGACATAATCTTTGGAGCCAGAAAGAAAATCTCATGTGTGTGTACTTATTTTTCTAAAAATGTTTGGAAAGAATTTGAACTTTATTAATATTTAATATGTTCATTAATAGTACTATACACATAAAATTGTTAAATAAGTATTTAATTTTTTGAGGTAAATGCTTAGAGTTTCACTGATAAATATGTGCCATAACAAATGGAGTCTACTGGTCAACCATCCTCAAACCATATGTATGTTTATGCAAATACATAGCTCTATAAAATAAAAACTGGAAACAAAGTAGCCAAGAGTTGCAACTATAGTTATAACTATATATGTATTTATAGGTTTCACATCTGTTCATGATGAATGAGTCCATAAGACCTAAATGTTAGATAAAAGTTTAATGAGATCTAGATGAAAAAAGTGTTTTAAATTAAAACCTAAAAAATTAGGTGATATTATACTTGGAATCAGCAGTTGAAAAATCCTTCAAACTCTTATTAATTTGCTATAAAGCCAACTCTTTTTAATGCATTATTGGAAATTATTAGAAAAATAATTTTCTCACATATTCAAGGACTCAAAAAGCATAGCAGGTATTCCCATGGCATAAAAGAAAGAAATTCTTGAATACATACTCTAATCATCAGAGAAAGATTGAAATAATGAGATAAGTCACAGGGAAGTCACAGAAATGATTTTGAAGTGAACTCAAACCTCTTAAAAGCAGAAATAATTTTAAGTCTTACAAATGTAGTTATAAAGCTGAAAAATATGGTCTAAACATTCTTCTTTAAAGATATATAGGTCAAGAGCAGTTATGTGATAATTGTATGGAAAGAAACACTTCAAGTTAGGAGAAGGGAGAAAATGTGTCCTGGATTTCAAATTTCAACTGGGAGACTTCAAAGATGGAAAGATATCTGTGTTCTTGGATTGAAAGAATCAATATTCTTAAAATGACCATACTACCCAAGGCAGTCTACAGATTCTATGCAATACCTATCAAAATACCAATGGCATTTTTCACAGAACTAGAACAAATAATTTTCAAATTTATGTGGAAACACAAAAGACTCCAAACAGCCAAAACAATCTTGAGAAAGAACAGAGCTGGAGGAATCATTGTCCCTAACTTCAGACTATACTGCAAAGCTACAGTAATCAAAACAGTATGGTACTGACACAGAACCAGACACATAGATAAGTGGAATAGAATAGAGAGCCCAGAAATAAACCTTTGCACTCATGGTCAATTAATCTACAACAAAGGAGGCAAGAATATACTATAGAGAAAAGACAGCCTCTTCAATAAGTGGTGCTGGGAAAACTGGACAGCTACATGTAAAAGAATAAAATTAGAACATTCTCTAATATCATATATGAAAAAAACTCAAAATGGATTAAAGACCTAAATGTAAGACTGGATACCATAAAAATCCTAGAGGAAAGCATAGGCTGAACATGCTTTGACACAAGTCACAGCAATATTTTTTTTGGCTGCATCTCCTAAAGTAAAGGAAATAAAAGCAAAAACAAACAAATGGGACCTAATTAATCTCTTTTGCACAGCAGAGGAAACCACTAACAAAATGAAAAGACAACCTACTGAATGGAAGAAAGTATTTGCAAATGATATGACTGATAAGGGATTAATATCCAAAATGTATCAACAGCTCATACAACTCAACATCAAAAAAACAACCCAATTTAAAAATGGGCAGAAGAAGTAAAGAGACATTTTTCTAAAGAGGAAATGCAGGTTGCCAATAGGCACATGAAAAGATGCTCAACATCGCTAATCATCAGGGAAATGCAAATCAAAAGTACAATGAGATATCAGCTCACACCTGTCAGAATGGCTGTCATCAAAAAGACCACAAATAACAAATGTTGGTGAGGATGTGGAGAAAAGGGAACCTTTGTACACTATTGATGGGAATGTAAATTGGTGCAGCCACTGTGGAAAATAGTATGGAAGTTTCTCAAAAAACTGAAAAGACAACTACCATATGATTCATCAATTCCACTTCTGTGTATATATCTAAATGCAAAAACAAAAACAGAAACACTAAGTTGAAAAGATACATGTACTCCAATGTGCATAGAAGCATTGTTTACGATTGCCAAGATACAGATGCAGCCTAAGTGTACATCAACAGATGAATGGATAATGAAGAGGTGATCTATATATACAATGGATTATTACAGCCATAAAAAAGAACAAAACTTTTCCCTTTGCAGCAACATGGATGGACTTGGAGGGCATTATGCTAAGTGAAATAAGCCAGACAGAGAAAGACAAATACTGTATAATATCACTTACATGTGGAATCTAAAAAAATACAACAGACTCCCAGATATAGAGAACAAACTAGTGGTTACCAGTGGCAGGATGGGGCGGGAGAGGCACAAACTATTGGGTATAAACTAAGTTCAAGGATGTATTGTACAACATGGAGAATATAGCTAATATTTTTGTAATAACTATTTTGTAAACTGAAAGTAATGTTTTAAATTACATTAAATTTTTTAAGATTATTTTTTAAAAAGAAATAGAAAACAATGGTTGAACTGGTAAATTTTATGTTATGTGTTTTTGACCAAAATTCAAAATATGTCTTCTAAAATTAAGAAGATAAAGCAGAAAGAAAATGTCTTCCATATAACAAAATACAGTAAGAAAAATTGTAAGAAAAATAGAAATCAGAAGTAAAATTAGATGTAAGGTGTTTTAAAGAACTTTTACAATAAATGGACAATGTTTAGGTGTGTGGCTCTGGAAAATTTGTTTCATCTCCCTAATATTGGGTTGGCCAAAAAGTTCCTTTGGTTTTCAGAGTAAAAATAAAGGATACGTTTTTCATTGTCACCAAGAACTTTATGGAACAATGTATTCACCCTTTTGTTCCACTACCTTCTTCAATTTTTCAGGCAACTTCATAATTCCATCTTCCGAAAACTTTTTGTCTTTTTGAGCAAAGAACTTGTGCAGGTGCCTTTTACAGTCTTCCAGGGAATTGAAGTTTTTTTCATTAAGAGCATTTTGTAAAGACCGAAAAAAATGGAAATCCAAAGGTGCAATGTCTGGTGACTATGGCGGATGAATCAGAACTTCCCTGCCAAACTCTAACAGTTTTTGCCTGGTCATCACAGAAACATGCAGTCGTGCATTATCCTGATGGAAGATTATGTGTTTTCTGTTGACTAATTCCAGATGCTTTTCGTCAAATGCTGCTTTTAGTTAGTCTAATTGGGAGCAGTGCTTGTTGGAATTGATCATTTGGTTTTCCGGAAAAAACTCATAATAGAGGACTCCCAATCCCATCATATCCACAGCATCACCTTCTTTGGATGAAGACCAGCCTTTGGTGTGGTTGGTGGTGGTTCATTTCGATTGCCCATGATCTCTTCCATTCCACATTATTGTACAGTATCCCCTTTTCATCTCCCATCACACTGTTTTAAAAACGAAATGTTTCATTATGTCGAAGTAGAGAATTGCATGTGGAAATACGTTCAAGAAGGATTTTTTCGCTTAACTTGAACCCAAACAGCAAAGCAATTAACAATGCCGGTGCAAATAATTTTCAGCGCTTCATTTGGATATTTTGAGTATGTCGGCTGTCTCCCACCTGATATAACATTGATTGTTCTCAATTAATGTCTCAATTTGATTGCTCTCAACTTCAACTGGTCTACCTGACCCTGGAGCATTATCCAGCGAGAAATCTCCAGCACAAAACTTTGCAAACCACTCTTGACACATTCGATCAGTCACAGCACCTTCCCCATACACTGCACAAATCTTTTTTTGCTTTTCATTTGCGTTTTTACCTTTTTTGAAATAATAAAGCATAACATGCTTAAAATGTTGCTTTTTTTCTTCTATCTTCAATATTAAAATGGCTACCAAAAATTCACCAGTTTTTTTTTTTTTTTTTTTTTTTTTTTTTGCGGTATGCGGGCCTCTCACTGTTGTGGCCTCTCCCGTTGCGGAGCACAGGCTCCGGACGCGCAGGCCTAGCGGCCATGGCTCGCGGGCTTAGTTGCTCCGCGGCATGTGGGATCTTCCCGGACCAGGGCACGAACCCGTGTCTCCTGCATCGGCAGGCAGATTCTCAACCACTGCGCCACCAGGGAAGCCCAAATTCACCAGTTTTGACAAGTTTCTTTTTAAATGCACGCTGATATGACAGCCGTCACAATACAGTCTAACAAAATTGTTTCGATCGAAGTTAGAGACAACTAAGTGCTACTGGGGCCATCTTACAGAAAAAACCCAATGAACGTTTTGGCTAACCCATTATTTAGCTTTCTCCTCAGAGAAATGGAGAAAAGAATAGCTTTATAGAGTTGTTGTACTAACTTTAATAAATTAATGCATAAACTATGCCCCCTAGTACCTGCAAAATTTCCTAATGAATGTTGAATAGAAAATAAAACTCTGAGAATTAGGGAACCTATGCCCTTTACAAGGTCACTTTTTAAAAAGCTAGAGGATTAAAGAATTAAAGAATGGATAAAGATATGTCAGACAAATGCAAATTTTAAAAAGAAAAATCAACAAAAATTTTAAATCAGGTATAGGAAAATTAAGTGAAGTAGCAATAAATGATAAAAGAGATAATATTACATACTATCAAATTCAACTTGAAAATATAACAGCAGTGTATGGGACTTCCCTGGTGGCGCAATGGTTAAGAATCCGCCTGCCAATGCAGGGGACATGGATTTGATCCCTGGTCCAGGAAGATCCCACATGCTGTGGAGGAAGTAAGCCCATGCACCACAACTACTGAGCCTGTGCTCTAGAGCCTGTGAGCCACAACTACTGAACCTGCATGCTGCAACTGCTAAAGCCCGCACGCCTACAGCTGGTACTCCGCAACAAGAGAAGCCACCTCAATGAGAAGCATGAGCACCGCAACGAGGAGTGGCCCCCGCTTGCTGCAACTGTAGAGGGCCTACACACAGCAATGAAGATCCAATGCAGCAAAAAATAAATAAATTTATTTTAAAAAATAGCAGCATTATAGCTATTAGCCAAATAACATTACATTGATACAATTATAAGCTCATAACTATTAGAATATTAAGGAAATATTTTAATTATACTAATGTAATTATAAAAATTTTGAAATAATCTAACTCATATTCACCTATCATTGATAGAATGAAAAAAGAAGTATATAAATTTATCTGAATAATGTTATAAAAGTTTAGATTCAGCTAACAGTGTTCTAAACCTTACTATATATACATCAGAACTAGCTGATCAGCAGTACCCACCCCACAAAACATGACATTACTATCTCAGTCTTTACACAGCAAAATATTTCCAGTGGAACAAAAACCTAAGCACAAAGCACACAACTATAAAAATACTTGAACAAAAAGGGGGAATATTTATTTATAAACTGTAAGTAGGGTCAGTCTTTCTAAGCAGGATATATCAATAGAACCCAGAGGCCATAAAGAAAATTATTGATGAGATTGAGCACAGTAAATTAGAACATAGAAATTGAGACAACAAATGGCAAACCATGTGTCTGTTTTGGGGAAGGGGAGATGAATGTTTTCAAAGCATAAAATAGGTAAATAAGAAAAAGATACCATGGAAAGACAAACCAAAAGAAGGCTGCTCTAGCTATATCAATAACAGGCAAAGAAGAATCTAAGGCAACAGTAATACTCAAGTAAAAAGGATATATCACTATTACAAAAGAATCGATTCAGCAGAAAGATACACAATCTTAAATTTGTATGCAACTAGTAACAGTATCAAAATGTATTAAGCAAAAGTTGGTAGAACCAAAAGGAGAAATAGAAAAATGTACAATCATATGTGGAGATTTGAACTCATCTCTCACAGTAACTGACAAAAAGTCAAAGGCCTAATTTTCTCAATTTACAAAATGTAAGACGTTCTTCTTAGTTAGCTAATGTTTTACCAACATTAAAAAGTAGGTATCACAATGGATAAATGTAGTGTTTAGGTGAGGTATATCAAAAAATAAAATGTTTTATAACTGTTTTGCCTCATTATAAAGGGAAAAGTAATATAAGTGAAACTTTCAACTGAAAGCATAAGGAGGAAAAATAAAAGAGGTGTCAGTAATATCTGTGCCTTCCAACTGCACTTTGGTAAAAACCAAGGTCCTTGCTGTAGTTTGTGGACACTGTATTATATAACCCATCCTAAGGCTCTGACATTGTCTCCACCTGTCTCCCATCCTTCCCCAAAGTTCTAATCTTACTACTATTTCTTTTTTTTTCTTTTCTTTTTCAGGTTTTTTTTAATGTCACTGTTTGAATGTCACCTCTTCAGAAAGTACTTGACACTTCATTTGATCCTACTTCCTATTATTTTAATTATCAAAACCTTATTAATTTCCTTCATAACACATCAGAATTCATTATCTTTGCTTGTTTTCTACTCTTTAAAAATCTGTGTCTACCATAAGAATGTACACTCCATTAGAGAACAGTCTATGTCTGCCTTGTTAACTGTTGTATCTCTAGCATTTAGCACTGTGCCTGACACTGGAAAAATCATCTATGCATGTTTGTTGAATGAATGACCTAGTGACCTCAGACAAATGTAATCAGGACAGACCACAAGTATTTGGAAAGAGAAATGACATGTATTCAGATGTAAAGAAAATTTTAAAGTATAAATTTATACAGCCCACACCCATGTAACACACTTGAAAATCTAGATAACACAAAAAATCATGTCTGAATATATATTATCGTGGTTACTCAAACATTATTTTATATACTCCCCACAGAAAGCCTGGGCAGTAGGCTATCTTATGCCACTTTTGTGGATAACAGTGCTCAAAGCTCAGCATTGTTTAACATTGTTTCATAATAATGAAAAAATTGGAAACGACTTAAGTGCCCAATAAAAGTGTTTGGAAAATTAAATTATGATCAGTCCATTAGAGAAAATAAACTAAAATCATGAAAAATGATGTTCAAACACATTTACTTGGAAACATATCTAATGTATAGTATCAAATAAAAATAATACCTTGCAAAACAGCATGTAAAATATTACCCTGGTCATTGTAAAACATACACAAAACACACTTATTTTTCTAGGGAAACACATAGGAAGGAAAAAAAATGTCTGAAAGGAAACACCAAATGGTATTAGCTCTTGTGAGCAGAATTATGGATGATTTCACTAACATCTTTATAAATTTCTTTATTGTCTAATATTTTTACACTGTTTATATAACTCATAATCAGGATAAAATTTCTGCTTTAAAAATTAATGAACAAATGAATAATATATCTGTGTTTCTAAGACCTTACATATTACAGTCAATTAAAATAACATAAAAAGGGCATACTTATTGATCACTTTTCTTTTTGTAATCGATTTCAAACTTGTCTCTATGGAAACAGACAATGTTTCAATCAGTTTTGAAGGAATGATCCCTCCTACTGTAGGAACATGATAAATTAAGAAATTAGGGGAAAGCGTAGATAAATATGGTTCCATTGATGATGAGTAAGCCGTCGCTCCTTATGGTTCCACATCGCTTTCTGCCTCCTTGTTTATTTGAACTGAAATGTAAGTGGTTGACATTAAGCTTTTCTTTGCTGATTATCATTTCAAAACACACCCACCTTGACTAAACACATTGCCAGCTGTATGACACAGTACTAACAAAACAACCAGGTAAGGAACTAGGCCACTCTTACCCATGAAATTCCCCTGGGTGACCTAGCTAACTGACAGCTTGAGTGACTTCCTCTAGTCGCCTGTATTCTGATTCCCACTCTTATGCTTCAAATTAGCCCATAATGTGTGATCCTGTGAAACTCCAAGAGACCCAACCATTGGACCCTAATAAAGGTAAAGCCCAGGTCATACCCCCATCCCCACCCACAAAGCTACCTTGCTGTGTGACCCTTGGGCATGCTGTGTACCCTCCAGAACTTGTGAGTAATAGATCTTGTTCCTCAAAGTTCCCTGATGGCTTTTTGCTGAAGTAGGCCCTGTAATCATAATAAGAACCACAAAGGCCAGCCTAGCCACGACATTGGCTCCAGTGGGGGAAATGTCTATGGGGCTCCTCCAAGTAATATGGCAGAGCAAGTGCCTCAGGCATTTCTAGAAGGATCATTACCAAAAATAGGCTGAGACCTATACAATATGAACAAAGAAAAGATACCATAACATTTTCTAAATGGCTCTAGAGAAGTGTTAATTGTTTCATAAACATGAAAGATTGCATAACTAATAGATAGCCAATTTCCCCAGTAGTACAAAAGAACAGAACCAAAGGTATTAGCAAAGAATTAAATCTAATTACATTTACCTTAAATTTTCAGTTTTTTAGTTTCCATTATTTTCTATAGAAGAGACAGCAGTTCCGAACCTAGAAAATTACCTTAATACTATAATATATTTTAAAAAGACTAATTGAAATGTGAAAATTGCCTTTGAAAACTGTGTCTTTTTTTCTTTTTTTTTGGCTGCATTGGGTCTTTGTTGCTGCGTGCCGGCTTTCTCTAGTTGTGTGCGGCGAGCGGGGGCTACTCTTCGTTGCAGTGCGCGGGCTTCTCATTGCGGTGGCTTCTCTTGTTGCAGAGCACGGTCTCTGGGTACACGTGCTTCAGTAGCTGTGGCTCGCGGGCTCTAGAGCGCAGGCTCAGTAGTTGTGGTGCACGAGCTTAGTCGCTCCGCGGCATGTGGGATCCTCCCAGACCAGGGATCGAACCCACGTCCCCCACATTGGCAGGCGGATTCTCAACCACTACTGCACCAGGGAAGTACCAATTGTGTCATTTTTAATGAACAAAGCAGTGAGTCCACAGACCTGGACCAGAAAGGCATTATACATTCACAACACTCTAATCCTCAAAGCACTTTGGCGTGTTTTATTTTATTCTCCCAGTGACTCATGAATCAAAGCTTATAAGTGCTTTATTGCATTTGGGAGGCAGATAGGTTTAAATAACCATGCCTTACACTTGCATGCAGGCTGAAACTCAAATCGAAGTCTTTAGGTTCCCAGGGAAATGTTCTTTTAACTAGATTGGACCATCCAATCTCTGAGGTAATTGGAAAGTCTTTTACTCATCATGGCTAAGCAGTGAAAATAAAGACACAAACGTGGTTTTTCTTCAGGAAATCTAGATACAAACATTTCAATTATATACATAAGACCTAAGCTGTAGGTTTCAAAACAACCTATAAACAGATACATGGTGCCATTTATATGTTTGCTATGACTAGTATTTAACACAAGGGAAGGGGAAAGAACAAGAAAGCTAAGTAATTTAGTCAAGTCTTCAAGGAAGAGAAGGGCTAGATTATGAAAAAGATAATCTTATAAGGTCCAATGCTCTGGTTTAGTACTGTTAGCAATTCCAGTAGTAATATACTAACTCAGTGTATTCGCAGTGATGCGCACTTGAAATTCTGCCTCTGGTTATGATACATTAGCTACAACTACTGTTTTGGAGTCACATTCTATCAAATATTGCTCTCACTGTTATCTCAAAACTTGCAGCTGATGAAGCTAACTATTTAATTAGGGGGCTGCCCAGCCAGACTGATGTTGAAATAGAAATCACTCCCACCAGGGAGTAACAAAGATGAGGAGGAGGCAAATGGTTTTGTGGGTTTTTTTTCTTTTGTTCTGATTGCTGAGCATTTATTTGTGATTTTCTCATCTTTTCTTTTCCAAAGTCAAATTTAAATCTAGGGGAAAATTGTGGTGATGGGGAGAGTAAGGACATGAAATTCACAGATGAACACTCAGATGATGTAGCAGAAAGGAGTTTGGCTGGATCTCAGGACTGCCTCCAAGCCTGTAGCAGCCCAAGAGCCCTAGGTCATTGCAGAGGCCTGTAAATGGGGAAGTTGTCCTGGTCCTTCATCAGCAGTGAGCATCAGAATTAGGACAATTTTTTTAACTTTAAATGCTCAAGGCTCATCCCAGGTCCATCAAACTTGGAGCATTCAGGTATACTTGACTTTAAATAATTCATAGATGATTATGATGTGCACCTCTGGTTCAAAGTTATTGGACTAAAAAAATTAACACTCCCCTTGGCTCTCAAAACCTGTGAATTTCATATGGACTTTCTTACTACTTCATTTCCAGAGGTATTTCTGAAAGATAGCAGAATTTGCCACTCACAAATATGCCACTTTGACATAATGATTATTTTGAGCTGAAAGCAATTAAGAAGCTAGTATAAGAAAAGCTCTCTGCCATCCCTCTATTTGCTTGAAAGAAGGATATAAATTTATGAAGGTGTCCATCCTCTCCTATTTGCCAGGGATAACAAAAGTTAGTCATCAGAGACAACTTTAGACCCTAATGAGCCTGGAGATGGCACCAGAGGAATCTAGATAACAAACTTTACTGACCAGCCTTTGTCTACTATAAATTTCCTGTATAGTTGCCTTCCCACTAATTTGCAAATAGTGAATGCACATAGTGAATGGCGAATTAGTGGGAAGTTCCTTTTCTTTGTCTCTAAAAATTTATTGTTCCTTTGCTAAGATGCCCAAGCTCTAGCTACCCTTTGAGTTACTCGTCCCTGGGTTTCTCCCATGTATATATGAGGTATACATGTTTGTTAATAAACTTGTTTGTTTTCCTGTTGTTTAATTGTCTCTTGTTGAAGAGCCCAGCCAAGAACCTAGAAGGGTAGAAAAGGGAAAAGATTTTTTCCCTTCCTACACTACCTTATACTAGAAAATTATAGGAAATTCCTTAGAGCTACATATGTCAGTTTATAGTCATTATCTTTAAATAGAGCACTGATACTCAACTCTCCAAATATTTTACTTCTAACTGCTACCTATTCACTTAGTGACAATATTAAAGGAAAGCTGCTGGTGTTCTGATTATAAATTAACATGTCAGAAACCTGGAGGATAAAATGATCAAAATGGAACTACTAAAAAATTGAGGATAACTTAGGAAATTAGCTTTTTGCTATTACCTCACACTGTCCTTGATTACCGTAGAATCTCTGTAACCACACTCTAGTTGTCACTTTCTTTATGCCTAGAAGAGAGGTAACCACTATAACCAGAGTCTTATAAAAATCTCAAGGTTTTAATGCTTGATATCTCCATAGTTCTGACCACACTACCAATATCCTGGACTGTGAGAAGCTAGGTTCATATTCTTTTATTGTAATACCTATATTACAATAAATACCTATATATACCTATATATATATATATATATATATATATATATATATATATGTATATATATACACACACATACACCCTGAAATTCTCCTTGACATATCAAAGATAGTTTTCTGTTTCCTCAAGACTGGCAAAACCATCCTTGACTTAGCTTATTTAAATATTTATGGACACTGTATGAATTTGCTAGGGCTGCCCTAACAAAGTACCACAAACTGGGTGGCTTAAACCACAGAAATTCATTTTCTCACAGTTCTGGAGGCTAGAAGTCCAAGATCGAGGTGTTGGCAGGGTCAGTTTCTTCTAAGGCATGAAGAAAGATGTGTACCAGGCCTTTCTCCTTGGCTTGTAGATGGCCATCTTCTCCCTGGGTCGTCCTATCATCTTCCCTCTGTATGTACATGTCTGTGTCCATATTTTCTCTTCTTCAAAGGACGCCAGTCATGTTGGGTTATGGCCAACCTTAATGACCTCAATTTGACCTATTTACCTCTTTATAGATCCTATCTCCAAATACAGTCACATTCTGAAAGTTAGCACTGGAAGTTAGGACTTCAATGTTTGAATTGGGGGTCAGCTAGAGGGACACAATTCAGCCAATAACAAACCCCTTTTTCAATGACATCTTTCTCTG
Source organism: Kogia breviceps (assembly GCF_026419965.1). Lineage (NCBI taxonomy): Eukaryota > Metazoa > Chordata > Mammalia > Artiodactyla > Physeteridae > Kogia > Kogia breviceps. The sequence continues at coordinate 54,204,716 of NC_081311.1, forward strand.
ATCACTTTGGTTAGTTGTTGAATTGTCCTGATAACTTGTCATCTGAACAGATAAATCATTTGGGGATGAGAAGTTGCAATGAGTACAGTGCCAGAATCTTTATATCACTGATAATTTTGACTTTAACAAAATATAATTTCAACATTACTTTTAATCCTTTTCATCACTATTCCTGGGACACATGATGAACAGAAGGTTCAGTAGTGACAGTCAAAAATTCATGGATTTGGAGACAAGTAATCTGGGATATGTCCTGGTTTCAACTCTAGGGAACTTTTGGTAGATTCTCTTGTTAGTAAATCATAGAAAATATCAACTCAGTAGAATATTGTGAGAATTGAATAAGTTGATTATGTGAGAGTGTTTTGTAAACTGTAAAGTCCAATAGAAATTGTTTGTGAAAATATGGCTTTTGGAGTTAGACACTCTGAGTCCAGCTCTTATCATGGCCACTTACTTGTTTATTCTTTGGGCAATTCACTTAGCTTCTCTGAGACTCATTTCCTCATTCAGTAAAAAGGGAGATTGTTGATGTCTACAATCTCTAAGATGTATGTCTCTATAAAGGAAAAAAGTAAGGTATTGGCAGTTGTAACTTTAAGCATATTAAATCCTTATACCACTAAAATTCTTCCTTTTAAGAGATCTGGGACTCTATTCACAAAAGACAGTGAAGCCAATGAAGCCCCTCCCACAACTATCATGCCTACGTTGAAATTTTGCTCCTTTTAATGAGACTGTAGCTTGCAACTTTATGATCCTTTCCTCTGACTAAGCTGGACCATTTGTGGTACTATTCAGTGAATTTAGGATAGCTGCTGTTATGACTTCCCATGAAGGCAGTAACAGCTGTGTGTGTGTGTGTGTGTGTGTGTGTGTGTGTGTGTGTGTGTGTGTGTGTGTGTGTGTGTTATTGCTGGGGATGGGGTGTGGGGTAGGTACCTGAGTTGAGCCTAGTGCTATAGAGTCCATCCGTATATCAAGATGCCATGTCTGAAAGGATAAAACTTCCTGAAGATGAGAAAAAGGAAAATCAGAATTAAAAAAATAATCTGGAGAATATTTTAAGCTGGAAAAGAACAAAGCAATAGAAAATAAGAAAGTGATATTGGAAACATACGGCCAAAGATGAGATGTGGTTCACGTGCACAGAAGGATTATTCAGGAATAAGCTCTTGAATAAAGTCACCTGACATAGTGTCCTGGCAATAACCATTTTAAGACAGTTTGGTATGTTTCTCAGTACTAACATAGGGGAAAATTATCGCAATGGGCAGCTTAAAAAATTGCTCCTGAGTTCTTACTGGGTAAAAGTTAATAAACAGAACTCTTCCTAGCTCTAGGGGAAGACTGAAATTAGAGACAGTTAATTTATTCCTGTTAATTCCCTTGGTAAACATATATTGACTAATACAGTTTGCTACATGTGGTGTGAGGAACGAGATAAAAATGATAAATAAAGGCACAGATCCCACCCTTGAGGATCTCACAGACTTGAGGCGTGACGACCCCATAAACAGAACATTGCTCTCAGTGTACCAAGGACTCTGACTAATGCTGGTAAAGGAGGCTGTGGAGGTCAGAGTGAACTCCCATGAGCTGTCTTTAGAACTAGAAAGGCCAGAGTTTCAATTCCATGCTTCAGAACCATGCTTCTACTGGATGGCAGTGCTGGACTAAAGTACAGGCTTTGGGGCCCTGTTTTAAATCTCTTTGCATAGTTACCTTCTAACTCTTCCTATCACAGTATTGTCTTCTAAACATGCCTCTCAGTCAAGAGTAAGAGACTGCTTCTCCAAAATGATCAATCTTGCACATTTACTTGGCTACAACTTGCAAATTTCCGTGAAAAAGACCAAGGTACTAAACAAACAGGAATTATGTAAAATTCTAAAGAACTTCTTCCTAAATATCTACCAAAAATACCAAAATAAATAGGAAACATCTGAAATTATTTTAAAAATTCTGCAAAATATACTGAACATGGGTCAATACTGAAGAAAATGCAGGTAAGAGATTTCACATATATGAAGAAAAAGCCTTCTTAGAAAGGAAATAGGAAGATAACCCAAGAAGAACCCTTAAATAATCAGGTTTAAAGAAGTTGAGGTTGACTACTACAGAAGTTGAGAACAGACTGTGGGGCTCCTGGACAAAGAACTGGCAAATTGATTACTGAGGAAAGTTTACTGTAAGTTTTCCAAATTGACAGAGAGAAAGAGAGAAAAGAGAGAGCGAGGGAAAGAGAGTCAGACTTTAACAAAAGGGATTTGGCACCAAGACTTCTGAAAAGATAAGTACTCTAACATTCTATAAAAGACCCAGGTGAGAAATTTCTTTCCAAATTTAACTTCATCAATATATAAAGGCAACCATGATTACCACTCTCCCCAAACCTCACAGCAACAAATTGGAAAAGGGAAGAAAGGATGAAGTTTATAATACGAAGAGGTAGACTTTAAAATAATAGCATAAAGGATGAGAGTAAGTCATTCAGTTGGGGGAAGGAGATGGTCCCCAACCAGGTTGTTGGTATTTGAAGAAGGATGCATGAATAAGATGGAAAATAGTGGGGGCTTCCCTGGTGGCGCAGTGGTTAAGAATCCACCTGCCAATGCAGGAGACACGGGTTCGAGCACTGGTCCAGGAAGATCCCACATGCTAAGGAGCCACTAAGCCCGTGCGCCACAACTACTGAGCCTGCGCTCTATAGCCTGCAAGCCACAACTACTGAAGCCTGCACACCTGAAGCCCATGCTCCGCAACAAGAGAAGCCACTGCAATGAGAAGCCTGTGCACCGCAACGAAGAGTAGCCCCCGCTCACCGAACTAAAAGAAAGCCCACACGCAGCAACAAAGCCAAAAAATAAACAAAAAAGAAAATAGTCATATGTGGATATTTACAAGAATGAATATAACAGAAAACACATCCAAACTGTTTCTGAATTCTAGCATTTCATTTACATAGCTATCATCACTGTTAGGAAGCTCAAAGTTAGGTTTTATTTTCAATCTTTACAATGTACTTGGTTTTGCATATTTTTCTCTTCTTACTTCAACTGTGTTTTCTCCCTTTATCCTTACTGTAGTTATTTTTATTGTTTTTATATAATGAACAAATCTACATATGTATAAATATATATTGGAAATTCACATCTTCTGCATGATGCACTATGTAAATTAAAAGCAAGAGACTTGTTGCAGAGTATAACTTGAATGTGAAGAAGCAAAATACTAAGATTCCATTTATTAATACATCCTGTAGTTCAGACAGTATCCTGAGGATTTTATATTATTTCACTAATGAAATAAGTTAACAACCCTATGCATTCTGTAACTTCAATTTTATAGATGAAGAAAATGAGACTTATCAAAGCTAAATAACTTGTCTCAATTTATAGCTAGGAGGCAGTGAATCCCACATTGTAAGCCTATCCTTTTAACTCAAAGCCCATGTTCTTTCCTCTGCTCCAGGGGTCCCCAACCCCCGGACCACAGACTGGTACTGGTCCATGGCCTGTTAGGAACTGGGCTGCACAGCAGGAGGTGAGCGATGAGCGAGCGAGCGAGCGAAGCTTCATCTGTTTTTACAGCTGTTCCCCAACCCTCGCATAACCACCTGAGCTCCGCCTCCTGTCAGATCAGCGGTGGCGTTAGACTCTCATAGGAGCTCGAACTCTACTGTGAACTGCGCATGCGAGGGATCTAGGTTGTGTGCTCCTTATGAGAATCTAATGCCCAGTGATCTGAGGGGGAGCTGAGGCGGTGATGCTAGTGCTAGGGAGCGGCTGCAAATGCAGATTATCATCAGCAGAGAGGTTTGACTGCACAGAGACCATAATAAAACAATTGCTTACAGACTCATATCAAAACCCTATCAGTGAGTGGCAAGGGACAATTAACCTGCATCAGGTGGCAGGCTTTAAGTCAGAATACAACACACTTTATTTTATTATTTTTTAACATCTTTATTGGAGTATAATTGCTTTACAATGGTGTGTTAGTTTCTGCTGTATAACAAAGTGAATCAGTTATACGTATACATATATCCCCATATCCCCTCCCTCTTGCATCTTCCTCCCTCCCACCCTCCCTATCCCACCCCTCTAGGTGGTCACAAAGCACCGAGCTGATCTCCCTGTGCTATGCGGCTGCTTCCCACTAGCTATCTATTTCACATTTGGTAGCGTATATATGTCCATGCCACTCTCTCACTTCGTCCCAGCTTACCCTTCCCTCTCCCTGTGTCCTCAAGTCCATTCTCTACGTCTGCGTCTTTATTCCTGTCCTGCCCCTAGATTCTTCAGAATCTTTTTATTTTTTTAGATTCCATATATATGTGTTAGCATACAGTATTTATTTTTCTCTTTCTGACTTATTTCACTCTGTGTGACAGTCTCTAGGTCCATCCACCTCACTACAAATAACTCCATTTCTTTTTATGGCTAATATCCCATTGTGTATGCATGTGCCATATCTTCTTTATCCATTCGTCTGTCGATGGGCACTTAGGTTGCTTCCATCTGACACTTATTTTAGTCTTCACATGGACCGCCCATTATTTTATTTACCACTTCTGTCCACGCCTCTTTCCCACACTGCGCACTTGTCTCAGTCACAGTTTTGGTTATCCCACAAGCTAACCCTAGCTAAAATGAGTAAAAAATAGACGTCGCTGGAGAGCTTCTTTGAAAAGGGTGTAAGACCCAATTATGAGACAGCAGAAGACTCTAAGACTGCCAACAAAAAGAAATCTGCATTTAAAAGAAAATACCAAGAGTCCTACTCAAATTACAGGTTCATTGCAACAGATGATTCACATTCTCCAAGTTCACTTTGTATAATATGTGGCCTCCGGCTATCCAATGAAGCCATGAAACCTTCAAAACTGCTTCGCGACATGGAGACCCAGCACCCTGCATTAAAAGACAAGCCTTTGGAGTTTTTCAAAAGAAAAAAAAAACATGAATGAAGAACAGAAGCAGTTATTGAAGGCCACCACTTCAAATGTGTCTACACTGAGAGCATCATTCTTAGTGGCTAACTGCGTTGCTAAAGCTAAGAAGCCCTTTACTATTGGTGAAGAGCTGATCCTGCCTGCTGCTAAGGACATTTGCGGTGAACTTTTAGGAGAGGCTGCAGTTCAAAAGGTGGCACGTGTTCCTCTTTTGGCTAGCACCATAACTAGACAAATTGATAAAATAGCAGAGGATATCGAGGCACAATTGTTAGAGAGGATTAATGAGTCACTGTGGTACACAATCCAGTTTGACAAGTCTACTGATGTTGACGGTAAGGCAACAATGCTTGTTTTAGTGGGGTATATTTTTCAGGAGGATTTGCATGAGGATATGTTATGTGCACTTTTGTTGCCAGCCAACACCACAGCTGCAAAACTATTCAAGTCTTTGAATAATTACATATCAGGAAAACTGAATTGGTCTTTTTGTGTCGGTATATGCACAGACAGAGCAGCTGCCATGACTGGACAGCTTCCTGGTTTCACTACTTGGGTCAAAGAGGTCGCTTCTGAATGTGAGTCTATGCATTGTGTCCACAGATAAATGCTGGCTAGCTGAAAAATTTCACCTGGACTTAACAACATTTTGCAGGATGTGATTAAAATTATCAACTACTTTAAAGTACATTCCCTTAACTCACATCTGTTCATGCAGCTCTGTGAGGAGCTGGATGCAGAACAAACATGTCTTCTCTTGTATGCAGAAGTGAGATGGCTTTCTAGAGGTAGATCACTGGCCAGCGTTTTTGAGTTATGAGAGCCACTCCAGAGATTTCTTTTAGAAAAACAGTCACCACTGGCAGCACATTTCAGTGACACAGAATGGGTCGCAAAACTTGCTTACTTCTGTGACATACTCAGCCTGCTCAATGAACTCAATCTGTCACTTCAGGGGAGGATGACAACTGTGTTCAAGTCAGCAGATAAAGGAGCTGCATTCAAAGCCAAACCGAAATTATGGGGGCAGTGAGTGAACATTGGGAGTTTTGACATGTTTCAAACACAGCAGAGATTTTGAAAGAGGCTGAGCGAGGGTCTTCTCTCTCCCAGCTGGTGCATGATCACCTATCTCAGCTTGAGCATTACTTCCCAACCACAAAAGACTCCCAAACTGGGAAGGAATGGATCCACGACCCATTTATGAATAAGCCAGGTAAATCGACTTTGTCTGTGCTAGAAGAGGATCAACTGCTTGAGATCACAAATGATGGTGGCCTTAAAAGTATATTTGAGACAACTTCAAATCTCCATACGTTCTGGATTTAAGTCAAGGCGGAATATGCTGAGATGGCCACAAAAGCACTGAAAAGCCTGCTTCCATTTCCAACATCCTATCTTTGTGAGGCAGGGTTTTCTGCAGTGACAGCGACCAAAACGAGATTACGGAGTAGATGGACATAAGCAACACACTTCGGGTGTCAGTGTCTCCCATCACTCCCAGATGGGACCATCTAGTTGCAGGAAAACAAGCTCAGGGCTCCCACTGATTCTGCATTATGGTGAGTTATATAATTATTTCATTATATATTACAGTGTAATAATAATAGAAATAAAGTGCACAATAAATGTAATGTGCTTGAATCATCCCGAAACTGTCTCCCAACCCCCGCCGCCACCGGTTCGTGGAAAAATTGTCTTCCACTAAACCGGACCCTGGTGCCAAAAAGGTTGGGGACCACTGCTCTACTGTATGATATTTCAGAAGGATATTTTAAAGTAGAAGAGTCAATAAATACCTCTCTATGCAAAACGTCTTGACTTTAGCTTTGAGAAGTCTGATCATAAGGAGAAATTAAAGAAATACATCAGTTTCTAAGCTTAAAATGATCTTAAATGGTCTGAGCCCTTTCTACTTTTAAAATATTTACTGCTTTTCTTTCTTTTATTTATCACATATTTTAAACAGAAAGTTTCATTTTGGTTTACTTCCATGTCTATACACTAGAATTATTTATCACAATGTCAATAGTCATAGATAGAGTGGAAGGAAAGTGGGGTTTGTTTACTATCTAATCCAGCAATAATTGAACCATGAAACTGAAAAACACAATGTCTGCTTGAAGAAAAAGAATCTTTCAAATATCTCTTATTCATTATCCATTCAAATGTTTTATGAGCTGCTGCTCCATGCCAAATGATCTGTTCAGCACTGGAACAATTGAAAGGTGATAATATTTAGGTGCTTTCAAGGACTTAGAGTGCATTGGAAAATGAAATCCCTTTTAAAAACAATAGGATGAAGACTACAATAACTTTAATCTAAGGTTTGTTCACTTGGCCCCAAAGAGTGACTATTAGTTACAATTTCAACTGGTATTTGACTTTTTTTCTATTTCCCTCTCACATAGTTAAATTTTAGTACTGTATGGAAAGTCATAAGGCAAAAATGATAAGTGATTTAAGAGTGCAAGTTACACCAAGGAAGTATATATAAAAGAAATTACGATAAGACCATGACTCTTATGAAACATACACAGTTTATGTCCGAAAAATGTATGTCCATTATTGCAGTAACAACTAGATGTAATGCTAAGTGAAGAGAAATTGAACCATAAGAGCAGCATAAAATGCTGAGATAATTTGGTTCTAGAGAACCCAAGATATCCCAAAATTCAAAGCAGGGTGCTATGGATGTGGATTTAGAAACAGAAAAGAGATAAGCGGGTGTTTTTTTGTTTGTTTGTTTGTTTTTTGCCTTACGCGTGCCTCTCACTGTTGTGGCCTCTCTTGTTGCGGAGCACAGGGCTCCAGATGCGCAGGCTCAGCGGCCATGGCTCACGGGCCTAGCCGCTCCGCGGCATGTGGGATCCTTCCGGACCGGGGCTCGAACCCACGTCCCCTGCATTGGCAGGCGGACTCTCAACTACTGCGCCACCAGGGACAACCTCTTTTTTAAAAAAATAAAAATAAATTTATTTATTTATCTATCTATATATTTTGGCTGCATTCGGTCTTTGTTAATGCGTGTGAGCTTACTCTAGTTGCGGCGAGCAGGGGCTACTCTTCATTGCGGTGCACGGGCTTCTCACTGCAGTGGCTTTTCTCGTTGCGGAGCACGGGCTCTAGGCGTGCGGGCTTCAGTAGTTGTAGCCCACAGGCTTCGTTGCTCCGCAGCATGTGGGATCGTCCCGGACCAGGGCTCGAACCCGTGTCCCCTGCATTGGCAGGCGGATTCTTAACCATTGTGCCACTAGGGAAGTCCTCGTTTCCAGACTCTTGATTGATTCATAAGTAAGATCCATGGCATGCTTCAAATCCTAAAATCGTTTGCAAAACATCATGTATGTCCATTTTTTTCAGGATGAAGTGTTCAGAGCTTTCATTAGATTCTTTAATTTACCCTCAAAAAGTTAAAGAATCAGAGAACAAGAGGAGGGAAAAGTGAGCAAAATACAGCACCTATTCAAAGAAGAATAATTTATATATTTTAAGATATTTTTCATATGAGTACGTACACGAACACTTTCTCATCGTATATAAGCAAGGAAGGAAATAACAGTTTTCAAATGTGTACGTTGAGTGGATGGCATTAAAAATAGAGGTAGTTTTATCAAACAGAAAACCTCAAAATGATAGAGACAAGTAGTAGGAAATTACAGTGTTGACCCCAAAATAATAACGATGTTTACTCTGCATGATTTGAGCTTTATATCGTTTCTACAAATTATCTGGGTGTAAATAATAAATGCTTTCAGATTTGAGGATATGCACCAGTGATTAGATAAGATTATGGAGATGAATCAGTCATGAAACACAGCTGAAGCTCATTGGTTTATTTAGGGGAGGAGTAAAAAGTTACTAGACTGGGGCTCCATTCTCTGTCTCAGCATGGGCTTTAAGTTAAATTTTTCAAGTTATACAGTAAGTATTATCAGTTCAGGTATATATATGTTTCATAAGTGGTGGAATAAAGACAAGTTTCCCAAGAATTTGAAAATTAGAAGTATCATGTCTGTCCCTTGGAGATTATTTTATTTATTATATAATACATACTGAATACGTCAGTAAAAAGATATGAGAGGGCTTCCCTGGTGGCGCAGCGGTTGAGAGTCCGCCTGCCGATGCGGGGGACGCGGGTTCGTGCCCTGGTCCGGGAGGATCCCACGTGCCGCGGAGCGGCTGGGCCCGTGAGCCATGGCCGCTGGGCCTGCGCGTCCGGAGCCTGTGCTCCGCGATGGGAGAGGCCGCAGCAGTGAGAGGCCCGCATACCGCAAAAAAAAAAAAAAAAAAAAAGATATGAGAAGTCACACTAAAGAAGCAAAATGACCCTCCAGGAGAGTAAGTTGATGAATCCTGGTTGGCAGGATATCCAAATATGCACCAGTGGTGGGAGCACTAAAAGGACATATTTGGAATTGTAAATTACTCTTGTGCTCTGTAATCTGTTATCTGTGCCCACTGTTACCTATTTTGATTTACTCTGTAACTTGCCGTACTTGGAGGCAAAAATACACTGACCAGGCCTCTGCCAACACTTTATGAATCTGCTATTTTCTCCATTGGCATTCTTATTTGGAAGTGGTAGAACAGAGAGGGAAAGCAATGTATATCCTTGAGGGTGCTAAAATACTCAGCTATCTTTGCTGAACTGATAGAGGGTCAGTCTACTAAAAGGCATTTCTGTAAGGAACAGAGGAACTTCACACCAAAAGGGAGGAACATTAGGCAAACAAGCTTGCCTCCGTGTTTCAGAGGAAGAGCATTATTGTTTGTCCCCAACATCTGTCTCCTGGCCTAGGCCCTTAATACTCACATGTGAGTTACATAGAAAGGGTTAGTAGCTATAACCAAAAACTTCAAGATCTGGTTTCCTAAATCTATGTGACACATTGGGACACATGTGGGATTGCTTTATTACTCTTTCTCAGAGGGTCATATAAAGGAGGATTGACCACAGACCACCATTGGCTTGGACACTCCAGTGAAGGAGTATGCAGAAACATGGCAGGAATGTGATATCATACCTGAGTGAAGATGCTGATACTGCCACAGTATAGATGAATGGTTGAGGCAATGGGACTGCTACCCAGTCAGTGTCATTTACTTACTGCAGTGTTCAATAAGAAAGGTGCAGTCAACTAGGAGTTGGTATTCTATAATGAAAGCCGAAGCAGGACATGCTGGACAGGGCAGTATCCATCAGAAGTGGCTGTGGATTACAGCAGTGGCAAACTGGACACGGCTTTATGCAGAAAAAGATGCAGCAGTGACCAGAGTTTACTGCTGTGTTCAGCATATGAGACTGTCAGAGGAAGGCCTGAATGAGAAGGAAAAGAAAATAAGAACGAGAATGAGAATAAGGAGGGGGAGGGAGAGGAAGAGGAGGAAAGAAAAGAAAAACTGTGGGAGGAACGTGTACCTTGACCACTCTTATTAAAGATGTCCCCACTAGGACTCTGAGAGCTGTTTTTGGAGAGACAAACAGAAATTTTATTTGTTTGTTTTGTTTTGCGGTATGCGGGCCTCCCCCTGCTGTGGTCTCTCCCGATGCGGAGCACAGGCTCCGGATGCGCAGGCTCAGCGGCCATGGCTCACGGGCCCAGCCGCTCCGCGGCATGTGGGATCCTCCCGGACCGGGGCACGAACCTGTGTCCCCTGCATCGGCAGGCGGACTCTCAACCACTGCACCACCAGGGAAGCCCCAGAAATTTTAAAGAGAGAGACTACTGAATAATTATGTGAGTCCATTTGGAAGCCGCTATAATATTTGGAGATATACAAAAGTATAAAATCCAAGGAAAAAATGGAAAAACTACTAAAACAATGTGATAGGGTGACAGAAGTCTGTCTCTTCAGAATATTCCTATGCCCAGATATCTTTACAGGTACCTTTATCAACGTTTCAAGAAGAGTTAATTCCAGTTTTAAACAACATATTCTAGAAAACAGAAAAAGGAGAAAACAATTAGTAAATAATTTTTGAGACTAATACAATTTATTTCAAAAATAAAATAAAGAATTCCAAAAAGAGATTCATTTTGTCCATTTGCAGATTATATTACTAAAATATTAGACAATTATAAATAATAAATATTAGTGTATTTTAAGAAACATCACTACTCAGAAGTTAGTTGTTAGTACTGCAGCATAATTTGATATCAGAATATAATTCACCATGTTAATAGACTAAATTTTAAAAATCATATGACTATCACTAGACGTATAAAAATAATTCTATAAAATTCAGCAAGTTGTAAAAATAAAAAAGCACTCATAAAACTAGACAACAAAAGGACCTTTATTTGGTTAAAAAAAAAACCTACAAAAAACATTATACCTAAAGAAGAAATCTTGATATATTTCCTTAGAGGCTGAGAACAAGGCAAGGATGCCCACTAACACAGCAACTATGGAACATAAAACTGGAGGTTAGAGCCAACATAATAATAATAGTAGGACAATAAATAAGAACCTAAAATATTGGAAGGAAAGAGATAAAACTGCCATTCTTGCAGACAGCATGGGTTTTCTACCTTGGCCAATCAACATAATCAATACATAGGAGAGATAAACAGAGTTGCAGAGTATAAAACCAACTTATAGAAATAAATAACAGTGGAGTTAGAGGGAGCATGATGAAGTGGGAAGCCCCAGGAATTGTCTCTGCCTCTACAAAACAATTGTGCTGGCAGAATCTACCAGATATAAGTATTTTAGAACTCTGAAGTCAGTTGAAGGCTTGCAACTTTCAAGAACAGGCTTCAACTATAATAATTTTAGGTGATTTTAGATAAGATAACTTTGAAAATGAAGGGCATGGAGGTGGCAGGGGGGCTTGCCCTTCAAGATTAAGACATATTACAGTATCATAGAAAGATATATTACAGTAGAAATAAACAGGTACTGGCATAAGAATAGGCAAATAGACCGATAGAGAAAAATTGAAGTCATAAAGGTAGGCTCCTGTCAATGTGAAAACTTCTATAAGAAAGTTGACCACATAAATTAAAGAGGAAAAGAACCCCTGTTTAGTAAATGGTATTATGAAAACTACTCACTAAATGGAGAAATATATTAATGAATCTCTACCTTTTACAATATACAAAGTAGATTCCAGATGAACTAGAGACCTACATGCAGACGATAAACTTAAGAAGATAATAGGATATTATATAGATTATGATCATTTTGAACTTGTAGAAGCGACCAACTTCTTAAAAAAAACTCAAATTGTTTAAATTGTAAGGCAAAAAAATAAATTGATTTTATCAAAATTAATGGTTCCATTCCAATAATGGACACCTTGGATAAAATCACAGATAAATTTTAAGAAAATATACTTTCCATATCTTGAAGTGAGCATCTATACCTAGAAAACACATGGAACTCTTAAAAATCAAAAATCAACAGGAAAAAAATTAGGAACCCCAATAGAAAAGTCGGAAAATTATATAAACACACAAATAAGAAGACATGCAAAGCATGTTAGTAATCAAAGGAGTAAAAATTAAAACAACGAGGTACCTCTTAGATTTGAAGAAGAAGAATAGCACGTTGGATAGTGCTGGTGTTTGTGGGGTAAAGTCTTGTAGGAATCACTTGCCCTGCTGGTGGGAGTGTGGACTAGGGCCACCATCCCAGAGAACCACCTGGTACTATGGAGTCAATACACGAGCACATCACTGACATTCAGCTAGTTGTACAGGAGCCATGCATCTGTTAACGTTCTGAAATATTCCTGCTCTGATTGGTTAATAGCTGCTTCTTTCAATCCCCTAAATTGCCTCCTGCTACTGCAAATGACTTGGACCTTCCCCTAGGAAACTCTAGATCATTACATGATCCATTGTAGTGATCCGTAACAGAGCTGGAGTCCTCCAGGAACTTGCTCCAGAACCATAGGCAGTGTCCATTCTTACTAGTCATTTCCTTTGTTATGCCAGGAATATCATTCTTGAGAACACAAGCAATGCATATAACCCAGCATTCTTCTCTAGATTATATGTCCCAAAGAAGTCTCACACAGATCCATAAGGGACCATGTATAAGAATGTTCATTACAGTGCCTAATAGAGAGTTATTCTTAATGTAAGTGGCTATCATTTGGACAAGTGAAATGTGCTGGATTTACACTGAAGTTCTATGTTAACCACTAGAAGCCACAGATTATATGTACAAACATGGTTCCATACTAATAACATGGTACTGCATAAAATAAATTTTAAAAAGAATGAGATACATATAAAAATACCAAATAACATATCAATTCTAACTTAAAAAAACTCAAACTTCTCTCCTCAAAAGAGGAGAAAAACGACCACGTTAATTAGAACTGAAAAATTTCCCACAAAGTCATAGAGAGAAAAGACAACGTGAAATGAAGAAAACAAAGTAAGTTAAAAACAAAAATAAAACCAAGAAAGGCCTTGAGCAGAACAGTGATCATAGTGTGTCTTGACATGAGAAATGTGCTTAAGATCCATTTCAAAGCATAGAAAAGGAAGGAAAAACAGGAAGGGGTGAGGGGAGGAAAGGAGGAAAAGAGAGCAAAATGCAAGGTCTATTTTATTAACTGTTTGTAAGCGTAAGCCAGAATCCAGGAGGCCAAAACACAAAATTCTGGGGGCATTGAAATCGTGGGGTCATGGGCCTGAATGGCTGACAGTGAGCACATAGACAGGGTTGATGGATGAAGGTGAAGGCTCTTGGTGGAAGCTTGGCTGGGTCACCCTTCCCTGCACAGCTCCTCTCCCTCAACCTCACTGTGGCTCTTCTTCACAAATCTGCCACTGGCATACACGTAATATTTTTTTAAATAGATCTTTATTGGAGTATAATTGCTTCACAGTGCTGTTACTTTCTGTTGTACACCAAAGTGAATCAGCCATATGCATACACATGTCCCCATACACCCTCCCTCTTGAGCCTCCCTCCCATCCTCCCCATCCCCCTTCTCTAGGTCATCGCAAAGCACTGAGCCGATCTCCCTGTGCTACGCTGCTGCTTCCCACCAGCCGACTATTTTACATTAGGTAGTGTATATATGTTGATGCTGCTCTCACTTCTCCCCAGCTTCGCCCTCCCACCCCACGTCTTCAAGTCCATTTTCTATGTCTACCTTTTTATTCCTGCCCTGGGAAAACTGGACAGCTACATGTGAAAGAATGAAATTAGAACACTGCCTAACACCATACACAAAAATAAACTCCAAATGGATGAAAGATTTAAGTGTAAGACCAGACACTATAAAACTCCTAGAGGAAAACAGGAAAAACACTCTTTGACATAAACCACAGCAAGATCTTTTTTGACCCACCTCCCAGAGTAACGGAAATAAAAACAAAAATAAAAAAATGGGACTTAATTAAGCTTAAAAGCATTGGCACAGCAAAGGAAACCATAAACAAGATAATTTTTAAATAGTCCATTCTTTATTTAAAAATAATTAATAGTCAGGGACTGGACCAATTTCTGCAGGAGAGGTCAATTATTGCTGAAGCATTGCATAAAAGTTGTTTGAGTGAAGAAGTTGGGAGACCGCATTCTGGGAACCATTATCCCCTATAAAATTTCATAGTTACATTTTCAAGCAGCCCAAAGCCGTATTTCATGCAGATACTATAAGCGCAAAGGCAGCATATAAAGCATATTTGTTTATTGTATAGGCTGATGGAGAAACGAGCATTTCCACCAGGGCAGACGGCCAATTCAGAGCAGGCTCCCAAAGAACTTTACAAGCTCTGTGGGGCTGGCCAAGTCAGCAGAGGACAGCCAGAAATCCTGCCTTCTAAACTGAAGTTTGACTTCCCAGGTGTGAGGGATGTCTTCTGACTCAAAACTCCCAACAGACTTTGGAGATGAGCAATCTTTTAACATAACATTTATTTGTGTCTACGCTCCCTTAAGAGACCAAGAATTTCTTTGATAAGAGAACTTGTATTTCATTCAGCCTTGTTTCTGATATACGGTCTAGCACAGACAATAAAAATTCTGTTTGGTGGTATTGACTGAATACATATCTCTGAGGGAAAATACTCAGTTTAACAGAGTTTTTTGGTAACACGTTTCTGTGAACCAACAGAGGTTCACGTTAAAATTTACCAATCAGAAAATCATTTAATACTAAAGGTTTTTATTTCTCAGAATCTATAAATTTAAAGCATAAAATTTTAAGAAAAAGTGATTTATACCTCAATTTCCCAAACTCTTTTCCAAGGAGTTCTAGCTCTTAATGTTCTGGAGAATCATAATATGCACTTACATACTGAGAGATTTTTTAAATAGTGCATTTTTTAAACAGCTTTTTTTTAAAAACTTAGGTTTTTATAAATTTTATCATTGAAACTTTCTATCTAACACCTGTTACCATCCCCTGTGGAACTGATATTCCCAAGCACACACTTTGGGAAATGTTGCTCTGACAGGGGATTTCATGGGAAAATAAAAGAAATATATTTCACCTTGATTATTCCAGATGTGTTTGTTTTGACAATCTTCAATAAAGAATTTCAAGGATACACTGGTACTCAGTTTACTTTTGGTAGTTAGAGAACAATAAATATATTTATTTATTTAAGTTAAATAGATATATTTATTTCAGTTAAACATATATAAATAGATGTGAAACAACAATATAACAATAAAGTTATGAAAATAACTTTTGGTGGTTATATAACATGAAAACAAAAAAAAATCATTTGCCTACATTTCTGGCAAATTAGATTACATTATTAAATTAAATGTATTCTTGTTCAGCAATTATTTGCACCATCCCTAGAGCAACTTTCCTGGAGAATTGGTTTTTTTGGAGATGACTTGCTATTTGGTTAATGGGTGGTAGGCAGAAGTGACAGCAGGTCTATTTTAAGTCTAACCTTAAGAAATATCATATATTTCTACACCAGGAGCTCCTGGCCTATGCAACAGAAGAGCATGCCTCAGGTGGCCACTTCCACACCAGTGACATCTCCAGAAGGAGACACCTGCCGCAGGGCCACACCAGGCAACTGGTGGACCTGTATCCTGAAATTAAACTGCCCCAGCTGACCCACAGATGCACAAGTAAGAAATAAATAGAAATAAACATTTATTGTTTTATGTTGCTAAGACTTCATATTTGTTTGTTAAAACAGTAAAAGCTAAGACACTGTCAAATGTACATGATAATTAACTTTTCTAAGAAACTTGTCTGTGGAATCTGTCTCCTCTTCAAGTACTCCAATGATCCACTCAGCCAATACGATTCCTGTTAGGACTCTTGAAATGTATGTCAGCATCACCTGGTCCAGCCTTTATTTTGCCAAACCCAAAAAACACGTCTCCGCATCTTACTCACCATTAAACACACTGGACCTCTCAGTGCTTCTGTAAACACTACTTTCCTCTCTTGGCTTCCTTGTCACCCACTGTCCTGATGGTTTTGTTTGTTTGTTTATTTTCTTGACTTATACTGAGCACTCCATTCTGGACATCTTTGTTGGACCATTCAACTCTGCTTGACCTATTGCAATATTTAAGTTTTGGTCTTGAACTCTCTTTTTTATCTCTATCTACACTTCCTCTCTAGACTATATCATCCAGTTCCAAGACTTCAAATACTGTGTTTGTAATCCAAATGCTAAATTTTTATCTCAGGCTCCAAAGTCTAAACTTGTATGTATAAATGTCCACTCAGCATCTCCATCAATACGTTTAATAAATGCCTTTATCGCTGAGGGTTCTTGTTGGCAAACAGAACTGTAGCTATTTCAACAGGAATGTATTAAGAATATACATTAGCTCACAGAATCTCTTTAAGGACTAGAGAATCAGGCATGAGAGCTACAAAGTCAGGAATATGCAACATATTACCATCTGGACTACTTTGCCTTCACTGTCACTGGGCAGCAGCACCTGAGTCCACCAGTAGCCACTGACACTCTTGCATGGACCAAGGCCAGTGTGGACTCTTATCATTAATGGTTATTGAACAGCATGTCCTTCTCCAGATGGTTCCTTTTCAAATCTAAATATGAAGATGCATTTGATTGACAATACCTAAGTAACACTTGTGTTCCTACTGCAAAAAAAAAGCTGGAAAAAGGACTTACGACTTATAACTTGTAAAGTCAGGACTCATATAGCTGGAAATTTCATAAACATGATATGTCAATCAAGTAGTCTAGATAATGCTGTAGTAACCAAAAAAGAAAAATCTCAATGGCTTAAAACAACAAATGAGGAGGGAGTACATGGAAGGTGCTTAGCATATCTGAGACATTCTGGAATTAAGGCTGATAGGAGGCTCCAATCTCAACATATGACCGCCAAAGCAGAATAAAAGGGCGTGGTAAATTGGGAAAGGGCTCTTAAAACATCCACCTAGAAGTAATACATATTACCTCTTCTTACAATTAATTTGTCAAAGCAAATCACATGACCATGCCTAATATTACAAAGGATAAGGAGGTGAGATCCTACCCTGTTCCCAGAATGAGAGGAGAACTGATTTTTTTGTGAACAAGCCTCATGATTACAACATACAGGAACAGTTGTTACAAAGAGAACACAGAGCCCCTTCAACATGTAAGTCATATGGTGAAACTTCTTCCACTTGAAGTCCTCCAATGTCTTGGCATCATTGAGAATAAAAGTCAAATTCCTTGTCATGGCCTTGATCCAGCCTCGTCTCATAACAAGCCCCTTGATCACTTGTCTCCAGCCGCTCAGCATTTCTGGTTTGAAGTCTTTGAGCTTGTTTCTTTGCCTTAAGTATTCCCCCCCCAAATTTTACCTGCCTTATTACTCTTTTTCATCGCTCAGTTGTCAGATCACGATTTACCTTACATTCTATCAGGTAAAATTGATGGTTTTTTAATAGTACTTTTCACCAGGTTAAATGATCCTGTTTATGTATTCACTTAGTAGTGCCTACCTAATAGAACACCTGACAGATTGTCGGTGCTTATCAATATTTGTTGAATGTGTAATTCAGTGACAAACTGAATGAATAAATGAAACGCCTTATTCATTATACCACACTACCTCTAAATATTTGGACTGAGGACATTAAGTTACAATGAGCACAAAGTCTTTCAAACTTATAGTTGTTGGAATTTTGACACAAAACATTAACTCTGATATTAGTAAATTATTCTCTAAAAATTTTCAGTGATGCCCCTGATCCTTAGAATAACATAGAAAAGAGCTTTATAAATCTGGAAACAATGTATTTTTCTAGATTAAATTACATTAATCTTTACCTCCTTATCCACACTAAAAATTAACCAGAATGGATAATTAACCATTTTTCTAACTTCATACAAAAATATACTCCATTGAAGGAAAAATTCAATCTGCAGGAATCATGCCTAGAGATATTTATGCATATTTGCTATTACAGTGAAAGATCTTGCTTCCTCCTCTAAGTCCAGTCCCTTCATACTTGCTCTAGATCCATCTCCTTTTTTCTTGTTGGGAGTTCATTCCTTTATGATACCTTTATCTATTTCTTTTTTTTTTAACAATTTTATTGGAGTATAATTGAAACACTTAACCACACCTGTTTAAAGTTTACAATTTGGTCAGTGTGGTAAGAGCACACTTTTACACACCTGTAAGGTAGCCAGGACCCTCAAGGTAGTCAACATATCCATGACCCCAAAAGCCCCCTTTCCTATTGCACTGTGTCCCTGGCTACAGGCAACCACTAATGTGCTTTCATTCACTGTGTACTAGTTTTTTGTTTTTCAGAATTTTAGATGAATGAAATCATACAGTATGTATCCTTCTATGTGTGGCTTCTTTTACTCATGATTATTTTGAGATTTGTCCATGTTGATCTATGTTATTGTTGAATAGTATTCCCTCGGATGGATATGCCAAAGTTTATTTATTCATTCACCTGATAATGGGCAGTTGGGTTATTTTCAGTCTTTAACTATTACAAATAAAGTTGCTATTGAATATCTGTGTACAAGAATACATATGATCATATGTTTCATTTCTTTAGGGCAAATATCTAGAAGAGGAATGGCTGGACTATATGGTAAGTGCACATTTAACTTTTTAAGAAACTGCTAAACTGTTTTTCAAAGTGGTTGGAGCATTTTACATTCCCACCATCGGTGTATGAGAATCTCAATTCCTCTACAGTCTCACAAACACTCAGTATGTCAGTTACAAAAATGTTGGCTGTTATAATTGGTGCATAGTGGTATCTCATGTTTTGAATTGAAATTTCTCTAATGATTAATAATCGTGAGCATTGTTATATGTTTATTTGCCATCTGTTTATCCTCTCTGTTGATGCATCTATTTAATTAGTTTGCCTATATTTCCCATTGAGTTAAGTCTTTTTAGTAGTTTTAAGAGTTAATTTTGTATTCTAGCTATAAGTCCTTTATCAGACATATGATTTGCAAATATTTTTATTTTATTTGACCTCCTAGACAGCCCCATTCACTCTGCCCCCACTACTACTACTATGTTCCATAGCTTCTTATAGATAATACCTCAAAAGTATTATCCTTTGTCCTTCCTTTCCACCCGGAACTAATAGTAGCATCAATTATTATTATTTTCTGGACTCCCTCCTGCTTATCTTATTTCCCCATTGGAATGTAAGCTCTACCAGGACATAGATTTTGTCCTGTTCATCACTGGACTCCTAACACCTGCAATAGTGCCTAGCAGGCAAGCATGTATATCCTTAAAGTCCAGACAAAAAGCACCACTTGTGTAAAGCCAACAAGAAGCTTCCAAACAAAATTAATTTCATCTTTATCTGTTCTCAAGTAGTACTCTGTGTATCCTACTATATCAGCAACGCTTTGCATTATTATACTTACTTTCTACTGCTGAAGGAGTGTTGCTAAGACAAGCACAGTGGCTTACTTGTTCCATGAGATATGATCTCTAAAAGTCCCTAGTGCACTACCTTCATGCATTTTATTTCCTTCATTCTTTCCATAATTTCTTCCCTCCTGTACTCATAATAAGCACATAATAAGCACCATCAATCAATTAAAAATTGATGGATATTATACATCAAATAAACAGTAACTATTAAATTCATAGAAACATATGTCCATGCAGTTACAAACAGATAGGGGGTTCTGTGTATCTATATAACACATTTTCAACAAAAGCACATTTTTAAGTTTAAATTTCTCATGGATATCATCTGTGAACCTAGGCAGACACTTCTGTATAAATAGTTGGATACATGTTACATTTCTAACCTATAGTTTCTGAGAGGGTGAATATTATTTCTATATATGTATAACTATATAGAGACATCCATGTAATACTACATTTATATGGCAGCTTGTAAAGCTTTAAGGTATGACAAGTTGCACCATAAAAAATGGAAGATTTTAAAAATAGAAATCACAGCTTTTCACTGAAGGAAAGGGATCACACACAGTGATTTCATGAACACGTTGTGACAAGCTTAGGTTTTTCTTGTGTAGTCAAAGAACTCCTGGGCAGTATACTTGATGTTGCATTTCTCAAAGCGGAGCCCAAGGGCCAGCTACATAAGAGTCCTTCTGTGTGTGTTAAACCTTCAGTATGCAGGACAGCTCCCCAACTCACCACATCAGAGTATCTGGGGATCAGACCCATGAATCAGGATGTTTAACAAGCTTGACAGATGATTCTGTTGCACACTGCATTCTGAGAATCGTTGATCTAAGGCACCCTGCCTTGGGCAAACAGCCTTGGGTTGAAGAATGAGAGGCACGATGGGGGAACAGCTGTGAGTAGGAAGTTCGATAGTCTGCGTGAGGCACAGAAGGCTGCTTGCGTGGTGGGTGCTGGCGTGCGCTGAGTGCTGGATTCAGCAGGGTGTGGGTGATTACAGAACAAGGATTGTTTTAACGAGGACCTTATGTTCCCCTTCAGGGTTAAGGAGGCAAGACTCCTCTGCTTTTCCATGTCTCACTTCCCTTTCACTCTCCACCTGTTCATTGACCTTCCTGTCAACTGTTTCCATCAGAAATAAGTCCTGAATCTTGGCAGAGCTCAGCACTGCCTCCCTCTGTTGTGTCTGGTCGTCATCTTGCCTTAGCACATCCAGACTCGGTTATGGTCAGGGGCACAGAGTGTCAGCCACTACCCAGCATCTTGGGAAAAGTCACTTCTGAAATCTGGTGACAACTGCTCTGCACACAGAGAATATTAGAGATGAGAGGCATTTTTGAAATCATCTAGGCTAACACTGTCCCTCATTTTAAGCTACAGTAACAGCTTTAGAAAGCAGTTAAAAACCTTTAGGGTCATAAAGCAACCTAGCAGCCAACCCGATCCTGTACCCAGGTCTCCACTCTCCCACTTGATCTTCCAGAAATTCACTGTAATACATCTTTAAATAGAACTATTATCTAGGATCTTCTGTGAACACCACACAAATTTTAATGTATAAATGAAGCACTGGGTGATTAATCGATTACTGACTGAAAGATGAATAAACATATTGATGAAAAAAGAGAATTAAGAATGGGTTTCAGTATCAGGGAGACAGTCTATGAATGCTAGAAACCCAAATGTAGTCAGTAAACTGCATTTTAGAGAAACAGTTTGTTATCTGTAATTTGTTATTTTGTATTTAATAATATATATGACACTCAACCTCACAAAACACTTCCCATGTACAATCCCATTTGACACTTTAAAAAATGTTAACAGATATTCATAAACCTGTCCATAAGCTTTAACAAAAAGCTTGAGGTTGTAAGATGTTAAGAAGTTTGACATTTTATGCAGCTAGCTACAAGCAGACTTAGAATACAAATCCAAATCTCTTGAATCCTTTTTATTGGCAATGAAGGAGAAAAACTACATACAGAAGCCCTACTCAGAAAGTTTTTAAGGAAACTCAGATAGTCTTACTCTTAGATTATTTAAGCCAAATAAGTTAAAAAAAAAAAAAAGTAAACTAACTACAATTTAAAAAGGAGCCACAGTAGCTGAATCTAAAATTTAAGAAGAAATAAAGATAAAAATGGAAAGAAGCAGTGCTGTTCAGGACTGGAATACATGATGATTGTGGTGTGCTTTGCTGTCATCAAGCATCTGGCTCCACCACCAGCTCATGCATAGCTCCCACTATTTTAAATCCAATCCTTAATTCTGGCCACATTAGGCTTCTCAGAGTCCATCAGGAAATCATGGT
The DNA here is from genome assembly GCF_026419965.1 of Kogia breviceps. NCBI lineage: Eukaryota > Metazoa > Chordata > Mammalia > Artiodactyla > Physeteridae > Kogia > Kogia breviceps. The sequence continues at coordinate 54,226,831 of NC_081311.1, forward strand.
AGAGGCTGCCTTCTGTGCACATACTCAATTGTTTATTTAATGATATTAAATATTATTTTTTACTAAAACTTAATATATTTCTAATATACATATGTGTTTTATGTGTTTATTTTAAAATATAGAAAATATAATTGAAATAATATATTTACTGCTAGTTTATTTATAAGTGACATTTCAGAGTTGTATATGACAATTTTTGACTTAAATATAATATAATTTTTGGCTTAAAATGATACCTTCTTGAAAAATAGTTTCAATGGTAATGTGGTATTCTATCATATAGTTATTTCATAATTAATATAACCAATTTCCAATTGTTGGAGTTGCCATTTATTTCCGTTATTTCACTCTTATGATAAGGATACACTAAGGATCTTTACATATAAATAATGTATCTGTGTTTGTAGCTATTTTCACAGGATATATTTTGCTAAAAGTAGAAAATACTGAGCACATCAGCTCCCTATTCCCTTCGTATCATGCTGAACCTATTAATGTGACATTGACAAGGCATTCTCTTTCACCTGAGATTATTTTTCTTTTGTTTGACTAAACTTAGACTTACCTTACGCCTATAATTTTTTAAAGGTTAATATGCTTTAAATAAATTTCTTGATTTAATATAGAAAAGAAATCTAAAGCTTAAAAAGGTAAAAATTTTGAAGTAGATTTATCATTTGCAATCTGTTTACCCACCCACTAAATATCACTTCAAGAGTATACCAAAGCACTTTCTTTACCAGTCATTGATGAAAACATTGGGGAGGGTGGACCAACATTCCCGAACATGACTTAACACTATTCTTTGAATGCAAGGTAAGCTGGTGGCAAATGTTGCTTTTGAAATGGGCTCCTTTATCTCACTAGAGATTGGAGAGTCATGGTTTTCAAAGGAAATATTGGAATGTAACTCAGATCCAAGGTGAGAGTGGTTAGCATATTAGGCAGCAGAACTAGACTGGCAATGAAAATGGATTCACTCACAGAGGTCTTTGGTAAAGGCTGATTGATCAGTGATTTGAATACATGAAAAACACTCTAGATGAAGTAATCAAGATCTGCCTTTGCCAACATAATGCAACATGATATATTAAAGGTCCTCTACCAATTTCTAGGCTTGAGCCAGTTTAGAAACCCAGAGCCAATTAAATATTGGAGAGGCCAAATATCCTTGCAGAAAGACCATGTACAGCATTTCAAATGTGAACTGTGAATCTTTTGTCTATATATTCCCAAAGTTACCTTTGGCTATGTGGCTATGCATTGGGGAAGGGGAGGAGAGAAGGAGGAAGAGACGGAGAGAAGAAAGAGAAAAATGAGAAATATCCTGATGTTTTAGAAATTATTCAACACTGGCTCTGAACTAACACTAGTATTTGCAGATCCAGCATTTCAAGACATTCAACTGGCAAGAGTGGGGCTTATTAAGGTTAGGTAATCAAGAAAGCTCTTACCTAAGTATATCTCGTGGTAAGTCTACAGGAATACATAAGAGATATGAGCCAAAGGGCCAAATAAAACTCTAGAGTTCCTTCACCTTGCAAATAATAAAACAGTACTGTATCCTTGGGGAAAATTCAAAGATTGGTCTCAACTTCAGTGACTTGAAAGGTACAAGTAATTGCTATTCTAACTCCATTTAGTGTTAAAGTTAGATTCAAGAAAGATGGATTGAGCAAACCCCTCCTGCTAATAATAATCATGAACCCTAGAAAGTGTTGGAAGATACTGTAACTTGACTAAAAGCATCCATAAACTAGACAGGAAATAGCTATTGATGCAAATTAGGTCAGCTTGACATTTAATCAATTTCCTTCCATGGGAACCCAGTTTGGATGGTGCACAGAGCATAGAGGTTAAGCAGAATTTAGAAGTTTTGCTAGGCTGATGCATTAAAAGGTAGAGTATAGGACTGCCCAAGTGTGGAAATTGATTAGGGAACCATGGAGAAAGAAGACTCTAGAGAAGGGAACCATGAAGTCTACATACAAATTTCCCTCATATCCTTGCTGGACAACTAAATTACATGTGGATAAGGCAACACTCCCAAAAAAACAATGCAAAACAAAAGCTGGATGAATTGTAGAACTAAGCAGAGATTTCAGCTGCTGCTCAGTGCTGAGGAAAGAGAAAGTACTGGCAGTAAGAGAGGCTTTTTAAACAGCTTGGACTTTCCATTGAAAACTCTGAAGGGTCAGGTCTTAGGAGTAAGAACCTACTGTACTACAGCCTAAAACCAAGCCTCCAAAGAATTAAGTTAATGTGCTAGTAATTTAGTTCCCTGCCAAATTCAAACTCAGTATTCTTCAGACGTAAAATAAACAAGCATACAAAAAATAGAATACAGTCTCTAAAATATATTACTTACAGTGCTTTGGGATGCAATGAAAAATTCCAGTCATGAGAAGAAGCGGGAGAATGTGAACCATAATCAAGAGAAAAATGGCCAACAAAAACAGATTCATCTGTGACCCAGATATTGGAATTGGCAGAGAGGCAATTTAAAATCACTTTCATAACTATTTTTTAAGATGCACAGGGAAAGGTAGATATAATAAGTAAAGAGATAGAGACTAACAAAAAGATATGACAACTTTAAAAATAAACAAAAAAAAGACAGAACTGATCATTATAATCTGAAATTGAAAATTAATTGAATGAGCTCAACAGAAGTTTGGATACTACATAAAGAAGTCTCAATAAACTTGAAGTCAAGTTTCTATGAGAAATTATCCAAATCAAATCAAATTTATGCACAGTGTAATAAAAGATTTAGAAAATTAACAGAGTCATAATGACGTATTGGACAAGAGAAACCAGGCTAATGTATGAAATCTGATCGTGAGAAGATTATGAGAGAGAATAAAGCATAAAAATATTTGAAGAAAGAACTACTGAAAATTTAACAAATTTGGTGAAAAACATCAATCCACAGATCTAAAGAACTCAGGGAATACAAAGGAAGATAAATACAAAAGAAACCACACCTAGGTATATCCTGATCAAACTTCTGAAAATTAAGCATAAAACGAAAATCTTAAGTCTGAGTAAACTAAAATCTCGTTACATATAGACACAAACAATGAGAATATTGGCGACACCTCATCAAAGCAAAGGAGGCCAAAGACAATGGAGATATATATTTAAAGTGCTGGAAGGGAGGAAGGGAGGAAAGGAGGAAAGGAAGGAAGGAAGGAAGGGAAGGGAGACAAAAGCCCTTTTGTTTCTGGATATAGAACTTCAGAAGTCCTATATCCAGCAACAAAATCCTTCAGAAATAAAGGTAAAATATTTTCAGATAAACAAAAGTGAAAAATTTATCAGCACAGTGACACACTATAACAAATGCCAAAGCAAGTTCAGTCTAAAGAAAAAATGACATCAGATACACATTTGAATTTACAGAGAGGAGTAAAGAGCTTGTCAAATGATAAATATTTGAGGCAATGTAAAATTCTATTTTTTCTTTTCCTGAGTTCTTTAAAAATCAATTAAATATTCAAAGCAAAAATAATGCATATGAAAATTTTCAACGTATGGAAAAGCAATGCATGTGAAAATAAAGCAGAAGATGGATAAATAGAATTTCACCTATATTGTATGTGAAGAGATATAATTGAATAATATTAATTCAAGGTAGACTATTTTAAGATGAGTGCATATTATAATCAGTAGAACAACCACAACAATATATTAAATAATATAACTTAAAAAATTAAGATAAAATGCAACACTAAAAATATTTTTTGGTGTAAGCATAACTTTATAAAAAAATTTTTTTAATATAAGTACAGTTGATTTACAATATTGTTTTAGTTTCAGGTATATAGCACAGTGATTCAGTTATAGATAGATATATATACTTTTTCAGATTCTTTTCCCTTATAGGTTATTACAAAATATTGAATAGAGTGCTATACAGTAGGTCCTTGTTGGTTATCTATTTTATATATAGTGCTATATAGTAGGTCCTTGTTGGTTATCTATTTTATATCTATTATATATATATACATATATATTAAAATATGTTAATCTCAACCTCTTGATTTATCCCAGGGAGGAAGACCATAGTACTTTGTACTTGAATGGCTAAAATTATTTTAAAACTAAAACTGACAATACCAAATACTAACTAGCAAGCACATGGAGCAGCTGGAAAATCAACATTGCTGGCCAGAATATGAAGTGGTAAAACCACGTTGTAAACTGTATGCCTTTTATTTATCAAATTAAATGCTCAAGTTTCAACCAGTATCCAGTCAGAGTTAGAAACCATGCCAGTAATCTGCATATGGAAAATGTGATACGGAGAATTGTTAACTGTAAAAGGCATTTAACTATTAAAAGGGCTAAAAGAGGTTTCAAAGGGGTCCATAAGCATCAAATGCCGAAAGCAGCTACTACGATAGATGGAGAGAGAGTGAACAGCAAAAGAGCTGGAGTCTTAGAAGAGGGCCACCACAGCCACCTCCTCACACACACACACTGAAGGCACACAGGTAGGTTTTTTTTTAACACCTTTATTGGAGTGTAATTGCTTTACAATGGTGTGTTAGTTGCTGCTGTAAACAAAGTGAATCAGCTGTATATATACATATATCTCCATATCTCTTCCCTCTTGCGTCTCCCTCCCACCCTCCCTATCCCACCCCTCTAGGTGGTCACAAAGCACCAAGCTGATCTCCCTGTGCTATGTGTCTGCTTCCCACTAGCTCTTTTACATTTGGTAGTGTATATATGTCCATGCCACTTTCTCACTTCGTCCCATCTTACCCTTCCCCCTCCCCGTGTCCTCAAGTTCATTCTCTACATCTGCATCTTTATCCCTGTCCTGCCCCTAGGTTCTTCATATCCTTTTTTTTTTTTTTTTTTTAGATTCCATACATGTGTCTTAGCATACGGTATTTGTTTTTCTCTTTCTGACTTACTTCACTCTGTATGACAGACTCTAGGTCCATCCACCTCACTACAGATAACTCAATTTCGTTTCTTTTTATGGCTGAGTAATATTCCATTGTATATATGTGCCACATCTTCTTTGTCCATTCATCTGTCGATGGACACTTAGGTTGCTTCCATGTCCTGGCTGTTGTAAATAGTGCTGCAATGAACGTTGTGGTTCATGGCTCTTTTTGAATTATGGTTTTCACAGAGTCAGACTTCTTAAAAGAGGATGTGGCTCATATGGGGACACAGTATTGAAGAAACTTGCCAGAGAGCTAAACTGTGAGTCTGTTGTGGGGGTGACAAAGAGAGATGCCAGAGTGTGTAAGCACTTGGGCAAATGATCTCAAAGACTTGTCTTCGATTTGGTGTGTTAGTTATCTACCACTGCAGAACAGATTAGGTATCTACTGCTGCATAACATGAGCTTAAAACAATAAAAATTTATTATCTTATTATTTCTGTGGGTCAGGAATTTGGGAGCACCTTACCTTGGTCTTCTGGCTCAGGTTATCTCACGAGGGAGCAATCAAGATGTTTGCCGGGGTTGCAAAGTTCAATTTAGGGAGGATTAGCTTAAAATCCCACTCATGAGCCTATGGCAAGTCTCAGAAGATTCGATTCCATGATCACTGGCTGTTGACTGGAAACATCAGTTCCTGGCCACATGTGCCTCTCTATAGAGCTGCTCACAACATGGAAGCTTCCTTCCCCCAGATAAATGAGAGAGGAAAGCTACAGTCTTTTTGTACCCTAACCTTGGAAGTGATATCCCATTAATTTTGCTGCCCCCTTTTTTTTTTTTTTCTAGAAGTGAGTACCTAGGTCCAGCCTAGGATCAAAAGGAAGGAATTCCATAGGGGAGTGATTGAATACTAGGAGTCAGTGATTGAATACTAATATTCTAATTGGATATTAGAAGCCATGCTAAAGGCTATCAATTTAGAGCTTGAGGGAAAGAAATCTTTCTAGTTAGTATAGCCTGCATAGCAAGGAATTCTTTCTCTTAACCCTAGGGACCTAGTCTATCTAATGATATACAAAGTATCTGAGTCAGATCAGGATGTTCCTTCAATAACAACAGTAGGGGACTCACAGTCAACTCAGCCAAGATCTTGGGAAAAAGTTAAGCTTCTTTAACAATAGACTATTTTCCTTTTCTTAAATAGCTCATAGTATTCAGTTGGGTCTTGGTAGAGATTGAACACATGATCTTGAGAGACCAAATGATCATGAGACCAAACTGCTTGCTCATGATGAGCTGGAAGTTGATTCAAATATGAATAAAATTGGGAGTAACAAGCAGTCTTCCTTCAACAAGTGGAAATAAATAGTATATGGAGGGCTGTGAACCAACAAGCCCTGAAGAATTGTGACTCTCTTTTCATTGAGTTTTAGCTGAAATAAAACCTTTCAGACTTCATACTGAGATTTTAAAAGACGTATTGATTTATTTACTTTTCAGGAAAGTTCTATTCTATTATGTGTGCTGTTGTCACTTTGTTCCAGTGTCTCTGATTTTTCTTCAGGGAGGCATGGATATAATATTTTATCCTCATAACTATCATTTTCTTTCTCATACTTTTTATTCATTTCATCCTTTTGAATTGAATTCTTGGGAGAACCTCCTGATGTTTCCTTCAATGTAATTGATTTATTATTTCAAAGTGTTGATTCTTATTCTGGATGCTACTGATGGGATTTTAATTCTGTGACTATGTTTTACCTTTGTTGCAATAATTCTTTATTCCCTATAACATGTTTTTATTGCAAACTGCCTTTAAAAAATTTCATCATATTTTCTCCTTATGACTTTCTACTTCTATTTCATAGAAACTACTTCTGTTGTATTCTGCTACATATATAAGTTTTTAAACTTTGCTTTTTAATTCTTTTCATGTTCTAAAATATTTTGGTCTTAAGAATCCTTTACACTCTTAAAAATTATAGAGGACCCCAAATAGATTTTTATTTTGCAGATTATACCTGTCAATGTTTGCCACATTAGAAATTAAAACTAAGAAGTTTTAAAATATTTATTTAATAATTTGTTTGAAGTAATATAAACCCATTACAATAACAGCTGACCTAATGGAAGAGAGATATATATTCCCCTATCTGCTCCTACATTCAGTCTGCTGCAAAATCATGTTATGTACTCTTTGAAGAGAGAATGAAAGTACAAAGTGCAAATAACATCTGAGTATTATCATGAAAATAGTTTTTACATAACGGGCCCTCTGAAATGGTCTCAGGGACCCAAGGGTCCCCAGACCACACTTTGAAAATTGCTGCTCTCATATATTTTTTCAGAGGTTAGCTTTTTTTCTGAGTCAATACTATAATTTCTCATTTTACTTCATGTCATTTGTTCCTTTACTACTATATTATTGCTTGATAGGAGCTGCTTTTATAACACACCATTCAAATAAATATGTTACCGAAATCATTTCAAGTTCACATGGCCAACAGAAGATGTGGTAAATTGCATTCATGTTCCCCACCAATGCTTCACATTTCTCTGTCTCTGCATCCTTTGCAATATAATCTTTCAATGCCCTCATAGGTAGGAATATTGTGAGGCTCCTAAATCTCAGTTCTGCCATGTGACTTGCTTTGTCTAGAGGGATATAAACAGAGGCTTGAAATAGGCAGTGCTTCTGATGTCACCATGAAAAAGACATGCCTGGGCTACTTCCTTGGTCCAAGAAGTAGGATGAGAGAAACTTGGCAGAGTTGCCAAGACAATTTAGACCAGTGAAGTCGCAGGCAGCCCACAGAGCCATGAGCTATATAAATAAGTTATTATTGTTATAAGTCCCTGAATTTGTGTTTATTGCATAGCAGTTGTTAACCGATACAAAAAAGGACAAGCAAAAGGGATTGGTGTTATATTACTTGTGGTAAATGTACAAGACACAGTGCTCCTTTTCAGTCAGTTAATATAATCAGAGTAGATAATTACGTTTCCCAGGTTTTCCAAACTAAAAAACAGAATAAGAAACAAACCTAGGTCTGTATGAGGACAGAAGCCCTCATTGTTTTTCTAGAAAAGTTAATGGGACTCTGTAGAGACCGTTATCAGCAAACAACAGAAATGGTGTGTGTGTTTGGACCTTTAAGGATCTCTCAGGTAGTTAGTTGATTTAGCAGTCGATGTCTATGTGCTGTTCAGCTGGCTCTTTCCAACAAGATTTAGAACATGTTTCTGTGTTATCTGGAGAGTACCTACCCTTGGCTGTCCGTCATTCTTATTCTATGTATTATTGCAACCATAGGAAGCTTTATCCCTGACATTTCTCCCATGAAATCTCAAGTGTTTCCATCAAGAACTATTTTATTATTTAAACTGTTGAACAACAGATCTTACCATAGGCTTAAGAGTGAATTGTTGTAGATGGAGTTGTGATATTTTTGTTCTTGTCCAGTGGGTTTTTAGAACCAGTTTTTAGTAGCTGCTCTTGAAGGAACTTCTGTCAATACTTGGCTAATTCTGCTAATGTCATTCATGAAGAACACAATTATTGTCTTTGATTAACTGAAGAGGAATATGTGGGATTGATATTAAACTTATTCAGTATAGACACAGAGAGCTAAAGGATTGCTAGGAAAGGAAAGGTACAGGGGAGCAGCTTCAGATTAACAAGAGAAAGATGGTATTTAAAGTTAACATATATCAACTAGTGAGATTCCTGTTAGTGGAGGCAATTAAGTCAAGCATGAATGATCAGTTATCAAAGATATTGCAGTAAGAGGCTCTCATTCTGTTTTTATGGATTTTGGGAAAATCCCTGATGTCCAATATATGCTATCAGAAGGTCTGTGCCTATCCCCCCATCTCCTAGAATCATATGACTGTAAGGTCATATGTACTTTTCTTGGAGAGGATCCACAAATGCATTATTCTCAAAGGATCCCTAAGCCTCCGAAGATTAACAATTAGAAAAACACCCATCCATATGAAATGAAATTGGGCTAGATGAACTCTGACATTGTATCAAAATGTAATATCCTATACAGTAAGCAACTGTAGTATTTTTGGTCAACACAGCATCTATAACTGTGAGATATATATATGCATGTGTGTGTGAGAGATATATAGATATAGATATAGATATAGATAGATATATCACATTTTCTTTATCCATTCATCCACTGACAGACATATAGGTTATTTCCATATCTTGGCATGGAAATCTTGGCCACCCCCAATTCATATATACGGCCTTCTAAGTCCACCGTCTTCCTGATGTCCTCTTATTTATTTTTTTCTGAGAAAAACAGCCAGAAACCATGGAGGGTTGTATATATCGAGGTCCCCCTAGTACTATTTTGTTTTAAATGATGGGGCCTCCTTCCTTAGTTGGCTGTTAAGGAAGTTGACCATGCAACTCATAAGTTTAAATCAAGAACTGTAAACAGATAAGTGGAGATTTCTGTATATTAAAACAACAAACAATCTACAACATTGACATGCTATATGTGCTTGGGTAAAGAGTGCTTCCAAATACTTGATAAACAGTGTATGCCTGACTAGCCCAGCTCAGAGATGCGTAATATAATACTGTGGCTTAAAATAAAGCTGTATTTTTAATGTAAATTGAAGTGTTTTGTTCAAACTTAAATGCCTAAATGTACCTTGCAACAACATCTTCCCAAGGAATAAATTTCAGATTGAAATTGCAGTTGTTTTTACTTATATTTTTGTTTCTAAAAATGCTCATGTAGAAATCTATATAACTTGCCATGTCCTTTGTGAATATTCACAATTGTTTTATTTCTATAACATGTAATTATGAACAAAAAGTAGATATTAAGCACTTATGCTCTTAATTTTACTGCATTATATGAAGTCCTTACCTTTTCATCTAGGCAGAGGAGGAGTATATAGGTAACTGATCAAGCAGAAGAATTAAAAAGACTGTTCTCGCCCTGAAGGATCTAGTACAAAGAGAATATAGCAGAGGAGCATGTGATGCCTTACAGCTGGTCCCACAAAATGTGCAGGAATAAATTAAGAAGTATGTACATAGTTGTAGCGTGTGAGGAAAAGGCTTAAGGGTTTTATGAAATTTTAATTTTGATAAGAAGCAACAGTATGCTAGGTGCAATGAAACTACACAATGAAGTTACAACTGTCATGACTCTTTATGCACTGAATACTCCTACATCAAAATAGATTTTTAAAAATTACACATGCAAGCAACAAACTGACAGAAAAACATTAGAATTTAGAAACATGGTAGACTTCCTTAGCTGTTGCCATGTTAAGTAGGCAAAAAAATAGATAGTAAACATTTGTATAATAAACCTTATAAAATATAAAAATAAAACTGCTGACAAATTGCATCATTATAGACCTAAAATGTCTGAATAAACATAGCAATATATCCTAAGGGAAACTAAGAAATATTTTATGAACAAGAATGAATAATTCTAGGTGTGCACGGATGGCCCAGTAGTAGAATATACATTAATATTATTTCTCAAAACAATAGATTAAAGAAGATACATGTTAGAATTACACCAATAAATGTAAAAAGGCATTTGCTAACATTTAGCCCACATTCTTGGTTTTTTAAATGTTAGAACAAATAAGAAGACTCAATTTTAGTCAATAACAAACTTTTAGAATGTGAACTATTGGCGTTTCATTTTGTGACTCACCTCAGTTTTCTTATACCATTCTATTGGTTTAATTTTACCTCTTTTATAATTGTAGATTACATTACCACTTTTTTACTTGCAAACTCTGATTATCTTTTCTCTTTGGGGTATTACATCCCAGTACACCTCCTGGTAGCGACTAGCTAGACATTCCCCAGAGTACTCTTTCAGCTAAATATTTTTATTGTGTTGATTGGTCATTTGTAGTTATTCTTTACTTTTTTAACCAGGTATTATAATTTTATTATTTAAAGAATCTATAACTGACAGAGTATAGACTGCTGTATACCATGGCCTCAATTCAGATGAAAGATGACATTTTCTAAAAATATTAAACCACAGTCACTTACTGACCACTCAGTTTACTTACTACTTCAGTTACTATTTTTTATTTTATGTTCTTTTATGCTCAAATAGTCTTTTTTTTTTTTTTTGGTATGCGGGCCTCACTGTTGTGGCCTCTCCCGTTGCGGAGCACAGGCTCCGGATGCACAGGCTCAGCGGCCATGGCTCACGGGCCCAGCCGCTCCGCGGCATGTGGGATCTTCCCGGACCGGGGCACGAACCCGTGTCCCCTGCATCGGCAGGCGGATTCTCAACCACTGCGCCACCAGGGAAGCCCCAAATAGTCTTTTATAGAGAACCCAATGAGAAGTTTATAATCCACAAAATATACAGTTGTGTGAGACACTACTTATTTTTTAGAATTGGTTAAATATTTTACTAATCAGAATTTTCCTCAACTATTATTATCCCCCTTAATGCTATAATGTAAGACCATATCTAGTTATATTTACTTGGACTCTGAATATTAAATTACTGAAGTTATATATCTATTTTCAAGTTGGTATTCCCAAATTTACTTAAAACTTTAGACATATTATAGAGAAAAATATTATTATAAAAAGGTAAGGATAAACTAGTATTACTAGTGGGGTGTGGAGATCTAACCCTCTTGTGGCCAGCCTCATATGTAAGTCCCCTTGCTTATTAAACCTGCCAGGGCTTCCCTGGTGGTGCAGCGGTTGAGAGTCTGCCTGCTGATGCAGGGGACACGGGTTCGTGCCCCAGTCCAGGAAGATCCCACATGCCGCGGAGCAGCTGGGCCCATGGGCCATGGCTGCTGAACCTGCACGTCCGGAGCCTGTGCTCCGCAACGGGAGAGGCCACAACAGTGAGAGGCCCACGTACCACAAAAAAACAAAACAAAAACCCCTGCCACCTTCCAATCTAAAGAGGTGGGCATCTTTCTTCATTTTCTCTTTGCCCTCCATATACAGGGGCCCATTTTTAATTTCACCTGGAGAAACCCCCAAGATTGCAAACCAACGATTAGTTGAACCAGTCAGGTGAGTGAAGAAATGGGTCTTGGGAAAGAGGCATCTGTGGAGGAAATCCAGAGTTAGCCATCAACTTCTTTGTTGGGAGGAGTGGCCAGTTTGTTAGATGCTTGTGGACCACGTGAGTTCAGGGACACCCTGAAAACGCAGGTCTAATGTGCATGTTTGAGGAACTGTGCAGAGTGCCCTGTGGCACAGGAGGGAGGAAGCACGTGGTTTCACAGTGGGCTGGGCTCTGCTGTGGGCTGGTCTGTGGTCACCAATACCCGATGAGAGGCTGAAGCTTGAGTTAGAAAATTGGAAGAAGGACTGAGGTTAGAGAAAGACGCGCATGTGTCCACTACTCTGCTCGCGTCAGGACTGGCAGGCTAGGTAGGAGAGCAGGATAATTAGCTGGAGACCTTAACGTGCTGTTTTGCAAAACTAATGACAAGGTGTGATTGTAACACTAAGAGGTGGAATCCCTGGAAAAGTGAGAAGAGCAAAGAGGATGTTGTGGTGATTGACCATGAAACAGACAAAGCACCCCTTGCTGTCTGACCCCTCATACAAGGAAAGCAAAAACACAGCAGCAACAACCCCAGCTAGCAGGACAGCCCACAGTTCAGGAAACATTCATGATGAGAGAATACACTCCCACTGAGCTTATTGATATAGCTGCCAGGTTCCAACAGAAGGCCAGGGAAAGTATCCAGGCCTGGAGAGTGCGGCTATGAGATAAAGGTGACAATGGCAGGAGGCGGAGAAAATGAGCAATATCACTACACGCTCTGCCCTCCAGCAGTGCCTGCATGGTGCTGGGCATGGGGGGCACTTCAAGGTACTCTCTCCTTTATAGATTGGATTATTCTGTCTTGCAAGGAGCTTGGCTCAATGTGGAGGCTCTCCCGAGGCATGTGGGACCCTGAAAATCTATAAGGGAGCTACAATGAATTCTTAGGGAGTTGGGAGTGAGACAGGCCATCTATGTCCCTGCCTTTGAAGGCCCTGATCAGGCCACATTCACTGCATGAATGAAAGCCAAGATACTCCAGACCACCCCTAGTACCTGGTATGGAATGCTAATATCCGTGCTGCGCTCAGACATGGGACAAGACATTTATGACATTGGGTTATTCGTTGCTGATCTGGGAGAAACTGACAAATCCCAGGAACAGGTATGGAGTTTGGGTAACACATGAGACAGAGAGGAAGCTTGAGAATCCCAAAATGCTATCCCAATCAACTGTAAAGAGTCCAGTAAAAGTAACCCAGAAGCAAATGTGGTTTGACCTCATCACTACCAGGCCCCCACCTGAAAAGATAGACCGACAAACCATGCTATGTTGGTTGGCCTGTGGAAAACCTTCAAACCCAAAGAATGTTTCAGAGCTGCCCCTACCACCCCTAGTGCCCTGCTTGCTCAGCAGAGGCCTCAGTCATATAGTCCTATTCGGGGTGGGTGTCTCCCATGCCCGAGGTATACGATGCAGGCCAAGATCGCCTCCAGGTGAGGACCACTGGGGGCAATTGGAGACCCCATGTTGAGCTCACTATTCACTGGTCCCCTAGAAGTAAACAAAAGGTGATGGCTTTGGTTGATACTGGAGCCAAATGTACTCTAATACCTGGTAACCCTGAGAAGATTTCTGGTCCCCTCAGCAGTATTGATGGTTACAGACGGCGTTCTGGATACGTCATTTATCAGATAGGTGGTTTGCAGATATTTTCTCCTAGTCTGTGGCTTGTCTTTTCAATTTCTTAAGGGTGTCTTTTGAAGCACAAATATTTTTAACTTTGATAAAGTCCAGTTTACTGATTTGTTATTTTAGAGGTTGTGCTTTTGTGTCATACTAAGTACTCTTTACCCAAGCCAGGGTTATTTAGACTTTCTCCTTTTTCCCCCTATGTTTTAGTGTTTTGTCTCATATTTCAATCTACAGTTCACTTAATTTTTGTGTGTGATGTTAGTTAAGGGTCTGAATGTATTTGTTTTGCATGTGGATGTCCACTTGTCCCAGAATTATTTGTTAAAATGACTCTCCTCTCCCTACTTGATTGTCTTACCACCTTTGTTAAAAATCAAAAGACCATAAATATGAGGATTTGTTTCTGGACTCTCATTTTTTGTTTCATTGTTTTCTATGTCCATCCTTACGCCAATACCACATTATTTTGATTATTTTGGCTTTAGAATATGTTTTCAGATCAGGTACTGTTAAGTCCTCGAGTTTTGAAATTGTTTTAATTACTTTGCATTCCTTGAATTTCCAAATAAATTTGAAGATGGGTTTGTCAGATGCTACAAAAAAAAACAAAAACAAAAAACCACTTTCTGGTATTTTAACCATTAGACAGACTTCCAAGTCCAGATTTTCTCTCCTGCATAATCAGAACAATATGTAACAATGCCACTCAATATATTGGACATCAGGCAATGTAGGACAGTAATCACTAAGATATGGGAAACAAATGAAGTGAGCCTTTTGGTTGCACCAAATTACTGCCTGGAGAAAGTTTCCAAGCCACACAGTGGGAGAACCCAGGAAGAACTCAACGTACTCCCTGAGTTGAGGAGATGGAGTTGGGGGTCTGGTGAGACCCAGACAACTAGTCTTTGAAAGACAGAGTACTGAAGAGGAACAGTATCACAGAGAGAAAGCTCCAGAGATCTATAGAAGGTCCTTCTTTAGTATTTGGTTGAATATTACTAATCAGCTTTTGAAAATAAAGTTAAACCTATCTCAGATTGACATCTAAATTTATAAGCCCCATTTGTTACTTGTATTGAAGTACAAAAGCAACAACTGGTGGCAATACGTAAATGACAATATTAATTAAGAATCAAAAATATAAGAATATATATTCTTATATATATAAGAATGTAATACATATTCTTATACAAATATATAAGAATAAAAGTAGAACTTTATGACTTTATGAAATTTAGAAGATGGAAGAAAAAGGAAAGGTATATAAATTTAGAAATCATTCCCCAAATCATCTAGACAACTGAAAATACAAATGAAGCAGTGGCAAGGAAAACATTTGTTGTCACACTTCCCACGATGAAAATTAACTACCCATTAACCTTTGATGAATCCAGATCTCCAAGGAATTTTTATGAATGCATAACTCATGCACTGAAATTAACAGCCAATGATATATTAAATAACTAAATACAAAGTGACTGTGCTTACTTTTCTCATTTTTTGGCTTCTGTAAAAGTAATACCTTTATTTATTTTTGAAAATAAAATCTGCAGCAGTGCAAAATCAATTTTAGAACATCAAATTTTGTCCTAGCATTGCTTTATAAAGACACATTGTCATTATCAGAATGTCAAAGATGTTTTTATATATTAACTCATTTGTCCTCCAGCTGCATCTGCAATCCTGAATATTTAATGTCCTGACATTATTTAAAAGACTTTTTATTTTTATATGAGCAGCATAAAAATGGAAATGCTGGCATACATTACAAAAGTCCTATACTTTATAGCCACTTTGACACTAGAGAAAATTTTGTAAAATGAATTCTAATTAATTTATGGATTTCCATTATGCAATTTAAATAAATGCAATCACACTGAGGAAGAAAATTAATAGGCTCCTACCACACTTGCTACAACAAAATAATATCTAAATTGATCAAAAGTTCAGACCTAAGAGGTGAAATATGAAGAGTTTAGAACTAAACATAGTTGAATATACTTATTCTCTTGGAGTGGCTAGAGATTTCTAACAATCATATTAAAACCATAATGGAAAGTTTGGAGAAATTTAAGTATATTAAAATAATTAAAATTGAAAAAAATACCATAAATAGAATTTTTAAAGTAAATGGCAAACTGGGAAAACAGATGTACAATACCCATGAAGGTCAATGAGCAAAATAATTTGCTAAGTAGCTCATAAATCAATTACAAACTTGAACCCCATTAACTTAACAGAAAAAAAAAAAAAATATATATATATATATATATATATGGGTTAAGGAAAGACAGTTTATAGAAAAAGGACTATATAAATTGCCTGAAAGCAATAGCTTTAAATGTTCAGCCTCTCTTATTGTTGAAATACATAATGTAAACAATTAACTCAAATGTCAGCTTTGACAAGACCTAATGCTGGCAAGGGTCCGGGAACTCTCAGACACTATTTATGAGTGTGTCGATAGGTGAGATAGGCACAACTGTGTTTAAAATATTATTTTGCTTATCATTACTTCTTACACTTTATTCCGTCTTTGTTTGATTCCTTCTCCCTTAAGTGCATTCTCAGATGTCCTTACAACAACACAGATTTTTAGTGGTAAATTCAGCCTTTGTTTAAAAATATCTTCATTTCACCCTTCAACTTGAATGGTCATTTGATTGTAATTTTTAGATAAATATTTTAAGTTGGAAGTTAATTTTTCTTATTTGTTGGAGAAGTAAAATCTCCAGCCTCATTATTATTTTTCACATTTTATTATGAAAATTTACCAACACACAGCCAATTTGAAAGAATCGTGCAGTGAACACTTACGTTCACCACCTAGTTTCCACACATCACATCTGTCTATCCCTCTGTTCATCCATTACTTCATCTTATTGTTGATGCATTTCAAAGTATATTACACATATCAGTATACTTCCTCCTTAAACATGCATATTATTATCTAGAGCTCAATATTTGTTTGCAGGTTTTTGTATGCCAAATTTAATTCAAGGGCATACACAAATCTCAAGTGTACAAGCAATGAGTTTTGACAAATGCACACACCTGTGGAACCTAAATCACTCTTTGGCCTCAATTCTTGATGTAAAACTTTATTATTGGAATTTTATCTCTGGTTGCCCTTACAATACCATCTTTGACTTTGATGTTTAGTACTTCACTGCAATGTGATGAGAAATAGATTTATTAAGAATTTTTTTTACTTACTAATCCTCAGGTTTTGTAGCTTTTATAGGTTTTGAAAATATTCCAGTCATTTTTTCTTAAATACTACTTTCTGTTTTTCTCCTTCTGAAATTCATGTTAGATATGTTTTCTGTCTTTTAAGTTTCTTAACCACTGATTATTCTTGGGATTATTATATTGAATGAATATAATTGAATGAATCAGTGCTTTAAAATAAATCTTCTCTATATATACATATCTTATTGGTTCTGTTTTTCTGGAGAACCCTGACAAATACAATTGCTCAAACAACAAAACATTCACTTGTTTAATGTGTATATCCCACCCCACCCCACCACTAGAATGTAAGCTTTATCAGGGCAAGGATTTTGTCTGTTTTGTTCACTGCTATTCTTCCAGTACTTACATTAATTACTTTCCATCTCTTTATCTATCAGTACTGCATTCTGGGTAATTTCCTCTGACCTGCTTTCCATTTAACTAATACTCCCTTCACCCATTTCTAATCTGATATTTGATTCACTACTTTATTTTTTAATTCCAAGTATATTTTTTAAACTAATTTTAGAAGCTCTAACTCTTTTTCAAAACCATTCCTTATTTAATTTGTGTTGTCTTTTTCTTATATTACCAACCCCTTTTATGTTTTTAAGCATTTTAAACATTTATTTTTCTATTTCATATTTTATTATCAGAAATTAATGGTAGTCTATTTCTGCTCTTTGTTTTGTCTACTGGCTATTGTTCCTGGTGGATTGTTTCCTTGGGGTTTTAAAAATTTGCTTTAAATGTCAGCTTACCTTTAGTAGATTCTTTTTTTAGATTTAGGAATCTTTTGGGAATATCTTTCCTACACTAATTTTCATTTGATTTTACCAGTACAACACTGGTATTAATTCTTCAATTTGAAAAATTTGGACCTTTGTAAATATTATGAAGTTTCATCTCAGTCTTGCATAGGGCCAGAGTTTGACTTTCCCTAGAGTCAGAGTCATAACACAGAAGTTTCATTTTCTTCTCTTTGTGCCAGTAGATGGATTTGGACCATTTTCTTTGAGGATATAATCCCTTGAAGTTTCCAGTTTATCACAGATTGTCTCAGATCTGTCTCTCTAATTTTTAAGACCCAAATTTGATCTCCTCATCCTTCTGGGCATTATACTCAAATCCCCTGTGTTACTATGGCCACACCATTAACTCCTCCCATACCACCACCAAAACAGCCAAATTTTGAGCCCTTATTTTTGTCCCTATGTTTTTAAGTTTTTTATTAGTTTCTGGCATTTATATATATTTCTTTCTTTCCTATGGGAGATACCACAGGAACTGAAGCTTTACCCAGGATCTAAGGTGTTTAGAGTGAAAGTATTTTCAAGTTACGTTATTCTACCATCTTACTGGATCTAGATTCATTTCTTTCTTCCATTTCTTCCATCTTTTTTCTCCCAAATTTGCATTACAGTATTTTAGTTGTAAAGTAGTCTATCACTGGATTTTGTTGTTATTTTAATCCAGTTTTAGAACCTCCATCTTTTTACTACTGAGTGTGATATGTTGATATTTACATTGATTACTTACAAATAGGATTTATTTCTACTGTTTTATTTTGTTCTTTCTATTTACCTCACATTTTTTTTGCTGCTTTCTTTTTTATTTTTCTTCTTTTCCTGACTTGGATATAGGATAGTACAACTTTTTTGTCTTCCTGAGCATTAACGTCTCTCAGTCTTTAGGATAATTATCAGTTTGAGTCCCATTCAAGTTCCTACTTTGAGAATTCCTACAGCACCAGGTAAGGATGCATAATCTCAGCATAGGCTCAGGACTTTGATTTCTCATGGATTTTTTTTTTAATGTTACAATACCAAAAGGACTCTTTTGTCTCTCAAAGAGCTATTTTTCAAAAGTTTCCTTTTTCTCATTTTCCTGGAAGTACATCTACCAGGTGTCCTGACTTTATATGGGAGTCTTAGTCCCAACTTCCCATAACTTAAAGGTCCAAGTCCTAACTTCTGTTCCCTGCATGGAAATTAAAGTCTGATTCTCTAGGATAGGGCCTAATTTGAGGTTTGTTAATCATCTACAGGGGCAACATAACCTCAATTTACTGGTTTAGTGCTCTGGTTTTCAGTTCCTTCTTTATTTCTGGCAAATGGAACTTCTGTTTTATCTTATGAAGTGAGCCATGCATTATATTTAAATCTGCCATTTGTTCAGTTTATAATTTAAAAAGTTATAGGTTTCCTTTTCCAGCATGTTGCCAGAATAAGAGAACCATTGCATAAAAATTTAAAACTTTGTTAAAAAATAGTATTTTGTTTACAAATAATATATGAAGTGCTTACAATAATATGTACAGATGCCTTTACATCACATGGAAAATATATTAATGCTTCTACAAAAAAATGGCCAATATATATGAGGATTTATGCACAAAAATTAATATGGCTAAAAGTTTTTTTAATATATATAGTTAAGTAGTACTACAAAATGAAAATTAAACAGACTTTTGTTTTTCAACTCACATTGACAAAAGTTAGTACAATCAATAATTATCAATATTAGTGGATATTTTCTGAGATAGGTACTCATATATTATCAGCATATGTTCCAGATTAAAAATGTATCTCTTTGATCCAGTAATTCAATTTATAATATTCTCTCCTAAAGATTTACTCAGATATTAATACTCTCATATTCATTATATAACCAACATTTTGAAATAAAATGAATATTCAAAAATAGGGAATACATACTTCTACCTTCTTTGCTCTTTCAATGAGAGATCCTGAGGGACATGTTCTATCCTCACTCCAAAGAATCTGACTTCATTAATAGGAAGAGTTTTATTTATATAGTGATTAACTTGATAAATATATTCAACATTATGCATATAGGCTGATTATATTATTTGCAATATTGATCCTTTTACCATAGTCTTGATATGAGAATATTAAATAGCTGGAGTTTGAACTGGTCTTTAAGAGAAAACCAGAAAAAGAAAATAAAAAGGCAAATTTACATTTAGTCAGTGAAGGTGATTTCTTCACAATTTTTTTTTCCAGCTTTCAATCTTTTAGCAGTGTTCCAGGAATTTAAAAAGGCAGGGTGAGAGCTCTACTGTTTTGCAATCAAGACTTGATCTCATTTTGAGTAACATTATTTGAGTATAAAAGTAGATTCTCTTTTAAACATAGGCTTTTCAAAGATTTTCTCTACACATTAGTGTGATTTTATTACATCTAAAGGCTATGTTTCCCCTCTGCCCCAAGAGAAACAAATTTTCCATTTTATGAAGTCAGTGGGGAGCCAGACTCAATTTATAAAAATTAACTTCACAGGGAACTTTTCCTAAGACCAACTATTGCCACATGAGGAAGTTACACTCTGGTAATCAAAGGCTCACTTGAAGAAACAAATTAACCCTCCAGCATTAAGAAACTGGTTTAAAAAAAAAAAAAAAACAGAAAATGATGAATTATAGTTTCTTTGAAAAACAAAGACCCTCATCAGATTGAAACACAATTTTGACATTTTAGGAAGGTGGTGCTCAAAATCAGTGTGCCACATTACCCTTTGGGGGTCCAAAAAGAATATATTATAACTTTAATTTGCATTTATTTTTCATCACATCCCTTATATCTATGTTTTTGTATATATATATATTAGTACAGTACTACATACATACATTGAGGATGAATACTCAAAAACATTTTATAGGTAGTAACATGTAAACATAAAGTGAGGCTTGATCTAAATGTTTGAATACCACTCCAAGACTTCTAGGAAACAAATAATTGAGAAGAAGCAATTTTGTACAGATGGCAGTGCATTCAAATAGCTATCACAAAATCTTGCCATTCTGTATATTGAAAAAAGTGACATTACTTAAGAAAATAATTCTGCATTCATTGACTAATTAATTTTGTTTCATGTCTTCTATTTTCTAATTTACTATTGTGATGTTTTGTTCAATAGAAGAACTACAGAAGTGTGTTAAATAGTAATCTTGTCATGTAAACAGAAATCCTAATGATTAAACTATCACAGTGGCAAACTATTTCACCATATTTGGTGGGCTAGAACCTTTCTGAAAGCTTTAAAGAAGAGTTTTTGTATTTTGCCTTGATAAAATAACATAAGAAGAACACTAGGTAAAAGGTCTTCCTTTTTAATCCTGTAAAATAATTTTCCTGTGTTATGAATCCATTTTATAACAAATTACAGAGACTGTTAGCTCCATGTTTCATTGATTCAGAGCACGTATTCTTTTTAAACATTTAATATATTGAAGGTGAAGTGCCTGTTACAATTTATGGCATCTAAAGATAGTTGCAGGCAGGCGGCCATTATGATGTAGTTGCCATTTCTTTGGCTTGTGCAAACACGAAGAGTGGCCACATCAAAACGTGCAGAATGGATTTGAGCATCTTGGGAGAGAATTCTAGAAACAAGAGTGGAGTGCTCTCTCAAGAAATGTTGCTTCTCTAATGATCTTGATGTCTCAGTCCATGTTGGAAAAATACATGGGCTTGATAACCCTAAATTAGGAATTAATTCAGGAAAATCAAACTTTGGAGATGAAGAAGCTTCAGGAATACTTCATTTATTTTACTTTTACTTTCTTTTGCATGCATGTCCAAGAGTGATATGTAATAAAAGTCTATATTTAGGGTTTCCCTGGTGGCACAGTGGTTGAGAGTCTGCCTGCTGATGCAGGGGACACGGGTTCGTGCCCCGGTCCGGGAAGATCCCACGTGCCGCGGAGTGGCTGGGCTCGTGAGCCATGGCCGCTGACCCTGCGCGTCCGGAGCCTGTGCTCCGCAACGGCAGAGGCCATAGCAGTGAGAGGCCTGCGTACCGCAAAAAAAAAAGGTCTATATTTAAATAAGCATGAGTTCTTTCAGTAAGTATAAAATAAAAATTCTAAGTGATAAGAAAGCATTGCATCTTTTAATTGGTGGCACAGTTTATTTTCTCATTGGTATATTAAAATGATGATTGTACAATTTACAGTATCTTAGATTCAATGGAATATGATACACCCACTGTAGCACATATGCACTAGATAATGAAAGAGAAACAGTTCTGGTATTTGGCTTCATTTCTTGGCTTTCTTCTGCTCTTTTCAGTTTCAGTTAATATAAGTTAATGTAAACTTCCTCATGCTGCTCCCTATGTATCATTTTTCGCGTATTGGGAAGTAAGATAAGCAGAATAGAGCAAGCTATAAGACTCCCCAAGGGGCTTGCCTGGTGGCGCAGTGGTTAAGAATCCGCCTGCCAATGCAGGGGACATGGGTTTGAGCCCTGGTCCGGGAAGATCCCACATGCCGCGGAGCAACTAAGCCCGTGTGCCACAACTACTGAGCCTGTGCTCTAGAGTCCGCAAGCCACAACTACTGAGCCCATATGCCACAACTACTAAAGTCTGCGCACCTAGAGCCCATGCTCCACAACAAGAGAAGCCACCACAATGAGAAGCCCATGCACCGCAACAAAAAGTAGCCCCTGCTCGCCACAACTAGAGAGAGCCCACACACAGCAACGAAGACCCAAAGCAGCCAAAAATAAAATAAATGAAATAAATAAATTTAAAAGAAAAGACTCCCCAGGAAGAGGCATAGATAAATAATAATAAAATCAAAATAATATACACTTACATAATACAAACAAAGTCAAAAAGATGAAACTTCCAATTAACCATGTCATAAGTGGTAATCTAAGGTGCAATAGAAGACATATTTTACAAAAGATGTGGAAATTAGTATCATAGACGTGAATGTCTCCAGGTAGTTATTGTTGCAGATCTTAAAGGCAGATGAATTGAATATCTTGTAGCTGATGTGAATAAGAAACTGCATGTTTTGGCATGCAAGCTTCCATCATGATTTGGAAAAATAAATTTTGATGATTTTCCATCTCCCATCCTTAATGTGCTCAAGGCACAACATTTTACACAGTTTAAAGGTATTGGGGCTGCTCCTGCAGTCATCAGCCAACTGTCCACGTTGGACACCATCGACATATCCATCATCCCTGCACTCATGGGTCTCTTCGGGTCCAGTAATTCTGATGATCTTTTGACACATTTGGGGTTCCTACTCTAGGGCTGGGTTGTGAATACTTGGGCTTTGAGCCTAGTAAGCTTGATCTTCACAGCCAGCTCTAAGACAATTTTCACCTCCCTAGTGCACAGCCAAGACGCTGGGCACAGTTCTCTGCTACTCATATTCTTCCTAGGCTGGGTAAGAAAACTATCTCTTACTCTTCTCAAGTCACTCTCTTTTACCCCAATCTGTTCTAGAACACATATAGTCTCCCTCCAAACAGTTTTGTCTTTTATAAAAGGCTAGAAAATTCTTAGACTTACAGAGATGCTGAATTATAAAAGGACTCTGCTAGCTGCTTAAAAGGAAGGGGGTTCTAGGAAGATCTAGGGATGACACACAACAATTACAAATTATTTTGCCACATCCACACCAGAATTTCTTACCTTCAGCTAGGGCATCTCTGGTAATTTTCAGGTAATTGCAACAATAGCCGAGAAAATTGCAGGCCAGTATGAAATGTACTTTCTCACAGACTATATACCTGCCCAAGCCACAGAATACCCCACAGAACCATTATGTTTATTCTCATAGAAAGTGCTCAATCATTAAAATATTTTTAGTGAAAATTTCAAATGAGGAGGTACTTTGTTATGCATTACCTAAATGTGCATTCTGTCATTTTAAGTCCTAGATGTTATTTTGTACTTTGCATCATTTTACCACTATAATCGTCAGTGAAACAACCAAGGGGAAATGGTACAGTATGAGGAGGTTGTAGAGTGCCAGTTTATGAGTTTATTCTGCAGAAAGTTTACTGCTGCTCAAACTGACTGCTTCTTTGTGCCTTAAATCACACAGCATAATCTGTGGACTTGAGATCAGAACAATAAACTTCACTGAATTTACAGGCTCAGGAGAACAGCATTCAATAGGGGCTTTTATTATGACCCTATCCTGACAACGTTTTCCTGACTTTCATAGCTTCAGGAATTCATAGGAGAGATGCCAAAGCAGTACGCTGTTTTGAGTGTGGACCATACCCCCACTGTCAATAACACCAAATCTTGAAGAAAACAACTCAGATAGGAAAAGACAAGACAGAGGGACCTCTTATATGGGTGCAGAAAATTGTACATGTTAACATACACATTTTTTAAATAGAAATGTAGAGCCATTTAATCAAAATTTCTAGCTTTCTCACTTACAGACAGTTGCCCATCAGAATTATTACTCATCACTGAGGTGTTGATGGATCACATACACAGCTGATTTATAAAAGAATATAGAACCCAGCATGGCAAAGGCAGTAAGGTGTAATTTAGAATGTTTTCCCAGATTTTATATGTCTACAAAGGACATATGTCTTTTAAAATCTGACTTCCCATACCTAATTATTAATCATATATACACATAAATATATTATTGTATTAACATTATATAAATTATGCAATGTACAATAGCAATGAATAGGGAAAATATATTAGATAAAAATAAATACAAAGATATTTCTAATAATTTCTCTGGTCACTGGCTATTTTCTCTCTGTTGGATAATTGGATAATTCCTATTGCTCTACTTTCAAGTTCACTGATTCTTTCCTCTGTCCATTCCATTCTACTGTTGATTTCATCTATTGTGGTTTGTTTGGTTTTGGGGTGGTTATTTTTTCAGTTCTAAAATGTCCATTTGGCTGCTACATAGCACAGGGAGATCAGCTCGATGCTTTGTGAAGACCTAGAGGAGTGGGATAGAGAGGGTGGGAGAGAGGCTTAAAAGAGAGAGGGGATATGGGGATATATGTATACATATAACTGATTCACTTTGTTGTACAGCAGAAACTAACACAACATTGTACAGCAATTATACTCCAATAAAGATGAAAAAAATTTAAAAATAAAATGTCCATTTGGGTCTCCCTTCTATCTTATTTTCTTTTGCTGATATTTTCCATTTCTTTCCTGAGAGTTAACTAGATTTTAATTTGTTTCAAGTGTGTTTATAATTACTTGGTAAAGTAATAACAAGCCAAAATAACAATTGTTATAAAGATAATAAACAGGGCTGTGTGATACAACCTAAAGAGTAGGTGTCTCTGATTTTTTTACCTTAACTGGGAAACTTAAGTACAAATTTGTTTTGTAATTAGTGATGAAATGTCACAAACCACAAAACAATAATTTGTTAATCGTTAAATGTCAATATAAAACATTCTTTGTCCGTTTTAATGCTTTTTGGTTTAAATTCTACTGTGATAATATAATCGCAATCCCTATTTTTAAACAGATGAAGCAATATCTGCAAGAAATAGAAACAGAAATTGACAAAATCACAATCAATGTGGGAAACTTGAGAATACTGCCCTCACCTTTTGACAAAACAGAGAAAAAATAAGAATATGGATTTAATTAAATAATACAAAACTTTAATAAAACTGTATATGTACATATAAAATTTTCTTCTGAAAGTTTCACAGAACATTTTACATTTTATCACTGACTATGCTACAAAGGAAAATTTTAACAAATTCCAAACATTAGTCATTCTTTTGCAATTAATATACATATTAAAAATCACAGGAAAAACACCACCACCTCTCAAATAAACAAAACATCATAGAAATATGAAAACATCCTCTAAAATCATTCTTGTTCAAAGTGTAAATCAAGCTGCAATATAGAATTTAGACAAAGCTGTACACAGAGGACAGCTCTGTGTACAGAGAATCAGTAATTCAAAATATTTTTATTATTGAGCATAAAAGGCTACCAAAAATGAATTGTTTTAGCAAGAAGGTAATTTTAAAAATCTTAAAGTAGAAAGATAGTCAATAAAACAAATAGAAATCAATTAATTAGAATACAAAAATGGGATTTATTTTGCATTTTATATTCTCTTACAACTTTCTATATCTCATTTTTAACCGTTTCAATACTTCCCAATGCTTTTTCTTCATTGAAGAGACCTTTTTCCTTCTGATTCTCAGAATCCATTTCTTTCTGCATTCTCTTAAAGATACCAGAGGTTCTGTTTTAGTTGCTTTGGAACTAAAGATGAGTCTAGAAAACATGGATTATTATTGATTATTTTGTGATTATTACTGAAAATAACTCATATATAAACGAAAGTTGTTAAAAAATGTTGTCCATTCTGGGAGTCAAATATGTTAGGTATGCAGCTACTCAGTGAGCTATTACAATGCAAACACTTGAATAACCACCACCAAACTTCAAAATATAGACTATTGCTAGTATCCCAATTGTCTTCCAGTGCTCCCCCCCAAGCACTACTCTATCTTCTTTCTAAATGTAACCAAGTCCTGATTTCTATCCCTGTAGTTTATTTTTTTTCCACTTTTGGAACTGATATAAAATGAAACAGTTGAGTAAATATTTTTGTGTCTGGCTTCTTTCCCGTAACATTATCCATGTGAGATTCGTACATGCTACTCTATATAATAATAGTTTGTTCATTTATATCACTGCATGGGATTCCACTGTATAAATATAACACTTTATATACTGTTGATGAATATTTGAGTAATTTTTAGTTTGGAACTATGAGAATAATGCTTCTGTGAACATTCTCATGTGTGTGTCTTATTGCATATATATACACATTTCTCTTAGAAATTTAATTGTTGAATTATAGAGTATGTATCTTAAACTAAAGCAGTAAGTTGTGAATAATTTTCCAAAGTGGTTGCAAGAACTTATACTCCTATCAGAAGTATATGACAGTTCCCATAGCT
The DNA here is from genome assembly GCF_026419965.1 of Kogia breviceps. Lineage (NCBI taxonomy): Eukaryota > Metazoa > Chordata > Mammalia > Artiodactyla > Physeteridae > Kogia > Kogia breviceps. Next base: position 54,253,468 of record NC_081311.1, read on the forward strand.
CCCTATCCTTACCAACACTTGGTATTATTCTTCCAAGTTTTAGCCAAGTTGGTAAGGTTATAGTACTATCTCATTGTGGTTTTAATTTGTATTTCACTGATTAACAGGTGAGAGTGAGTGCCTTTTTCATATGATTAATGGCCATTTGAATGCCCTATTTTGTGAAATGGCTCATCAAATTCTTTGCTCATTTTTCCATTGAGTGATCTTCTGTTATCAAAAGGAAGGAGATCAGTTAGCTTATGCCAAATTTGTGGTGAATATGGGCCTCTTGAGTGTTAGATCACTGGATATATATGAGGCTAAAACTCAGAAACAAGATTTGGGCTGCAGTAATACCAGCATATGAAATTCAGTGTACAATACTTGGTGTTTTTTACAAACTCAGCATGGTGCTTTGCCAATCCAGTTACATATCATGTGGCAGTATTAGTGGCAGCTTTGTGGCCCAGCTCTCTGTGGATTATGCTGGAGACTCAGTGAAATATAATGACAGTAATCTCTATAAACCTGGGACAATTATCAGAATAATTTGGAGACTATTAATAAGCCAAATTTCCATCAAAATTTATTACTCCATCAGGGCCACCCTTGGCCTGAAGGCAGACAACCAAGTAATGGCTTGTAAAATGACATTTTTAAACTAGAAAACACATTAAATGTGATTTACAGTTAAATTGCTGGCATCAGAAACTGGATTTTGTGATTCCATGTGACTTAAACCTTTAAAAAGATGTTAATGGTCTGCAAATATATTCTTTTATTTAGCTTTTTGTCACAAGATGCATCCCAAATCATGTAACAGATAGGATTTTACTGCATATCAGAAAGGTCTTCTGGGCTTCCCTGGTGGCGCAGTGGTTGAGAGTCTGCCTGCCAATGCAGGGGACGCGGGTTCGTGCCCCGGTGTGGGAAGATCCCACATGCCGCGGAGCGGCTGGGCCCGTGAGCCATGGCCGCTGAGCCTGCGCGTCCGGAGCTTGTGCTCCACGACGGAGAGGCCACAACAATGAGGCCCGCATACCGCAAAAAAAAAAAAAAAAAAAAAAAAAAAAAGAAAGGTCTTCCTAGGTGTCACAAACTGAAATTCTTTCCCTGAGCCTTAATAAAGTAATTCAGATTTTTCCATAATCTCAATTAAAGAAAATAAGGATACTCCATTTTAAACTCACATTACTTTAAGCAATCTGTTTATTAGGATTGGAAAATTTTTAATGCAATAGGACAAAATATTGATATTATGGGATATATTCTTTCTGTCTCTCTCTCTCATACACAGACACACATACACACACTAAGACAAAACAAATGTGGAATACAAAAATTTTCAATATTAACCTAATTATAATAATATCTCTGCCTAACTGTCAAAGATGTAGTTGGAAAAATCTAAAGAGGGATTTAGTATATTCTAAATTAAGGGATATATTTTCATAAGTACACTGACAATCTTATATAAATATTTTCCTTATAAATTTTCAGAAATTCTATTTAAAAAAAAATTTTTTATAGCAGTGTGTACATGTCAATCCCAAACTCCCTAATTATCCTTCCTCCCCACCTTACCCCTCTGGTAACTGTAAGTTAACTTCATTCTGAGTCTGTTTCTGTTTTGTAAATAAGTTCATTTGTATCATTTTTTTAACTTCCACATATAAGTGATATCATACGATACTTATCTTTCTCTGTCAGACTTACTTTACTCAGTATGACAATGTCTAGGTCCATCCATGTTGCTGCAAATGGCATTATTTCATTCATTTTGATGGCTGAGTAGTATTCCATTGTATATATGTACCATATCTTCTTTATCCATTTCTCTGTCGATAGACATTTTAGGTTGCTTCCATGTCTTGGCTATTGTAAACAGTGCTGCAGTGATCGATACTTCTAATTGATTTAGAGAAGTACTATGGTATAAGGGGAAGCATTGTGATAATTGGGAAATAACCTTTTGTTGGAGTCAAAAGGCCTGGATTTAAATCCAGCTCATGATTTTCAAACTGAATTGCCTTAAATAGCTCTTACAAACTTAGACTCTATATTTCTAAATCATAAAATAAAAATAAAATTTTCTGCTTTTTTTTTCCTTTTGGATGCTATGAAAATAAAATAAATAATTGTTTCTGAAAAAGTTTTGTCAAGTGAGATATTATACCAATCCAGTTATTTTTGTCTCCCTTATCAATATAGGGCACTCTTGCTAGCATTTTTCAAAACCTCTTCATACCTGAAAGAACTTTCATGGCTGTGCTCAAATGTAACCACCTCTGGTTAGCCTTCCCTAGCACCTAAAGAGACAGTTAAGATACCACCTTCCCAGTATGTCCATAGCATATTAAATTATCACTGTTATAACTCTTGGTTCATAGTAGTAGCATTAGCAGTCATAGTAGTAATTTAACAATAACAATATTAGTAGTAGGAGTAGCAGTAACAGTAATAATTTCCATTTATTAAGTGCATCTAAGGAAATGCATGAAACACAAATTTAAGCTTTGCAACAATTTGATAAGGATAGTGTGTTTCTATATAAGAAAACAAATTTTAGAAAGATCAAACATATCCAAGATCCACAGTTCCTAACCACATGTATCAGTTAGCTACTGCTGTATAAAAACTCACCACAACATTTAGAAGCTTAAACAACAACTATTCTTTCAGTTTGTGATTCTGTTGCTTGGAAACTCTTACTAGACTGAGCTAGGAAATTCTTCTAGTTTTAGATGGTTTCCCAAATCTGTGTTAAACTTCAGCTTGTCTGTGCAGGACTGCATCTGCTTCTGACAGTTGACTGACTCTCAGTAGGGCCACTGTAGCTTCTCTCCATGTGTGTCTGATTCTCCAGATGTCCAGGCATGGTCACATGGCATGGACAGGGGATGAGAATGAGCAAGAAAGGGAGGATCCAAGCAGAAGGATGCAAGATTCTTGAGATGTGGTCTAGAACCACACCCTATCACTTCTACCACATTCTATTAGCTGGAGAAAGTCACAAGGCCAGCCCAGAGTCAGAATGGGAAGGAATTAGATAGTTATAAAACAAAAGCATAAACACAGAGATAACATTAATTAATACCATCAACAATCTACCACAACTTACATCATGCTACTTCCCTAGTTCTTGATTTATGTGTCTTATTTGCATATAAGATTGAAATCACTTCAGGAGCAAAAACCGAGCTCTAGGATCCCAGCACTTATTCCTTGCCTGGGGATTTATTTTAAGTTTTAATTTTTGTGTTCAGAGACACAAAACACTTGATCCAACTTACAAAGCTAATCGAAGGAAATATCTACAGATCTCTTCATTTGACTTTTACTGAGTTACTAAGACGTACTAAGCAAATCTTTCTAAAGATGACTCTTCTATATATATGCAGAATTATCATGATATTTATTAAAAGGCTCAGAAACACATTTCTAAGCTTAGAGTTTGTATTTCTGTTTAAAATCAGGAAAAAATAATCTTGGGTATTGTTAAAATCCTCACAGCACAGCTACTTAAATTCTAAGATATTCAAAGAAGCTTTGTCTCACCACATTAGGCATCAGTCTTGAAAATCCACCAGAAAATATTAGTGAAAAGATTTGCTTTTTATGATATTTTGTTTGCCATCTCCTATCCCAAATCAACTAATCTTTATAGAAAAACTGCAGGTTAACATAGTCAAATCATAATATCAGTCTGTAATATACTTTATAAGAAATCCTTTATAATCCCTAGAACTGATTTTGGAATTCAAAAATTTAGTACTCAGTGAGAAAATTCGTTGTGATAAACACTCAAATAATAGTTTTGTAATTAAAATGAACATTGAAAAGTGTATACATTTCTAACACATTTAGTGAGAACCTACTATGTACAGAACTCTGTGGATATATGCCCTAGGGGGTGCTGGGCATTTTTCCCAATTGAAAGATTTGTATTCTATTGACAATAATAGAATGCACATAACTATAAAACTTTAGTAAATTATCAGGAACCTCCATATATGTGTAGAATATTTTTTATAAGGAATAATTCACTTCACAAATATTCTCTCCCTAATATTTGTACCTCAGCTTTTTTTGTTTGTATGGCAACAGGCATGGACAGGAACATTGTAAAAGACAAATTAATCAAATTCATGATAAGAAATTGTACCCCCAAAATACCACTCAAAGTACTCAAAGAGCAAGCAGCAAACATTCACTCAACCATAATTGAAACATTTTTGCAAATATTCTGTGGCTTAAAAGGACTAAAATAACGAGCTAAAAGATCTTGAGCATAATTTTTGCCTTCTATTATTATATTCACTCAATTCACACTATTACAAGGAAGCCCTCACTTAGTCTCTTTCTAGCCTACATTACTTTGCTTCTAACATCACAGTCTTACCTTTCCTGTGAAGTCTCGCCCTACCTCATTAAATGGAAAATAAGATTATTATTAACTTCAGAGCTTGTAATAGACTTTGGCCTCTTTCACTTCATTATCATTCATTAGCAGCACCTCCTCCTCCCCCATATTCTTACTGTTCCATGTTTCTTGTTGCCTTTGGTGTGCTGTCTCCACTGTTTCTGTGGTTTCTAAGAGCAGAGGTGGCATTTGATGACCTACCCTGGTGTTGACATTCAGTTACTGCCTCCATTAAAGATGGGCTAATTAGAGTAGGCCATGTGTCAGCCCAGAATTAATGAAAGAGAATGCAAGAATCAAAGCAGAGCATTGATTATCCAGGACTCTGAAATATGAATTCAGCCTCACATTTTGGAAGTCTGGGTTATGATTATTGACCTAGTTATGCATTAGTAGTATTTTCATATCCAAAGTCAGTGACTAGATCCATTTTTATCAGTGCTGTGCCAGTGTGTGCATGCACATGTATGTGCATGTATGTGTTAGAATTTATTTGATTTCTCCTTTGAAAAGAATTCTGTGTGAGCAAGCATGAGAAGATTTCATTAATGAAAAGCATTAACAATACTAAGAACAAGGGAATATCAGATTGCTTGCCATCAGACTCCTTATTTTGATTCGATTCATCTAATTTTTTAAAACACTAAAGACCCTTTAATTTACCTTAAAGGTCTTTCTAGGAATAGAAATGCTTGACAAGGGTCCTCGCTGCCATCTCCCCTACATAACTACCAGCCACCACATTTCTAGCCTGACCTTTATTTTTTGCATCACTTCATAGAACCTGCCTAATCAATGTCTGGGAACATCTGTCAGACACTGAGGAGAGCTCCACCCTTTTAGATACCAACTCACTGAAGAGATTAAAGAACATTCACCGTGCCCCTCAGATTTCTTCTGTGTGCTGACTCTGTCCATCCTGTTGGCCATCAAAATGCTATGAGCCACATAATGAAATGACTTATACAAAAGAGATGGTCAGTTAAGATGTGAAATATGAAGATGTGGAAATTAAAGAAGTCTAAAGATTATACTTTTTTTTTTTAAGGAGAAGGAGTGTAAAGCTGTATTAGAGCAGTGCTTCTAAAAGTTCAACTTTCTTAAGAATCACCTAAGGAGCTTGTTAAAATGCATTTTCTGATTCAGTAGGGCTGGAGTGGGGCCAGGAATTTTGCATTTTTAGCAAGGTCCTAGGTGATCTACAAACCATATTTTGAGCAGCAAGATGTTAAAAGCTTTGGTGACTTGGTCGAACAAATCAACATATTGAGCTCTATTTCTTCCCCTATGTTCTCCATGGTTTTATTGTAAAGAGGCTTTATACTTCCAAATGAAGAATAAAAATACTGCATTCACTCCTCAACCCTGAGGGCGAGGTTCCTAAAATTTTAAGTTTTCATAAATGATAGGGGAATTTAAGAACTTAAGGTAGGGTGTAGAGAAGAAGATGGATATTCACCATATGAAGATATTTATCATTATAATTTTATTACATACATAAAAAGAAAAAGAGAATAGCAGAATAAAAAGAAAGAAAATAAATTTCACCCACATATCTTAATGAGTAATAATGACCTCTGTTAAATAAGTTCTACTTAGCTTTGTCTCAAGATGACTTCCTGTGACTTCGATAATATTTTAAAATTGATGTGATAGTGATGGTGTTTCTAAGGAACGAAGACAGGGAGGTGAAATTTTTTTAGGAAAAGAAGTCTTGGGAACTCTCTTTCCCTCAATTCATGGATCTACAAGCTCTTTGGAAGCCCAGTCCTTCTTCATCCCTCTAAATGGAAGGTGAAGTCATTCTTTGAAGCCCACTTTGCACCTCTTGGTCCATTGTGTCAACTAACTCCAGGTTCGGTTAGGACTTGCTAAGACTGCTTATGCACTTTCATAAAATACAGTCCTTGAGTACCAGGTCATAATGAACTCATTTTCAAAGAAAAGTTTGCTTCCTTAGGGTTTATTCTGTATCAGGCAGCCTGATAGGCAAAATGAAGTTTTTGAGGTGATGCAGCTATAGGCAGATGCCTGTGTTCATGCTGTCTACAGTGTGAGTATTGCCCTTCTACTGTTCTGGTCTGGACATTTCAAGTTCCCACTAGTGAGGAGAATTACTTTCTGCTTTCAGTTGATCATTATTTCTTCAAATAGTATTTATGCCCCATTCTTTCCTTCTTCTCCTCTCCTTTCTGAACCAAATCTACATATATGTTAGAATATCTGACACTGACCCAAAAGTACCCAAATCTTTGCCATTTTTGTTCAGTCTTTTTGGTTCTCTGTCTTTCAGATTGAATAGTTTTTAATGATCTATCTTCATCTTCACAAATTTATTCTTTTATCACCTTCATTCTGCTAAGCCCAACTAGTGAATTTCTAATTCAGATACTGCATTTTTCAGATAAAGAAATTACATTTGGTTCTTCTTATACAGTTTGTATTTCTTAGATTCAGTGTGAATATGTTTTCCTTTACATCACTGAGAATAGTTTAACAGCTACTTTAAAATCCTTTTCTGCTGATTCCATCTGGGTCATCTCACAGTTGGATTCTTTTGAATGTTTTTTTTTCCCTCTCCCTCTCTAGACTGGTTTACATTTTCCTGCTTTTTTGTGGTTATGGGTCATATCCTAGACATTGGCAGTGTTATGTTGTGGAGACTCAGGATTCTGGCAAATTTCTCCAAAAAAATGTTATTTTTGTTTGCTCATTCATATTAGCAGGCAATTAATTTCTGTTGACCCAAACTGCAAACATCTCTTCAACATCAGCTCAAATCTCATTTCAGTTCTTTATTCTTAATTCTTTATTCTGCTTGCAACCTGCCCCAGCAACTGAGGTTATGAGTCAGCCAGAGATTGGGCAGAGAAAATATAGAGTTTGGGTCTGTCTTCCTCTCTCTGTCTCTTTCTCCCCCTCCCAGTCCTCACTTTATAGCTGCTATATTACTCTAATTCTTGTCCTCCAGAGAGACTATTGGGGTTTGAGCTACCCCATGCTGTACCAAACATGGATATCTTTCAGGCTAAAAGCTACAAAAAAATGGGGAAATCACCCTGTGATATTTGCTTCTTCCAAACGTTGACTCCCCTTTAGAAACTTTCTGCTTTTGTCTTCAAATGCCTTCAAGTAGTTTTTCTTTTTAATTTATTCTTCTTTTTTCTTTTTTTTTTTTTGGTATTTTGTCCAGATCAATAAGAGGGTTTGTCTTTAGGAGCTTACTCAGCCATATCAGTGGTAGAACTTCAATTTATTATATACTTAGATCTATTTGTTATACAAATCTATCATTAATAATACAGGAGTTTAGACCAGAAGTTGGTGCTTCCAAAATAATACACAAAATGTTTAACATTGGCTTAGTGGTTGGACACAGATATTGCAAGTTGGAAATCTGATAACTCTTGTTATACTTCTGCATAAATAGGAAGATAAGCAGCCTAAGCATACTGAGCCTGTTGATCTAGACGCTATAGAAAGTGGTTGCTAAAGGTAAGAATGTCAGTGTGTGTTGAGATTCATAGCCACTTTAGGAAAACTCTCACAAGAAAGGGATAAACTTAGGCAAAATTTGTCCCAAACTGAATCAGTTATAAGAAGCAATGTAGAAATGGGGTGACCATATAATTTATCATCCAAACTAGATTATATTTGTGAGTGAAAGGAAACCTTATTAATAATTAATTGGGACAAACAGAATAAACAGACAATATCTAGTCACTAACTCTGAAGAGACAATCTTAGAAGGAAATAAAATTGTAGTATCAATCCCTTTCGTAACATTTCTCATTGATAGTCTTCTGTCAAAATGGGAGGCAGTCCAGTAATAAAAGTCAGATTAAGAGGATAGCTTTCTGGTCTTCCCTGGTGGCGCAGTGGTTGAGAGTCCGCCTGCCGATGCGGGGGGGACGCGGGTTCGTGTCCCGGTCTGGGGGTATCCTACATGCCGCAGAGTGGCTGGGCCCGTGAGCCATGGCTGCTGGGCCTGCGCATCTGGAGCCTGTGCTCCGCAGCAGGAGAGGCCACAACAGTGAGAGGCCTACGTACCGCAAAGAAAAAAAAAAAAAAAAGAGGATAGCCTTCTGACCCAACCTACTTCATCTATCTTCATGAAATTGAGAAAAGAGAGATAGGCAATCCATAGAGGACAATAATTCTATTTTAAGTGAGTCTTCAGGCTTAAGAATCATGTCCAGATGAAATCTTAAGCTCTGATCTTTTACATGTGGAATTGAATAAAAACAAGTAGACCAAAAGTGGGCTAAATTTTGAGAGATTATGCTATCTAATAGTCATGAATATAGACAACAAAAAACTATGATTTTTCTACCTTAATGAAACACTTGAGTCTCCAAACCTATACAAGGTTATGATTTCATGGAGTCTATGATTTGGTTTTATTTGTTTTATAGAGTTTCATATTCAGGGTTTTGATCAAACAAAATTGTAATTCTGGGCTTAATTCAATTAGCTAGAATACAGGTTTTCTTTTTTGGTGAAAGATAAGCCTTTAGGGCAGTATAAATCTGTTTGGTCACAGATTTTAGCCCTTTTACTCCTTAAAACCCTATTTTCTCAACTGCTTGCACTTTTGAGGATAATGAGGACAATGCTATAATTAATTAACATTAAAATTTATTAGTTTGTTTTATTGTCTGACCTATGAGATAATTTTTCTCTTGTAATCATGTAATTTCCAATAGGGAGTTAAATCATTTAACATGTTCTTTGCCAGTACAATTTAATCAATACTTCCAGAAATCTAGAAAATAAGCATACTATCACTAAACCATATTCACCTCCAGTACCTTGGGATATTGAATGAAATTCTTTGGTAAGTTTAGAAGAGTAGAGATTGGTCACATTGTAACAGCTGTCCTTAACAGGATTCCCTACTTTGTAAGTTTCACAAGTAAGGCCCAAGGCATGTTAGTGGTTAGTCCTAACTAATTTACATAAGATTTGAAGCAAACCAATGCATTCCATTCTGAATGATCATCTTTCCTTCATTCACCTGAGACAGAGAACATGTGAATCAGAACAGGAAAAAGGGCAACCATTCTGTCAACTACTCCTCATCCTCAGAGATTGCCTGGACATAAAAATTCCCACAATTTTTGTTCCTATTTTGGATATTGATTTTGTACACTTGCCACTTTAGAAAGGCAAAGCATAGGTAAAGCTCCCTTATTTTTTTAATTAAAAAACAAACTGAGCTACCAGGGAGAAAATAAAAAGCAAAGGACCACTGCCTGAGTTGCAAAATCAGCCAATGTGATTCTTTCTGGGAAGTTGGTATTAGTTTTTCTTTTAGTCCAAATTCCCTTTACCTCATATAGGAACAGAGGATACTTCCTATTAATACAAGAATACAGTATTAGCAATCTTAAAAAATAAGAAAAGAATTTAATCTCCCCAAGGGGAGATATATTAGAGACCATAAGCACAGACTATCTAACAATTTGGATAGAATTTTATACAGTAATTGACAACAGCAATGGAAGACAAAACACTGACAAATAGAAGTCTTTGATCCATTGTATATTCTGGCCTCCTTTGTCATAGATTAGGTGACTATAGGTGTGTGGGTTTATATCTGGGCTTTCCATCTTGTTCCATTGATCTATATTTCTGTTTTTGTGCCGGTACCATACTGTCTTGATTACTGTAGCCCTGTAGTATAGTCTGAAGTCCGGGAGCCTGATTCCTTCAGCTCCATTTTTTTTTCTCAAGATTGCTTTTGCTATTCGTGGTCTTTTGTGTTTCCATACAAATTGTAAAATTTTTTGTTCTAGGTCTGTGAAAAATGCCATTGGTAATTTGATAGAGATTGCATTGAACCTGTAGATTGCTTAGGGTAGTATAGTCATTTTCACAATATTGATTCTTCCAGTCCAAGAACATGGTATATCTCTCCATCTGTTTGTGTCATCTTCGATTTCTTTCATCAGTATCTTACAGTTTTCTGTATACAGTTCTTTTGCCTCCTTAGGTAGGTTTATTCTTAGGTATTTTATTATTTTTGTTGTGATGCTAAATGAGATTATTTCCTAATTTCTCTTTCTGATCTTTCATCATTAGTGTATAGGAATGCAAGAGATTTCTGTGTTTTAATTTTGTATCCTGTAACTTTACCAATTCATTGATTAGCTTTTTAATAAGTGGTGCTGGGAAAACTGGACAGCTACCTGTAGAAGTATGAAATTAGAACACTCCCTAACACCATACACAAAAATAAACTCAAAATGGGTTAAAGACCTAAATGTAAGGCCAGACACTATCAAACTCTTAGAGGAAAACATAGGCAGAACACTCTATGACATAAATCACAGCAAGATCCTTTTTGACCCATCTCCTAGAGAAATGGAAATAAAAACAAAAATAAACAAATGGGATCTAATGAAACTTAAAAGCTTTTGCACAGCAAAGGATACCATAAACAAGACCAAAAGACAACCCTCAGAATGGGAGAAAATATTTGCAAATGAAGCAACTGACAAAGGATTAATATCCAAAATTTATAAGCAACTCAGGCAGCTCAATAACAAAAAAACAAACAACCCAATCCAAAAATGGGCAGAAGAACTAAGTAGACATTTCTCCTGAAGAGAAATACAGATTGCCAACAAACACATGAAAGAATGCTCAACATCATTAATCATTAGAGAAATGCAAATCAAAACTACAATGAGATATCATCTCACACCAGTCAGATTGGCCATCATCAAAAACTCTAGAAACAATAAATGCTGGAGAGGGTGTGGAGAAAAGGGAACCCTCTTGCACTGCTGGTGGGAATGTAAAATGATACAACCACTATGGAGAACAGTATGGAGGTTCCTTAAAAAACTACAAATAGAACTACCATATCACCCAGCAATCCCACTACTGGGCATATACCCTGAGAAAACCATAATTCAAAAAGAGTCATGTACCAAAATGTTTATTGCAGCTCTATTTATGATAGCCAGGACATGGAAGCAACCTAAGTGTCCATCAACAGATGAATGGATAAGGAAGATGTGGCACATATATACAATGGAATATTACTCAGCCATAAAAAGAAATGAAACTGAGTTATTTGTAATGAGGTGGATAGACCTGGAGTCTGTCATACAGAGTGAAGTAAGTCAGAAGGAGAAAAACAAATACCGTATGCTAACACATATATATATGGAATCTAAAAAAAAAAAAAAAAAACAATGTCATGAAGAGATTAGTGGTAGGACTGGAATAAAACACAGACCTACTAGAGCATGGACTTGAGGATATGGGGAGGGGGAAGGGTAAGCTGTGACGATGTGAGAGAGTGGCAGGGACATATACACACTACCAAATGTAAATTAGATAGCTAGTGGGAAGCTGCAGCATAGCACAGGGAGTTCACCTCTGTGCTTTGTGACCACCTAGAGGGGTGGGATAGGGAGGGTGGGAGGGAGGGTGACAAAAGAGGGAAGAGTTATGGGAACATATGTATATGTATAACTGATTCACTTTGTTGTAAAGGAGAAACTAACACACTATTGTAAAACAGTTATACTCAAATAAAGATGTTAAAAAAAAATTTAAAAAAAAGATTAGATTACTTGGTGGAATGGATGATAGATGAGGAAATAGAAACAAGCAGTGTAGACACCTCTTATTTAGGTCTTCCTGTCTCCACTATAACTATCAGCAAGCTTTCTTTGCTACCAATGCAGGCAGAAATCAAACCACAATATTGTCACCTCCGGTTTTGATATTTATTGAAATATAATTTTACCTTCCTAAGAATATTCAAACACATTAAAAATCTAAATGGTAATGTTACAAAATTCATTTACCTGCTCATTAGTATTAGTCAATTAGCCAGAAGTTTTTCTTCGTGACATTTGACCTCTTAGAGGTAAAAGAAAAAAAGACATACAGATGGCCAACAAACACATGAAAAAATGCTCAACATCACTAATTATTAGAGAAATGCAAATCAAAACTACAATGAGATATCACCTCACACTGGTCTGAATGGCCATCATCAAAAAATCTACAAACAATAAATGCTGGAGAGGGTGAGGAGAAAAGGGAACCCTCCTGCACTGTTGGTGGGAATGTAAATTGATACAGCCACTATGGAGAACAGTGTGGAGATTCCTTAAAAAACTAAAAATAGAACTACTATGTGACCCAGCAATCCCACTACTAGGCATATACCCAAAGAAAACCATAATTCAAAGAGACACATGCACCCCAATGTTCATTGCAGCACTATTTACAATAGCTAGGACATAGAAACAACCTCCTTGCCCATCAACAGATGAACGGATAAAGCATATGTGGTACATACATACAATGGGATATTACTCAGCCATAAAAAGGAACGAAACTGGGTCATTTGTAGAGACGTGGATGGACCTAGAGACTGTCATACAGAGAGAAGTAAGTCAGAAAGAGAAAAATAAATAACGTATATTAAAGCATATATGTGGAATCTGAAAATATTGGTATAGATGATCTTATTTACAAAGCAGAAATAGAGACACAGAAGTAGAGAACAAATGTATGAATACCAAAGAGGAAAGGGAGGGTGGGATGAAATGGGAGATTGGGATTGACATATAAACACTGTTGATATTATATATAAAATAGATAACGAATGAGAACCTACTGTATAACACAGGGAACTTTACTCAATGCTCTGTGGTGACCTAAATGGGAAGGAAATCCAAAATGGAGGGGATATATGTATACGTATAGCTGATTCACTTTGCTGAACAGTAGAAACTAACACAACATTGTAAACCGACTATACTCCAATCAAAAATTTTTTTAGGGCTTCCCTGGTGGCGCAGTGGTTGAGAATCCGCCTGCCGATGCAGGGGACACGGGTTCGTGCCCCGGTCCGGGAAAATCCCACATACTGCGGAGCGGCTGGGCCCGTGAGCCATGGCCGCTGAGCCTGTGCATCCGGAGCCTGTGCTCCGCAACGGGAGAGGCCACAACAGTGAGAGGCCCGCGTGCCGCAAAAAAAAAAAAAAAATTTTAAAGTCTTTGAGGTTTTTTTTTCCATAAAATTCTTATATAATTTTTTATTTTTATGGGCACTATACCCACTATTTATCTTTCCAATTCTAAATTTAGCAGATTTAAAATTGAGCTAAATTTTTTTTTTTTTTTTTTTTTTGGTGGTACGCGGGCCTCTCACTGCTGTGGCCTCTCCCATTGCAGAGCGCAGGCTCCGGACGCGCAGGCTCAGCAGCCATGGCTCACGGGCCCAGCCGCTCCGTGGCATGTGGGATCTTCCCGGACCGGGGCACGAACCCGTGTCCCCTGCATCGGCAGGCGGACTCCCAACAACTGCGCCACCAGGGAAGCCCTGAGCTAAATTTTAAGGCCTTTAAATATATTTATAAAGCCTAACTTACAAAAGATAATGGAGAAAGTCAATACTTATAAGCCAAATTAGTATCAAGATAAGTCACTGAGACTTTTGAACTTGACCTCAAATTTTTTTTTTAACATCTTTATTGGAGTATAATTGCTTTACAATGTTGCGTTAGTTTCTGTTGTACAGAAAAGTGAGTCAGCTATATATATACATATATCCACCATCCCCTCCCTCTTGCGTCTCCCTCTTCCCCTCCCTATCCCACCCCTCTAGGTGGTCACAAAGCACCCAGCTGATCTCCCTGTGCAATGCAGCTGCTTCCCACTAGCTATCTATTTTACATTTGGTATTGACCTCAAATTTTTGTGAGCCCATAGTTTTACAACATTGTCAGTGTTCCACAATAATTTAGTCACAAAAGAACTTAATGGATGTTACTAACATATGTTAGTCTGTGCTTTTGTATGTAAATTGCCTTTAGAAGTCACTGCCTTTACAGTTGGCCCTTCTGTATTAGGAGATTCCTCATTCATGCTTAACAGAGGGCCTACTGTACTAAGCTATTTTATATAAGAAACTTGAGCATCTATGGATTTTGGTATCCAGTAGGGTCTTGGAACCAATCCCCCCACAGACACACAGTGTCAACTGTATGAGTAATTATCAGTCAGTTTTAGCCTATCTCCAGAATTTTGCCCCTAACTCTGAGGTCCAGACTTCTGTATCCAACTGCATACTCTTCACCTCTATTTGGACATCTAGTAGGCATTTCAAATTCAACTTGCCCAAAATAAAATTCTCGATTACCCTCATACTAACCTTAAAACTGCTCCATTCCCAGTATCCCCCGCTATTGCAATGCTCAGCTAATCCTCTGAGCTCAAACTTTCAAAATATACCTGACCCTGCTCTATACTACTCTCATTTTAAGCCAAGCCACCATCATCTCTCAACTGAGCTAGTGCAATTGCCTCGTAACTGTTCTCTCCATTTTCACTGTTACATACCTACAATCAACTTTCCTTAAAGCAATCAACGTAAACATTTAAAAATCCTGATATAGTCAGAAAAGAAATCCAATATCCTCACCATGATCCACAAGATACCATACCACATATCCCCTGCTTAAGGTGTCCATTTGAGCCTGTTTGCTGGATAAAGTTTTTGTAGCCACTGGATGGACCTCCAAACAAAATTTGGTTCAGATGTTGAGAATGATGACACTACACACACACATACCAAGAGGGTAAATATTTATTACTTATATAATGAAGGCTTCTGGGGAGAGCAGAGCAGGCCTCTCAGTCTGTCCCAAAAATGGCTTGAGAGAGAAAGGAAAGGAAACTAGTGGGTTTTCACAGTGACTAAGGGTTGGGGCTCGACTGAAGATTCACATGTGTAGTCAGGGGCTTGTGTAGTTGGAACCTCCTACTCAGGGATATTGCATATACTGTTTTCTCTGACTAGAACACTCCCACATCTGAGAATGCATTGTGTAGATTTTGCCAGACATGTAGAATTTTGGAAGGTGGCAATAAGTGGAAGGTATTTGCCAGGGCATATCATAATAATGGACCATGGAATCCAGGTAAATAGCAGTAAAAGAAAGGGAGACAATTTTAGCACATTGTAAGAAAGTAGTGGAGTCATTGATTGGAGGTCTCAATGAGGCTGAGGTAGAGGGTATTTGAGCAATGAGATGGAAGAATAGGAATATGATTCTAGGAAGAGGCTATTGAAAAGAGTGGCTGAAATGCAGTAAGAAATTTTGATGGAGGTGAAGAGACCAAGGTTAAAAGAATCAGATTGGTATATATTTCATCTTCTTGGATGATGTAAACACTGAAAATAAAGGCAGAAATTAGGGTAGAGAGAAATACTGTGAGCAAGACATGAAAGGCTTCAATTAATAAAGAAAATAGATCAGAGGTTGGTAATCCACAGAGGGGGAGGCGACTGCTATAGAGATGGCTTGTGCTTCAATCTAGATGCTGTTGCCACTAGAGTCTCTAAATTATGTTTCAGAAAGTTGATGGACTCAACCTAAGTGGATTTTTTTTAAAAATCAGCAAATATTAGTGGGTATATTCCTGTGGAAATACATACATTTTTGAGCCAAGCTTTTATAAGTTGTAGTATATTATCATCACATTGCAGAGATACTAACCATTATTGCCAGGGCTCAATTTCTCTGAGAAGAGGAGAAAGAGAATCAATTTGTAATTAAGGGACTGAAGCCCAAAGATTAAGAAACCTGGAAAATTCACACAGGTAGCAAAGGCTCAAAGGGCAAACTGTCACCTCCTGGCTCTAAGTTTCCCTGACAGCTCTGACTGCCCTCCTCCTGCCCACGGCTATCAGCAGTTATATCTTGCCAGCTATGAGTCACATAAACACAAACAAAAATCACAGTTCTGCCTGTCTTTTAATTTAATTTGTTATGAAAATATCATTCCTATAAAAGGTTATATTCCTAATAATATTCCTAATAATATATTTATTATTATGGATAAATATCCAAAAAAATGAAAACACTAATTTGCAAAGATACATGCACCACAAAGTTCATAGCAGCATTATTTACAGTAGCCAAGATAAGGAAGCAACCTGTGTCCATCTACAGGTGAATGGATAAAGAATATGGGGCATATATATATTTATACAATAGAATATTAGTCTTAAAAAAGAAGGAAATTCTGCCATTTGCAACAACGTAGATGGACCTGTAGGGCATTATGCTTAGTGAAATAAGTCAGGCAGAGAAAGACAAATACTGTATGATATAACTTACATGTGAAATCTTAAAAATAAACTAGTGAATATAGCAAAAAAGAAACAGACGCACAGATATAGAAAACAAACTAGTGATTACAGGTGGGGAGATGGAATAGGGGAGGGGCCAGATAGGGGTAGGGGAGTATGATGTACAAACTACTATGCATAAAATAAATAAGCTACAAGGATATATTGTACAGCACATGGAGTATAGCCAATATTTTATAATAACTTTAAATGGAGTATAGTCTATTAAAAATATCAAATCACTATGTTATACACCTGAAACTAGTATAATACTGTAAGTCAACTACACTTCAATAAATAAATACATAAATAATAAAAAGAAGAAATGAATGGCATGTTTGTAACTAGGATATAGCACAGTAGCTGGTGTTTAGAGGCTCACAGGAAATATTCCACACCCAAGACATATTTTCTCTTATTAATATTTGAATTTCTTATGCCTAACTAAATCCTGGCATATAGCAGATATTCAGTAAAACTACTCAATTAAATGAAATAATGAACCGTGTAACCTATAGGCATTTACTCACATACCCAACCTCTCTTCTAACCTGCACAGATTATCAACAAGCTCATGTCAAACAACACATTTGACTTCCCAGTAAAAAATTGCAATTATGGGCCACTGAGCTCCAACGAGAGAAATAAAAAGGTTTACCGTCATCCAAACATGATTTCCTTCAGTCATCTCCTCTAAAGATAACCTTCAGGCCCCTCAGGAAAGAAGCTGTCCTAAAAGATCTGCAGTATGATGGGAGAATTTACACATGGGTTGGGTAATGCTTTAGCTCTCAGCTCAGGAGACTGGAATTTCAAATCCCATGTATTCCCCCTAGACATATAAATATGGCTTTTCTATCCATTAGAGAAACAAAAGAGGGAAAAGGTGAACTCTAAATTGAGTCTATTTAATGGGCTGCCACTTACAAACACTGAGTGGGAAAGTGAACTCCCCCAAGTCAGTATTGAATGAGTGGAGACCGGCAGCTGGTAAAAGATTACAAGCAATTTTTACGAGATTTATAATAAGCTAGTGAACTGCAACATGACAGAGGCTGAAAGTGAAATTAAACCAGGTCGTACATCAATGAAGATTTTGTTTTCAGCAGCTATGAACTTTAAGATGATTAACAAGACAAGAAGTATGGATTCCAGGGGCTCTTTGGAATACTCTAGGGCAAACCAAATTATGAACAAGCAGAAGATGGGAACAGTTAAAACTGGAGTGGGAGGGGGAAGAGAGTTCATTGTCAACATGCGTTAGAGAAACGGATTCAGTTACAAAACCGATGGGCATGACTTGAGTGTTTTGTCTCACCCCCAGGTTTGCACCCACCCTTTTCAGGTCTCCTGCCCAGTCTACAGAATCAAACCTAACCCAAACCCTTCTGCATTATTCCCCCTGGCCCAGCCTAGCTAACAGTGCGTATGCCATGCCCTGGTTTACACACATGAACCACATTGACCCTCAGCCGTACTGCAGCGGTCCATATTAGTAACTCCCAGGATGCCAATTTCCTGACTGTTATTTAAGCCATATGTCTAGATTTGTTTTTTTACCCAGGACACTCCATTCTTCTGAAATAAGACTTCCTAATACTCAACTTGGGCTGTTTTCAGACAGGAGGCTTTGCCCGAAGACCAGACTTCCTCCAAGCATATCCCCTGGGTCTAGTCCCCTTTTGCTCATCTGACTCTTGTGAAGGGGTTCTAGTTCTATATTTTCACTATTCTCCTTCCTCTTTCCCACTGCAGTTTACCCAGCACTCTGAGTATAAAACATGCTAATTCTGGCCCAGACCTGGATCAAATTGCCTGTTTACACATTACTGCAAGCATTGTAGATAATCTTCAGATACACTGTCATTTCATGGCTTCCTATATTTTGTTCAAGCAGCTAAATCTATAACCCATATATAGAAAGACTAGCCAGTGAATAAAATTGTCAGGCCAAACAAGCTTGATGATTCATAGTGAGAAAAAAATATTCTGCTTTTCTAAACCAAAGGAAGCCATCACTACCGTTTTCTAATACAAGCTTCTCTATGCTCTCATGCAGCCCCACCTATCCTTGTGCTCCTTTTCGGAGTTCTAAAGTGTCTCACTTCTACCCTCTGAAGTCCCAACAACCTACAAGAACCATACTCTGAAACAGGAAAAAATTCAACTCATCCTGAGGTCCCTGGACCTCTTCCTTGTACAGGGTCAGTGCCACCCAGGACCACTCACCCTGACCTGTTGAGGCTGGGTGCAGCTATTCCTTCAGATCTGGAATGAGGAAAGAAAAAACTACTTGTATCTTTTTTTTAATACTGTCTGCTTCTAAAGATGCCAAGAGGATGCTAGATGGGATTTACCTAGTCAGTCGAGATCCAGAGACACCCTACCTGCACCTGCCTCTTCATCACCAAAGGCACCATCTTTCACTATTCAGGGCCTCTGAATCAGTCTTTTCCACAGCCCAGCATTTCTAAATGCATGATCTCGACTTCCTCCATCAGAATCAGCTGAGAGATTGTTAGAACACCTCACAAAGACTGATTCAGACACTCTAGAGCTGCACCTCACACATCTACATTGTCAGCAAGATCTACGGGAGGAACCATAGCTGAGTACCCTGAAGCAGAGGGTTGTCACCAAGTGGTAATTTCAGTCAGGAGGCCAGGGTACAATTATTCATATTTTGGACTTCCAAGAGCTTAGCAGAAAACAGTATGTCTTCTACAGAAGCTTGAGAAACTCCCTAAAATATGACAGCTGGGGTCCTACCTGTGTTGCAGATGGGGACTTGTGCTGAGAGTGGCCAGGTGGATCTTTGCGTGGATGTCTTTGTAGTGATGGAAGAGCCACACAGAGGCTGAGTAGGGATTCTTGGACAGAGTGCTCCCCCTAGTGAACAGGAAGTTGTATTTTTATGGAGTTACCCTGTGCCCTTGGAAGAGCTTGTACACAACTTTAAGAACCAACCTTGATTCCCAAATTTTTACCAGTTGACGTGTCCAGCCAATCATATATATTGTGCTGAGTGTGAAATGGCTTCCCTAAAGGTTGATCCATGTTTTGAACCAGAAAACTCTAAGTGTCTTCAAGAGTAATCATATTGAGGTTATTTGGGACAATTTTGGAGAACCAGAGACTGCCCAGATTTGCTAGAAAAACAATCCTATATTGACTTCACTCTTCTGAGCCAACAACTTCATCTGTATACACCCTAAGCAGATTCTGATAATGATGTCTTTTGCACTAGAGTCTGAGAGGTCCCAGACCTAACTGGGAACATTGGGGTCTACCTTGGAGAGGCCAGCTTTCATGGGATTTCAGGTAATTCTGTGAGAGTAGAACATTTTCTATGTGGAGTGATCAACCAAGAGTTTGTTGCCAGGTACCACCTGAAATCTTGGAGCTGAGAAATTTTCCTTACTGGTGGAAGGGGCAAGACTGCACGACTGGTTATTTCACTAAGGGTATAAGATAGTAAAGACAGTAAATATCCCTCTCCAAAAAGCTAGGCAAGTCAGGAAGGAGCCATGTAGAGCTTATTCTGCTGTCAACGTAGACAGAAAGAAAGCGTATGTGATTAAACAATCTCTCTGGACTAAAGTGGCCCATGGAGAGAGATCTGATATCATAAAAGATGGGAAGGATAGATAATAAAAGTGAAAAATATCTGCGGGTTTCATCGTCTATCTACTTTCTGGACCTCAAAAGCACAATATTGGCATTTGATGCATGGGAGTAGAATGGATGGCATTTCATGCATTGTAGACAATGCCCAATAAGTATTTGGTTAGAGAGACAGAAAACCTAAAAATCAGTCCAAGATTTTTGAAAAGTGAAAGAAGTTTGTTCTCCATGTGTTTAGCAGTAATTTAGGAAAATTCCTTCAGCCAAATGTACAGTGAAGTTTAGGGATGGAATGGTGTTGGAGCAACTGAGGTGGGGGACAAGAGAAAGGTTGAAGGAGACTAGAGGACAGACTTTGGTAAGAGCAAATGTAAAGTAAATGTAAAGGATGGGATAGAAATAAAGTCCACATGTATGTGTGTGTCTTAGAAGAAAGTTTTTTGAGTGTCAAGGTGACCAACAAACTAAATGTAGATAAGGGAAAAGCAAGAAAGATATATCAATAATAATTCCAAATAATGTGAGCCACAGAGAAGAGTGGATTCGTAATGTCATTTATTTACTCATTTGTAAAACCAAAAACTTATTGAGTTCCCAGTATACACCAGGCAAAGGGCTTGAAGCTGGGTGTTTGGAACGGGGGGAACTATATGTGTGTGTGTGTGTGTGTTTGTATATATATGTCATGTGTGTATAATCCCTATTCTCATTGTACTAATCTAACCTATCCAAAAGTAAGTAATGAATTTAATATTTGCTTTCTGGAGCTTTTTAATATTCAAACACTATTTCTGTTTTTTACTAATTACTAAATAGTCATAATTCAAAGATTATTATTTAAATCAAGGGTCAGCAACCTGTGGTCCATGCGTCAAACTGGCTTGCCAACTCTTTGTAATTAAATGTCTACTGATACACAGCCATGCCCAATTTTATGTCCTATTTATGCCTGCTTTTGTGAAACAATGGCAGAGTTGTATAGTTGTAGCAGAGACCAAATAGCCTGCAGAGTCCAGCAAACTTACTATCTGACCCTTTACAGAAAATGTTTGCCTGTCCCTTGTCTAAACCACTATCACAGATGTGTCCACAGTTAAACCTGACAGCACATGTCAGACTCAGGACAGCCTCTTATCCTTCACCTGCTGCCCAAGCTCCAGCTTTTCTTTCTGCTGCAGACTACCTTATGTGCTACTCTAGCACCTGGGCAGGAGGTGGGGGCAGAGGTCTCCCTCTAAACCAGACTATATAGTGGGACACAATTACACTCATTTCTGGGGGAAAAAAAGACATTAAAAAATGTTTTTAAAGTCAATACTGAGAGGAAATACAGGAAATAGCAAAAGTAACATAAAGGACAGTTACAAAGTTTAAGACAACGTGTATCTTTTTCAAATAACATGTATTCGGGTTTGTAGTAATATTAAATACTAATAGAGCCTTATGGATTTGATAGATCTGAGAAGGCGGAATCTGAACTGTCTCTGATGGCTTCTAAAATACTCAGATGAATAGAAAAAAATACGAAAGAAATGGTCAACAACCCTAAATTGAGGGAAAGATCCCACTCACCTGTGAGAAGTGTTGTGAGAAGTAGTTTCCGAGATAAAAGACAAGGGAAATCATAACTGCAACGAAAGCTAAGGAAACAACTTCCTTTTAGAAAAAAAAATATGGAGCTATATCACAGAGAATAAGCAGATACCATCCAACTTGGAAGAATTGTATTTGGTGATGTGGGAGACCACAGAAAACTGGATCCACCTCCCTGGCATATCTTTATGTTACTGAAAAATCAGTCAAGAGCACTGAAAAATAGAGTTGATGGTGTGTGCATCCCCCAAAGGAGCCTGATGCCTGTAACAAAGATGCCAAGGTGTAATTTAACTTGTTATTTGAAATAAAGAAGAAAATAGGAAAGTGCCATGTATATATATGGCAATTATCTGCTGATCCCGAGTATATGGCAGTCTATTTATTTCCAGTCAACCTGGAATATATGAGTTCACAGGTCTAGAACACACACTTGAGAAGTCTTCCATAATTAGGGTTGAAATTTAAATGCTATGCATGCCTGGTAGAGAAGCTCTCAGTTCACAGGCACCTGGAAGATAGAGGGGTGTGCTCTGCTTCCAGGCCTGGGGGTCAGGTCAGCCTGCCCTAGCTGGAGGAAAGCAGGAGGGCAATCTCAATGTGTGCTGACCTCAGAGACCAAGGTTGGGGTAGAGAGTGCTCTCAGGAAAACACAATTCTGCTCTCAGCCATAAAAGATAATGTGGACAAGCATTCTGTACATACAGAACAGACCTTGTATAGGACAATCCTGCTGCCTATATTGACTTTGTCAGATGCCCTACATATCCTGTCATCAGATTTTTTTTTCAATAAATTACAAGAATTCAAAAATTAGATATTTTCTGCCAGAGATTTTGGCCCTTAAATCACTTAAATACCAAGACTAGCGAAAAATCATACCTCTACAAATAAAGATCTGAACAATCCCCTAATGTTTCTCCTGCAGGTTTGGCTAAGGGACAACCAAAAAGGGGGTTGTGTTGGGCTTCCCTGGTGGCACAGTGGTTGAGAGTCCGCCTGTCGATGCAGGGGACACAGGTTCGTGCCTCGGTCCGGGAAGATCCCACATGCCGTGGAGTGGCTGGGCCTGTGAGCCGTGGCCGCTGAGCCTGCGCGTCTGGAGCCTGTGCTCCACAATGGGAGAGCCCACAACAGTGAGAGGCCCACGCACCGCAAAAAAAAAGGGGGGGGGTTGTGGGAGATGGAAAGGAGAGAGGTAGAGAATTAAAAATACTTGTTTTTCACATTCAAGAAAGGACAAGATTCTTCTCTGACCAAAGGACCAAGTCATAATAAGCAACTGCTATTAGAACTTGGGAGCAGTACACACGCTCTGAAGTCAGCCTATCAGCCATAGCCTCACTCCTGGTAACTAGTTTCTGAAAGTTAGCCAATCAAAGACAGTTCCACACTTCTAGACAGCAGCCAGTCACCAAGTGCCTCACCCTAGTGGCCGCATTCCTAAAAGCCAGCCTGTCAACAGCACGCTTAATCCAGTGACCACACTAACAGGTGGAAATCCATCAACCCCTAAACACTCTTGCTTCTGAAAATCAACCAATCAATCCCTGAACACCAGGCTTCCCCAAACCTTCTATAAAATCAGCTCTCGCTTTGTTAAGGAAGATTATGCCTGACTAGTACAGCTCTCCCTTGTTTTGCATCAGATGCCTAACTTTTTGTTCACAAATTTTCAGTCCTTTCAGCATCGACCTCTGTTAACTGTCAGATATAAATTTGGATTTATGAGTGAGAGATAATACTGTAGAAGAAATGAGATTAGCAGTCTTTTCAATTCTGAGTGATTGTTATCACCTATTCTTTATTTGTCTGTATTTGAACCCAAAACACAGGTATAAATTTTGTGATGAACCTTCTGAACAATGATCATTTATTAAATGAGAGAAATGTCATTTTATAGTTCTTTGAATAGTATGCAATTGTTATTCAGTAAGGAAAACTGAAAGTCGGTTATAAGCCAGCATATAGTGACAGCTAAACATAAGAGATGTATGATTTCCTCAACTACTACCAAAGGCAGTGATAAAACAACGAATTTTTAAAGAGAAATTCAGATGAAGATAATCACGGTAGAAATTTTCATGGCTTCCCATGCTGTATATCATTATCAGTCTTTCAGCTCAAATGACTGTTTGAACATACTGCTACCATAAGTATATTCAGATTCCAAAATTGCAAGTAAATTTGGACAAAATCTACTGCAATAATAAAAAATGTAACAGCTCCTTTTACTATTACAGAGATTATCAGTGATCTAAATGTCTCACCTTTTGTATGGTAGAGCCATGATTGCAAGTAATCACAATGAAAAAAATATTTTTTTCCATTGCCTGTGCAATATTTTTCTCATAGGAAGAGCTGACTTATAAGGATACTGCAAGTAAAATTCCTTCCAGATGAGACTTCAGAAACAAAAGCAGATATTTGTAGAAAAATCTTATTTAATTAGGAGGGTTTTTTTTAATTGTGCTCTTTTTGATGGAAGTAATAAAAATACAAATTTGGGGGTAAAGATGCAAACAATTTTATTCAAAGTTGAAGCTAGGCCTGACTGATTCTGTGGACGTTGTTTGCTGTCCTGTCCATATTCTGCATAATGTTACTCAAACCATATCTGTGTCCTTTCTGTTGACATTCAAGCAGCAGCCATAAAATTGTTCTTACTTCAGCACTATGTGAGCTGAACAATTAAAGGGTTTTTGTGTTTTGCTTGTATTCAGTATTCTTCAGTTCTCCCAAATTCAAAAACCTGTTGGCTCTCATTAACAAATGCAGTTGAGAGAATCCTCAGTTTATTTGAAGCACTGAAACCATACTAAACCATACTTTAATTCTGATGGCCCAAAACATTCTTATTGACTTTCTAAATAATTCATTGAGTGAAGCCTGCTTATTTCTTATTCATAGTTCTCAAGATCTCTTTAGCAAAAGGATTATGCAAATTGAAAGAAGACAGTGTTATTGAAGTACTCCATTGCTTAAAGGAATATGCTGAATGGGTTAAAGAAAGAATTGATGAAAAAGTATTTAAGTGTCAAGGGGTTTTTCTTACTAGGCATAACATTACGTATGAACAGGAAAAGAAATTCTTATTTGAAGAGGATAATTATTACTGCATTTGCCCTATCTTTTCAAATGGATTTTATCTCTTGAAAAATTCAATTATTTTACATGGATGTTACTAAATACTGTTCCAACATGGGAACAAGTGGATTCACGATGCATAGTATTGAAGAAGAAGAAGAAAAAAATGCTCTTTTTTTCAGTGAAAAATGTATTTAAAAGCCATTAACCCAGAGATACAACATGATCCTGAAAAAATGTAAAACCAAGTTATGCCATGAAAGGTGGCATTATAGACTTCAACACATCTAACATGAAGACCTTTCTCAGAGTAGTAACATTTATGACTATGAGTGTTCAGTGGCTGGCTCATAAGGCTAATGTTGAGTATATTTTCTCATTAATGAATATTGAATGGACAAAAGAATGAAATAAATTGTATGTGACAACTAAAGAAGCTGTGTTACAGTGTAAATGGAACATAGGCTATAATTGCAAGGAATTTTATAAACAAATTCTGCAAAACAAAGAACGATTAAAGTCAGATCATCAAGGAAATGTAATTAAAGAAAGTGTTATACAACTTAGAAATTTATCATTTATTTGAGATGAAAATTAATAATTTTTAATTTGATTAATTAGATTAATTTACTATGCCAATGTAATATTTTTACTTTATTTCAAAGTACATATGCATAAGCCATTAGAAATTATTCAAATTTAAGTAACATTCTATATTTTTATTTGCTAAATCTGTTTACCCTAATCAGAGAGCTGGGCTTGCCTGGTTTGCCCAGGGTTGAGAGAGCTGCCTCTATAATGTTTTCAAGAATATGTACAAATTGACTTGGGACACAGGGGTCTAAGAAAAGCTCCCTCCTTCAGAAGCCAAAGCTCCAGCTGTTGATCCAACCAGGTTGGCGTAAGAGGACAGAAAATATCATCCGCAGGAATTTCCATTAAGTTTCCCATGTTACAGATGAGTAAATGGAGGCTTAGGCAAGTAAGATCACTCACTTCTCAGTAAAGAGCAGAGCCTGTGCTGTGGTGGAAAAAAAATGCATATACACCTAACAATAGAGCACCAAAATACATGAAACAAAAACTGACAGAATTGATGTTCCTACAATAGGAATGGGGAAATTTCTGGAGATCACAGGGCCCTCTTATTACTTAAAACTTCAAGAGCAGACATGGAAAGGTATTCCCAAAGTATAATTTAAATAAAAATATAGGTTATCAAATGGAGTGAATAATGACAAGTATTCCAGCAGCACATCGATGTGCCAGGTACTGGTCTGTGTGCTTTACACTTTAAATTCACTTAATCTTCACCGCAACCTAATGAATTAAGCATTTTTTTCCCCTCATAGGACAGGTGAGAAAACTGAGACATAAGGAAATTAAGTTACTTTATTGAGGCCATACAATTAATAAATGCTAGAACTGGTGTTTAAACGCTAATAGTTTGATTCCAGATCCAACCAGTGCCATTTTGTCTTGTTTAGAAAGACTGGAACAACATCAAATGCTGCAAAGTTAGAAGAGCAAGGCCTATAAAGAAATAAAAGAAATGGAAAGATTGTTTACCCTGGGGATTAAAAAACAAACAGTGAAAAAATCAGGAACAACCTTTCTCATGATCAAAAGGAAAGCACCATCTATATACAAAGACCTTAAACAGAAACTTCCAAATCCTGCTGAATTAACTACTTTTAGTGCTAGTAGTGCCCTAAATCAGCTTCTAATATAAGTGCTTTTCTCCCATAACCAGGACTCATGTGTCCAGGAATCAAGGGGTGGAAACTGGAATGGCACCACTCACCATCACCCCTAGCAAGTCTCACTATATAGCCCAGTATACAGTCAGTTTTGGTAAATGTTCCATAGGCTCATGGAAACAATATGCACTATCTCATTGGTGGGTGCAACTTTCTACATATGTTTATTAGTTTAATGCAGCTATGTATCCTTTTCTTGGTAGTTTTCATGTTTTAATTTCTAAGCATTTTTGAATCTCTAGCAAATTTTTTTGGTTTCTTGTTTGTGTTTTTACATTTTTAGAAAATGCCAGTCATTATTTCCTCAATTAGTCCTTCTGCCCTGTTCTTTGTTTCCTTCATCTTTGGGACTCCAGTTACACATATAGTAGACTTTCTCACCGTATCTCATATGTATCTGACACTCTTAAATTTTCTACCCTTTTTGCTCTCTGTGTTTCAGCCAGGATATCTCCCGTTGACCAGTTTATTGATTCATTTTTCTACTATGTGCAATCTTCTATTAAACTCATCTCTTGAATTTCTAATGTTTTTATTTTTTGATAATTAAATTTTCATTTTTTAACGATATTCTCCACTTCACTATTTTCTTGAAACTAATGATCACAGCTATTTTAAAGTCTATTTGTGATAATTCCAATATCTGGATCATCTGTGGTTTTTTCTATTGTCTTTTTTTTTCTTGGTCCTACTTATTGGAATGCTTGATAATTTTTATTAATAGTTGGACATTTCACACGACAGACTGTAGAGGCCCCAGAAGGTATTATCTTCCCTTAGCTTTACCTCTGGTAGACAGAGTGTGGGCAAGTCACCTTTATCCAATCAGGGACTGGGTTGACCTAATTTGAGTTTCAGTCTTTATGAAGTTTTATTTTCTCTGTTTCATCTCTACCCCTAGACTGTAGCTTTCTCAGAGGTTTTACAAAGCCCCTCCTTTTAGTGGATTCTGAAATACAGTTTTGTCTTCTTGCTTCCATGAAATGGTAGAAAACTCTACTCTGAATTTTATGAGCTTTCTGGCTACCATCTCACATTACTGCCCTGTGTAGTTTAAGAATTTGGCAAATGCCTCAAGGACAAAACTGGTTACATGTTGACCTTACTTTTCCATGCCTTCCTTTCTACCAATATCTTGCTCTACCCCACGGCCTGGCTCTCTTGGTATCACTCAACTTCCATTTTTGTCTCTTTGGCACTGTGAGATTGCTATGGGTTCTGCTGAATTTTCTCTCTCTTAGCTGCAAACTTCATCTTGCTCTGTACCTGAATTCCTAACTACTTGCTCAGAACCAAGAATAGTCAAATGTCCTGAGGAAAAAAAAGCAGCTACAAATGTCACCTCACCCCTCCAAGGTTTTCTTTTGTCTGAGATCTTGGACCTTGAATCCTGATTGTTTTGGTGGCTCTCTGATGCCTCCAAGCATGTGCTGTTGCTATTTCATATTGCTTCTCACTGATCTCAATAGGAGTGTTTGCCTTCTGCAAGCTATTCCTTCATAGCCCCAGAGTCTTACTTTAAAGGAACTTTTCAAATCCTCTACATGGATCATACTATGAACACTTTTCAGCGAATTACCATTTTTACTTGAAATTATATCTAATATTTAGGTTCACACCAGCACAAACAGATCTACCTTCTTTTGTTTGACAACTACATAATATACCATTGTATAGCTAGACCATAATTTATTTACTCAATATCTTACCAATGTACCTCTTTTCTAGCTTTTTACTATTAAAGTTTTCAACATGGAGAAAAATAAAAATAGTATGGTCAACACTGACAAAGACTTTTTGCTTGATCAAACTTTAGACAGGCTCCTGAAACTTCTTCTGCACCTATCTGTGTACTTCTTATAAAATCTAGTTTTAGGGAGAACACCCCAACCTCAATATCTTGATATCTGATCAGGTTCCTTATCCTCTACCTTCCCCCAAGTGATGTCTCATCACCTTGGCCTGTCTTCAGCAAGAATCCTGTTAGATGGGTCTGGCCATAACCCCCCTTACCCTTGATGTTTCCTCCTGGTAATTTTCCATTCACTGACCCCCACCCTGCTTGTTGGCTATAAATTCTCACTTGCCTATGTAGTATTTGAAGTTGGACTTGAGCCCAATCTCTCTACCACTCTGTAAAATCCCACTGCAGTGGTCCCTATATCTATCAGGATGGTCCTGAATAAAGTCTGCCCTACCATCTTTAACAAGTGTCATTGAATGTTTTTTCTTTAACAACACTTAAATATTCATCTAACTAGATTTAACAACAATGACATTTTGTCACTTTTCTGTTCTTCCTAAGCTCTTCAACATGTATCTCCTAAGAATAAGGATATTTCTCATTTATTACCAAAATATGTTGAACAGTTTTGTTATGTCTTTTGTTTTGCTGATACAAATAATGCTTTCAATAATATTCATGTATATTTTGGCTAACATGCCACATGATATTCTAAAAAATGGGTTCAAAGTGTAGGTGCATTTAAAAATTTTGTAATAACTGGCAGATTGTTCTCCAGAAATGTTACACTAATTTGCACTCCCAACAAACAGTGTATGGGAGCTCCTTTGAAAGAGACAACTTTTTATGTCTCTCTTTGGGTGTCTCATCTGGTGATCTTGGCATCCTGTGATTTACAGAGCATGTCAATTAGTACTTGAAAGTCACCAACTGTATGAAGGCACTAAGGGCTTCTTAAACTCAGGGATGCTTTTCAGAACCTTAAGTATCCTGTAAAAGAAGGCAAACACTGAGAAAACATAAATGCTAAAATTTCAATTATGATTATCTAACTATACCTAAATCATGAAAGGATCTAATAAACCATTCCTAGATAAAAGAGAATCTAGTTTCACAGAGGCATGATCAAAAAGGAAACAAAAGGAAAGGAGCCAAACTTGAGGATATCAGATATGTTAGCCAAAATCTACATGGATATTATTTAAAGCATTATTTGTATCACAAAAATAATAGTCACAACAAAACTGTTCAATACATTGTGGTAATGAAGGAGAAATGTCCTTATAAGTAGGAGAATGCAGAAGAGCACAGGAAGAACAGAAACATGAAAAACTGTCAAATGTTTCCCCAAATTAAGAAAAAATTATAATAGCCACAAAAACATTTATTTTAGATAAAATCGATGATTAGTAAAGCTTATTCCACTTAATTCAGATAAAATTAAGTTGGCAGACAACGGAAGCAAGAAGAACTACAATCCTGCAGCCTGTAGAACAAAAACCACATTTACAGAAAGATAGACAAAATGAAAAGGTAAAGGACTATGTACCAGATGAAGGAACAAGATCAAACACCAGAAAAACAACTAAATGGCATTAGGCAACCTTCCAGGAAAAGAATTCAGAATAATGACAGTGAAGATGATCCAGGACCTTGGAAAAAGAATGGAAGCAAAGATTGAGAAGATACAAAAAATGTCTAACAAAGACCTAGAAGAATTAAAGAACAAACAGACAGAGATGAACAATACAGTAACTGAAATGAAAAATACACTAGAAGGAATCAATAGCAGAATAACTGAGGCAGAAGAACGGATAAGTGACCTGGAAGACAGAATGGTGTAATTCACTGCCACAGAACAGAATAAAGAAAAAAGAATGAAAAGAAATGAAGACACTATAAGAGACCTCTGGGAAAACATTAAACACACTAACATTCGCATTATAGGGATTCCAGAAGGAGAATAGAGAGAGAAAGGATCAAGAAAATGTTTGAAGAGATTATAGTCAAAAATTTCCCTAACATGGGAAAGGAAATAGCCACCCAAGTCCAGGAAGTTCAGAGAATCCCAGACTGGATAAACCCAAGGGGAAACATGCTGAGACACATAGTAATCAAACTGACAAAAATTAAAGACAAAGAAAAATTATTAAAAGCAACAAGGAAAAACAACAAATGACATATGAGGGAATTCCCATAAGGTTAACAGCTGATTTCTCAGCAGAAACTCTACAAGCCAGAAGGGAGTGGCATTATATATTTAAAGTGATGAAAGGGAAGAACCTACAACCAAGATTACCTGGCAAGGATCTCATTCAGATTCAATGGAAACATCCAAAGCTTTACAGACAAGCAAAAGCTAACAGAATTCAGCACCACCAAACCAGCTCTACAGCTAATGCTAAAGGAACTTCTGTAAGTGGGAAACAAAAGAGAAGAAAATGACCTACAAAAACAAACCCAAAACAATTAAGAAAATGGTAATAGGGACATACGTATTGAAAATTACCTAAAACGTGAATGGATTAAATGATCCAACCAAAAGACACAGGCTCGCTGAATGGATACAAAAGCAAGACCCATATATATGCTGTCTACAAGAGACCCACTTCAGACCTAGGGACACATACAGACTGAAAGTGAGGGGATGGAAATCAAAAGAAAGCTGGAGTAGCAATATTCATATCAGATAAAATAGACTTTAAAATAAAGAACGTGACAAGAGACAAGAAAGGACACTACATAATGATCAAGAGATCAATACAAGAAGAAGATATAACAATTATAAATATATATGCACCCAACATAGGAGCACCTCAATACATAAGGCAACAGCTAACAGCTATAAAAGAGGAAATCGACAGTAACACAATACTAGTGGGGGACTTGAACACCTCACTTACACCAATGGACATATCAACCAAAATGAAAATAAATAAGGAAACAGAAGCTTTAAATGACACAATAGACCAGATAGACTTAATTGATATTTATAGGACATTCCATCCAAAAACAGCAGATTACACTTTCTTCTCAAGTGAGCACGGAACATTCTCCAGGATAGATCACATCTTGGGTCACAAATCAAGCCTCAGTAAATTTAAGAAAATTGAAATCATATCAAGCATCTTTTCTGACCACAGCGCTATGAGATTAGAAATGAATTACAGGTGGAAAAACGTAAAAAACAGAAAAACATGGACACTAAACACTACGTTACTAAATAACCAAGAGATCACTGAAGAAATCAAAGAGGAAATCAAAAAATACCTAGAGACAAATGACAATGACAATGATGATGATCCAAAACCTATGGGATGCAGCAAAAGCAGTTCTAAGAGGGAAGTTTATAGCTATACAAGCCTACCTCAAGAAACAAGAAAAATCTCAAATAAGCAATCTAACCTTACACCTAAAGGAACTAGAGAAAGAAGAACAAACAAAACCCAAAGTTAGAAGGAAAGAAATCATAAAGATCAGAGCAGAAATAAATATAATAGAAACAAAGAAAACAATAGCAAAGATCAATAAAACTAAAAGCTGGTTCTTTGAGAAGATAAACAAAATTGATAAACCTTTAGCCAGACTCATCAAGAAAAAGAGGGAGAGGACTCAAATCAAAAAAATTAGAAATGAAAACGGAGAAGTTACAACAGACACCGCAGAAATTCAAAGCATCCTAAGAGACTACTACAAGCAACTCTATGCCAATAAAATGGACGAACTGGAAGAAATGGAGAAATTCTTAGAAAGGTACAACCTTCCAAGACTGAACCAGAAGAAATAGAAAGTATGAACAGACCAATCACAAGTAATGAAATTGAAACTGTGGTTAAAAATCTTCCAACAAACAAAAGTCCAGGACCAGATGGCTTCACAGGTGAATTCTATCAAACACTGTGATAGTGTTTTGATAGTGTTTGATAGTGTTTCTATCAAAACACTAGAAGAGCTAACACCCATCCTTCTCAAACACTTCCAAAAATTACAGAGGAAAGAACACTCCCAAACTCATTCTATGAGGCCATCACCCTGATACCAAAACCAGACAAAAATGTTACAAAAAAAGAAAACTACAGGCCAATATCACTGATGAACATAGATGCAAAAATCCTGAACAAAATACTACCAAACAGAATCGAACCACACATGAAAAGGATCATACACCATGATCAAGTGGGATTTATCCCAGGGATGTAAGGATTCTTCAATATACACAAATCAATCAATGTGATACACCATATTAACAAATTGAAGAATAAAAACCATATGATCATGTCAACAGATGCAGAAAAAGCTTTTGACAAAATTCTACACCGATTTATGATAAAAACTCTCCAGAAAGTGGGCATAGAGGGAACCTACCTCAACATAATCAAGGCTGTATACGACAAACCCACAGCAAACATCATTCTCAGTGGTGAAAAACTGAAAGCATTTCCTCTAAGATCAGTAACAAGACAAGGATGTCCACTCTTGCCGCTATTATTCAACACAGTTTTGGAAGTCCTAGCCATGGCAATCAAAGAAGAAAAAGAAATAAAAGGAATACAAATTGGAAAAAAAGAAGTAAAACTGTCACTCTTTGCAGATGACATATTACTATACATAGATAATCTTAAAGATGCCACCAGAAAACTACTAGAGCTAATCAATTAATTTGGTAAAGTTGCAGGATACAAAGTTAATGCACAGAAACCTCTTGCAATCCTATACACTAACAATGAAAAATCTGAAAGAGAAATTAAGGAAGCAATCCCATTCACCATTGCAACAAAAAGAATGAAATACTTAGGAATAAACCTACCAAGGGAGGTAAAAGACCTGTACTCTGAAAACTTTAAGACACTGATGAAAGAAATCAAAGATGACACAAACAGATCGAGAGATATACCATGTTCTTGGATTGGAAGAATCAACATTGTGAAAATGACTGTACTACCCAAAGCAATCTACAGATTCAGTGCAATCCCTATCAAATTACCAATGGCATTTTTTACAGAAGTAGAACAAAAAATCTTAAAATTTGTATGGAGACACAAAAGAGCCCGAATAGCCAACGCAATATTGAGGGGAAAAAATGGAGCTGGAGGAATCAGACTCCCTGACTTCAGACTATACTACAAAGCTACAGTAATCAAGACAATGTGGTACTGGCACAAAAACAGAAATATAGATCAGTTGAACAGAATAGAAAGCCCAGAGATAAACCCATGCACCTATGGTCAACTAATCTATGACAAAGGAGGCAAGGATATACAATGGAGAAAAGACAGTCTCTTCAGTAAGTGGTGCTGGGAAAACTGGACAGCTACATGTGAAAGAATTAGAACACTCCCTAACACCATACACATTAATAAACTCAAAATGGATTAAAGATATATATATAAGACTGGACACTATAAAACTCTTAGAGGAAAACATAGGAAGAACACCGTTTGACATAAATCACAGCAAGGTCTTTTGTGACCCACCTCCTAGAGTAATGGAAATAAAAACAAAAATAAACAAATGGGACCTAATGAAACTTAAAAAGCTTTTGCACAGCAAGGAAACTATAAACAAGATGAAAAGACAGCCCTCAGAATGGGAGAAAATATTTGCAAATGAATCAATGGACAAAGGATTAATCTCTGAAATACATAAACAGCTCATGCAGCTCAAAAAAAAAAAGGGCTTCCCTGGTGGCGCAGTGGTTGAGAATCCGCCTGCCGATGCAGGAGACACGGGTTCGTGCCCTGGTCCGGGAAGATCCCACATGCCGCGGAGCAACTAAGCCCGTGAGCCATGGCCGCTAGGCCTGCGCGTCCGGAGCCTGTGCTCCGCAATGGGAGAGGCCACAACAGTGAGAGGCCCGCATACCGCAAAAAAAAAAAAAAAAAAACAACCCAATCAAAAAATGGAAGAAGACCTAAATAGACATTTCTCAACATCACTGATTATTAGAGAAGGGAAAATCAAAACTACAATGAGATATCACCTCACACTGGTTAGAATGGGCATCATCAGAAAATCTACAAACAACAAATGCTGGAGAGGGTGTGGAGAAAAGGGAACCCTCTTGCACTGTTGGTGAGAATGTAAATTGATACAGCCACTATGGAGAACAGTATGGAGGTTCCTTAAAAAACTAAAAATAGAACTAGTATGTGACCCAGCAATCCCGCTATGGGGCATATACTCAGAGAAAGCCATAATTCAAAAGGACACATGCACTCCAGTGTTCATTGCAGCACTATTTACAATAGCCAGGTCACGGAAGCAACCTAAATGCCCATCGACAGATGAACAGATAAAGCATATGTGGTACATATATACAATGGAATATTACTCAGCCATAAAAAGGAATGAAATTGGGTCATTTGTAGAGACGTGGATGGACCTAGAGACTGTCATACAGAGAGAAGTAAGACAGAAAGAGAAAAATAAATATTGTATATTAACACATATATGTGGAATCTAGAAAAAAGGTACAGATGAACCAGTTTGCAAAGCAGAAATAGAGACACAGATGTAGAGAACAAATGTATGGACACCAAGGGGGGAAAGTGGGTGGGGTGGGGTGGTAGTGGGATGAATTGGGAGATTGGCATTGACATGTATACAGTAATATGTATAAAACAGATAACTAATAAGAACCTGCTGTATAAAAAATAAATAAGTAAAAAAAAAAAAAATTAAGTTGTTCGTCCCTTAGGTTAGACAACTTGTTTTAGACCCTGTTGAGTGTGATAAGTGAAACATAGCCACTTGATGAGGTAAAGTCCTCTAAGTTTTGCCAGAGGATGGCAGAGGGAATTGGTGGAGCAGGCGTACCTTCTGAATATGACCAGCTATGCAATGAATAAATAATTGAGCAGGATCTTTGTTTTGTTTTCTAACTTATGAAATATTTTCAACCATCACTGAAAATGATGCTCTCACGTAAGTTTATAATAACGTCAGCAACTAACATTTGTAATGAGTTGACAAAATTGTCAAATGATTTGCATATTTGTTTTTAATTTTGTCCTCAGATTTTGCAGAGAAGCAAACAAAGGCTCAGAAAAAAATATTTAAATAGACTAATTTCACATAGCTAGAATTTTCAAGGCTGAAATTAAACCCAGAATATGCCACTTTATAATTTAAATATTAATGAAATTTTATAGAAGATACAGAAAATCATAAAGACTTAAATAGTACTTTTATATTTAAGAGAGAATGCATACTAATATTTTTCTATATATACATACATGCAAATATCTTTAATAATTGTTTGCCTCATGTCAAAATAGTTATTTTATTTTAAAAAGTTGTAGAAATAAAGCAGACCAGAGAAATAGAACTTCCAAGAATACCACTGTACGGAATTAATTAGCGTTTATATGCTGGCATATAGCTTTGCAAATTATATGTATATATGTATACATGAATAGTAGAATGAATAAATATTTACTGTTGTAGTCTGCTATTTTCACTTAGGAATATACTGAGAGTGGTTTTCCATATCAATAAATATTTCCTGTTTATGTTTACTATGATAATGCTTTTATCATTATAAAAATAACAAAGGACTTACGAATGCAAGTAGTTTAAAGAATTTCTTGCATCCCATCTCCATCAATAACTCCCATCAACAATTATATATCCTCATATATAACATATATCCTTTCTTTTTCACATAAATGCAAACTTAGGTTATGCACTGTTCTGCATTTCCCTTTGTTCACTTAATAATGTATTATTGAAACCTTTTATTTCAGTACAGAATATGCCACTGAATGAATATATCATAATTAATTTAACTGGTATCCAACTGATAAAAATTAATGTTTCAGTGGTTGGTTTTCAGTATTATAATGTTGCAATAAATACAACTAGTACTAGAAGTACCAGTAATATTGTTAATGTTATTATTATTATTATTATCACTGTGCCAGTCACTGTTCTACGTAATTTATGTACAATAACGTGCAATAACTAGTTTAATACACACACCAACTTTACGAAGTAGTTAATATTATTATTATGCTTTTACAAATGAGGAAAATGAGTCACATGGAAGTTAAATTAATTGCCCATATTACATAGATGGTAATAATGTATATATTTCCACACATGTTAATAAACATAGGATAATTTCTAAGATGTGTGAATCAAAGAGAATATTCATCTAAAGTTTCAATTGATATGGTCAAATTGCCCTTTAAATGGGACTCTATCAATTATATACTGCCTTCAACAGTATATGTAATTTTCAGAATCCTTCCACTCAGTGGTGGGCATTCTGAAACCTTGTTAATTTGTGCCAGCATAATCGGTGGACAAATCAAATTGCTTTTTTTTGGTTCAGATTGCCTTTATCATAAATAAATGTATGCAGGTTTTCATATAATTATTAGATATTTATAATTCTTTTCCTATGAAATACCAACAAAAATACATGTTTACTTTTTAAGAGCTAATACATTTTAAATGTCTTAATACCACTAAACAAGTTTTAACAATTAAACAGGTGGCATGACAAGGTGGAGGTGAGGGATGAGAGAGAGTCGTAGAGATCAGAGCCTCTGAAGTCTACAAATTCAGATTTTTAGGAGAGCAATTTGGGGTTTACATATTATATGGGTTCTCAAGAGCAACTGATCTAAAATGAAATGTGAGCTTAGCACTGGCTGTTAAGAATCAGCACAGTGTCAAGAAATGCTATTTGGATTGTAGGACTCAAATTAAAATATCAACCCAACTTTGCTCCCTCAGTATCTGAACAATGACTTGCTTGTTAAGCCCTATTTTCTCTCAGATTGCTGAATTGTGATAAAAAGGAAGATTTTTGGTGGAGGAGGTGAAGATTTCTCTTTTGGCACGTGTGACTTCATCTGTTTGAATGAATTTTCAGTTTGTGTGGCAATTTATCCCTGCACTTATATAAATCCACATCTGAATGATGAAAAAAGATGGGTCGACCCTACTCAGCCTCCATTAGTATTAAAATAGTGTGCTTACCTCGTCCATTTAAAGAAGAATCTCTGAATGTTGATGAAGAATGCTCATGGGTTCATATATTTCTAGTATATTTTCTCCTGGAAGAGGATTATATAACTGTCATACTATGTAGATGGAAAAGTTATTATCTATATGCTGATGACTCCTAAATCCTATCCCCAAGTTAAAACTCTCTATTTCTGGAGTTCAACTTATATAAATCAACTTACCAACTGGCACTTCAATTTTGGTATCTTAAAGGTACCTCAAACTAATTGCATTCTATACTGAACACATCAGTTTCCCACCCAAAGCTACTAGTCTTCAAAATCTCTGTCTCACTGAATGAGACCACTATCTACCCAACTTCCCAAGCCAAGGGCATCCTTGGTTTCTCCTTCTGTCTCACTGCCCACAATCAAACATTCATCAAATCCTGTTGATTATGTCACTTATGTATCAGTTAAATCCATCCATTTCTCAACACCCCTTATCATGGGACTTACCATATTTGTTACAACCTAATTTTTATATGTGAGTCTGATTGCAATTCTTAACAGTAAGCTCTTCATTTTCCCAGCATCTAACCCAAAGTCTGGAGTATATTAAGAATTTCATAAACATTTTAAAGTTATTGAAAGTTTTAAGTGAGAAAATAAACATAAATGTTAATAGAATGTAAGGTTCCACTGAAATGTAAAATGTTTTCAGAAGACTGGGAAGAGAGGTTAACATAGAATCTATTTATTTCATTTTAACGTTTAAATGAAATATGCATTTAACTCCTTTTTTGTGCTAAAGACTGTGTTGTGTACACCTGTAAAGTTACTTGTTTCATTATAAGAACCTTGTAGATTCCTTACACATAAAGTACTAAAGATTGAAAAAGATTACATACCTTATAAATAACAGAATGTCCAATATTATCATACTTGTCTTTCACTAAACCCTTAGGAAATAAACAGATTTTTAAAATATCATGGTTTTCAGATAAGGAATAAAGACTCAGAAAAGATGAAACTCAAATCCTGGTTTTCTTGATTTTCATTCAAAGTTTTCTACACTATATTATGAAATTTATAAAAAAGATTGTCAAAGAGCTGGCTAACTCTAGTCAAAACTATCTAGAAGATTCTGGAGAGAGAAGACTACTTCTTGTTTCATTTTAAAGAAGAATCTATGAGTCTATGAGTTTTAACTACGATTTAATTTTCCAAACAAACAAAACCTCTAGATGCTTTACCTAAAGATATTTTATCTAATATATCTATTGAATTTGCCTTATTGTAATGTGATTAGAATTGACTTCTTAGTTTTTGAGTGATAACAAGTGAAGATAACAATGTAAACGGCCATATCTGAATTTTTGCATTACTCTACCTTGAGTAAAATCAGATGAAGGGATGTTAATTCGGGGGGTGGGGGGGATGCTATACAAAATGAAAGGTTTTATCACCAAAACCCAAGGATATTTGGGTTTTGATTTATATCTATCCTCTACCAGAAACTTCTACTAGCAGTCTGAGTTCAATCTATTGGAAATTTGGTGAAAGACTACTGACCAAAATTCAGAATACATTGTTCCTGACTGTGACTCTGAATAAGAACTGGATCTGCAGTGCTGACACCCATTCCCATGGGTTTGTGTAGCAAAGTGATTCAGCCCACAGCTTTAGAGGCTGGCATCTTTGGTGTCTAACTTCATAATAAACTATTTTATTATCCCTGAACAAGTTACATAAGTAGACTAAACCTTAGTTTTATATTTTATAGATTTTCTGATTATTTGAAATACTACATGTCATGCAGTTGACAAAGTGCCTGACACATAAGAGTGATTCATAAGTATATTAGCAGTCCTTAAGAGCAGAATTACAGACTGTCAAAGGTGGGAGAGGCCTTAATAACCACATGATCTGATGCTGCATTTTATAGGAGGGTAAACTGATTACCAGAGAGTGGAGGTAGTTTGCCCAAAGTCCCAAAGACAGGTTTCCAGTACAGCAGTGGATCTCAAACTTTGGAGGGCACCAGAATAACCTGGAGGACTGACTTAACCACTGATTGCTAGACCCTATCCCTGGAATTTCTATAGCTCTAACTCAGGTCCAGAGATTTTTGCTTATCTACCAAGCACCCACATGATGCCAATGCTGTTAATCAATGTACTGCACTGAAAATCACTGCAGTACAGAAATCTTTGCACAGTATGTTCTATACTACTCCGTATCTCTGTGGCATTCAGGGTGGATTGGTGTCCGTCACCAGTTGGCCTAGGGTGTGTGTTTCATATATGCCATAGTTGAAAAGCACATTTAATACATAAAGTCGTTTTATTTCATACTAACACATTACAGTCATCAGCTTCAATATTAATAAAGTCTAAGTGGCTTCCCTAAGGTCTTACAGATGGAAAAGGCCACGTTGTGACTGACACCAGCCCATCTAACACCATGACCTATGCTCTTATTTTTTTTTCATGGAAAGGCATTTTATTTTAAATGTAGCAGTGTGTACATGCCAGTTTCTAATTCCCAATCTATCCCTCCCCTGTGCTCTTCCCCTGGTAACCATAAGTTCATTCTCTAAGTCTGTGAGTCTGTTTCTGTTTTGTAAGTAAGTTCATCTGTATCATTTTTTTTAGATTCCACATATCAGTGATATCATATGATATCTGTCTTTCTTTGTCTGACTTTCTTCACTCACTATGATAATCTCCAGGTCCATCCATGTTGCTGCAAATGGCATTATTTCATCCTTTTTTATGGCTGAGTAATATTCCATTGTATATATGTACCACATCTTCTTTATCCTTTCCTCTGTCAATGGATATTTAGGTTGTTTCCATGTCCTGGCTATTGTAAACAGTGCTGCAGTGAACATTGGGGTGCATATATCCTTATGAACCATGGTTTTCTCCAGATACATGCCCAAGAGTGGGATTGCTGGATCATATGGTCGCTCTATTTTTAGTTTTTTAAGGAAGCTCCATACTTTTCTCCATAGTGGCTATACCAATTTACATTGTCACCAGCAGTGTAGGAGGGTTCCCTTTTCTTCACACCCTCTCCACCTTTTATTGTTTACAGATTTTTTGATGATGGCCATTCTGACTGGTGTGAGGTGATATTTCATTGTAGTTTTGATTCGTATTTCTCTAATAATTAGCAATGTAGAGCATCTTCTCATGTGCCTCTGGGCCATCTGTATGACCATGACCTATGCTCTTAATCTTGATTCAAATCTGGCATTTTTTCTGATATTCTACATGGAAAAACACCTTACTCCTATACAGGAGCAAAGGCAACATGATGGAGCAAATATAGTCTTTTCAATAAATGGTGCTGGAACAACTGAACATTTGAATGCCAAAAAATGGCTCTAGACACAGACCTTACACTCTTCATAGACCAAAATGTAAAATGCAGAACTATGAATCGCCTAGAAGATAACATGGGAGAAAATCTAGATGACCTTGGGTATGGTGATAACTTCATGAAAAAAATAATT
Source organism: Kogia breviceps (assembly GCF_026419965.1). Classification (NCBI taxonomy): domain Eukaryota; kingdom Metazoa; phylum Chordata; class Mammalia; order Artiodactyla; family Physeteridae; genus Kogia; species Kogia breviceps. Next base: position 54,294,327 of record NC_081311.1, read on the forward strand.
GGTAAGATGGACTTCATAAAAATTTAAAACTTCTGCTCTGTGAAAGGAAATGTCAAGAAAATTAGAAGACAAACCACAAGACTGGGAGAAAATAGTTGTAAAAGACATTGGATAGAGAACTGTTATTTGAAATATACGAAGAAATCCTTTACTTTGTACGAGAAATATGTGCATATTCTGTAATTAGTGCTAGACTTAGAGCTTTAACTTGCAAAGGAAAGCTCAAGAGTTGTTTGGTGTGGGGTAGAAATTTTTTAGGCTTGTTTTTTTTATTTTTCATTTGCAAAGTTGTAAAGACAAAAGAAAGAAAGAACACCAAATTCAGGCATGGATTTTTCATTGTGTTAAAAAGCCTCTATGTAATATTTAATGTGCTTTATCTTCTTATTTGATTTTATGGGCTCAAAAATCGTGAGGGAAATCAAACTTTATCTTTTAATGGGTAAATGCCAAAGGAAGTCCCTTATCAGTTTGTCCTACTAAAGTTTTGGATATATTTTCTCGAAGTAAGTAGAAAGCTGATTTAGCTAGAGCTCATAAATGAAGTTTGGATTTTAGTTTCCAATGAGCCTATTATTCTGTGCTTTCTTCACTGCCATAGAATTCATTTTTAACCAAGCCAGTAGCCTGAAACCTCACTACGAAATAAGCCATGTGAGTCAATAACAAATTATTTCTTTATTCTAAAAAAATAGACATTATTCATACATTTTTCTCATTCATTCATTTATTCCTGTTTAGTAACAAAATCTGTCTCATATGGTTTAGAATAGGGCCCAAGGTATCTTCCTATGATTCTGTGAGAAAGAAACAGATGTGTCCAAAAAACTTTTCATGAACTATCTCTTCTTTTCCATGACTGCAACCAGAACTAAATACTGTCTGTAGAAATGACCTGTGGTGATTAAAGCATTTGAGAATCCAGACTGATGATTAACATCCTACCAATATAAGCTCTTCATGCAAACTCTGTGAAAAGGAGTTCCTGTGATAGGCTGAGGGAAAACCTCTAGAAGGAGGGCTTTGGTTGTCACTCATCCTTCCCACCTTTCATCCACTCATTTATCCACTCGTGTTCTTTTATTCAAGAAGAGTAAATTGGCTTCTATTTAAAATAACATCTGGTCACCCATCTGCCTATGACACTCTTTTCCTACAACAGGTATTTGAAATTTAAGATGTTTCTCTTATTTTATTTAAACATAAATATTTCCATTATTTTATGTTGGTTCCAGTTATTAAGTAACTCAACTCTACAAGAATTCTTCTATCTTTGCTCAATAAAGCTGGGGCTGAAACCCTGCAAACCATGTTCTTCCTCTGTCAGCTGCCTCTGAGTCTGCCAGTAGAGGGCAGTAGAGGGTGACTGCGTGGCTGGAGGAAGAGGTAGAGATGTGCTCCTTCCTATTTGCTTCCTGACTACCTACTGTTAGAAAGAGCGACACTCAGGCTTGCTTCTTCACCCTGCTAGCAGCAGTGGCAGCAGCTCAACGCAGTTTGCCATTTTCCCATCACTCACAAAACCAGCCTCATCTTTCCCACAACCTTAGAGACACCAGCACTAGCCAGCCAGTGCTCCCTCTTTCAGAGGTCTGAGTTTCAGCTCTGAGAGGCTCCTCTTCTGGGTTACTAAGTTTTAATAATTCAGGATGCTTTCCTTTGCTCCCCCAGCCCTAGGAGTGAGAGTTGTTTCCTACAATTGCTACTACCCTGATACTTTAAAAGGTAAAAGGCTTTAAAAGGTAAAAGGCTTTTTACCCTTTTAGTTTCCTGGTAAATGCCATTGTATTTAGTTCACAGTTCTTTCTATTAAATTATCTCTGTTCAAATAACTAGTATGTTCTCTGTCTCCTGATTGTGCCCAGAACTAACACAATATTGGAATTTGAAACAATGAATTAGATTCTTTTTTTTTGAGGTATAGTTGACATATAACATTATATTAGCTTAAGATGTACCTATAATGATTCAATATTTTTACGTATTGCAAAATGATCACCACAATGTCTAGTTAACATCCATCACCATACAAAGTTACACATTTTTTTCCTTGTGATGAAAACTTTTAAGATCTACTCTCTAAGCAACATTGAAATATGCAGTACAGAATTATAAACTGTCATCACCATGCTGTATATTACAATGCTATGATTGATTTATTTTATAACTGTATGTCTGTACCTTTTGATCACCTTCACCCATTTCTTCTGCCCCCTACCTCCTACCTCTGGCAACCGCCAATCTGTTCTGTGTAGCTATGAACTCATTTTGTGTGTGTGTGTTTTGGGTTTTTTTAAGATTCTACATATAAGTGAGATCATGGGTATTTCTCTTTCTCTTTATGACTTAATGTCACTTAGCAAGGTCCATCCACATTGTCTCAGATAGCAAGAATTCCTTCTTTCTTATGGCTGAATTATATATATCACATTTTCTTTATCCATTCATCCATTTGTGAAAACCTAGGTTGCTTCCATGCCTTGGCTATTATTAATAATGCTGCAGTGAACATGGTGGTGCAGATATCTTTTTGAGTTAGTGATTCTGTTTCCTTTGGATAAATACCCAGAACTGGAATTTCTGGATCATGTGGTAGTTCTATTTTTAATTTTCTGAGGAACCTCTATTCTGTTTTCCATAATGGCTGCACCAGTTTACATTCCCACCAACAATGCCAAGTGTTCCCCTTTCTCTACATCTTCACTAACACCTGTTATTTCTTGTCTTTTGATGATAGCCATTCTTACAGGTGTGAAGTGATATCTCATTGTGGTTTTGATTTGCATTGAATTAGATTCTTATTTAAGAAAAACACATCTGAGATCTAAGAATTTAGCTATTCAAATATTAAAATAACATAAAGCCAAATAAACTTACAGAATAATGATGCATTTCAAGAGATGAGAGAAGTTGGAATTATTAACATTCTGAGAGAGCAATGGACTTACGTTGAAAATTTCTCAATTCACATTGAATTGTAACTTCAAATTGCATGACAACTCTGATATGCCAAGACTGACCAACATGGCAATTGAGAACCTGAGATGGGGGAATTTACTAGAGGAATAACTTAGATCACAAAGAAGAAAAAAGAAGGAAAAATATGTACATTAAGTATACTATATTTTAAATACAACATGCCATTGCTTTTTCAACTCTAAAAGCAATTTATATTCACAGCACAAAAATTGGAAAAGAAAGGCACAAAGAATAAATTCAAAATCTCTACAGCCTTCTTACTGTGCAATTGAATTTAACTTTTTAGTACTCAGGTTTTCACTTTTTTTATGTCATTATTGTTTGCTTACTGTTTTGTAACGATTCTTTTATTTAATAAGATATAATCATTTTACTACGATCATAAGTAAGTAGTTTTAATGTGTTGGTATTTCGAACATTGTTAATATACTTTCTCTTTTACCTTATCCATCTTCCTGCAGGGAGTTGAGCATATGTTTCAGAAGAAATGAGGAAGAACAAAGCAATATACAGCTTCTGATAAGGAAACTAGTATGTTGCCACAAGAAAATTAGCTTGAGAGGTGAGCTCTGTTGAGGTAGGATTTTCAAACTTCCTTTATCTTTCCCCCATTTAAAATTGCAACAACAATGCCTCAAGGATGCGTACTTATAGAGCCCTCCCAGAGTTTGGCAGAGATATGCCTTCTACACATGCCAATAAATTCAGAATGCTTTATTCCTGATGATAGGAGGATATGACATAAGGGATGTAATAGGAAAGGAGAACGGTGACACAAAAAGGATGGGACTGAGACAAGCAGATAGTTGTATACTCTGCTTTTATCTCAGGATTGGCCCTGTCCTCGCACCAGAGAGATCTTGCTTTTCCTTGCTACCTTTAGTTTCTATGTGATACAGACAGGATCCCCAAATGCTGCGCATCCTGCTATGGAGCCTGTTGAAGGTGTACCAGAAAGGGAGTGAGGGGGGATCTCTAGCAGTGACCACAAAGCAGTTTTCTCTGAGCTAAACTAAAGCAGAGACATAGGCAGACCATGAAAATCTTACTCTGCCAGGGAGACAAGGTTGGGGAAAAGGCATATGCAAAGTCATCCAAAATGCTCTGTCCTGAAGCCCAGCAGGACCATAGAATCCAGGCAGAAGGAACGTTGTCCCAAAGACCAGCAGATCAAGCATAGATTAAAAGTTACCGTGTGGGGCTTCCCTGGTGGCGCAGTGGTTGAGAGTCCGCCTGCCGATGCAGGGGACGCGGGTTCGTGCCCCGGTCCGGGAAGATTCCACATGCCGCGGAGCGGCTGGGCCCATGAGCCATGGCTGAGCCTGCGCGTCCGGAGCCTGTGCTCCGCAACGTGAGAGGCCACAGCAGTGAGAGACCCGCGTACCGAGAAAAAAAAAAAAAAAAAAGTTACCGTGAAGATAAGAGGACCTCGTCCCCTTCCAGTGCCATGAGTTCTCCTAAATCATCCAGTCTGGTATCCTTTCAAATACATAGCGACTTAGAGACAGAATCAGGAGAAGGGGAAGAAATTGTGAAACTGAGTATTTTTATGAAGGAGTGACTGAATATTACCCAAAGTGACCATTTAAGTTATCAGACTGAACTGGCTTGGCTTAAAACTAGACTGAATACTGGTCATTCTTCCCACTAACCTGTGGGAGGGGACTTGAGAGAAAAGGCTATATAAATTACAGAAAAAAATTAAGAAAAGTACATTTTCTCTATACCTCTGAGTCATAGTTTCAGTTTAGTTTTTCAGTCCCTTTCATCATTATTTCTAACATAATTTTAGGAGAGATATGATATTTTGCAAGATGTATTATTATCTATTACTGCCATAACAAATTACCACAAACTTAGCAGCTTAAATAACACCCATTTATTGTCTCACAATTCCTGTGGGTCTTATAAGACTGAAATCAAGGTATTGGCAGGGGCTGCAGTTCTCAGCTGGAGCCCAGGCTCCTCATCCAAGTTCACTGGTGGTTGGCTGAATTCAGTTCTTTGCAACTGTAGAAATGATGTTCCTGTTTCCTTGACACAAGGGTCCCCTTCATCTTCAAGCCAAAGCAGTGCATCGAATCCTCGTGCTTCAAAATTCTTTGTCTTCCTCTTCTGCTTTTAGCTGCTGGGCTTGCGTGATTACATTGAGCATCCCCACATATCCAGGATAATCATTCTATCTTAAGATAAACTGATTAGTAACCTTAATTATCTGCAAATTTCCTTTCGCCATGTAACATAACCACAAGAGTACCACCAAGGGTGCAGAGATCGTGGGGACCATAATTCTGCCTACTACATCCAATTGCATATAGAGTAGTTTGTTTTGCTGATTTCATACCATTATCCATTCAGGTTCTTTGTCTCTTTGTTTATAATAAACAGGTGAGCAATGAACACCCTTGTGTAAAGCTTGAGCACAGGGTCATGCCTAGTAACTTTACAGAGGAATAGTTGCTGATCATACCCCCAAGAACCATAATATATGTTAAGTATTCACCAACATTCAGCTCCTGGGGCCCTTCTGTGCATGCAGATAACTGGGAGTCCGTGAGAGCTGTGTGAGGCTATAGAAAATAAAGCACAACATAACAAAGTGACTCAGTTATACACAACTATACATTCTTTTTTATATTCTTTTCCATTATGGTTTATCCCAGGACATTGAATATAGTTCCCTGTGCTATAGAGTAGGATCTTGTTGTCTGTCCATTCTATATGTAACAGTTTGCATCTACTAACCCCAAACTACCAGTCCAGAAAAAAGAAAGAAAAACTAAAGCACTGTGCTATCAAGCACTATGAATGCACACTCCACCGATGTCTTACAGGCTCCAGTTCTCCTGGGAGATGACATCCTGAATACAGCTGCTGCCTTTTTTGCCTGTGGCATAAATCCAGAGAAAAACATCTTTTTCAGCAGTCTCTGGTGTCTGACCATACAGAATCAAGTTGGAGCTTGGTCAGGATGCCATGGTTACAATACTTGCACCAGAGAAAGGCAAAGCATGTTAACCAGAAGCACCAGGGCCCAGTGGGCCCACTGGCACCTCAGTTTCAGGCTACATTCTGTGGCTCATACACCTGCAGGGGGTGCTGTGGAGGTAGGGAACTATTCAGGATCTCACAAAGTTTGAAAAAAGTTTTAGGAAATTCCTTCCAACCTCCAATTTATTTTAACTTCAATGAAGTAAGTAAAATCCCTTATGATCCTTCTGCCAAAATCTTTGTCAGTACTAAATAAACAACCCAAGCTGGAAAATTTTTTAAAGTGTATATAATCACAGATGCTAAAGAAATTGTTATATGTGAAACAGAATTCTATATACAGCCCTATGTTAATAAATTTTAAAATCTCAATTAAGTGGATAATTATAAAGAAATTTTTAAATTATAAATTGCACTCAAGATGAAGCAGGAATGTGAATTTATCAAGTTTAGTACATGTAGATGGCATATCCATTCATTAGGGAAATTATAAAATTCACTAAATGGGCTGTGATAATAATTATTTGGAAAGGTTTATATTTCATCTTCACTAACATTTAGTCCAGGTGGATTAAAAAAATACAATCAAACAGACCATGAAGTACCTGAAGATGATAAACATGACATTTAAATAATCTCATGGTACATCTGTCCTTTCAAACCAAGTGAGAAGCAACCAAGTTACTTACAAATCCCTTTCAATCTGATGAAGAAAAAACAGTCCTTTTTGGTTTACATTTCATTTAATTTTCGAAGATGATGCAGCATCGTGTTCACAATCCTGAAGTTAGATCCTTGTCCATTCTTGTGTCTCTTGAGCAAATTCCATAATCTGTTCAGGGTGCACTTTGTGCCTAATTTTCTTCAGCTGTAATGGGGGAATAATAATAGAATTTACCCTGTAAGATTGTATGAGAATTAAGTAAATACATGTTGAGAATTTAGGACAGGGTCTGGCATGTAGTGACCACTCAATAAATGCCGGCTTTTATTCTACCATCCCTCTTGTTCTGTGATTCCAATGACAAATAAATTAAAAATTCTGGATATATCCTCCATGTCATTTTAAATCTTTTCCCCCATTTATTTACCTCATTCTTTTCCTCTGAACCCAAGAGAACTTTTTACTTTGTCATTACATTTATGATTTGATTTTCTACTGAATATAATCTGCTTTTCTCTGTTTCCTTTAATTAACTTTAAATTTTTGGAAACCACATTTTTCATTTCTAGGCAAACTTTCTGGGTGTCAGAGTATTTCACTTTTTATTCATTGCAATCTTTTCTCTCACTCTCTTTAATTCATTTGATTTAGACTTTCTCATATTTCCTTCTTTTACATGTAGCATCCACTTCAAATGTGCCATTCACCTTGCTTCCTCGAATTAAGCCAACCTTTTCAAACATTGAAATGTTTCTCTCTCTGGTAATTTTTTCTCTCTGTTTGCCCGTCTGTACAGAGGGGAGGGTGGGGAGAGCCTATGATTGACTGAGATGATCAGTAAGATGATTGATCTTTCAGAGATCCAGAGATAATTTCTTTCAGGGATACAGCCTTGCCACAACTTTTAAATCTTATGAAAGAATAATGTCAGTTTAGGTTTTTATTTTTCCTTATTAATTCTAAGCCACTGCGTGGAGTAGGGAACAAATATATATTTCAATAGTTTGCCAAAGTATTGTTTTTCTGAACATGCTATGAAAGGACGACGTTCATGGCAGCAATGGTCCTTTCTTCTAACTGGCAGCCTCCAAGTTAGGAGGCACCCATGGAGTCCCCTTTTTACATACCATGACAGTCTCAATGTACTTGTCAAAAGCATTAGAATAAGACTTCCCTGGTGGTGCAGTGGTTGAGAATCCACCTGCTAGTGCAGGGTATGTGGGTTCAAGCCCTGGTCCAGGAAGATCCCACATGCTGCAGAGCAACTAAGCCCGTGCACCACAATTACTGAGCCTGTGCTCTAGAGCCCATGAGCCACAACTGCTGAAGCCCACGTGCGTATAGCCCGTGCTCCACAACAAGAGAAGCCACCGCAATAAGAAGCCCATTCACTGTAATGAAGAGTAGCCCCTGCTCGCCGCAACTAGAGAGAGCCCACACAAAGCAACGAAGACCCAACACAGCCATAAATAAATATATATATATATATTTAAAGCATTAAAATAATTTTTTCCCCAAAATCTGTCCCATGGCCCACCTTCCTCTTTTTGACACATAGTAGGTGCTTAATAAGCACTTGCTGAATGAATAACTATTTCTCAAGTGGTCTTTTACTCCACATAAATTTAATCTTATTCCATTAGTTCTTTCCTCAATATGTTTTCCTGGTACATCTGCTGGAAAGAAATGACAACCAGTAAAGCAGTCTTTATAGCACCATTTTTTGAAGAAAGTATTATTTCTCTCTCATCAAAAACTAGTTGACCATAGATATATGGGTTTACTTCTGGTCTTTCAGTTCTATTCCACTGATCTGTCCTCATGCCAATAACACACTGTTTTGATCACAGCAGTTTGTGGTAAGTTTTGAAAATGAGAAGTGTGAGTCTACCAACTTTGTTCTTTTCTAATATTGTTTTAACTATCTGGGGACTCTTGAAATTCTTCATGAATTTGAGAATCAGCATTTCCATTTCTGAAAAAAAGGACATTGGAATTTAATAGGGATTATACTGAATCTGTAGATCACTTTGTGTAGTATTACCATCTCAATAATATTAAGTCTTTCAACCCATATTCACAGGATGTCTTTCCATTTGTTTAGATCTTTCTTAATTTCTTAAGCAATATTTCATACCTTTAACTTTGTATTAGTTTGCTAGGGCTGCCATAACAAAATACCACAGGTTGGGTAGCTTAAACAATAGAAATTTATTTTCTCACAGTTCTGGAGGCTAGAAGTCCAAGATCAAGGTATTGGCAAGGTTGGTTGCACTCCTTTATTGATGCTTTAAGGTTCTCTCTTTGTCTTTGATTTAAAGCAGTTTGATAATATCTCTTGGCATGGATCTTTTTTTCATTTATCCTTCTTGGAGTCCACTGGGATTCTTGGATGTGTATGTTTGTGTCTTCTATCAAATTTGGGATATTTTCAGCCATAATTTTTCAAATATTCTTTCTTCTCCATTCTCCCTTCTTCTGAGACTCCAATTTTGGGTATATTAGTGTGTTTGATAGTATCTCACATGTCTCTTAGGCTCTGTTTATTTTTTATTCTCTTTTCTTTCTGCTCCTCATACTGGATAATTTTAATTAACCTATCTTCAAATTTGCTGATTTTTTCTTCTGCTTGCTCGTGTGTGCTATTGAAACGCTCCAGTGAATTTTTCATTTCAGGTAATATGCTTTTCAGCTCCAGAATTTAGGTTTGGTTCCTTTTTATAATTTCTGTCACTTTATTGATAGTCTCTATGTGGCGAGACATTGTTCTTCTGGTTTCCTTTAGCTCTTTGAGCATATTTAAGACAGTTGATTTAAAGTCTTTATCTTGTAAATCACACCATGTCTGTGATTCTTCAGGGACAATTTCTGTTAGTTTCTTCCTGTGCATGGGGGGGCGTATTTTTTTGTATCTTTGCGTGCTTCAAATTTTTTTGTTGAAAATTGAATATCTTGAATGTTATAATGTGGTAACCCTAGAAATCTGATTCTTCCTCCCTCCTCATGGTTTCTTTTTGTTCTTTGCTTTGTGTGTAATTGTTTCTTTGTTTAGTGACTTTTCTAAATTATTCTTGTAAGGTCTGTATTCTTTATCATTTGTTGTCTCTGAGGTCTCTGTTCCTTTAGCTGGTGTTCAGCTAGTTTTTTACCTTGAACCCTGGAAAGAAGAAAGAAAGAGAGAAAAAGAAAGAGAGAGAGAGAGAGACAGACAGAAAAAGAGAGAGGGGAAGGTAGGAAGGAAGGGAGGGAGGGAGGAAGGAAGGAAGGAAGGAAGGAAGGAACCAACCTCTCCTAGCCTTTGCACATTGGCTCTGGGCTGGGTACTCCTTTACTGCTTAGCCAGGCTATTTTGAACTCTGTCTTAGCCTTTGCCCTGGGCTTGTATGTGACTTTCTAAATTCCCTGTTATACATGGGTGAGTTTCATTTCCCTAATTCTCCAATGAATCTCTTTCTCTCAGACTTTCAGCATGTCTATTGTTATGTCAACTATCATCTTTAGCCCCATGTGGGAGTGGGTTGTTCATTTGCCTTACAATGTTTTCAAGAAATGCCCTTCTCTGCCCTAAAAAAGTTCCCAATTATGTAAAACAAAGTGCCTTGTATCAGTGCTTCAGACAGCCCACAAACAGGTCAAAACAAACAAAATTCTTTGAGAATAAGGTCTGCTCTTTTCCCTCCCAAACCAAAGACCAAGCAAGCCCTCACCCTGGAAACCTGCGTTACTGTCTTCAAGACCACTGCTAGCCAGAGGTGGGGGAGGGGCAGGGGCAGGTTAAACTGCCACAAAGCTTTCCTACCATTTTTACGTTGCCTTTTTCTTGCTTCAGTGTTTGCTTGTTTTCTGTAAACTTTCGACTGTTTTGCAGAGTTCTGACACAGTTGATTATGAATTTTTGCTCAATTTGTCAGTGTTTCTATGAAGAGACAGACCCTTGGAGCTGCCTACTGTGACATTTTCACTGATGTTACCAAACTTATGATTTCAACTCAGCCATGCTGGACCTGGCTCTTTTTTTGCCTTTGCTTCTCAGTTTGTGGAGATTTTTCAACAGTGTGAGATTTTAAGTAAAATCATCTGGTTTTGAATTGTAGCCTGGCCACTTACTAGGTGTGTGACCCTCAGTGAGTCACTCCATGAGCCTTGGTTTCAGTATTTATAAATGAGAAATGATAGCAGTCACCTTTGAAGGGGTACTGTGTGTACAAAATGAAATAATCTATATGTATTTGAAAATGTTAAAATATAACATATGATAAAAATACCAATTACATTAAAATGCAAAACTTCAAAAACCTGCATTTTATCTCCCATCTCCTCTGCCATTCAACTCTATACAAAATCTTCCCAAGTATTTGATCTTTGTTTGATGACTTTTTTGTCAATCTTTCCCAAGACTATAATACTTTAGCCACTTATTTACCATAAAAAATCTTTTAAATGGGAATGTATTTGTGAGGAAGACAAGCCAAAAGTATCTCATAAAATTGTTGAGTAGAATAAGATAATTCACATCTTAATATTACTTGAGGGAAAAATATATCTAGTATTTCTCACAATATTTGTTCCATTCCAAGACAATCAAATAAATGATTCTGCTACTTCAGAAACACAACCACATCAGGAATTTGCTTTCCCCAGTTCGGTTTCATGAGTTCAGTGTTCTTATTATTAAAATTACACATGAGAATCACCTGTAGAGAGAGGGTTTTTTCCTTTAAAAAAAAATACAGATCCTCTTCTGAATCTGGAATGAGAATGAAGAGCCAAGCATATGTATTTTTTTAAAAGCTCTGTAGAAAATTATAAGCAGTCAGGATTGAAAACCGTTGATTTGAATGTTTCTGTTTTCAAACATAAAGAGGATCAAGAGTGATATGGACATAGCATCCCCTGGGCCATAAGTACACCAGTCTTACATCTGCATAAAACATCATCACACCTGTTATTTTCCTTGAGTTTGATACCAACTGAATGCTATAGAGAAGTAAATGTTTCCATTTTACCATTCATCGGAATTCAGAGGCAATAAGTGATTCATCAGAGGTCAGCCAGCTAGGAAGTGAGAGAATCACAAGTCAGATCTTAGCTTGATTTTAAGACAGTTCTCCCATAGCACCAGATGTGAGCTTTTATATCATCCTGCCCATCCAGCTTTCTTATCCCTCACTCCCAACACTCCTGCTGTTGATATTTTTTGGAAACCCATGTCTTTTAACTTATTTCTATTTCAGGGCCGTGATCTAGTCAAGGAATCATGGTTTTTTCCTTATCCAATGTAAACATTATGATTCAACACACCAAACAAACTCTCACCAACCTCTACAATGGTTTTATCTCTTTGTTTATCTAAGATTTCCGCCCTTAATATCTTCCTCCTTGGCTCAATACAGTCTTTTCTTCCCTGGTTATTTTTATGGATGTCTGCAGACCACTAGAGAAAACCACACTGTGAATTGCTTCTTACTCTCCATCCTCATCAAGAATATCCATGTCACTCAGCAGTCCATTTCAGTGTTCATGCTTTATTCACTCCCCAATGCCTGATACTTCAAAACTTATCTCACTTACTAGTCACTTTTCAACTTACTATCAGTAGGCTTCTGTCTCAATGGTACCACTGAAAGTACGATTTGGATGTTGGTACGCTAACATACAAATCCAGTGAATTGTGTGTATTTCTGGCCTTATTTGACTTCTCTGTGGAATCTGATACTAAACCGTTCCATTTTTTCTTGAAACTGCCTCTTTCCTTTATGCCATTCTCAACTGATTGTCTTATTTCCTTCTTAGTGATTTTTTCAAGCTGCTTATCTTCTTCATGGCCATCGTGTAATGATGTTTCCTGAGGAACCTCTAAGGTTTTGTCCCTAACCTCTTCTTCTTACTCTATATGGTCTCCCCAGGAAAAACCACCCACTCCTTTGACGTTAAACATCCCACATATGCCAAATAAATCTTGCATCTGTCACTGTGCCAGCAGGACATTGAAGGGATTGGGGAGCTGATCAAGGAAAAAAGATACGACCATGAGGTGGCAGTAGCACCCACAAGCTTTATTTTGGTGATATTTTGATAGGTTTTATATGGGGTACGTACCTCACAGCATGAGACACTGGGGATGAAGGCAAGGGAACTCTTAGGGAAAAGAAGGAGGGAAGAGGGGGAACTTACCCTCTAGAGATGTCTCTCAGCATTACAGAAGGGAATCTGTGGGGCAGAGAATTCCAAAGGGCTGCTGCAGCTTGGGGCTTTAATAGCGCCAAGGGTTTTGTCTATAGCTGGCAGATGTTGGGTACAGTTTCATGGGGTATGCAAAGCAGGCAGGCTCTAAATCACTAGAAATTTGCTTGCTTGGGTTATATTTAAAGCAATCAGATGCGTAAAAATTTGATTTTGGCGTTGGCAGGCTTTTGTGCTAATGGGTCTCAGCCTGCTGTGAAGAATAAACAACCAAGGGGCTAATATACAGAGACCACTTTGGTTCCTTTATGTAACAGTATCCCAGATTTCTGGATAAACTCCAGGAACCTCAGTATCTTTCCACTAAATGTAGTTTCTTTTTCTTTTATTCTATCTCATTGAAAGGAATAGTGTGTCATTGAAGCTCAAGCAACCCTCCTTATCTTTCGAGTACTCTAACTAATCCATGACCATGTTATTAACTGTACTCTCTTTACATCTTTTATTTCATCTCTTGCACCCTATTTCGATCACAAATGCCTTAGGACGTGGTTTCTCTATATCTTGCACAGATTATGGTCAAGGTCTCTTAACTAATCCTCCTCTCTCTAGTCCTGCTGTTTCCTGATACATCTTTGCACCACCATCAAGGTAAGTTTTCTAAAACTCAGATATGCTGATGTCCATTTGCTTGATTAAAACCCTTTTTAAATTCTTTATAGTATAGAAGAGGGTTTGGCAAACTATGGCCTGCAGGTCAAGCCCAGCCCTCTTCCTGGTTTTGTAAATAAAGTCTTATTAGAACATAGCCATTCCCATCAATTACATATTGCCCATGGCTGCTTTCACACTACAACAGCTGAGTTGAGTAGTTGTAAACAAGACTATATGGCTCACAAAGGCAAAAATATTTACTATCTGCTCATTTACAGAGAAAGTTTGTCAACACCTAGTCTAAAAGGTAAAGTTCAGAAGCTTGGCATGACATAAAATCCCTTCATAAGATGACCACTCCACATCTTGGTTTTATCCTCACTGTATTCCTCATTACTATTCTAAATCATAGCCATATGAAACTACTGGTAGTTTCCAGAATGTACCAAATGGATAAGTATGGGAAATATTTACTGGGCAGAAAGAACAATGGCATCAAAAATAAAGCATCCTGGTACAATTGATATAAACTGCTATAAACATTTGTGTGCAGTTTTTGTGTAGACGTAAGTTCTCAACTCTTTCGGGTAAATATGAAGGGGTACAATTGCTGGATCTTATAGTAAGTATATGTTTAGTTTTTCAAGGAATTGCCAAACTGTCTTCCACAGTGGCTGTACAATTTTGTGTTTCCACCAGCAATGAATGAGAGTTCCTGTTCCTTCATACTCACACCAGCATTTGACGTTGTCAGTGTTCCAGATTTTGGTCATTCTGATAGGTGTAGAGTGGTATGTCATTGTTGTTTCAATTTGCATTTCCCTGATGACATATGTTATTGACCATCTTTCCATATGTTTATTTCCCATCCTCATATCTTCTTTGTTGAAGCATCTGTTCAGATCTCTTCCCCATTTTTTAATTGGGTTGTTTACTTTCTTCCTGTTGGATTTTACCAATAACTTTTTACTGTTGTTATAATTATCATACTCAAAATGACTAATAACGAGACAAAACATTTGTGTTTACCAAGTACCAGATAATGTGCAAAGTGTTTTACAAATATTATCTCATGTAATTCTCATAACCACACTAAATTTATCCATGGATAAGCAGCTGAGAGAGATTCAATAACTTATATAAGATCACACAGCAAATAAGCAATAGGTTTGGAATTGCTACCCCGTCTTTGAATCTCCAACCAGAACCTTAATCACTGCACGACATTCTTTCCCTTCCTTCTACTGATTGTGACAGGTTTGCTTCTCCTGGTTAAGCTAAGAACATCAGAAGGATAAGGAGAGTAGTATGTTAGATGTCAGGATCAGCGGATACATGAATCAATGTAATAATCGATATATCTATATCTATACGGTATCTGATTAGAAACTTGAGACAAGAAACATACCTACATTTAAAGAGAAAACAAGAAGCCTAGGAAACAGCTCTTAATTTTTCCACTTAAAGTAGAATACTCTGAGTGGTATTTTTTTTTTCCATGTTAAAGAAATTAAATTTCTTCCTACAGTCAAAGAGGTAACAATTTAAAGTGTAAGGTTTTTCCTCTCCCAAGTCACTAAAGGCCAATTAACAATTTCTGGTTTGGTCTGCTGCTCCCTTTCATGTGAATCAATTACTAATCCAAATAAGGTGATCATCATAATCCATTTAGTATGCTGAGGTCTTTTTCTCTTGGACACATCTCTGGACATTAAGGCGATTAGTAGAAGTTATAAATGTTATATACATATTATGTAAAAGATGAAAATAAGGCAGTTTATTAAACTTAGCAGAGTTCTTGTGCTTCTACTAATGCAGTGATTAGAATTCCATTTCTTGGGATGAAAACTTTTAAACCTTCAGGCTGACACTACAGCCCTTCTGGCAGCTTCAGGCTGGGTGGCTGCTTTCACTTCTACACCTTCTTCTCTGCCTGAAAAGTGTGGTTTTGCCTGATTAGTAAAAGTTCACTTCCAGAATGGAAACCAAATTCCATTTAGCTTCCTCGGGAATGCAGGAGTAAGGAAGCCTCTCCAGTGGAGTCAGGTCACTAAGAGAAGTTTCCAGCTTTTACCTGACATCACAGGCCCCCCAGCAGGCCACTGCTTGAAAACCAGTTGCTTTCTGATCTAATCACTGGGTCACATCTCGGTCTCACTCAACTCACTTCTCCCCTGTGCCTCAGGTCTTTCTCTCTGTGGTTACCTTTGCCTTTATTCTAAGTCTTAAATCCTCCTGCCTTTTAGTCTTCCCTCTCCACCAACCCTCCCTCCTTCCTTGTTATGGAGTATAAATGCACAGAATTTAATTATTCAACTCATTCATTGCTGTTCTCTCTGAGAAAAGAGATGGAGAAGGATATGAAGAGAAAGTATTGAAAACCAATGCAAGGAAATGACAAATGTCTGACAATCCATGCCATCCATGTTTTTGGAGTTCTCATCTCTGATCTATGGTCTTTGACCACTTGACCTTACATACAGAGAACCTGATGGTCTTGCATTCTCTTCTTTCCATTGGGAATATGGCTCTCCTAAACTCCCCTTACCCAGACATCAGCCCTTTCCTAAACTTCACCCTAATAAACAAAACTACTATCCTTGAACACCTACTAGGAATAAGGAACTGGGATGTTGCTTTTTGCTTACGATTTCATTTCAACCTTTTTGCATTTCTCCATTGTACAGATGAGAAAACTGAGGTTCAGAAACATTAGTCATTTGCCCCAAACATGAAATGCTTGTACAGTACAGAACAAGGATTTGAAGCTATGTCTTTGATTCCTCAGTCTACTCTCGCTTTACTACATTGTCCCTTTTCTCCAGAAATTATGTTGGAATCTTAGATAAGAATGAGTTGCTATTCAGATGTTCTTTAATCTTAAATAGGTCATTTACTCTTAACCAGCCTGATGATGCAGTCACTCTCTGTCACTCCCTAATATCCCGACTCTCACAGACACACGAATAGGGGACACAGTCTTGCTGAGTTCTAGTTCAGTAAGGGAATCAAGTCATTTCCTCGTCTATACTATGGACTAGTAAAATCTCTAACGTCCTGTCTCCTAGATTTTAAGTCTCTCTAGAACAGAAATTATGCCTAATTGATCACTCTCTATACAGCACACTGTTTCTAGAGCACATAAAGAACTTTGGATGCCTAGTAGGTGCTCAAGCATTTTTATTAAAAAGCTGAACTGAACTATGCACATCTATAAATCAAGGATGCTATGTTTCATCATTCTCACAGTCAATAATAATAAAAACAATAACTGGAAAACATATTCCAAATTTAAGTAGCATCTAATTTAATGCAGATGTTATGGAACACTTCTGATAAAATTTCTCATTAATTCTTCTTCCAGCCTGTCACTTAGCAAATAAGAAAATAATGAGAAAAATGATGTCTTGCTGAATTGTCCAAAATTGTGAAGTTCTGTAATATAGATTCAAATCTATGACCTGGTTTCCTTCAACTTTTCGTTTAACAAACAGGGCTTCATTACTCTGCCTCAGAGTAGCATTGACAGAAAGGAAATAGAAGCATCAATGCAAATTGACCTATCATACTACTTTTAGTACTGGCAAACAGCAGAATGAACTTACAAATTTATCTCAAAATATAAATAATTTAAAAACCCAAGTGTGTGCTTGCAACAAATACATTCTTTTTTATTGAAGTGTAGTTGCTGTTCAATATTATATGTTACAGGTGTACAATATAGTGATTTGCAATTTTTAAACGTTATACTCCACTTATAGTTATTATAAAATATTGGCTATATGTTGTACAATATATCCTTGTAGCTTATTTTATCATACCTAATAGTTTGTACCCATTATTCCCCCACCCCTATATTGCCCCTCCCTGTTTCCCTCTCCCCACTGGTAACCACTAGTTTATTCTCTATATCTGTGTCTGCTTCTTTTTTGTTATATTCATTCATTTGTTGTATTTTTTACATTCCACATATAAGTGATATCATCCAGTATTTGTCTTGCTATGTCTGACTTATTTCACTCAGCATAAGCCCTCCAAGTCCATCCATGTTGCTGCAAATGGCAAAACTTTGTACTTGTTTATGGCTGAGTAGTGTTCCATTATATTTGTATACTAAACCTTCTTTATCCATTCATCTGTTGATGGACACTTAGGTTGCTTCCTTGTCTTGGCAGTTGTAAATAATGCTGTTATGAACATTGGGGTACATATAACTTTTTGAATTGGTGTTTTCGTTTTTTGGTGTATCTTTTTTAAAAATATATACCCAAGAATGAAATTGCTGGGTTATTTGGTTATCCTATTTTTACTTTTTTGAGAAACCTCCTTAGTGTTTTCCACAGTGGATGCACCAATTTACATTCCCACCAACAGTGTACGAGGATTCCCTTTTTTCCACATCCTCACTAACATTTGTTATTTGTGTTCTTTTTGATTATAGCCATTCTGACAGGTGTGAGCTGATATCTCATTGTGGTTTTGATTTGCATTTCCCTGATGAGTAGCGATATTGAGCATCTTTTCGTGTGCCTGTTGGCCATCTGCATGTCCTCTTTGGAAAAATGTCAGTTCTTCTGCCCATTTTTTAATTGGGTTGTTGAGTTGTATGAGCTGTTTATATATGTTGGATATTAATCCCTATCAGTTATATCATTTGCAAAGCAACAGATATGTTCTTAATCTGGAATGTCCTTTATACCTGAAAAACCAAATTGTCAGGAGTCACCAGTTAAAGGACAACTAGTGCTCTCCTGATTAAGCTTTTCTCTTCTATAGCACTTCTTAAAATTACCAACTAACTTGTGATTTAAAAGCAATCACACAGAAGGTGGATTAAAAACTCCTATCAGGGATTTTGTAATTTTCAAGATTTGCTCAGTCTCCTTTTATGTCATAATGTCAGGAAAGTGGTGGCCACAACAGATGATGATACCACATAAGTCAGAATTTTTACGTACATTCCTTATAGTACATGCAGAATCATTTGTTTATTGCTATTTTAATGCTGTAGACTTATATTTTTTAATTCCTTTTGTTTTAAGTAAAGAAATATTGTGGCCAAGATACTGTATTTTATTTCTCACTAAATATAAAGATCCTCAAAGCCACTATAGTTTTAAATATAGGTCATTTAATGAAGCTGGTGCAGTGATGTCAACATACAGACTGCTCAGCTTCAATAAAATACTTTCTGGCCCTAATCTTTCCTGGGATGAAAGGACAACAGAATTACCTGTCTCTGAAACATTTGTTTGCCTCATACAACAGCTTCTCTCTTTTCCAACTTGTCTGAGGCAGGCTGCCCAGCTCTGACTGCTGAGGTAAATTGACTGAGGGGGCAGCGAGCCCTGAGCTTAGCAAGGCCAGGCCAGGCCTTCTGTTAATAACACAGGTGTGGAGGGACCCAAACAAAGCCCTGGCCACCAGCTTCACATAAGCTGCTCCTAAAGGCTTCACTGTGGGCAGAGCTGTGAACTGAGCTGCAAGCTGGGGCTGATGGGATGGCTAGAAGTAGTGGTACAGGTAGCTTCGAATTCCAGTCTAGGAAAATGCTAGATGTGACCACACTTGCATGTGACTTTCAGTGTACTAACAGGGGTAGCCAGCCTTGGGATACAAGTCAGGAGGAAAGTAACAGGATGCCATTTTATCATCTAGGATATAGCATATATATACAAACACACATACACACACCACACCCATATATTTCAAATATATCATATCTTTTTTATAACTTATTTTCTTCACCTGAACAACATATTGTTAGCATGTTGGCATTTCTATAACAGCATTTTTAATGTCCACGTGGTATGCCATTATATGGATGTATTTGTTTATTTAACCAATCTGAATATTTGATAATTTGGTTATCTCCAGTTTGAAGTTACTTTTAAATTCTGTAAGGAATAGAAATGGGAAAATACGCTTGTACACATTTCGAATGATTTCCTTAGATGAAATTTGTGGAGGTGGAATTATTAGTGACAAGTGACAAGTGTTTAGACAATTGTTAAAACAGTGCCATGATGCTATATAGGAAAATTCACACCCAGCAGCAGAGAATGATAGCACAAGTTAGAGAAAACTGCCTGCTTAACATATCGGAATCTAGAATATCTTGGAATGAATAGAATTTTATTTGGGCCTTAGTGAGATCAAATAAGATTTCATAAATTCATTGAGCTCTTTGTGTCCCATCTGTTATTAATTCCTTGATTGTGACTGTTACTTATATTCCATAGGTTCTTAGCCTTTTATTGATGGATAAAAATTCTGTATAAATTCTGACAAAATAACCTTTTGTCAAAGATTTTACAACAGTATTTTAACACTTTGTAGTTTGTCTCAAATTTTAATGATGTTTTAGGATATATGAATTTTTATGTGATCAAACGTGTTAATAATTCCTGTGTGATATACCATATATTTTCTTCCTCTCATTATAGGCTTAGAAATTCCACTACCAACAAGAAATCACATAATTAACATATTAAGTCTGTGTTTTACATGGAATTCTTTGGTCAATAGAGAAGTCTCTCTTTTTTTTTTTTTTTTTTTTTGGTATGATGTGAAATATGACTCTATCCCCAAATCTCATCACTTGCAGAATTCAGAAACATGAAATCTCTCTAGATTTATTTATAAAGCAAAATAATGTTCTATTTTGCATCATATATGTCCATATCATTTCTTTTTAGATTTGTTCCTAGGGGAGAAATGAAAGAAAGAGAGAAATCGGGTGAGGTATTTTTAAATGCTTCCTGTCCCCTTATCAATAAATGGGTTTCTTGCTCCCTGTACCCTATCTATCATTAATTTACTTTTGAGTCTAGATTTAGGAGGAAGGAGATTTAGGACTTAGGGAGGATGAAACTAGATAAGAGAAACTAAGAGAAAAAAGACCACCATCACTTTTGATCCCAGTTGAATTCTACAAAGATGAGGCAGACAGGAGGAGATAAAGAATGTGAGAAGCCATTTCTCACTGTCTCTACTACCCATGGTTTAGCAGATGGATGAGACGGAGGCAGTTCTAAAGCTCCTGGTTCCCTTCAGCCTGAATGCACATACAGGAGACCCAGCTGCATCCCCAAATCTGTGAGAGGATATGAAGATACTAAAAGGGTAGGTAGGCCAGAAGAATTCTGGTTTCAGGCAAAGACCCCTCAAGATATGAGGAATTTGAAACCAGAGGCAAATAATATTGACTGTTGACCACAGTGGGTGGTTTCATCGCATCTCCTCAAAAAGTCACATGGAACCAGTCATGCCACAAAAGTCACCAGGAAGAGATCACTCCTGCTTGGTCATTCCATGACAGTCACACAAAATGAGCCAAATAACATTGTGTGGGTTCAAGGAACCCACATCTTCTATCTTCACAAAATCATGTCATCTAAGTTACCCCCCTGCCCTGAAATACTACTAGGAGTGATCTTACAAAAGGCAAGCACGAAAACAATCATTTGCCTGCATCATCCAAGCAGAGACTCATTTTCTTTAAAAGGCAATTTAAAGTATTGGAAAGAACACAGATTATAAATCTGGACTAAATACAGTTATTTTCTTTCTTTACCCATCCCATTGGAGGATGGGAGGGAAGTCATGTAGAAAACGAGGACAGTTATAAAGGAATAAATTCTAAACTGCTTTGTACACCCCAGTTAATGAGATTGAATTTGTTACACTGATACAACCCATACAGACATACACACACACACACACACACACACACACACACACACACACACATTTTCCTAACTTTTTATTTTTCCAGTAGTTTTATAATGATAACATACTGTATTTTCGTAGAAGAGAAGGAACGTTCATTTTTGAAATCTGACCCTGTCTTCTTGACAGTTCCTCAGCAACTGTGTATTTCAATACATTTCAAAAGCAGTTGGATCACTTTACTTAAAGCATTGCTCCTACATTTTTACTTCACATCCTACTTGGTAAATCTGAGTTTAACCAACACAAGTATTCTTACATCATGGGCTGCCACTGTTTATAATGCATATCTAAGATCTTCCCCAAATTTTCCATCTGA
Source organism: Kogia breviceps (assembly GCF_026419965.1). Lineage (NCBI taxonomy): Eukaryota > Metazoa > Chordata > Mammalia > Artiodactyla > Physeteridae > Kogia > Kogia breviceps. Next base: position 54,315,848 of record NC_081311.1, read on the forward strand.
AAATTGTATTTCAGAGGTGAATTGGACAAGGTAAGAAAGGCATAAACATTTTACCTTACACCTAGGTGTGATCGAATTCCATTTTTAAAAGAACATATTAGCAAACCTATTGCTATTGAAAGGGACAATTAAAACTTAATAAATTATTTCAAGGGACTTGAAAATATACAACCACCTTTTCCAGACCCTTTATGAGTCATTCCTAAATGGATTTATTTCATCTTGAATTAGACTCAAAGTTGTCTTTAGATAAAAATAACATTAAAGATAAGATGATAGTGAAGTTGAAGGGCTCACATTTATTAAGCACTTACTGTGTGCCTGGTACTTAAAATACCTTAACAGGACTTAATCCTTCCAACAACCCTTTGAGGAAGTGCTGTACGTATTCATATTTTAACAACTTTAGCAAACTGGGATTCAAGGAGGTGAATTAGCTTGCCCAGGTCTGCAGCTAGGGAGCAGCAGATCTGACATTCAAGTTTGGGTCCTCCAAAACCAGAGCCCATGCTTGCCCTTCTGTGTTTATCCTCGGAATATGTTTGGATTTATGTAGCAATGGAAGCAGTGCACTTAGAGACTGGAAGCCCATTTCATGTCTTAACCTTTGCTGGGTCTTTGTTGCATCATGCTAAGCAAATGATCTGTTACATGCTTTGAAAAACAAGGGTTTTTATGAATATTAAATGGATTTCCATTTCCTCCTCTAATAAAAGAAGGTAACACTACCTAGCTCACAGAGTTGTTTTGAAGGTTTTGTTAGATAATACAGTCATCCCCCCTTATCTGTGGTCTTGTTTTCCTCAGTTTCAGTTAACGATGGTTAACTGTGGTCCAAAAATTTTACTGGAAAATTCCATAAATAAACAATTCATAACTTTTAAATTGCATGTTCTGAGTGACATGATGAACCCTCATGCCATCTGCTCCATTCCATATGGGGACGTGAATCATCCCTTTGTCCTGCACATAGTAGCCACCTTGGTTCTCAGAACGACTATTTCAGTGCTTGTGTTCAAGTAACCCTTATTTTACTTAATGGCCCTGAAGCTCAAGAGTAGTGATGTTGGCAATTCAGATATGTCAAAGAGAAGCCGTAAAGTGCTTCCTTTAAGTGAAAAGGTAAAAGCTCTCAACTTAATAAGGAAAGAAAAATAATCATATGATGAGTTTGCTAAGACTCACATTAAAAACAAATCTTCCATCCCTGAAGAAAGTCAAAGAAATTCACACTAGTTTTGCTGTCACATCTCAGACGGCAGAAGTTACAGCCACAGTGCATGATAAGTGTTTACTTAAGTTCAAAAGTCATTAAATTAATACCATAAGATATTTTGAGAGAAAGACCTCATTCACATAACTTTTCTTACTGTATGTTGTTATAATTGTTTTATTATTAATTATCGTTGCTAGCCTCTTACTGTGCCTAATTTATAAATGAAACTCTATCATAGGTATGTATGTATAGGAAAAAACATAGTATACATAGGGTTCGGTACTAAACGTGGTTTCAAGCATCCACTGGGGGTCTTAGAACATATCCCCCATAGATAAGGGGGGACTATTGTATTTGGACAGCTCAGAGTATGATATTTTCCACATACAGCCAAGTCCTTGCAAATTATAGCAATTATTATTGGATTTATGTATTTAAAACCACTTCAATTTTAAAGCACTCCATAAGTATAAGATGATGCTAGCTTTCCAGAAGTAGGCCATAGAACAATGAATGTATCCTTGAAGTGCACAGACAATGATAAACAATGTACAGTGCTTCCAGTGAGACAAGCCATGCCCTCCTGCCCTCCATGTGGTTTACTGAACCTCATGTCGTCCCATGACTTCCCAAAAGTCCCATTCTGTGTGGCCTTCAGAAGCACGAGGGTCATCCTAGACCATGTTCCTTTCTTCCTGCTCTCCTTACCCAACTGGAAAGGCTCTTCCCTGTGACAAAACCTCCTCATAGCACAAGTTATGGGGCTTTGGGAACAACAGAGGTCTGGGACCAAAATGCCAGGCTAAGGACCCACCTTTGACTGAACCTACTATAGGAGTCCAGGAGACTCAGTGCAGCTCACTTAGTGGGGACAAGGCTTTCATGCTCCTAGTGAGTTTTTTCCTTCAGTGATATTCAGAGGACCTCCCTTATTAATGCATGGTAAAAAGTATTAGTTCCAGTGCACTCAGCCCAAGAGGACATTGGAGTAAGACTAGTACAACTGTAAGTACAGATTCCTATAGGAAGCATATACGTCTCCATCAAAGTTACCCATATTAAAATATGTGGCTCCATTCACTGAATCCACACATCCATAGGCTTTGAAGAAAAGACAGCAGCCAAAAATTTTTGCAAATATTTCTGATAAAAGAAAGGAAAGCATTTAGTTGGACATGCAGCAATAGTGGAACTACCCTGGAAAGCTTCTAAAGAAGTTCATTTGCACAATCTCAAAGCATGTTTGCAGCATGGAGATAAGACTCTACAAACACTCACTGGCACCTGCCTCATCATTGTGCTCATTTCTAACAGCATCTGCACATGAAATTATGCCTGGGTTCTAACTAGACATGAGACAGCTGGGAAACAAAAAGTAATAAAATATATAAAAAGGTCATTATGACATTTATGTCTTTATTCCCTTTACTATTTAAACAGGAACACTAGACAAGCTTGCACATACAGTGAACTTCTACCTAGGTTGATAAAACATGCATCAATGTCCGACCAGATGTTCCACTTTCTCTTTTCCTTTTAGAGTCAGTTTTTAAAAGTATAATCTCCAGTGCTCTCCTAAAATAACAATAATTTTATGGGTGAGTATCTTATGCTTATTCAAGCTTATTCTTTTCATGTGCCTTTGGCTGTGGTATCATGAGAAACACTATTATTAAAAGATTCCCATGCTATTTGGGCTCTTTAAAAAAAGAAATATACTGCCCATACAAAATTTTAACTAAAGAATCATGTTTTACAAGCATTATAAACATTTATAGGCACCTTGAATTATCTTGTTTATTCAGATGTCTAAACTATACCAACATAAAATAACTATTCCATGTTTCAATTTTTCAAGGCATCAGAAATTAATATGGTGGAAAGACTGACATATTTCTACCAGCAGGGATTCTAATATCAGATACTCCCACAAATTTACAAGACCTAATAATTCACTAATTTTAAAACGTTCACATTTGTTGTCATCTAATTTACATAGTAATTCTCTTGCACCTCATTGGGAATCATCTATGCCACAAATAAGTTTATGCTATTAACTCTCTGGAAAATCATTGTTGATGCATTCTTTACTCACCCAATCACTTAACAAATATTTATTGAGTGCCTACTATATGCCAGATCAGACACTGAGCTAGTTGCTAGAGAGAAAGCAATGAACAAAATTAATAAGCTTAGTTCTCATTCTTTATAACAAGTTACACAATCCCTTACTCCCCATCTCAGTGCCTCAAATCCAATCCATAATAGCACAAGTAAAAATGAAAGTTTCAAAACATATAAAATTAAGTCACAGTGTATGTTCTCACTGTTCTGAGCTTAAAAAACTCAATGTTGAATCATATACATCAGATCTCTTATCAGTCTTAATTTTTTCATCACACTTATGAAATTGCCTCCTCAAGATGTTGTGTTATTACAGGAGCAACTGGATGAAAACAGTTCAAAGTCTCCTGTAGAAAACAAAAAGCTATTCCCATAAGAATTCTCCTATCCCAGCAAGTATTAAACATGACTTTTAGGCTAGGGAAGCAACTACAAAAAGGTACATATCTCATGCCCTAGATGGATAAACTGGAAGTTAAGAGGCTTGGGATCCAGTCCTGGAGAAGTAGGGTGACTTATTTATTGTCCATATCTGGGCACATATGAGAGTAAATGGGGGCACTAACACCAGGAACATAAGCCTAAACTAAGACATATAGTTACCCGTGGATAAATCACTTAACCTCTTTGGCCATTGTTTTCCCTGTCAAATGGTAATAATAGCACACAAGTTTATGAAAGTATGAAATATGAGAATAGGCATAAAAAACCACTTGTATATGGTGCTACACAAATTGTGATTTTACTGTTAATAAAAAATAATTTATTTTCAATTCACCCTGCAAACTGACTTTGAGGAGTCTTTTTTTTTTTAAATATAGATACTATAACATCTAAGAGCTGTAGTGAAATACCAAGGAACTTCCTTAAAAAGTTATCAGGCCTGTAGTACCTTTTCCTAGCTAATCAATTAGTAGCACTACTACTTTCTAATCACAGCCATTCATCAGTGAGAACAAGGGAAATGTAGCACTGTGGATGGTGATAGAAACTTGCATCCCAACAGGTGGCAAGCTGAAACACCCATGACAAACAACCAAACCACACTGCAGTTCTAGAATGCTAAATCCTAATTAATCTTTGGGGAAATTTTTCAATCTGCAGCCTGTGAGTATGACCTAAAATGTATTTTATCTGAAAAGAACAGTACAGTAGCTTTTCAGATAACAGGCATTATTTTTTCTCTCCATAAATCATTCACTTTTATCCTAAGAAGTGCAAAAAAAAGCAGACCTAAAGCAGACATAAACCATTTAATTCTATATTAGGAAAGGAAAAACAGGATACTGATATTGATGTAATCTAAAAAATCAGGATGAAGCATTGCACCAATGGAGTTCTTGTTACAATGTGCTGTAATAGTGAAATAAACCCCAATGTAGGAAGCCTATACAGGAGCAAATGAGCAAAATGGATACAACAGCAATCAAAAAGGACTCTCTAGGAAGGAAAACAAAAAAATGAAAGAAGTAAAATAAACAATAAAATAGGCAAAGAGAAAATAGTGGAAAGGCAACTAAATTACATCTTATGAAATAAAAAAATTCCTATTTGTAATCATCAAGTTTTGGGCAATTTACAAGACTGCAAGGATTTTATATGGCCTCTAGATTTATAAAATTGAAGGATTGGAAAGAGATCACAAGACCTTCCAAGAAAACTGGGTAGTCAAAATGGGAGAGCTTCCCTCCTCTTTAGTACTTAAAACAAGATAATTTATTACTATCAATGTCAGAAATATGACAACATACAGCAAGTGGTAAAAGATATTCCCCATATCTCCATAACAATCACAAACTATCTGGGAGAAAAACTGCTAGTTTTTGCTCCCATGTTATTTCTCATTATCTTCCTTAGTAGTAGAACTTGATTACTGGCTAGGTACATTGCAGCTGAGAATAAAACCACATTTGTCAGCCTTCCTTGTTAGTATGGCTAAATGCTAGACATTGGGTTCTAAGCAGAATTGTCTTTAAGAATCGATCCTAACAAGAGGGCATATCCAAATTTGCCTCTTCCTTCTTTCCTACTGTCTAAGATGTAGTGTGATTCCTGAAGCCCATGAAACAATGGTCCTATAAATAAATATAAATATAAATAAATATATATATATATTTATCCTAGGAAGTGCAAAAAAAATGACCTATATATATATATAGATATATATGGTTGATGTTTAAAATTATGAAGCAAAATATAGAAGTAATAGTGAAGCAACCAGGATAGCTCTAAACTACAAACCCCTGGACGTTATTTACATGAAAGAGATTAAATCACTGATACTTGGGAGTGTTGCTAACAGCTAAAAGTCACCCTAGTGATAAAGAATTATTGAATTAATATTAAAAGTTTATTCTTTTATGGATGATTTATAAGTATAATATTGTACCAGTGGCATTTTCCAGATGGAGTTTATTAGATATTTGCAAATACAATACATGCATGCTAATTTGGATTCTTCATTGAATCTTGTAAATATTTGCCCCATTTGCTTGTGTTCTCTCTCTTTTCCCCTCTCCTTCCCCCTTTCCATCCCCACCTCCTTCCCGTTCTCCCCAATACTTTGATATTCATCACTCAATACTTCAGCCTACATCTCTTAGACATAAAGATATTCTTATGTGTAATCAAAAATACTACCTTTATGGCTAAATTAATTAAAAATAATTCTGTAAATTATCTAATAATACAATCCATAATAAAATTTCACCAATTAAGCCAAAAATATTTCTTGAAAAGACTAATAATATCTGGCAAGCCTAATGAATTTTTAAAAAAAGAGAGATCCATAAAAAATAAACTATATTGGGAATGAAAAAAGTATTTAACTAGATATAAACATTTGAGATGTAAAAAAATAAGAGTATTATGAGCAGCTCTATGATAATCTTGAAAACAGATAAAATGGGAATTTTTTATAAAAATAAAATTTTATATATCAAGAAAAAACATAAAAACTTCATTAGTCCAATAATTATTAAAAATATGGAATTGGTAATAAAAATCTCCCCTATCCCTGAAAAAGCATGGGGTTCTTTCAGTACTATTTCAAGGAACAGATAATCCTTATTTTATACAAATTATTCCAGAATCTCAAATTAGAAAGTTTCCCAAACTTTTTTTTTTTTAAGATGTTGGGGGTAGGAGTTTATTAATTTTATTTATTATTTATTTTTGCTGTATTGGGTCTTCGTTTCTGTGTGAGGGCTTTCTCTAGTTGTGGCAAGTGGGGACCACTCTTTATCACTGTGTGCGGGCCTCTCACTATTGCGGCCTCTCTTGTTGTGGAGCACAGGCTCCAGACGCTCAGGCTCAGTAGTTGTGGCTCACAGGCCTAGTTGCTCCGTGGCATGTGGGATCTTCCCAGACCAGGGCTCGAACCCGTGTGCCCTGCATTAGCAGGCAGATTCTCAACCTCTGCGCCAGGAGGGAAGCCCCCCCAAATTCTTTTATAAGGCACGTATAACCTTAATACAAACAACTGATGAAAGAAAGTAATAAACTATAATCATGGACCAAGGTTAACTTAGAAACAAACACCATAAATAAAAATATTAATAACTTGATTCTAGCAATGTGTTTTTAAAATAATAGGCCATCTATAAGTAATCTTTATCCCAGGAATGCAATTTTAGCATTAGAAAATCTATCAACATAATTTAAAAATAAAATGAAAATGCTATTATTTTCATGCGTGAAGAAAGACTATTCAGAAATTCAACATCTAGTTATTTTACTAAAAACAAAAAGAAAAATTTAGCAGACTAAGTACAGAAGAAAATTTCCATAAACCAATAAAAAATATCCACCAAAATCCTATAGCAAACACACTAGATAAACCAAAACTGTAAAAGCCCCCTGAATAAAGGAATAAAGGAAATAAAAGAAAAGGTTTCTTCACCCAGGAGAAAAGTAAACTGAACACACAAAAAGGATACAAAAACAAGACGCATACATATGCTGTCTACAAGAGACCCACTTCAGACCTAGGGATAAATACAGACTGAAAGTGAGGGGATGAAAAAAGATATTCCATGCAAATGGAAATCAAAAGAAAACTGGAGTAGCAATTCTCATATCAGACAAAATAGACTTTAAAATAAAGACTTATACAAGAGACAAGGAAGGACCGACACTACATAATGATCAAGCGATCAATCCAAGAAGAAGATATAACAATTGTAAGTATCTATGCACCCAACATAGAAGCACCTCAATACATAAGGCAAATGCTAACAGCCATAATAGGGGAAATAGACAGTAACACAATCATAGTAGGGGACTTAATCACCCCACTTTCACCAATGGACAGAATAAAATATATATTTTTTCATCCACAATGAAAATATATAAGGAGACACAAGCTTTAAATACACATTAAATAAGATGGACTTAATTGATATTTATAGGACATTCCATCCAAAAACAACAGAGTACACTTTCTTCTCAAGTGCTCATGGAACATTCTCCAGGGTCAGTCATATCTTGGGTCACAAATCAAGGCTTGGTACATTTAAGAAAATTGAAATCTTATCAAGTATCTTTTCCAACCACAATGCTATGAGACTAGATATCAATTACAGGAAAAAAAAGTAAAAAATACAAACACCTGGAGGCTAAACAATACACTACTAAATAACCAAAAGATCACTGAAGAAATCAAAGAGGAAATCAGAAAATACCTAGAAACAAATGACAATGAAAGAACAACAATGCAAAACCTGTGGGATGCAGCAAAGCAATTCTAAGAGGGAAGTTTATAACAATACAATACTACCTCAAGAAACAAGAAACATCTCACCTAAACCACCTAACCTTACACCTAAAGCAATTAGAGAAAGAAGAACAAAAAAACCCCCAAAGTTAGCAGAAGGAAATAAATCATAAAGATCAGATCAGAAATATTTGAAAAAGAAGGAAACAATAGCACAGATCAATAAAACTAAAAGCTGGTTCTTTGAGGAGATAAACAAAATTGATAAACCATTAGCCAGAATCATCAAGAAAAAAAGGGAGAAGACTCAAATCAACAGAGTTAGAAATGAAAATGGAGAAGTAACTGACACTGCAGAAATACAAAGGATCATGAGAGATTACTACAAGCAACTATATACCAGTAAAATGGAAAACCTGGAAGAAATGGACAAATTCTTAGAAAAACACAACCTTCCGAGATGGAACCAGAAAGAAATACAAAATATAAACAGACCAATCACAAGCACTGAATTGAAACTGTGATTAAAAATCTTCCAACAAACAAAAGCCCAGGACCAGATGGCTTCACAGGTGAATTCTATCAAACATTTAGAGAAGAGCTAACACCTATCCTTCTCAGACTCTTCCAAAATATAGCAGAGGGAGGAATACTCCCAAACACATTCTACGAAGACACCATCACCCTGATACCAAAAGCAGACAAAGATGTCACAAAAAAAAGAAAACTACAGGCCAATATCACTGATGAACATAGATGCAAAAATCCTCAACAAAATACTAGCATGCAGAATCCAGCAGCACATTAAAAGGATCATACAGCATGATCAAGTGGGGTTTATACCAGGAATGCAAGGATTCTTCAGTATACACAAATCAATCAATGTGGTACACCATATTAACAAATTGAAGGGTAAAAACCATATGGTAATCTCAATAGATGCAAAAAAAACTTTCAACAAAATTCAACACCCATTTATGATAAAAATTCTCCAGAAATTAGACATAGAGGGAACCTACCTCAACATAATAGAGGCCATGTATAACAAACCCACCACCAACATGATTCTCAATGGTGAAAAACTGAAACCATTCCCTCTAAGATCAGGAACAAGACAAAGTTGCCCACTCTGACCACTATTATTCAACATAGTTTTGGAAGGTTTACCCACAGCAGTCAGAGAAGAACAAGAAATAAACAGAATCCAAATTGGAAAAGAAGAAGTAAGCTGTCACTGTTTGCAGATGACATGTTACTATACATAGAGAATCCTAAAGATGCTACCAGAAAACTACTAGAGCTAATCAATGAATTTGGTAGAGTAGCAGGATACAAAATTAATGTACAGAAATCTCTTGCGTTCCTATACACTAATGATGAAAAATCTGAAAGAGAAACTAAGGAAACACTCCCATTTACCACTGCAACATAAAGAATAAAAATACCTATGAATAAATCTAAGAAAGGAGACAAAAAACTTGTATGCAGAAAACTGTGACACTGATGAAAAAAAATAACAGATGTTACAAACAGATGGAGAGATATACCATGTTCTTGGATTGGAAGAATCATCATTATGAAAATGACTATACTACCCAAAGCAATCTACAGATTCAATGCAATCTCTATCAAACTATCAATGGCATTTTTCACAGAACTGGAACCAAAAATTTCACAATTTATATGTAAACATAAAGGACCCCGAATAACCAAAATCAATCTTGAGAAAGAAAAACGGACCTGGAGGAATCAGGCTTCCTGACTTCAGACTATACTACAAAGCTACAGCAATCAAGACAGTCTGGTACTGGCACAAAAACAGAAATATACATCATTGGAACAGGATAGAAAGCCCAGAGATAAACCCATGCATATATGGTCACCTTATCTTTGATAAGGGAGGCAAGAGTATACAGTGAAGAAAAGACAGCCTCTTCAATAAGTGGTGCTGGGAAAACTGGACAGCTACATATAAAAGAATGAAATTAGAATACTTCCTAACACCATACAGAAAAATAAACTCAAAATGCATTAAAGACCTAAATGCAGGGCAAGGCACTATAAAACTCTTTGAGGAAAACATAGAAAGAACACTTTTTGACATAAACACAGCAAGATCCTTTTTGACCCACCTCCTAGAGAAATGGAAACAAAAATAAACAAATCGGACCTAATGACACTTAAAAGCTTTTGCACAGCAAAGGAAAACATAAACAAGACAACCCTCAGAATGGGAGAAAATATTTGCAGATGAAGCAACTAACAAAGGATTATTCTCCAAAATATTCAAGCAGCTCATGCAGCTCAATACCAAAAACACAAACAACCCAATCCAAAAATGGGCAGAAGACCTAAAAAGACATTTCTCCAAAGAAGATGTACAGATTGCCAACAAACACATGAAAGGATTCTCAGCATCACTAATCATTAGAGAAATGCAAATCAAAACTACGATGAGGTATCCCCTCACACCAGTCAGTATGACCATCATCAAAAACTATACAAACAACAAATGCTGGAGAGGGTGTGGAGAAAAGGGAACCCTCTTGCACTGTTGGTGGGAATGTAAATTGATACAGCCACTATGGAGAACAGTATGGAGGTTCCTCAAAAAACTAAAAATAGAACTACCTTATGACCCAGCAATCCCTCTACTGGGCATATACCGTGAGAAAACCATAATTCAAAGTCATGTACCACAATGTTCGGTGCAGCACTGTTTACAATAGGCAGAACATGGAAGCAACCTAAGTGTCCATCGACAGAAGAATGGATAAAGAAGATGGAGCATGTATATAGAGTGGAATATTACTCAGCCATAAAAAGAAATGAAATTGAGTTATTTGTAGTGAGGTGGATGGACCTAGAGACTGTCATACAGAGTGAAGTTAGTCAGAAAGAGAAAAACAAATACCATATGCAAACATGTATATATAGAATCTAAAAAAAAAAAAAAAATAGTTCTGATGAACCTAGGGGCAGGACAGGAATAAAGACACAGACGTAGAGAATGGACTTGAGGACACGGGGAGGGGGAAGGGTAAGCTGGGATGAAGTGAGAGTAACACTGACATATATTCACTACCAAATGTAAAATAGATAGCTAGTGGGAAGCAGCTGCATAGCACAGGGAGATCAGCTTGGTGCTTTGTGACCACCTAGAGGGGTAGGATAGGGGGTGGGGGAGGGAGACGCAAGAGGGAAGGGATATGGGGATATATGTATACATATAGCTGATTCACTTTGTTATACAGCAGAAACTAACACACCATTGTTAAACAGTTATGCTCCAACAAAGATGTTAAAATAAAATAAAAAATAAAACACTCATTTCCATGTTTAAATAAAAGAAATGTTATCTACAAATTTAAAATTACCAAGGTTATCCCTGAGCTGACAAAAAAAAAAGATAATTTAACAGAAATTTAAGAGCATAAAAGGGAATAGGAAAATTGCCTAAAACAGAATAGTACATCTATATGATTGATCTGATAAACTAAAGAAATAAAAACATAAGATATTTCCTCAGTGTTTAGGAACAACTTGAAGAGTTAAAAATAGAAATTATTTTATATATGGCTTCCTCTGATTATTGCATATGTTTCTGTACACTGAAATTTTTCACACATTTTTTTTGTTTAATATCAGCCCATTTTGTTGCATAACCTTCAGTTCTTTTTATGGGTGGCATATATTATATTATACATTTGAATATCTTACAGTGTCTTAAGGAACATTTTTTTTTCAGAATGTTCTTTTATTTTCATTTCCTCAGGACATGATTTTCAGGCCTTTTGAATTTGTTAAATGTATTGGTTACCTTTCTTTACATACTTCAAAAATTTATATATCTTTAAATGAGAGCATCTTCTTTATCACTCCTTTAGCACCTGTTTCATGTAATCACCAGGTGCCTCAACACATGCCAGTAGTGACCCAAGATCTAAGCCAGATCTTGCCCAGGTGATCAGTCTCTTTTTCAACAGGATATCAAAGATCAACTCTACTTAGTGCTCTGTGGTGACCTAGATGGGAAGGAAATCCAAAAAAGAGGGGATATATATACATATAGCTGACTCACCTTGCTGTACAGTAGAAACTAACACAACATTGTAAAGCAACCATACTCCGATAAAAATTAAATATATATATATATATATATAAATATATATATATATATATATATATATATATATATATATATATATATATATATATATATATATATATATATATATATATAAATCAATGTCCTAAGGTCAGCACCAGACTCATTCTGTTTCCTGGGTATGTAACTGTTCTTGTTCTTTCCAGCCACCCTTTCTTGGTGAAAGCTCTAGTAGCTTCAGGTTCAGGAAGCATTCAAAGATGTTTTTCAGACTTCAATCATTCTTGAGGGTCCTACGTCACCCACCACCGCCCCATTTCACAAGGTATCTGGCTCCACTACTCTACCATATAGGTACCATGTTTTATTCCCATTTCCCACAAGAGTTAAACTCCTTGCTGTCACTTTCTATGTCCATTCCCAAAATCCAGTGGGTCTTCAGCTTCAGAACCTATGCCCCACTCTGTGTTTCCTTTCTGTTTCTATTTTATGGAAATGTTTATCCGTTTTGTTAACCATTTTTAATCTCTCATCTTAATTGCCAGATGTTTACACAAGGGGCAGGGAGGGTTATGGGAACTCACACTGTCATCTACTGAAAATCCACAAAAATACAAGTTTTTCCAAAAATGTATATGCCATTGTCCATGCATTTTGCAGCATGTAAAAGAAAAACCCAGCTCAAAGCCACTCGAGTCATTTGGGTCACCGTCCCATATTTGCACAAGTTCAGAGTAGGGATGGCTTCCATATGGATTCATCTAGCAGTTAAATAACATCATCAAGGACCAAAGTGTCTTCATTTCTCCTCTCCTACGTGCAGAGTTAATAGTCAGTTTAAAGCTGGTTTCACCCTGGGTCACAAGGTGAATGCCAGAAGTAAATGAGGCTGTATACTTATTGGTTCACATCTGGCAAGAAGAAGAGATTCATTCCTATGGTTCTTTTGGTGTGAAGAAACTTTCCCCACAAGCCTCCACAAACCTTTCCTAACTCTCATTGGCCCAAATTGTACTAACCTCTGGAAAGATAAACATGCTTGACATAATTCGGTTAGACCAGTGGTTCTCAAATTGTAGCCCCAGAAACTCCTGGGGATCCGTGAGTTCATTTTAGGGATTCTGTGGGGTCAAAACTATTTTCACACATGAGGTGAAAAACCCAAAAAGACTGTCCAGCTCACTTGCCATAAAGTGAATCTCATGTACAGCAGCTGTTCGAAATTGTGAATGTCTAAGAGACAGTACATAATACGTAGAAGTCATAAGAATACTGAATATTAATAATAAGTGAAATAAGGACTGAAAAGATGAAACCGTTTAATTGGGTTCTATGCCCAAACCTTCAACCCTTGCTCTTTGCTCTGATTGGCTTAGACTTTCTTTTTGTAATCTAGGAACTATCTTCAGATTGAAAAATAAGAGATTCTTGAAAACCAGAAGAACCCAGTCACTTATTTCAAATGAAATAAGATTTAAAACTTAAATATCATTTCCCCCTGACTTTGAGATATAATTGGCATGTAATATTAGTATAAGTTTAAGGTGTACCACGTAGTGATTTTATATGTGTGTATATTGCAAAATGATTACCATGATGAGGTTAGTTAACACATCACCTCATATAGTTGTAACTGTGTGTGTATGGTAAGAACCTTTAAATGTTCAAATATGGAATACAATAAACTATAGTTACCATACTTTACATTACATCTTCAGAATGTATTCATCTTATAACTGAAAGTTTGTACTCTGATCACCTTCATCCATTCCCCCCACCCCTCATCCCTGCCTCCACCCCCATCCCCATCCCCTACCACTGGAAACTGCCAACCTGCTCTCTGTTTCTATGAATTCAGTTTTTTGGGATTCCACATAAAAGTGAGATCATATAGTATTTGTCTTCGTTTGAACATAATACCCTCAAGGTTCATCCATTTTGTCACAAATGGCAGGATCTCCCTCCTTTTTATGGCTGAATAATACTTGCATTATTCATTATATATATAATCTCATATCTTCTTTACCCATCCATCCATTGATGGACACTTAGATTGTTCCCATGTCTTGGTAAATAATGCTGCAATGAATGTGGAGGTGCAAATATACCTTCAAGGTAGTGATTTCATTTCCTCTGAATTTCCTTTGAACCAGAAGTGGAAGTGCTGGATCATATGATAGATCTACTTTTAATTTTTTGAGGAACCTCTGTACTGTTTTCCACAGAGGCTATACCAGTTTACAATCCCAGCAACAATGCACACATGTTCTCTTTTTTCCACATCCTCACACTCACTTGTATCTTTTGTCTTTTTGATAATAGCCATTCTACTAGGCATGCAGTGATATCTCATTGTAGTTTTGATTTGCATTTCCCTGATGATTAGTGATGCTGAGCACCTTTTCATGTACCTGTTGGTCATTTAAATATATTCTTTGGAAAATATCTGTTTAGGTCTTTCTCCTGTTTTTAAGTTGTATTATTTGGTTTCTTTACTATTGAATTGTATGAATTCCTTATATATTTTGGATATTAACCCCTTATCAGATAGGTAGTTTGTAAATATTTTCTCCCATTTGATAGGTTGCCTTTTCATTTTGTTGATTATTTCTTTTGTTATACAGAAGCTTTTTAGTTTGATGTATTCCCACTTGATTTTTGCTTTTGTTGCTTGTGCTTCAAGTGTCATATCCATAAAAATCATTGTAAAGACCAACGTCAAAGAAATTTTTCCTTTTTTTCCCTCTAGGATTTTTATGGTTTCAGGTATTACATTTAAGTCTTTAATCCATTTCATTTTTGTGTATGATGTAAGATAGGGGTCCAGTTCCATTCTTTTGCATGTGAATATCCAGTTTTCCCAGAACCATTTAGTGAAGAGACTATCTTTCCTTCTTTGCACATTCTTGAATCATTTGTCAAATACTAGTTGATGGTATATGCATGGGTTTATTTCTGGGCTTTCTGTTCTGTTCCATTGGTCTATATGTCTGCTTTTATGCCAGTATCATACTGTTTTAATTACTGTAGCTTTGTAATATAGTTATGAAATCAGGTAATGTAATGCCTCCAGCTTTATTTAACTTTCTCAGGTTTACTTTGGCTATTTGAGGTCTTTTGTGGTTCCTTACAAATTTTAGGATCATTTTTTAGTTCTTTAAAAAATGTCATTGGAATCTTGATTGGAATTATGTTGATTCTGTAGGTTACTTTGGATAGTATGGACACTTTAACAATATTCTTCTGATACATGAACACAGGATATCTTTCCATCTATTTTTGTCTTCTTCAATTTCTTTTGTCAGCATGTTATAGTTTTCATTGCATACATCCTTAACCTCCTTGGTTAAATTTAATCCTAAGTATTTCTTTCATTTTGATGGTATTGTAAATGGGATTATTTTCTTTATTTCTTTTTCAGATAATTTGTTGTTAATGTATAAAAATGCAACTGATTTATCTATACTGATTTTGTATCCTACAACTTTCCTGAATTCATTTATTAGTTCCAACAGTTTTTTGGTGGAATCTTTAGGATTTTCTACTTATAATATTATTTCATCTGCAAACACCGTTTTACTTCTTTCTTTCCAATTTGGATTCCCTTTATTTCCTTTTCTTGCTTGATTGCTCTGGCTAGGACTTCCAGTACTATGTTGAATAAGAGTGGTAAGAGTAGGCACTGTTGTCTTGTCCATGATATTTGAGGAAAAGGTTTCAACATTTTACCAGTGAGTATGATGTTAGCCATGGGCAACAAATATCTTTTAAATGTTGTAGACTTGCTGTGAGTCTTGGATGAGACAAAGACTAAAGGAGAAGGTAGAGTGTGCTTTCTAGGTTCTGGTGACTCAGCAGAGCAGAAAAGGAGAAGCAAATATTTAAATGCTGAGATTAGGAATATTACTAAATGAAATCAAGACCTTTACAGCCCTAGGTTTCCTGAATGGCCTAAAGGCCCCCAGGAATTTTCTAATTCAGCATATGCAAGTGGAAGTGTATACAAAGTAATTAAGTTATGAAAATTTAAAAGATACAGAAAAGGTGCTGAGACCACAACTTGAGCTATGATACACACTGTTGAAAACTGGCAGCTGCTCTAAAGACACCAAGGATGTTTAGCAAGTTTTCTTCAAATTTCTTTCCAATATGGGCATGGTAAATATATTATGGTCAGCTACACAAACCCAGGGAATCATCCTGGTGTTAGAGAAGTTGCAGGCACACTGAGGTCAACTAGCAAAATTGCTCAAAGGTCACACACCCCAAACCCAACTCGGTCTCCCACACAACTAGGTTAATGCCCATGTGGCAGCATCTCTGGGCACCTCTACTACAGGCAGAGGTTTGAGTAGCAGTAGTAGGAGAATGAAGCCAGGCTGTGCTGAGTATTGGTACCCAAATACTTCCATAAATAAAATCTTGCCCACTTTCCATGGCAAGATGTAACAGAACTGTCTCTGGACTGAATGT
Source organism: Kogia breviceps (assembly GCF_026419965.1). Taxonomy (NCBI): domain Eukaryota; kingdom Metazoa; phylum Chordata; class Mammalia; order Artiodactyla; family Physeteridae; genus Kogia; species Kogia breviceps. Next base: position 54,332,483 of record NC_081311.1, read on the forward strand.
CTCTTATGTGGAGTGCAAGGTGGCAAACTCCAAAAAGAAGTGGAGTGAAGGCTGCAGTGCACACTAATTCTGTGGCACACTTGGATCTGACCGGACAGGTTTTCTGACCTCAGCATGATTGACATTTGGGTCCAGATAATTCTTCGTTGTGGGAGTTCTCCTGTGCGTTATAGGATGTTAATAGAACCTCTGGCTTCTACTCACTAGAGGCCACAGCACTTTCTCCCTAGTTGTGACAACGAAAATGTCCCCAGACATTGCCAAATGTTTTTTGGTTGGCAAAATCACCCTCAGCTGAGAACCACTGGATTTGACTGGCAACAATCGTCGGGACTATCTCCAGCGTCATGTTGCTGACAATAATTTGGGAAATGTATTTAGCTAACTTTCTGCTATATAATATTGCATGTATGCATGCCACCATGTAGAGACAAAAGACAGCTTCCTTCACTCCAGCTGACAGGTTTCCCAGAGTCGGATCTAGGGAAACTGAGTTTAAATCCAACTCCAACCTCAAGAGATTTTCGGCACTTGAAGTGGGAAAGCAGAGGTTAAGAGTGGAGCTTTTAGGCTAGGAGCAGTGTTGTGCAGACCCAACTCACATCTGTTCTTGCATCTGCTTTAAGAGCCAGTTGTGTCTCTTCCCAACTCTATGTTCAGTGATGTCACATTGGTAACATGAAATAAGCCATGGTGAGAGTATCCATACCACAGAAACTGGCAAATGCTATAAATTTGGGATTTGTTTGTTTGGTTTGGTTTTATTTTTCCATCCAGAGAGCCAGTTGGTAAGGATTTACCAACACATCACTGGCTAGGAGTGAGGTGCTATGTACCCATGATGGGAGATATGGAAAAGAACAGCAGCACGATCCAGTTTTGCAAGATCCTAGACCTTTTAGGACATACTCTTTTAGAAGGATGGCTCTGCCATAGATTAATGATTTTAGAGACCATATTAAATAATTTTTAATCAATAGCTTTATAGCCAAGTCTCAGAGGCCCTATGTATCCCCTGTCATGGAGGCACAGCAAATATAAAGCAAAGTTAGAATTGGTTTAGATCAATGCAGGCAAAATAATTATACCGAAGTAGATCAATACACTGTCCCTGGAATGTAAGCTGCTTTGGTAGTTTATGAAGGGAATCAATAGTGTTCAGAATTGGATTTAAAGAGTGGCTAGGTGAGGAGGATGGAGAGATACCTGTGATGATCAGTTGAACAGGATGCCTCAGGGTATTACCAGGGCCTCAGCCCCCTTCCAGTGGCTAAAAACCGAAAGAAAAAAAGGAAAAGAAACAGAACTTATATTTAAATTTATAGTTCAAAGATACTTTTCCTGAAATAAAAAAAGATTTGAATCTTGATTTTGAAAAAGTATGTAGTTAACTGGAAAAAGTGATCCAGACTGATGAAAACTCCAGGACATATATTAGTAAAATCATTTTACAGTTTTAAAATACAGAGAATGTGGGAATTCCCTGGCTGTCCAGTGATTAGGACTCTGTGCTTTCACTGCCCAGGCCAGGGTTCAATCCTTGTTTGGGCAACTAAGATCCTGCAAGCAGTGCAGCGTGGCCAAAAAAAAAAAAAAAAAAACTACAGAGAATGTAATAGGTATATGCCAAAGATTATCTTCCAAAATGCCAAGCTTTTCCCCAACTTGATTAAAAGTTACAAGCATAATGCAAGAACTCTGTCCTAGATGGGCACAGTCCCACCTACCTCTTGACCAAGAGATAGCGAATTATGTCTTGAACAGGCAATAGAGAACATTACTAGGCTAATCAGTGCTCCTTGGCTGGCTTTCTACCCCCAAAATCCTTTTACATTACGTATTTAACCAGTCTGTTGGACCTGAATGTAACCAAGGGAACCCTGAGGAGATAAAAACATAACACATTGTCTTGTCAAAGTTTATCTAGTAGCAAACCTTTGGATTCCATTGATAAACTAAATTCACTTATCATAAATAAATTTAAATAATATGCATATGAAGTATCATTTCAAGGCATGACTAGCTAGAACTTCTCATCTATGTGCTGATCAGTGAGTACAAAAAAAAGTCGATGCGACACAGCATCCTTCTTGAATATATTAACAATTGTGTTGGAGATTCTCTTTTGTGAGCCCAGTCTTATATCACTGAGCTCATGCCTGCCAAGGAAATGAGGGTAATATTCTTCTTTAATGTTTCACAGTTTTGGCCTTTTTAAATATGTGACTCAAAGAAAATAAATCACTCAATGCCACTATTCAAGATCAAATGAATCCATAAAACAAGTTTTATAATATCAGTAAAGTTTATATTTTCAAATTTATATAAAATAGTGACTTTGAAATACCTGGAGTATGGAAATAAAGTTTCATAATTTGACTCAATTGAATTATCCAATCAGGTGAAGAGTAATCCCTTTCTCAAACACATACACATAACCCACTGGCCTACAGTGTATATACACACAAAATACACATAAATACATAGCACTCACACACACACACACACACACACACACACAATTGATCTGTTGCAGTTGAAGGTTACAAATATACTGAAATGTTCTCTCATTACTGACTCAGACTTTACCTCCACAAAGTAAAACTTTATAGGTTATTGGTTTTAAAGCATGTTAAATTCAAAGTAACTGCTATTCTCCCACTATTTAAAAAATAGCAGATCAGCTCATCCCAGATAACACAAAATCCATTTTTCCCCAGGTACCCTACATTATGAACTAACAAGTCCTATTGCATTTCGCACTGGGAGAGTCTTTGTTACACACCATTAGCTAAGCTATTTGTTCTCCTTTGAGATTTGACATAAGCATTAGTATAGCTATTATTGCAACCGTAAGATACATATATGATTTATCTGCTTTTTATCTTTCAAAGAAAAAACTTCATCTCTTGACTAACATGATATTGGTATGTGTTTTGAATGTTAATTGTATGTATCTGGAGGACAGCCATATTTTAAATCTGTGATGCAGAAATTAGATCACTAGATTTGGAGTCACAAACAAGGGCCTAAATTCTGGCAAGCAGCTGTTTGAACTGTCCTCTAGCCATGCGGATCTTCAAAGAAGTGAGAGCAGAGGGTGCATCTCCCATGCGAGCAGGTGACAGTTCTCCAGTGATGCACCTCACAGCCAGTTTCCTAAGCAAACAGCACCTGAGAAGAAACAGCCAAAACTTTGTTTCTCTGCCATAAAAAGTGTTATATGCAAGTTCATCTCCACAAGCAGAACTGGGGAAAGCTCTGCTTACAAAGGGAGATTTCCAAGGGGCAGAATAACTGAATTGGACAAAAGACAGCATTTAAATGGAGGGTTTTGTTGGAAAATTATGCTGAACCCACCCAATTATAACCTACCCCCTGGCCATTATTGATAGGTATCCATATCTAGTGGAGAACATAATATCAGCAATGCAAGTAAAATAAGAAATGTGAAAGCTACTAACTTCTGGTAAAAAAACAGTATTATTCAGATTGGGTGTGCAAGGCCAAAGTCTGCAATTCATGCTTGGTTCTCTGTACAGCTGTCATATCCCTCCCACCTTCCCACCCTAGGGGAGCCACTAAAATCCCTCTAGCAATCTCACCTTGCCCCAGACCCCAAACTCCTCACCTGTGAGAGACTTAAAGAATGCTAGTTCAGCCCAGATTTTATCTCAGCCCCCGGTGATAGAAATTGATTAGTCCGTTGTTCTTATACTCCAGTGACAAAAGGCCCCCTGCAAGGGGCCTCATAGTCCCTACAAGTGTAGATTCCTCTGCATTCTTTCCCACCAAGACCAAGTACACTGCCTTATTCATCTCATGATTTCCAAACATCAGATGTTTCTGAACCCTATCCCTTGTCTGGGCCCTGCCTTCTCCTACCAGGCTTCTCTGTGGCTGATAAACAACCTCACAGTCGCGCATGTCCTGCCACCAGGCTCCCTAGCCATGCCAGCTCTCATCCTCCCCACTACTGTTGGGTCTATCCCACCCCATGCAAAATACCTTTCATAACTTTGTGGGCATGCCTTATCTTAGGCCACAGCATCCACTCAGTTCCTTACTTCAATACAAAATAAATTCTTGACTCAAGGATTATGCCAAAAGATATACACAAATCATCTCACGTAACCCTCACCGAGGTTCAGTAAGATATATATCTTATCCCAGTGTCAAATATGAGAAACTCAAGCTTAAAGACACCAAGTAACCTACTCAAGGTCTTGTTGCTAGGAAAAGGGATCCAGGAGTCAAACCCAGACCTGTATAGATCTCTAAGCCTAACCACTATACCATGCTGCCTGTAGAAAAGACAGGCTTGGATTCTTTCCAGGCAAAATCATTCTGCAGAGACCAAACCTCCACTCTGATTTCCCTCTGTCTTCTCAATCAACGTGGTATTTTGTGACAGAGAACAGGTGAATTCCCCTCCCGCTTCCACATTATAAATCCTGGCCAAAATCTCTATAATAAAATGCAAGAAAAAAGGTGAGTGCTGATGCTGACAGCTGGAGACTTCCAGGAGTATATGCCTTTTTATCATGCCAAGGGGCTTTGCTTGAGGGCTGCACTTTTGAATTGGCAGCTGTTTCATCTTAATGTGGAAACAGCAACCATAAACAGGAGGCCAACATCTTCACACGTACCAATGGTATTCTGATCAGATTTTTTCCTTGAGCGAATATAGGCTTGCTGTTTTCCACAAGTAGTCATTGACCCGGGGAAAAATGAGAAGTTGCTAAAATAAAAAATTGAGAAGCTGTATAGTTTAGTCAAAGACGATGAGTTGGGAGATTTTTTTCCCCTATCTCTTTTAATATAAAATACTCACATCCTCCTTCAACCTTAGTTTCATCGCTCATAATATGAGTAATTTTTTGCTTCCTGCCAAGTATTTAGTGGAAACAAAGGCAAAAATGGTTGTAGATTCTAGAATGAATGACATAGTAAAAGAAAATGACTACACAAAAGACTGTAAACATATTCTCTGTATAGGATAGATTTGTTTGAACAATAAAATTCCAAAGGGAAATGATATAAATAGTGTCATTTGGTGACAAAACCAAACTTTCTTCACTGTGGACTTCGGTCACAACAGAGATTAGAGGTAAAAGTTACCAAACTTTGTGCCGTTCATTATATTGGGTTCTGTTTTGTTTTTAAGAAACTTCTAATGTCTTTGTCATGTTGAGAACTTACAATCCCTCTTGTAATATGTTAGGAACACATCCACTGACATCCATCTCATGCCATCTTTCAACGTAACATCAGCTCCAAAAAATGAGGGGAGAATGCCAATGTAGAATTATTTACCAAGAATATAATTTAATAAAATCACTCTAAATTCTTAGATTTCCAGCCAACATTCAGGGAGAGCCCTTGTCCTTTTTCTTGATTCTTGTTTCTCATTGGGTTTCAGTTTGGATAATTTCTGTTGGCCTGTCTTCATTGTTCACTGTTTCTTTCTTCACCTGTGTCCAGTCTCTGGGGGGTGTGGGGTAGGGATCAAGTCAGTCTGGTGAGGAGTTGAGCAGAGTTGGGGTTTTTCTTGCTAGGTTATGGTCAGTGCTCTATAGACCTGAATTCCCCTGGTAGTTGGCTGCTGCTACCTGCGCTTAATGTGGGTTTAGGGTGCTCCGGGTTTTTCTCAGCACAGCTTCCCTGAGGAGGCTTCAGAGGTCCCTGCCTGCCTGCCTACACCACACAAGGCCCTCTCTCCTCTGTTTGCCCCTGCCTAGCAGCAGCCTACTGGTGCAGGTGACATGAGATGCTGGGCTCCTGGTGGGGCCAGGGGGTGCGGGGGCCCCTAGTTCGCCCTCAGTCTCAGGCAAACCAAGGGCACCAGGACCTCAGAGAACTAGCTCACTGATGAGCTCAAGAAAAATTAGGACCTTGTAATGTACTGGCTTTTCCTCTTCCTTACAGAGGGTGGAATGTGGTCTTTCGAATTTCTACATCCTATGGAAAACAGAAGTCCTGTCCTATTTAGAGTAAATTTTAAAGTAATGCACTTTCCACAAGGGTTTAAAAAATTCCTCTTCCTTTCTTCCAGGAGTGAGTGCCTGAGTGTCTCAAGACTCAAAAGTCCCACGGTCTGTAAGTAATTTCCCATGTATAATTCTCAAAATCTAAGCTTGAGATAATGGTCAAAGAATTTTACAAAAGCAGCAATTTCTTTTCTTTTTTTTTTTAACATCTTTATTGGAGTATAATTGCTTTACAATGGTGTGTTAGTTTCTGCTTTATAACAAAGTGAATCAGCTATACGTATACATATGTCCCCATATCTCTTCCCTCTTGTGTCTCCCTCCCTCCCACCCTCCCTTATCCCACCCCTCTAGGTGGTCACAAAGCACAGAGCTGATCTCCCTGTGCTATGTGGCTGCTTCCCACTAGCTATCTACTTTACATTTGGTAGTATATATAAGTCCATGCCTCTCTCTCTTCATCCCACTTACCCTTCCCCCTCCCTGTGTCCTCAAGACCATTCTCTAGTAGGTCTGCATCTTTATTCCTGTCCCTAGGTTCTTCATAACCATTTTTTTTAGATTCCATATATATGTTAGCATACAGTATTTATTTTTCTCTTTCTGACTTACTTCACTCTGTATGACAGTCTCTAGGTCCATCCACCTCACTACAAATAACTCAGTTTCATTCCTTTTTATGGCTGAGTAATATTCCATTGTATATATGTGCCACATCTTCTTTATCCATTCATGTGTTGATGGACACTTAGGTTGCTTCCATGTCCTGGCTATTGTAAATAGAGCTGCAATGAACATTGTGATACATGACTCTTATTGAATTATGGTTTTCTCAGGGTATATGCCCAGTAGTGGGATTGCTGGGTCATATGGTAGTTCTATTTGTAGTTTTTTAAGGAACCTCCATACTGTTCTCCATAGTGGCTGTATCAATTTACATTCCCACCAACAGTGCAAGAGGGTTCCCTTTTCTCCACACCCTCTCCAGCATTTATTGTTTGTAGATTTTTTTATGATGGCCATTCTGACTAGTGTGTTATGTTAACTTCCAGTGTACGACAAAGTGATTCAGTTTTATATAAATATATATATATTCTTTTTCACATTCTTTTCCATTATGGTTTACTACAGGATATTGAATATAGTTTCCTGTGCTATACAGTAAGACCTGGTTGTTTATCCATGCTATGTATAATACTTTGCATTTGCTAATCCCAAACTCCCAATCCATCCCTCCCCTGCCCCCCTCCCCCTTGGTGACCACAAGTCTGTTCTCTATGTCCGTGAGTCTGTCTCTGTTTCATAGATAAGTTCAATTGTGTCATATTTTAGATTCCACATATAAGTGATATCATATGGTATTTGTCTTTACCTGACTTACTTCACTAGTGTAATAATCTCTAGGTTCATCCATGTTGCTGCAAATGCTATTGTTTCATTCTTTTTTATGGCTGAGTAATATTCCATTGCATGTGTATAGATAGATAGTACACATATATATATCTATATAGATGTATAGATATATATACAACATTTTCTTTATCCATTCATCTGTCAAGGGACATTTAGGTTGTTTCCTTGTCTTGGGTACTGTGAATAGTGCTGCTATGAATATCCGGATGAATGTATCTTTTTAAATTATAGTTTTGTCCAGATATAAGTCCATGAGTGGGATTGCTGGATCATATGGCAACTCTGTTTTTAGTTTTCTGGAGGAATCCCCATTCAGTTTTCCGTAGTGGCTGCACCAATTTACATTCCCACCAACAGTGTAAGAGGGTTCCCTTTTCTCCACACCCTCTTCAGCATTTGTTATTTGTAGACTTTTTAATAATGGTCATTCTGATGGGTGTGAGGTGATATCTCATTGTAATTTTGATTTACATTTCTCTGATAATTAGCAATGTTGAGCATCTTTTTATGTGCCTATTGGCCATCTGTATGTCTTCTGTGGAGAAATGTCTATTTAGATGTTCTGACCATTTTTTGATTAGGTTGGTTGTTTTTTGGTATTGACTTGTATGAGCTGTCTGGATATTTTGGAAATTAAGCCCTTGTCGGTCACATCATTTGCAAATATTTTCTCCCACTCCATAGATTGTCTTTTGGTTTTGCTATGGTTTCCTTTGCTGTGCAAATGCTTATGAGTTTGATTAGGTTCCGCTTGTTTATCTTTGCTTGTATTTCTATTGCCCTGGGAGACTGACCTGAGAAAACATTGGTACAATTTATGTCAGAGAATGTTTTGCTTATGTTCTCTTCTAGGAGTTTTATGGCGTCATGTTTTATATTTAAGTCTTTAAGCCATTTTGTGTTTCTTTTTGTGTGTGGTGTAAGGGTGTCTTCTAACTTCGTTGATTTACATGTGGCTATCCAACTTTCTAAAGTTTAATTAGAAGTGAGACTGTCTAAAAGTTTAATTATTAACTGGAATGTAAATCAATAGGGCTGTTTGTTATCTTAATTTATTTCAGTTTCTTATACACCAATCTCATACTCATAACCCATTTTGGGAACCAGACCTCAGAACATATAACTAGAGGTAAAGGGTTTTTCATGGAATGTTCTACCTCTGCTTTGTTTTACATTTATCCTGAAACATTTTTAATCTTGAAACTCTGTGCCATTCCAATTTGTCTAGTATAATTAAACTGTGTGACCAGTATTCAGATAACTATAATAAGGTATCACAAGGTAAGTGAAGCTAACAAAAATCACTACTGCCTACTGAAAGACAAGTTAGCCACTTAGAGAAATGGCCACACTAAAACGGTTTAACAGGTGTCTCTGATTATTCTGGCACTTCCCTCAAAACAAGAAGCTAAAATCTAATCTAATTGACTAAGCTGCAATAATAATAATTTCTATGATTTATTGAGTACCTTTATGATGTATTGGTTGTCTATTGAGGCATAACAAATTACCCCAAAGCTTTGTGGTGTAAAACAACAAACAGTTATTATCTCATAGTTTTTGTGGATCAGAAATTCAGGAGTGATTAAGTTGGATGGTTCTGCTCTGGTCTTTCATGAGGTTGGTCATCTGAAGGCTTGATGGGGGCTAGAGGCTCCATTTCCAAAATGGCTCACTGACATGGCTATTGGCAGGAGCTGTAGGTTCCCAGACATGCCTCTCCATAGGGTTATTTGAGTGTTGTCTGCCTTCCTCCTGAGCAAGTGATCCAAGTAAGCAAGATGGAAAGTACAATATCTTTTGTGATCTAGCCTCAGAAGTCACACACCATCATGTCCACACTATCCTAGAGTTTACACAGATCAGCCCTACTGACTGTGAGAGGGGACTGTGTAAGGACGTGAATACCAGGAAGTGAGGACCACTGGGGCCATGAAGGCTGATGAAATCACATGACAGCTGCATACCACACATACTTAGTACTTCACAGAAACTATTTCTTTGGATCCTAGTATAGCCCCATGAGATGGGATATTTACTAATATGACACCCATTTATAAATGTGGAAACTACAACTTAGAAAGGTTATGAAAATGTACCCAAAGCCTCTAGGGAGCATGTATTAGAATTAGGTCAACCAGGTCTCCTTGTCTGAGCACTTAACTATGGACTTTGTACCCCTAAGGATACAAACCTAGAAGGGTATGAATGTGGTATTGCTGATGAAAAGCTGAAGACCACTCTTTGCACTATAGTTGTGGAATCTATGCAGAAGTGAAGGTTTCATGGAGTAGAGCCAAAATTCAAGTGCATGTGAGTGCTGCTTCCACAGTGCTGTAAAGGACATAGAATCCCCATCAGTGGAAGTGGATCCTTCTGTTCGTTGCCCATATCCTGCAAGAGTATCCCAGTCTCTACCTGGAATCCACTCCACTAGGCTCCACTACTGACTCCTTCCTTAAGTAGAGCTGCATTTCAGAAAACAATGCTCAGGATAATGGACTTAAGTGTCCTAGAACCCATAAAAGAGAACCCCCCCACTGTAAATTATTACATCAAGGTCTGGTATTTGCAAATCTGTTTCTTAGTTTGGGCACTGTTGGGTAGCGCAAACCTAAGGACAAGATCTTGCTGGTTTGCTTGGTCAAGCTCCTTCTCCTCTAAAGCAGTCAGCCAGCGAGCCAGATTTCAAAACTCTGTCTTTTACTTTAATAAAAACAGATAGCTTTAGATATACTTGCTCACCTCTAATCGTGTTATAGTTGTACCTCCAATATGATGTTTCTTACTTCATGGAGTACGAGTACCCAAGAACTGGAGAGTGATGACCACAATCAAGAATTGTGCAGGAAGAATGTTTTACCCTAAGACCAAGTCAACATCTTCCTAGGAACAATTCCCCCTTTTTTGAGCTTATTTAAGAAATTTCATTTTTGAAAAGTAGTTATGAACTTCAGCACCGAATCCAACTTTCCTCTTGAAATCGAATCTCTGCCACTTTATAAATAAAAACGAAATGAGTAATACAAATGCAAATTAAACTGCAGGGGAGGACTGATGGCTGGAGGGGAAGAAATCCTTAGAGAATTGGTTTATCTCCTAGGTAATGAAGATGACAGACTGGGGTGCAGATTAGTTTGTTCTCTCCTAAACCATGGGGAAAGAAGTGATGAGAATTGAGTGCACAGCTGTGGAATATATCCTGAAGCCCATGCACTTGGGCTCCCAAGGTTGTTCCCAGGCTTTCACACAATAGTGTTTGATTACTACAGTAACTGAGGACTGTTTTTATTTGTTTTCCATAATGCTATGACAGTATGCATGCTCAGCTCGGGACTGAGGAAAAATCTTTAATGTGGACTGCCCTTTTCCATAAGAATGAAGCTAACCTCACAGCGATCAGGTCCTGGAAAAGCAGGTTTTCTGAAGCAATCTAATATATTCACAGCAGTGGTCCCTCTGCAGGGCTCTTTTTTTGTATTTTAGGGAGGCAGCTCTGGACTTAGGAGTATGGAATTAAAGTATGAACTACACTATGTCACTAGGACACAAAAGCAGTCAATATCTCCTCTCATTCCTGTATGTGCATTCCTTCATGGAGGGGGGAACATTGGTCCTCTGGACGTGTCTGAGTTCCAGTAGTGGCCAAACTAGGTTTCCTCAGATATCCAAAAGAATAAATATGCAGAATTCAAAAGTAAAATTCTGCACTTAGTACCCCTTCCCCATCAAAAAAAAAAAAAAACCTACTTAAGTAAAGAGTAGTCAATAGATCAATTAATACGATATTGTAGAAAGAAGTGTGGGTCAACAGCATGATGTAAGTACCAAAAATCATGCCCAAAACACTGGGCAGAGCTTACTGCCCATGCAGAGAGTGGCGTCCATGCCCCTAGACCAGCTCTATTCACCTATACTCTATGCATTGTTCTGCTCACTTCATTTTTTTAAAATCAAACTTAAATTTATTCCATTTAAGAATGTAACTTATGGCACATACCTTGGTTTGGGTACCACCAAGTGCAGATCCTGTGATAGAACTTTGGTACACGTGGTTTATTGGGGAGGTGATCTCAGGAAGCACAAGTAGGGCAGTGGGGAAAATGAGACAGGGAAGGAAGCTAAGCTAAACAGGGTACATTAATGAGACAGGTAAATGCTGTGTGGCATCTGGGCTTCAGACCCAGAAGGGACACTAGGAAGAACCATATGAATGGAACTTTATGAAATACCAGGTGTTTCCCTCACACAGCCATCTCTAATCTCTTGCTCTTATCCACCCATCACTAGCTTCTCAGGGATTGCAGACTAGAGTGAGGACTTAGGTTCTGCCAGTTCTCGGGTTGGACACTGCAATTTCTATCATCCCCTGACCCCATACCCCACCTACTGTGAGAGGCAAGTCCATGCACTATCACTCTTCAAAACAGTGTTCTCTGTCACCTTCAACCTATAGGTTATTTTTAAATTGAAATATAGTTGATTTATAATGTTGTGTTAGTTTGGGGTGTACAGAAAAGTGACTCAGTTTTATATATATATAAAATTTACTTATTTATATTTATATATATATAAATATATTTATTTATATACTTATATATATTCTTTTTTAGATTCTTTTCCATTAGAGGTTATTACAAGATATTGAGTATAGTTTCCTGTGCTATACTGTAGGTTCTTGTTTGTTATCTATTTTATATATAGTAGTGTGTATATTTTAACCCCAAACTCCTAATTTATCCCTCTTCCCCTTCCCCTTTGCTAACGATAAGTTTGTTTTCTATGTCTGAGTCTGTTTCTGTTTTGTGAATAAGCTCATTTGTCTCATTTTTTTAGATTCCACATATAAGTGATATCATATGATATTTGTCTTTGTCTGACTTACTTCACTTAGTGTGATAATCTCTAGGTCCATCCATGTTGCTGCAAATAGCATTATTTCAGTCTTTTTTATGGCTGAGTAATATTAAATTGTGTATGTATGTATATATATATATATGCCACATCTTCTTTATCCATACATCTGTCAGTGAACATGTAGGTTACTTCCATGTCTTGGCTATTGTAAATAGTGCTGCTGTGAACATTGGGGTGCATGTATCTTTTTGATTATAGTTTTCTCTCGATCTATGCCCAGGAGTGGGATTGCTGGATCATATGGCAACTCTACTTTTAGTTTTTTAAGGCACCTCCCTACTATTCTCCATAGTGCCTACACCAATTTACATTCCCACCAACAGTGTAGGAGGGTTCCCTTTTCTCCACACCCTCTCCAGCATTTAATAATTATTTGTAGACTTTTTAATGATGGCCATTCTGACCAGTATGAGGTGATACCTCATTGTAGTTTTGATCTGCATTTCTCTAATAATTAACAATGTTGAATATTTTTTAATGTGCCTGTTAGCCATCTGTATGTCATAAGGGCTGTTTAAAGTAGAATATGAGAAGACAGTGATAAGCTAAAGAAAGGACTATTATACAAAAAGAACCAGAACATTTTAGTTTTAATTCCCAGCTTCATCAGATGTCAAAAGGTACTAAATTTAGGAAATAGCTGCAAGCAAAATCAAATCCAAGATGCTCTCAAGAAAACATGTTTTGCGGCTAGGCCCGTGAGCCATGGCCGCTAGGCCTGCGTGTCCGGAGCCTGTGCTCCGCAACGGGAGAGGCCACAACAGTGAGAGGCCCGCATACCGCAAAAAAAAAAAAAAAAAAAAAAAACATGTTTTAAATATGAAGCTGAAGGAGTGCACATAAAATTCTTTAAGACTTCAGAAATATCAAAAGTGCTGCCTCAGAGTGTTATTCAGTCAGATGAAAAATCTCTCTTAAGGTTTCAAGAGAGTAACTCACAGGTCCTTTAAATCAAACAATAGAGCTTCTAAGAAGCTTAAGAGTATTGTTCCTCGATAGAAGCCCACAGTAGAAAAGGGCTTATCTTGAAGAGATTTGTCATTATTTTTTATCTAATGGCATAAACTCAAAAAAGATGCATAGGAGACCCACAATGTTTTTAAGAGAATGATATATGCAGAAACATCACCAGCTTGGACTGAAGGAGACAGAGACAGTACAAAATGAGAAGAGGCCTTAGGACCCTCAACATCTACAAACAGGATGCAGACTAGAAAGCTAGTCAAAGGCTACCTTTCATAAAAATGAAAGGATGACTCGGAGAGTGGAATTAAGAGCCTGGAGAATATAGCCAAGAGCCCTAAAAAAAAAAAAACTCCGGAGCAGAAGTAGAACTGCCTTCTAATAAAGGAACCTCCAACTTACATTTGCTCAGCTATGTTTTATAATTACCATTATCTAATGACTCTTCATGCCTCCCATTTCCCCCTTTTTGAATAGGAATGCCTACGAAGGTTACCCTACATGTGTACCATCTTTAATGTTGGGTATGTGTGAGACAAATAGTTTATCTCTCAAATTTTATAGATCAAGAGGAATTCTACTCAAAGAACCATACTCAAAGTACTACATCCAAGGAGACTTATACTTACCTGAACCTGGCTTAGAGTATGAGATTCTGAATTTTGAGCTGTTGCTCAGATAATACCAAGCAATAGCAAGAATGTAGATAAATAAGAAGCTTTATGCATTGTTAGCAAAGAAGACATTTTTTAAGGGAAAATGGTGAAATTAAGGAGGCTCATGCTTATAACCTTAGCCATCTTACTCAATAGGGAAATTCTCACATAGGAGCATAAGGAGGCATGTACAAGGATGTTCATTAAAATATTCCTCATATTAGCAAAATTAGAAGCAACCTAGATGTCATCACTAGAGTAATGAATAACTAAAATGTGGTGCAGATATTTGATAGACTGTGATGTAGCAAACAGAAGAAGCTAGAGATTTACAAACAGCAACACTATTAAATCTTTTTAACAATAAGATTGAGTAAATAAATGAAAGCAAAATGAGTTCTGTAACATAACACCATTTGTATAATTAAAAGACCCACTTGCCAAGTAAAATTTTATGGTTTTCACTGAAACTAAGTATAATATATTAAATTCTCTAGAGTGGTTGTCTGTGGAATGTAGAGAAACAAATATAAAGATGGACAATAAAGCAGAAAAAGATAAAATTAAACAGAAGAAGTTGCATGCTAATGAACTGTGAACTGAGAAACATGATTAACTCAATTGTCAATGTCTGAGGTCCGAAAAAAAAAGAAAACAGCTATAGAGATAGGAAGAAACAAACCAACTAACCAAGAGACAAAAGGAGGGCAGAGAGGGGAAGAAGGCAAAAAAGGAAGTAAAGGCAAATTAGCTAAAAGGTATATAGCTAAAAGGTACTTTTAGCTGAAGAACTTGGGGATCACAGGGAGGCATTAGCAGCTCTAGGCTCTAGCTAATCTCTTTCATATTTGGCAGCTATTCTGGCCCTTTTTCAGATTTTTTTATCTGCATGAGATAGTGTCAGGAATTATGAGTACCTCAAGCTCAAGAAAAGATATACTTTAGTTACGTTTGTTGTTTTTCTAGCTTATTGATGGAAAGAAATAGTAATATAAGGAGTCCCAGGTATTATTTTACTGGAGGAAAAATACTTGAGAACCTTTATGCTCAATCAAGTTTCCTGGCATAGGGGTGTCTTGAGCCTCCTGGAAAACTGACCTCATACTCTGTACAGGGTATTGAGTCATTTGGGGTATCTGGCTCCTGAATCCCTTTTCAGTACATCAAATTCCCTTTGAACACAGGTCTGAGGGCATTTTTAAAATGAATAATTAGATAAAATTCATATCACATTCAGAAATTGTGTTTCATTAACACAGTATGAAAAGTCTACTATTAGCCACATTTATGCCTTATTAGCAGTATAAAAGCACTTAGGTAACTTGCTTGGGCAGCCAGTAATACTGCTAGCCTCTCTTGCCCATATTAATTATGAATCCATCTTGAAAGGCAGCATGATAAGGCTGGCTGAAGATGAATAGAAATATAGGACTGTTGTATTCCAATCCTCTCAGTCCTTCTTCCACTGAAACCTTGATTGTACTTGGATAAATGGTATTCAAGAGCAGCCATTTCTGAGACCCTTAATGAGAGCATTAAAAACCAGGGAGGGGAAAAGTGTAGGTTACAAAAAACAGGCAAGGAGAAATGGCTCGTGCCCAGTAAAAAATCAAAAACGCATTGCTTGCTCAGGAAGCCAGGTGTGAAGAAGGAATTCAGTGTCCATCTGGACACTTAAATCTGAAAATAATGTGAAGCAGGAAATTCATAGAACTGACAATGAAGAGGAGAGCAACAGATGCTAGACTGGACAGTGAATGTGGATAAGAATGACTGTCCTAGCCTATGGAATAAAGAAAACATCACTAGGCTGCAAGATTTAGAGAGATTAAAGGCAGAGAGTCATCAAAAGCCATTTTGCACATGTGTTAACTGTGGTGATTTTTATTGTTTATGAAACTCTTCCACTAGTGCATGTCAGAATAATCTAAGATTTTATATACTGACCATCTTTGGATTGTATTTTTATGTTTCTAAAGGGATGAGATCCTATGAAACAAATCAATGCATTTTGAGGAATGCACATGAAAATGAGCAAGAATCATCTTGATAGCTTTTCTAAGGAGAGGAAAAACTTGAATCTGAAGAGTGGATAATAAGGCACATTCATCTAAGTTCCATTCTTCAAAGCAAACGTCAACCATCATAAAAAGCTAACCTCTTGACTCAAGATATAATTGTGTCTTTCTAATGTATTCATCCCAAAATGTTGAGCCAGGAAGTTGGAGGGAGTGGCCAGAGAGGAATTTCTTATGTACAACTTTGTAGACTATAATTCAGATGCCCATGCCATATTATGATAAGTAAATGAGAAACTCAATACTACAATAAGCATAAATAATAAAATTGTCCTTAAGGAAACCAAAGTCACATTACAGAAGAATGTATTCTTTGCCTTGCTGAAAAGTATAGCCTTAGTCCTCCCTGGAGGAATTAACAATTTCTAAACTACCTACATAAGGAAAGGCCCAAAACCACCGTGGTAAATAGAGAGGGGAGGGGTGAGCACTCAGTCCAGGAATTTAAATGCAAGAGGTCAGTGAAGGGTACTCCATGACCACTGACAGATGGCAAATTTTCCCCACAGCCAGAAAAGGTAGATGTCGCTAAAAAGCCTCCAGTGAATTCTCTGCCTCAGAGTTTACCAGGCAGAAGGGGATGAGCAGACGCTGTAACCGTAAGCATTCCTCGCGGGTGGCAGGGACAAAATACTTAAAGAGTCAGAATCACATCACCAGAGGTGATTAAGAAATTTTTTTGTGAGCAGATGGACGTAACAGCTACTGTAAAGGGCGAGGGAGCAGACTTTTACGGATATTAGCAAAAAGACTCGACAGTGTTCTCATGCCCAGATCCTGTACAGTTTCCAAAACCAGGGCTGCTTAGTCCTTAATGGACCATAGCATCTTTAGGAGGCAGTCAACAGCGAGCACAGGATAAAGCATGGGCTGTTGGGTCAGACCCTGGACCTAAGTTGCTAGAATTATTTTTCTGCAATTTACCTATTCTATGAAAACCTCGACTTTCGGCTCTGCAGAATAAAGATAGTAGTGACCATTTGGCAGAATTATTGTGAGGATGCCAATAATAACTGCAAAAAGAACTTAACCCAGTGCCTGGCACGTGATGTGACCTTACTGAATTGTCCCTAATTGTACTGCTGTTATCATTACCATCAGGAATAGTACCTATCCCTATAACATGCTTGGGATCAATGTTCACATTACTTGGACTTGTGATTTGAATAATGAACACTTTTCTTGAGGGCTAACATCACACTATTTTGGGAACACTATGTTTGGGGATAATGTCTTAATCAGGTTAAAGGGAAAAGAAACTCTGAGAAGTACATCTAAAGCAGAAAAAAATGAGCTGTGAAAATTACTGTCATGCCCAAAACTACCAAAATTAATCTGTGGATCTAGTGAACCACTAGAGAATAAAAAGCACACAAAGTTTCTCCAAACAGCACTTCTCTTTGATGTGTCCATGAGTGACTTACCTGGTGTGTGCCTCAGAGAGAAAGGATGCTCTGTGCAGTTTGAGCCTCTGCCTGGTATACTGCAAATGAAAACCTGAAAAAGTTCCAAAACACCAGTACAGATGATTGGTGTTTAAAACAAACAAACAAAAAAGCTGGAAAAAGATCCCTGGGACACAATAAAAATGTTCACCTAGAGGAAAAAAAAAAAAGATGCTCCCTCCTTATAGCACTTTTTTAGTGGAATCAACTTGGATGAAGAAACACCTTCCTCTACACGTTCTCATTTTTGTCACTCAGAAAACTCTGGCAGCAGGTGAGCTACTGTTATCTCCATTTCACAGGTGAGGAGTTGGAGGCTCAGCAAGCTTGGGTGAGAAGGTGGAAGACCAAAGTTTGAAGCTCAGACTTTCTGACTACCCTGCCCTGTTTCCACCTCTCACACTCTTGACACTCAGAGACTCAATGGAATCTCTTTCTCTTGGGAACTCCCAAGAATAGATTTCACCTTTGAGAAATGCAGTTCTATCTGGAGGGAGAATTAATGATCTCTCTCTCTGTCAAGATTCCTTCCAGCTTTTGATTCATCTGCATCCTCCTTCTCTGAGCCTGGACTACTGGTTGACCTACTTTGGAAGCAGAAGAAAAGGAACCTGTAAGAGAGGAAGGAGTCAGCACTGGAATGTCATAAGTACTTCTGGATTTTAATGAGGCGGATATAAAACCAAAATTTTGAATATGATGGCAACATCACAACACAGTGCTGAGGGGGTTATGAAACACGTAGACTGATTGACACTGTTGTCAAAAACAAACTCAAAATAGAAAGTGTATACCTGTATGTCATTAACAGCTTTGAAATAGGCTTCATCTCAGTGCCCAGTGGCAGCCTGTGAAATGGTTTGACCCATATGAATCCTTCATAGATATTTTTGGCATTTTCTGGGATGTCTTTCTCTGTTGTCTGTCCTTCATACTTGCCTGGATTCAAATCAAGGCCCTACCATTTCTCAATCTCACAGTTCCCTAGTGTTTTATCCACAAATAAGGATAATAGAATCTACCTCATAAGTTATTTACAGGAATAAAATCATGTTAGTATAGGGTTTTGATGATGTTCATATATATAATTACCCATTAAATGTTAACTATTACTACTAGCTATTCTCATGGATGCCAAGCCCCTGAAACTTTCCTCTCTCTTCAGCTTAGTTAATTCATGCCTCACCTACCAGGTCAATCTGATCCCAAATTCTAAGAGCAGACTTGGCCTTGAACACCACTGTCCATCACCACAGAAGTCAGTGTGACTTGCTGCTGTTCAGGTGTAACCTTTGGTACCAGCTCCAATAGCTATATATATTAGTTTCCTAAGGCTGCTGTAACAAGGTACCATAAACTAGGGGGGCTTAAAACAAAAGAAAGTTATTCTTTCACAGTTCTGTAGGCTAGAATTCTGAAATTAAGGTGTCTACAAAGCATGTTCCCTTTAAGACTCAGTAGAATCCTTCTCTGCCTTTTCCTACCTTCTCGTGTTGGCTGTTGACTCGTGGTATTCCTTGGCTTATAGATGCATCATTCCAATCTCTGCCTCTGGGGTCACATGGCCTTGGCCTTCTCCTGAGTCTCTGACTTCACATGGCATTTTCTCTTCTTATAAGAATACCTGTTATATTCAATTAAGATCCACCCTAATGACCTCATTTTAACTTGATTACATCTGCAAAGAACCTTTTTCCAAATAAAGTAACATTCACAGGTACTGGAGGTTAAGACATTAACATATCTTTTGAGGGGACACAGTTCAACCCGTAACACTGGATTTCTGCCTTGTTCATTTATTCATGCAGGTAAACTTTTTTTCTTGTCACATCTTATGCAACATGCTTGTAAATAAGACAAATAATAGTTCCTATGCTCATGGAAACACCAGTCTAAGGAGGGAAACAGATATTAAAGAAATAACTTAAAAAGTGAGTAACTAACTACAACCGTAGTGAATGCCAAAGGGTGTGAAAGCCGAGAACAAGGAGCCCTGACCTAGTCCTTGGGAACAAGAAGGCTTCCCAGAAACAGGGAACTGGAAAAAAGAACAAGCCAGGTAAGGCGGTCAAGTGGGTTAGGCAGCAATCCAGGCTCAGGTAACAATATATGCAGATTTCCTAAAAGCGGAAATGAGATAGATACTTGGGAAGAATTAAAAGAAGGTCACTGTGGCTGGAACTAGGGGCCAGGATGTAGAAAGCAGCCAAACTTCCAAGAAAGAAAGAAAATGGCTATAAAGAACCTGACTCTAGGAGCTGTGGCATCCATGGAAGAATTTTAGGTAGAAAAGCATTGTTATCAGGTTGATATCAGTTACTATTTCTGCTGAATTAAACCACTAACAAATTTTCATAGCTTCATAACCCCCATGTATAAGCAGGATACACAAGCATCTCTTTGACAAGCTCTCCCAGATTCTGAGATGTTCTTTTCTATTTCATTGTCATCAATCTATCATCATTGGTGTCTGCTCATTCTGTCTAGCCTGCTTCCATATCATCTCTATGGTCTTCTCATTCATATTAGCCAGATTGGAATCACCAGGACACTAGCTAGACCTCAAGTAAGAGAAGGTATGGAAAACTCGGTTCAAAGACCTTTACCTTTTCATGTGACTGATCTCACTGAAGAAGACTCAAATGAAAATCCGAAGTAAATAAACTTGGAGAAAAGTTTACACACACACACACACACACACACACACACACACACACACACACACACAAACTTAACTTAGAGTTAGCACTTCCTTTAACAGAATGTGAATGAAAATATGAAGAACTAGAGAAATTATGTTAAACCTCATGGTTGAACAAGATAAGCTCTCTTCACCTGATTGAAAACGTCATGAAATTTTCCCAGTGAATTCTGCAAAACCAATTTTTTTCAAGTTTATAATTTGGTGACAGTAGGTATACACATTTGTGTCTTGATGCTCATTTTCATTAAATGTTCATTTTATTGACTCAGAAACCTAACTAAGTGAAATCTACTTCACTTGCAACTGTCAAGCTAATGAAAGACAAATTGTAGTGGTTTATCCAAACATTTGATTCACTCTGAGATCTATTAAATGTTTCAAGTGCAATGGGATCATATTCAATTCTGGATTCTAAAATACAACATAATGCTTCATTCCACTCTCTGGTCTAATGCACAGTATTTGTTGTTTAACCAGGAATCATAAATACCAAGGATTTAGTTTGAATTTGAGACCACCCAATGCCTCCTGGATTAATGCCTCCTGGCATTAAGCAGGAATATTAAATTAAGGAAAATGCCAGTCTCATAGCTTCGCTCAATGTAATTTATAGTTTAACCATCATATTAAATCCTTTAATTGAAATCTGTAAAACAAATGGCAGTATTAGTAATTCCTTTATCAGCTTCCAATTCTCTGCCTGCTTAACACCAGCCTCTAACCCAGGGGAAATAAGTTCCCAAATGCAATCCTTGAACTTGTGAAAATGTCACTGAATCTTCACATTGCATAACCTTAATGTTCACTATTCCTGCAAAATAATACACTTTCATTTATCATACAAATATGCTCATTTCTTTTTTGTGGTTCAAATGCATATTAACGAGGCCTTTACAGCTCAATATTATCTGGACTTCTGGCTTACTCTGTAATTATACATAAAAAAGAATAATCGTTCAAACAGAACAAGAAACAGAAAAACAGAATCAAAATGGCAACTAACGAGGTTAACAAAACTACAGAATAAAAGTGAAGTACCGAGAGACAGAGATGATAAGGAAAAGCTAGAATTAGCAGAATATCATTATTGTCTTCCCTAATACATTCCTCTCTGCAAAGGCTGTTGTTTGTTTTTTATAATTGGTACTTTCCAACTCAAGTGTGAGCTGGACTTTGCTACCATGTGCCTATATATTTGACAATTTCTCTATCTAGAACAGCAAGACTTGTCTAGATGTTTAAAGGTAAACACATCCTCCCATATCCTTAAATCCTAAGCCAGGAATGCCAATTAATTCTGCTAGATAGAGGGCAGGCAGGATCAGATTGAGGGAAGGGTCAGCCAGTCCACGGTGTGTGAAGGAAAAGCCTGCCTGGGAAAGTAAGAAAAGGGACACGAGGAGAATCCAGTTACATCTATTTGCTTGAAGGAACCAGGGCCAAGGGAAAAGTGGCAAGGGTGAGGGAGGGGAGTCAGGAGGTGAGAGGGCACAGATCTGACCCTGACCCCTAGGTGGTCTTCAGGACTTGTACCCAGCTCCAGTGCCCAGCGCAGGAAGGAGCCAAGTGTCGCTCCCTTCAGCTCACTTCCAGTGAGGGCAGTGGCTGGATTCTAGAGAGCTGACTACACCCTCTGGCTGTCAACAAGGGGAAGATCCAGTTAGAGAAGATGAGCGCTGTCCCAGGCATGGGGCATTCAAGCTTTCTGCTGAATATGCCTGGGGCTTTCCACCTGTCCTGCTTGGGCTGTGAGTGTCCTTGGGAAACTATCTTCCTTCTGGCTCTGAGGGCAGGGACCCAGAATATCTCCAATATGACACAGCTTACCTCCTTACACTGTACCAACATAGCTTTTCCTCCCCACAGCGGCATAAAGACTCTCCAGGAGTATTGTTGTCAGTTGTTAGCAGTTACTATTTCTGCTGAATCAAACCACCAACAGATTTTCAAAGCTTCATAACCCTCATGTGTAAGCCGATTCTGAGTCTCTTTGCTAAAGTTCTCCCAGATTCTGACCTGGTTTTCTTTTCTGTTTCATCTCATTAACATCATCCCTGGTGTCTGCTCTCCACCCTGCTTTCCTTTTCTGTCTATAGAATTCTCATCCCTATTAGCCAGAATTGAATCACCAGGACACTGTCGGGACCTCAACTAAGTGAAGGTGTGGAACCTTGACTCAAGTGTAAAAGGAATCCGTTCAAAAGCCCCACAGTTATTGCTAGAAAACTAGAAAATGTGTTTGGAATGTCACTTGAGATCAAAAGTATGCTGCCAGAGGGTCAATTACACACTCAGAGAGGGGGCAGGGGGAGGGGATAAGAGAACTGGGTGTACAGCGGTGGGAGGGGGTCCTGGGCGCCCCTGCTTGTTGTCACCCTTTGTGCCTCTTCTTAGCATGCAGTGAGGCTTACGGGGAGGTGCGGGAGCCAGCGGGGCAAGATGCAACTGTCCCTACCTGTGGCCCCTTCCCACCCCCAGCTGAGGCTGGGCCTCCCTGCACAGCACCCAGATTCTACCCAACCTTGATTCTGGGCTTTCTGCAAACCCCAGTCCCGGCTGTGCTTGTGTTCAGTGCCAAGAGAAAGCCTCAGAGTCTGCAAAAGCCTCTCATTGCCGCTGCCACCTGCTGCTCATCTGCCGGCGAGTCAGGAATTGGGGCAGCCGCCCCTCCCGCCCCAGCCTTCTGATCCAGCCCCTTGACTTTCTCAAGCTTCCTTCGAGGTCTCATCACCCTTACTTGGAAGGAAAGCCTTTAAACCTGTTCAAAGGCATCTGCTGCTTCTACATTTACTTGACAGTTGCTTCCAGCCTCCAATCTGAGGGACACATTCCCTTATATTTCGTGGTCTGACATTTTCCTCCAACCCTCTCTCTTTCTTTCTAGAATGTCTGAGTTCCCCTCTACTTAATTCCCTTGAGATCATACCACCTTCTTCAGCAGGGAATTCAAAGCCAGCCTTTGGGTCCATTTTGTCATCTGGTCCCACGTGTAGTACAGCTAGCTCTGGCCGCTGATGGCACCCCTCTCTAACTTAAAACATATGTACATTTCCTCGGTCATTTTGGTCAGGGTCATTGGAGTAGGAATGGAAACATATGCCTTTGTTGCTGTTACTTTGTTTCATACTGATTTTCTATCTTGGTTTCTTATAGCCCTTGTTTTTAAGAATTTGAGAACATTTTTCCCGGAAGTAAGACATCCTGGCTTGTTTATCCCTGAAGCTTGAATAGCTAGTGGAGGGCAGGTTTTTAAAATGCTTCTCAAACCTGCATGAGCTGGGATTCATCAGAGGGCATTTTGATGATCCCACCAAGTTATCACACCAAAAGTCATGACACCCCACACACAATCAACAATCACCCTTGGGTAAAACACAAGAATTTTCTTCTGCATTCTCAAAGCAAGTTTCCTGCACTCTGTGGACAGGTCCTAAAAATCAGGAGCAACCTTTGCCTTCTCTCCTGTTGACTGCCTGAATCCAAGTGATCTAGAGCTAAATCACAAGTTCCAGAGTTTTCTTCACCATTTCTTGGGTCATTATGTAAAATTAGACTCCTAATAACCTTTCCTAGTAAGCCAAAGTTCCCAAGATCATTTTGCATATTAGGCAAAACTGGAGTTATGATTGTTACCTAATTTATATTAGGAAAGGAAGGAAAATGAGAAAATAGAAGTTTTTTCTAATAAGAGTTTTTTCGTTTTATTCTGTTTCTTTATTTCCTCCCATTTGACATTTTTTTAAAAAACAGAGACTAGCAGAACAAACAACCACTTTTCAAGAGCCTACCGTGTGCTGGGCCTTGTGTTGGCACTTTCTTGAAATTATTTCATCTAGTTTTCCTAAAAGCCTTGCCAGACAGGCATTTTAGATGGTTAAACTAAGGCTAGGCCAGTGAAGGAACTTCCCTAAAATCACACAACAGATCAGCAGATTCAGAATTCAAATGTGGGTGTCTGACTCCATAACTAATCTTCCTTTCTGCACCCCACTCTGTCTCTCAGAAGTTTTATCTTATCGTTAGTCTTCAGTCAATACATGGATCATTGCATGACCAAATTAAGGAGGCGACACATTGCAGAGAAAGCCCATAGTACCCGCCCCAATTCAGGAAGACTGGGCTTTTCTTTTTCCTTCCGCTAACCAGCTGTGTGACCTTGGACTATACCTGTGGTTTGTCTGGCCTTCTCATTACATCTATAAAATTTATTTCAATAACTGGATTATCGCTAAGGTCTTTTTGACACTAATATCCTATGATTCCTATATATAATTAGATGAAACTATTTGAATAAATTAATATATTGGAAATCACGACACAATTCTTTCTGCCTCTTCCCACAATATCTCTCCCTTGAAGAACTCAATTTCCAGGCACTCATGTTCTCATCATCATAGACATTACTGCTTTGACAATGCCATTTCATTCACCTTTAGAATTTAAAAATCGTCTACCACAAGCACATTTCAAAAATCACTCACAGGCAAAGGTTAAAAAGTGGCGGCTACATATAATGAATTTCTGAAGAGTATTCAGTCCCCGCTCCTTCTAGTACAGGCACTGCTTCTCAACAATAAAGAGACAAGAATAATTGGAAGCAGAGTCCTTAAAACACACACCTCATATCCATCCTTCATCTTTGCAGCAGTCATACTGCAACTGTACAAGAGCCTTTTCACACTTAAAGGAAACTCATTTAGCCTCTTCATTCAGGTTTGATCTTAAGAAGAGGAAACAATTAATAGCCATTCTGATACCAACCAGAGCCCTCACTTGAGCTCCTTGTTGCTAAGGTGTGTGGGTGCCCTGTGGGCATTAGGCAAAGAGGGAAATTCGGGGCAGCTGTTTTTCTTTTATCTGCCATACAGTTCCCACCATAAATTAAGCCATTTTCAATCTTATTAGTCCTGAGTTTCTATGGCATTAGCATCTTCTATCTCCATGTTCATTACCATTCCTGACAAACATTTCCAGAGAATATTGTTTCACTGTAGTTCTTGTGGCGTTTTCTCTGAAGATACTTTTTGAGGAAACTGATGCTCCAAAATGTGGAAAGGAAAAATATAACCTATTTGTATTAGACACATACACAGACAATAACACCACTGTATATATTTTACAGCCATATTTATGAACACAAATTTGTTGAAACATATCTGGAAGGAGATACAACAAACTGATAATTGTAGTTTCCTCTGAGGATTGGAGTGAGTAGAGGGGACGTGGGTGAAAGGGATATTAGCGTGGTCTGAAATGTCTTAACATTTTGAAAAGATTTTTTAAAATTTTAACTCTAAAATAATTGAGTTTAAAGCAAATGAAAAACATGTACTAGCCCCCTTTACTCTCAATGGTTAGGATGGTTCTTTGATTTCTGTAGCCCTGATGAACCGTAGGCAAGTTTGCTTAAGCTGTCTGCCATTTGGGTCATGACATCATCTACCTCCCCACCCTTCACCAGGAAGGTCAGAGTGGCAACCCTAAAGAAAGTCCAGTAACTGTTTTACTTCTCATCTGATATAATAGAACATAAATAGGACAGATTCAGAATCTGACTTGGGCATATGTCAGGAATGGCACCCTTGTTCTCGCCCACCCTGTCCTTAGTCCTATACCCAGGTGGAGGACCTCCTGCCCATGCATTTGGGTTTCCTGCAAAGACAGTCCTGGAATTGATGAGAGTGGCCCCTGGTTTTTGCCTCTGCCTCTCACTGCCTGCTTTCTCTTCTAGCATCTTCCAACACTCCCACTGATCCTTGTACCAATTGCCAGTCCTTTTAGTCCTTCCATGAAGTCCCCATCACCACTCGGTCTAAAGCAGTATGCATGCCCCCAGCTGCTTCTACCAGTCTTGGAACTCTGTAGATCCTTCCAGCTCAGAATGTCAATATGGTAAACAAGTATTTGGTTAAAAAAAAAAAAAAATTCTGCAGTACTCATCACAGCTAATGGGGAAGTATTGAACACATTCCTCCTGAGGTCAGGAAGAAGACTAAGTTGTCCATTAGCACCAATTCTGTTCAACATTGTGCTGAGGTCATAGCCGGGACAGTAAGGCAAGAATAAAAATTTAACCATGAAAATTGAAAAGGAATAAATAAATCTGTCAGTATCCTAGATGGTACAATGTTGTATGTAGAAAATTCAAATTAATCTAATTTACAGGTAAATTACTGGAATTAGAATTTAGCCGTGATTGTAGCTATGAAATCAGCAGAGAAAAATAGTTGCATTTCTATGTAACAATGAAAAAGAGATTGTAAATATTCAAAAAGGCACCATGTACATTAACATGAAAACTATGAAGCACCTAGGGAAATTTTTTAACAAAATTTTATAAGTCTAAGGAGAAAATTACAAACAGAAAATAAAAACCTTGTATTATTTTTAAGTGATCTATAAGGTAGTTGGGAGTATTGAATATTTAAAGGAAAGGTTTCAGAGGTGACAATGAAAATATTATTCTTCAAATAACAGAAATGTCATAGGAATCATCTATTTGTTGAAGCTGATACATTTTTTTTTGCATAGGCATCTGCAAATTTTCAAATGGAAAAACAAATATAGCCTATTTACCTAAAACAGTTTGGTCTCCTCTCTCTCTCTCAGACCAAGACACCTTTGAACTAAGCTGGTCCCAGTGGCTGGAGGAAATGAGTTTGCCTTCCTGATTAACTGAACCCAGCCAGTTCTGAGGGCACAGCTGAACAGGTGGTAAAGGAAGTGACTCTGGAACAATCAAAGCTCAGTGTTTCCTCAGATACACACATTTCTTTGAAGATTCTTTCCTTTGAAAAATTCCTGCCATATATTTTTTAATGTAGAAATACATGTTTGCATTTAGGAGAGTAAACACAGCCCGTGTGTTTCCCTCCCACCACTCCCAAATCCCTCAAAATGACAGCAAAGATGTACAGAAAGGAATTAACCTGTTACAGCTGGTAAGAAAATTGGAACCCATGAGTTAACTCAAGACATTTTGATGAATTTCTAAGGGCAAGAAAGGGACAAGGTGTGTATCAGAGAACAGACTGCAGGGAGCTGATGCAGAACAAAGAAGGTTCACGGGGATTCAGAAGCGATTCTGTGGGTACCACCTCCAAGTCTCCGATCGGTTATCAAGATAAATAGAGGAGGACTTATGGGACATCTGGGACATATATCCTGCACCCCACATGTGGAGAGACTGGCAATGGTTAATATCTGTCCCCACGCTCACGCTGGAGTCTAAAATCTTTTCTCTAATGAAATTACATGATCTCCCTGAAAAGAGCCAGAGCCAGTGTGGGTGTGGGTACCACAGGGTAAAACTCGTGTTGGTTTTGACACTGAGGGGAGGAAGAAGGCTGCCTATGGGCTGCCTGAACACATGCCCTGAAACAAAACCTGCTGGTTGGTTCCCCACACACATAGAGAGAACTTCTGTCTGGTTAGCTATTGCTCCTTAACGATTTACGGCAAAACATTATGACTTAAAATAGCAACCATTTTATAATAGCTCATGATTGTTGGCTCAGTAATTCAGGCAGGGCTCAGCTGGGCAATTTTTCTGCTCCAAGTGGCATTGGCTGCGGGCACTTGGTGGTATTCAGATGGAGGGTGGCTGGTCTGGAGGAATCAAGGCAGCTTCACTCATGTCTGGCACAGGTGGAGGTCTGGGCTCTACTGGGATAGTCCTCTGGAGCACCTACATATAACCTGCCCAACATCGAGCTCTCAGAGTAGCTGGACTTCTTACATAGTTATTCAGGGATCCCAGAGAGTGTGTTCCAAGGGACAGGAAGAGGAAGCCTCCAGTCTCTCAAGGGCCAGCCCCAGGAACCAGCCCATCATCACATCCACCATATTCTATTGGTCAAGCAGTCAGATTCCATCCAGATTCAAGGAGGGGTAACATAAACCTCACTTCATATTCCCGTGGGAAGGAGATAAAAATAAACAAAAGGGCTTCCCTGGTGGCGCAGTGGTTGAGAATCTGCCTGCCGATGCAGGGGACGCGGGTTGGTGCCCCGGTCCGGGAAGATCCCACATGCCGCAGAGCGGCTGGGCCCGTGAGCCATGGCTGCTGAGCCTGCGCGTCCGGAGCCTGTGCTCCGCAAAGGGAGAGACCACAATAGTGAGAGGCCCGCCTACCACAAAATAAATAAATAAATTAAATTAAAAAATAAACAAAAAAACCCCCACTAAGTAGATAATCTACAAGAAGGTGATTTGAGTTATAACAAAAAAGCAGTTAAAGGGGGTAGAGAGTGTCAGGAAGTTGGGAGAATACTATTTATATAGGGTGGTCATGGAAGTCCTTACTGTTTAGATGACTTTTGAGCAGGGGTATTAAGGAAGAGAGGGGGCAACCATATGGATTTTGGCTTTTACTCTGAGTTCAGTGGGAAATCAGAGGGTTTTCAGCAGAGGATTAATATAATCTGACTTGAATTTTAAAGAGATACTCAGTGCTATGTGGATAATACACTAAAGGGAAAATGAATGGGGTAGTAGGGATACTAAGAGGCTATTTTGATAATCTAGTCAAAAAGTCATGGTGGCTCGGACCAAATGATAACAGCAGTGGATGTATTAAGTGGCCAATTCTATAAAGATACTCTCTGGATATAGACATACCTACAAATATCTTTTGGGATTCCTTCACCCATTTCTAACGTGTGGATGTGGGTGTGGGTATGTGGAAGCTTCCACACACTAACAAGCATTTCTTGGACACCAGCAGGGAATCTGAGAATTCAACTCTATTGTGAAACAATCTACTCAGAGATGGCATTAGATTCTACAGGCAAAGGGCTCAGTCCTCCAAGACCGCCCTCCACTTCAGACACCAATCACAAGCCCAGGTTGTTACCTGTACTTCTGACCAACTGGTTATAAATCAGAGGTTTCCATGACCCTCTCCTTGGGTTTGACTAATTTGCTAGAACAGCTCACAGAAATCAGGAAACCCACTTACTCAATAGATGACTGATTTATCACGAAGGATGTTAAAGGATACGAATCAACAACCAGATGAAGAGATACAGAGAGCAAGGAGCCAAACAAAGGTCCTCATGGAGCTTGGGGCCTGGCACCGTGGCACAGTGGCACATGGAAACACTCTGGTTCACCCACCTGAAAGGTTTCTGAACTCCATCCTTTTGGAGTTTTATGGAGGCTTCATTACATAGGCATGATTGATTCATTCATTGGCCATTGGTTACTGAACCAATCTCCAGCCCCTCTTCTTTCCCTGAAGGTCAGGAGAATGGGACTAAAAGTTCCAACCCCCTAATCACATAGATGGTTCTTCTGGCAACCAGCCCCCATGCTTAAGTAGGGTCCAATAGTTGTCTCATTAACATAATAACACCTTTTGTTGTTCTCATCGCTTAGGATAAGAAATTCCAAGTTGTAGGAGCTCTGTGCAAGAAATGGAGACAAAGCCCAAATATATATATTTCTCATTATAAATCACAGTATCACAAAGTATACTTTCAAAGAATTAACTTTTTTCATCTTATACATCATCACAAATCCGTAGTCTGTGAATTATTGGTAAGAAAACAATAGTAATATTTCTTTTTAATTGAAATATAACTTATATACATTAAAGTATGCAAGTCTTTAGTGAACTGTTTTATTAATTTTCACATATGTGTCTACTAATGTAACTCAGAATCCCTCCCGTCCCTGTCAGTACTCTCCCCAGAGATAACCCTATTCTGACCTCTATCACTATAGATTTGTCATTTTATGCACTTCATATGAATGGAATAATATAAAATATATCTTTTTATCCCTGGCATATTTCACTTCATACGATGTCTGTAAGATTCATCCATGTTGTTCACATACACAGTGAAGTTCATTCCTTTTCATTGAACATGGCATGATTTATTTATAAAGATATAGCAAAGAATATTTGCTGATGGTTTGGAAATAGGGTCTGAGAGAAGGATAGGAATCATTTTTAGTCTGAGCTTCCAGAAGACTTGGAATTGCCAGGAGGAAGCCTGTAGAAAGCAATTTTAGGTGTGGGGAGTGGGAAAGAGTTCTGTTTGGGGCATACTGCCTGTGAGATGCTTGTTAGACAGCCAGTGCAGAGACTGAGGAGGCAGTTGGATATGTTAATCTGAAGTTATGATAAAAGTCTGAGCTGAAGATCTCAATTTGGGAGTCATCAGCCTATACAGATGTTATTTAAGACCTTGGGACTGGATAAGATCTATGAGAGAATGAAGGTGGCTATCCAATAAAGTCAGCTGAGGACTGAGCTCTAAGTACTGTCAGGAGCTCAGGGAGAAGGATGAACATGGAAAGGAGACTGAGAAGGTGTGGCTGATGAGTAGAAAAAGAACCAAATGGTCTAAAAGTAAAACAAGAAAGAATTTCAAGGTGTGAACTGTGGCAAAGGCTGATAGTAGGTCAGTAGTGTCTGGGATGAGTTGACAAGAGCTGTTTCAAGGGAGACTGGAGAAAAAACCTGGCTGTATTCTTGGGGAAGCAAATGCTGATTCCCACCCAACAGCCATGCCCTGCTCTTCTTTAGTAACAAGGGCTCTGGTTTTATTTGGGGTAAAATGCATCCAGCTATACCTTCTAATCTCCCTTTCATCAAGATGTGACCGTATATGACAAATAAGTAGAAGTGTATATGGTATTTCTCGGAAGCCAGCTGAAAGGGAGCCGATTCAGCCAGGCAGCACCTTGTGTATTAGTCACTTTTGCCCTCTGTACTGGTCAGATTTTTACTGTGATAGTTCTTTGAAACAAACAACTCAAAAATATCTCAATGACTTACCACATTCTCTTTTATGCTTCTGGATCAGCAGTTTGGCTGGCTTGGCTGAGCAAGCCTGCATTCTAGGCTTTGGGTCAGGTTCAGGGCAGCTTCAGTTCCAGGCTGAAAGAAAAATATGCTGTTCCCATGGTGGGATGGGAGCTTCAAGAAGCCTTGTGGAAATTTGCCACACCTCCTAGTGCTTCAGCTCAGAACCCAAAAGATCACTTCTACCCATTGGCCAAAGAATTTACATGATTGAGCCTAAAGTAAATGAAGAGGGTTATTATTCTTCACCCACTATGGAGAAGTAAGAAAAATTGCGTACAAATAGTAACATCTACCACACCTTCTTTTATTCATACTTTCGATGCACTAAAACCCAAAGTGATGGCTAGAGCACCAGCAGCCTTTTTGGGTCATGTGACATTGGAAGCACCAAGCTAAGGTGGTAGAGTAGAAAGATGTGTCCCATTTGTCCATGGAGTCACCATATCAACCATGAACAGGCTAAATCTGACCTTGTTTTATGTAGAAAAAAATAACTGCCATCTTTTAAATTTATTTTTATATTTTCTATTGCACATAGCCAAACCTAATACTAATGGACACAAGTGGGTTTAAGTAAGAATGGGAGGTGTATGGACAATACCTTTAAGGAATTTTTCTATGCAGAATAGCAGACAGATGGAATAGTACCTGAAGAGGCTAAAGGAACAAAGGGAGTTTTACTTTTTATTTTAAGTTGGAAAGTATTACAGCATGTTATATAATGATGAGAAAAAACCTAATAAAGAAAAAAGTAATTGATACAAGAAAAGAAAAATTATCGAAGTACTATCCTAAGTAAGCAAGAAAACCTTGACATGTGGTACTTAAAGGTGCTTTCGTTTTGATTTAACTGCGGGTCAATTTATACCTATTATATGACCTAAACTATTTAAATTCCATTAATTTTTCCTGAGTGTTTTCCAGGAAACTCCA
This sequence comes from Kogia breviceps, assembly GCF_026419965.1. NCBI lineage: Eukaryota > Metazoa > Chordata > Mammalia > Artiodactyla > Physeteridae > Kogia > Kogia breviceps. Next base: position 54,364,398 of record NC_081311.1, read on the forward strand.
TATATTAAAAATGTTTTATTCATGTTTTTTATTTTGTGTAAATAATAATTGAACATTTCCAAACCCTAACCCCACCCATGCCCACATTGTTTTTCATTTTGAATTACGAAAGAAGTAGAGAGAAAGTTTATACTGTTTGGAATTATATGAATGATCAGAGGATGGCCCAATAGCCTAAATTAAAAGAAATAACTCATTAAATGACACAAATCATCTTGCAAATAAAAGCATAAGACACAGAAAGCTGATAAAGCAAGTAAGAAAAATCCTATTTTTTTCTAAGTTCCCTGTCAAAGTGGAATTTTTAAACCCACAGATGTTTAGAGGAGGTAAAAATATACTTCCTTGTTTGATGGAACTGCTACAATTCCAAATATATAAATCCACCCACAGCATTAATTAAAGTTTAAAATTTTTTCTCTCTAATATGAGTAGCATAGTGTTTTTACCTGAATAAGGCACTGCTTTTCTTCCCTGTTCTGCCAGATAAGATGCAGGACTCTTTTAAATACATATTTTTTTTCCCAAAGAGAGCAGCTTGGGGAGAAATATCTAGAGTTCCATTTGAGACTTGTTAACTTTGAGATGCCTACTAGACATCCCAATGGAGATGTTAAGTAACAAGCTGGTTCTACAAGTCTGGAGTCCAGGGAAAAGGTCTGAGCTAGAGACATAATGTTGGAGTCATCAGCATTTAGTATGTTTAAAGGCATGGAGCTGTATAAGATTATCTAAGGATTTAGTGTATATAGGAAAAAAATACAGATCTTTAGACTGAGCCCCAGGGTACAGCATTTAGAAGTTAGGGAAATGAGGAAAAAATCAGCAGAAGATACTGAGAAGGAGCAGCTGGTGAGGTGGAAGGAAAACAGGAAGAGTGGTATCCTGAAGGCAAGAAAAGAAAGTGTCTAGGAAGAGATATATCTATTTTGACTAATAAGGTGGAAATGGAGATGCAAATGAAATTGTATTATGCAAATGACATTGGAGATCATTAGTGATCCTGATAAGAGTGTTTAGAGTGAAGGGTGGGATTGAACACCTGTTTAGAGTGGATTCAAGAGAGAATTGAAGAGAAATTAGAGACAACAAGAATAGACAACTCTTTCTGGAGCTTTGCTGCCAATAGGAAGAGAAAGAAATCGGATGACGAGGTCATGGAATTTGTTTTTAAGTTGAGAGAAATAACAGTATGTTACTATACTTATGAGAATGACCCAGAAGAGAGGGGAAAGCTGATGATGCAGGAGAGAGATGGGAAGCTTACTGGAAGGTTGTAAGCTAGAGAGGATGGGGTCTGTTGCATAGGAAGAAAGCTTGGCTTTAGCTGGGAACATTAACAGTTCATCCAGAATGACAAAAAGTGTTAGAATATATAGACACCAATGCAAGTAAGGAGTTATATATGATGGTGGGAGTTGGTGAAGCGCTTTCTGATTTATTCACCTTTTTTGGTATTATCAGCTAAGTGAGAATGGGAAGAAAATATGAGAGGTTTCAGGAAAGTAGAAAAGTAAGAAATATCTATCTAGGATAGTAGGAAAGAAAATAAACCTGGAAAATATGATGTGATCACTTGACAGCTTTAAAGGTCCATTTAGAGCCGTCAGCATATTTGTGTGTTTTACTACAGTCATTTTCAGCCGTGGATCCAGGTCTGGGAGGAGTCTCATCTGTGGTTTCCCCAAGCAGTGTGACAAACTGAAAAGTGTCAAGAGAGTTGTATACAAGGAAATGGTTAAAATGATTGACCATAGAATTTAAGCTGAGGTCAAAAGGGAGAGGACGCCATGAAGGGGGAAGAGGGGGAGGGAGAATGTAAAGATGGTAACATCATGGATTGAAGGTCCAAGGGGAGACTAAAGATATTGAAGTCAAGTACTAAAATGGATGAGCAGCAAAGATGGCAAAAGAGTTGTAGAGTACCTGATACTGACATTTTGGAGGAGACACAGTTTCAGCATAAGAGCAAGGGTTACCATGAAGGCAAGTGCCGAGGCAGGGTAAAGGACAAATCACTAAAGGTGAGGTTGAGGAACCACAGGCCAGGGTATTGGAAGGACTATCCAAGCGTACATGTACATCACTAAAACTTAAAATAGCAGAACTTTGGCAAGAATGACGATGAACCAGAAGCCGACACCTTCACTGAAGATCACGGGTCAGCATAGACTGCAGTGAGGATGAGTACTGATTGGCTAATCTCATAATCTAATGACATGAGATGCAAAGCTCAGGGGTTTTATGGAAGAAGCTGGGAGAATGGCAGCAAATGCAAAGAGGAGCAGGAAGTGCACTTCCCCACCTATGAGCCACCTTGGGAGGGCTGCAGGGGAAGCCTTAGCTTGAGGCAAAGTGTAGGCTTCAGTTTTAACCGGAACACTTTGGTAGGGGTGTTGAGAATGGATTGAAAGAGAGAGCAAAGGGTGGAAGTAGAATAAGTTAGGAGGCTACTGGAAAAATATAGGTAAAAGATGTTGGATGCTTAACCCACGAAGATAGCAGTAAAGGTGTGAAGATATAGTCAGCGTCTGAATGTTTTTAAATGTACCATAATTCTTTGTACCATTGATTTTAAGATTACCCCCTATTTCTTTTTTTTAAAAATATCTTTATTGGAGTATAATTGCTTTACAATGGTGCGTTAGTTTCTGCTGTATAACAAAGTGAATCAGCTATACGTATACATATATCCCCATATCTCTTCCCTCTTGCATCTCTCTCCCTCCCACCCTCCCTATCCCACCCCTCTAGGTGGTCACAAAGCATGGAGCTGATCTCCCTGTGCTATGCGGCTGCTTCCCACTAGCTATCTATTTTACATTTGGTAGTGTATATATGTCCATGCCACTCTCTCACTTTGTCCTAGCTTACCCTTCCCCGTCCCTGTATCCTCAAGTCCATTCTCTAGTAGGTCTGTGTCTTTATTCCCATCTTGCCCCTAGGTTCTTCATGACCATTTTTTGTTTTGTTTTTTAGATTCCATATATATGTGTTAGCATACGGTATTTGTTTTTCTCTTTCTGACTTACTTCACTCCGTATGACAGACTCTAGGTCCATCCACCTCACTACAAATAACTCAGTTTCATTTTTTATGGCTGAGTAATATTCCATTGTATATATGTGCCACATCTTCATGTACCACTAAGAGAAAAAGCAATGCTACCAGTTAAACAGCGATATAACTTTTTTATGATTTCAATTTTAAGATGAATCCAAATTTCAGAGATGTTAAAATATTAAAATATGCATCTGTGAACAGATGAAACATAATATATTGTTACACTGGTTGAATGTACTACTGTACGAAGGAAAAAATTCTTTTCCCAAAAAAAAATAAGAATTAAGAAAACTGAGTGTTTAGCATCTTACAGGGCTTGCTAGAGAAACTCCCTGAGAGCTGCTTGAGGAAAAGCAAGGCTGTGCTCCTGTTAGGTGACCTTCACTGGACACATTTTGCCACCTGTTTACTAATTGGCTCCTGTCACAGAGTAACTCCGTGTTCCTTGGTATGTCTAATTAATAGCCACACATCAATTTACTCATCATTTGTGTCTCCATATACTACTTGTTATTTCTATTTAATGGTTCATGTCTGATCGCTGTGAGAAGGTAGCTCAGATTTGTTCAGGCTGCAAATTTATCCCTGTCGCTGATGAATATTACATTATGGCCACAGGAAGTAAAAGAGGAAAACAGCAGTCTGTGCTAAGTTAGAAGTCTTATGTTCTCCCCTCTTCTCCCATGTTGTATCAAACCAGCATACCTTTCTCATTGGTTCGTAATCCTGACTGCACATTAGAAACACTTTAGGGTGTTTCTTAAAAATACTTATTCCTGGACCACAGCCCAGACCAGTTAGATCAGAATCATTGGAGGTGAACTTCAGGCATCCGTATTTCTTAGAAAAATACAAGTGATTCAAATATCCCACCACCACTAAGTCCATGGGTGTTTGGCAGTCTCTTCATTAATAAGTAATAAACTTGGATGAGCTCAGATCAATTTGTCTAAGAAATATTGCTTTAACAATATAAGCCATGTAATGGTATATAGCAGGCATCAGAAATGAATACAGAATGATATGGAAAGTTACAGTGTGTCACTAATGAAAAATAAGTTTGTAGAGAGTATTCTCTTAATTGAAATAAGTTGTGTCTACATATATTTGTGTGTATGTATATCTAAGTAATATCCAGAGATCAATTTACCTATTATTTTCTTCTCCACATATTGCTTGTTATTTCCAGTTAATGATTCATATCTGACCATTATGGAAATATGATTCTGAATCGTACATAATGAAAATTTAACACTATCACTGATGAATATGACATACACACATGTACATATGTATCTATACACATATATGACACATACCCATATATGGTGATGGAGTATTAAAAAATGTTTATGATTTTAAATGCTCAAGATTACAGGAGATTTTAGTTTTCTTCTTTCTTTTGACCTCATTTTTTGCTATGTAAATGCATTTACTTTGTAATAGAAATTCATTCAGAAACAATACCCTTATCTATTCATTGGAGAAAATTTGGAAAATTCATAAAGCCATAAGTAAGAAAATTTAAATCATTCATGATTCCACCAGCCAGAAATAACCACTTTGGAAATTTTGGTTCATTCTTTCCAGAAAATTTTTTTCTTTATATGAGAGTGTGTATGAATATGTGTTTGTATACAGAATTACATACTTATACTGAAAAAAATTTTTTTAACTTTTTAACCTTTTTGTTCTCTTAATAAAAGATTTTACTGTGTCATTAAAAATTCTCACAAAATATATGTTGTAATGAACTACATAGTATTTTACAACAAGATTGCGAATACATGCAATATACATAGGCTTTAAGCCATAAAAACAAAACAATCCAATAGAGTTTGGGAGGTCAGAGAGCTGTAGGACTTAACAAGCAATACTGTGTGTTTTTGTCTTGAGTGTCCTCTGCAAGGCTCTCTCAAGAACTTGAGCAAGGAGGGCTGCAAAGCATGTGGCACTGACATTTGTGAATTGTAGTCCTGGGTGTTTCACCATACCATTACAGTGAATATCTGAGTTAATTTAGCAAAGTGAGATGGGTTAATGATAAGAGATTAAGATATGTGAAACTAACTTAGGTAGTCAGGATGCATTCATTTCTAAGGCATTTCCAAGGCCAGGATACTTACATAACAAGAACAGCATTTTATCTGGTCATCAGCACCCAATAAATTCAGCAAATGTGTACTGTATATAGGGGGGAAAAGCAAAACCTTTTATTGGTGCCAGGCACGGGTGGATGGAAACATGTTTTTATACCCCAGATTTTCACTCATTAACCAATTTCTCAGCCATAGACCAGCATCATGATGAATATAAGGCCATAAATTTGCTGTGGGTTATTTGTTATTGATATGTGATTTTCTGCTCTCATGACGGCAGAGGCTGTGTCTGTGGAAAAAAATCCCAAACAAGATTAGATTGGGATTCCAGAAGCAAAGAGGAACAAATAGGAGTGGAAATGTGTACAAAGGGAGAAGTAGAAAGAAACAGAGAAAAATAGAATAAGATGGATTATTCAAGAAAATTCTGGAGATCAAGAGTGAATTCATTATGAATTTCTAAATTGTGGTTCTATGTAAACCCTTAAAGAGAAGGAATCTGGCTAGACTGAGGATTTTTTCCCTTGAGATGGGAATTTTAGTTTCCCAATTACATGTCAGTGGGAGACTTCTTGTAATTGAGTTTTAAGTTCACAGATGGTGGAGTCTGGAAAACTGTCACAAATTGACCAACACTAACAAAACTGAAAATCTCTAGCCTGTCTTTTTTTTTTCTATTCCATATTCTCTGCTCTCTTTCTTTCTCTCATGACACTACATCTCTGCCAATGTTTGTCTGGAAGTAAAATGTGAATCAGAGTTTCAAGATACACTGAGTCTGGGGCTTCCCTGGTGGCACAGTGGTTGAGAGTCTGCCTGCCGATGCAGGGGACACGGGTTCGTGCCCCGGTCCGGGAAGATCCCACATGCCGCGGAGCGTCTGGGCCCGTGAGCCATGGCCGCTGAGCCTGTGCGTCCGGAGCCTGCGCTCCACAACGGGAGAGGCCACAACAGTGAGAGGCCCGCGTACCACAAAAAAAAAAAAAAAAAAAAGATACACTGAGTCTGGAAGCACTACTATTCCTTGGTTATAAGGACTTACAAGGATAACAGAGATTAACCTGTTATTGCTATAGTACTCAGACTTTGTTTAAGGATTGTTGTTATTTGTTGTATTATTTTATGGTCAACTGATACATTTTAACACTAAATATCATACATTTTGACTGTTGGCACTATATTCTTTTGTTCCTTATGCCTCTTCAGGAGTTTAGAAGGAAGAGACTATAAAAGACATGGAATTTAAGTAATACAGCTTTGCAGATGCTAGGGGAACATGGGGTGAAAGATACCGCAGAATACAATTCCTGAAGAGACCCATCCACTTACCAAGTCCTCGTGGAAATCTAGCCAAGACTGAGGAGAAAAAGAAGTAAAGAGTGAAATATTTTAGTACACATTTGGGAACTCTTTGGTTTTTCTGAGGAAAAAAGAAACCACCATAAGAAAGGGGTACTTGTGTTTAATTTTATATGTTGGGGTCAAATATGGAGCATTTTATATGTCTAGCAAAGAGGCTATTGGGTTATGCTGTCATCTGGGACATTATATAAGTTTATTGACTGAATTTGTTTAGACAACATAGCTGAGAGTTCTTTAAGATTGGGAAATAGGATAGTTGCTTTCTTGGTTTAGTATACAAAGTGACATTGAAGTAAAATTGACCTAAGCATTTTTTGGTCGTATTTCAGAAGCATTTCATAGCACACTCCAAGAAACTGCCTTGAAAACCTGCATCCCCACAGCATCATTGTTCTCTGATGGGTATAGAAAAAGTAATAAGGTTAGGGAAGTATTGTAATGAAAGCTCACACTGGAAATTTCTGACACTCTTCCAGTCCCTTTCCTTGAGAGGAATTACCTCACCACTGTTGTACATCTTACTGTTGTCTCTCACTGTTAACTCTATTCAGTTAACAAGGGGAGAACATCTGCATAATCTAGCTACATGATCTAGCATCCACCAAGAATTCAGACCCTTTTCTCCATCTTCACCGCTCTCCCTGCTTCACCAAGAGGAGAGTTTGTGATACAGACCAAGCAAAAATGCCTTTACTTCTGCTCTTGGAATTTCATGCAGGGTTTTGGGTCTCATCCTGTTGCAAATGAAGCACTTCATCCAAAGAGACCCATCTCAGAATGGAGGGAGAAACAGAGGGGTCAAGCCAAGTTCATAGGAAACTAGGGCCTCACCTCTTAATGAAGAGCATTATCATGTGAATGTGTATGTGTGTTCTCCTTTGAAATCCTTTAATATGAGGGCTTCCCTGGTGGCACAGTGGTTAAGAATCCGCCTGCCAATACAGGGGACACAGGTCTGAGCCCTGGTCCGGAAAGATCCCACATGCTGTGGAGCAATTAAGCCTGTGCGCCACAACTACTGAGCCAGCAACTGCTGACCCTGCGTGCCACAACTACTAAAGCCCGCATGCCTAGAGCCTGTGCTCTGCAACAAGAGAAGCCACTGCAATGAAAAGCCCGGGCACCTCAATGAAGAGTAGCCCCCGCTCGCCACAACTAGAGAAAGCCAGGCACAGCAGCAAAGACCCAACGCAGCCAAAAATTAATTAATTAATTAATTAATTTTTAAAATCCTTTAATATGATATAATTTCTTTAATTAGGTAACATATTTTCCTTTTAATGAAAGGTGAATGCTACAAAAGAGAGAGATTAAAGTTTCTGTGTCCCCACCACATTAACAAAAGAAAGGGGAAAAAAAGCACATGATCATCTCAATAAATGCTGAAAAAGCTTTTGACAAAATTCAACATCCATACATGACGAAAACTTTCATCAAAGTTTGTATAGAGGGAACATATCTTGACTTAGTAAAGGCCATTTATGACTAAACCTCAGCTAACATCATACTCAACTATGAACAGCTGAAACCCTTTCCTCCAAAATAGGAACAAGACAAGGATGTCTACTCCCACCACTTCTATTTAACACAGTATTGGAAGTCCTAGCCACAGCAATCAGACAAGAAAAAGAAGTCATCCAATTTGTAAGGGAAGAAGTAAAACTGTCAATATTTGCAAATATCATGATAATGCACAGAGAAAACCCTAAAGCCTCCACCAAAAAATTGGTAGAACTAATAAGTGAATTCCATAAAATTGGAGGAACTGCAAGCCAGGACATTGTCCCAGGCTAACATTGTGAACCAACCAGTCAATGACTTATACAAGCTTCAGTGGTACCAAGTACCTTACCTACAGAGCATAATGGCTACTTCACTTTCTGTTTAAAATCTCACACATATGGCTCTTGTGGCCAGTCCTAATCTGGAACCATAGAAGGAAGGGAATTTGGGGAAATGTAGTTCCACTTTTAGCTAAATAGCTCAAAACTGCTGCAATTTCCCAATAATGCTTTACAATTATACCCTTTCATTTCTAATCTCATCTCATTATTATATGCTTTGTCCAAAATATAAATTGACTTTGTTAGCTATTTGTTATCTGTCAGTACTGAATACATTTCAATTCTCTTTAAAATGTATTTATTTAATGAGATGCTTTCCATCAGTATGCTTGTCTTTGCAACCTTGTTTTAGAGTCAGGTGTGGAGTAACCCAGACTTGATGGCTTTCCCTGTCCATTTTAGACCCTTCTTTAACACACATTTCTCTTTTCTTGGGTCTTGACTGAGTACTTCGTATCTCAGCTCAACTTTGCTTCTAAACTCTGACTACAGACACATTTCTGAGCATCCTTATTTTACTTTTCTATTATCATTTTCTAATTTTCAAAAAATTAAATATAGTTTCATATCATCCATGTATAGCAAACCCATCAACTATCTCTTTGGGAGAACTGAAGGTTCATGCTGGCTATATTCTGGTAGATACTCATCTTGTCTAATTAATAAATTGTTAAAAATTAATAATAGACTATGATATATAGAAAATTTTCCTCTTAAGATAGTGGCTGTTTGTTCAGCAAAACTTGGCTGGTGGGAGGGGGTAGAATTGGGGTACCTTACTATTTAATTTTCCCTCATGATTTTTCAAACTTAAAATAATCAACAAGATCTTGCTGGTCTACTTGTTATATTCCAGAAGAATAGATTACGATAGGTAAAAAGCAACTTAGTAATAAGTGAATTGTTCACATTCACCAGATCAACCTATTTTGAACATTCTTTTATGTTTATCCATTATTATAGTACATAAGAAAATGTCAGATATTCCAAATTACATTTCTAAAATTATACAGAGCACTTTGTACTGCATTTATTTTCTTCCAGCATTTTCCAGCATGATTCAAAATCACATGCTTCTGGTTAACATTTTTCTAGTTGATGTCATTGAAGATTTCCTTGGAAATCATTTCCTAATGCCTGCAGATGTTTTATTTCTGGCCTTCTACCTCTAGGATTAAATTTCAGACACTAACCTTTCTTTGTAGAATCAGTAATGAGGTATCTGGCAAAGCACTCATGATAACAAGTAGATCAAATATTTCCTAAGTAGTAAATAGGAAGTAATATTTTGAGGGAAAGAGAGCTTAATGCAATTAAATTACAAACCTTATATATGCTCTAGAGCATGTACTAGGCCTTTTTTCCATTTTCCTCAACTACTCACAATCTCACATGCTGTTGGAAGTTAATAAATATTCATCAATGATTGATGACATTGAGCATACTCTACTCAGAGACTAATACCCTCAGATATTTACCAAGCAGCCAACATCAGTGAAATTTTCATCACATTGCTCAGCTGGGTTCCATGCCTCCGGGATCTCCCTGCTACAATCTGCCCTGTGTTCTAATACTAAATTAATCTTTCTGAAGCTCTACTTTTATCATATCACTCCCTTGTTAAAAAATGTATATAATATATACTCTTTGCCAACTGAACTATGTTCACACTTCTTAACATTACTGACCAAACCTTTCATTTTTCTGGCACCATCTCCTGCCAGCCACCTCCTCACCAACCTCTCCTAGCCTCTCAACTCTACTCACCAGCTGTAATCCAAGCTGTCAAGTCTTCAAATGTACCAAATAGGTCAAGCATGCTCTATCCTTTTTCCAGGTCTTTGCTCCAGCTGTTCATTGCTTTGAACAGTCCCCCACCCAACTCCATCCCATGGTCCCATTTGCCTAGATAATTTCTGTTAATCCTACAAATTTCAGCTTTAATATTTCTTACTCCTTGGGAAGTGTCGGGGAGGAGAAACTTTCCCCCACTACCCCTCTTGAGTTCTTGTGGCTGGACTGATAATTAAATTGACCCAAGACAGATTAACAGAAGAAAAAAAACATTTTAATTCATGCACACAGAGGTCTCATAGAAATCTGGGACCTAAGAACTGGCTAATGCAGGCAGCTTTTGTACTTTTTAGATAAAGAAACAATAAATTTGTGAGGAATTGGCAGCAAAGAAACTTAGTTTTGGGTGCTCAATTAGTGAAGAATCTAAACAGATTTGGGGCTTGGGAAAGTAAATTAAAGAAGTAGCAAGATTTGTTTACACAGGCTTCTCTGCCCAGATTCCTGTCTCTGCTGACAAAGGTGTCCTACCTCCAGATGCAGGGAATGAACCTTTCACATGAAAGATTTCTTTCCTGCTTTTATGGAGACAGAAGGGAGAGTCAGGTGTCCTTTTTGCATTGTCCATTACTTAATTAACTTTAACTTTCAAAATAAGCAATATGCCATTATGGCATATTTGGCAGCAGCCCGCCCTGAGCCCCAACAAAAGGCATCCCTGGACATCCTAGACTGGTTGGGGTGTCTCTGCTTGTGCTTCTCTAGCACCTGTACTCCCCTGTCTGAAGTAGGCTGAAGGATGACCCCTCAAAGGATCAGATCCTGTTCTCTAGAAACTTTAAAGCTTGCTTTATAAGCAAAAAGCGTCTTTGCAGATGTGATTACATTAAGGATCTTCAGACAGAGAGATTATCCCAGATTATCTAGGAGGGCCCTAAATGCAATCACAAATGTCCTTATAAGAGGAAGGCAGAAGGAAATCTCATACGGTCAGAAGAGGAAAACACACACAGAAGAAAAGGTGGTGTGAAAATGGAAGCTGGAAGAGGGAAGAGACAGATTCTCCCCTAGAGCCTCTGGAGGGACCACAACCTTGCAGCACCTGAATTTCAGCCCAGCGACACTGTTGCTGACTTTCAGCCTCCAGGACTATAAGAGGACACATTTCTATTGTTTTAAGTCACCAAATTTGTGGTAATTTGTTGCAGCAGCCTCGGGCAACTAATACACTATCATAGTTCTATCAGTCAGGGGTCCATCAGACAACAGATGATAGTCAAACTGGTGAACAAGAGTCAAATAAAGGGAGGGTGTAGTAACACAGGACTAATAAAAATAAGTTGCCCTTATCATTTCTGAGAGGACAGGCAAAGGGAGCTGTTTCCAGAACTCAACAAATAACTGAATGGAGATGGCTCCCCAGTGAGAGCTATGGCCTTTAGTAGGGGACCTGGTCAATTTAAAGTGACCCAGCAGGGAGAAAATCAGGGGAATCAATATCCCAGCCTCACCCTCTCTCTACCCTCTGATCTCCCTCTTTTTGGTTAAACCCAGAAGCTAGGGGTAAGGGAGTCTTCATACATTCCACAAAATGTATGAGTCTCTCAGAGCAGAGAGCCAAGTGGAAGGAGGTGGTAGAGATTGGATGGTAGAGGAATTATCCTATCCAATTGCAATGGCTCATTTAATTACCTAACTCCCTCCCTGTGCTTTAAATACCAGCAACTATTCCATCTGTCCTCTTTATTATGAGTTCCAGTGCCTGACCTGGAACTTTAGAAAATATTTATCAGATAAAATTAATTAACAAAACAACACCCCATAGAAGAATTAGAGACCCTTCACAATTGTGATCTAGTCTCCTATTTCCAGTTTCATTTTCCACTATTTGCCTTTAAGAACACTCTGCTGGAGGCCAGGATAGACCACGAAATAGTAACGAAGCATGCTTCACCCTCTCCCACTTCCACACCTCTGCTCATGCCTGCTCCTCTTCCTCAGCCATCCTCACCGCCTCTACTGAATTTCTGTCATTCTTTGAAGGCCATCTTTTAGGCTACCTCCTCCATGACATCTGTCAGGATCACCCTGTCAAAAATGATCCCCTCCTTCTTGGCACTCTTTCATCTCTCGTTTGTATCTCCCTGGTAGCAGTAAATTTTTATAGCTGCGTTCTTTTGACATGTGTACACATGTCATAACTTAACTTGAAGACAGTAATATCTTAAGAGCTGCCTCTTCATCTCATAAAATGACACAGGATTCTAAACAGGATTTAGCAGTGACTTAAAAGTAAGTGCACAAAAAAACAATGTTAAATAAGTAAACTAACTGTAAACTTCTTGTTAATTAACATATTTCATGATCACCTAGTTATCCTAGTCTCTCTGTTTTTCCTACTGAAAGCTAAAAGCATCTTCTTGAAATGTCAACTTTATCTCTTTCTATAATAATAGTTTCCTCATTTAATAAAAGTCACACAAGAAAAGTCCCCACTCTTGACTTATGAAGGTAGTAATTCATAATAGTACTGTGTTGTACTATAAAGCATCATTAAGAAGGATTTGCCCTCCGAGGTGATGCGGGGTAGTAACAGATCTTCAGGAATCCCTCTGGCATTTCTGAAGTTTGTCTTGAGGTCTGAATTTACCAGATTTGTCACTCCTCAGAACCCAGGGCAAGGTAAAACTGATTTTAATATAACTGCTTGTAAAAGGGGAAAAATAGAAAGAAAACAGTCATCAGGATTCAGAGGAGTGGCATGTATGCTAACCAAGTTCTGTGACATTTTAATAAAACTCATATTAGAGGAACAAATACTAGATTTAAGAAAGCTAAAATGATATATTCTGCCGCAAAATTCTATATCTCTTAATATCAGAATAAACATTTTTTAAAAATCCTTATTCACAATTACCAGGAATATTTAGGAACACTTATGAAAGTTTATGAAATTTACTGTCCCATTTCACTATAGTATCACCTAAAAAGAGAATGTAGAGCTGAGTACATTTCCCCAAGGACTATTATAAAGGATGGTATGAATACCTAACATATTGATTTTATTCTTGTCAGAAACACATACCTCCATACATAAAAGCAATGTCGTTCAGTAACTATGTTTTGCAAATGACTGCAGCACCATAACTACATCCCAGAAAAACTCATATGTGAATATCTTTGGAAATATTTAAGCTCTTTAATATTTGAATTGCTTATAAATGTTTATCTGTGTTATGTTTTTCTTCCAAAACCTACCAAGCTTATGTCGTTGTAATGCATAAGTCAATATTTGCATATGGATATGAGTCAACACAGCTTTGCGATAGATTCATTTAGATGCAGTGAACAGAATAAAATACATGTTTTCTAAAAGAATAGCTCCTCTTGGCTATTCAAAAGCAACTGAATGTTCAGTGTGTCACAGCTACTTAAACCAGTGGAGAGTTAATAGCTAAATTCTGAGAGAATAAAAAGTATTTGAAGAAGAACATCATGCATTACTCAGAACTGAAGCAGCTTCCTATTCTTTCAACATGGAGATACCACACATTCTGCTTTTCAACACCCTGTACATGTACTATTACAGAACTAGGACCTTTAGACTCAGTGGCTACAGCATCTTTTGGGTCCTAACATAACTTATTTAGGACAGGGTTGATATTGACTAGTAGTACTAAGTCAACTTATCAAGTCAACTGCACCGGAAAGCATAAGGAGACACTCCAAACTCAGATGAAGGAGCATTTTTGTCTCAAATGTACATAAATTATATAACCCTCCTTCCTCTACATTGGTTGTGGACCAGATGGGTCCTCCATATCTTGTAAACTATCTTGGATTTCTAAAATAAAGGCTTCCATCTTTCTTTTGAAGATTCAAAATTGCTCAACATTTAAATACCAAGACATAATCTCAGCTACTATGCCCATGAATGATACGAGGGACTAGCAGAGATGCCTAAAACAATTAACTTGATAAAGGGAATGAGCTGAAGGAGCACTTACATTTGAGATTCAAGCCCCAACGTCTTAAGATAAAGTTAAACCCCTAGCAGCAAAGAAGAGAGGGAGAGATTTCCAAGGTTTCCTGCTTGCAGCCATATTTTCCTCCTCTTTGTGTTAATATGAAATTTTAGGATGTGCTAACAGGCACAAGGAACAAATGCTGGATCAGAAGTAAATTCCAATTACTCAGCCATAAAAAGAAATGAAATTGAGTTATTTGTAGTGAGGTGGATGGACCTAGAGTCTGTCATACAGAGTGAAGTAAGTCAGAAAGAGGAAAACAAATACCATATGCTAACACATATATATGGAATCTAAAAAAAACATGGTTCTGAAGAACCTAGGGACAGGACAGGAATAAAGACACAGACATAGAGAATGGACTTGAGGACATGGGGAGGGGGAAGGGTAGGCTGGGACAAAGTGAGAGAGTGGCATGGACATATATACACTACCAAATGTAAAGTAGATAGCTAGTGGGAAGCTGCCGCATAGCACAGGGAGACCAGCTCCATGCTTTGTGACCACCTAGAGGGGTGGGAGAGAGGGAGACACAAGAGGGAAGAGATATGGGGATATATGTATATGTATAGCTGATTCACTGTTATAAAGCAGAAACTAAGACACCACTGTAGAACAATTATATTCTAATAAAGATGTTTAAAAAAACAATTTTTAAAAAACGAAGTAAATTCCACACTCAGGAGCTCTCAAGCCTACTAGTGGAAACAACACATGAGAATTAAGAATTATAAATTTTTGATCAGTGGAGCATGCAGTTCCAGGTGAGGGATCAGGCACTGCTTCATGGAGGTGGCATTGAGTTAGGCCTGGGGAAGTGGGTAGTATTGGGGCTTATGGACAGGGAAAGATTGCTACACATTGTGAAATGACTGCAGAGCTTCTCTGCTTCCTTGTTCCCATGCCAACATGCTGAGCATTCTCATAAAGCAGGTTTGTCCATTCCTCCTCCTGTGTTTTAGTATTTGGCCCAGAGGTTTCCTAAATGATTGCACTGAAATCACTGTGGTCCAAATGTGGCTACTTAGTCACTCAAATTGTCGCTCTCAGTGGCATAGTTGTGCACGTGTCTTTCGATCTCTGCTGCTCCCTCCGCACCCTTGCTCAGTCTGTCATCTGTTCATAGTTTGTTTTCTCATACTCAGTAGTTGCTCCTTTGCTGTTGTTGTGTTTACAGTTTGCATTTTGGGTGATTAGTTGGGGTTACCAAACATTTGTAAAAGAAAAATTATCAGTAAATATTTTTTAATTCTAAATTGAAAAGAAATAGGCCCACATACATGACAAGGATGGATGAATATCTGCAAAGCAATGTGATACACCACATTAAAAAATACGATAGATAAAAATCATATGATCGTCTCATTAGATGCAGGAAAAGCTTCAGACAAAATTCAACATTGATTTATGATTAAAAACTCTCAACAAAGTGAGTATAGAGGGAACATGCCTCAACATAATAAAGGCCACATATGACAAACTCACAGCCAACATCATACTCAATGGTGAAAAGTTGAAAGCATTTTTCTCTACGATCAGGAACAAGACAAGGATGCTCGCCACTTTTATTCAACGTAGTCTTAGAAGCAAAGATAGCCTTTTCAACAAAATGGTGCTAGAACAATTGGATATCCACATGCAAAAAAACAGAATCTAGACTTCATACTCTTCATAGAAATTACCTCAAAATGGGGACTTTCCTGGCGGTCCAGTGATTAAGACTCCGTGCTTCCACTGCAGGGGGCACGGGTTCCATCCCTAGTCAGGGAACTAAGATACCACGTGCTGCATGGTGCAGCCAAAAAACACAAAAAACAAACAAAAAACCAAAATTATCTCAAAATGGATTATAGACCTAAACATAAAATGCAAAACTATAAAATTCCTAGAAGATACCATAGGAGAAAACCTAGATGACCTTGGGTATAACAGTAACTTTTTAGATACAAAGGCATGTGAGGGCAGGGGTATATTGAAATTCTGTGTACTTTCTGCTCAGTTTTGCTATGATCCTAAGACTGCTCTAAAAAATGCAGTCTATTTAAAAGGGGAAAAAAAATCCTAGAGAGCCTACTGATGGTTAGTATTTGATTCATAAGTAGTGGTGATCCACGGAAGATTTCTGTAAGCAGGGGAATGATATAACTCTGCTTCCAAAGGTTAATCTGGGGGACAAAGTACAATAAGGATGAGAGGGGAGAGAGTCAAAAGGAAGCTGAACCCCATGTGATTGCTCACCGGGTGGTGTATTGGGTAGATAGCAAGGAGCTTGACAATGGCAATGGAAGGAAGGGAAAAGAGATCAACGCTGTCATGGTGAAGGGACCCACATGGTTTGGCAAATGGTTAGATGCCACACTTTGTTAGATGCTATTTGTAGATGAGGATGAGAGGAAAAGAAGAAGGTAACAAAATGACCTAAGGGACTAGAAGAAAGATGATGCCATTAAAAGAGGTATGAAACATTGAAGAAAATAAGAGGAGGAAGGATGTAGTATAGTTCCAGATTAGCACACATTCTATGAAGGACCTCTAGAGCATAATTCTAGATTGATACACCTAAATCATATTGTCACAGTACACAGTAATGAGAATAAATGGAGTAATCTATGTGAAGGCATTTTGTAAGGTGCTCTGCCAAAGTGAAGGATTTAAAGTTATTTCTCCTTAGCAGAGTGAGGATCCCATAACTGATTTGGGTGGAAAAGATTTTACCAAAAGGAGGGAAACCAGCTTTATACTAGGTCATTTTTTGGTCATTGAAATAGTGATACTATGGTGGCATGGAGCCATGGGGACCAGACAAAAAGTGTCCCCTGGACTAGGACTGCCTCACCCCGGGCATGGAGTCCTACCCTCTGCTCTGAACGGGCTCCACTGGTACCCACACCATGACATCTCGCCTCGGTGCTACTGCCTCTCCTCTTCATGTTGGGTCATCTAAAGATTTAGATATCAGAACCATCGCTCAAAACCATCCAATTCAGTTAACATTGATGCACAACAAACTGCCCCAAAACTTAATGGCTGAAACCAGCAACCATTTCCTACTTCTCACAAGTCTGTGACTCAGGGAACAGGTCTGCCGATCTGGGCTGGGCTCCAATGATCTGAGCAGGGGTCACCGATGCCTTGGGATTCAGGGGGAAGGCTGCTGGGGCCTGGCTGGTCCAGAAGAGTCTTGACTGGGACCTCTTGGCCCTCCTACACATCTCACATGACTCTGGGAGGCTAGCCTGGGTGTTTTCTCATGACAGGATCCAGGACATGTGGACATTTCAAGTGGAAATGTGCACGCACTTTTTTCAAGCCTCAGCTTGTGCCATGTTTGCCACTGTCTAATTTTCACTTGTAAGCACTGATTTCTGGAGTCCTGACTTCCTCTCCTTTCCAGGCCAGGCCATAGAACAGCACTTAATTTTTTTTATTTAGAAAATGGGGATGATACTGTACCTATTGCTTCATACGTATTTTTATCATTTATTAGTACGTGACAAATTTATTTCCTATGACAAAGTATCCCTCTGTAGCAGGGATCAAATCCTGCCTGCTGCATTTTTTGGACAAACTGTAAGCGAAGAATGGTTTTTACATTTTTAAGTGATAAAGGAAAAAAATCAAAAGAATATTATTTTGTGACACAAGAAAATTGTATGAAATTCCAACTTTAGGGTCCAAACTAAAGTTCTGTTGGGATATAGCCACACTCATTATCTATTAACTATGGATGCTTTTGCTCTATAGCAGCAAAATTAAATTGTTGCAGTAGAGAGCATATGGCTCGCAAAGCCTGAGATGTTTACTATCTGGCTCTTTACAGAAAAAGTTTGCCAAGCCCTGTTCTATAGTGTGACTTCCAAAGGCTGAACAGTGATTATTCTCTGCAGCCATACTGTCAAGATCTAAGGTATAAATATTGAATATCGAGGTTATACTTAATTTTTAGTATTACAGATAACAACTTTGAAAAAGAAATACTGTGTATATTTCTAAATTATTCCTTAGATCAGTTCGTAGAAATGGAATTGTTGAGGCCAAAGATAAGCACATTTTTAAGGCTTTGATACTTATTGACAATTTGCCATACCTTTAAGATAGATAAACTATCATTTAAAATATAATTTTAGGCCCAGTTTTTAAGAGTCATTTTTATTAGAAATGGACATGGAACTTGCTCAAAGAACATTTTGATCTCTAAATTCATTTGACTTTTTTTTCCCATAATGATGTAATCAATTTTGTAAATGTTCCCTTGGTCATACTGGTGGTCCAGGGATTCCCAGCCTCTCAGGCAGGGGAAACTGAAGAAGGATATCAGATCCCACCGTATCCCTTAATGTATGTATGCTAAATCATAAGACACTCTCTTTTTTAAAAAAACAAAACAAAACATAATTTTCTTTAAAACTAATTATATATCTATAACAGTTAAGAACAGAAAGGGAAATTTTTCTCTTGACTTTGTAGGCCAGGTATTACTGTCTACATATTGATGGCCTGCCTGATAGCAAGAGACTTCTCCATCTTTTACCCACGTTCCAAGTGTTTTATTTGCCTCTTACACCAAGTTCCACCTATTATCCCCCTACTGTTTCCATTTCAAGGCCCTTTACTTTTTCTACAGTACCCTGTAGATTATCTACTGGTATCCTCTCCTTAGTCTGGATTGTAGACATGCTCAGAATTCAATCCTCCCTTTGCCCCAAATAGGGAAGAGGTAGACCCAACTCAGACATTTGTTAGAGGAATGAACATCAGGATCCAAAACAGAAAAAAAACATGTCTGAGCTAAAGACCCTGAAAGGAAGCCCAAAATCAGAATTTGGTGAGGTCTTATACAAATGCCAAGTCCAAAAAGCAGATGAGTCCAAAATCACAAATGAGGTTTCCAGGCAAGATTCAGGAGCCAGACAGAAAGTTATAAGAATGAGAGGCATTCCTCCCATTCAGATATTCCAGGTCAATTTCTGTTACCATCTTTAGAGTGAATATGACTTATCTTTTTTGGATACTGGAGGTGTCAGACTATTTTAAGAGTAAGGACAGAGAGTAGCCACAAAGGTTCAACTAAATATAATATTTAACAAATTCCAAAAGATAATTTATAAATTGGAATAGCCAATAAAGTTTCTATCTGTCATTTCACTATATGGATTAAAATTTATTTCAGGAAGATTTTGTACAGAAGTCTTTTTTCACCTTCTGTTGGCCCACATGGAAATTACGTTTGCTGTCCTTATATATTTTAAAAGGTTGAAAAGATAAATACCGCTGTGAGTTCATTCAACTAAAAGTTAAGTATTTATATTACAACCACCTATTAAAAGCCATTAAGATGTAATTAGTCTGTTTAATAATCAAGTATACAGTGCATCAAAGATTCAGTTTCCTTAAGGATCAATCATAAGTATATTAACAACTCACAAGCTTGCTTAGACAGTTAGATAAAACACTGAACTCTTTAACAGATATCTGTTTAAAAGAGTGCTGCAAATGAAATGATGAAAGGGGAAGAGAGAACAAAAAACAATCCAAACCAGATAAGGTGATGTCACGTGTGGAAGGACATGTCAAAGCCAGATTTGTTCTCTCTCTCTCTCTCTCTCTCTCGCTTTCTCTCTCTCACACACACACACAGTAATTATAGAACATAACCTGGAGTGATAAAGATGATCATTTCAAAGACAGTCTAAATTTCCTCCCAGGAACCAATTAAAATGGGCCAAAACAGAATCAAATATAAGAGAAACATTTATATGCAACATAAACAAGAAACAGTGCCAATTACATACTACAACCGGGAAGAAACTTCAGCTAGGTATAATGAATGGCTTAAATTGAAAGAAGAAAATTCGCAATACATAAATTCATTTCTCAAGATAACAGCACTGTGGAAAATAAATGAAAAATTTCTTGAAAACACCTAATTACTGCAATTTGGAGAGAGAAGAAGAGATATGGGTAGTGAGAGAAAACGTGGGACTACTCTACATAGGACCTGCTGCTTCACTGTAGATTCCTTGAATTCCATTAGTGAGGAGCTTAAAAATGGAGTGATTGGCCCTCCTATATAGATTCTCTCCAACCTGAACCCTTACAGTTCATGAATTCAGTCGGCTGGGGAAAGAGGCCTGCAGCACAGAGGGACAGGGTGTGAGGATAAGGTTAGATCAGTGGAAGAACTTGGAACATAGTAGTTCCTGTGTTGTGAGGGAATAGAAACAACCCCCCAAATGGAAAAAAAACTAGGTCTCAGGGCTTTAATCTGAATTTTCAGAAACGAGGCAGGTGCTCCTTGACCCAAGGGAGCACTTTATAAAATCTTCCTTACATCCCCTGCCCACTTCCATCAACCTATGAGTTAGTTCTTCTGTATGGTAGGAGGTAAGGGTAAAAATTCATCTTTTTGCATATGGATACCCAATTGTCCCAGCACCATCTGTTGAAAAGACTATAATTTCCACAGTGAATTGTCTTGGTACCTTCCTCACAAGTCATAAACATAGTGACTTTTTTCTGGTCTCTTAATCCTGTAACACTGATCTCTATGTCTAACCTTACAGCAGTAGCACACTGTTTTAATAACTGTAGCTTTCTCTTTTTATTGAAGTATAGATATGATTTACAATGTTGCATTAGTTTCTGGTGTACAGCAAAGTGATTCAATTATACATATACACACATATTCTTTTTTATATTCTTTTCCATTATAGTTTATTATAGGATATTGAATATAGTTCCCTGTGCTATACAGTAGGATGTTGTTTATCTGTTTTATATATAGTAGTTTGTATCTGCTAATCCCAAACTCCTAATTTATCCCTCCCCGACCCCTTTTCCCCTTTGGTAACCATAAGTTTGTTTTCTAAGTCTGTGAGTCTGCTTCTGTTTTGTAAATAAGTTTATTTATATCATTTTTAGATTCCATATATAAGTGATAGCATATATCTGTATTTCTCAATCTGACTTACTTCACTTATATGATAATCTCTAGGTCCATCCATGTTGTCATAAATAGCATTATTTCATTCTTTTTTATGGCTGAGTAATATTCCGTTATATATATATATATATATATATATATATATATATATATATATATATATATATATATACCACATCTTCTTGATCCACTCATCTGTCGATGGACATTTAGGTTGCTTCCATGTCTTGACTATTGTAAATAATGCTGCAATGAACATTGGGGTGCATGTATCTTTTCAAATTAGAGTTTTGTCCAGATACACGCTCAGGAGTGGTTACTGCTGGATCATATGGCAACTCTAATTTTAGTTATTTAAGGAACCCCCATACTGTTTTCCACAGTGGCTGCACACATTTACATTCCCACCAACAGTGTAGGAAAGTTCCCTTTTTTCCACACCCTCTCCAGCATTTGAATAAATGTATATAGTTAAGTTTTGAAATTGGAAAGTGAAAGTCCTCCAACTTTGGGGTTTTTTTTCAAAATTGTTTTGGCTATTCTAGGTATTTTGCATATTTATGTAAATTTTCGGATTTGCTTGTCAATTTCTGGCCAAAAAATCCTTCTGAAATTTTGATAGGAAATGCATTGAATTTATAGATAAATTTGAGGAAAACAATATTTTACCGATATTGAGTCTTCCAATCCATGTAGAATATTTCTCCATTTATTTAGATCTTCTTAATTTTTCTCAGCAAAGTTTTGTCATTTTCAGTGCACAAGTCTTATACTTCTTTCATTAAATTTATTTCTAAGTATTTTATTCATTTTTATGCTATGGTGAATATAAATGTACTAATTTCACTTCAAGATTATACCAGATCTTCTTATGATAGATTTTGCAAGGGGACAAGTGGAATAAAGGAGGCTTACGTTCTTGTCTCATTCAAGATTAAGATATGGCTACTGATCAGCCCAAGGTGTCAATAAATATTGTGAATTTAGCTATGTATGTTAAAAAAATTTAGGAGTAACCGTAAAAATATTTGAAATAGGACATATAATTTCCAAATTACCAACAACAACAAAAAATAAATGGAGCAGATCCACACATAACAAAAATGGGACAAAGAGGAGAGATATAAATGGTAAGAAAGAATAAGTAAATGCTTTACCACTAAGGTCTGGAACAATGCAAGGATGTCTGCTCTTACCATTCATATTCAACATAGTACTGGAAGTTCTAGGGATTACAATAAGGCAAAAAAAAAAAAAATAAGAAAGAAAGAAAGAGCATACAGATTGGAAGAGAAGAAATAAAACTGTCTCTATTTTCAAATGATATGATTCTGTACATAGAAGTTCTCAAAGAATCTCCAAAAAAAACTCCAAAAACTAATAAGTAAGTTCATCAAGGTCACAGGACAGAAAATCAACAGAAAAAAAATCAACTGCATTTTTATATTTTAACAATAAATGTGCAGAAACCAGAATTTTAAAACAATACCATTTACAATCATTCCAAAGAAAATAAACTACTTAGATATATACTTAGCAAAGCATATGTAAGATTTCTATGCTAAAAATTACAAAATACTGGTGAAGGAAATCAAGGACCTAAAAAATGGGTTTAATGTAGTTCCTATCCAAATTCCAGCAATGTTTTCTGTAAGACATTTTTATAATTTTATATAATTTATATTTTATTTATAGACAAAGGCCCTAGAATAGCTAAATAATCTTCAAAAAAAAAAAAAAAAGTAAAACGTGGGAAGAGGGGCTTCCTTGTGGCGCGGTGGTTGAGAGTCCTCCTGCCGATGCAGGGGACGCAGGTTCATGCCCCGGTCCGGGAAGATCCCACGTGCCACGGAGCGGCTGGGCCCGTGAGCCATGGCCGCTGGAGCCTGTGCTCCGCAATGGGAGAGGCCACAACAGTGAGAGGCCCTCATACCACAAAAAAAAAGTGGGAAGAATCATTATACCTGATATTAAGGCTTACGATCTAGCCAAGTAATGCTAACAATGTGCATTGGCAAATGCATAGACATATAGATAAATGGAACAGAACAGAGAGCCTAACAATAGGGCCAGAAAAATATGCTCAACTGGTTTTTTACAAAGGTGCAAAAGCAATTCAAAGGAAAAAGAATAGCAGATGGTGCTAGATCAATTAGACATTCATAGCAAAAACATGAAAGAAAAAAACCCAAGTAATTTTTATTTTTGTTGTACTTTTCTGTGTTTTCTGAATTTGTGCTTAGAAAATATCTTGGCTGAAATGACAACTCTGTTCTCTGCATAGGAGAGAAAAAAATCACATTTATATCTCATGAAAGAATATGTAAGAGTACATTCTATTCATTCAAAATTTTGCCTCATAAGATAAACTAACCAAGGAGTCTTCAGCACAATTTTAGGGTAGGTATAAAGGAACATTATATCCTGGATCTCTATGCCAGTCACATACTTTGGTTGCAGTAGATTGCATTAGAGATTTGTTAATAATATGCCTTGTAGGAGTCAACAGAATAGTTAGATTTGTGAAAACATAATTAGCATCACAAGAAAAACAAAACATAAAAGCAATCAGAGGTCTTCTTGATCCTTTGTACAAAAGTAGAAATGCAATTGTTTTCCCTGGAAAATGTTTAAAGGCCTATTGTGTCTGCAAGGCTACTGTGTCTCAACTTGTTTGGGTACAACTGGGCTGACGATGAAAAGCAAGATGTCATTCAAGGGAGCCAGCTGACTTCTCTGCAGAAATACTGCTGAGCTGACAGACAGGGGCTGCACTGGCACCAGCAAGCTGGCAATCAAAAGCCATATCTGTTAGGACTCAATGTAGGAAGTAGTTAAGTAGTTACAGTATGCATTTCTCTAAACTCCAAGTTTCCTCTAGCCTATTACTACTTAAGGAAAACTGTGAGAAATATGAACAGAAATAGCACTGTAGAAAATCAAAATCTACTGTTATAGGCTGAATCATGTTCCCCATCATTCATATGTTGAACAAGTTCCTAACCCCTAGTACCTCAGAATATGCCTGTATTTAGTGATAGGGCCTTTAAAGAGGTAATTAAGGTAAAATGAAGTCATAGGGTGGGCCTTAATATGGGTGGTGTTCTTTTAAGAAGAGATTAAGATGCAGACAACACATAGATGGAGAGGCAACCCTGTGAGAACACAGCAAGAAGGTGGCCATCTGCAAGCCCAGGAGAGAGGCCTCAGAAGGAACCAAACCTGCTGACACCTTGATCTTGGGCTTCTGTCCTCTAAAACTGTTAATTTTCTGTGAGAAAGTTAATTTCTGTTGTTTAGTCCACCCAGTCTCTGATATTTTGTTGTGGCAGCCCTAGCAAATTAATACTCCTAGGAACACATGAATTTCAAAAAGCTCCTATAGTCCTTTCTTTAAAAAAAAAAAAACTTGTAATCAATATATATCAAAGAACAAAGGGATCTTAATTATCTACTCTGTTTTTGGAACACATCTAGTTTTCTTGAAAATAAAAAGCAAGAAAGAAATAATACACACAGACATACACATGTTGGAAGGTATTTTATACTTAGAAAGCAATTTGCCCTCCCTTTCTCATAATACATGGAGTGCCATGATCCTTGCTGAGTGCAAACCCTTATTCCCAAAGCTGAAAGTGATGAGACTTGAAACCCCAGGAAACCCCCAGGGAAAGCTGTGCCACCATCTTTGAAGTTTTGCTTGGAAGAGACACGAGAGGTCACATCATCCAACATCCCACCAGTGAGGGAATCTTTCTGGAGTGCCCCTGACAGGCAGGTATCTCAGAGTGTACAGGGGCCAAAACACAGGAGACTGCTTGTGTATTGCAAGAATTCCAGCTGTTAGATAGTTCCTTCTAATATTCAGCTGAAACCTACATCAATGACCCCAAGTTCTACACTCAGATTTGTATTTGAAAATGTCAGTAGAAGGGCTGGGCACTCCCGGTTTCGATGGCAACCCCTGCGTCCCAAGCTTCTCTGCGTCCTCCTGAGATTCTTTCATTGACTCACAAGAGGGAGATTAGAAGACCTGCTTTCTCAATCTCCCACATCTAAAGATGCTGAAAAAGATGATATTGACATCAGTGTCAGAGGATTCTGACTCAGATTGAAATCCTTTCACTGTGGTCAAGTGGAACATTTACAGACGCACAGACTTATCTAAGTTTCCATTTGCTGACGTGGACCCCAGGCTGGAGCAGCTCTGTCTTGGAGCTAGAATGTTATTTCACCACTGGAATTCCATGTGGCTGACAGGGTCTTGGTGCTCCGGCCGAATGTCAGGCCTGAGCCTCTGAGGTAGGAGAGCCGAGTTCAGGACATTTGGACCACCAGGAACCTCCTGGCCCCACATAATATCAGTCAGCAAGAGCTCTCCTAGAGATCTCCATCTCAATGCTAAGACCCAGCTCCACCCAATGGACAGCAAGCTCCAGTGCTGGATGCCCCATGCCAAACAACTAGCAAGACAGGAACACAACCCCACCCATTAGCAGAGAGGCTGCCTAAAATCATAATAAGGTCACAGACACCCCAAAACACGCCACGGGGTGCTGTCCTGCCCACCAGAAAGACAGGATCCAGCCCCACCCACCAGAACACAGGCACCAGTCCCCTCCACCAGGAAGCCTACACAACCCACTGAACCAACCTGACCCACTGGGGGCAGACACCAAAAACAACGGGAACTACGAACCTGCAGCCTGAGAAAAGGAGACCCCAAACACAGTAAGTTAAGCAAAATGAGAAGACAGAGAAATATGCAGTAGATGAAGGAACAAGGTAAAAACCCACCAAACCAAACAAGTGAAGAGGAAATAGGCAGTTTACCTGAAAAAGAATTCAGAGTAATGGTAGTAAAGATGATGCAAAATCTTGGAAATAGAATGGAGAAAATACAAGGAACATTTAACAAGGACTTAGAAGAACTAAAGAGCAAACAAACAATGATGAACAACACAATAAATGAAATTTAAAATACTCTAGAAGGGATCAATAGCAGAATAACTGAGGCAGAAGAACGGATAAGTGACCTGGAATATAAAATAGTGGAAATAACTACTGCAGAGTAGAATAAAGAAAAAAGAATGAAAAGAATTGAGGATAGTCTCAGAGACTTCTGGGACAACATTAAATGTACCAACATTTGAATTATAGGGATCCCAGAAGAAGAAGAGAAAAAGAAAGATCTGAGGAAATATTTGAAGAGATTATAGTTGAAAACATCCCTAACACGGGAAAGGAAATAGTCAGTCAAGTCCAGGAAGCACAGAGAGTTCCATACAGGATAAATCCAAGGAGAAACATGCCAAGACACATATTAATCAAACTATCAAAAATTAAATACAGCCACCTCTTCTCCCACCTATAGATGTAGTTTCTCTGTGTGAAGGCACACCTTTCCCCCGCTCCCGGAGGGTCCGCGGCCACCATGGCATATTAGAGGCAGTAGTGCCTGTGGCAGCGTTGGCCTTTTCAGTGGCGGCAGCAGCACCACGCTCTGTAGCGGCACCCCCCAGAGGCTTAAACCATGGCACTTTTCACGACATTCAGCAGCAGCGTTGCTGTAACCGACAAAGACACCTTCAAATTAAGCACATTCCTTGATTCCACCAAAACCTCACAACGTGACCGAGATGAGCTTCCTGAGCAGCAAGGTGTTGGTGGGGGACTTCATGTCCCCCTTCGACCAGTCAGGTTTGGGGGCTGAAGAGAGCCTAGGTCTCCTAGATGACTACCTGGAGGTGGCCAAGCACTTCAAACCTCATGGGTTCTCTGGCGACAAGGCTAAGGTGTGCTCCTCCGAATGGCTGGGTTGGTCAGTGCCTCAGACAATGGCAAGGAGGATGCTTTCTCTGGGACAGATAGGATGGTGGAGAAAATGGATCTGATGGAGTTTGATTTTAATACCCTGTTGGGTATAGATGACCTGGAAACCATGCCAGATGAGCTTTTGGCCATGTTGTATGACATGTGTGATCTTTTTGACCCCCTACTCCAGTAGACTAATAAGGAGCCCCCTCAGATAGTGAACCCAATAAGCCATCTTCCAGAAAGTTTACCAACAAATGACCAGGGTGCCCCCTTCACTTTCTTACAACCTCTTCCCTTTCCCCAGGGGCCCTGTTCTCCACTCCAGATCATTCTTTTAGTTTAGAGCTATGCAGTGAACTGGTTATCTCTGAGGAGGATAGGATCACATTACGGTGATCCCTCAGTGCATAAAGGAAGAGGATGCCCCCTCAGATAATGATAGTGGCATCTGTATGAGCCCTGACTCCTATCTGGGCTGTACCCAGCATAGCCCCCTTACCTCCAGGGGCTCTCCATATAGAAGCCTGCTATCTCGACGTGCCCCTGGTGGCTCTGTCCACCCCAAACCCTATGACCCTCCTGGAGAGAAGATAGTAGCAGCAAAAGTAAGGGTGAAAAACTCGACAAGAAGCTGAGGAAACTGGAGCAGAACAAGACAGCAGCCATTGGGCACCTCATTTTGGATGAAAGATGGACTTAATTGATACTTATAGGACATTCCATCCAAAAACAACAGGATACACATTCTTCTCAAGTGCTCATGGAACATTCTCCAGGATAGATCATATCTTGGGTCACAAATCAAGCCTTGGTAAATTTAAGAAAATTGAAATTGTATCGAGTATCTTTTCTGACCACAATGCTCTATGACTAGATATCAATTACAGGAAAAAAAAAAAAACTGTAAAAACACCAAACACATGGAGGCTAAACAATATGGTACTTAATAACCAAGATATCACTGAAGAAATCAAAGAGGAAATCAAAAAATACCAAGAAACAAATAACAATGAAAACATGACAACCCAAAACCTATGGGATGCAGCAAAGCAGTTCTAAGAGGGAAGTTTATAGCAATACAATCCTACCTCCAGAAACAAGAAAAATCTCAAATAAATACCCTAAACTTACACCTAAAGCAATTAGAGAAGGAAGAACAAAAAGACCCTAAAGTTAGAAGAAGGAAAGAAATTATAAAGATCAGATCAGAAATAAATGAAAAAGAAATGAAGAAAACAATAGCAAAAATCAATAAAACTAAAAGATGGTTCTTTGAGGAGATAAACAAAATTGATAAACCATTAGCCAGACTCATCAAGCAGAAAAGGGAGAAGACTCAAATCAACAGAATTAGAAATGAAAAAGGAGAACTAACAACTGACAAAGGATCATGAGAGATTAACAAGCAACTATATGCCAAAAAAATGGACAACCTGGAAGAAATGGACAAATTCTTAGAAAAACACAACCTTCCAAGACTGAACCAGAAAGAAATACAAAATATAAATAGACCAATCACAAGCACTGAAATTGAAACTGTGATTCAAAATCTTCCAACAAACAAAAGCCCAGGACCAGATGGCTTCACAGGCGAATTCTATCAAACATTTAGAGAAGAGTTAACACCTATCCTTCTCAAACTCTTCCAAAAGATAGCAGAGGGAGGAACACTCCCAAACTCATTCTATAAGGCCACCATCACGCTGATACCAAAACCAGACAAAGATGTCACACACAAAAAAGAAAACTACAAGCCAATATCACTGATGAACATAGATGCAAAATTCCTCAACAAAATACTAGCAAGAAGAATCCAGCAGCACATTAAAAGGATCATACAGCATGATCAAGTGGGGTTTATCCCAGGAATGCAAGGGTTCTTCAATGTATGCAAATCAGTCAGTGTGATACACCATATTAACAAATTGAAGGATAAAAACCATATGATAATCTCAATAAATGCAGAAAAAGCTTTTGACAAAATTCAACACCCATTTATGATAAAAACCCTCTAGAAAGTAGGGAACCTACCTCAACATAATAAAGGCCATATATGACAAACCTATAGCCAACATCATTCTCAATGGTGAAAAACTGAAAACGTTTCCTCTAAGATCAGGAACAGGACAAGGTTGCCCACTCTCACCACTATTATTCAACATAGTTTTGGAAGCTTTAGCCACAGCAATCAGAGAAGAAAAAGAAATTAAAGGAATCCAAATCAGGAAAGAAGAAGTAAAACTGTCACTGTTTGCAGATGACATGATACTATGCATAGAGAATCCTACAGATGCCACCAGAAAACTACTAGAGATAATCAATGAATTTGGTAAAGTAGCAGGATACAAAATTAATGCATTCCTATACACTAATGATGAAAAATCTGAAAGAGAAATTAAGGAAACATTCCCATTTACCATGGCAACAAAAAGAATAAAACACCTAGGAATAAACCTGCCTAAGGAGACAAAAGACCTGTATGCAGAAAACTGTAAGACACTGATGAAAGAAATTAAAGATGATACAAACAGATGAAGAAATATACCATGTTCTTGGATTGGAAGAATCAACATTGAGAAAATGACTATACTACCAAAACAATCTACAGATTCACTGCAATCCCTATCAAGCTACCAGTGGCGTTTTTCACAGAACTAGAACAAAAAATTTCACAATATGTATGGAAACACAAAAGACCCCAAATAACCAAAGCAACCTGAGAAAGAAAAACGGAGCTGGAGGAATCAGCCTCCCTGACTTCAGACTATACTACAAAGCTACAGTAATCAAGACAGTATGGTACTGGCACAAAAACAGAAATATAGATCAATAGAACAGGATAGAAAGCCCAGAGATAAACCTACACACATCTGGTCACCTTATCTTTGATAAAGGAGGCAAGAGTATACAATGAAGCAAAGACAGCCTCTTCAATAAGTGGTGCTGGGTAAACTGGACAGCCACATGTAAAAGAATGAGATTAGAAAACTCCCTAACACCATACACAAAAACAAACTCAAAATGGATTAAAGACCTAAATGCAAGGCCAGACACTGTAAAACTCTTAGAGGCAAACATAGGAAGAACACTCTTTGACATAAACACAGCAAGATCCTTTTTGACCCACCTCCTAGAGAAATGGAAATAAAAACAAAAGTAAACAAATGGGACCTAATGACACTTAAAAGCTTTTGCACAGCAAAGGAAACCATAAACAAGGCAAAAAAGACAACCCTCAGAATGGGAGAAAATATTTGCAATTGAAGCAACTGACAAAGGATTAATCTCCAAAATATACAAACAGCTCATGTAGGTCAATATCCAGAAAACAAACAACCCAATCCAAAAATGGTTAGAAGACCTAAATAAACATTTCTCCAAAGAAGATATACAGATTGCCAACAAACACATGAAAGGATGTTCAACATCACTAATCATTAGAGAAATGCAAATGAAAACTACAATGAAGGTATCACCTCACACTGGTCAGAAGGGCCATCATCAAAAAATATACAAGCAATAAATGCTGGAGAGGGTCTGGAGAAGAGGGAGCCCTCTTGCCCTATTGCTGGGAATGTAAATTGATACAGCCACTATGGAAAACAGTATGGAGGTTCCTTAAAAAAGTAAAAATAGAACTACCTTATGATGCAGCAATCCCACTACTGGGCATATACCCTGAGAAAACCATAATTCAAAAAGAGTCATGTACCACACAATTTTAGAACTGCTTGGAGTATGTTTTGGTCTATGAAGTGAGGTTGCTCTTATTTGGCCGACTTTATAGAAACTATTATGAAAAATAATGAAAAAATAATTGTATAGCCCAGTAAATTTTACAGAGAAATAAATGATAAACATAACATGGAAAAAAAAAGAATCATGTACCACAATGTTCATTGCAGCACTATTTACAATAGCCAGGACATGGAAACAACCTAAG
The DNA here is from genome assembly GCF_026419965.1 of Kogia breviceps. Taxonomy (NCBI): domain Eukaryota; kingdom Metazoa; phylum Chordata; class Mammalia; order Artiodactyla; family Physeteridae; genus Kogia; species Kogia breviceps. The sequence goes on from NC_081311.1 coordinate 54,395,291, forward strand.
TGTCTGTTGACAGATGAATGGATAAAGAAGATGTGGCACATATATACAGTGGAGTATGACTCAGCCATAAAAAGAAACCAAACTGAGTTATCTGTAGTGAGGTGGATGGACCTAGAGTCTGTCATACAGAGTGAAGTAAGTCAGAAAGAGAAAAACAAATGCCGTATGCTAACACATATATATGGAATCTAAAAAAAAAAAAAAAATGGTTCTGAAGAACCTAGGGGCAGAACAGGAATTAAGATGCAGACATAGAGAATGGACTTGAGGACACGGGGATGGGGAAGGGTAAGCTGGAATGAAGTAAGAGAGTAGCATGGACATATATACACTACCAAATGTATAATAGATAGCTAGTGGGAAGCAGCCGCATAGCACAGGGAGACCAGCTTGGTGCTTTGTGACCACCTAGAGGGGTGGGATAGGGAGGGTGGGAGGGAGGGAGACGCAAGAGGGAGGGGATATGGGAATATATGTATATGTATAGCTGATTCACTTTGTTATAAAGCAGAAACTAATACAACATTGTAAGCAATTATACTCCAATAAAGATGTTTAAAAAAAAGAAAAATAGAAAAAGTCTACCTGTCTTTCAGATCCAGTCTCCCAGCTCTTCACATGTATTGTCTACCTTCCTCCAAGTACAGTCTCCTTTGACTCTGTCCTGCCTAGAGGAATGTACACAGCCAACCACTGTATATCCCTTGAAGTCCTCTAACAAAAACTAAGCATGAGATCAATTTCCAGCATGATTACATGGGGAGCTTAACTGACTTGCTCCTCAGTGAAACTGGTAAAAATTATTGAAAAAAAAATTTTAAGCCTCCAGAAATGGTCCTAAGCACAAAATCTACTGAAGAAAATGTATGAAAATTTGTTAAGAAAGGTGAGTCTGTGATATATGAAATAAGACAACCCCAACCTGCCATTCTCTCAGCTCTGTGAGGTTCAGACTCCACTCCATTCTTCAGCCAGGAGCACAGGCTCCCTCTCTCTTCAGTTCTCACCTTGGTTGGCGGTGGGGCATGGGGGGAGGGCCCTTCTTTCTGAGAGGAGCAGGACTCCAGTGTTTCGCTGAGGCTAAGACCCAGGTGAGTTCAGTTAAAAGGTAGGGGCTCCTTCCTCCAGCCACACCTCCGACTTGTGGAATGAAGGCTCTCCTTCGGGCACAGTGCACTAAGAATACTAGGGCCCTGATAGCCCTTGCCCCAGCTCGTAAAACAGTGGTTCCACGACAGAAGAGGCAAGCTGAGAAGACCTCAGGTTGCTACCCCTCCTCCACTTCGTTCTCAGCTCTTAGAGTGGTGTGTCACTAAGAGAGAAGCTTGTCACTCTCCCCATCCCTAGCTCCAGAGCCCTGGCTCAAAGATTTTGCCTGGGTGGAAAAGCATGTCATAAACCAGATAATTCCAATTAGAGAATAAGAGTCCCAAGGGAAATGACTTCATTCACAACCGAGTTTGAAGAAAGTCAAGCCTAGAGGGTGGCCTCAGAAATAGTGCAGGTTGTGTTGAAAGGCAATTAGATAAGATACAAGATACAGGTTAAACTGTGGGAAGATACTTGCTAGGTCAGAACAAATACCAGAGATCTCAAAAACTATTCCATTAAAGTAGCCACAATTTGATTGGATCAGTGTGTAGAGCAATGTATGCCCCAGAGCACTGTTAAAAAACAACAGAGCAATTAGCCTACAGTTAGTGGGGTTAAACATCTGAAGGTGGTTAGAGAAAGAGAGAAGGAGAGCCTTTCGGATACTGTCATTCCAGGATGACTATGGGCATAGCCAAAGCTGTGCCCCACTGAGGAGCAACATCAAAGTCTTCACAGTGAGGGGAAGAAAGAGAATAGACTTGTCTTTGTGAGTTTGGGCTGCTGTAACAAAGTACTATGAACTGGGTGGCTTATCAACAACAGAAATAGAAATATGAACAGAAAAAAACTTCAAAATAGCCATTATATATGTGTTCACAGAACTAAAGGAAAGCATGATTAAAGAAGTAACAAAATGTTTAATGACAGTGTTGCTGCGGATAGATAATACCAGTAAACTTTAGATAGAAATCATTTTAAAAGAGCCAAATGGAAGCCTTGGAGTTGAAAAGTACAACTTTAATTTTAAAAACCAAGGAGAGGAATAAAATTGTCTACAGAGGAAGAGAAGATCAAACACTAAATGAGTTCACAGATGCAGAGCAGTGAGAAACAAATGAATACTTGTGATGATGGGAGTTTTCAATAACATAGGACAGAGGAGGTACAGGTAACTAACATTTATGCACGACTTCTATGCCCAAGCAATGTGCTCAGTGTCTTACTCAGACTACAACTGCATTAGGCATCAATGGCTTTAGTGCAGTGTCCTCCAGATATTCCTGATAGTATCCTAAGATCTGTGTAAATAGAGAAACATCACATGTTCGTGGATCAGAAGACTTAACACTGTAAAGATAGAAATACTCCCCAAACTAGTCTACAGATTCCATGTAATCCCTATCAAAATTCAAATGACTTCTTTGTTGAAAATGATAAGCTGATTCTAAAATTCATATGGAATTGAAAGAACCCAGAATAAGCACACAATCCTGAAAAAAAGAAGGACTCATAGTTCCCAATTTAAAAACTTAGGGCTTCCCTGGTGGTGCAGTGGTTGAGAGTCCACCTGCCAATGCACGGGACACGGGTTCGAGCCCTGGTCCGGGAAGATCCCACATGCCATGGAGCAACTAAGCCCGTGCACCACAACTACTGAGCCTGCACTCTAGAGCCCATGAGACACAACTACTGAGCCTGCGTGCCACAACTACTGAAGCCCGCGTGCCTAGAGCCCGTGCTCAGCAACAGGAGAAGCCACTGCAATGAGGAGCCAGCACACCCTAACCCCACTCGCCACAACTAGAGAGGGCCTGCGTGCAGCAATGAAGACCCAATGCAACCAAAAATAAATTAATTAATTAATTATTTTTAAAAAGAAAACATAGGAGTGAATTTTCATGACCTTGGATTTGGCAATGGAGTCTTGGTTATAAAATCCAAAGCATGAGCAACAAAAGAAAATAAACTAGACCTCATCAAAATTTAAAAGTTTTGTGTTTCAAGTACACCATCAAGAAAGTGAAATTTGACCAAGAAAATGGGAGAAAATATTTACAAATCATATATTTGATAAGGGACTTGTATCTAGAAGACATAAAGAACTCTTACCACTCAGTAATGAAGACAAAAAACCCAATTAAATAATGGTCAAAGGATTGGAATAGGTATTTTTCCAGGGAAGATATACAAATGGCCAATAAGCACATGAAAAGGTGCTCATATCATCAGTTATCAAGGAATTAAAACCACAATGAAATACCACTTCATACCCACAAGGATGGCTAGAATCAAAATGTCGTACAGGGCTTCCCTGGTGGCGCAGTGGTTGAGAATCCGCCTGCCGATGCAGGAGACACGGGTTCGTGCCCTGTTCCGGGAAGATCCCACATGCCGCGGAGCAACTACGCCCGTGAGCCATGGCCGCTGAGCCTGCGCGTCCGGAGCCTGTGCTCCGCAACGGGAGAGGCCACAACAGTGAGAGGCCCGCATACCGCAAAAAAAAAAAAAAAAAAAAAAAAAAAAAAAAAAAAAAAAAAAAAAAATGTCGTACAATGAGTGCTTGTAAAGATGTAGAGGAATGGGAACCCTTGTACATTGCTAGTGGGAATGTAAAATGATGAAGCCACTTTAGAAAACAGTCTAGCAGTGCTTTAAACATAAAGTTATCATATGACCCAACAATTCTGCTCCTAGGTATTTATCCAACAGAAATAAGAACATATGAACACACAAAAACTTGTGCATAAAAATTTATAGAAGCATTATTCATAATAGCAAAAAAGTGGAAACAGCCCAAATATCTACCAACTGGTGAATGAAGAAACAAAAACGTGACATACCCATACAATGGAATACAATTCCGCCATAAATAGGAATAAAAATACTGATGGATGCAACAACTTAGATGAACCTTGAAAACTTATGCCAAATGAAAGGAGCCAGTCACAAAAGTCCACTTACTATATCATTCCATTCGTTTGAAAATCGGTACAAAGAAATCTAGAAACAGAAAGTAGATTATCTGTAGTCTAGGGTTGGGGGTGGAAGAGGTAATAAGAGAGTGATAGCTGAAGGGTACAGAGTTTCTTTTTGAGGAGATGAAAATATTCTAAAATGGACTGTGGTGATAGTTTCACACATCTGTGAATAAACTAAAAACCATTGAATTGTGTACTTCAAATATGCAAATTATATGGTATAGAAATTATACCTCAGTGAAGCTATTCCAATAGGAAACATATCCCAACATGGAAAGAGACCATTCCAGATTCTAAACCCTTCAAAAATTTTTTCTTTCTTTCCTGTATGGGATATTTAAACAGGTTGAGCAGTAATCTCATTTTAACCCCCAAACAAGAATTCCCCAAGCATGCAACTGAACCTGTAAAGCTTAACTATGAATTTGTGCTACATTTACAATGTCCCATCCCTGCTGGGTTTATACAGGAACTGCCACCTTTTGACTGGGGCCACAGTACTTTGTGGCACTCCTGTTAACAGGCATGCAACATCCCTGGGCCTCTGTTTCCTCATCTGTTCATCTGGCACACTCACCCTTGCTCCAGCAAGTTCTCCCCTGTTTGTTGTGAAGATCAAATGCAATCATGAGAAGCACTTTGAAAAGAAGAAGGCATTATAAAAACAAAGGAGATTAATCCTTAGCATTCATCTCAAAAAAGCTTTTAGCAACTGCCCCCCCCATAGCAGATTAAGCACAAATTAAAAACAAAACTGCAACTAGCCTTTTCATCCAAATTCAAAAGGTGTTTTACAGTCATTAAGCTTTGAAGTTCATAAACTAGTACACTATTTGAATATTTCCATTAGTCGTATAAAGTGAGAAATAAAGTCACAGCCTTTGTCAGAGGATTGAATGTTTCCAAATGACATATCTCATGAATACAGGGCAGAAAAGTAATGAGAAATATCAAACTCTCTTTTTCTTTTGTAGTATACTAATACCAAAAAAGCTTTTAAAATTAAAAAATGTTGGTCACACTTTGAGCACACTTAGCATTCTTTTTAAAGCAATTTCTCTGCTGGCAGTGGATTTTAAGTTGTATGTAATGCCTTAAGCTGAGAAAACAGGTCTTGAAAAGGAAAAAAAACAACGAAACAAGCATGATACAGTCAGTTGTAAGTAATCACTTTACAAAGGGAATTATAAAGAAGCGCTGGGAGTCTCGCCTTCAGAGTCCCTCCCTTGAAGGACCTGACCATTTATGCTGCTACATAAATTCACAACATGAGAGGGATCCAAATTCTCCAATTATGATTTTCAGTACTAAAAATAATTATTTCCATTTTCCAAGTCCTTTCACATATATTATCCCTTTTGATCATCACACCATGAGGGAAGCAATGTTTTTCCCGCTCATGAATTATAGAACTAGGAGTGGTACCCAGCATTCCAACTCTCCACCATCTGTGCTGTCCTATGCCCTGTGCAGAGGCTGAGAACCACAAAAGATCTCTCGCCACCTGGCGACTACATCCAAACTCCTGCATTAAGAGGCTGGACCAACCTAGCATGGCTTTCCCCAGCCTAAGGCCACATCCCTGAGTTGACTAAGATCCCCTCTGAGTTCCTGTCTAAAAAAACTAAAGGTTGTCAAAAGAATGTACCACTTGATCTAGCCAATGCCTGGCCATAGACCCCTGACCTCCACTGCCTTCTTAGAGCACTTACTAAAAAGAAAAAAAAAGGGAAAACATTACAATTGTAAATCCTTCCTCTGTCCCTTTCAGATATATATGTATGTATCCCCTCCAACTTAGGAGTGTCTTTCTCAAGGACCTAAAAGCCATTTCTTTGAAATGCATCATCAGGAACGATAGGGCCTCTGTCTCCCAGTCTTAGTGGGTGGGTAGAATAAGTATTGATAATTGCCAGCTAGCAGACACAGCTGTCCCAATGACACTCAGCTGATCAACCCTCCACCAGCTTTTTGTAATTTTTTTTCCCTGATTGTACTTGAGCCCTGCTCACTCCCCCTCCCTAAACTCCCTCATTTCCCCCTTTAAAACACCCAGTCACCGCTGTACAAATATAGTGGAACTCAGCCCTATTTCAGTAGTCAATAAAATCTGCCTTCACCACTTGAACTAATATCCAGCTTTATTTATCTTTGACAACACACACACGCCCCCCCCAGGCAAGTGTGATCAAATCCTGCCTCATCTCCTCTTCATTTTGTCCTGTTCCTGACCCAAGTCCCCTCCCCTCCGTCTTCAAGGCTTCCCACCATACCAATGGAATAACCTCCTTACAACTCTCTGCCTCAAGTCTGTCTCCCAGGCAATTCACTCTGCATCTCCCTCCCAAGGTATAGGTTGCATCATCTTCCTCTCTTCAAAAACACCTGCAATGTTGACAAGCTAATTAGCATTCAATACCCTGCACTGGCTGGAGTAAGCCTCAATTTCATTTATATCCCTGAGCTAAGGTGCCAAGTGAATGCAGGGGCAGGAAGAAGCAAGACTTCCACACACTGCTCTGCAGGGCCCTACATGAGGACAGCCTCACAGAATGAGAGCATGGAAGGCTTGTGAAAATCACTGGTAAGCCATTCACACACAGCCTCAGCCCTATCTCAGCTGTTGTCTGACAGTGTTCCTGAAAAGACCCAGAAACTCAGAAAATCCTGCCTCATACAGGCAAAAATCTGGTATTCTTTCACCTCACTATCTGCTTTGGACTTGTACAAAACAGAATAAAGACCAGAATTAATAATGCTACTGACAGCCAGCATCTATCAAATGCCTTCTCTGAGCAAAGCAACTCACTAAAAGCCTACATGCATTTTCTCATTAAATCTTAATAGTGCCATAACCATGAGGTGTAGGTACTGTTATTATTCCCATTGAACAGATGAAGAAATTGAGGTTTAACATGGATCTGCATCTTTCCCATAAGTGGCAAAGCTAGAACATGAATCCAGGTCCCTGTGTCCTCAGAGCTTGAGTTCTTAACCACTGCACAACACGTCGACAAGCATCCCAACATTTTTAAACAGCCCTCATTCAGTCTTATGGTCTTCAAGCCATTTCTCATAACATGGACCACGATCCTTTTGTCATCCCAGGCATTGTCCTCTGAACTTGGGTCACTAAGTCTAGAATGAAACAAAAATAAAACTCCGAGGAAGGCCTGGGCAGGCACTTTCCTCATTCATTTTACATTATGTTCTCATTGGGTCTTTATTTTTGTTTGTTCATTTTAAAGCCTTGCCACCACTTCCTCTCAATTCATCAAGATAGACTTCAAATAGATTAAAGAGTTAAATATTTCCTTGAAAAAAAATCAATGAAAAAATGAGAAAAAGAGTGATATATATTTCAAAGCTCCTTTAAGATTATTTTCTAAACATAGCAGTAACACAAGAAAGGACATCCCTGGTGGCGCAGTGGTTGAGAGTCCGCCTGCCGATGCAGGGGACACGGGTTCGTGCCCCGGTCCGGGAAGATCCCACATGCCGCTGAGCAGCTGGGCCTGTGAGCCATGGCCGCTGAGCCTGCGCGTCCGGAGCCTGTGTTCCACAACGGGAGAGGCCACAACAGTGAGAGGCCCTTGTACCGCAAAAAAAAAAAAAAAAAAGAAAGAAAGAAAGAAAAAGGAAGGACAAAGGAAAATATTGAAGATCTGACTACAAAAAAATTGAAAACTTCTGAACATGAAAAGCAACTAAAATAAAGATGCAGACATAGAGAATGGACTTGAGGACATGCGGAGGGGGAAGGGTAAGCTGGGGCGAAGTGAAAGAGTGGCATGGACATACATACACTACCAGGTGTAAAATATATAATTAGTGGGAAGCAGCCACATAACACAGGGAGATCAGCTCTGTGCTTTGTGACCACCTAGAAGGGTGGGATAGGGTAAGTGGGAGAGAGACAGAAGAGGGAGGGTATATAGGGATATATGTATACATATAGCTGATTCACTTTGTGATACAGTAGAAATTAACACACCATTGTAAAGCAGTTATACTCCAATAAAGATGTTAAAAATATATATATATAAAGACAAAACAGCAGACTGAAAAAATGTTTGCAGGAAATATGACAAGGGTAAATGTCCTTATTAAACAGAGAGAGTATGCCAATTGATAAGAAAAACATTAAGATAAATGGCTACGAGCAGGAGATTTACACAAGAGAAAATGCAACCTGTAAACTAATGTGTTGGAGGAAAGTTAAACTTCATAAGAAGCTAAGAAATGTAAATAATGTTACCAATTTTCACCTAATAATTAGCAAAAGATTAATAAGACGTTCAATGCTCTCAGAGGATCGGCAAAATCAGTACTTTCCTACTTTTTCTGGAGGCAGTATAAATTGTTAGACTTCTAGAAAGAACTTTGGCAATTAATTTCACAGGTGTTTTATTTTAAGTCTCATAGGCCAATAATCTTACTTCTGTAATCATTCAAATCACAAAAAGAGCTAAAACGTATAAGATAATAACAGTAGCTCAAAGTGCAGCTATACAAAGATTACAATAAGAGAAGCATGTTTATGTGTGTTTATGCATATATGCTACATATGTTACCTCCACTTCATAAGTCACTATTTTATAATGTAAAATATGTATACTTTCTAACAACATTAAAATATGTGTATAATATGTTGTGGAAAAGCAAGATAGGTATGTATACACTCTGTGTATTCCCTCATATAACTATGCACAAAAATTCATCTGAAAAAATTAGGAGGGCCTAAAGGAACATGGTAAGGATTGCTAAGTCAATCTTTGGGTTTATGAGTGACTTGAGTTTTCCCTTATTCTTCATACATACATGCACATAGATACATGCACAATTTTATAACATTTATCAATATTTCTCTTAAATTTTGGTATATAAGTCCATGTTTATTTAAAACACTTTTTCTCATTAATATTGTTTATTAAAAATTTAGAAATATTTAAGTAAGGACAAAAAACAAACATCTTGAACTCTTACATCTAGATAATTCTAACTATCGTCAACATCTTGATATATAACTTCTAGTACCTTTCAATAATATTATAGTAATAATTGATTTTGTTGTTGTTGTTGTTGTTGTTGTTGTTGTTGTTGTACGTGGGCCTGTCACTGTTGTGGCCTCTCCTGTTGCAGAGCACAGGCTCCAGACGCACAGGCTCAGTGGCCATGGCTCACAGGCCCAGCCGCTCCATGGCATTCGGAATCTTCCCAGACCCGGGCACGAACCCGTGTCCCCTGCATCAGCAGGCAGACTCTCAACCACTGCGCCACCAGGGAAGCCCAATAATTGATATTTTTTAATTTTTATTTTATATTGGAGTATAGTTGATTTACAATGTTGTGTTAGTTTCAGGTTTACAGCAAAGTGATTCAGTTATACATATACATATCTCTATTTTTTCAAATTCTTTTCCCATATAGGTTATTACGGAGTATTGAGTAGAGTTTTCCTGTGCTATACCGTACGTCCTTGTTGATTATCTATTTTATATATAATAGTGAGTATATGCTAATCCCAACCTAATTTATCTCTCCCCTCCACCTTTCCCCTTTGGTAACCACAAGTTTGTTTTCTAAGTCTGTGAGTCTTGTTTCTGTTTTGTAAATAAGTTCATTTGTATCATTTTTTAGATTCCACATATAAGTGATACCATACAATATTTGTCTTTCTCTATCTGACTTACTTCACTTAGTGTGATCATCTCTAGATCCATCCATGTTGCTGCAAAATGGCATTATTTCATTCTTTTTTGAGTAATATTCCATTGTATATATGTACCACATCTTCTTCATCCATTCATCTGTCTATGGACATTTAGGCTGTTTCCATGTCTTGACTATTTTAAATAGTGCTGCAATGAATATTGAGTGCATGTATCTTTTCAAATTATGGTTTTCTCCAAGTATATGCCCAAGAGTGGGATTCAGGATCATATGGTAGTTCTATTTTTAATTTTTTAAGGAACCTCCATACTTTTCTCCATAGTGGCTGTATCAATTTACATTCCCCCCAACAGTGTAAGAGGGTTCTCTTTTCTCCACACCCTCTCCAGCATTTATTGTTTGTAGATTTTCTGATAATGGCCATTCTGACTGATGTGAGGTGGTACCTCATTGTAATTTTGATTTGCGTTTCTCTAATAAATAGCGATGTTGAGCATCTTTTCATGTGCTTTTTTGGCCACCTGTATGTCTTCTTTGGAGGAATGTCTACTTAGGTCTTCTGCCTATTTTTTTTTAGTTCTTTTTTTGTTGTTGTTAATTTATTTATTTTATTTATTTTTGGCCGTGTTGGGTCTTCGTTGCTGTGCCTGGGCTTTCTCTAGTTGCGGCGAGCGGGGTCTACTGTTCATTGCAGTGCAAGGGCTTCTCATTGCGGTGGCTTCTCCTGTTGCAGAGCATGAGCTCTAGGCTCATGGGCTCTAGAGCGCAGGCTCAGTAGTTGTGGCGCACAGGCTTAGTTGCTCCGTGGCATGTGGGATCTTCCCAGACCAGGGCATGAACCTATGTCCCCTGCATTGGTAGGCAGATTCTTAACCACTGAGCCACCAGGGAAGCCCTTCTGCCTATTATTTGATTGGGTTGTTTGGGTTCTTTTTGATATTGAGCCACATGAGCTGTTTGTATAGTTTGGAGATTAATCCCTTGTTGCTCACATTGTTTGCAAATATTTTCTACCATTCTGATGGTTGTCTTTTTGTGTTGTTCATGGTTTCCTTTGCTATGCAAAAGCTTTTAAGTTTAACTAGGGCCCATTTGTTTATTTTTGCTTTTGTTTTCATTACTCTAGGAGACAGATCCAAAAAAATATTGCTGCAATTTATGTCAAAGACTGTTCTGCCTATGTTCTCATCTAAGAGTTTTATAGTATCCGGGCTTATATTTAGGTCTTTATTCCATTTTGAGTTTATTTTTGTGTATGGTGTTATAGAATGTTCTAATTTCATTCTTTTACATGTAGCGGTCCAGTTATCCCAGCACCATTTATTGAAGAGACTATCTTTCCTCCATTGTATATTCTTGCCTCCTTTGTCATAGATTAATTGACCATAGGTACGAGGGTAACAATAATTGATCTTTATGTATCACTTACTGTGTCAGGCACTATTCTAAGATCTTGAGGTATATTAATTCATTGATTCTTCACAAAAAACTTATGAAGTAAATTCTATCCACCCCCATCTTACAGATAAGAAAACTAAAGTAAAATAAGTAATTGGCCAAAAGTTACATAGCTTGTTACTAGTGGAGCTAAGATTCCAATATGGACCATTTCAAGTATTTTAATGGAATCATTCTAAATGTAGATTTCCATTTGCTCCTTTAAATTTAGCAGTATATTTTGAACATTTTCTTGTCATTTTTTATTCTTCCACTTCCCAATTAATAATTGACAGAGTAGATTGCAAAATATAACCCATCTATATGCTGTCTACAAGAAACTCCAAATATAATGAGATAGGTATGATGAAAAAAAAGGTTGCAAATATATATTTAAGCGAACATTAATCAATAAAAGCAGGCATGGCTATATTAATATCAGATAAAGTAAATTTCAGAGCAAAGAAAATGAACAGAGAAAAAGAGGAATATTATATAATGATAAAAGGGTCAACCCATCAAGAAGACATAGAAGTCCTTAATGTGTATGCACCAAACATCGAAGCAATATGTGAAGTAAAACCTGATAGAACTGAAAGAATAGACAAACCCAGAATTATACTTGAGACCAACACTCCTTTCACAAATGATAGAACAAGTAGACCAAGACTACAGGAGAAGTCAACACCACCATCAACCAACAGGGTCTAATTGACATTTATAGAACACACCACCTTAAGACAGCAGAATATGCATTATTTTCAAGTGCTTGCAAAATGTTTATCAAGATAGACTATATTCTGGGCCACAAAACAGACCTAAAACAAATTTTGAAAAATTATACAATGTTTTCTCCAACCACAAAACGTCAATAACTGAATGATAACAGGAAAATCTTCAAATGCTTGGGAACTAAACAACACACTTCTAAATAATACATGGATCAAAGGGAAATTTTAAAAATACATTGGACTGAATGAAAATGAAAACACAGCCTACAAAAATGTGTGTGACATAGCTACAGCAGTGCTGAGGGGAAACTGTATCACTAAATGCACATATTTTAAAAAGAAGGAAAGTCTTAATAATCTAAACTCCCACCTTAAACCAAGAACCTAGAAAAAAAAAAAGAGGAAATAAATCCAAAGCAAGCAAACAGAAGAAATTAATAACGAAAAAAGAGAGAGAAACTGAATGAAACAAAAAATGGGTTTTGTAGTTTACAGCATACAAGTCCTATACGTGTTTCGATAGATTGAAGGGGCAGATACACATGAGACTGGGCCTCTGCCTGCAAGATCTGTCAGTCTGTTGGGGAGACATACAAGTAAGGAAAGAATCACAAAACCCTGGTGAGAACAATTTAAGCCTTTGAGACTTAAAGAAATGGTGATGTTCCAACTCCCTCTGCATCACCTGATGAATGCTAGGACCAAACCCACTGAAAAATTGGAGAACCTGCACCAGGATTCAAAATTAATGGAAAGTTTTGCCCACATGTCATACACCTTAAGGAATTTCTCCTGCATATGTTGAAGATGGGAGCAGTTTAAGTGTACTCACAAGAGGTGATGTCCTGGCACCTCTGAGTATGTGGAGCTCATTACACAAGGACTCAGGCACATTATGGGCCAAAGGGATCAACTTTTCCAGTGCAGTCTGCCAGGGTGCATGGGGGAAACCAAAGAAAAGGGGGGCCAGGGCTGCATGTATGTGTGTCTGTCTCTGGCTGGGGCCTTGACCTCTGAGGAGACCATAGGCAATGACAGGCACACTGCTTCTGAGGGCATCTCATCAGCATGGAGCTCAGCACCCAGCCTGGAAATTATCCTAAGGGCTTCTTGTTCCTTTTCTGTTTGTTCTACCCACATTTTAACACTAAATTTGATGAATCTTTACATAAGTAAATATTATGAAAGACATACTTTATTTTAGTAAAGGAACAAATACAATGAGACTGCAGCACACAGCACTCAAACGCAAACAAAAACGTATTGCAGCCAAAGTTTTAAGAAGTTGAGAAATTCTGAAAACAATCTTCCTATTTTTAAAGTGTAGGGTGTCCCCCACCCCTTTCCTTTTCCCCAGACCACTCCAGACCTCCAGCTACCCAGGAGAAAGGGCAGAGGAGGGCTCTGTTCCATACTGGGGGCACAGAGACTGGGGCCTGTGGCAGACTCCCACTGTCACACTTCAGATCCTTGCTGTGGGAAATTTGGACCCAGGGTCCGTGTCACACCACATGGAGCCACCACTCTGCCCTGCCCGCAACTGTGGTCCTCAGATTTTCTGAACACATGAAAGCCCTCTCTTCTAACTGCCATCAGTCACAGTTGTCTTAATCCATTCTGGCTGCTATAACAAAATATCACAGACTGGGTGGCTTATAAACAACAGACACTTATTTCTCACAGTTCTGGAGGCTGAGAAGTCCAAGATCAAGGACCAAGAGATTCAGGGTCTGGAGAGAACCAACTTCCTAGACAGCTGTCTTTTCGCTACCACCTCACATGGGGGGAGAGGCAAGGTAACTTTCTCTGCCACTTTTATAAGGACATTAATTCCATTCATGAGGGCTCCACCCTCATGACCTAATCACCTCCCAAAGGCTCCACTTCCTAATATTATCACCTGTGAGTTAGGTTTCAACATATGAATTTGAGGGGGACACAGATATTCAGACCATAGCTCAAGCACATGAGCCTGATATCCCCCCTGAATTCACACCCATTTTATAGCTTTATTATGGGGTCTATCCCTTGAAGAAGTTACATAGTGTCATCTGCATTCTACAAATGGACAAAGTGAGACCCAGATATAAAACAGTTAATTGCTCCCACTTTGGGTCTATATCAACTAGGCTATAACTTAGATTTTCACTGTCAAAAGCATAATAACTTAGTCAATTATAAAATAATTAAGGCACTAATACATTGAGATTTATTTAAGGAATAATAAATTGTGTGTATATGCATGTCATTTCTGTTTCTTCTGAAGTTTCAGTTATTTACAAAATGAAAAAAATCCAACTTTAACTTGATGTTCCTATGCTAATCATGACTATTCTGTCTTTTGGGTAAGACACTCTGTTTCAAGATGAACTGGATATGTTGTATTGTGATTCTTTCAAGGAATGCTCTAGCAAAGTGTGGCTCATCACTATGGCACTGTAGCATTCACTCTTCAGTGGTAAATTTTACAGAAGCAGAGAAGGGAATGTCAACAGCCTTCCTTCAGTCATTTGTTTTCCTTCTACTCCTGTCAAAATATCACAAAACTCAAAAACTCCAAGAAAGGCTGAAAGCTCATAAGGGAAAAGCCGTGGAGCTGGGGTCCAGGGTCCAAGAGGAACTTACCTACCACATCCAGAGGCAGCAGGGAAGCAGCCAGGAAGCAGGGAGTTCAAGGAGCCCAAAGCTTTGCTTTAACCATTTGTCCTACAGTTCTGTCTGTCTGTTTTGTTTTGTTTTGTTTTGTTTTAAGTATACTTTTTAGCGCTTGTTATCATTGGTAGATTTGTTTTTTGGTTTGGTTGCTCTCTTCTTTCTTTCTTTTTTTTATTACTTTTTATTTTTAATAATTTTAATAGCTTTATTTTATTTTTTCTTTCTTTCTTTCTCTCTTTTTCTCCCTTTTCTTCTGAGCCGAGTGTCTGACAGGGTCTTGGTGCTCCAGCCGGGTGTCAGGCCTGAGCCTCTGAGGTAGGAGAGCCAAGTTTAGGACATTGGTCCACCAGAGACCTCCCAGCTCCATGTAATATCAAACGACAAAAGCTCTCCCAGAGATCACCATCTCAACACTAAGACCCAGCTCCACTCAACGACCAGCAAGCTCCAGTGCTGGATGCCCTATGCCAAACAACTAGCAAGACAGGAACACAACCGCACCAGTTAGCAGAGAGGCTGCCTAAGATCATAATAAGGTCACAGGCACCCCAAAATACACCACTGGATGCAGCCCTGCTCACCAGAAAGACAAGATCCAGCCTCATCCACCAGAACACAGGCACCAGTCCCCACCACCAGGAAGCCTACACAAGCCACTGAACCAACCTGACCCACTGGGGGCAGACACCAAAAACAACGGGAACTACGAACTGCAGGCTGTGAAGAGGAGACCCCAAACACAGTAAGTTAAGCAAAATGAGAAGACAGAGAAACACACAGCAGATGAAGAAGCAAGGTAAAAACCCACCAGACTGAACAAGTGAAGAGGAAATAGGCAGTTTACCTGAAAAAGAATTCAGAGTAATGATAGTAAAGATGATGCAAAATCTTGGAAATAGAATGGAGAAAATACAAGGAACACTTAACAAGGACCTAGAAGAACTAAAGAGCAAACAAACAATGATGAACAACACAATAAATGAAATTAAAAATTATCTAGAAGGAATCAATAGCAGAATAACTGAGGCAGAAGAACGGATAAGTGACCTGGAATATAAAATAGTGGAAATAACTACTGCAGAGCAGAATAAAGAAAAAAGAACGAAAAGAATTGAGGAGTCTCAGAGACCTCTGGGACAACATTAAACGTACCAACATTCGAATTATAGGGGGTCCCAGAAGAAGAAGAGAAAAAAAAAAGGGACTGAAAAAATATTTGAAGAGATTATAGTTGAAAACTTCTCTAATACGGGAAAGGAAATAGTCAGTCAAGTCCAGGAAGCACAGAGTCCCATACAGGATAAATCCAAGGAGAAACATGCCAAGACACGTATTAATCAAACTATCAAAAATTAAATACAAAGAAAAAATATTAAAAGCAGCAAGGAAAAAACAACCAAGAACGTTTTAAAACTTTCCTTCATACAAATTAATTTGTAACTTGGTGGTTGCAGAACCTAGAATTCTGATCATTTCCAGACTATATACCAAGACAGCCCTCCACAACCACAAACTCTGTTGCCTCCAAAGGATTTAGGAGGAAACCTGAGAAGTTAACTGCTTGAAATATTTCATCAGAGAATGGAGAATTCACCCATTTTCCTTCTCTTTTATTCCTGTACCTTTAAATCCCAAGATCAACGAATCTGTAGTGTTTAATATTTTTAAATAAAACTCAAGGAATCAGTGTGTATAGAAAGATTTGGGGCTAGAAACCCTGGATTTGAATTCTAGGTCAGTTATTGACAAGCTAACCTTGGGAACTATCTTACTCTTTAGAATCTGCCCTGCTTGCCTCCCAAAAGGGTGACAAGTTAACATGGAAAACAAGCAGGAATTTTTTTGGGGGGAAGGAGTTGGAGCTGAATATATATGAGTTTTATTTCAGACATTTATGACTTTATGGCAATATATATTTGATGTGCTTTACAACATGCAAGGATTTGTTAGATAAGCAAATGAGGAAAAAGTTAAGAAAAGAGTAAAGAAAAGGGGGAAAGTAACAATCAGTCAACAGGGTGGGTGGAAACAAGATGCAAAAGCTATTATAATCATTGTAGAAAGAAAAGACTTCCCAATGAGTAAACACACATACACACGAAACTATATATTTGTTAAAAGAGAAATTACTTCCCCCAAAATGAAGCATAAAATTTTATTTTGATTTTGGTGTCAACCCTTTTTCTCTGACCCTGCACCCAGGCAGCTAAATACTGCCAGAGAACTCAGACAAAAGGACAAATAGGAATCACCATCAATTCAGGATTGCCTCCCTCAGACGGGCCCATGGCACCCCACATTCCGTGACTCCAGTTCTCTGGTCCATTGTCTCTTCTATGAACACTTTAGAACTCATCTAACCTGCACTCTTGTTATGGCTAATTTTATATGTCAACTTGGCTAGGCCATGGTATCCAGATACTTGGTCAAACGTGTTTGGATTCTGCCGCAAAGGTATTCTTTAGATGAAATTAACATTTAAATTAGTAGACTTTAAGTAAAGCCAATTACCCTCCATGGTGTGGCTGGGCCTCATCCAATCAGCTGGAAGCCGTAAGAGAAAAGACTGAGGTCCCCAGTGGAACAGGGAATTCTGCCAGCTGATTCCCTTCAGACTTAAACTGCAACATCAGCGCTTCCCTAGGTCTCTACTGCCAGCTCACCCTGCAGATTTTGGACTTCTCTCTGCCTCTCTCTGTCTTTAAAAATAATATATATATATTTCTGGTTCTGTTTCTCTGGAGAGCTCTGACAACTACAACCATCCTCCCCAGTTCCTGCTGCCATCTTTCACACACACAGTCTCTCATCAGATGACCTGATCCTTTATTTCACATAGACGTAGATGCTGTGAAATTCAAAGAATATTTTTCAGTTTCTTCCTACTTGACTTCCCAGTGGCATTTAATACAACTCTTCTTTCTTGAAACACTCATGTCTGGACATCCAAAATACTCCAGAACCCTGATTTCCCTCCTCCCTCCCTGGAACCTCTTCTCACAGTGCTTCGCAGTTCTTTCCTCCTCAGAGCAATCCTTCTCGATGCTGGAATTCTCCTGGGCTCAGTTCTAAGCCCTCTCTTTGCAGAGCCTGCTCTCTTCCCAAGGGACTTCATCCACAAGCACAGTTTTAATTACCGCCTGTGCAACTGCTGACTCCAGTCCAGATTTCTCTGAGGTCTAGATTCATGTAGTCAACTCTCCTCTGACAGCTCCACCTGGATACTAAAATGTTGTAATTTTATTTTGTCAGATCAGAAGACTAGTTTTCTGTGGGGAGAAGGGAGCTAGCATCCAAAAGAGGGAGCTGGGTAACATTTTGCTTCACCTTTGTGCAGAAGGGTTACTTCTCCTTGTTGATCACTGCAATCTGAAGATCAGTGTGCTCCTTCTCTAACTTGGACAACGTGCTTCTAAAAATTTAGTCATTCCTATGGCCCCCAGTTCACAGAGAACCTCAACTGAGCTCAGTGAGAGTGAGCCCAAATCCAGCCATCTCATGTACCTCCTCCAGTACAAGTTTGCCCTAAGATTTTCAACTAGAATTGAAAACCGTCTCCAAGTGCACCACAGGCCCCATTTACCTCTGGCCCCTCTGCTCTGGTCTTTCTCTAATATTAGAGTTGCTACCAGAAGTCCCATCCATAAATTCTTGACCGACTTTGTTTTTTATGCAGCATCCATCTCATGAATTAGTCAGACTCTACTCGATGTGGTCTTGGCTACACTTTATCATGCAAAAATTCACCAACATTCTGGCAGATGGGCAGCACCTTTTGATGGTTTCCTGTATCCTGTTAGTCATTCAGTGGAATTCAGGATTCAGGGAGAATTTATTCAAAGGATTCGCATGCCGTCTTAAACTGGAAATTCAAATTATATTTCTAAAGATCATCCTCACTCTGATTTCTCTGAGCTAATAATTCTTCTAAATGTTTCAATCCCAGTTTCCTTTAAGGGGTTCCCCATTTTACTTAACTCACGGACACACCCATAATCTGGAGCACTGGCGCCTGGGAAAACACTAGCCACAAAGCATTTCTAGCAAATATTATGATAAAGGACACCAATGACCTTTAGCTTTAAAAATCTTTACATAGTAGGCAAAACCCAGTAATCCAACTGCCATCACTTAGTGTTCTGCCTTTGGCTACAATCCCCCAACCTAGGGCTGGGATATCTGCTGCCTGGATCTCCTCATTGCCTTCTGCTCTTAACTTTCCAAAGCATCTACATGTTTCAGGAAGCGAAGTCCGAGTAAAATGGTGAGCTCTTTAGTACACGAAAAGATACGGAATTATCTCGTCTGGGCAGATGAGGAATCCTGATTGTGAGAGGTAGCAGCAGTGATGAATGTCTGTTGAGTTCCACATAGAAAGCCCCAGTAACTGATCGAGGGCACAGTCATAAATAGCAAGACTTTATCTTCATGCTTTAGAACAATCTTGCTTTCTTAGGCAGGCTATGAAGATGATTGAGATTTCCCAAGAGTGACGTTAGTTTTCAGTTACTATGTATAATAATTAAACAATTTTTACTCTTAACTACACCTTTCAAGTCCCTTTTTTAATACGAAAATATCAAGGCATGTTATGAAAATTAAACTGCATTACATTGGTCAAAAATAACCTTTTCTTGGGACAGTCACAAGCGTTGTCTCATTTTTTCTATTTATTGCTTTGGCTTTAGATTTTTTAAAGTAGCTTTGCATCATTTTGAAATTGGAAGCATGAATCCTCCAACTTTGTTAGTCTGCTGTATATTGTGTGCTGTAATATCCTGTAGGTTTAAAGAACGGCTGATTTATCAAGCTTCATCATCAGGATTTCAGTTGAATGGTATCTATGAAGATATTTTGCTTTTAGACTGCTTAGTCTCTAGCTCTTTTTCTTTTTTTGGTTGAAAGAGAGAATGTTTATTTGTCTTGTATATTGTTTTTTAACCCCTCACCTTCACAAAGGCAAAGAAAGTGTTCTATTTAAAATGTTCTGTTTGCTACTCAGAGTATAGTTTGCAGAACAGCAGCATCAGCATCACCTGGGTGCTTGTTAAACCTACTACTCTCAGGCCCACCCAGATATGCTGAATCAGAATCTAAGAACTTCAGGAGGTTCTTGCTACATTAAAATTGGAAAAACGCTGAATTAAAGCATTAAACATCTTCTAGGTATCAATATCATGAACTGTAAAATGGGGGTAAAACCAATGGTGTCTTTCACAGGGTATTATAAGATTCAAATAATATGGAATGTGACAGTGTTATCCAGTTGACAAATACTAATATTAGTCAATGAATTAAAAACTTACAGAAGGGGGCTTCCCTGGTGGCGCAGTGGTTGAGAGTCCGCCTACCGATGCAGGGGACATGGGTTCGTGTCCCGGTCCGGGAAGATCCCACATGCCATGGAGCAGCTGGGCCCGTGAGCCATGGCTGCTGAGCCTGCACGTCCGGAGCCTGTGCTCTGCAGAGGGAGAGGCCACAACAGTGAGAGGCCCGCATACAGAAAAAAAAAAAAAAAAAAAAAAACTTACGGAGGTATAGTAAAAATTAAGTGAAATGTGCAAGGCTCAGTACTTGGAATACTGTAAGATTCAATCACAGAATTAATCATCCATTCATTTATCCAATAAATATTTACTAAGCTCCTATTAGATACCAGGCACTGATCCTACTTTTGCTCTCATAGATTTTAGAAGTGACAATTGACAAGAGGTCCATATCTAGAGGAATTATTCAGGGTGATTAGAGACCAGATTCTGTGGTCCAAAGCCCTTTCACCCATCAAGAGACTAGAAAGGTGTGCTGAGAGCCTAGTAAAGGCGACTTTGAACATATCCTGAGTCAGATTCCCTTCCCTTCTCAGAGTTGGCAAATCCCATTTACAGTTAACTCTTGTACAGTGATTCAGAGATAACCTAGAATGAATAGTGCAAACTAGCATGTGATGCTAGGAAAATAAAATATCTATTATCCCTTGACACTTACTCTACTCTTATGATGAATGAGGTGACAAAAGTCCATCAGACACAGCCTTAGTTAATGGACATTTTCATAGAAGCAAACACATCAGGCCTGCAAACAACACAACAGCAGGTCAAACTGAGTAGACCTGGTAGTTGGAAGTGACTTTCAAAAGAAGAAATGCCATCAATTCTTGAAAAAGGAGGTTTTCTCAGAATGCTAACTCTTCATGGGATCATAGTCTTTAAAAAGCCTGTGGAACCTGAGAAAAGATCTAGTCCAGGTGACAGCACAAATGCAAGGAGGAAAAAGGTGGGGGAAAAAAAAAAACAAGGGAAAGAGCACAGCCAGTAATCACTGTTGAAGGGAGTAGAGGGGGACAAGTTCTCTGACTAGTTAATCCACATGCTTTTCCCACCCCTTCATTCATAGCGGGGGAATTGAGTCCCAAGAGATTAAGTCCCTCCATTTTCCATTTCAGTGTTGAATTGAAAGACACTCTAACTACACTGAAAAATTCACCATCTACTTTATAAATAATCCATGTTAATAAAAACATGTCAGGTGGTACCTGTGGCCTGAGGGAAAGGAAAACACTGTGATCAGGGAGTAGGAGAAGATGTCAAGAGGTGGATTCTGCATAAATAGAAAAGCTGATTCTAAAATTCATGTGGGGGCTTTCGTGGTGGTACAGTGGTTAAGAATCTGCCTACCAATGCAGGGGACACGGGTTCGAGCCCTGGTCCAGGAAGATCCCACATGCCGTGGAGCAACTAAGCCCATGCACCACAACTACTGAGCCTGTGCTTTAGATCCCGTGAGCCACAACTACTGAGCCCACATGCCGCAACTACTGAAACCCACACACCTAGAGCCCTTGCTCCACAACGAGAAGCCACCTCAATGAGAAGCCCGTGCACCGCAAGGAAGAGTAGCCCCTGCTCGCCGCAACTAGAAGAAGCTTGCACGCAGCAACAAAGACCCAACACAGCCAGAAATAAAAATAAATAAAATAAATAAATTTATTTTTAAAATAAATTTTTTAAAAATTTTTAATAAAATTCATGTGAAAATTCTTATGGACCCAGAAGAGCCAAAATAATCTTGAAAAAGAACAAAATTGGAGAATTAACACTTCCTGATTTCAAAACAGTACAAAGCTACATGAATCAAGTGTGTATAATGCTAGCATAAGTATAGACAAATAGATCAATGGAATAGAATTGAGAACCTAGAAATAAACCCTCAAGTTTATAGGTAATTGATTTTTGACAAAGGTGCCAAGATAATTCAATGGAGAAAGAAAGGTCAAAAAAAAAAAAGAATGGTCTTTTCAAAAAATGGTACTGGGATAATTGAGTATCCACATGCAGAAGAATGAAATTGGACTCCTAACTCACACCAATTAACTCAAAAGGGTCATAGACCTAAATGTAAAAGCTAAAACTATAAAACTCTTAGAAGAAAAAATAAGAATAAATCTTTGTAATCTTAGTTTAGGCAAAAATTTCTTAAATACTACATTGAAAGCCCAAGTCACAAAAGCAAAAAAACAAGTAAATTGGACTACATTAAGATTAAAATGTGTTTAATAGTGATCACCAAACTCCAGACTAACTGCGTCGCCAAACTCCAGACTAACTGCATCAGACTAACATTCCTTTTTCCTGGGAAAAAGGAAAGGGAGGCTATAAAAAATACAGAATCTCAAGTCACACCCTTAGAGTATGGAAAGTTGTGCTTTTTAAAAGCTCCCAAAATATTATTGACTAATGTACAAGAGTTGGAACTCCTGATCTAGAGATTGAAACAAAAGTTATAAAACAAAAGGAGGGGGCTTCCCTGGTGGTGCAGTGGTTGAGAATCTGCCTGCCGTTGCAGGGGACACGGGTTCGTGCCCTGGTCCGGGAAGATCCCACATGCCGCGGAGTGGCTGGGCCCGTGAGCCATGGCCGCTGAGCCTGCGCGTCCGGAGCCTCTGCTCCACAACAGGAGAAGCCACAACAGTGAGAGGCCCGCGTACCACAAAAAAAAAAAAAAAAGGAGGGGAAAATAGGGGGATATTTTCTCATGTCAGTATGAGAGAGCACTTTAAATACATAAAAGCAAAGAAATAAATTATTCTTTGATTCATTAAATAAATATTTATTACTACCAGGCACATGCATTTTGGCTACGTGAAATGTTTAAACTTCTGTATATCAAGAGCCATCACATGCAATATTTAAAAACAAACTAGGAAAAAAATTTTCTGGAAAAATTATTTCTAATGTCTATGGTAAAGAAAAGATGTCCTTAATAAGTTAAAAAAAAAAAAAAACCTCTTACAGTTCACTAAGAAAAGTCAAGTAATCAAATAGAAAATAGGAAGTTGACATAATCCTCAAAAGAAAGTAAGTTGCCTAAATTAAAATGCAAATATGTGAAAAACTGTTTGACTTTTCTAACAGTCATAGAAATGAAGACTACTTGGATAAAGTACTATGTGTGTCTATCAAGCTGTTAAATACAGAAACAAATGGGATGACACCAAGGTTGGCAAAAGTACAGTGAAAGGAGTGCTTTCTTGCATTGCTCGTGACAGTCAAAATTGTCACATATATGAGTCTCATTTTCTTTGTCTGCCAGCTTTCATTAGGTTATGGGTTTTTTTTTTAACATCTTTATTGGAGTATAATTGCTTTACAATGATATGTTAGTTTCTGCTTTATAACAAAGTGAATCATCTATACATATACATATATCCCCATATCTCCTCCCTCGTGCGTCTCCTTCCTACCCTCCCCTATCCCACCCCTCTAGGTGGTCACAAAGCACCAAGCTGATCTCCCTGTGCTATGTGGCTGCTTCCCTCTAACTAGCTGTTTTATGTTTGGTAGTGTATATATGTCCATGCCACTTTCTCAGTTCGTCCCAGCTTCCCCTTCCTCCTCCCCGAGTCCTCAAGTCCATTCTCTACGGCTGTGTCTTTATTCCTGTCCTGCCCCTAGGTTCTTCAGAACCTTTTTTTTTTTCTTTCATTAGGTTATGTTGTGGTAACAAACTACCCCTAAATCTCATGGCTTACAACAGTAAAGGTTTATTTATCACTTATGGTCTATTCTAGCTGTGGGCCGGCTGTGGCATTGCTCCACGTGTCTTGTTCATTCTAGGTTCCAGACTGCTAGTAGGGACATGCTGTTATCTGACATGGAGAAAGCACAGAACTGGAAACAAGAATGGCTCTCAAAGTTTCTGCTAGGTAGGAACACACACCACTTCTACTCACAATCCATTAGCCATTGCAAATCATGTGGCCAAGCCTGATGTAAATGGGATGTAAGAACACAAGGAAAGGGCTCTGAAAGAATGGACCAAAGGGAAGACAGCAAATACTGTGAACAAATTATATAACCTTCTATGATCTTCCTCCCTTTGCATGAAAAATACACTCCACACCCCAAGGAAAAGTATCTCCCAAAGACCTATCTAGTTATGGCTTCTGACCCAAAGTCCAGGATATCTTTTGATAGTTTCTATACCTGGTCTATATATAGCCTCCCTTGGATATGGAGACCTGTGAACTAAAGAGACAAGTTATCTGCACGACCACCCACCCCTGCATGTGTGTATGCACACGTGCGCGCGCGCACACACACACATACACACACATACACACACACACACACACAGCCTACAGTGAGGCAAGAGGGACAGGATAACCAAAACAAATACTCCCATGTGGCAGGGCAACTGATGAGAGCCACACATCAGTTACTGACGTTACACTTCCCTCCCACTCCCTCTTTCTTCACAACGCAGAGATTTTAGCATTCTATGACTTTGTCAATAGTGTCTGCAACCAGTGAATGAGAACAGTGAAATGAAAAAGATAATAAAAGTAATTGTCAGAGTATTTCTTAATTTCCAAAGTGGAGGATGTGTAGGAAATGCTGATCCTGGGTATGACCTAATTTGCCTGTCGTTATCTTGTAGAATTTACGGAATAGGCTTTTCTATAAATTTAATAAATATAACTTTCCAAAAATTTAATAAGTATGTGCTGTGTGTCTGTTTTAAAGTCAGCACAATAATTTAGAAATCCAGTTGTCATTAGGGTTTTCTCTGGTCATTATTGCTAACAATCAAATGTGCTGTCTTCTCTTACCTGAAACAATCTGTGCTAGCAAAAAAACTAAACAATTTCAAGACTATTGTTTGATTATATCCCAGGCATCATTTGCTTTATTTCCTGAATGGCCTCTTTTGAGTCATTGCCCATACATGAGCCGCCGTCATGCAATGACCAAAACAGCTGAATTTCTGTGGCTGTTTTTCTCTGTAAACGCATTAGTAGAGCTTCCAATAAAAATAACCAGAAAAGAAACTGCTGAAGCGCAGCATTTTCCCAGGGCAATGTTACCCACCTATGTATTAAAAAATTTTCTCATTACTGAGCTTTACAGTATCTTTATGGAAGGGCAAGACATTATTCATCCATTTCCTCCCTCTCTTCCTTCCTCCATGTTATTCAGCTGGAAGATGTAATCATGGGTAACCCAAGCAGGCAGGCTTTATTTCACTTACTCTCACGAGTCCCTACATAGTTCTCTAATAAAGATAAGGCTCCCCTACATAATTAGTCATTTCCCTCTTTCCAAACTGTAAACAAAGCCAGATTCAAGTGTCGGTTGTGATGACTATTTATCTAAACACTTGTCACCATGAACCTTTGAACAAACACAGATGCCCCAGTGATGAAAGTCACACCAGCTGGACTAGAAGCTGGAGGGGCAGCAGGGGCCAGAGTTGAGGGTGCTGGGACCAACTGGGCACCCTAGAACAAAGTCTGATGAAAGGGCTGGAGACTCACACGCGGACCCAAAGCTCCACAAGAAATGAAAGCCCTAAGGACTGGCCACAGGCAGCCTTTGCCCACATGTCTCTGGGCCACGGATGTTCTCAAGCCAACTCGTACCAGCCTGGAAATACTGATTGTTAAATTGTTAGGAATTTTTCAAACCAGGTGTTAAATGGTTGGTAGCTTGGAATTGGCTATGGTAGGGGTATTTACACCGCTGAAATTGATAAATTCTACAAACCAGGGCTCTGGTTTTCAGAGAGCCAGTTGTTAAACATTCACCAGCACCCCACTGGGCCTTTGGTTGCTGCTCTCAAGCTGAAATCCTTCACATCTCCCTCCTTTGGACATTTGCAGCCAGATTCTGTTCAGAAAGCAGCAGAGAACATTAAGTATGACCATCAGGACCCAGTCACTGATCATTACCCACAGTGTCTGTTCAAGGTCTGTTTACATAAAGGGATGCTCAGGAGAGGTCCTCCACTGACGTTCACAGCCAGGCCACCATCTGAGGACAGCAAGTGTTGGTTCTTGTTCCAGCTCTTTCCTGTTGTTTACGCTGAGCAAGAGGGTCTGGGAGAAGAGTGAGAAAAGTAAGGGCATGAAAAAGATGGGCCTGAAATTTGACTTGCCTGGGGCACAGCTGGTTGTGTCAGACAAGAGGAGGTGGTGAAACTCCTCCACAATGCTGCTTCATCTCTCTTTGGCCTGACACCATAGCAAGAGAAAAGACTCCCATGTGGAAATGAGACCAGAAAACTGGGTCTTGCTCCACCTTGGACACTGACTCACAGTCTGACCTGGAAAAAAAGACACAAACTGCCCTTGCAGGGGACCACACTGCCAAAGTGATTGCCAAACAATGTCTGCTAATAGACCCTCCCACTTGTGGAGGTGCTTTGGGGATAATGGAAAAACAAGTAGAACTAAACTGGGAGAAAAAAAAAAAGGAAGAAGGGAGGAAGGAAGGAAGAGAGGAAGGAAATATAAAAAGAGAGGAAGGAAGAAAAGAGAAAGTAGAAAGAAAGCTGAAAGTTAAAGAGGAGAAAGAAGTTAAAAAAGAAAAAGGAAACAAAAAAATTAGAAGCTGAAGCTAAAATAATAGGTCTTCTCAACAATAGGAACTGAAAAAAATGTTCACTTTTCCAAGGTCTTCCTGAACTTAACAACTGACTTTAAAATAATTAAACATCATAAATGTGAACTTAATAAAATAACTAAACACTAATAAAATGTCACTTTTATATATTTCTGTATTGGGGACTTGTATGTACGGTTTTATTTGGGAAAAAAAAGTTCGAGTGCTGAAAATTAAGTTTGAAAACTACTCAACCAGATGAATTATTTATTCAGTAAATATTTGATTGTGAGCTATCAAAGTTTGATGCCAACTCTATATACATTAACAGATACGGGGAAAATCCAAATCCTCTGTTCAAGAAACTCAAAGACAGAATTCCAGTCAAGGGTTCATGCTTTAAACTACTCCCTCCACTCTAAAAAGAGCCTTTATATTTGAATATTCTTCACTGGATTTTTAAAAATTTTTAATTAAGACAAAACCCTTTTCAAAGAGAAAAGAAATTTCTTGGTGAACCAAAAACAAAAGACAAACCAAATGCTAAGGCATGGAGGCCATGACCTTGTTGATTTCAGATCAAAACTATGAGTGACTGGGATTCCACTGCCGGGAATAATGGAGATCCCAAACCTCAGTGGTGACGGAGGGAAAGAGCCATCCTGCCACATATAACAGGACTTGGACCAACACCCCCATATGAAACAAACTATGACCACGCCTGGGGCTGCAACTTGCAACAGCAGCAGCAGTTCTGGGAGGGAGAAGAGAAGGCTGCTGACACAGGACCAACTCCTGGGCATGCAATAGCTCTGATAGGATGGTAGTACCAACATGAGATGATAGGGCTACATGTGAGGTTCCATTTGGCAGGATGGAGACAACCGTGCATCTGCTGTGCAGGGAGAAGGGAGTACAGAGGGAAGGAAAACAAAAACCCCCACTCAGTATGAGCCCAGAGGAAACTAGAGCTCCAACACATAAAGGGAAAGCTAACACTAAGAAGGATGACCAAGAAAATCAATAATGGGATACATTTACTCTCAACAAAATGCAAAAACTTACAACAATCACATACTGACTTTACAATTGGTATATTTAAGATCCTCAAAGAATTAATGCATCCATTTTGAAAAGATCAAAAAAAATTTAGAAACGAAACAGAGCAAGTCACCACAGATAAGGAATGGCAAAAGTGCCCAAGCGGAGGATCCTCCATTCCTGGCTCAAAGTCCCCGCAGAAAGCTCATCACCTCCCCAGCCCAGCGCGTGGACGAATTTGAACTCCCTCTGGGGATGCCCTGTCTTCCAGCTCTCACCCTGTGCAGTGCTCAGCCCTGAGCAGAACGACTCTGTGGCAATCAAAGGACGGTCTCACAGAATCATCGCCAGCAGAGTCATGCTGTTTCACCTGATTGAATTTTTTATCATGGGCAGTAAAATTTAAAAATATTGACCCTTCTCCTTCCAAGTCGGATGTTGCAAATATGAAGAGGAATGAGCATCACCTGACTTGCACTCAGGACGGTTACTGATACGGATCTGGTCCCCTGAAGCCCACCCTGAGATAGGGATCATGTAAGTGATTCATTCAGGACCTACTCCGTGGAGACCCTACAAGGGAGTAGGGGGAGCAGGAGGAGCAGGATAGGAAATGAGAAGCCACAAGACCCAGGTGCAAGTTCAGGCAGAGTCTCAGCCTGTTCTCATGTAAATTTGCATCTAAGAGATTTGCCTGCCCTGAAGTAGGGGAACTGGGTTTTCACATTCCTGTACCTGTCAGTCACTGGCATAAACTCCCAAGCACTTTCCTCTGTCTGTGCCGAAGGCTAAGGCAGCTACCACAGCCCCGCAGGGAGGTCTCCAAAGAAGTCCCAAGCTGTGGCTGTTAGAAGCAAAAGTGCCCAGAAAGCCCAGGGAGGGAGTCACAGAAAAGGTAAAAGGCATCTCAAGGGGTTTAGCAGGGCTCAGATATTTGTCTGCTGGAGTTACCTTTTCTTGAGGTCAGCAACTGAGATGGTTCATGATGAGTTTACACTTCCAGAAGATGAACTGGACCAAGAATAGAAGGAAAATACAGCATAAAATGTTTAGGTTTCATTCATGTGGGCAGTGAGTGAAGGATGTGCCATTGCGGTAAAGCCTGAGTATTAATTAATAGGACGACTTCAGGCAAGAACAAATCACTTAGGTCTAGATAAACTACAGAACTTATATTTGGTTGAAATTATCATCCAAACAATGGCTTTCACAAGCAATCTCATCTATTTCTTTTTTCTTTTTTTTTGCGTTACACGGGCCTCTCACTGTTGTGGCCTCTTCCGTCGCAGAGCACAGGCTCCAGACGCGCAGGCTCAGCGGCCATGGCTCACGGGCCCAGCGGCTCCGCGACATGTGGGATCCTCCCGGACCGGGGCACGAACCCGCATCCCCTGCATCGGCAGGCGGACTCTCAACCACTGTGCCACCAGGGATGCCCTATTTCTGAATTATTTGAAAATAATGCAAGATTAGTTTTGGAAGCAACTGATAGTTTTAGAAATTATAAAGATATATAATCTTTTATTAATTTTGTAGATATACTTCCAATAACACTTGTGAATAAGAAATCTGACAAAATAATTTCAGCAAATGTGTTTCATTTGCTTAGCAAATTATTTATGATTTTTAGCTCACTGACAGGCTGGGACTTGAAACAAAATAATTTAGAGTCTAGTAATATTGATATCTATAGATAAAATTAGCACACAGCAGTTTGAGACTTAATAACTTAGAATAAATGTAGATTTATGGATTGCAGTTTTCAGAATTTCAACTTGTGTGGCCCAAGCATCCTACCTAAAATAAAAGAGAGTAAAAGAAAAAAACATTATCAAAATATGTGAGTTGCTTTGGTGACCATGGACAACTCTCTGTAGTGACTTTGCCGAAGTTCTGGCATAATTAATATACCCTTATATTAATAAGGGTGTGTCAACCTATGGATGACAGAAGAGCAGTGACAATATAGCATGGATGTTCCCAAGTCAGGCTGTAGAGAGAACACAAGGAACTATGATGAAGGCAATTGGTCAAGGTTTTCATTTAAGGCTTTTTATAATCCAACTATAAAGTAAACATTTTCCATTAAGATAACAGGCATAAGCGATTAATATTTTAAAAGAACCAACTATAAGTCCAGGGAAATAAAAACATGGTCATTAAAATTGTTTTAAAATGGATTGATTCAAGTTCAATAAACTCCAGATCAGACAGAGTTCAATTAAACTGGTGAATTAAAGTGGACATCAATGAAATGGAAGCTCTCTGAGGATTTTACGGAAAGAGAGATTAGAAGATTAAAAAGTATGAAAAAGAAAGTAAGAGATATGGAGACTAGATAGAATGGCTCCAATATATGTCTAATAAGAGTTCTCAAAGTAAAAAGTAGAGGGAATGGAGAAGCAATATAAAGAAACAATGGTCAAGAATTTTCTAGCATTAAAATAGACAGGAGTTTTTAAAATCAAAAGCAAAATAAGAGGAATAGATATATATCCACACCTAGATAAGCTGCGATGATGATGCAAAAATCAAGAATACAGAGAAAGCATAAAAGCTATAAGAAAAGACAATTAAGTTGCTCTCAAATTCTCGTAAGCAACAACAGATCTCAGAAAACAATGGGATGGCATCTCTCACTGCTAAAGGGACATAATTGTCACCTGGAATTATATATTTACAACCTTCAGTCATAAGTTATGGCAAAATAAATACATTTCAAGACTTACAAAACAGAAAGCCTACCATTCACACATCCTCATTGAAAGAATTACTGAAAAATATATTTCAACAAGAAAAAACATTGAACACAGAAGTTCGTTATACAGAAAACAATAGTGAGTAAAAAAAGTGACCAAAAATTGTCTGTAAATATAATAATAAAGCTATTTGTACTAAAAGTATGGAAACAGGGCTTCCCTGGTGGCACAGTGGTTGAGAGTCTGCCTGCCAGTGTCGGGTACATGGGTTCGAGCCCTGGTCTGGGAGGATCCCACATGCCACAGAGCAACTAGGCCCATGTGCCATGGCTGCTGAGCCTGCACGTCTGGAGCCTGTGCTCCGTAACAAGAGAGGCCGCGACAGTGAGAGGCCCGCGCACCGTGATGAATAGCAGCCCCCGCTCGCCGCAACTAGAGAAAGCCCTCGCACAGAAACGAAGACGCAACGCAGCCAAAAATAAATAAATAAATAAATAATTTTTTTTTAAAATGGAAACAAAGCATTAGAAAACAATAACTAGAGGCAGAATAAAAGAACAGTATGTAATAAAGTGCGCTAAAGCCTTTTTCTACATTTTCTATGTTTGAAAGAGAATAGAGAGATTAAAATGCATAAATACACAATTAATATATATGTTCAAACTTAAGAGTAACCATTACAAAAAATATAACTAACATTGGCTTGCCAAACAGAAGGGAGAATAAGAGAAAATTAAGAAAATTTTATCAATTCAGATGGCAGAAAAGGAGATAAAAACAAATCCAAAAAAGAGTTATGATAAGCAATAAAAATTAGATGTAGAGATAAGGGTAAACAGTTCAATAATCATACAAAACATAAATGCATTAAATTTGTCTGGAAAAAAGATAATTACAGGAATTTGGTTTTTAATCTATATATGCTGCCTATTAGAGGTACACATAAAATAATATAACACAGAAGCCCAAATGTAGGAGGAAAGATGATCCATCAACATAAATATTAGGCAAAAGATATGAATTATCAGAAATACAGATCAGGCTTTGTGAAAGTTCAAAAGACAGAGAGACTAGAGAGAGAAAGAACCCGTGAAATACAGCACTAGGTCAGGAAATTCTTCCTGGAAGAGGAGACATTTGAGTTGAGTTTTGAGGAATGGATTGGATTGGGCTTGGTAGGGATGGAAAAGAGCATCCATGCTGAGGAATAATGGGATTTGTAAATGGAGGGGTTGTCTCTCATATTGTGATGTTTGCCATTTATAAGCATTGTCTGACTCCATTGCTTGGATTCACTAAAGCTTTAGAGATCACAAAGTGGTTTAACTCTATCATTCTTTGAATATCAGCTGAAATTCTTCTATACAGGGAAGCTATTTCTCCTCAACCCATTATCCAGAGGAAGAAATCCTAAAATAAAAGCAGGATAAATGTGTGATATTTTCCGTTTATTTTCCCGATTTTAAAACAATAAGCTGATTCCCTAACATCCTTCAAAAGTTACTGATGAGTTTTCCATTATTATTATCATTATGAACACATGCATTGAAACTTATTTGATATGTTTTAATCCATTGCAATTATTATCTTTCTGGTTGACCAGTTTGTCCCATCTTTAACCAACAGGAACTTATTCAGGTAATCTCCTAGGTACTTTGACACATCTCTAGTAGTATTTTATAGCTTCTTTGCTATCTAGTATGACAAATTATTTTAGGCTCATCCTGAACCTTTTCTTCCTCAGAGCTGGAATCAATCAATTCTCCAAGAAGCTCTGGTTCCTCTCAGTGGTAAACGGTATTAGAAATGACAGTCTGAACACTAGGAATGCTCATTGCTTACTGGGCTGGTCATTACTTCTCAGCCTTCTTAGTCAACAGATAGGAAAATAGTTTAAGGTAAAATACAGTTCACAACGACAATTCAAATAAAGAGTTACAGAATTTTTACTTAACCTCATCCATCTAACATCTTTCTCTCCTTTCAGTCATGCCAAAAATCTCCATTTTCAATGTCAATAACAGAATCACTCATTTGATTTATTCCATGATACACACACAGTCTCAGAATAACAATACTAACACTACTATCACCAGTATGATTACTGAATAGGATTTAAGATATTTTGCAGTTCTTTTTGTCTCTAGAGAATATTCCTTTACAGATGTAGAAGTACTGTGTTTTAGTGTCACTTGGAATAGTTCCTTTCTGCATGGTTATACCAACAATTGGATCTACAGTTAGGTTGATTTGTTTCGTTTTTCTGAAAATCTTTTTCAAGTTCAATTAGCTTTATTACCATCTCATCTGTTGACTTTGCATCTCATTTTCTTACCTCCCTTTCTTTGCTTATTCTCATTTCAGAAAGGCCATGTTTTCTAAAATGCATGTGTTAGGTAAATGGTCTTCTGTACCCTAATGATAAATCATTTTTGCTTCAGGACTCTTTGAAAGGCCTCATTCTGTTTGTCATTTGCTTTTTT
Organism: Kogia breviceps; assembly: GCF_026419965.1. Lineage (NCBI taxonomy): Eukaryota > Metazoa > Chordata > Mammalia > Artiodactyla > Physeteridae > Kogia > Kogia breviceps. The sequence goes on from NC_081311.1 coordinate 54,427,962, forward strand.
TTCTTTTTTGCTATTTCATCCTTACACATGGTTCTTTCCAGTGAAGCCTAGTGTTTATTAACAGAGTGGATGCTTGCCTTGCCTGTCTCTTCTCCAACGTAGACACTGGATTAGGTATAATAATTGTCAATAATATATTTATTGAGGCCTTACTATGCACTAAGAATGAACTAAGAACCAAGTACTATGTGCTGAGGACTAACTTAATCTCCCTTACAGCCCTATGACATAGATATTGCTATCTCTGTTTTAGAAATGAGAAATTCAAGGTGTGGAATACTTTACCAAAATAACATAGCTAGCAAGTGCCAGAGCCAAGAAGAATCCCTTCTCAGAGTTAAGTCTAGAAGAGAGACTGATGTTCACCTCCGTAACCCCAAATTCCAGCATCTACTGTATTTCCTACTGCTCTGATTTTAGGCCTGCCTTTAAGGCAAAGAATGTAATCCCTAGTAAAAGTGAGAGTAAGTTGGGGGTTTTCACTCAACCAAATGCAGTTCACAAAAATCTGTAGACTGCTATCTGCTCCCAGCATTCCCCGTTCCCAGGGTTCACCTTTTCTCCGTCCTTGTCCACAACAGCCCCCAGTATGCAATACATGACAGCCAGTCCCTCCCTAGGTGGTATATGGAAATTATAGACTCTGAACCGAATAGAACTGATCCAGTGGAAGTAGGAGATGGTGGGCAAGACGCTGGCCCCTCTGAAAGGGGCCTGCCAGTTTCATGGAGCAGAATCTGTCTATGGGCAGACAGGGAGAAGAGAGGTGATTGTTCTTCCTATTTATTCCCCCAGCAACTGGCGTCATCCCTTACAGAGGGGACAGTGAGCAGGACCTGTGCCACCAAAGAAGCCGAGAATTCTGGGGCCATTTTGGCATGCCAGGTAGAAATACTCAATTATCAGGCGATGTTATAAATCACTTGCATCGTTAAGAAACAGAGGTCATGAGACAACAGGTACCTGGTCAATCTTTCATCAGAATTGTAGTTAGGGAAATTTCCCCCAAAACGTTAAGATGATTGACTTCCTATTTTCAGAACTGTTTTTCTATAATTTCATTAACATTCACATGGGAACTGGGAGAAAAATCTTTCAAGAGCCCATTGCCTGAGGCCATTTAAAGTAGAAGTCCTCTATATGATAAATAATTTAATCTTCACAACGAACCAACGAAGCAAAGGTTAATTTTCCATAATGTCAAATAAGGAAACTTCAACTGAGAGAAAATTTGGCCAAGGTCACATTGCTGTTGAGCAGCGGGGCTGCATTCCAAAGTGCTGCTACTACCCCACCCTACCAAGAAGCATCCTTTTGTCTAGAAGGAAAGCTTCCAGGGAATATTGATCCCTGATGTCCAAGAGAGGAGCAGATCTGAGCTCGCAGGTACAAGGCCTCATATGCTGTTAGTTATCTACTTAATCTCCAGCCTGCTTTGGAACAAGGCACTTTAATTCACAAAGACTGTCCAGCCCCGATTGTGGTGATATCCTTAATGTCACCTACACTTCTCCACGTGCTGAGGTAGTACCCTCAGCACCAGGTACTACCTACCTATTGTCTCACGTCTTTTCTTCCCAGTATCAAAGCAAAACCCTTCCCTATCCTTTGTCAGTCTAGCTCCCACCACACTAAGCAGAAACCTGATTTTCCTTTACCCAGTGAGTTTTCACTGTGAGAAAGCATCTTCTTTGATGAAAGAAAGACACATGCGGTAAACCGTGGCTACTCTGATCTTGGGCTGGTTAGTTTCCCTCGCAGGACCTCAGTTTTCCCCAAATGAAAAATAAAGGGCACATCCTACTTGTTCTCTGGTAGGTGAGGTCCTTCCCGAGGAGAATTCTGTGCCTCGAGGTATAGAAGGGGGTAATTTTAGGAGGAGGGTGCTTTCATGTCAGCCCTCTGGAAAGCGTGTTCCACTTGGCTTCAACCCAGCTGATTTTTTCTGGTTATTAGGGGCTACGGCAAAACCACGTTAGCTTCCCCATTCTCTCCCTAAAGGCACCGGGCATATCAACAAACACAGGGACAGGGGTTCCGCTGAGAGAAGATAAATATTGGAATGTGCATTTGTTCTACATACAGGAATTTAAAGGCCATAACGGGCATGCTTCTCAGTAAAAGTAATAACTATGCAACCTTGAAATATTGGGGCCTGAACTTTCTGCTTCCCCTCCCTTGACCCTGGCTCAGACTCCACCCAGCACAGGCACAGTATGAACTGCAGCTGCTCATCGCAGTGTGCTCAGCCAATGCATTCAGAGCCCTCTGGAAGAGAGCCCTGAGTACTCAGGAATGCAGTTCCTCATTGCCTGGGGTGGAAAGCCCAAGGACCAAGGTCCCAGTGAGCTACTGGCTGGGCTAAATCTCCAGCCAAGAACAGCTGGCTCTTTGGCCTCCTCCCCCTTCCACAGTGCATATGACTCACCTGACTCATGTCCCTCCTTAATTCCTCAGCAGAAACTTCTCAATCGATTTAACTTCTTTTAAATCAGGTCAAATAAAAATGTTTTTAATTAACTGCCTTGGATTTTATGCCTCACACCCAGCTGCTTTGTGCAGTCTGGCAGGTGCCATCTGTCTGTGTTTCAGCAGCCTGCTTCTGCATTCATGCTCCTTTCCCATCCTTTTGTTGATCAACCCTTGGTCACTCACATTATTCTGGGTGCCGAGGAGACAAGACACATAAGGAGGGCTTCCCTGGTGGCACAGTGGTTGAGAGTCCGCCTGCCGATGCAGGGGACGCGGGTTCGTGACCTGGTCTGGGAGGATCCCACATGTCGCGGAGCCTCTGGGCCCGTGAGCCATGGCCGCTGAGCCTGCGCGTCTGGAGCCTGTGCTCCGCAACGGGAGAGGCCACAGCAGTGAGAGGCCTGCGTACCACAAAAAAATAAATAAATAAATAAAAGACACATAAGGAACTACAGTCCAGAAGGAGAGGCAACACATCAACAGAGAACTCAGGTTATATCCACAGGATGTGCAAAAACAGGAGGGAGTGATGACCACACTTCAGGGAATCAAGAAAGTCTTCACAGAGTAGATGGCTTTGTGCCTTAAGAAATATATTGTCCAAATGGGGCAGTGATTATTTTGTAAAAGGCAAAGAATAACAGAAACCTTCCTAATGGTAACCAAAGGAAGGAAGGAATAAATAAAATACTATTCCTGTGTAATGAACAAAAAACTTGGACTTGACAGACTTCCCCTTGGGGTCTGCAAATCCCCTCTATCAAGACTGAATAAACTGTGTTCATATGTTAGTGCTAATTCCCCAAATCTGGCCGGCACCAAGTTAAGACAGTCTCCAGGGAAGGGAGTTTTGAAGGAGGTGTGAGTGACAAACCCCACTTCATCCTTAAGGCACTTTGTGGGAAGGAACTTTGGCAGAGTGACCAAGAGACAGGGGGGAAGAGGAGGGATGAGAAAGGTGTCAGATGAGTTGATTTCTGCTCAGGCACCCCGAGGTGGTAAGGGTGGAATGAAAGCAGCCCAGGAGTCTTCCTGTGGAAGCCATTTCCTGAGTGTCTTCAACCAGCTAGCTTAGCAGCCCAGAGCTCAGCATTTAGCCCAGCTTGTCAAATGATCTAACCTCCGCTGCCTTCTAGATCAAGACAGTGACACTCCTCTGGTATCTGCCTTTTCCTGAAGGCTGCAGAGAACCTCAAACTGAGCTAGATGAGGAGGAGAGGAGGGGAAGGGGAAGAGACAGAGGGAGAAAAGAAAAAGTGTCATCTCTATTGGTTTCCACTGTAAAAATTTACAACCAACTTAATGACTTAAAACAATACAAATTTGTTACCTCGCGGTTTCTGTAGGTCAGACATCTAGCACAGTGTGACTGGGTAATCTTCTCAGTGTCTCATAAAACCAAAGTCAAGGTGTTGTCAGCCAGGCTGGGCTCGTATCAGGAGGGTCAGTGGGAGAACCCACTTCCAGGCTCGTTCAGGTTATTGGCAGTTCCTGGTGGTTGTATGACTGAGGTCCCCAGTTCTTTGACATGAGAAGCCAACATGGTGTGTTGAGTGCTTCTTGTGCTTTCAATTTCTGACTTCCTCCTCTTCCTCTGCTTTTAGTGGTTCATGTAACTACATTGAGTCCACCCAGATGATCCAAGATAATTCTCCTATCTTAAAGTCGCTGATTAGTAGCCTTAATTCCTTCTGCAAAGTCCTTTTTTCCCTGTAAGATAACATATATATAGGTATGATATCTCATCACATTTGCAGTCCCAGGAAGTAGATAATAGAACCTTCCTGGGAGTCATAAGTTTACCTAATATACCATCTTTCTCCACTTGAGTGTTCATCACCATGCTATCTAACCTTATTTTTTTTTTAATCTGTGCCAAGAAACTTTTCTATAAGACATGGTCTTGACCTTTAAGGAATATCCACCTTAGTTGGGGAATTTAAAACAAGACACAACAAATAATCACAGCAATCATCACAATCTGCTTATCTATGGCACCTAATAGTTCACACCTATCTACCCGTATTCCCTAAATACCATGTGTCATTCCACCTTCTTGCCTTCTTTGTTCTTTTGTACTTTTCCATAATCCTCAAAAAGCCAGGCTTCATGATTTTGTCCAGATACCTCCTCCATAAAGGCCTCACTAAGGTCCTCCCAGGTCTGACCTATTGAAATGAATGTGTCCCTCTTACAGGATGACTGGCACTGTATTTTTGAGTGAAAATACATACTCACCCTGAACTCTAGCATGTTGCTGAAGTTCCTGTCTCCTCCACAGTCAATACACAGGAAGCCCTCATGGCTTACACCCACTCCCTAAACTTGGCAATGAGTTAACACTAATGAAGCTGGTACTGGATGGAGGAGATGAGTTATCTGTAGGTCACTATCGAATGTCTGAATCCTCTCAAGTCAAACAGGATATTCAATTCTGATCAAGACTTGCCTCAATATGATAGTCAAGACCTTTATCAGTAGTATTAATATAGCTGGGGAAATGCATGATCAGAAGCAGGGTCTGCATGGCCCTTGGAAAAGGGGGTGCAAAGACCAAAAGCCAGAGGAGTGTCCAGGAGCCCCTAAGCTCGGATGGATCGCCAGTGTTTCTCCACCTTGGATAAAACATCCCTCAAGGATCCTTATGCCCCTTCCCTGAGCCCAGGGCTCAAATTCTCTGACAAATAATTCAGCTTCTGGATGCTTTGTTGAGGGGAAAGTAAATATGCCATCATAAATAAATATGTCAATAGTCTAAGTTGTGCATCAGTCTCCTGTGAGCTTTGTTTGCTTGAATAAATCCTTGAGAACTTAGAAAAATGCCAGCTGCCCTAAAAAAAGTCAAGCGTGAAGGACTTCACACCAAAGAACTGCATTGATAAGGGGTCCTGTTGGGCAGCTGATCTACCTGCCTCCTTGTCATCAGTGGGTTTTCCAAAACCGTGACTTGCACATTTCCCCATCACCAAGAGGCTGCTGGGGAAGAGCCCCGCAGCTGGGGGTTGGGGATATGAAAGATCACCCCAAACATCTCTGCCTTCCCTTTAAGGAGGTGGAACTTGTGCCCCTCCCCCTTGAATCTGACCTGGGACTGCTTTGACCACTGGAATGTGGAAGAAGCAACATCCTGAGACTGGCAAACTCCGGGCACTGAGGACACCTGAGCACTTCCACCTTTTGGAGATCCAGGCTGACCATGTAAAATGTCCAGGGTAGAGAGAGGCCACTTGGAGAAGACCCAGAGGACAAGTTACCACATGGAAATACAAGCCGCATGGAGTAGCACCGAGGGTCCAACCCCATGTGACAGCAAGTACATGAGAAATCCCAAAGAGACAGTAGGGGAACCAGCCAGCTGAGCCTCAGTCAACCCATGGAATTGTGAGATATCATTAAGTTATTGGTGTTTAAGCCACTAAGTTTGAGGATGGCTTTTTAGGCAAAAATAGATCATCAAAACACCGTCTAAGCCAGTTCTTCAATCCTCCTTTCAAAGGAGCCTAGTAACTGTTCACTAGATTGAGTGAGTTCAAAGCTTTACTCTGTAGATCTCACTGAATTCTCTCCTTCTGTTTGAGATCTATTTAACAGGTAAAAAACTGAGACTCAGATTAGTTAAGCAACTTGCCCAACATTGCATAGTTAGAAGGAAATTGAACCAGATGTAACCCAAATGCTGACTGCTATGCTGTTTCCCATTCAACAGCCCAGCGCAGGCCTGACACTTCTCCCCTGCCGCACTGTCTGGTCTTCATGTATGCTCAGCAATGGGCTCTGAAAGATTTCTCAGAACACACACCAAAAAAGCTGTCATAAATGCAGGGACAGCTGCTCATGATCTGTAGTCCCCATAGCTTCTAAAACAGCACTGAGCACACAGTGTGAACTCAATAAATGCCTGCTGTTTGAAACACAGATCCATTGATTACAATAAAAATAGAGCAGATTGAAAAATTTCAGAAATGTGCCCTACCCTAAGGTTTGTTTCTTGTGGGGTTTATTCTGGTCACTCTTTCTGCAGAGGCTTGTTGTAGGGAGAACTGTTTGCATGCATTTCCTAGATTAATGTAATTAAGTCTCTGATGGATGAAGTGAGTTGTTGCAAAAAATTTATTCAGCTTCCAAAATTTTCTAGAAGAGGAAACCCCAGATCACAGGCCCACCTTTCTCACACCAGCTTTGCCCTGAAGCGCATAGCCTGAGATTGGGGTTGCATATCCTTAGCTATTTAATTAAATTGACAAATCAGTTCTTTTTTCTTAATCAATGCTATGATTATGTCAGTTACCAAAGCCTGCAATCCTTTTTCCAACTTGACAGGGTAAGAAAAAGAATAGTGCAGCCAATTCATATGGAAGTGCTTCTGTGACATATGTCCCCAAGTAGGACAGGAGACGAAAGTTCCAATCTCCTTCTGACATGAACTTCATTTAGGGTCTGGAGTAAATCAAGACTGAAGTGCACGTATTTATTAACCACCTGCTGTGGGTGAAGCGCTCTGCTTGCTAAGTGCTAGAAGAAATGCTAATAATAAAAAAAATCTAACATATACATTATGTTTATCAGATTAGAAAACATCTTCTCATATCAGCTCATTCAATCCCCATAATGTTTTTGAAAAGCAGATAAACTGATCACTGTTTTGCAGAAAACTGAGGTCATAAGAGGCTATGTGATATGTCCATGGTTACTTACCTAGTACCCAGCGGGGCCAAGACTTTAACAGGATATGGTGATTCTACATTTATTACCCTTTCCAGGATGTGATGAACTGGCAAATGAACAATGTATAACAGAATCAATATATGCAGATGATAAAGGAAGGAAAAGATCGTGTGGTCTGATCGTGGGGTCTGGTTAGGCTTCTGGGATTCGGGCTGGGTTTAGAAGACTAGCCTGCCCACTGAGTGTGTCTGAGAGCCGTGGGCTGAGGGGCTGAGCAGCAGGGCTCCTCATGGACACTGAGACCTTCCTTCCATCCGAAGAGCAGGTTGGAGAGTCCTTGAGGCTTCACATCCCCTGGACACTGCATCCTACAGATGAGCCAGGAGATGCTGTGATTATGCCCTTCCCACAGAGGAAGACCTGAGGCAGCAGGTCATCCAGAGCTACACAGGTGGAGCCGCCTGAGGCCCCTCCAGAATTCTGCCTCCCAAGCCATACTGCTACTTGCTGCATTTTCTTTCAGAAGCCCCAGGGCCTTAGTGATGCAGCCATGTTAAATACATATTCTCCTTGTCCCTGTGGAAGACTCTCCCAGGACACACTGCCTCTTATACCCCCAGCCAACATGTCTAATGGGAGGGATAATGACTGTAGAAGGGGTAAGGACTTAAAGTCAAATCCTGTGTGGCCATTTGATAACATAGCCATAAATTCTTTGACACTCATTCCATGGAGAGTGGGGTCTATGTAATATGGGACTGAGTTGTGACTGCTTCAACCAGTAGAGAGGAAGTGATGCTAGGTGACTTGTTAGGTCAGAAGAAACCTTGCAGCTCCTGCTTTGGTCCTTAGGAATGCTTGGTCTCCAATAGTCCCTCTTGGGACACTTCCTCCAGAAACCAAGCACACGTTGGGATAAGCCCAAGCTACATGCGGAGGCCACGTGTAGGTGCTCTTGGCAATAGTTCCAGTGAAACGAGCCTTCCAGATATGCCCCCAACCCAGAAGCACCTACAGTCGTTGGAGTCTTTGGTGAAGTAGAGACAAGCCATCCCCTGCCCTGTCCAAAGTCCTGACCCACAGACTCTGTGAGCAGAATGAATGGAGGTCATTTTCCAGCACTAGAAAATGATTTGGGGATGTTTTGTTACACAGCAAAAGAAAAACTGATGTCTCACCACTAGGTACTGATTGTGTGACTTTGGGAAAAATAGTTATCCTTTTTAAAGAGCCCTCTCTATATAATATTGATTTTAAAATAAAATTCTTCTTCACGTGATGTCGTCAGGAGTAAATGAGACAGAGAGTGTGGATCACTCGGCACAGTGCACATGACGGGGCCCGACGTTACATGTGTGAGTTTCCACGTGCAGTGAAAAAGAGGCTTCAGTCTGTCCTGACAAGTGCACTGCATCTTCCCTCTCATCAGACATCCTCCCTCACATCCTCCCAGGGCTCACACTCCACAGGTTAGACCTTCCAAGGCCACTTCCTCTCAGCCTCACTGCAGCTGATTGCCTGGTGGGATGAATGGACCCGGGGCAGAGTGGAGGTTCTTCATGTGTGACACCCTTCCTCTCTATGGAGAGTCTGATCTTGACAACTGTGGGGAGGGGGCTCCACACAGTGGCCTTTGCTGCAGCCCACCTGGCTCCCGCAGCGACTCAGTGCAGGGTGGACGCCCACGTTCATTATAATGACCAAGTAGGGGGGCTTTGGTGCCTCTTCAGCCAACACTTCTCTCCATGTTGAATCCTGCATGAGTCTCACGATCAGAGTTCCAATACGTCAGGCATATATGTACACAGAGTGTCACAGAACTAAGAAATAATTGTATGGGTCTCTTCCCTTCTGAGGACCAGCAGGAGGAAAGTCCTTGCAAGACGACAGGAGTTTCCAAGCATCCTAGGAGGTGATAATGAACTTTCGGCCACCACAGCTTTGAGCCTATGAGAGAAGAGAGGGAGGGGAGCCCCGCTCCCTGTGTGACCAGATGGAACACTGCCACGCACGCTCCGAGAGAACACAGCTCACAATCCTTGAATGCAGTGCTGAGGCATCCCACGCGCAAGTCTCTTACTCTTAGAAAGAAAAAGATTAAATTTTGCTAAATCACACTGATAACTAAATCAGAGAAACTTTTTCTCCGAGACCAAAAAAAAAAAAAAGCAAGAAACTGCAAGTAAGAAGGGCCTGAGTCTGCGTCTCCATGGTGACCGGCTCAAAGCTGGGTTCCTCCAGTGACACTCTCTTCTGCTGTAGGATCAGGGTTGGAAGGTAGGGGGTTCCTTCCAAGAGACTGCTGCTCATCCCGGAATTATGAAGGGCTAAGACTCTCAGCAAGAGGTCCAGTTGTTCCTGTGGATCCAGTTACAGCAGGTTCATTACCAGAGTCGACTTCCATTTAACAAATGTTTATTAAGCAATTACTATACGTTAGGCACTGCTCTGGAAGCTGGAAACAACTGAGTGGAACAAGAGCCGACTCTCAAAGGGCTTACAGTCTAGAATAGGGACGGGCTGGAAGGGGAAAAGAGGAGAGGGTCATTGTAAGTCCTTGGCCTTGGGAGGGGTCCTCAGGAATGAGCGGAGTCTTATTACGCATTTTATCTTTTTTTAATTTTTTTTTATTTAATACAATTTTTTGAAGGTTACACTCCATTTACAGTTATTACAAAATATTGGCTCTATTCCCCGTGTTGTATAGTACATCCTTGTAACCTACCTCACACCCAGTAGTTTGTACCACCCACTGCCCCACACCTATCTATTCCACATTTTAGATGAAACGTTTCTTAGCTCTGAGTTTCAGAATTTCCACAGATCCCGGTGTAGTCACAGTCTACTCATTCCTGTAGCCTAGCAGTTTCAAAATACCTCGTCTACACTAGTCATTTCTTAGAGCCCTTTTCAGAAATTTTCCACATGATTAATGTTCCATTTAAAAACCTCTGCTTTGCATAGGCTTGCGGTAGATGCCACAGAGCTGTAGCTGTCAGTGAGTCACACTGTGTGATAAATTAGCCAAAACGGAACTCTCGAAACACTGTCACTTTCCTCCATTAATGCATGAGCCTCGGAGAGTCCCTGCATCATTGCTGCTATAGATTATACCCGAGATCAACAACAGGGCTCTGTGTACAGAGAATTCTGATAAGAGACCTACCGCTTGCTACCTCTATGGGTCAGCTATGTTGTTTCGGGATGTGGTGCCTCAGTGTCTCCATCTCTCAAACAAAAACATAAAAATCCCACTCCTTACATTAAAAAATTCTCTAAAGACAACACCGTATAGCAGGGGTCTCCAGGGTACCGTGGCCGCACAGCAGGAGGTGAACGGGAGGAGAGCGAGCGAAGCTTCATCTACTGCTCCCCCTTGCTCCCCGTCGCTCGCATTACCGCCTGAGCCGTCCTCCATCCCCACCTACCCCCACCCCCCGCCAGTCTGTGGAAAAATTATCTTCCACGAAACTGGTCCCTGGTGCCACAAAGGTTGGGGACCACTGCCGTGTAGGGTTCCAAGCACCGGGCAGAAGGTAGGAAAACATAGGGGTTTCCTCCCACCCCTCTTCCTACTTGGCAAGATAATTGATCTCTCTGGCCACTATTTTCTTCTATATAAAAGGGAAGGTCTCTTACTATTCTACTCTCTATGAATTTATAGGTATGGAATGTGCACCTATTTTTGAGTTGAGGTCTTGTGTAATTTTTCAAAGTTGTTTTATAGACATTGTAGTAAGTCCTATCATGTAACACCTTAAAAAAATTATGTTTGCAAAAAATTCTGATAACATGTTTATAATTAGATGCACTTGTGAACACAATATCACAGCACTGAGACACGATGATTTCTCCACTATTTCATTAGTAGGAAATAATTATTTCCTATAACACTAAAAAGTACAGTTTTATATCTCAAAATACAAGTGCTTTAATGGACTAAAACAGATTGTTGCCCCTTGGACTCTACTATACATGTTAAATTATTATTCTGATTATCACACCATGATTATAATGTATTCCATTTAGCACTGTGGATTGTATTTGCTAAGTAGTTCTAGATCATTTATTACTTATCCACTCAGTGGTTATTACACAGCACCTGAGCAAAAGTTAAGGGCAAAATGTAAGCCTTTAGTCTAAATAGATTTAATTTTCAATATTCAAAGCTGAGCCTTAGTCTGGCTGAACAGAGCTGGCATGGCTTAATTCCTTTTGTCACAGTCCCCTTTGATGATAATTCCTTAATTGCTTCTTAGATGGAAATATTAATCATGGGGCAGCCTTTAATAAGACCAAAATTATGGTGTTTTTTATCCCCAAAGTTTAACGGGGAAAAAAATTATTCTTCTCTTCCTTTCTTCTCTTTCCTGATACACAGCTTGTGTGACACCAATCAGTTTGCCATTTGAATTCTATTTAAGCAAATGTGTCATCTATCCTCAGAAATTCTGAGTTCCGTGAGCAAGGGAATGGTGTCTGATTTATCTCAGGATCTGCCACAGAATACAACTGATTTAAGTAAATTTGGGAAATTGCCTTAGCAATTGTGTCACTGCTTCTGTTTGATTGTGTGATATTTGGTCAGTTTCATGGTTGGTCAGTAGGTTGTTTGGGGGAGAGAGAGTGGGGCTTAGGAAAACTAATCACTCAATATAAATAATAATTAAACCTCAACCACGTGGTGGATTCTGTGCTCTGCACTGGCGATGTTTCCTGCACTCCAGTAACTCACAGTGTGTTGAGCAAGATATACTTATAAAAAGATAGGTTGACAATTAACTTATCTATTAAACTATTAAACACTGTATTAGAGGTAGAAATGCTGTGTTTGACCCGCAGATATTGCCCAGAATGGCTCTCTTGGTTTGACAAGTGTGTGAAGAATGTACATTCTTGTCCCAGTGTAATGGTGTAAGAAACCCTTTTGTGAGCCTATCCAGCCTGTAGATGCTTAAGACCTCAGGTGTGAGACATTTGTTCACAGAGGAGGGAAGCAAATCTACTTGCATAATTGAGGTGAAAGTAAGACAGGTACCACACACAGAGACCTCTCAGGCAGAACTACATCACGGTTCTTGGCTAAACGTGGAAAGCAGCAGTCTGATCTACTATTGAGTCTAAGTTGGAGAAAGAAGATCTGTGACAGGGTTTTGTATGTTGCAGAGATTTCATTGAAACACAGGAACACGGTTTTGGAGAAACTGATTTAGAGAATTATCTAAATAAGACAACTAATGTGAATTGCTGGGCAGGGGTAGGTCCTATAACACAAAAGTAAGAGATCAAGGTATGAAAGGAGGCAGCTGAAAAGAAAACAAAAGACAGCCAGGAGAGAGAAAATTTGTGTATGTACGGGGGAGGGAGGGGGGAGTATGTGTATGTATGTGTTAGAATTTAATATTCAACAAATAGAAGAAGGGAAGAACTTGTCAAAAATTTGTGTTGGTTATGAATTTGGGAAAAAAATTAACTGAGTTTCTCCTTAAACCATATACTAAATAAACTTCTAAATGAATTACAGAGCTACATATTAAGATATTAAATTCCAATAATAGAAAAATTAGACTATACAATTGAATATCAAGAATGTAAATTTAGAAGTAATAGAAGAAATCACAAAGAATAGATCATCAGACTTCATTAATACAATTAAAGTTTCTGCATAGTAAAAGAACCCAAAATAAAAAGGCAGATGAGAAAAGAAATGCTTCTGTAAATATGTTTTCAGAAAAAACAGAGGTAATGATTTTATTCTGTGAAGAACAAAGGAATATCAATTTTTAAAAGGAAAATAATTAAATAGTAGATGAATATGTAAAATATTCTCAATAAGATAAAAGGTATTTTATCACTATTCCACTGCTCTTTATTTTTATTAAATAACATTTAACAATGATTACTTCTTGGAATTATGTGAAGTGTTGAACATACATTATTCTGAGCCTTTCTTGTAAAAACTACTTGATAATGGATTTAATTCCCAAGAAATGATCAAAATTAAAAATCAGATATGAAAACTGCAGGGGTGATTATTTAATCTGTTTGAATATGGAACTAAAACTAAACGGTTATGGAATTTAAAGACCAGAATGCAAATGTTATAAACCTTAACCAAGTAAAATAACATTACAAACAAAAATTAAGATGTGAAGGAAATGGAGATGGGAAAAAATGAAAAGTGCTAGTTTTTTTTTTTATCCCCTATAGCAAGGAGTTGGTTAATAATGTGTCAGGGGCTTCCCTGGTGGCACAGTGGTTGGGAGTCCGCCTGCCGATGCAGGGGACACGGGTTCGTGCCCCGGTCCGGGAAGATCCCACATGCCATGGAGCGGCTAGGCCCGTGAGCCATGGCCTCTGAGCCTGTGCGTCCAGAGCCTGTGCTCTGCAACGGGAGAGGCCACAACAGTGAGAGGTCCGCGTACCACACACACACACACAAAAGTGTCGGTTTAAAAGATGTAATTTTAAAAGCTTAACTCCTACCTGTTAATATTTTATAAGCTGTTTCTTCTTAATTTCAGAAGGATCTTTTGGGAAAGGAACAATGGCATGTGATAGAGAAACATTTATCTGAAATTCAGTTCTTCCTTCAGTTCTTTCTTCTGTAATATTGAAGGAAAATTAATTTTAATGTTTTTAATGTAAAGATGGCAGCTTAAGAAGAGGCCTCTTTTCTCTACTTTTCTCTACTCTTAAGAGTTATAGGACAGGAAGACACGACAGGGTCTTCTCACAGGCAGCAAGCTGTCAGGGCAGCCCTTTCTGAAGAACAGTCTTCAAACGAAGGAATATATGGTATGGGGAAATTTTATGTAAAGCTGGAATTTTAAATTATTGACGTGACTAAAATAAACCCAGTAGTTTGAGAATAAAAGTAGGAGGTGAAGGAGAGGAATAGGAAAATAAAAGGGAAGGGAAAATTAATATTTCTTTTAAAATACAAAAGGGAGAAAGTAGTAGAGAAACATAAAGGCATATCAAACCTTCCTAATTAAAACAGGGGAATAGGAGAATAAAAATATATTCTATCAAGTCAGCAGAAATAAAGACTGGGAAAGAGAGGAAAGAGTAAAAGTAATTAATGGTAAACTTTAAATAAAGTGAACAAGGATAAAATCAAGGCTAACACATATTATCCAGAGTTTCCAAATCAATGAACAAACTACTAGACTGTGTTAAAAAGAACACTGTATTCTGCGTTTTTTCCAAAAAGTACATGTAGGGTAGACTGACAAATGCTGAAAATGAGGGAGACACATAGAATACCAGCAAATGAAAATAAGCAAGCAAGCAGACCAAAAAAAAAAAAAAAAAAAAAAAAAAAAAGCAATAGCAATAGTCTCAATATCAAGCAAATCTCAATTTAAGGTCAAAAACATTTAACAGGGTAGATGGTGTGATGATAAAAGATATAATGAATGATGGCATTATAATAGTCACATACACTTTATACCAAATAACATAGCAGCCAAATAAAATTTCCTGTAGTACAATATAACTCGAGGCAAATACAATTTGAGTTTAAAATATGAATTCACTTTTTAAATTTTATAGATCAAGTTGGCAAAACATAACAAAGAATGAAGATTTGATTAAGGATATCAACATTTATTGATTACTTGGTTGATTAACTCCATTCTTATAGGCAAGGAACTTTTATAATATAATACTGATTACATCTTTAGCCAAGGAAAAAGCTTTGTCAAGTTCAAATATCTACAAGCTGCAGTCTGACCGTGATTCAATTGTATTAAAAATCAACAATTACTCTTTTTCCCCCTTTTATTGCCCCTCCCTTCTTCCCTCTCCCCCCTGGTAACAACTAGTTTGTTCTCTATATCTGTGAGTCTGCTTCCTTTTTGTTTTATTCACTAGTTTGTTGTGTTTTTCAGATTCCACATATAAGTGATATCATACAGTATTTGTCTTTTTCTCTCTGACTTATTTCACTTAGCATAATGCGCTTCGAGTCCATCCATGTTGCTGCAAATGGCAGGACTTTATTCTTTTCTATGGCTGAGAAGTATTCCATTGTGTGTGTGTGTGTGTGTGTGTGTGTGTCTTTATCCATTCAACTGTTGATGGACACATAAGTTGCTTCCATACCTTGGCAATTTTAAATAATGCTGCTATGAACATTGAGGTGCAGATATCTTTTTGAAATATTGCTTTTGGTTTTTTCAGATATGTGCCCAAGAGTGGAATTGCTGGGTCATATGATAGTTCTATTTTTAGTTTTTTGAGAAACCTCCATGCTGTTTTCCACAATGGTTGTACCAGTTTACATTCCCACCAAAAGTGTACGAGGGTTCCCTTTTCTCCACATCCTCACCAACATTTGTTATTTGTGTTCTTTTTGATGATAGCCATTCTGCTGGGTATAAGGTGATATCTCATTGTGATTTTTGATTTGCATTTCCCTGATGATTAGCAATATTGAGCATCTTTTCATGTTCCTGTTGGGTTATTATGGATTATATGAAATCAGGTGTATGAAACTTTTGAAAATTGTAACGCACTATAGAATTTAAAGGATCATTCATTCAATTAAAAAAGTCAAAAAAATCACCAATGGGGCTTCCTTGGCGGCACAGTGGTTGAGAGTCTGCCTGCCGATTCAGGGGACCACAGGTTCGTGCCCTGGTCCGGGAAGATCCCACATGCCGCGGAGCGGCTGGGCCCGTGAGCCATGGCCGCAGATGAGCCTGTGCGTCCGGAGCCTGTGCTCTGCAACGGGAGAGGCCACAGCAGTGAGAGGCCCGCGTACCGCAAAAAAAAAAAAAAAAAAAAAAATCACCAATGAAAATATTAAAAAATAGAGTTCTTAAAAATTAAGAAAGTCAGGCTACATTACAAAGGAAATCCAAATCAAAATTACAAATTATTTTTAAAAGAATGCAAAGAAGAACAGAACTGAATCGAGCTGATGTGGGAGATAGTATTGTTTGATGCTGAGACAGACAGCCTGGAGCTGTATGATTCTGGAAACACTGCTTAACCTCTCTGTGCCTCAGGGTTCTCACCACTGCAAAATAGTGATAATAACAGCACTCCCCCAGAGGGATGTGGTGAAGATTGAATAAGAATGCACACGGGCACATAATAAGGGTTCTTGAATGGTTTGTATCTAGTTGTCTTCATTCGTCCCTCTACTTACCTTCTTACCTCATTCCTCTCCTTCCTCATTTTTTAAATTCTCTAAATGTGTTTCTGTTACCTTTGTAATAAAAAATACGTTAAAATGTCTACTGGAGCTATTTCATGGCAAATGACATTATTAATGAAAGTCAAAGGAAAAAGACTTCAACTGAATAAGAAATATAATCGTTCCTTAGGTCACCATATTCTGATATTCATCCTCCTTTCTGCTGGTGGAGGTCTGTCTGAGTGGGGAGAGCGTGCAACTCAACACAGAACTATTTGATTTTGCCTACTGTAGACAGAAAAAATGACCCAGTTTCTGAGAAGGCTGTCTACTGGGACCTACCATAATTTCTTCAAGGAGGGCTACAGTCTCCTTTGTCTCAGGGAGAGTTGTAGCAGGATGGAAAACAAAGATGTAAGACTTACAGCCTTTTATTTCCAAAAATCTAATTTCAAAAGAAGAAAGAGAAGATACTGGTGTAGACTTTTCCCCAAACCTCTTATGAACACCCCCAAACAGGAAACAGAGTCTGCAGAAGATGAACAGTGAGAGAGAGAGAGAGAGAGAGAGAGAGAGAGGGAGAACATGATCTGTGGGTCCCAAGACAGGCATCCAGGCAGCATGTTCAGCAACTGAAAAGATCCCAAAAAGAATTGTCTTGGGTCACACCAGGGCAGCGCCCAAGAGGACCCTATGCCCCAAGGGGCACATAGGTGTAAGGCAGAGTGCAGGATACAGAGGCCATGCCAAATGGAAAGTTCAGTATCCAGCAGTACCTGACCTCTAAGGACAGGGCATGTGAAGATCAGGTGGGCACCCATTACCGGACATTGGTCCTATGGAAGCCCTGGGATTCTGACACTATCTTGAGTGTCAGGAAACTCCAGGAAAGAGTGATATCAAAGTTTCCCAGTTGC
This sequence comes from Kogia breviceps, assembly GCF_026419965.1. Taxonomy (NCBI): domain Eukaryota; kingdom Metazoa; phylum Chordata; class Mammalia; order Artiodactyla; family Physeteridae; genus Kogia; species Kogia breviceps. The sequence continues at coordinate 54,445,164 of NC_081311.1, forward strand.
CCAGCGGAACAAAGGCTCAAAATAAAAATTAATTTGGAAAATAAAGTAGCGCTAATACTTTCCTGCACACCTGAGTTTATAGTGAAACTTACACGTGCCACTTTACTCTTCCCTGCCTTCAAGGCAAACCCTTTGCCAAGTCATGGACCCATGTGACATGCTACCTAGTCCTGATGTGAACTCTTCTCTGGGGTCCACAATCAGCACTTCCTCAACAGGGATAATGGCTGGGTGGAAAAGGTGGGGCTTTCTCTCTAGCATGTTTTGCAACCCCTTCTAGGAGACAGACCTTGGAGGTTTATGATCAGTTTTGTTGCTCTGTGCTGTAATGTAAGACCACCTCTGAGATCCTTCCATTTTCCTCCCCTTCCCTTCTCCCAGTTTACAGATGAGGAAATTGAGGATGAGCATAGAAAGAACACACCCAGGCCACACAGCTAGATAGAGTGGAGCTGTAGTTGCCCAGTGGGGCTCATGAATGGAGAGTCTTCTCTCTTCCCAGGGCAAGGCAAGATGTTCCTTCTCACATCCCTGGGAACTCAGCCTGCCTCACCCTCCCAGGAGCTGAGGTCAGCAGCCCACAACACACCCTGGACTGCTGCATGGAACACTGCCCCGAAGACATGACTCCAGGCCCTTAATATGTTCGGGTTTTACTGCTGGTCCCCTGAGAGTAATTGTTTGTTGCATTAGGCACAGCTCATGAGATGCAATCACAAAGAACCTTTCTCTCTCTCTCTCTCTCTTCTGTAGACTGTCATATCCTCTGAGCTGTCCTAGGGCTTGGAATATAGATGGTACTCAATATATTTTCATTGACACTGATTCTATTGATTTGTAATTATTACATTAACATGATAGCGCAATAATTAGATTCACAATAGCATCTACAGTTTGTCATACAAAGCACTTCGTGTATGTCACCTCTAACACAATGACCTTCTACAGGCATCATCGTAGATGCTATACAGATGAGAAAACCAAGACCCAAGTTTGCACAGCAAGCAGGATTTTGAATCCACACTCTGTCTGAAAGCAAATCAAGACCTCACTGTATAAAATGGTGATTGCTTTCCCCTTGCTAAAATCGTCTAATGCCCTTTAAATTTGCTCCATGGGATTAGTTTTCTTCATCTGCCCCTAGGATTAATTTCCAGGACTTCCCTAGTTATTTCTAGTTATTATAAAGTCCTGTAGTCATTTGAAGTCACAAAGCTCAGTCTTGACTGTGAAATTAGAAGGTCTGACTCTGTGTAATAATCAACACTTCAATCTTAATTTGAAAATAAGATTTACCTGCTTCCTCGGCTAGGGTTTCCCACAGTTACAAAGCTTCTCTCTTCCTGCTCAACTCTTTTACCACTTGTCACCTGCTGTTTCTTCTAACTTTTTAACATTTTGAATGTGGAAACTTCCAAGCTCACACAAATGTCAGAGTAGAATGATCAATCCATGGCCAATCTTGTTGCAACTATAGCCCCACCCACCATTATCTGGCTGATGTGACAGCCCCACCCCCAGTGGTGGCCAATGCAGAAGCTTAAGGGAGGAGGAAAAGGTCTTAGCTGAGTATCAGGTAAGCTCTTTTGTATTCTCTGGGCCTGGCAAGTGTTTGAAGCAGATATTTTCTTTAATGGGGGAGATTTGGTGGGTTCTCTAGAGAGTCCTGTAGGTATCTCTCCCCTGCTGCTCCCTTGATGTGAACAGACACATCTCCATTTTGGTGAATGGCTTAACCAGGAATCCAGTGGTCCAGCTCTAGGGATTTTCCGGCTGAGGTCCCATCAGCCCTGCAGGCAGCCCTATTACCTGGGAATGAAGATGACCCAGACCCTCCCCCTCATCGCAGAGCCTTCATCTGCTCAGTGGAATACACTCAGGCAGCCCTTGCCCTAGTAAATTCCGGAAGCACAGGCAAGTGTCAGCCTGATCACCTGTCCTTCAGCTGGTCCGACCTGCTGCAAGCTTCTCTCCCATCCTTTAGGTTTTTCAGTGGGACTCTTACTAAGGTCACAGAGTAGTTCCATAGAAGTACCTCTTGTTATTCTTCGTGTGAGGAACTTAAATCAGTTTTGCTCAGAGTGTGGTCCTGGCAAACTAGATACAGAGTTTGTGCTGCATCGTAAATCAATGCACTGCTTCCTTCATTGAGAAAGTCTTGCTATTTAAAAACAAATGTCAGCCGAACTAACACTCGAGTATAGCAATGTACTCGTTTTACTTCCTGGTTCAAGTTCCTCATGTCATTATAGACTGTGAACAAACAGCTCATGGACTGGCTTGAACAGTTCTTGGCCATTTACTTTGGAATTTTTCCACAGTGGAAGCATTGGAATAAAGCATTTGTTATTCCTGCCAAAATCTGTTCCTCAATCAAAACTGAGGCAGGAAGAATCCTGTTAACAATCCTGAGGTATAGAAGAAGAGATCAAGGACTTGGACCTACACAGATAACTTACAAAGATCCAGATTCTAGAAAGATTTCATAGGCATGGTTCCTGGTCTTGAGCTCCTATTCCTCTGAGGTGGTCACTTGTAAATCCTGTGAAGTCATCTATTTCCAGTTTACAGTTAAAACAGACCACACAGCCATGTCCCTGGTTCTTACCTCTTCAGAGTGAGCGGGCCTGATTTCCAGCCTCAAGTGCTGTCTGCAGCCTTTCTCTCACCTAAGAGGCTACTTTGCTCTTCCAGCACAGCAACAAATGACCGAGGGGTTCATATATAAATATTCTGTCTCACACTCTCCTTAAGGAGATCACTCTGAGATGCACATCCTGCACTGGTGCTCAGAGTTTCCCAGGAAGGCATAGGCAAACATTCTCCACATCCTGAGAGCTCTTCAGAGGGAAGATCCTTCCAGCTGCAACTTCTGGAAGGAAGCTCACCAAGGAGCCTGTGATTGCTGACGCAGCTTGGCAACTAGGGAGCTCTGAGAGGAACATCGCGGACAAGATGTTGCCTTTGCTTGCTTGCCCTGTGTCTATTGCATCAACATGAAAGGCATACTACAGGCAGAGGACCATCAGAAGCCAGACTAGGAGAGGTATGTCCCTCGGGTCATCATAATCTTTCCAAAAGTATTCAAAGTGGACTGTTAGAAACTGCTTACCCAGCTCTTCCTGGACCACCCACTTGGGCTTCCTATAATCCATGATCCAGGTCATTCATTACTGACCAGCAATTCCGAAGAGCATCGGAATTCTGGCTCTCACACCCTGCCTTGCTGAGGTGATGAGTCACTCCACGGTGCAGAGACTGACCACGCTCTTCTACCCTCTGCTGAGTCTGCTCTCCCCCTCAATGTGCCTGCTAGGTGCCAGGGGCTCCTGGGCGTCCTACTCAGGTGGGCAGCACAGGATTCAAGCGCTGTGTGCAGAGACGACGAGGCAGAGGCCGTGAGTTAGAAAACTCATGATCTAGTGAGGAGACTGGTGAGAAGACAATCACAGGCAAATGTGGTTTCAAGGTTTCATGTCAGAACTTTGACTCTGCAAGAAGGGACGGACCTCAGAAAATAAAACATAAAATGAAACTAGGTGCGTTACCTTGGGAAAACCATTTCTTCTCTCTGAGCTTTCCATTTTCTCACCTTGAAAATTCAAACTCTAATCTTCTTCGGGGTGGCGGGTGGTGGGGTTTGAGGACTTAGTGAGCTGAGTTGTGAAAACATTTTGTAAAATGAAGAGTATGATAAAATGAAAGGAGTGGGGTGATATTTGAATCAGTGATATGCTCATATTCTATCATTCTCATTACATGTTAAATGGTTATACTAATTATATAACATTATCCTAACATTATATATTAAATTCCTCACAAACCATGTCCAAGCTCTCAGTAAATCCTGCCAGTGATGACTTTGAAATATATCCAGAATCCCTCCATTTCTCTCCACTCCTGCTGGACATCCCTGGCCTCTGTGGTCCAGGCCTCTAGCCATGGCCTCCTCACTCTTTCCTCTCGCTGCCCAACATCAACCTTTTATCAACAGGCAGTTTTTTAAATTGTGGTAAAATAGTAGATGGTTCTTTGTAAACATAAATCAACCGTGTCATTCTGCTATAGGAAGCCCACTGATGCCCCACAAGTCCTAGCAGGGCCCCCTGGCCCTGTATCACAGGTCCCTGCCCCACTGTGACTACATCTCCCACCTCTCTGCCCTGTGTCTGCTCTGCTGCAGCCATGCTGGCCTCCTTTCTTCACCTCAGACAACAGCACATTCATGCTTCAGAGTACTTGAACTCAAATCTGCTGCCTGGAATGCTTTCCTCCAGAGAGCTAAGAGCTCCACACACCTTTACCTCCTTCAGGATTCTTCTCAAACACCAGTGGCATTGCCCAAGCCCTGGTGTGAAAAGCATATTGCCAGCAGCACCCTGCTCCACGTCCTATACCTGTGCCCTCCTTCATTTTTCTCCATTGTGCTTACACCATCCCACATGTTAGGTATCCGTCCATTTTCCTAGAGCCTGCCTCCCCAACTAGACTGTCATCTCCTTGAGGGCATAGAAGTCTCCTTTGTTCACCTGAAGGGTGAGTGGTCCACAGCAGTTACCTAATACATGGTTGTGTGAATGAGTGCACAAACGACTGAATGACAAATGGGTCAGTCAATCAAGTAGCCCACAGTATACCCTCCATGCCCCACAGAGTATTTAGAACAGTCATAGGGGAAAATGGACACCATGCACTTTGTAAAGTGAGGCTGATTCAGGTTTTGTTTTTGTTTTTGTTTCTTTGCGGTACGTGGGCCTCCCACTGTTGTGGCCTCTCCCGTTGTGGAGCACAGGCTCCAGACGCACAGGCTCAGTGACCATGGCTCATGGGCCCAGCCACTCCGCGGCATGCGGGATCTTCCCGGACCGGGGCACGAACCCGTGTCCCCTGCATCAGCAGGCGGACTCTCAACCACTGTGCCACCAGGGAAGCCCTGATTCAGGTTTTTAAGGCAGGAGCACTGGAATGACCCAGGGAATCTCAGTACACAGTCTTACAGTGTGTCAGTAACTTCACCCAAACTGCAACCTTTATTCTTCCTTCGCCTAGATGCTTAGACCTTGGCCTTCATTTTTTTCCAAGCATCCTGAATGGACGAGCTCCATGGTCCCTTCTGCTCCCACAAGGACTCTGCAACAGCAGGAATCCAACTCCCCACCTCTCTGCTCTATTTATACTCCTTGATGCCTCTTTATGAAAGTTAAAGTCCTCAGAAGCTGAGAGAGGCACAAATGTGCAGATATCACTATTGATTTTTCCCCACTGGGAGGGATGAGGCTGCCAAGTTGTATGGGTACAAAGCAGCCGAAATGGCCTGGCAGGGGTCCCACTCCCCTCCACCGCCCCCTCCCCCCACACACGGTTCTTCTCTGATCCCCACCTCCCACCACCGAAACCTACAAGACCCCTGTGTCTTCCTCCTGTGCTGTGGACCTTCCAGGCCCAGAAGCCATCACAGCTGCGGTAACGAGCCCAGCAGTTGGTTTCTGCAATTTTTATGTTTAGGCCCAAAGAGAAAATGAAAGCAAATAAAATTCAGGCCACTGCTGTTGATCTCCAGTCATTTCTGAATATTGCTACAGCAACCAACAGGGGCTTTGCAGCCACTCTTTCCTTCCTCCTCACACCCTCCTCCACCTGACTGTGTGGCCCAGGAGTCAGGCCATGCAGACAGCATGAGCACAGTGTCCTGTCATGAAAAAGCTTCTGTCCAAGGCTTTGGAGGAAAGAACCACCCAGGATCCAGGGCCAGGCAATCAGCTCTGTCCATGTGGCCCATTCCCTGACAGGCCAGCCCCACAGCCAGGCTGGGTCCTAAGATGACACACAGGGGGAGGCTGAGCAAGGAACCGATTGCTGTTAAAGACTGTTGAAAATACAGGGAGAAGGAAAGGAAAGAGACCTGCAACATCTCAAGAAGTTTTACAGCCTGGACTTACGCTGCTTCCGTCTGAGGAACTGGAATACTTTTCAGCAGCCCAAGTCGTGCAGTCAGGGAGATTTGATTTTGGTGGCTCCGCCCCCTTCCCCTCCAGGCTTTTCATGGACCCCGTGTGTCCCCACCCCCCTCTCCATCCCACCAGGGACCTGGCTTCCTGCTCAGTCCAGTGCTATCATTTTCTTTTCCTGTGATGCATCCCAGAAGGAATGGAGTTAAAATGCATGTGCTTGAAAAGCTGCTCGACATCACTAATTATTAGAGAAATGCAAATCAAAACTACAAAGAGGTATCACCTCACACCAGTTAGAATGGGCATCATCAGAAAATCTACAAACAACAAATGCTGGAGAGGGTGTGGAGAAAAGGGAACCCTCTTGCACTGTTGGTAGGAATGTAAATTGATACAGCCCCTATGGAGAACAGTATGGAGGTTCCTTAAAAAACTAAAAATTGAACTACCACACGACCCAGCAATCCCACTACTGGGCATATATCCAGAGAAAACCATAATTCAAAAAGACACACGCACCCCAATGTTCATTGAAGCACTGTTTACAATAGCCAGGTCATGGAAGCAACCTAAATCCCCACTGACTGATGAATGGATCAAGAAGATGTGGCACATGTATACAATGGAATATTACTCAGCCATAAAAGGGAACGAAATTGGGTCACTTGTAGAGACGTGGATGGATCTAGAGACTGTCATACAGAGTGAAGTAAGTCAGAAAGAGAAAAACAAATATCGTATATTAACGCATAAATGTGGAACCTAGAAAAATGGTACAGAGGAACCGCTTTACAGGGCAGAAGTTGAGACACAGATGTAGAGAACAAATGTATGGACACCAAGGGGGAAAGTGGCAGTGGGGTGGTGGTGGTGGTGTGATGAATTGGGAGATTGGGATTGACATGTATACACTGATGTGTATAAAATAGATAACTAATAACCTGCTGTATAAAAAAATAAAATAAAACTCAGGAGAAAAAAATAAAATAAAACTCAGGAGAAAAAAATAAAATAAAATGTATGTGCTGAGTTACAGGTGACAGACAGTAACATACGGGCCTGGGATGGGGAGGGGGCGCTCAAAGCTCAGCTCGGGTCAGCTCTGGGGGCTGTGGGGGGCTGGAGCCTCAGCCCCTCACACAGCCTGCAGTCTAATAACAGTTGCAATCATGAGAACAGTGCCCATTCATTCCAGCACACGTAGGTACCATGGGTATTGGCTAACACCCACTCCTGTGTGAGCACAAGATGATAAACAGCAAAACCCTCAACTGCTGCTGGAGTGCATGGTGGATGGTGCAAAAAAACCTTACGGGAAATGTCTTCTAGGCAATAGGTAGCAAGTTCAGAGCTGTTCCATTTCCACCCGAATCAGAGTAGTCTGTAAAACCCTTCACACACCAGCAGCACAGGCAGTGGGAGGTGTTTGTCATAGGCAACCACTGTGGCCATTCATTGCTGAGTGTGTTCTGACTGAAGGCTCCTGCAGTGTCCTGATCTCTGCAGCAGAAAATAGCCACAGACGCAGCTGGGCCTGCAGCAATGCAATTCATGAAAATGCACAGCAACGGGGTCCCAATGGCAGCCTGGCGCTGGCCCACCACCAAGTTCTCTCCACCCCTTTTACTTCTCTCCTCACATCCCTCCAGTCGTGAGGTAAATCCTTCTCTCTCGCGTGTTTTATCCAAGATGCTCTCCTTGTCTGCTTCCAATCTCCCCACCTCTTTGAGGCTTAGACCTTGAGAAATAAAACCATGAAGACTTCTGCCTATTTCTGCTTTCAGTTCTCCCTCACCCTTGCAGATCAGAGTCCACGCATCCACTTAGCTGGAAGAAGGAGAAAAAAGAAACTGGGTTACTATAGGTTCTGCCACTAGTCATTCTCATCATCACTGATCTGATCCCAGGTTCACCAGTTCATACCCCACAGGAGCAGAGAACTGCCATGTTCCTTCCCGAATACATGTGTGTCCTTAAGGCCAGAGACGATGTAGTTCGAGGTACGATGCAAATTTAACATGTACTTAGTGATAAAAATTAATGCTTATTGAATAGTTCTAAGTACTGTAAGTATGAATAGTTATAACTGTTCCAGATGCATTACATGCATTGCTCAGTTCATCCTCATAGCATCTTGTAAGGGAAGCACTATTATTGTTCTTATTTTAGAAAGAAGTCGAGACACAGAGAAGGCAAGTAACTTTCCCAAAGTCACACAGCTTGGAATTGGTGGAATCATAACTCAAATTCAGGCAGGCTGAGAGCAGAGCCTCTAGCTCTTCACCACGAGGTTTTACCACCAGGCCCCATCCTGTCCCACCCTATCTGAGATACACTCCCGATGCCGTGGGACTAAGATAATAATGCAGAGGTTAGGCAGTGCCTTCCTTCCCTCCCTTCCCAGCTGCCTGCCCCTCTGGACCCTCAGTGGGCCAATGAGAGTCCGGTGACTACAAGGATGAAGGAGAGGAAGGCCAGGGCTGGGGCTCAGCTGAGTTACACAGGCACAGACATGGCTGGTTTGTTGAATTTTTATAATACTTCCAAGCTGACAGAAAGTCCTGCCCAGCCCCCTCCCTGAGAACTGCTCCTCTCCCCCCCACTCAGGATCTAACACTTAAGGGGTAACCCCTGGCCTGGTATGGGACCTCTAGAAGGCACCCCCTCATCAGGCTGCCGGGGCCCGGAGAGGTTGTTCCAGATTATCCTATCAGCCCCACTTTGGCCCACCACTCTTCCTGAGTCAGATGTCAGGGGTGACAAAGGAGACTGAAGCCCTCAGTGGCCTCCTGAGTGCCCAGCTGAACCTCTTTGCCTGCCCTGGCCATGTGCGGCCTGACTCCTGACCAGCTTCGGTCTCTGGTTCCTGGTTTTTCCCAGTCCAGGCTGGTTGGCCAGGTTCCCAGGGGCATGGCTCCTGCCAGCCCTTGTCTTGAAGCTGAACTCTATTCCTGTTTCTCAGGCATGGATCCAGATGGGTGCCTCAGTCTGCTTCTGGCACCCCAGCTACAAGCTGCAGCTCTCAAACCTTCCCCCTCCCCCTCCCCCTCCCTCTCCCTCTCCCATCAACTCTTCTGCCCTAAGTCTTGGTGGCATGAATAGCAGGTCCCTCTTGGGAAGGGGAATGGGCACCCCTGTGGCCCTCCAACCACTAGTATGGACTGTCCCACTCCCCACTCCCTGCTAGCAGCTCTTTTTTCACCTGGTTAAATCCAGTTCAGCATTATTGGGAAGCTACTGTGTGTCGGGTTTAGTGTTACATGACCTAGTTGAGAAAATTGTCCTGTGCTCAACTGATGGTAGTAACTGCTTAGCTATAATAACTGTGCATCCAACACTGTCCCTAAGTGTTTTACGTTTATTAAACTTAATCCTCATGTTAAACTCATGAGATAAGAACTGTTACTAAAGAGGACTCTGAGGCACAGAGAAGTTAAGAAACTTCCCCAGGTCACACAGCAAGTCATGGAAGTGTCTGGAGTTGAATCTAGCATCTGTAGCTGCAATTGCCATGCTGTGGCTGACGTTCAATAGCAGAAAGGGATAAGTACCAGGACAGAAAAGACCTAAGTTCTCCCCAGTCCTTTAGACATATGAATTCAAATCCAAATGGGCATATTTAGGAAAATGCTTTAAATTGATTGGTTTATCCTAAGGCTTCTCACATCTCAAGGGTAGCTTCAGAGCAAATGGAATTGGCCAGCTGCTGGATGAGGAGCCCAGGTTTTCAGGGAGAATGTTCCTTTCTTGGTTACTAGAGAGCCTTTCACCCTGTTTCAGAGAGAGCTCCAGGCTGCTGGAGGAAAGCAGAGCATTCTGGTTAGCCCTGGAGCAGTGCCCACTGGCCACCCCTGCCAGCAAACCCAGGGGCCGCACAGAATTTTTCCTCCTCTCCAGCGAGCCCACAGGTAGAGGCCAGATTTTCTAGGTGATCACAAATACCCCCTTTCTCATGCCCCAGGAGAGGGAGCCAGGACAGCATCCCCATGGTGCAGTGGCAGTTCCTGGGGGACCTGCGGTTTGGGAACACCTCCCGCAGACAGAGCCAGCTCTCTTCGGATAACCGGCTAGATGGCGCCACCTGCTGGAGAAATGCAAAGTTCTCTCTGGCCACAGCATCAGCGAGCCCTGCTTCCTGTGGCCCCTTGCCCTGGTCCCTGCCTACCTCCTCCACCCCTGACCCTGGCCAGAGAGAAGCCTTCAACAGAAAGCTCGTGCCAGGAACACAGGTGTCCACCTCTGGATCTTCCACTGGATCAGTCAGCACACTGTGCATTTCTGTATCTGCCCCGCTTTCTTCTTTCTGCTTCCAGACCATCCTCACTGTCACTCTGTGGTGAGGGACTCTAACTCCTTAAACTCTTTGAACCTCAGTTTCCTCATATGCAGGACTGTTGTGAACAAGATAGTGCATCTGTTCCAGGCACTCAGCAAGGTTGGAGGGGGGACCAGTGATTGTCACACATCTGCCTAAATGAAGCCATGTGCTGAACATACGTCATGGCAGGCCGGTGACAAATGGGAAACGTATGGGGGTAGATATTCTCAGGTTCTCAAATATTACTGGATGATACCATTTCCCCTGTAAAATATCTACAGAAGAACAGAGCCCTTTTGAGATAAGGGTTCTGGACTGTTCATTAACTTAACTACCTGTGGGCTTGCAGGGTGCAACTCTCAAATCGTAGCCCCAGCAAGATAACAAATTACTAATAACTGGAACACTAAGTTCTACTATTTCACTTAATAAACGTTATTTTTCTTCCTTTACTAGTTTGCTCCTCGTTCCCTATAAGCTTAGTCTTTTCCATCTGTTAAGGGCTGAACTGTGTCTCCCCCTTCCACCTCCCCCCCCAAAAAAATCATATGCTGAAGCCCTAACCCCCACTATCTTAGAATGTGACTGTATTTAGAGATAATTGCCTCTGTAAAGGCCCTAAATTAAAATTAGGGTGGGTCCTAGTTCAATCTGACTGGTGTCCTCATAAGAAGAGAGAATTTGAAAACACAAAAGGAAGCCACAGACTGAAAACACTTTTTGAAAACAAAGAGCTTGCATTTAAATTAGTTAAAGAACTCTTACAGCTTAATTTTTTTAGAAAAGGAAAAACACCTAATAAAAAATGGACAAAAGTTTGGGACAGACATTTCCCAAAAGAAGATATACAGGTGGCCAATAGCACATGAAAAGATGCTCAACATCACTGGTCCCCAGAGAAGTGCTAATTAAAACCAGAATATGATACTACTACACACGCACTAGAATAACTGAAGACATCAATAACAAGTGTTGGTGAGGTAGGTGAGGCTGTGGGAACTCTCTCCTACATGGCTGGTGGGAATGCAAAATGGTACAGCCATTTTGCAAAACGATATGACAGTATTTTATAATGTTAAAAATTCATTTACCATACTGTCCAGCAATTCTATCCCTAGGTATTCACCTTAGAAAAATAAAAATATATGTCCCCATGAAAACATGTATGTGAATAATTATAGCATTATTCATAAAGACCCCAAACTGGAAACAACGTAAGTAATATAGACATACCATGGAATACTACAGAGCATTGAAAAGAAACAAAATATTAAGACATGCAGCAACATAAATGAAACTCAAAAACATTATGCTAAATAAAAGAAGTCAAGCAGAAAAGACTATATACTAAATGATTCCATGCGTGAAATTCTAGAAGAGGCAACACTATAGTGACAGAAAGCAGATCAATGGCTGCCTGGGGCTGGGGTAGAGGAAGGGGATCAAGAAAAAATGGGCACAAGGAACTTTGTGTGTGTGTGTGTGTGTTATGCGAGCCTCTCACTGTTGTGGCCTCTCCCGTTGCGGAGGACAGGGCTCCGGACGCGCAGGCTCAGCAGCCATGGCTCACGGGCCCAGCCGCTCTGCGGCATGTGGGATCCTCCCGGACCGGGGCAGGAACCCGTGTCCCCTGCATCATCAGGCGGACTCCCAACCACTGCGCCACCAGGGAAGCCCAACAAGGAACATTTTTAGGGTAAAGGGATGGGGGGGGGGATTTTTTGGATTTTTATTTATTTATTATTTTACCTCTTTTATAAGCATCTTTATTACATGTATTTTAAATTGAAATATATTTAATGTATAACCTTGTATAAATTTAAGGTGTACCACATGTTAATTTGATATATTCATACATTGTGATACGATTGCCACTGTAGTGATAATTAGCACCTCCAACACATTACATAATTATCCTTTCTTTTTATTGGTTGGAATCATTAAATTCTCAGCTCTTAGCAAGTTTGATGATTATAATGCAATATTGTTGTCTATATTCACTACACCGTGCATTTGATCTCTAGGTCTTATTTACTACTTATTGCAAGTTTGTACCCTTAAACAACCTCTGTCCTAAACAGCCGCCTGAAGGATTTTTAAATTAATATTTTTAATCTTGAGATTTTAAACAAGAGGAAAGTGAATAAAAAATCTATTCCATTATATGTATAACATGCCTCCAAAGGGTACAAAGAAATTAATAAACAGGGGCTACCTATGGGAAGGAGGGCTGGAGGAGACGATGTATTTTTATATATACCCTTTAAAAATCTTTCATATTAGAAATTTTTGAATGTATTTCCTAAAGACAAAATAAGCTTTAAAATAAGCTTCCCTTTTTTTATAAAAAAGGGGGGAGAATATGTAAAATTTAATTGTAACTGGAATCATGGGTGTACAAAGAATGCCACATGGCACCTTGTTCTGATTCCTTAAAATCTACTTAGAACACTTTTAGAATAGAAACATCCTTCAGTATATAGTAAGCCTTCAATGTAACATTACTAAGAAAACAGAATCAAGGAGAGCTGAAGCTGAATATTCTATCATGAGCAGGCAGTGTTAGGTACAGGGAGAGCCTGCCTCTCCTCTCTGAGCTCTCAACATGCTTTTCATACCCTCTTTCACTCAGCTCCAGCCACAGCGGCCTTCTCCTCATTCCTCAGTCCAGCCTCAGGGCCCTTATTTTGGATGTAAAGGCACTATTGTTAATATTGATTAGGACGGAAGTAACAGGATTGTATATACTTAGCAAAATTCATTAAAGTGCATTTTTGAAATGGGTGAATATTATTATATACAACTATAACTATTTCCATAATAAACAAAAAGAGGACAAAAAAAGGGAGACACCAGGAGTGCATGCACGGAGAAAAGACAGTGTAAGGACACAGCAAGAAGGCAGCCATCTGCAAGCCAAGGAGCGAGACCTCAGGAGAAATCAAACCTGCTGACACCTTGACTTTGGACTTCTTCACCTCCAGAACTGCGAGACAATAGATTTCTGTGGATTAAGCCACCCAGGCTGTTGGAGTTTTGCTATGGCAGCCCTAGCAGACTAAGACACCACCTTAGTACAATAAAGACAGCAGCTGCTCCAGGAGATAGCACTTCCATGCACGTGGAGATCAGCCAGGAGGCAGGACCCGGGCTGGGATGGACTCGCACTTACAGCCAGGCAGGGCCTGAGTACACTGGGCAGCCTGGAATGACCGGCCCAGGGGCCCTGGAGGATGCCTGCCTGGATTTCTGCTGCTTTCTGTCCTTACTAGAGAGTCTCCGATTCCCCCTGCAGAGGAAACGACTCAGAAACCACAGTGCCCCGCTTTGGGGGTCACAGCAGGGCAGGGCCACCCCTCTGCGGGGCTTTAAAGAGAGGCTGAATTTTATGGCTGTGTGAGATGTTTTTTTTTTTTTTTTTTTGCGGTATGCGGGCCTCTCACTGTTGTGGCCTCTCCCGTTGCGGAGCACAGGCTCCGGACGCACAGGCTCAGCGGCCATGGCTCACGGGCCTAGCTGCTCCGCGGCATGTGGGATCCTCCCGGACCAGGGCACGAACCCGTGTCTCCTGCATCAGCAGGCGGATTCTCAACCACTGCGCCACCAGGGAAGCCCTGTGTGAGATGTTTATACCAGAAACATTTGTGTCTCAAACTGCTCTCAGGTTGCTGACCTAAATTTCCTCTAAAGCTGAAAAGTACCCATCCATCTGCTTGATGGTGACTTCCCCAGAAGCAAAGAGAGCAGAGGCTTGGGCAGCTGGAATGGGGTTGGGCTGGGAAGGTGATGACAAGTCAAGCCAAGACCGGGGTGGTACTGTGGACGTCCCTCTACAGGCAAAGCAACTGTATAGTTGATCAGAATATAGTAAAAAAATAAAATAAAAATGTTAAAAATTGTCTCTGATTTGTGAATTCATTTGTATGAAAAGTTTCACAAAGATTTATAAAATCAATAACAGTTAATTACACATTCAAAACATTTTATATTGAACATAGTATGTCAAGAAAGAATCCAAAAATCATTTACAAACTTTTATCAATTAAATCAAGAGTGTCAGGTCTCAGCTTGAGCCTAAGCTGGATCCAGATCTGTTCAAAAGAAGCTGGTGAACAAGGACTGGGGGCTTCCTGCTCAGCAAAGGGGAAATGGACCAGGACAGGCTTGACCCAGGACCAGAGAGAATGGTCCAGGGATGTGGGAGGAGTGACCACCCAGATGTTGCAGAATCCGCCCACAGGCCAGTCCCAGAAACTTGCTGGCTCCTAAAGGGAACAAAAATCAAATCAAAAAGCAGCCTTTCCCTTAAAAATGCCGAAGACCCAGGCGAGGGCAGCACCTGCATTGGTCCCAAGGCAGGTTAGCCTCCAAGCATTAATGGATTTGTTTCCTGTGTACTTCCTTCCTTTCCCACCCGCCCCCAGTTACCCTGGGGGCACCCCAAGATAAAACAAAGACTCCAAGAGACAGACACTGATCCTGGTAAAAGACAGCAACTCTCCAACGTATTTTTCCCAAACCAGGAGCTTTGATTTGGCTCCCTGAATTTCATTTAAGACTAAGGCTGGAGAGAAGGAAGGGAAAGGCTGATGGAGACAAGGACAGAGGAGAAATGTGGGAGGAAGCAACATGGGAAGGAAAAGAAAGACCAGCAAGCAAAAGCTCCAGGAGCCAACTGCAAGGGCCCCGGCACAAGCCGTCCTCCAAGGTGACTCCCTCACCAGCCCGTCCTGTGGACAGCAGCCCTGGACTCGTAAACCCTGTGAACAGGTGCTGTGGGCCTTGGGCAAAGCTGGTGGGGAGCTTGAAGAACAAACCTCGGCATGACCATCATAGAATATTCCTATGGTCCAGGGCAACGGGGGGCACAGTCCTGGTGTGACAATACTGTCTAATGCCTGGTAGCCAAAAGGACAGGGAAGCACCCATCCCATCTTGCCACAAGGTTCTGCAGCACTGGCTGGCGTCACGAGGCCTTCAGAGGCCTACGCACAGTATCTGGCAGAAGTGGACAGCCCCCAGCGGGAGGTGCCGGTTCCTGGTGGGAGATGGAGGGAGCAGAGAAGCAGAAAGGTCTGGAAGAAGCAGCTGCACAGCAGAAAATGGCCAGGAGCAGAACCAGCCGTTCGTGAGCACCCTGGAACTCCAGGAGCGCCTAGATCAAGGAAGGAGGGCCCAGGCCCTGGGTGAGCAGGTAGGGCAGGTACCCTGGAATCAGATGATGACTCAGGTTAGTGTAACCCCATTTGTGCTCCCAGCCAGACTAGTGAGGAACTGGGCTGATGCAAGGCACGGCTGAAAATGCAACTCCCATCTGGCAAAATCAATGTGTCAAGTTTATGACATGTCTGATGGAGACAAAATGACGACAGGTTCACCACAAATTATGCAAATAGAAAAGTCGTGTGCAGTTTTTAATTCCGGGAAAATGAAAAGCTGTACAAGAAGGAAGATGTAATCATAGGACCAACTTGACCTTTAGTGAACAGTATTTTTCATTAAACTGAGAGGACTTGGGTGGTTGAGAAGACTAAAAAGAGGACTGGGGGCAGGAGACAGGACAGCTGACTCTGCATCAATTATCTACATAGATAATTGCCTAACGCTGAGAGGTCGAGAAACAGCAGTCTAATCTTGTAATTCAGAAAAATAAATACTAGGAAAAATAGCTAAAGAATCGAGGCAGGTTGTATTTAGGGAGCCGCACTGAGTAGACCAGGAGAAGGAGGAAGGGGCCTGCTGGGTCCTGCCCCCAGGCCTGTGAGTCATCTTGGACCCGTGAACTCTCCACCCTGGGACTCATTTTCCCCATTTGTATCATGGTGGTGCTGTGTAAGTGATCTCTAGTGGCTGTCCGGCTCTGGGGTGTGGGGTTCAAAGCATATGGCTTTATGGGGATGGATGCACTGTGGGTACTGGGCATGAGAATAAATGCATTTTTCATGATCATAATGACCTGAGTGTCACACAGAACTGGACCAGACCAGCCCCAGCATGCATCTCAGAGTGGTGCTCAAACTACAACAGGCGGCCTCAGCACTTCCTCAGCTCAGCCAAAGGAAACTCTGCCCACCTGCTCCCAGGCTCAGAGCCCGGCCACCGGAAGGCACCTCTGGAGTCACTGAACCACATTCTTTATTGCAGATACTGACAATCATCCCAGCAGGACCCATCTCTATCTCTGCAACCTCCTCTCCGTACTCCCAGAGCCCGCTTTGACCTCCTCCACCCCCTATCCCATATTTCCTCCCCACCAACGGACCATATTAGCACCCTATCTGGTGAACAGGACGTGCATCTACATGTAGAGAGAACGAATGAGTGAATGAATGAATGAAATCATATACTAACTCCCTGTGTATTGAATGTCTTTCCTATACTCCAGAATTGAAGGAATTACGGCAATGAAGAGATACAAAGCAGGTAGAAACTGACATGCACACTCCACTCAGAGAAGAGGGAAATGACAGTGAAAAAGACATTCAATTCCTTGTATAAGCTTCCTCTAGAGGCAAAACTATTGTGGGAAAATGAGGGAAGCAGTCCCTATAGAAAGTAACTTTTTACAAATCTTCCAGGAAATCTTCCAGGACTGGTACCCAGCAAAGGTGCATGTGGCCATATGGCCAAATGACCCTTTCTTTTACACATAAGGCAAGTCAGGATGGAAAATGCTGGTTATCTTCAAGACTGAAGCTCTGAGGGGAGAAGAGAGCTAGCACGTGTTTAGGACCCACCAATTTTTATGTATTTTCTCATTTAATCCTGACAATGACCTTGTGAAGCAGGAATCATTACCCTGATTTACAAATGAAGAAACTGGACCTCTCAAAGCTAATCTACCTTCCTCTAGTTCACATAGCTAGTGAGTGTCAAAGCTAGGATTCAACCCAAAGGCCAGGTCATGACAAAACGCACTGTTCTCCCTTATAAGTACCGACTTGCACAGACTTACTCCACGAGATTCTTGACCTGGCTGAGAAGGGGCACGCGGTGCGAGGCCCCAGGAGGGAATGTGTGCGAGGTGACTTCTCTGTGCCTAGCTGCCACGTGCAGACACTAAGCCACATTTTCCAGGCTGGGGTGTAGGTGGAAGGTCACAGAAGTTTGTTGGCCAGAGGGGGACCATGTTGAAAGGGGCACAGGAGAGGGGAATTGGTGCAAGTGTATTCCTTTAACAAATGGGAGACTCAGTCACATTATATTAGCTCTATTCCCTACCAAATGGATCTCTCCGTTTTTTTCCGGTTCCACATATTCTAAATGCATTTAAATGAACTGATTATTTAACAATTTCTATGGGTTTTCTGGTGTTTGTTTTTGAAATTTTTGTTTTTGTTTGACAGTGTTGAATCATCAAAACATTATAAAGCATTTTTCTGGCTCACTCATTGCTACACTCCTGCCTAATTGCCTGCTGTTTCATTTCTTCTTTGTTGAAATAACACAAGGGTTTCTGCTTTGTTGCTGCCCAAAAACAAACGGTGCTACTTCACTACCACTCCATCTGTGCCTTCACCAGGATAACAGCACACACAGCAAATTCCACAGACCATCGGTCCTGGGCAGGGGGTGGGGAGCACAGTGACCTGCCTCTTCCCTGCATTCCTGAAGCTCCTTCCCCGGCCCCCCTGCCTCACATTATCTAATGGATCTGCTGACATCTTCAGCACCTCTTAGTTGCCTATACACTCAAGTGCCCTAGGCCATGAAGCTGGTAGAACCTAGAAGCCCCTGCCTCTAGTGATAGACTCCACATGTAGCCCTATTTATCCATCCAGAAACTACAGCCTTAAACCAACCAACCTCACCTGTGCCTCAGAACTGTGCTCCATTGACCCCTGAAGTATGGGGCCCACGTGATGCTCAGCACATGGGCTCTCGTAGCATCCTATGTTTCTGACCTTCTCCCTGAGCCTCCCTTCCCCAATAGGAGTGGGAACTGGGGATATGGATACATTTTTCTAAGCACACCTCTGCCCTTTGCATAGAACCTTGCCAAAACCAGGTGTTGGTTGGAAGCCAATATGATGATCCTGGCCTTCTATTATTATGGAAGAGAAAAAACTGAGGCCCAATGAGGGCAAGTAGAGTCCAAGGTCACAGTGTGAGTCAATGGCAGAGCTGGAACCAGACCTGGGAGCTGGACTTCAAAACCAGTGCTATGCTAATTCCAGACTTTACTCCTGTGAAAGAAAACTCAACACCCTGATGTTCTTCTAAAGACCTGAGGATGCCTGGAAAAGTGGAGAATGTTAGCTGGGGGGCCTGGCTTGTCAGCAGCATTTGTGCAAAGGGTCAGGGGTTTGGGTTGCCTGGAAGGGTCTATGAGTCAACACTATGATAAACCTGTTATAAAGTAACCAACAGACATAGAATCAAAGTGTTAATACACTATCTAATGTGACGTATATATGTTATATATATACTATACACACACACAAACACACACACACGCACACACACGTATACATTTAACTTAACAAAATTTTGCTGCCAGAGTAAAGGACATGATCATCTTTCCTAACCTGACCCTACATGGAGGGTTATGTTCACTTTAAGAGGAAAATTGACAAACTGGAGCATTCCCAAAGAAAAGCAACCAAGAAGCCAAGCTAACTCAAAATAATAATAATAATGTGAGGAATTATGTATAAAAGCCAAAGAGAAGTTTAGTTTACAGAATTTACAGAAGACTAAACATGTATTGTATCTGACCTCAAATAGCTGAAAAATAATAAGAAAAAGAGAACAGAATTGTCCTGGTTATTTTGGAGAGCCAAGCTGGAAGCCAAGCTTTCTCTTTGGAGAAAGATAAAAATGAATTTTAACCACTGGAACTCTTTAAAATATGAAGATTATCATGTAAAGTAGTGAGTTCCCCATCATTTCAGGTGTCCAAGCAGAGATGGCGTCTCCAGGGAGACACCAGAGGACTTACCGAGTGTGCTTTAGAAGGAATTCAAGCAACAGAGATGAGTTTGAACTAGATCAAGTGTATTCTGCCATCTGATAAACTCTACATTCCTTTCCCTGAGGTTCAGAGCGAGGAGAAAAGAGGGAAGAAAGAGGAGAGGGTAGTGGAGCTGAGCCTCCTTTTGGAGGTAGGGTCAGAGGAGCTGAAAGTGTTTTCACCAGTCTGTGTACCTCTTAATATCCTTCTGTATTAGCCAGGATCCCTCGGTTGCACAATGTAGAAGGTCATGCATTTTTAGGCAAAATACAGGTGTTTATTGTAAGAACACAGGGTGTCTTGTGAAAACTGGAAAACTCCCTCTCTTTCATCTCCACCTCTCCCAGAATATCGTCCATTCTCTCTTTCTGCAGACCACTTTACTGCATTCTCCAGAGTCTTAAGTGCATGAGTTTAGAATTTATTCGGCAGTTTTCTCAAGTTTACTTGAGGTTAAGAATCATCTGGAGTGCTTGTTTCAGAAATGGATTGCTGGCGCACAACATAGACATCCTGATTTGGAACTTCTTGGGGGGAGTCCTGATAGTCCAGTGATTCTTAGCATCAGGGACGTTTGAAAATCTTTGCAGAGGCAACTGGGAGTCATTGAAGGTTTGAAAGCAGAGTTGTGACATAAATAGTCATGCTTCTGGGAGATTAATAAGGTGGCTCTGTAGAAGCCAGACTGTCAGTATCGAGCTGCAGAGAGCTCTGATGAGGGAGACCTGGGATCGTATCTCTAAGATCTGAATGGAGGGACAAGAAGCGCAGGCACTGCGGCCAAGTCTTCCTCTCATGATCCCACCTTCCTGGCCACTGTTGAGAGGAACGGCTTGCACACATGACATTGGTGGAATCAACTAGGATCCTCCCTCACAGGGATTCAGAATGACAACTGAATGACCCTCTACCTCATCTCCCTGGTCCAGTCCTTCTCAGGTCAAAGCCCACCCCTATACAGATGTCCTGAGCCAGGTGACACTTCACCCTCCATTGAGTACTCATGTCACCTGTCCTTGGCCTCTCTTCTGACCCTAATTACAATACTTCCTTCCATCCTACATCAAGGATGTACGTGTCCACTTCACCACCAGACTATAAACTCTATTAAGAATGAGGACTCTACTTCAAGCATCTTTGTTCCTATGCAACATTCCTTACACGTATACATCAGCCCGGGCATCAAAAAGTATTTCGCTAACTACTTGTTCCATGGAAACGGTGATTCCTCTCAAGTTCCTTCTAGCCAGTTCTTGAAGTGGCCAGGTTTCCCACATGAGTGTTGAGAATGAGACCTCTGAGCTACCATAAGATATCTGCACTTTACCTCTTGTCCTCCAGCACCTTTTATGGGGATTTCTCCTTCCTTCACCCACTCAAAAAGTGAGGGCCACAACCCAGTGCCCAAGCAAGCCCAGTTGCTGCTCATTAGGCATCAAAGCTCAATGCCAAGGGCACTAAGAGTCAATGTTGCTGCCATTCTAGATTCCAAATCTATCTGTGCCTTGTCTTTTCTCTGTCCCATAGAAACACACTTAACACATTCATTCATTCAAAATATATTACTGTGGGTCTGCTTGGTCCCAGGGCCACTGCTAGGTTGTAGAAGATCATTAAGATACAGCCCATTCAGATTCACTTACTTTAAGGCTCAGACATCTGTCACAAGGGTCTGGGCTGAAGGATAGTCTTCCTGGGAATCTCACCTCACCTCTCCCATAGTGGCCCCTTGGCCTGCAGCCAGGCATGTGCACCACAATTCTGTCTCCCCCCCTGGGGACTTCATGTCAAGAGTGTTCCCAGTGTCTTCCTCTGAATTAACGCAGGGTCAAATTCCACTTCCATGCGGTCCTCCAGACCATGCTAACTCCTAGAGTCAATATAGCTTAAACCCACACTAACAAATACCTGTTGAATATTGAATGACTGACTGTCTTTCACATACAAATCCTATATAGACAAACACACGCCCTCCGCTCTCCATTTGACCCTTCACACACATCCTTCTACATCACAATAACTAAGAGGGCTTCGTGGCTCTTAAAGGACTCTCAACCATATTAGTTGAGGGCCTCATAGCATTTGTGAGAAGTCACTGGAGAGGACAATTATACTAATCCTCTCTTACAGATGAGGCAAGTGAGCCTCAGACACTAAGAGCTTCTCAGAGCTGGAAGGATTGGCCATGGCATTTGGATCCAGGTTCTCTGCTCCTAGTTGCTGTCCTTCCAATCCAGCTTCTCTAGGAGGGACAAAAAGTCACCTGTATCAAGCACCTACTATGTTGCAGGTATCTTACATGCTTTACTTCATCTAATCCTTGCAATGGCCCCATGAGGCAGATGTCATTGCCCCCATTATATAAGTGAGGTGACTGAGATACAGGGAGGTCAAGGTCACCCAGCAAGTAAATGATGGGGGCAGGATTCCAACTCAGGTCACTTGGATCTAAAACCCATGCATTTGGCCCTCACCACCTTGCCCCACCACATAGAAAACTCTATATCTTGTGACCATCTCATTAGAAAACCAGCCATCATGCTACCGCAGCTAAAGCAATCCTCATAAATAACCTCCCTAATCAATCAAATAATGAGCAGTAAAGGGTGTTTTAATTCCCAGACTTCCAACCAGCCGAGTAGAGCGCTATGTGTAGTTGGTCTGTGCTGCCCCTGTGTAATGTCACAACACATTCCCAGCTGAATAACCACAAAACTGAAAAAGTCAACAAGTGCATTAGCCCAAACAAGGACATCTTGTTGCAGGACCGAATGCCCTTCCACATCATAAAAGCACCTAAAAAATTGCCAAAATTCTAGGATCTCGGTTGTAGCGTGAAATCCTATCTATAGAACCTTTATTAAAACACAGATTACACGCACTACACACTAGGACTTTAGCTCATTTTTCAGATAGGCAATGATACAGACTTCCTTAGATCTTGCTTCTGCAGTGTTCCTTTCCCCACCAATGTAGTGGCTTTCCCGTGGGAAGAGAATCAGGGCAGGGGAGGGTGACAGGAGAGCCTGACTGGAGATCAGTGTGGGGCGCAGAGAGGCTGGACGGAGGGGCAGGAGAAGGCACGACCTCACCTGGGGACCACAGGACTCCTCCTGGGTGGTTCCTACCAGGCCCTGCCTTGCCTCTATCCTCATGTTTCCACCTCTCATTCTTCCCACCCTGGGGCAGATACCCCCATCATTGTCCTGTGAGCCAAGTGGGACAGCGAGAAGGCATTGAGGACACCAGCCCACTTGGCTGCTCTTATGGAGAAACCACTCGTTCTACTCCCAGAGTCAGCCTTCTCTGGGGTTGAACACTGGCCAGAGGGCTCCCATCATTTCACAGCCGTCTCCTGCATGACTTTTGGCTGTGGTTTCCTCCTTCCATCTGTCCCCACAGGCTTTCCATACTTCAGAGATTCAGCAGGTTTTGTCCACTGAGAATTCACTTACTTTCCCTTTAAGGAATTCCCTGAGGATCTGAGCAACCAAAACTCATGGTGCACTGAGTCTGCCTTCTTCACCTCCTGTGCCATTTCCCCAACACTGCTCTCACTCCAGGCTTTCTTCTAATGCATGAAATACTTTCCCTAAACTGCCACATGTTTGAGCTGCTATTACATGCCAACAACAGAGGCAGGTAAGCGACAGCTGGTTTCAAGAAGCACCCTATAAAAATCAAGACAAGATTTAAGTGGTGAGGAGAAGGTTTCTGAAAAGGCAGCATCACCTCAACAGGTCCCAAGTTGAGCTCATTGTTTTCCCACCATCCTCTCTTTGTAGATGCTCTGTCCTGATGACTGGCCTTCTCATCCGTTCAGTCACTCACTCCAGAAAGTGGGAGTCAGCCCTGAAGTCCTATATCCAATCAGTAGCCAAGCACTGTCAATGTTGTCTCCTTGATCTGACTCAAACATGCCCCCTTCTCTCCATCCCTAGATGACGTTACCAGATTCTAGGCTTTACTGTCTCTCACGTGGATGATTGCGGTAGCTTCCTAACTAGTCTGCCTATCTGTGGTTTCCCCTGAATAACCCAACCCTCCCTCAACTCTGATGCCTCGGGGGTCTTTAGAAAATGCCTACTAAGGGCTTCCCTGGTGGCACAGTGGTTGAGAGTCCGCCTGCCGATGCAGGGGATATGGGTTCGTGCCCCGGTCCGGGAGGATCCCACATGCCGCGGAGCGGCTGGGCCCGTGAGCCATGGCCGCTGCGCCTGCGCGTCCGGAGCCTGTGCTCCGCAACGGGAGAGGCCACAGCAGTGAGAGGCCCGCGTACCGCAAAAAAAAAAAAAGAAAGAAAATGCCTACTAAAACCTGAAAACACTGTGCTTGGTAGTGTCTGCCTGTACTTTCCAGTCTATCCGACTCTGGATCTACACAAACAATAAGCATTTTCCTGGCTCTCCTGGACCAATTTAGAGCCACTTACAGGTGCACATGCAGGCCATGCTGTTTCACACTTATATTCCTCCGTGCACACTGTTCTCTCAGTCTAAATGCTCCTTCCCAGGTCTACCTAGAACATCTCCAGTCTTCTACCAAGAAAATCCCTACCCTCCTCCAAACCCTTCCTCAGGTACAGTCGATTGTACCAACACTTACCTAACACTTCCAGTCTCCCTTTAGCACTAATTAGTTTTGCCTGTGTATTTTTTATATACTTTGGCAAACTTATTTACGTAATTTAATATTTGACAACACATTTTGTTTTACTTCAATCAAATCACAACACTTTCTAACTGCTGCAAAGTGCATCTACAATTTTCTATTACAGATCCACTTGTAAAAGGTTTCCTGTGACATTACAGCAAGCCTCTTTTTTCAAACAGATAATATTCCCAAATTCACCCTCAAGTAAAAACAAAAACTCCAGAGGGCTGGTCCCACTGAATGAACTAAACTAAATTCTACCAAACTAATTCACTGCAGAAGACTTGAAGTTCATCACTTGGTTAAAAGAGTTTGAGTATGTATTTTTCTATCTTCCCTGAAAAATGATATTTAAGGTAATAGATCATGACATACTTTAAGTTAAGGTAAAATAAATCACTCCCATCCTGAGTATTGGCAAATGGTATAAGGTACCCTGAGACTAGCAGGAAAAAGAAAAGATCAAGAAAAGCTATTGTATGGGGCAGAAATCATGGAGTAAGTCACTCAGTGCGAAAATAAAACTTTTATGGGAAATATTTTTGAATGTTATTCTAAACAGTAGGATATGATTCCTCGACAAAGAGGAAAGTGATCAGAAAAATGCATCAAGTAGCTATCATATGACAACCATTTTGTTAAGCACTTTATAAACATTTAATCTCACAACAGCCATGCAAAATGTGTGTCATTAGCCATTTGTAAAAAAAAAAAAAAAAAAAAAAAGAAATTAGGTTAAAAATAGAAGATATTCCTAGTTTTATGCTAATAAATTACAAAACTAGAATTCAAACTCAAATCTGACTAATTCAAAGACCAGCTTCCCAGACAAAATTTTTAATCAAAATAAAGAAGACAATCTAATGATAATAAAAAATCCAAACGGGTCAAACTTACCAATTTAAAATGAGACTCCCACATTGGATTCATTAAATAATATCTATCAATATCTTGTCTTAGACACCTTTCAAACCAAAAAATAGAGAAAACCTTAAAAACATTCTAATGGGGGAAAGACACACCAAGCAAATATGAAGTCAAAGAAAGCCGGGAGAGCAATCTTAATACCTGACAGAATGGAATTCAAAACAAGAGTAACAATGTTATATATTGATCAAAGGGAATAGCAAAATAACAAAATACAGTTAGGAATATTCATGCACTTTACAATATAACTTCAAAATATACAAAGAAATAACTGACAGAACTGTGGGAAGAAATATATAAATCAACAGTTGCAAATGAGAAATTAATGCCCCCTCCCAGAAATTGATAAATAAAGCAGTAAAAATTGAGCAAAGGGCTTCCCTGGTGGCGCAGTGGTTAAGAATCTGCCTGCCAATGCAGGGGACACGGGTTCGAGCCCTGGTCTGGGAAGATCCCACATGCCATAGAGCAACTGGGCCCGTGAGCCACAACTACTGAGCCTGCGCCTCTGGAGCCTATGCTCCACAACAAGAGAGGCCGCGATAGTGAGAGGCCTGCACACCGCAATGAAGAGTGGCCCCCACTTGCCACAACTAGAGAAAGCCCTTGCACAGAAATGAAGACCCAACACAGCCATAAATAAATAAATTTTTTTAAAAAATTGAGCAAAAACATATTGGGTTGGCCATAAGTTCGTTCAGGAAATACCCGAGTGAACTTTTTGGCCAACCCAGTAGAATATCCAAATAATGCAATTATTGAATACAAAGGACTTCATACCCAATAAATATAGAGTATGCATTCTTTTTTAGTTGAACATTTAACATACACCAAGAAATGAGCATGTATTAGGCCATGGAAGTGTCAATAAATTCTAAGGACTCACTATCACCGAGGAATGTTCTCTACTCATAATACAACATTAGAAATTACGCACAAAAATTTAAGTTCAAAACCTTATGTATCAGCAAACAGGATTACATATTACTAATAAATTGGGGGCTGAAACATCATAACTGAAGTTAAAATACTTAAAAACTCGGTAACAATTAAGACACTCCATTTCAAAATGTGTGGGAACAGCGGAAGCAGAACTTTTCAGATATTCATAAATTCATCAAGAAAAATTAAAATAAAAAGTGAAAGCAAATATTCAATTCAAGAAGTTGCAAAATATATAACAGAGCAAATAAAAGAAATAAGAAAGCAGAAAATAATATAGATAAAGGCAAAAATAAATGAAATTAATAATTTTTTAAAATAGACATTTAACAAAGCCAAAAGCTAGTTCTTTGAATAAATTAACGACATAGACCTTTGGCA
Source organism: Kogia breviceps (assembly GCF_026419965.1). Taxonomy (NCBI): domain Eukaryota; kingdom Metazoa; phylum Chordata; class Mammalia; order Artiodactyla; family Physeteridae; genus Kogia; species Kogia breviceps. Next base: position 54,471,289 of record NC_081311.1, read on the forward strand.
AGACTGATCAAGATAAAAGGGGGAAAATTAAAATAAAAAACAGAATGAAATAGGAACTACCAACAGACACAATATAAATGAAATGATAATAAATTGAACAACTATACACCAAAAAGTCTAAAAACCTAGAGAAAAGGAGTAGATTTCTTACCAATGCTTCTGGCAGGGACAGAGCATGGCCCTGCCCCAGTAAGCAGCATAGTCCCCCTCCCCAAACCCTTGCCCCACAGACTAATGATCTGAGGCCAGATACCAGCAGATATCCTGAGACATATCTCTAAGAGGGCACCCACCTTCCATCACTCTAGAGCCAGAGTTTTCCAAAAGCCAAATCTGACCAGATTTTAAAATAATTTTTAGGGCAGATAACAACGTGTGAACACCCTGTCCTTAATATTTTATTCAGCTCTCTAAATAAATTTCACAATCCAAAAAAAAAAATTCTGACCAGATAACACCCCCTATTTAAAAGCCCTTGGTGGGTCTGAGAAACTGTCACAGTCAAGGGCAGCCAATGAAGATATGGCAACTAAATGTAGTATGATATCCCTGACGGGATCCTGAAACAGATCAGGGACATGAGATAAAAACTCAAGCAGTCTGAATAAAGTGTGGACGTTTAGTGAATAATGATATATCAATATTGGTTCATTCACTGTGACAAAGGTACCATACTATTGTATGAGGTTAATAATAGGGGAAATTGGGTGTGGGGTTCACCCAATGAATTCTCTGTTCTAGCTTGTCAATTTTTCTGTAAATCTAAAAACTATTATAAAATTAAAAGTTATTGGATTATGAAGAAGCTAATAGAGGAGAAAAAACCTTCAGCGGTTCTCCATCACTTCTAAACCCAAATTCCTTATCTTGGGAAACGCAGCCCTTTGTGAACTGGTATTCCCAGGTGGGCAGAGACCAGTGACCAAACCAGCAAGAATGGAGAGAGACGGGAAGCCTGCTTCTTATCAGGCTGTGGAATAGGATGGAACATTTAAAAAGACAGGGCCCAGCAAAGGCAGAAAAGAGAATTCTGAGAAACGGCTTGAGCTTGGGAGGGCCCTGGTTTTGATCAGCAGAACAGCAAACATTTTACAAAGTCCCCCAAAAGGAGCTTTGGCATGCCTTGGGGACTTGTCGTCACCGCTGGAGGGACCCCTGCTGCTCTGCTGCCTAAGCTTGAGACCTAAGGAGGTGCAGCAGCCCAGGCTGGAGCCCCAACATTGGCCTAATGGGGGTGCCCCCACCAGCCAAACCATCTAGATATGGTCAGTCATGGTTCGGTCAGATCTAAATGGCCTGCCTGGATCAGATGCTGTTATGCTGTTCCTCATCATTGCAGCCACAGATCATTTTCAGATGTCACCCTCAACCCTTGGGTCTTACCAAGCACTGGACCATAGCCCCAGGGGTCCTTGCCCAAGCTTGCCCCTTCCAGGTCAAGTTCCCAGGGCTCAGTCCAAACTAACTCAGAGATTGCCACAATGTTATAAGGGAAGGCTGGAATAGAATTGATGACTTCTAAGAACATTTCCAGCTCTAAAAATATCCTCTGAATTTCTCCACCAAATCTGCACAGCTGGACTCTTAAATCCTCTTGCCTTTCCTTCTCCAGACTCCTTATTTTCAATTCCTCCACAGTCCTGCTGCAAATAAATAAAACCCCCTAAGAGCCTTCAGCTTTCTTTCCACCCAGAATCCCATGAGAAGAGGATGTCTGTGCTTGAATACCCAGTGTGGGCTACAGAGGAAAAGCCAGGTGGTCACACACAGAAGCTACTTTGCAGGTTACAGACTACATTTCCATCCATATCCCCCCATTCATCTTTGGGCAAAATGCAGAGAGAGGATAAAGAATGAGGAGGATTCCATCAAGTCAGGCAAAATTAATTAGCTGCAATTTCACTGCTGAGCTGCCAGGTAAATTTCACAGTGTGATCACTCTGAGCTTCTGCCTTAATGCGACAATAACTTCTTATAAGCAGTCAATATCCCATTTTCCTCCATGCATGGGCAAGTCTAAGAATTAGGTACTAGCCCAGTTGCCATGCTTCGTTTGGAGCTGGGGATAATTACATTTTATAGAATGTTTCTCAAAGGGAAACACAGGAGCTGCTGTCTCTTACTTTTTCTCCTCCCACCTTTAAATGGGAATGATAATGTCTACCTCATTGGATTGTTGAGATACTTCTAACACAGCACCTGGCACATAATTAGTGCTCAGTATAGCTGTATGTGGCAACAACCTCATGGCACGCACCCAACTGCAGTGAAGACATCAGAAGAAAAACTTTAGAGGAGTGAGGGATGGTGGTATTTGGGTTACACTTAATGATTCAGAAAGCATGGAAGGAAACAAAGCTTGAACCCCACATACAAGGAGCAGCAGGGTGAACTGGAGAAAGGACACACGTCCACCCTCTGAGCATGGCTTACCAGCATGCACACGTCCCACACCACTTGAGCCTGACTCAGATATCCCTAGCCACTGGGAAGTCTTCTCTGTGTCATATGAAATCCTCTTCTCAGTAAACCCAGGTGGACCCTAGCTCCTCCCTCTGCTGCTACATAGAGCAGTTTTACATCTACTTTCAAATGGTGGCCCTGCAAGAAAGCACCTCTTGTCCTCACTAAGGACCCCTCATTCCTTCCTCAGTCCCCAGTGCCCAGACTGAAGCTGTGTTGCCTTGTGCTTAATTGCAAGGGCTCTGAAGTCAGACAGAGGTGGAGAGAATCTAGCTTGACCCTGCTCCAGTTATTTTACATTCGTAAGACTTAGTGCCTCTTCTGTAAAATGGAGAATTAATAGAGAAGATACCTCATAGAGTCCTGTGCATAATTGAACACCAGTCTTAACTCATATTAAGCGCTTACTAAATGTTAGCAATTTTCATAAAATGGAGAATTTAAAGGAGAAGATAGCTCAAAGAGTTTTGTGCACAATGCAAGCATAAGTCAATGCATATTAAGCATTCCATTAAATACTAGTAAATTATTCTTCCTTTAGACTGTCTTGTATTTATGATTCTGACACCTTTAACCATTTTGATAGGTAGGTAAGTAGGTAGGTAGGTAGATAGATAGATAGAAAGCTATACCAGAGGCTCTCTGAAAGTGTCTAGTTTTCTCCTACCCCACTGGCTGATACCAATTGGTGTCCCTTGTTAATTCAGGCTCTTTGGATACCTCCAAATGGTGGGTGCCCAGGCTTAGTTCAAGGCCCTCAAATTTCCCATGTCTACCCCTGGCTTTTAATAACATCCCTATGCTGAAGACCACCTCTCAGCCATTTTAGCTCTAGCTCAGATATTTCTGTTGAGCTCCAGATTTGTATATCTAACTGTTTACTTCACAGTTCCATTTGGATGTTGTGAAGTAAAGAATTTAACCTTGCCCAAAAAGAGGTCTAGTCTCTGCCGTTTGCTTCTGGGAGGTTATCTCTAAGCCTTTGAAATGTCACGCCTGACAGGAGTGTCTTTATTTGCCTTAGAGTCTTGGATCATGCAAAATAGTCTAACAATGTGATTTAGGGTAGGGGATTTGAGTTACATGGTATCAGGGAACCCCAGAGACTGGAAGTTAAGATCGGCCACGTGAGCAATCGATCATGCCTACACAATTGATGCCAGTAAAGACTCCAAACACTGAGGCTCAGATGAGCTTCCCTGGTTGGCAGAACTCCATGCATATTGTTACACATTAATACCGGGAGAGTAATGCTCTCCTGACTGCATGAGGAGAGGACAATGAAAGTTCCATGTTTGGTATTTCTGGACTCTGCTATGAGCTTCTTCTCTTGGCTGATTTTAATCTGTATCCTTTCCTTGTAACAAACCATAAATATGAGTATAACAGCTTTCAGTGAATTCTGTGAGTCCTTTTAGTGAATTATCAAACAAGGCAGTTTTTAAAGTCGCCAAGCTTGCAACTGGTGTCAGAGTGAAGGTGGTCTTATAGACTGTGCCTTCTAACTTCACAGTGGGCAAATTCTTGTGGAAGTCTAAATGGCCTCTCAAACCTAATGTATCCAAAAGGAATCTTGATCTGCCCTTCTAAAAAATAAACTAACGATATTTTTTAAACCTTCAAAACATGGCTCCTAATATCATCCACCTTGCTCATTTCCATCAAATGAGCGGAAGGAAAAGGGACATGGAGCAGGCATGGGGGGTTTTCAGAGGCCAGGACTGGAAGGGGCATCTATTACTTTCACTCACATTCTGTTGGCTGAAACGTAATCAGACAGTCACACCTAATGTCAAGCGTGGCTAGAAAATATACAAGACTTGGGCGCCCAGGAGAAGAAAAAAGCTTGGTGAGCAGTTAGCCATCCCTGCCATATGTCACATCAATTGGACTAAAGCTCAATTCCTTATTTCTGTTCTTCACACACACTGGGTTGATTCCTGCCTCAGGCTCTCCACTGACGCTCCCTTTGCCTGGACCTCCACGACTGGTTCCTTCTTGTCATTCAGACGTCAGCTCAAATGTCACCTTCTCAAAGAGGGCTCTCCTGGCCACCCAATCAAAAGTAGCCTCCACCCACCAGTTACTTTCTGGCATAGCCCCTGTTTCAGTTTCGTCACGCACTTATGTCAGCATCTGAATCAGTCTTGTCATTTCTGCATTTGTTTATTATCAGTCTCTACATTAGGAAATCCATGAATGCCTGACCCTGGCAGTTGCACACTAATATTTCTGAACGAACGAATGAATGAATGCTTCTCTATGCTTATTCCAATTGACCAAACATCACCTCAACCATGCAACTTCCAGATGAGATCTCCACAGAGCAAAAACACCCATCTTTTCTCTGGTTCTGTTCTGTTTCTCCTAGTAGAAACCATGCTGTCATGAGCACTTAAGACTAAAACCCTCCAGCCTTTTTTTTTTTTTTTTTCTGCCGTACGCGGGCCTCTAACTGTTGTGGCCCCTCCCGTTGCGGAGCACAGGCTCCGGATGCGCAGGCTCAGCGGCCATGGCTCACGAGCCCAGCCGCTCTGCGGCACGTGGGATCTTCCCGGATCGGGGCACGAACCCGTGTCCCCTGCATCGGCAGGCGGACTCTCAACCACTGCGCCACCAGGGAAGCCCCCTCCAGCCTTTTTGAGGCAGGTCCTAAAGCTCTGCCCCTTCTGACTTGTACTTGTCTACCTGATATTACGGTCCTAGTGGTGAACTCAGGAGTTATTCCTGTTAAAACTCATTTTATTTTATCCAAATGATACAGTTTGTCTCTGGGAGTCTATTTAATGACCCACTGTATTTGTTCTTTCATCCAAATTGTGTCAATACGTGAATGGATGCCCCCATAGAGAATGGGAAGCAAAACAGTGTTCTTTCAGCTCCATCTATTAGCCTTGCCCCAAACTTCACATTTCAGATGCTGTCCTTGTTCGACTAACTGCAGAAAAGATTAATAGGCCCTTGAGCCCACCTGTCCTTATTCATTGTGAGTCTCAGACTCTCAGCAGCTTTGTTCTTCCTGACACTGCCTGGCAAGGTCGGTGTTCTGCCTATGTGCTCCTCCTCCCACCTCTTCTGTATACATGTACCCTGAAGAGCCTCAGGAATTTCTTCAGAGCCTTTGGGTGTCAGCCACTGGGCTTTGCATCAGACATGCCAAGATCTGAAACACGGCTCCTTCACTTACTAGCTGTATGACTCTGGGCCTCTATTTCCTCTTCTCTAAGATGGGATGATCGTGCTCATTTGCAGGGCTGCTGTGAGGATTTAAGAAAATAAAATGTGTAAAGCACCGAGCCTAGCGCAGAGTAGGACTCCGACAGAGAAAGTTCACATCCTCAAAATAAGATGCCCCTTATGGGTTCACTGGGTCCTTTATGGTCCTGGCATCCAGCACAGCATGTGTTGAGGGAAGACAGTCGACTGCCCCCTTCCTTAGAAAGGTTCCACGTTGGGCACATCTCAGCCATCATCTGGTGCACTCGCTACCTCAAACAGGGGCAGAGCACTTACACCCCGTCAGGCACGGGCTTATGGTTCATGACAACGTCTAAAAACAGGGTTCAGGAGCCTCAGTCCCTGCCTGGGCAAGGGCCGGGGTAAGGGCACGGAACAGACTGCTGACCCAGGCATTCCTACTGAACTCCTTCACCCCTCTGTCCTATAGGCCTCACCAAAATCATGTTCCGAAAGCTTCCATAGAGCAAACAAGAGAACCCGCCAGCCACCCAAGGTATGGTCCTACAGACAGGCCCATACCCACCGTCCCTGGCTGGAGGGGGCCTGCCCTGCAGGGACATGAGCTGCTTTCTACTCACTGACTAGGAAGAGAGGTGGGAAGCCTGCAGGTGTGCGGGCTGATTAGGCGCAGCCTGGGTGAAAACAGGTCAGGCCAGGAGTTGACATACAGGCACCTCACATCCTTGTCCCCCACACCCCAGCTCGAGTTGTCTCTGTCCAGGGGGATTCCCTTCTGTACAGGTTGCAGAGAAAAGATCAACACAATAGTGGAAGAAAAGGCAGCTTGAAGGTATTCCCTCCAGGAATAAAAGGAGCTGGAAAAGAATGAAAGACAGAAATCTTATTCTTTTCACTGTGGCATTTTTTTTCTTCCCTTCCCTTATAAATCCTTGTATGGGAAGGATCACTCTTCGAGGTTGGTGGCTTTCATCAGAATGCGTTTTCTTAGCAGCTGCAGAGCACAGGGAGAGCAGCTCAGTGCTGTGTGTCCACCTAGAGGGGTGGGACAGGGAGGGTGGGAGGGAGACGCAAGAGGGAGGGGATATGGGGATATATGTATATGTATAGCTGATTCACTTTGTTATAGAGCAGAAACTAACACACCATTGTAAAGCAATTATACTCCAATAAAGATGTTAAAAAAAAAAAAGAATGTGCTTTCTTTCCACTCAGTCATGGGGTCTGCAAGTGACAAGGTAGAGAGGCTGACAAGGTGGCTACTCTTCTAAAATCTTAAGCTGCAACCATGTGAATAGCTAAGATAAAGCTTTCCGGGGCTCTGAGGTTCTGGCCTTTTTGAAAGTTGAATTTATAGGTTGCTCTGCTTCCAGGTGTCCCTTGCCAATTCTAGCTTGCAAAAAGAACCATAAACCTTGAGTGAGAGGCAGGTATTCCAGAGCCTCTCAGGAGGCAGCAATTCCGGTTCATCCATCCATATACTCATCATGTATCCACCCACCCATCCATCCATCCATCTAGGCATTCATCTGTTCTTGCAACAGTGATTGGCTGAGTGCCATCCTCTGGCCTGTAAACTATCAATATAGCAGGAAACTCACAGCCGTGGTCCCTGGTCCTGTGGAACTGCCATTGAAGGTAGATGGACAAGTAAACCAGTGTAGCAGGATGATTTGTTAGAAATACACTATAACCTCGTTTAGAAATGACTGTGTCTTATCCCTTTACCTATGGCTTTACCTATGGTTGGCTATGTACATGAATAAGCTTTTTTTAAAAAAAAAATTCTGGGTGAATGGTCCCTCACTGGCCACTGAGGGCCACCCTGCAGCCACTGTTTGCAGCCTGCACAAGGCTTTTAACGACACTGGATCTGGGCAGGTGGGAGACCCCAAATAATCCTGTGTTGGTGTTAACCACTCACACTCTGCTGGCAGCTGGGTTTGTGCCTCTTCTCTATGCTCAGTAAAGAGAAATTGGGCTGGCAGTACTTCTCAATCTTGGCTGCAAGTCAGAGTCAGCTGGAACTTTTAAAAATCACTATGCCTAGATTTTAACCAGCCCAATTGAGTCAGAGAACCTGGAGGTGAGAGCCAGGCATCAGTTTTTAAAGTTCCCCAGAGGCATCCAATGAGAACAGCTAGTCTTAGGTGAGGCGTTTCCTGCTTTGAACGTTGGGGATTGGGAGGAGTCTCGTTGCAGCCCCTCAGGATGGGCTGCAGAAGGGGAGGGTGTGGGTTTCCATTACTAGTGGGAACCGGACCGTCATCACAGCGTCCTTCCCAGGGAAGCGGAGAAAAGGAAACAGGCCACCGCCGTGGCTCGTGGAAGCACCAGGGAGCTTGTCTGAGGGGAACGCAGGAAGGGCTGGTGAGGAGAAGCTCAGAGCTTCTTGTACCTCAAGTATCACGTAAGTAACTCCTCCCTTTAGCCCACTCAGTGGTCACACAGGGTAGCAAGTGCTAAGAGTGAGACAGACCCCTGCTTGTGGTGGCAGAGGGTCACCAAGCTGGCTGGTGCTTCTCTCTTTTTACCAGCACCCCTCAGCCACCCACACCTGTCCCACTCGGCTCCCAGCCGCGCCCCACTGGGTCATGTCCTCTGGGCACTTTAACTCCAAGGTAGAGGGAAGTGGTAGGTTGGGGACCTTAGGCTCCAGGCAGCCAAGTCCTCCTCAGACTGTGTTCGTCTTTTACTGTGAATCTCAAGCGTGATGCTCTTCCTTAGGCTCCCTTCCTCCTGCCCACTTGCTTGCTGTCTCCCCACAGCCCACGCTCCAGCTTCCTACCCCAAACAAGGAAGGTAAAAGCATCTGAAATGATTGCCCAGCCCCTTTCCCTTGTGCAAAAAGACCTCTCTTCCACCCCTTTGAATTTCTCCTGAAGCATGTGGCTGTAAGAACCTTCCCTTGCATACTGTTGGGATTATTCACTGTATTTCATAGAAATAAAAAACGGTAAGCTTGTTTTCTCTGTTGGCACAGCCAACAAGGAACAGCTGGCAGCTTTGTAAATGACTCCATTAAATCCCAGCTCTGTAGTGGGGCAAAGATTTCCACAGCCCAGTGCTTCTCAACCTCAGGTGCAACTGGAATCACCGAGTAGATGGATTTTTTTAAAAATAAGATGCCTGGGTCCACACCCCATCCCCATAGATTTTGTTTTCATGAGTCTGCAAGGGATGAGGAGGGCTGTACATGAGGATTGACTTTTCAGCACCCCAGGTGATTCTACAATGTGCCCCGGGTTAAGAACCCCTGCAGTGGAGCAGACCAACGTCTTGCCTATCCTCCAGGGGGCCTGCAGGTTCCCATCTGGTACTCTCACTGCCTCCAAACTCACCTCCAGTTGGTAAGGCACTAATGGGGGCACCCCATCTCTATGCAAATATACTTTCCAGGATACAATATCTTTGCCTGGTGTGCTTTTCAGTAGCAAATCTTTTCTGAGCATGTAGAATAAGATGGGTGCAGCACACATGAGACCCAAGTCTGGCCAACTGGGGAGATAAGCAGGTGACCAAAGGTGACCTGTATGCTAATGCCTGTAAATTCAAGGTGTACGGTGGACTCTCAGAGAAGGGGCGACAGTGGGTGCTCTGGTGGAGACAGCTTCCAGGAGCAGGCAGGTCAAAGGTAGGGTAGAGTATAGAGAAGGGTAAGGCCAAAAGGAGGGCTTCCTAAGAAGAGGCAACAAAGTAAAGCCCGAGGACAAGAAAAGGTATAACAATGGGAGGAGACGATGGGAGAAACTGGGCGGAGAAAAATGGTTCTGTGGTTCATCGCTTCCCACTAACCTATCACCACCCCATGGACTGAGGCCATTGCCATTTCATCTTTAGATTTTTGCACCTGCCTCCTCCTTCCCTGTATATCCCTCACGGTTGGGGGACATGGGTAGTAGGAGAGGACCATTTGCTGAACCATAATCCAAACTATCGCTAGCTCACACCCAACCAATTAACAAAAATTCCTTAGTATCAGCTGACTTCCAGACCACGTTCAAACGTCCTTACTTGTTTCACAAATGTTCTTTTTATAGGTGATTGGTTCAAATGGAGACCCAAACGGTGTCCACACATTGCATGTGGTTGATATGTCTCTTAAGTTTCTTTTCATCCAGAAGTTACTTTCCCACCCCTATTACTTTTTTCATGCCTTTTCTTTTTCAAAGAAGTCAGGTCATTTGTCCTATAGAGTTTCCCTCATTCTGAATTTGGCTCTCTACATCCTCATTTGAGGTTTAATTTAAAAACAGAGACAAACAAAAACATAGGCGGAGAATCACCAGCACAGGCGAGAGGCAGGGAAGCCTACCTAAGGAAGACTCTCTAGAAAAAAAAGGAAAAACCAAACCATTAGCTTCCATTTAGGTTCATGTCTCAATTTGTGGTTTGAAGTGAAAAGGAAAAGTAGGATTCAGCTATAGAAGCCTACTCATAATTCCAGACTTCGGGAATGTGCTGAGAAAAACAGTGAATAGAAAGAAAGTTCACATCAGATAGGAGGGAAATGGCACTGAGGTTTGAACCAGCTCAGAAGAGGTAAAGGAAAATTACATCAGTGAAAGAAGTTTTTCTAGTTGCCCCATCCTCCGTGGACACATTTTGGGGGCAGATGAGAGCAAAACCTTGCCCAGCCATAGCCAGTGGCCTGCATCACTCCCACCCCCTGGCAGGTTAAAATCCTTCAACAGCAGCGATGGAATCTCACTCCCAATGGACTCTCAGCCCCAGTTTCCTCCAGAGCTTTGGATAAAGCAAGAGTGTAGGAACGGCTTCCAGGAATACTCTGCACGCTGACTCGTTAGGCAGCCTGTCATGAAAGTGTAAGACCCCCAGGTCTATCACCCCAGGAACATGTCCTATTGCAGCTGGCACCAGAAGTAAATGAAGAACGGAGGAGATGCAAGGTTTGAGATGTACTGAGCCAGAAGTCAATCTGTGAAAAAGTCTTCAAGTCATCAAAGGTATACAATTGATGGTGGAGGCCAGAATTCTCATTGACATTGAGTCAAAATGGAAATTCTCTCAAGAATAGACTCAAGAATACAGTGTATAAAGTTATAAATGCACCATATATTTTCTCTGGGTTGATGGGAATTGGGTGAAATACAATTTCTTCCGTTTTCCTGTTTGTATAGCACAATCCTTTAGTGAGGCTACAGTATGTCTGTGTCTGAAGACATATGGTTTACACATCCCAAATATCAAGAATAAAACATAAATTTTGACCAAGTCTGTAAGAGGAAACAATAGCTTATCTTTTTAATTCTTTGCTTGCAAAATATTATCAAATGACAATTTTACAGAGATATGATCAGAGAGTATGAAGCCAAAAAATGTAGGAATTTGAAAGTACTATAGAGATCTGTTAGAGAGTTTTTAATTCAGTAATATCTTTCTGAATTTGAGGATGTTTGTGGTATTTGGCAAGTTATTCAAATTTGTGTTTTGTTGTGATTTCTTTTCATATTTTAAATATTCACTTCTGTACCAGAAAAAAAAAATCTTAGGCAGAATAAAAGAGAGAGTTATAAAATAGATGAATTAAGGAGTGATAATTAGCTTTGCACAGTTTGATTTAACAAAATAATTCTTTTAAATAGAGAATGTTCTCGTGGGGCGTTTTAATTATGACTTAACAGAATGTTGCAGCTTGAATTGACCCGAGGTGATCTTATGCACCTTATTCCTCAGATAGCTGAGGGAACTCAGGCTGAGAAAAGGAATCCAGGCCGAAAATCACACTGGGAGTTCGTGGCAAAGGCAGAATTAGAACCCACACCGCCCCCCATCACCCATCCCCTGTCCACATGCTCCTGCGTCCATGCACAGGTTTACAGGCTGCGGAGAGGTGCGTGGGCTTTTCCAAAACGCACACATTGACAAAAGCTCCCTCCACCTCTGGACCACAGAGCTAGGTACCCCAGGCTAAGCAAGCGGAGAGTAAGGCTTTTTCACCGGAGTATACCTACATTACACCCTCTCAATTATTGCCACGGTCTGAGCTTCCCACCCGTTTTTCCTGCCGAGGGGACGCTGCCTAGGCAGATACTGCAGGTGCCCCCTGCTGGCCAAACCGAATATCACAGGCCAGTCCGCCCTCCATTTTACAGATTCTGGCGCTGTCTCCTCCAGCGGTTTAAAACCTGTTCATAGATATGGGGCTGAAGTAGAGCAATTTTCCACATAGAGGGGAAAGAAAATGCTCCATGAGACTTTGTCCTGTTCATGCTCATTTGAGACTATGGCAATCAGAACTGCACCCACAAGATCCTGAAAGTATGAAGCCCAGGTAGTGAAGCCCAGAGCAGTGCCTTGAAATTTAATATGAACAGATATCACCTGGGAATCTTGTTCAAATGCAAATTCTGATTAGCTGGGTCTAGGATGGAGCCTGGGATGCTGCATTACTAACAAGGTCCCAGGTCATGCCAATGCTGTTGGTCCAAGGACCACACTTTGAGTAGCAAGATTGTAGATGGAAGTGCATGGACTTTGGAGTCAGACAGAATGGTCTGAACCCCAGGTTTTCCACTTACCAGCTGTATGATCTCAGACAAAGATTAAGTCATCTTGAACCTTGAATTCTATGTCTGTAAAATGGGCATGCCCACGCCTACCTCACTGGGTCTTGCGTGGATTGTATAAGTACCATATATACCTACCTAGGATGGTATGCAGTATGTCATGGCTGTTCAGTAAATAGTGTCTATTACCATAATGTATTTTCTCCCAATAGGTTCACGTCCTCAGCAACTTACTGCTCGTGGATACTGCTAAAAGGCTTTGATTTACACAAACATGTAAATCATGGCATCTCAAACTTATGGATGTCACAGTTTCATTTATTAGACCCTCACTGCCAAGGTTAGATCTACTTATAATTGTAAACCCTGAGGCTTGTGGTCAGTTCGAGCTGAATCCTTAACAGTGGTCTGAGGTGTCCCTGATGAGTGTACATCTCTCACATCCAAACTGGAAAGATACAGAAGAAGTAAGATTGATTCCTCATCGCGACACTGGAGGTGAGCCATATTTCACATGTGCTCTAGGCAGACACTGGAACGTGACTTGCAGATAAAATCTTCAGAGAAGTGCGTAGGAAGAGACTTAGTGCTGTGAGCTGGAGGGTCTTGGTTCACATACTAGCATCAGTGTTCTGTCACTGAGCCACCTCAGAAAACCCTCTATGAGCCTTAGTTTCTTCATTTGTAAAATGAGGTGATGAAAATAATGCATCCATATTAAATGCAGAATGTGAACTGCTTTGAAAAAGAGCATCCCCCTTACCTTGGCTCCCCTTATGTGAGGGGAGTTAGAATTCGAAATAAATTGGGACCCTTTCTCCACAGTTAGTTCTGGACCCAAGGACCCAGGAATTTAGAAGCAGCAGATGTTACAGAAATATTTGTTTGTAATTAAAATGTACTGTGGTTTATTTTACATCAAAGAGTTTAGGTCATGAAGGGTCAAAAGCCCATTCCCCCCATCTGGGTTACATTTTGAAGCAAAGAGTGATTGAACCAATGTAACCCCATCTCCATAGAAGAGCCTGTAAAAGCCCTTCTGCCCTGGCCTTCTCCATCCCATCCCTGACTCCATCCCCAGTAACTCCAAACTCCCAGATCCTGGTGCCCTTTTACACCTCTGCACCTTTTCACGTGCCCCTCCCTTGTCCTTTTCCTCAATCCTCCCCAAACTTCTGACTCAAGAACCAGTCAAGGCTCTTGGTTTCAACAGAATCTTTCCCAGGGTGATGTAAGCAGTAAAATCTCATTTCAGAGGCTATCGGGGAGCTGACAGAATCAGCTAGAAGGCTGGAGAGAGCAGCTGGGCAGGTGGAGGGAAATTGAGGAAATTACAGTCAGAACCACAGCCAAGACTTCAGAGCAAAACAGCCAAGGGACGACCCCTCTGCTGCCACCAGCAAGCACTGGAAGCCGTAGGTGTGTGCATCACCCATGCCACCACCCTGGAAGGCTGGCCCTGCCCCCGCACTGCCACCGTCACCGACCCAGGAGATGAAACTCAGCAGCTGCAGTGCAAGTCCAAGACACATCTGTCCAGTTGGGTAAGTCTGGGGGACTTTGCCCTTCTTACCAGGAGGGCAGGAAATGGGGATATTGGGCTTTTCAGCTTCTGTGGTGGAATCCTGCATTGCAGCCAGACATACTCAGGTAAAGAGCTCAGAAGGCAGGCAGCCAGATGGATAACAGATATAAGGCTACAAGTCTGACATCACAGTGGTGCCGGAACTTCCCTGACACACTTTTCTCTGTGTGCCCGAGCTGTGCTGTCAGCACCCCTTAAACTTGATTGTGTGGTTTTATATTTTTCTGACTAGGTTTCTGTGACTGCCTTAGGACAGACTCCCCAAAAAAGCAGACCTTGGGAGGAGAAATCACATACAAGTAATTTATGAAGGAAGCTCTCCAGGGAAGATACATGAGGGAGTGGGGAAATGGGACAGGAGGAAGAAAAAACCAAGCAAGGGGGAGATCTTGGGTGAAAGTGAAGCAGAAGGTGTCTTCAAGCTGACCCCCACAGGGGACCTCAAGAGCATAAACTACACCTCAGAATTGCCTCAAACCAAGGCAAGGGGATGGGTTCCCACACTTGATGCCCAACAGGCATTAGTTAAAGGCAGCTAGGGTTGAAGAAGGAAGGTATAAATATAAATCCAAGGCACATCCTTGCAAAGTGGCTTCAGTTGCCCTAGCACAGGCCTCCAAGCAGAGCAGCAGGTGTGAGCTATTGAAAGCATGATGTTAAAAGCAGCGACGGTAAAATGGGGTCTGAGGGGATGGGACGGAGCTCTGACGCTGTCTGCTCCAGTGACCCCACTAGACTGGGAGCCCCCTCGACAGCGCTGCCTGTGGCTGATTTGTCCCTACGTTCCCAGCACCCAACACAGGCAGGAGCTTAGGAGGCCTAAGTGTTCAAAAAGTGAATAAATGCTGGTTAGGAGGGACATTTTGCTTTCGGGGTGCAAAATGAAGCAAAGGGATGAGTGCAGACCCTGATGGGAGGCAAGCAGGCAAGGGTCCGGGAATGCCAATCTGGGATGTATAATCCCTTCATTATCTTGCAAGTCCTGGCCACACTGTCTCAGACAAAGGAGAGAAAGAATTCATGGAGTTCGCAAGGTTAGAGGGCATTCGTCGTCAGAAAGGATTCAATGTCCGGTGAGCACTTGTCTCTAGAAGGGTAACAAGCATTCGGAGTTCTCAGACACAGTGGCCCACAGCTCCCTATCCCCTTGGGAAGAGGCTAGAGGCTGGAGCTGTCACAGATGGCTTCTGAAGTCACGTATGACACCCAGAGGACATGGGCGATCTGCCATAGCAGCTCACTTCTTGTCGCCTACTAGCAGGGGGAAGGCAGGACTGGACAGGCTTGTAAACCCCTGATGAATGCGCTTTCACAGTAAAGTCCCCAGAAGAATTCATCCAGGCTGACTCTGGAGAGGGGGCTGTTTTTAATCCTATGCCTTTGAATTGGCCAACCTCAGAGAAAGCGCAGCAGAGCCAGTGGGAAGGGGGGAAGGGGCAATCTCCTCCTCCCATTTTAGGGTAAGAAGAGGGTGGAGTGATTTAGCAAAGGCTTGATTTGGGATGCTAGAGAGATCTGGGTCCTTCCAGTCTGAGGCATAGATGGTAGCCCTGGGAATGTGGCAGGGCACCAAGAGAAGGGACCACCAAGTAAGGCCCTCCTTAGGGTCACCATGGCCCAGGTCGTGTCATCAGCAGGCCAGTGCTTAACACCACCATTGGCCTCTGGAGTTAAGGGCCACCATGGTGGTTAATTTTATGTCAACTTGGCTGGGCCACAGTGCCCAGATATGTGGCCAAAGATTATTCTGGACCCTTTTGTCAGGGTGTTTTTCGATGAGATTAACATTTCAATTGGTGGACCTTGAATAAAACTGGTTGTCCTCCATGATGTGCATGGGCCTCATCCAATGAGTTGAAGGCCTGGATCAAATAAAAGACTGACTTCCCCTGGGCAAGAGGGAATTCTGCAGCAGACGGTCTGTGGACTTGAACTGCAATATCAACCCTTCCCTGGGTCTCCAGCCTGATGGCCCACCCTGCAGATTCACATATATAAGTATAAAGGCTACATGGAAGTGCCCAGAAGGATGGAGTCAGGCAGTGCCACAGAGTCTCCACAGACCTGGATAAAGAGAGTTCAGAGAGCAGACAAACGTTTTCCTGTGTGGCTTACCTAGAGGTGCTTTGAAGCCAGGGCAAGACTATCAGCAGGTACAGTGTGAATCTTATGGCTGAGAACTCAATGGGAATTTCTGCCAGGGTCCAGCAGGAAGACAGGACAGACCTCAGAGGTAAGGTAGGTCTAGATGTTCCAGTGGGTATTGACTAGGATGGAACATCTCCTGAATGGTAGACCCCCAGCAGCCCCATCACACAGCAGCGTAAGTCACAAATCCCCCAGAGCTGTAAATCCATCCTGGGAAGAAAAGAGATTGTGAATTGACTGACTTTAACCTGAAATAACCAAATTTTATTCAGAAAGTGGGAACTTGAT